>NC_090940.1:201058788-202308788 GCF_040938575.1 Ambystoma mexicanum
AAAATACTTGTAACAAGCTAGTAGCTACAAAATCAGTTTGGCTAAATATCAAACTGATCAGATACTCTAAATAACTACCACATTAACACATCAACTAATGAACTTAAGAACAATAAACACCTTTTCAAAACTTAAACTTAACTCACCAATACCAGCCGACACAGCCGGTATCTGCTCACAAGAGCACTCTGGCAAGCGTTCCACATTTTGAGGATAAGATCCTCCATTAAAGGCAACTCTAAATGCAACTCATACGCAGGAGAGCCAGCACTGAATTGTCCTTACACTGCCAGCTAAGGTTATTATAAACTTTCAATTTTGTTGGCAGAGAGGGGGTGGGTGTGTGGAAAGAAAAGAGAAAGTTCTATTGGGCTCGGACCCCTTTAGCACAAAGTTCACACTCGGGTTTCCCTCGCTCGGGCTTGGATCATGTATTCTCACTTTCTACATTTTCCACTTTAAATTAAAAAAAAGTTTTTAAAAAAACAACGAAGACTTTTTGAATTTGCAATGGGTTTTACGGTTCCATGACATTTTGCCAACACCTGTTTTTATGACAGGTGTTTTGCCTGAGTTTTTACAAAAAACACTCTGAATTTTACATTCTGTTCCCACCAATCCTTTATTTGCCCCCCCCCCAAATCTTGATGAGTTTTTTCATAAAAACTGCCGCGGACAAACACATGTTGTAAAAATGGGTGTCAGTGAAAGGACGCCAGACCGGTTTTACTTAAACCTTTGCAGGACCACATTGATTCACTTCACACAATGTTCTTGCAAATCTTCTACTTTCGTTTCTGCCACTTCTTGGTTGGATACCTTACAGAGACCTTTGATCGAGCACACCTGCGGTGCCGGACCACTCTGTTACTTTATTTCGCACCTTTGTGATTTCACATTAGAAGTCAAACGTCCATCATCAATTGAGCTTTACTCGTGTCTTTCATCACATGCGTTAATTCTTTGCTCTTGTGTTCCTCATACAAGGTTGCTGCTTGCAACCTTGACTTTAACACACACTGGTCTTGTATCAGACTCCCCAACTCAATGTCTGTGTTGATTTCTCTGGTGCCGCGTTGATCCTGGAGCAATGGCGGCTGCAGCTCCTCCCTGACTCACTCAGTCACGCAGAAGGGCACACAATGCAGGACTCCTTAGTCTTGTTTCCTGGCCTTATGCTTTCCAATATGAAGGCTTCTGGAAATTAACGGTTTCTCGGTGGAACGGTCATGGGTATCTCCTTCCTTTTCCCTTCGTGGCTTGCCGCCTTTCTCCCCTCGTTCAGTTGCCATCTGGAAAACACTATTCCTCTGTATGCTTTGGCTTGCTCAGAGTGTGCTCTTGTGCTCAGCCTTTTATCCGTGTGGGGAAGCTTAATGGAAGTCAGGTGTGAGCCGTTAATAATTGCCAGACTCTGCCTGACCAAGGTATTGGGAAATGTCAGGTGTAATACTCATGTGTGAGAGTGTTTTTTGTGAGGCTGTCCTCGTGAAAATGTTTGTGTATGGAGGGGGTGTGGGGGTAAGTCCCTAGGTATCCTACCTGGTAGGACGGCGTAAAGGTGTTAAAGGGGGAGGGATATCGCGTCCCGCCATACAGTATCCCACTCGCACTCCCCGAAGACCCCTCACTGGTCAACACCCAGGGTCTGGATCCAAAGGTGATGCCCGTGCCCTGGCCAGCTGAGAGAGAGGCCCTGGATACTAGCGGGTGAGACACCTTCTGGTTTCTCAGAGTCCACTAGAAGGAACTGGATTGGGAAATTACCACAAACTATTTGAAATTAAGCTATTGAAGCAGACAAATTCTGACCAGGAGAAGGGGGGGGTCATTGTCCTGGATATCTTTTATTGTTTTGCTTAGCGGTAGGGTCGGGATAGACTAGTTTTGAACAGAGGACAGACTCTTGCTTTGGACTAAACTGTTGACTAAGAGCACCCTAGTTAGTTTTGTGTTAAGTAAGGAAAACCCGTAAAATAGGGACAGAAAGGCCTTTTCCTTATTTTAATAAAGAAACACATTTGAAATGCCACCATTTGATTAGTCTCCATCCCCTGACCTACCGCAGGAGGGAGAAAATTCCAGTACTGCGACGAGGAAATATAAACGACTCATTGGATGGAAGATCACTGCAAGGCAATAAGCGCATTGCGACTTTCACCACTAGTGTTTACAGTATGAGAATACACCAAGCGGTTCTAAGCCTTGAAAGGGAACTCCTCTGCATCACTCATGATCCAAGTAGAACACTCATTCAAACCCCGAAAATATGCAACCGGCAAGGAACATCAATTGAATAGCAGCAGAATAGCTTCCAACCTAACCTGTGAAAGGGAACTACATCACTGTACATCTGCAATAGACCAGTCTAGCTAATAGGTGGCAAAGATTTACATAAGTAGGAAGAGGGAAACCTCAGAGGAAAGTGCCTGGAACTACACCAAACTGATCAAGAGGAACCTCGCACCAGGGGCGCAACTCAGAAAGGCAGGGAGCCAATTGCTAAGACAAATGCGCTACAAGAAGGCACTGATGCACACAAAACAACAGAGGGCAGATCCAGAAACTAAAAATCAGACCCTGGAAACCAAACAGCATGTTATGTTATGTTAAAGGTACTTATATAGCGCACCGTCACCAACGGAATTGGTCCCCAGGCGCTCTGGCGGATCTGTAAACGAGAAGGTGGGAAGGGTTAGTAAGGTGAAGAGGGAGTAGGATAGTGAGAGGGGTGGTATACTGCTGGCAGTTTCAACTCGGTGGACACTGGGTGCTGAGCTTTGGTGCAAGTATTGGATCGGTGTCAGTCCGCGTGTGCTGTTGGTGCAGTTTATGTGTTTTGGTGTGGTGAAGTGTGTGCGGCTTGTTGTGCGAGAGATGGTTGTGTGAGTTTTTCAGTGATATAAGTATGCAGAGTGTTTGAGCTTATATTGGTTAGTGGGTTATATGCGGTTTAACATGATGACCTACATAGTTCCGTCTCAGTGTGGCACATGCTAACATTCACAGTCCTATCTAGATACGGAGCAGGCTAATGTTCTCAATTCTAAGTGTGGCACATGCTAACATTCACAGTCCTATCTAGATACGGAGCAGGCTAATGTTCTCAATTCTAAGTGTGGCACATGCTAACATTCACAGTCCTATCTAGATGTGGAGCAGGCTAATGTTCTCAATTCTAAGTGTGGCACATGCTAACATTCACAATTCTATCTAGATACGGCGCAGGCTAACATTCACAATCCTATCTAGATACGGCACAGGCTAATGTTCTCAATTCTAAGTGTGGCACATGCTAACATTCTAGTTCTATCTAAGTGTGGCAGATGCTAGCATAGCAAAACATTTGCAAAACACTCTAAAAGCCACAAGGAATTAGAACTCCGCTGGTTAACCCAGAAGAAAAACTCTCACTATACTAACAAAAGGGTCTGCAGCAGTTCGATCCCGGCAATACTTAGTGGACAGTTGGATTGTGGCAAATTCATTACTCGGTTACTCCCATAAGCGCCCCGCCCAAGAGGATGCCTGCCTCACACACACCGATATAACTATTGCCTTAAAAGGCCCAAGCAGGACTCTGCAACCTCCAGGTAGGAAAGGCTGGGGCTTCTGCCTGCAAGGAAGCCATGGTCAAAATCCCACTCGCAGTTCAAATAAAACCTGGCTTAGGGCATTAAGTAAAGGACTTTACATGCAGTGTTTTCTTGGGCATGGTTTCTGCATGCTTTGGCTCACCGGGACACTGTGGGAGGTTCAAAGGTCTGTTCATGGCTCTGCCATAGACAGGCTTTCTGTTCTTAAGCACTTTGCACACAAGCACAAGCCTAAAGGTTTTGTTAACCATGAAAAATGAGGGGGGAAAGAAAAAGGGTCTGGTTATTTTTGGCTCACTTTTTAATGGAGCTTTTGAAAACTTTGCACATTCAAATTTATGACATAAAACCCCTCCCCAATGCTGAGGGCCTGGGAAAGTAAGTAGAAGGGCTTTGGTATCAGTGTTTTCTTGGGCATGACTTCAACACGCCCAGGTTCACTATGCAGTGAGTACATTCCAGACTTACCCCCAAGGGCAGCAAACGGCACTCGTTCAGCTAGCTCTTTCCGTGCTTGGTCCCTACAGTTGAGTCCCATGATTAATTTGGTCCAATTGTACACACAGCTCCTCCACCTTTTCCTTCTCCGGCCTTCCTGAGCATCTGATCTACCCCTCGTCCTCATCCCAACCATCTACCCAAGCTTTCTTCTCCCTACCAACACTGAATGTTCCATCATAGCCCTCGTGTGCTGCTCTAACTGGCACTTCAACACCATAAACTATGACAAGAGGCAGTATAGGATTGCAAGATAACATAACAGCGTTATAATATAAATATATATGGGGAGTATGCATCGACGATTCAAAAGGTGGGTTTGTCAGGGCAGAGGGAAGGGGCCTCAGAGTATCTCCTCCCCAAAATAGGAATTAAAGGGATTCATAAAAACATTGGTGAATTTGCAACAAGCAGTACACTATAAAAAATGATGCAGGGATGAAACGGCCCAGCTCCCAAATTACTATCCCATGAAAATAAGATGGGCAAAAAGAGATGGTCGGTTGCACATTCCTGCAAAAGCAGAATCCTTACTGGTTACATTGTGCAGTAATCATTTTTTTTTTTATATTGGAAGTCTGGAAATGTAAAGAATAAATATTTTTTTTTATTCAGATCAACAATTTAAATAAGGATTCAAACATTGATAATATCGCAGAGGGAATGTGCCAATCATGGACAGAGAATCGAGATCCAAAGTAATAATCTCCTGTGAGGAAGCGGGACAGAGTAATCTCCTGTGAGGAAGCGGGACAGAGTAATCTCCTGTGAGGAAGCGGGACAGAGTAATCTCCTGTGAGGAAGCGGGACAGAGTAATCTCTTGTGAGGAAGCGGGACAGAGTAATCTCCTGTGAGGAAGTGGGACAGAGTAATCTCCTGTGAGGAAGCGGGACAGAGTAATCTCCTGTGAGGAAGCGGGACAGAGTAATCTCCTGTGAGGAAGCGGGACAGAGTAAAGTGTGTTCCTTCAAAGCAGGGCTTGCATTTTAACTTTCGGTTCTAATTATTCGCCCTTTGCCCTCGTCCAGTTTGGGATTTTCAAAGAATTGGCGTTATTCCTTTCTTTTGCTCTATGTGACATCATGTAATAGTCAACAGTGCCAATGGCATGCAATGGACACACAGATCTTGGTCTTCGTTTAAGGAGGCGCTGATGCAGCTTCGGTTTCAAAACAAGCTGCCTGGTTGAAGCGACCACTTGGATGGTATATTGGCTGAATCCCAACCCATACAACAGAAAATGGATGTCATGGATTCAGTGGGCAGCCAAAGACCAGATCCTCGCCACCGTGTACAGCCATTAATGGTGCGTGTCCACTCCACTCCCATTGACCCATTTGACTGAACTCTGTAAACGCATGCACCAATATTTGTGATGCCCAAGAACAATCCTTCTTACAGAGGATTACTTGGAATGAGGAAAGGGATTGAGGGTGGTGAGGGATCTTGGCACTACACACCTGAAATCGCTACTGTGTGTGTCAAAGTGTTCTGGGAATTACTTGTAAGCAACCCAAAGGTGGGTTTAGGATTCAATGCAATCAGCAAGGGTCTTGCCGAGTTGGAACGTATCCTGGCGCCAAATGAAGATCCTTGGTTGATACTGAAATAATTAGAAAAATTGATGGCTATCGCTGCAGAAGGATACTTGCAGGCATGCATTTCAACAATAAGTTCTAAGACCCTCAAGTGTGGGCTGAACTGTTTCCACAAGTAGCTGTGGTGGAGAAATAATGGCCATTTCAAAATGACACTGGTGCAGATATGGTCATTTTAGAAACCAGGGAATGTGTTTGAGGTTTTATTTTCTTGTGCTGCAACCATAGCTTTTCTTTAGAAAAATGTTTTACTACATTTAATATGGTTTTTAGTAGGCAAACTAGGCCAAAGGGTTACTTTAACTAAAAGGTTTTTCACTGAATATCAATGTTTTTTAATGGTCAAGAGTTTCATACATACAATGCCCTTAGGGGATGGAGGGCAATTTGCTATGCCCCAGGCCCAGTCAAGAGACCAGAAGCAGTCTCTTGGCATGGCCTGCAGCCAGGCCCAGTAGCTACTTTGCTAATACTTGCCCCTGGAATAGTTCTGCAAGTTGAGTCTTTCCTGAGAATCTGAGTCAGGTCCGAGAGTTGGCATTGGGCCACAGGTCTGACTGTGGATCTGTGGGCCAATGTGGACCCAAAAATCGCTTTTCGCAAGACACACACAACAATACTGCTTTTGTTTGGCATTTTGCGGTATATTGCACCTTTGTGAACTCCCACTCCCTGAACTTGCTTAAGGTGGCTGGGCATCCATATTGCCCTTTTCAAAAGATGTTCAGAACCAGGCAAAAAGGTCCATGGCTACCATCTAAAAGAAAAAAAACACCCCTTCCCCACTACCAAACACAGAGTCCATGTGAGACAGCTGGTTCTGTTGCTCCATACTAGGTCAGCAACCTCTGAAGAGATCCCATGCACCAGACACAAAACAAAATGTGGCAGCCATCTATAAATCCACGAATTGTACCAGACAAACCAATACAGCACTTTATGTTTGCTTACTTTGGGAAACTGGATGGATTTTCCCTAAACCACAAAATAATGGAGAGGCAGACTAGACAACAATCTTGTGACGGTTTGATGCAAATGCATCCAGTTTGGGTTGTAACATAGAATGTGTCTTGAGAGTGAATGTGGGGTTCAAATGCAGCCCCAAGAAAAAAAGGAAACAATTTGGCTGACGGAGGCCTACAAATGCAGAAATACTATC
This sequence comes from Ambystoma mexicanum, assembly GCF_040938575.1. Classification (NCBI taxonomy): domain Eukaryota; kingdom Metazoa; phylum Chordata; class Amphibia; order Caudata; family Ambystomatidae; genus Ambystoma; species Ambystoma mexicanum. The sequence goes on from NC_090940.1 coordinate 201,065,641, forward strand.
CTGGCGGCATCAAGGCGCTGTTACAATCAGTTAAACAATCTTGGCGCATGCAGCAGTTCAATAGTCAATGTCGGTAGGTTCGATTAGGCAAATAGCCAGGTTTTTAGGGACTTTCTGAAGGCCCAGTAGGAGGTCTCAGCTCTGAGAGCTTGGGGGGGAGCATGTTCCATTGTTTGGCAGCAAAGGTTGGGAAACTATTTTCCCTCCCACCCCCTGGCTTTAGCTCTGTGGTAGATAGGTTGCAACAGTTTGTTGCTCGGAGCCACTCTGCAAGGTCTGTTGGATTGGTCTCTGGTGATTTTCTGTGATAGATATCTAGGGGCAGGCAGAGTCGGAAAGGCATCTGTGTGTGATGGGCAGAGTCTTGAAGATTATGTGCTCTCCGATTGGAAGCAAGTGAGCGCTTTTCCAGGCAGTGGCGATATGATCTCATCTAGGGATGTCGAGGGCCGCTCGAATGGCATTGTTCTGGGTGACCTGCAGTTTTGCAATGTTCTGGGAGGAGGCGCCTGCATATAGGGCATTGCCGTAGTCTAGCCTTGATCCTATAATGGCTCGTGCAATTGTGAGGCAACTGTCTTTGGAGAGGAAAGATCTGGCAGAGTTGATCAGTTTGGTGGTGTGGGCTGCAGGTGAGGCAATGGCGCTCACTTGACGTGTGAGCAAGAGCAGAGGCGTTGCTAGGGGGGGACTAAGTGGGCTATAGCCCCTGGTCTTTTGGTTGTAGCCCCGGATAGAATCTCAGGAGCTACAACCAAAAGGATAGCTAGCCCCCAGTCCTGACAGTTCCGACATCAGCGTAGCCCCGGGTCTTTTCCAGACCTAGCAACACCCCTGAGCAAGAGTGTAGTGTCGAGGTGTTTTCACTGCAGCCGATACTGGGATTAGGTGAACATCAATACAGGAGGAGGTGAACTGTGGGTCTTAGTTTTGTATGCCCGACGGTGGTCCCACTAGGAGGAGCTCTGTCTTAATGTCATTGAGACAGACAGTGGGTTTCCATCCAAGTTTGAATGATGGAGTAAGCTTTGTTCAATGCTTGCGAGTTTTCGTTGTAATTGCCAGATAGGGGGAGAAGAATGAGGGTCATCAGCAAAGTTAGTGCAACTGATGCCGCTTGGGTCAAGTAGGTCAAAGAGGGGTTTACTAAAGAGGTTATATAATGTGGTGGACACGCAGGAGCCTTGAGGGACTCACAGGTTATGGGTACCAGTGTGGCGCTACAGTACTCTGCGAATACTCTCATGATCTGCCTTGGAGGAAGGATGCCACCCAGCCAGTGGCTTCACCGAGAATCGGACTCTATCCCCGAGATGATGGCAGAGAATCTGGTGGTCAACTAGATCAAAAGCATCTGAGAGATCCAGGAGCAGAAGATGGGCAGAATTTCCACATCAAGCTGATTTTTTAGGTCGACTATTGCTGATAGATGTGAAATCAAAATCACTAACCAATAAGATGGTGCCTGATCACTTGGGGAGTGGGTAAAGATTCACAAGGTGATGCACAATGGAAAAAGGAGAGAGCTGTCTGACATGATCTGAGTGGGACCATTGAAAAACTGCTGGAGAACCAAGATTACCTGGGCGGTGAACATAATCAGGAACAGAGACAGTGGCTGGACTCCATAACAGGTGAGGATAAATAGAGGGATTGAGGCTGGAGGATATCCATGATTTATGTTGAAGTCGGACCAGGCCCCTGTTCTTTTCTGTGGAGGCTTGATGTCTTCTTAGTGAGCACGAAATCCAGAATTATTCTAAGTAAACAAACCTGTCCATCCAACCCAAGTCTTGTGGGGATCGGTTTGATTTAATATCTTCCCTTATTGATTGGGTCGGCAGACTAAATAGAGCCTAGGTATTTTTACTAAATAATAATTTAATTCCCCTACAATCAACTGACACAGGTGATTTTGTTGAAATTCAAATTGAACAACATCGCTTCCAGTGTGGATAAAAGTATAGTCTGTTAAAGTTATTGGGTACCCCCATTTGTTTTGCCAACCCCACAATTTCCCTAAATGGAGGGTTGCACGAAAACGAAATTCCCCCATTGCCCAGGCCCTACTTAAAGCAGAGGGGTTCCAAATCATAAATATCTGGGTTTGTGGCATAGGAAAAGTGTCTTCCCAAAGTTAAACAAGGTGAAACCAGTTATTTAAAAGCACATCTCTACAGAAAGTGAGAAGTGACTCCTGATAGAAGAGAGATTGTTCATTGCATAGGGCAAGGAAGAAGGGTTCTATTTATAAATATGCAGTGATTTGTTCCGTTTGCTGCAATACAACACTAGTGCCGCGCCTGCAAAGTGCTCCGCGTGATTTAAGTTAAACCGTTTGGAAAGGATTGCCAAGCTTATGATCTTGTCATGTTTAAGGTGTTGCATCATTTTTGGAATGAAGAGATTTTTGTGCAATGGAAGAATTGAACGGTTTATTTTAACTGTTTATTTGGTCTGTCTTTTACTTACGAAACCCAAAAGTGAAAACGCACATGTGGTGTCATCTTAGATATTTTCTTAATGTCTATCTCCAAAAAGTGAGTTCTTGGTATTGAAGCTCTTTTTGGTATCCTGTGTTGTGTAAATATTAATTTTCCTGATTAAAAAATGTTTTCTTTCTATATGCTGGCCTGGTTTGTGGCTTACCAATTTTTTAAGGGCGAGGGATCTACGTGGTTCTAGAGTAGAATCTCAGACAAGACTAGATTTACATAAAACAGAATATTGGTGTGGCACTTTTGATTCGGGATGGTGAGGGAGAAGAACTCCCTGCATTCATTTTTGCCCCACAAATATCTCCAACATGAATGGTGAAAAAAAAGGTCCCCTTACAATGCTCCCATGTGACAAACTTCCCACAAAATATATGTACAATTATTTTTTTTAAACTACATTGCTGGGTCTGTCATTTTTTGATGGAAAGTTTGGGCCAAAGTTCTAAATCACACAAAATGTACTCTTCCTATGGGGAGTCCAACTTAACCATACCTAGAAAGCCGCCATCTCCGACCATCTAATTGGGATTAGTTGACGTCTAAAATACAAACAGCTTATTTCCTCACAAAGTTGCCCCAAGCTCCTTGAATCGATAGCTCTGTAGTACCCAGCCAAGAAGCCCAGTATTCTTTTGCAAGCCCATGGCTCACCTGGATTTCTCATTGCCTTGCGCCCAATCTCCAACAACGATTGTGCCCATTCAGCTTTAAAAGAAATCGAGACTGACAAACCCTTAGCTCCAAAACACGTACCCAGATGTGGGCTGTTCAGCGCTATTTATTTCCAGTATCTCACAACTTCATTGGTTGAAAGAAAAAAAAAGTCACTGCTCTCCCTGGGAAATCAGAAGACACTGGCCTTTGTAATCTGGTTTACTGCCTCCATTGCCCACCAGTGACCAACCACTTTCAGTGTGATATCCGAGATATATGTTGGGAGTGCACCCATTCAAATGGAGGTTAACTTTAATGCACTGGGGAGAGTGGAGTTGGGGGGGAAGGAGGGAGTGGGAGGGTTCCAGTTTACACCTACACCACCACTAATGGCACCAGCCATCACATGCTCACGCTTGCTAATTATACGTCCCTACAGGGGAGCATGGGAGCTCATGCAAATACAGGATAATCTGGAGCTTTCGGAACAGTTCATAGTAGAACTAGCATACTGTTCGTTGGCACCCAAACTTTAGCCTGCGGCAGCTCAGCGCCCAACAACAGCCCGCATTCTAAACTTCAGGGATTGTGATATGCATTTAAATACTAGTAAAAAAGTACACATACTCGGCACGGGTTCTGTAGACAGACATGATAACACATCAATTTTTGAAAATCAATGATCCTTTAGGTCGCTGTTCTGAGTCACTTGGTTGATGTGCTTTACACTCTGAAGTAAGCTGCACTGAGATTGGGCGTGTGTAGCTGGCCTACATACCCCAGAGCAGACTTGGAGGAGAGAGTTGGCGTGCTGCAGCATAGCCGGACCTTCTGTGCAGCCTCCCTACCTGTTGACGCAATCTGGCGCAGTGTTGTGTCTTGCGGAGCAAATATCTTCGAAACCGGTGCGTCTAGGGCCTTGAAAAGTGTTTGTCAAGCATCCGAGATTTGTTCGTCGCATCGAGACGCTTAAAAAGACAACCACCTTGTGGTTTCACTGCTTCCAGGCAACCGTCTCATGTGTGCAAAGGGCGACATCCAGGGAACAGGGAGGGGTATCGACATGCAATGTATCCAGTAACGTGCGGAGCGTCCTCACAGGTAACCAAGCAAAATCTGGTGCAGATTGGTGGAACAGTGTCAAATTGTATAACACATTGATTTTTATGTACATCTCTGAGAAAAGGGTCCTTTTCCTCGGCTCCAATAAGGCTTTTTGTAACCAGCAGACTTTTCAAAGTCTGGCCCGAATTAGTGAAGATCCTTTCTAGGAGCCAATAGACTTACACGAGGGGAATATTAAACGTGTTATGATGTATTCTATAATTCTGTCAAATGTTGGCTATAACATTTTGTTAATTTACCATATAAATATCTAGTAAAACATAATTAACAAAGAAACATGCCATGTTGTTCCCGTGAAAATGTGTAAGTGTTTATTTATATGTCGTCTTGCTTCCAAGGCAAGCGCATTGCCCCCGAGCTATCCTCCCTTTGCGTCGAACTGAATGGCAAGAAGCAGTCGCCTTTATTGACGGCAATATGCCGATTCATTGCAGACAGGCCGAAGAACCAAGCGAATTGTTAACCTTGACGCGTCCACCAATTTATCAAGCTACAGATATCCAAATTCAGTATTTGACCTGTGGTATTTAAGAGAAATTGTTGATCAGAGTATGCTACAACACATTTGCTATGAATAAGTTGCATTGTATGATCAGTTCCCCATCGGTGTCTCCTCCCCCTTTTGTGTGCGAATAAACAAACTTAGTTATAAGTGGTTTGATATAATTATGTTTTTGGGCTACACCGCATTGTTTTGGGAAGAGGTGGGGCACTCATCTGTAGGATCAGATAGAGTTACACCCTATCATAATCATTCACGTGCATTAGATTTCCTGACACACAACTATCATCCATTATTGGTACCAATACTGCAGGGCCCGTGGCCAGGGTTGCCAGAAAAGGAAGCCCACTTATAGCTCAAATGGAGCTCGCAACTCGCCCAAAAGTAGCCCAACCACATACTTTTGCATGTGCCTAACTTTCTTCATCCAAATAGGAGGAAGTGGTCGGGGGTGAGAGCCAGGGGGGTAAGCAAAACACTACCTTTTGACTGTGTGGTGCTGCGGCCTAAAATTGATTTTGCAAGCCCCAAATTCTAACAGAGGAGCAGGAGGGTACACGGGTCGGTCCCTAAAATCATTAGATCTGCACCATTGTTAAGGCATCTTAATCCCTTAAAGGATTGTGTGGGGGTGGTTAAAGCAGAGCGAAATTAAGTTTGCCTAGGCTCACACTAATGGGCTAAACAGTGAAGCAGGGATTTTAATCCACTAAGCAATTTAAGCACTGGACCCCATACACAGTCGTGGTTTTATTGGTACAAATATGTAAGGTTAGAATTTCAAAGCGTACAATAATTCTGTCGTATAAGGTTTACTTGTAAAAATACACCAGCTGCAGAAACCTAAAAACATGTACATCCTTATATAAAACATGTTAAGCTGTTAAACTACAACAACACTAATTTAATTGTTCACATCCTGAAAAGAACATTTGACAATTGACAAAGCAAACCACTGCTCCCACCCTCCCCCCCAACCCAACCAACCTAGTAGACTACATGGGTATAACAATCTGTAAAAGGAAGGGGGCTGGACTATTCACTTTAACTTATTTGGAAATTCGCACATGTTTTCTAGTTCGTTTGTGTCGTTTTGGGGCCTTCAGTTGGAAATGTGTGCATCAGGCATAATGCACGGTTTGCAAGAATGTTAAGAGGTGCTGAATGCAAGCCCCCCCCCCCGCCCTTAATGCTTTGTGTTGCACTTTCTACTCTTCACCAAGTATAGGAACAACATTTATTATTATCAAAGGATTGCCCTTCAGACTAGCCCAAAAATCCCCAACCCGCACACTAGCGTCATTTAACTCACAATTGGATGTTGAGTAGCCAAATTGTGTGGGAAATGGCCCAATCTAGCAACCCTGCCCATGGCCACCATAGCTGGTAGGGTACAGAAGTGATTTATGAGCTGGGACATCTGCGGCCTAAATAATCCGATAAATACCTGGGAGAGATATATATAGAGTGTCACAAAGTGCAGGCTATATTACTGCAGGAAACGCAGGCAAGACTATGCACGAGTCATTTGCTAGAAGGTGTGGTCCATGCAGGAACTATGCAAATTCATTCACAAAGGCTAGATGAGCTCACAATTACACACAAAACTCTGCATTTCAGATAGATTGACTCTATAAATGATACTTTGGATTGCATTTTGTACTCTGCAGATAGGAGGTACTGGTTGTCAATGGATACGGCCCCAAAATTGATGATCCCCAATAAAGACCCCGATTTCTCTGCACATGTGTTGTAAGTCTGTAACAAAACACCAAGAGTACAGGTTATATGGGGGGGGTGACTGGAACTTGAACGTTGGTGTCAACCACACAGATACTACAGACAAAGAAATTATACGAATCAGCGGCAACCATATGGAATACCATGACGGACAGAAATTGGGTGGATGTCAGAAGAGGTCTACACCCAAACTTCAGAGAATATTTCTATTATTCATCAGCGCACATGTTATCTTATACAGGCTGCTGGTTAACCTCTCAACACCTGCTAAGACAGGTAAAATATTGTGCTATGCCTTCCCGCACCCACCTATGCACCCGTTGTCCTCACACCATCCTTTAGGTTCTGATATTACGTGTAGGTCCCAAAGGAGATTGAAACTGGCATCTTTTCTAGATCTGGTGTTCAAGTCCAACATTCTTGAACATGTTCAGATTTTTTTATATATCACAAATATATTTTACTATCCACTCCACCCATACACTCCCAGTGACTGGTAAGTATGATAGTAAAAAATTGCCCAAGCCCACTAGACCAACCGTGGTGAAAAAGGTGCATTTATTTAATCTGTAAGAATACGACCATCAAACATAGTAAAACATTCTTACATCAATCTTCATGCAGACCAGGTTCCGCTCTGTTAGAGGAGCTTTGTCAGGCTAGTTGTTTGGATAACAACTAGCCTGACGAAGCTCTTCTAACAGAGCGGAACGCGTGGCAACCTCCGCCCGGTGGGGTGAGTTTCATGTTTCTTGACCTGGTCAGCATGAAGTTTGATGTAAAAATGTTTTACTATGTTTGATGCTCGTATTATTACAGAATAAATAAATACATATTTTTTCACCAAGGTTGGTCTAGTGGGCTTGGGCAATTTTGTACTATCATACTTCCCAGTCACTGAGAGTGTATGGGTGGAGTGGATAGTACAATATATTTGTGATAGGTTGTAAGCTTAACCAAGCTTTAGCCCAAAAGCACCAGCTATTTGAGAGAGGTTGAGAGCAGAGATTTTGGCTACAGTTGGATATGTGACTATCTCGTCCGTTTCCTCCATGCATAGGTTATGGCAAAGTTACAAAGTATATGTCCACATCGCATTGCCATTGCAACAGAATTTGGGGTGCCGAGTACAGAACATGGGGAAATCCGAGCTGCGACTGGAGCTTCTGGGATATCACGCACTTCTGCATGCACCCGAGCCACTAACAGATATTAAAAATTAGCTAGAAAAATACAGGGCTGTAACAGGGAGACAACCCCATTTTCCCACTCCATCGATGGTCCGGAGATACAGTGTGGCAGATAGACCTGGTTCATCATTGGCCAGGTTCATAGGACACGACACAGGTGAAATTATCTTGGCAATTGGAAATGATACACAGGAGATATGTACTGACTATTGAATTATAATAGACCTGTTCCTTCAGCGTTATAAAGATTTGCAATTTGTATGCTATTTGCACCGACAAATATAGAGCCCAAAATCAGTAGTTATTGAATGGCTCGACTAGATCGGCTTTCTCTGCAGAGGCCAGGGTGTTAGATGCGCCATTGTCTCTGGAGGACGGTACGGTCTGCAATTGAAACACTCCCAAATAAAAAGGACCCTGGAGTTGGTGGGCTAGTAGTCGAATTCTTCAAGAAGCAGATTGAGGCTTGGGCCATAGCAGCTTAGATGATAGGAGGAAGCATTAGATATGGGCTTTCTCTCTCCAACATTGCCTTACACAATCAATCATAACTCTTATTAAAACCCAACAAACCTTCAGAAGAGTTGAGTTTGCAGCACCCATTTTCGCAACTAAACGTACATACAAAAATCTTCTGCTGTACTCTAGTAAGCCGGCTTCAGCCATTATTGCCCCTATATATTCATGCAGACCAATCCGAGTTTCTCCCGGTTGATCTACAGCTTTGAATTTGCAACGTCTATTTAATATAATGTCCCTCATGGAATCTAGCAATTCAGCCGTCACTGTTGCTCCCGATGCGGGAAAAGATTTTAACTCAAGAGTCTTGGAATGTCCTCTTGATGCAGTAGAGAGTTATGGCCTTGGGGTATACTTTCTATTCTGTATTAAATTGCTATACTCCCAGCCAGTAGCAGCAAAGAAAATTGAGGATACATTTTTTCTAAGCCCTTTTCTTGTTGCCCACTTTCCCAGTTATTTTCTCCGGTTATTGAACTACTAGCTGATCTTCCAAGATACAAACACAGCCGCCATGGTATTCCTCGGCAGCCCCGGATGATGTACTATTATATACCAGAAAGCGTGAAGACAACAACAATCATGTCCAATAGTATTGATTTCTGAGCGTACTCTGGTTTAACTATTTATTGGTCCAAGTCAGAAGCATTCGCACTGACCAATGTTAACAAGCTCTCAACCGATATGCTGAAATGAAAAAGGCCCCTATAGCCATAACATATTTAGGGGTAACAGTGTCTAAAAACCGCTCTTCGCTTTATACTGACAATATAGGACCTACAGGAATTACAGAATTACCTATAGGAATTACAGTGCTATAAAATAACCGTAGAAGGCATTGCCATCTCGTTAATGGGCAGGTTGGCTTGATGGCAATACTACCTGAACTCATACCATTTCATTAATGTTCCTTCATTATTCAATCATTCTTTCCTTGATGTATTGAACAAAATGATCACACTGCTTTTATGGCATGCCGGGTTGGTAAGTGTGGAACTCATGTCTAAACCTCATACTATGGGTGGATAACATACCCCTGATTTTGAATTGCATTATCCAGTGGCTCAATCAAGATTAATCGCTTATAGGACGGAGATGGTAGGAACATGCTTCCTCACTTTAAGCTGGAACGTAAAGCTCTCGGCACAAAGATTCTCGTGCCCCTTATTTTTAACACCAAATACAAAGCCAATTTGACCATATAAAGACAACCACACTTGCTTGGAAGAGGATTATGAACTGCTCGAGTATTCGAAATCCGTACCACTGCAACGTGTAGACTTGGGGTATTTAAAATACTCATGCGACTTTGGATGAAACCATTGGAGCCCTATGGAAAAAGCAGGAATACGCTCATTAGGAAACCTTTTTGTGGCTGGTCCTTTAACATGATCTCACATACTTAATAAAAGGTGGCAAAGGACCGTTGATCACATTGCAATAGACATGGTCACATCTCTTCCCTCTGAATGGCCGTGTGCGAATGTTCTAATCCAATTCACGTGGCAAGCGGGGAAAAAGAACTCTACGTGGAAATGCATCATTATACATGGCTTAGGTCCTGTACCCTTACCAAAGAGGTTTACATTCCATTCTAAACTTCGATAATACAGGTTACGGTCCTACAAAGACTGCACTATACTGCAGCGCAATTAAGAAATTCGCAAAAAGAATAAAAGGAAACTGCAGAGGTGCAATTCTTCATAGGCGGGATATAGTCGTGCGTGCACCTGGTCATGCCCGGATCTTATTGCATTTGAGACAAATGTTTGTTCAAGCTTGTCCTCGATGATCGGTACCGCTGTCACTGATGTGGGACTTTCTCAGCCGTTACTCTAAGATGCTCAAGATCAAGCGCACGTTACTCTACTTCGGATATTTACTCGTCAAACGTCAATACTGTGGAGCTGGAAACAGCGTAGCCCACCACCGACTGGCAATTGATGGCATGGCTTATCATGGGATAATAGCAAATATGTTTATATTTCATTGCTGCCTTCCATTAGTCGCCCTAAGGATAGCTGGTGTTACTACTGATCATATTTATAACTCCAACTGAACGGAAATAAAGAACCCGGGAGTCAACATGGCACGGGGTCTGAGCCAGAAGTGGCGAGCAAAAGCTGTAATCAATGTTAAATTGATATAGGATTTGTGTATTGTACTGCTTTGCGTTTAACTCCAGGAATGTGTCTGTATTTTTGTTTGTTCTGTGTAAGGCAAATCATTTCAAGGAATTTGTTATAAAAAATAAAAAAAACCTCTCACCATCATTTACAGGACTAGGTATCAACTGGACAGATTATTCACCCACAGGGTGCAAGGGACATCCTGGAAAGCACAAGAGCAGAGCTCAAGCAGCCCATGGACTCCCTCACAACTCTGTAGTGAAAGACACTCCGTGCTCATTGAGTGAGCAATGTGACTTTGCAGTAGGAGTTTTTACTGCTACAGCCAATACAATCCATTGCTTTGCGCGGACAGGCTGGGCTACTACTATTGCTGGATATGAGACTGGACTCTTAACAAGATGACCGGTTCTTACTGAAGTGCAAATATCAGGCCGAGGGAGGCAGAGAGGGCCACAAACATACAGTAGCAGTGGAAGCAAGCAGCGTTCTGCCATAGTGATGTGGCTGCAGTGTACAGTGACTCTGGTTGTGCACTGCTGCAATGGCGGAGCAGTGCGCAACAGCTTCTACAGCTGGTTTTGACACAGCCCCTGGGTTTTACAAAATGGGTGTTGGGTGCATTTCATTCTAGTCATTGTGGTATATAAAGCTCGAGCAATTATAGATCTAAAAAAATTAAATAACAATCATACTGTTTGCAACGAGGAATAGCGAAGAAGAAAATGTTTTACCTTGTGGTGCGGCCATCGAAATGGACGGCAACTGGAGAGATGAAAAACCAAGGCTTCCGTTGAGTAGTTGTCCATTGGTCCCCGAATTGGGGATCTGAACGATGCCATACTGATTGATCTGCAGCGGGGTTGTAAACGTAAGAATGGAGCCCCCATCTTGGGAAGTAACCGCCTCCATGACTTCGGTTTTTACTTCAGTGCTTGGTATTAAGCCGGGAAACGTGGTCGGTGTATTGCTGCCGTACACTGTCGAATTAGACATGGCGGCCTGGAAAAGCTTGAAATCCTTCACGTCCTCCGTTGCAGACGTCAGGAGCCCGTTGCTTGAGGTGCTGCCGCTTGACACACTGGGAGTCATTTTGGGTTGATTCAGGGTCACCGACTGGGAATGTCCCAGATTAAGGCCATTGACAATGACTCCGTTAGGTCCCTGGATAAACGAGCTACCATTGAGGAACAAAGGTGGCGAATTTAAGGAGATCTTAGCATTTCCGAGCTGTTGCATGTACAGCGCATCGGTGTGTCCAAGGCCGAGGCCGGAAACGCCATCGGACGACATGGACTCAGGATGCGGTGATAAATCTTCATGTCCCTTACTGGATTCATCTTCAGTGCTGTGGTTACCATCTGACTCGCTGCAGAGAGAAAAAAGGGACATTCAATTAATAAGTAATTCTCTCAATGCATATAGAAGGTCTGTGGCTTGGGGGCAATCCACCCACAAATCCTCGTGGCCCAACCGGTGACACAGGGGAGGAGGATGTTGTCACTGTGCATGAAGGAACTGGAATACTGATCACAATGTGCTAATAAGTGAACACACTAGCCCGACACAAACAAAGTGCATTGGTTTATTCAACATAAATAACACAACATGATATTATATAGCGAGCTGCTAAGGAATGCTGTTTGGCTATGAGGACTACAAAGGTCTGAACTGGCCAATGTATATTGTAATGCATTCTGTGTTCCCTGTGGTACAAAGAGTTTGTGCATTCGCCATAGCAGAACTTGTGTAGCTTGCTCATCTTTTTCAGGGATTACATGAATTCACGTGCAATAACCAAATTTGAAATCTATGAGTCGAGTGCCAAGATGGTTCCGCATGTAGCTCAGTAGGTCAAGCACTTCTCTCAGAGATGTGTGGCGATTTGCCAGATCACAAATCTAAACAAGACATACCCTGCATTTCCACTCAATGAGCTTGATAAACTTGAGTACATAGCTTTGAGGATAGTAACGCAGGGTGTGCTACAAAACAACATACCAGCAACATAAAATGGCAATTATAAAAATGAATACAACATCAATGTGGTGCACGTCTGCAGCTTGGTCTCCCCAAATGAGGTCTGTAAAAACCAGATAGCACCCCCGCCCCCAATAAAGAGCATAATCATTTTGTTGGGAGATGTGCTTTGGTAGCTAATTGCAGACAGAGGCGTCACAGAGTCAAGGCCCATGGCCCGGTTTTGCTAATGGACGGTAGAGGACCAGTTGGCCCTTCGATCTCGGATAGATCATCTTATCTCACTGCACAGTAAGGTGCTGTCTCTGTTGAAAGGGTTTCGTTTTTCACAGTCTTGTAGCATTGTTTAGCCCATGGTCTGCCATTTCTTTTCATGTTCACCTTTTGATTGCAAAGACAACGGTCACAGGTCTCTAGCAAACTTATTTGACACAATAACATGTTGTTATTTTTTTATACAAATTCAAAATTTCTTCTTCACATCATGAATAACAATGGCCAAGTCTGTCAAACAATGACTATAAGCAAGTGAGCCTATCACATTTTCGTTTGCTGGGTGCATTTCAAATCCAGTCGACAACCCCAAAGAGCCCTTTTAGGTCCACACTAATTACTATTCTAATACTAGTAGTATTTAAACCATAATGGAGGAAACTAAGCTACAATCATTGTTCTTTTGCATACTGTGTTTCTACAGATGATGGTTATATCGGTTTATCCTGCGATTTCCATACTTTCCAAGTCTTTTCTACAAAACAGAGAAACAGTCACAAATAATTGCACCTTGATGTATGATAAGAACTAGAAAGAAATTGTGGCACAAAGACTGTAATTCTAGGCAACTCAATTATAGTCTGACCTGTCAAAATGTACAGTCTGTAATATTTCAATATCGTCAGCCCTTAAAATTAATTGAGTTCTCAGGGAGCACTGTTAGAATAATCCACACTCATGGTTCAAGTGGCTATTGTGTTGCTTTATATACAATAATAGCGACCAGTGGTGTATTGCTCAGCACAGTTGGTTTCTTGGCACGTTCATGGAAAATGGGCCTTCTCTAACCCCAGTCTGTGTGTGGGTTTGTGCACCTTCCTGGTAACTAGCAACCTGTAGCCGCCATCTAGGCCGTGGCATTGGTCCATTGCTCGTGGATAGCAATCTGTCCCTCTCACCCATACTCCAGTAGTTGCATATTCCCGCAGGCTGCTAATGAGTCCTGCAACTATCCTGGGGTATGTGTACCTTTCTCATAGGGATAGTTATACCTTAATCTATAGTACAGCCTTTACAGCTTCCATGTGGCAGTTACTAAAATGTGTCGTAAGCTTATGGTAGAACTTCAGCACCTTCTTCCCAGACAGATTATTTTGCCATTAAAAGGCCACTTGTTTATTACCCTGCGTATAAACGTCATACACCACAGATAAAGGGATTTTGAACGTGCATTAGAATAGCCATCAAGCTATGGGTTGGGACTGGGAAGAAGGGGTTGGGGGCGCTGGGGAGAGCGGTGGAGACCAGAGTGTCTTGGAGCCTATGTTTTTGATTCAAAGGTTGTTCCCCCGGAGTTGTCTGTCCCGGGACCTAAATAGGTTATGGTGGCCCCGACTTAAAAAGGGTCAAGCACAATCTCAGAGGGGACAGAAGAGAAATAAACCATCAGAGCCCGATCAGCACCAGGGCTCCACCTGCAGTTTTCTTTACTCCATTAGATAAACTAAAATAACGTCATAAATGCGTGGACCTTCTGTGGATGCAAGTGGCACCTGGGAGCAGGAGTAAATGCAAATCTATTTGGGGAGTACTACACTTCTCGGACTGCAGGATGTTGGATGGCCATGCTACAATGTACAATTACAGACAGGAACTTCACATTCGCATTAAGAGCTCTTCCTCACTATGGTGGACCAGAAGCAGGACACTGGGACATCATGTTCATGGATTTTTATTATGTTCTTTCACAATTAGTCTGACCTCTTGGCAGGCTTCAAAGAAAATAAACTATGAAAAATAACCAAGAGCTATAGTTCCTATTCTATGTTCAATGAAATGATGTTCTTGCCAGGGAGAATCTAAAACATACAAGATATGGAAAAACTAACACACAAATCTAAGTGTTTAACAGCTAAAAGATGCTTGACTGCTGCTTCGGTTTCAGGTTTTCTCCCCTCGATATAATGCTCAGGTGCCAATCTAATAGCTAAATGTTCCAAATAAAATCTTACTTGAGGTATTTCAGTCGTTTTTTCTCCTGACACCTTGGGATGATGTTTACACTTGTTCACCCCACCATGGGTGTGCGTTTCCCGCCTGGGTTTTCACACACTCCTTTATTCCATTCTGGGTATTACTCTTTCATCCCTGTTCCAGCGTGTCTTCTCACTCTATCCCACTTCTAGGGTCTCTTGACTCTCGTTCCCCTCTCTTGTGGTATCTTCATTCTCGCCCCATCTCTTGGGGCATCTTCTTCACTCTAATTAGCTTCACTCAGTAAGGGGACGAGCCTCTTAGGAAACTCCTTTGCACTGGGCTCACTCCTTCTTGCCCTCCAGGAGTAGTCAGGCTGCCCACAGTCCCCTCACTGGGGAACTGTAGGTTGTCTAGCCACTTCCACAGGCTAGCATGTGCTGCCTTTCTTCCAGGAATAGGAAGAAATGTCCAGAAAAAAAAATTACCGACACCACCAAAAGACCTAACACACACACCACGAAAAGTTCTAACTACCAAAAGTTCTAAAACATTTCTGTGGTATGTGTTTAGGTGTTTTGGTGGGGTCAGTGTGAAAATATTTTTTTTCAAAAGGCTGCGGGGGGCTGTGACCCCCGCAACACCCTGCTCACTACAGTGACCGGGGATTGCGGGAGACACCCCCGCAACTATCCCGACAGAACAAAAATGTAAAAAAAAAAAAAATTAAAATAAAAAAAGGGGGGGGGCTGCCGAGGTGTCCCCCGCAACATCCCGCTCACTATACTACACAGTATGGGAAACGTACCAACATTTTGTATTCGTGCATTTCCCATGCAAACATTTCCGTTGCAGCAAAATCAGCCGTGGAAAAATCACGTAGATCCTCCTTCCAGATCCTCTGGCTGCTAGATCAGAGGGGTGCGGGCCTCTTCACCCACCCTCTTGGTTCATCTGGGCTCTCTCAGGTTTCCCTCTTCAGCATAGCAGTGTAGCTTCCAGGCACAAGGCAGCCTTCCTTCCCCCTGCTTTAGGTTTCTTCTCCACTGTTTCCCCAAACCAGCCAGACAGGGAAACACTCCCCAGCCAAAATAACTTGCAACTGAACTGGCTCATCTTTTATTCAGTCCTTTCTCCCCCTAACAGAATACTGATTGGCAGACCTATCTGGCTTCACCATTGGTGGAAGTAGTGCTTACATCATAGCCTCAGAGGGAAAAGTCATTCCCTATTGGTCAGTTTGAATAACAGTTGAGTCAATTACCTGGGAAGAGAATCATCGGATGGCGGAGCCAGCCGTAGTCAAAGGCCTGTGGAACTCTCTGCCGCACTCCGCTGCTTGCCGCGGCTACCCGTTGAGAGTCTGATGCCTAACCCTCATCAGACCAAATAACTAAGGTAAGCCAGCTCGTTACCAATGCACGGCTGGCAAATATTGTTCTGTCACTGAAGTCAATACCCAATCCACCACCTAGCACCTTGCCCGACCTACTTCCTCCCCATAGTAGGGTCTGTCACTGGGCCACTTTGCGCTTTTCTGATAAAATTTTTTTTTTTTAAAAAAAAGACTACCGCTAGTCTTCCCATCACCCATACCAACGAACAGCCAGTGCACACAAAAGGGTAGCCCTACTCTGCAACCATGCCCAACGCAGTTAAAGGCTCTAAAGGAGAACATGCTCCACTCAAAACTTCAGGGACCCCAACTCCGACTGCTTCAAACCCATGCTTAGCAACCGGCCCACATCTAACTCTCTGGCCACCCAACACCCTAACCCCCAAAAGATTCCTAATCCTCCCGTTTCTTGTCACACAGAAATCCACTTCTCCAAGGTCGCTTCTCACACCACTAACCACCACCATACCCCCCTTCACCTAGTAACGGGATCCTCCTGCCACATAACCTAACACACGCTCTACTAGCTGCAAGACCCCATGACCTGAACCTACCAAACTAACTCGCGGTCAGAAATGTTAAAGGTATTTGTACTGCGCACCGTCACCAACGGAGTTGGTCCCCAGGCGCTCTGGCGGATCTGCAAATGAGAAGGTGGGACGGGTTAGTAGGTGAAGCGGGAGTAGGATAGTGAGAGGAGTGGTGTTCTGTTGGCAGCTTCAACTCGGTATACACTGGGTGCTGAGCTTCGGTGCAAGTATTGGATCTATGTCAGTCCTCGTGTGCTCTTGGTGTTGCTGTGTTGTGAAGTGCGTGCGGGTTGTTGTGCGAGAGATGGTTGTGTGAGATTTGTGAGTGAGATAAGTCTGCAGAAATGCTCAGCTTTTTTTGTTAGTCGGTTGTATGAAGTTTAACAGATGTTCAGAAATCTGTCTGAGTGTGGCACTCGCCAGTCCTCCCAATCTCATCAGGGTGGGCAAAGAGGTTATGTCTGGCAGGGTTTGGTTTGTGTGGGGCGCTCCCTGTGCTGTTCTAACGCGCTCTGTAAGTGTTCTGATTGCTCCTCGCCGTTCTATTCTAGTCAGCTCTGTAGGTGTTCTTATGCTGATGGATTGATTTATGTGGGTTGGGTATCTATTCTCCTCCTTGGGTGGTGGGGCTGGTGTAGTGGACTCCTCTCAGATTCTATCTAAATGATAGGCTACGTTACAGAACCCTAAACACTAGTCTTCCAGTCCTCACAGAAGACACACAACATGCTCCAATTAACAGCAGAAACAGCATCTTGAGTGAGAGGCCGCATACTAAGCACCCGCTCTCTACAAACCACAAATATATCCACCGTAAGGATTGAATGGCAAACAATCTAAGTAACAGTCCCCCATGGGAGACCAATCTAATCCGAAACTACACCGACCACCCCACACCCTTTCTCTCAACTTGCACCATCGCAATAGGCCCACTAACCTAATAGGAGAGCACCCAGCATCACTGTATGCAACAGCTTCCGCATCCCCACCTACGAGATCGCAAAGCCCCAAGTCTCAACACCTACCTCAAACACACACCAACAGTCTGAAATTCCCTCAAGGACAAACACTGAATAGTGCACTCATCAACACCAGATCCCTCACTGCACATGCCCTAGACATCCACGACCTCACTACAAAGCTTAATTTTTACTTTCTGTCCATCACAGAGACCAGTCTGTATCCGGCTTCCGGCCCAGCCCCATCTCTCATGATTACTGATGGGTATGCAATCCTTAGATGCGACAGAGTACGCTCCCGAGGAGGCGGTGTTGCCCTCATCCACCGGGCCTCACTCCTGATAAGACCTTATAGTCATTCTACTGAAAGAGACTGCGAACGCCTGTCCATTAAATGGTCCACTGCTCAGACGGACATCACCATTCACACATTTTACCGAGAACCAGGCCCTACTCCAACCTTTGAGGAGGAAGACCTTATACACACACCCTAGGAGAAAACACAAAACCCTCCTCTCGAGTCTTACTACCTGGAGACCTCAACTTAGGTTTCAACAACCCCGCTGACTCCCCCAGCTTAAACTTAGCAAATGCCCTAAATAACCTTGGCTTCAAACATTGTATGTTCTCTCCTACACATTGCAAAGGTAGACCTCAACAACCACATCAGTGTTACCTCCAACACCCCTTGGCCATTGTCTGACCATCACATACTGGCTGTCACCCTCCGAACCACTAAACCAGCTCCACCCCCTCACCCTCTCTCCTGCCCATTCTAGCAAGGAGCTCCAAGAAAATCTCAAAGTACCCCCACTACCTAGCCAACCTGTACTCAAGCACCCTAACAGCAATAAATGCAGTAGCCCCTCTCCTCCCAAGAAAGACTAAGTCCTACGATCACTGCAACCCTTAGTTTTCCAATGGTCTCCAACTACTTTGGGTCAAATAAAAGACGAGCAGAAGCAGTCTGGTGAAAAGACCCATCAGAAACCCACAGACTAGGCTTTAGCAACTTAGCTAAGAAATGCAAATAAGCCATCACTGCAAAGAAGCCCAAATACACAATGCTAGAATAGATAAAGCTATCTCAAACACACAAGAGCTATTCAAAATCCTTAGGGAGCTTGCACCACCGACCTCTCCACCTAGCTTAAATCACCAAAGACAAAGCTTGGTGCACCAGCATCCAAAACGCCATGCATGCCAAAATATGTAACCTGCAGCAGAAGATAGAGAAAAAACAAAGTCCTGTCCTCCAAACTCTCTCTCCCATGCAAAACACCATGCGCCTACCACCCCTCCCTTCCAGTTCAGAGAGAAATCTCTGAACAAGAAACCTCCAACATCATCAGAAACCTCAAACCATCATGGTGCAAAGGGGACATATGCCCAGCAACAGTCATCAAACACTGCTCAGATACCCTACTGTCACGTCCCCGGTCACACACCGCTTTGCCAACAGTCTTTCCCCACATTCCCACATGTCTTCATGTAACTCCCGACGGCGGCTAGGCTACAGCTATTGGCGGCACAGCAAACAAGAGAGACTCATGTCCGGTACGAACTCCTTACCTTCAGTGACAGTTACCATGGCGACTTTCCATGCCACATCATGGTCATCGGCTTAGTCTTGGGCCTCGCTGCGTTAAGCGACACGTGATTAGGAAGTAACATGCTCGAATGGGTACGCGAGATGAGGAGCACGCATCATGTGATCGGAGCGTAACTCACGGGACACGCTCACATGACCTTTCCTACCTTCAAAAGAATCGAGCGAACGCTCGCACATTGCTTCACAGCTGCTTACGGCAAGTTTCATTGAGCGTTGCCTTGTTTCTGCTTCCTGGAATCCTTGATCACGGACTGTTTCACGGACCCGCTCTTGCTTCTCCTTGGTACCTCTGCTTTGTCGATCACTTCCGGAAAAAAAAAAAAACTTGGCTTTTACCTGGACTTGCTTTGGATCATCCCTTGTTGATGTTACCAGCTGGCTTCCGACCACGGACTGTATCTTGGACTGATTACGAATTTCCCCATCACAGTACTTTGCTCACGTTTCTTGGCTGAAATCAGGTGTTAATCTCCATCAAGAGTGCCACCATATCACCATCTGCTGCCTGCCGTCGACCACCATTGTAGAACCCTGCCCAGTACTACACCCGGGGTATCTGACCACTGGCATTTGGGTAAGATTAAGTGTGATTTGTCCTTTTCAACCATTCACTGTCTTGCCTTCCTTTCCCTAATCTCGTTGCTTGCCTTACAGTGGTCAGGGGGTTTTCTTCCGGCGTTCCTGGTTCCAGGCTGACGGTACTCCACACCTGTGGCCTCAAAGACTGCACGGGTAGTTATAATACTATTCTTGCCCGTGTGGTACTTGGGGACGGAGGATTCATCTACACGACCATCAAGTCTTAACACCTACTTCCATTCATCACCAAATTCATCAATTCACCGTTCTCCACGCATCAGGTTCCTGCCTGCCTTAAGGAATCATGGGTCCTCCCACTCTTCATAAATCCTCCCTAGACCCAACCTCGCCCCATAACTATCGCCCAGTCACCACTGTCCCATTCCTGCTTAAGATCCTAGACAGGGCTGCACAGAATCAAATCCAACACTACCTAGAATCTCACCATATTTTAGGTATGTGGCAGTCAGGTTTCCGACCAGGCCATGGCACTGAGTCAGCTCTATTTGACCTGAAAATACAAATGGACGGCTTCAAGGATGAAGTCAAACCGGCACTCCTCCTACTTTTAGACCTTTCTGCAGCCTTTCATTTAGTAAACCTTCTGCCACCACCTCACATCGGCAGCCAATTTTTCACAGGAAGCTGCACTATGAATAGCCTCATTCCTGGAGAGCCAATCCATGAGAGTCTTCTGAGACGCCGCGGCTGCCCCCCCGACCGCCGCCATCCCCATACCCTGCAGGGACCCCAAGGCTCCTGTAGAACAGCTTTACAGAACCATTATTTGACCTCTTGGATACCCTCCTTCCCCTGGTGTGTATGAAGACTCCCATACGATCAACAAGATTTACGCTGCCATACAGTCCTGGATGGTGGCCAGTTACCTTATCTTATCTACTCTTATAAAGCACATTGTTCCCCCACTGGCATCATGGCGCTACAGCTGCATTGGTAAACATACAGCCGGACAAGTTACCGTTACCTGTGCCTTTACAATGATAAGACAGAGATCCTGCTTGTGAGCTCCCCAGCAATGCTAAAAAAAAACTCAGCCCTCAATTCTCATCATTCTGGATAGATGGCATCCAGACCAAGACCTCTGAGGCAGTAAAAACACTGGGGGTACACCTGGACTCAGCCCTCTCAAACAAGTCAACTCAATGGCCTGCCTCCTCAGCTGCATACACAGGTAAGCTGATAATGCAGCGAGACAATTCATCGCCACAGAAAGTTGCATGACCATCGCCAGAGCAATAACAGGCGTTAGACTTTTGACTACTGTAACTCTCTTTTTTGCCAGAACCTCCAAACAGAACTTAAATAAACTACAGATTATCCAGTACAATGCATTACGACCGGCACAGAACATCCCCCAAAAAGACCACATCACAACAGTGAGAAGAAAGGGGCACTGGCTCCCCATCCGGGAAACGATTATTTTCAAATCACTTTCCATCGTGCACAAATGCCTGAGCAACACTGCCCCTCATTATCTCTCACAGAAAATAGAAAGACTCAAGTCCAACAGACCAGTAAGGCCTATCCACGCCCATAGACTCATTGTGCCCAAAGGAGGGGGGGGGCTAGTTTCCCTTTTTTCATGGCAAGTACTTGGAATGCACTAACCACTGTGCTTAGACCAGAGGCCTCGTACTGGGCCTTCCACTAAACTTGGAAAACTTGGCTATTTGCCTAACTGATCTCCCCTAACCAGCTACTCAATGTAGTCACCCTTTGTGTTTGTTCCCACTCCGCTGAAGTGCTCACATATAACTGGTCAGTTATATGACCCTGACCACTGGCATTGGGGTTTAGGCGTTTATAAATGAATTAGGAGTTCTAATAAATCTATGTAAGAGCTCTGCTCCAGTTGATCTCGTTTGCTCCTCCTGGGTAGATCTGTGTTCCGCTAGCTTTATGTTGTAGATGTTATTTAATTAATTTAAATTCAGTTTACCCACAGTCCTTAAAATGGGATTTAACCCAGTCATCTACATGGTGGGGGGTAACATTCTATCACTGTGCTTTTCCAGCTGTGCTGCTATTCAGTGGTGAGGGAGGCTGAAGCCTTTTCCTAGCATCTAATGAGTGATTTTCCTCGCTCCATGGTGGTAGCATGACTCGCTACATGTTGCCGGCTTGACCGTTATTTGTGTGAGTCGAGGAAAAACCTTGATCCACCACAACACATTATGTCCTCAACCATGAGGGAAACCACTTGGAGCCTCTGTGGAAAGGTCCTATGGCTAAAGCAAACACAAATCAAGCAGTAATATATGCTATTTCCCAGCACCCACTCATGCAAACCGGCTGTGGCTGACCATCTGTTGCAAGGGATTTAACACCCCCAATTGTGCATTTACAAACGTTATGCACAGTACAAGGATACTTCCATGTGTCAAACTGTGACTGCAAGCAGACAGACTCTTTTGGGTTGTGTGCAAGTCTGAAAGGAGTGCACCCGTATGTAGTGTCTATGATATGGCATTTATAAGGCGCCAATACACAAGTGTTTCAAGGCGCGATGAAGAGGGCACTAGGTGTGCCATATCAGGTGTGAAATAATAAACCAGTTCTAGCTTTTAGGTTCACTTTGTATGGTCTTCTGGTACTGTTAGTTCTGCATGGCGTGCATACACCTCATTTTACCACCTCATTTTCCTGCCTCAAGCACCTGGACTCCTCCAACTGCACTTTCGAATACCCGCTCCCTCTGATGCTTTTGTCTCCTTCCGGGCCATCTCTCATCACTGGCCCCGAGTCCACCTTCGGCGCCATCCCGTACCTGGACTACTCCAACTGTAACTGTCACACTGGTGTCTGCCCCCCACATTCCTAACTCCTACAACAACGGCCCTTCTCTACTTGTCCTTCTCCATGTCCTTTGGTATGCGATATTCCATAACCCCCTTCCGCGTCACTCTTCCCCCCCTCTCTCCATCCTTCCACCTTCCCCTCCTCTCCTTACTCCTCCTAATGCCTAGTCCTCTTCACTATCCTGACCCCCACTCCTCCAGTTACCCTCCTTCCTTCTCTCACCGCCCGAACCTTCTTTACCCCCCCCCCCCAACTGCCAACCACTCTGCCCTCATAAACACTGCTCTCTGGAACGCCAGATCCATCTGTAATAAAACTGCAGCTACCCTTGATCTATTCTTTCGTCTCAACCTTCATTTCCACTGTCTTACTGAAACCTGGATTCCCCCTCATAACACCTCTGTCCCTGCCTCCTTGACGACCTCTTCTTCCTCCTTCATTCACACCCCCCGCCCCTCAGGCCGTGGTGGAGGCGTTGGTCTCCTGTACCACCCCAAATACATCTCCTCCTCCTCCTCTCCCCTCTTTCCCTTCCTTTGACTTCCTCTACAAGTCCTTCTCCTCTCTCCACCCTATTTCCTTCCTGATCATCTATCGTCCCCCTGGCCCTCTCTCTTCCTTCTATGAAGACCTTGATCACCTCCTCTCACTTATCTCTCCCTCCCCCTCTCCTCTATCTGTACTTGGCGACTTTAATATCCATCTGCCTCCTCCCCCTCAATGTTATCCCCACTCCTCCATCCTCGACTCCTACCTCCTCTCCCCCCTTCCCTCATCCCCTACTCACTCCTCTGGCTCCACTCTTGACCTCATCTTCAATTCCTCCTACCCCTCCTCCCCTGTCTCTTCTCTTCCTGTTGATCTCTCAGACCATGCCGTACTCTCATTCTCCCCATCTCCTCACTCACACTCCACTATTGCTAATCCCTCCCCTCCAATCTACTCGTGTCGTTACTTCAACGCTACCTTCTTTTCCGACACCTGTGCAGCTTCTCTTCCAACTCCCCATGACTTTGCTCTACTCTCTGCAGACGATGCTCTCTCTTCCCTTTCCTCTTCCATTTCCACTGCCCTAGATCAACTTTACCCTCTTTCGTCCTGCTCGGATGCCTTCTCAACCCTGGCTCACCTCCCATCTCTGTTCTATGCGGCGCCTTCTCCGGCGGTTAGAGAGACTCTGGCTCAAAACTCCCTCGCTTTCTAATCAAACCTCTTACTTTTCTTACCACGCACTTTACAACTCTTGTCTTGCAGCGGCCAAATCCTCCTACTACTCTAACCTTCTCCAGTCTCATGCCTCAGACCCTCGACGGATCTTCCAAACTCTCTCCCGTCTTCTTTCTCCTCCCACTCCTGATCCCTCAACCAATCCTACACTCTCTCCTTCTGACTTTGCCAACTTCTTCTCCTCCAAAATCCTCACACTCCGTCAAAAAATTAACTCCCTCTCTGACTCTCCCTCTCCTCCTCCCCCCTCTCCTCCCTCTTCTAATATGTCCATCTTCTCACCTGTTTCCCCCTCTGAAGTCTCCTCCCTTCTATCCTAAGCCCACCCCACATCCGCCCCCTCTATCCCTCTCCCCTCTGTTCTTATCCCCAAGATCTACCCTCTCCTTATCCCTTACTTTACCACCTTCTTCAACTCCTGCTTCTCCTCATCTACCTTTCCCGCTGCTTTCAAACATGCAACGATTATTCCTATTCTTAAGAAACCTTCTGCCGATCCACTTCTCACTGCCAACTACAGGCCTATCTCTCTTCTACCTTTCCTTTCTAAGCTTCTTGAACGCCTTGCCTACTCTCAACTCTCAGCCTTTGTTACTTCTTCCTGCCCTTCCTCCCTTCCAATCTGGCTTCCATCCCAAACATTCCACTGAAACTGCTCTCACCTCTATCCTTAACTCACTCCTCTCTGTTCGGCATTCCAAGCAATCCTCTATTCTTATTCTTCTTGATCTCTCTGCAGTTTTTGACACGGTCGATCACCCACTCCTGCTCCATACTTTCCTCCTTTGGGTTTAAAGGCCCTGTTCTAAAATGGTTCTCCTCCTCCCTCTCCTCCCGTTCCTTTTCAGTATCCTGGGGAGGCCAGTCCTCTCCTTACTTTCCTCTTATCTACGGTGTTCCTCAAGGCTCTGTACTTGGTCCTTTCCTTTTCTCTCTTTACACCTCCCTCATTGCCCCTGTCATCTCCTCATTTGGCATTTCCCACCACTTCTATGCTGACGATACTCAACTCTTTCTTTCTCCTCCTCGCCTGACCTCCACCTTAAGCTCTCCTCCTGCCTCACTGCTATCAAGAACTGTATGTCCTCCCGCTTTCTCTCTCTTAACACTGATAAAACTGAAGTCCTTTTCTTCCCCTCTAATTCTCTTCCCCCTCCCGGTCCTCCCCCTTTCATACACTTTCCTCCCTCCAATCTCCCTATCTCCCCCCCAAGCTCGTAATCTAGGCGTTCTTTTTGACTCCTCTCTCACCTTCTCACAACACATTTCGCCGCAACTGCCGTTACCACCTTTACAATATACGCCAAATCCGTTCCTCCCTCACGTCCCATGCCACCAAACTCTTAATTTCCTCTCTCATCTTTTCCTGCCTCTTCTACTGCTCTTCTCTAATCTTTGGACTTCCCGCATCACAGCTTGCCTCTCTTAAATCCGTATACCACTCTGCTGTTCGTACCCTCTGTCTCCTCTCCCCCGTGACTCCATCTCTTCCTCGCTCTCACCTTGGCTGGCTACCCTTCCACTTACAACTAAAATTTTACTTTCTCTGCCTCGTCTTCAAATCCCTCCATGGTCTTGCTCCTCCTCATCTCTCCTTCTCCCCCTCCCTTCGTTTCGCTGACCATTTCCTTCTCCCTTTACCTCCTTCCCCCTGTGCTTCCTCCCGTTTCCACTCCTTCCAACTCCTTGCACCTCTTCACTGGAACTCACTCCCTCTTACAATTCGCTCTACCACGACCTTCCCCTCATTTCGCACTTCCCTTAAATCCCTCCTCCTCCATTCTCCCCCTTGAAAACTTCCCCTCTGCCCTTTCCACTTCCCCTCCTCCCCGATTCCTCTCTCCCCTCTCCTACTCCTCTCCCTTCCATTTTCCCTCGCCCTGTCCATCTCCTACTCCCCCCACTCTCCCTTCCTCCCCCCTCAGTTAATTGCTCTTTGCACGGTTTTGTTGAATGATTCAAGATGTAAATTTTGCTCCCATTGTTAAGTGTTGTTGTTATACTGTATTCTGACGTTCCATTGTACGGCGCCTTGGTGTAAAGCGTTCTATAAATAAATAAATCAAATCAATCAATACAGGATTGCCAAGCTGCATGTGATACAAGTGCCAGCACTTCTAGAACATAATTTGAGAGTTCTGTTTCGGCATATTTTTAAACAGGAGAAGAATTGCTATGAAAACAAAAGTGGATGGGAGTGTTGGCTGCCTTTCTGCACTTAAAAGGCTTGGGACTTAATATTGATCAGTTGATGCGCATTGCATTTACCTGTTCTGTGCCACAGGAGAAAACATGCATACACTTGAATTCTGCCAGGGCCAACTCTTTATGCAGTTGGTAAAACCAAGAAGTTTCAACAGGTATTGTTTAAAAGGTTCTGAAGCCAACAGTAATCATTGTGATGCAAGGACTTTATTTGCCATGTGCAATTCTACATGGTAAATGTGAATGTCTCGGTCATTCATATTGCAAACGGTGCATCTCGACTCAAAGCTCTCCACCTCCTAGTTAGCAATCAAACCTGGGGAAAAACTGAATCGGAAAATAGATCCCCAACCCCAAGTTTTGTAGCTCTTGAAGCGTTTCCATAACATCACAAACTAAAAAGGAGCAGCTTGCCTTTGTCAAGGATTACAAGCAGATTACCACACAGTTTCTTTAGTTGTTGGTCAAGAATGAACAGCCATAAGACTTAGAGCAGATTATTTTGGGGTTCTTAGCAACTAATATTTTAGGACAATTAAAGAGGGTATTGTGCTGGATTGTATCTTAACCAGTTAAAATTATTCACACTGATTTGGTACGTAAATATTTGTATTTAATATACTATAGTCCGAACGGACATGTATACATTGCATAAGCGCATCAAGCCATCCTCAGGCATAAATACTGTCATAATTAAATAAACAATCATCCATAGTTAAAAGCATCAAATATTAAGATTTTATTTGAAAAAATTAGGTGCGCTCCCCCACCCACTCTTTCCATTTATTTTTTTATTAGTAAAACGTATTATGTACACACGCAAAAAGAAAATTTTAAAATACCAACAAACAATTGTTTGACCAACAAACAATTGTTTGATTTCAAGATGTATTATTTCATTTTGCAAAACGAGATTTGCAGAAATAGCATCTCCGAACCTGCTTTCGACCAATGCCCGATTTAAAGTTTTCGGTTTAAAAAAGGAAGAAAAAAATATAGTGTAAATCATCCTATCCAAAATAACATCCATTAGACGTTTAAGTGCGCATCCTAGATGTGTAGATGAGGGTTCTTCGTGAAAAGAGAACTCTTAAGCCGCAACCGTGAAGACCCGGGGCTTCTTGGCGAGCCGCCCCCCCCCCCTCCCTCCCGCCCCGCGGCAGGGGGTCTCCCGGAGAGCAGCGCCTCGCCGCCGGCTGTGTGAAGACGCCAAATGGCGGCCGCTCCCTCCCTTCCCGCCGCGCGCCGGGCCCACGTGCAGCTGCCGCTGCTGCTGCAGGCCAGTTGAATAAAGAGAGCTCAGGCGTTTGTTGACATGCGGCAAACCCTAAAATGGTGTCCTCGCCGGCCTCCCCGGGAGCCCATGAATGAGAGAGGACAATCGGCATTCTTCGGCTCTAATTGTATGTTTGTTTAAGACCCTCCCTTAATCCAGAAGCTCCTACTTTGAGTGGCCATGATGAGGTCTGGCTGCTCTTTTGGTCATTGGTGGAGGGAAGGGGGGCATTAAAGCCGCCCTTAGCTTTATAACTCCCGCTCCCCACGACTCTGGCGCCGGGAGGTCCACGCACTTGGTCTTAGTCTGGCCAAGAGAAATGAGGGGACAGGTTATAGGTCCATATACCTTCCTTAGTCAGTGAATGGGGGTTCCCTGCGGGGTGTGGAGCCCCTCGAGTCCCGCCCCCCCCCCACGTCTGTGCGCCTGTAGAGCCGCCACAAGGTACACGAGGCGCTGTAAGAAAAATACCCACTTCCGTGAACTTTCTCCACATGCCTCCTCTCACTAGTCACCATGCACGACCAAGGTCACTTTTTTGGGTTTAAAATGGTCACCAACGTTGCCATTCTGTCTCCACGTGATACCTTCAGCTATGGTGATCCTGACAAAATAATTGTTCATTCATCAACAATAGTCCTATCTAAAGGCACATTATACGAGCGCCGAAAGTTCAGCTACAGAGAGTTAAGCACATTTGCTCAACAAAGTAACCGATGGGCCCAAACTGAAGAAAAAGAATTGTAGGCCAGACTGGGTGAACCTGCTCCTTAACCACCGCCCCCTCCCCCAAATGGGCGAACTTTAAATTAGCAGTCCTTCAGGGACCAGCCCCACCACCCCAGGACAAATGATGCACACTGTAAACAAGGTCAGGCTGACTGGGGCGCGCCCCCCAGCAGAGGTCTGAATTGTAAACACCCATTCTACCACAGGTCGCAAGTTACTGTACACCAGGTCAGACTGGGTGCACCCCACTGGCAGAGGGACCCACACTGTAAACAAAAGCTCAGGGTCAGGCTCCCACGCCACAGCCACTGGTCACACTGCAAACAAGGTCCGGTCTAGTGCACCCCACCCCGGGGAGCGTCTGCAAGAAGCACACCTCAGGTGACATGGGGCCCACAGTAAGCAAGGCACATTGACCCATGGCTGTGCACTCAATGGGGGCAGACACAACAAAGATCCCATTCGGCATGCCCTCACTGCCATAGGGTTCACCTTGTAAACATGGGCAAGATGAAGTGCACCACCCCAGCGCCACAGGTCACAAAAGCTGCCCAGTAGACGTGGTCACATTGGGTCCCCACAAGAGGCCAGAAGCGGCACCGTAAAGAATGATTCAGGTGGGCACTCTTAAATGCTCCCAATACATCCAGATACATATCTACAGAGATCTAAAGTTGGCATGGCCTTAGAGCCAAGATGCCCCCAATTACATACACCACTAAAACACTGCAGCACCTCACCCACAAGCTGGTCTCCCATCTAAGCGATCATGGCCGTTGCAATCACTGGGTGAAAGTTGCAATGCCCCAACCCAGCCCCAAGTCTGGAGGACTGGGTCAGTGCAACACTGGTGCCTTTAGTCCAAGACCACCAGTCTACAAGAGAAGACAACATGAACCCCTCCATGTCACAGACCAATTGCAGTGGCTCGTCTAAGTCGCCATAGGAGACACCAGGAAGACCAGGCGCTGGCTCCCAGTCTCTAAAAATCGAGGAGTCCATAAAAAGTCAAGTGTTCGGTTAAACAATCCTTATATGTGGGCATCCTTACTTACTGGCAAATCGACGAACTAAGTCATGGTTCTGCAGCTCCACAGATGTTCTGTGCTGTGTCTCCCATGATCCATCGACTTTGCTGGCATGGGGAGATGGGAATTGTAGTTCTCATCCACAGAGCCAAATGTTGCAGGTCCATGATCTAAGTTATATCACTCTCTCTCATGGGGTGAGGTACTCGAGGACTCCCTATTCCACACAGAGCAAGAAAGGTGCGTGAACCGGCTTCAAATTGCAGTCCCTGCTGTGATGCGACAAGGCGAAAGTAGCTCATTTTAAAAATTCAAATAGAAAAATAGACTAGTGGCCCGATCCTTGCTATATACACTTGAACACTGTCACAGGGCCGTGCTGCAGACATGGCTTCATGGGCACGGGCACGGTCACAGAACAAGCAAGGAACAGGTCAGACTATATATATACCCGAACTAAATACCCCAGAGGAAGATCGGCATGCAAGAAGGACCCCAAGGTAAGCCAAGTCACACGGAACAGGGTACTGTTTTTGGCTACATAAACAACAGGGACTGTGGAGACCACGGAACAGGGCCCCGATCCATGGCACAAGCCATGGGCTGAGCGCCGCAGCAGAGGCACAGGTGCAGGATATAGTCCCAGGACCACAGAAGAAAGCCTTGGCCCATGCCACCAGGGTCTTGATCAGTTGCTCAGATTCTGGCGGTCGCAGGGTTCTCCTTTTAGGGCTCAGCTCGTGTGGCTTGAGAATTAGGGCTCCCTGGCCCCACAGAATGCTGCCGAGGTCCACCGAGGCCTGTACCATGTAAAGCCATTGCGCCCCTGATCGATACCCCTCGCCCGAAGCGACAGCAAAGTCAACTTTTGTTGAACCGCCATGGACTACACAATCAGCCCAAAAGGTACACCTAGAAACCCCCAAGGAACACGTCGTGGATGCTACAACCCATCCTTCGTCACCCTGTGCACAATCCCACTTCAGTACATTGAGGGACGAGGGCCTGGGGTCGCACCCCCCAAATTAAAAAAAAAACTCATTTGGGTATCAGCACGCCCGCAAAAATGCGTGCAAAAAAAAGCATCTAGCGAACGTCATCAGAGGTTATGTTCGTAGTTCTTTGGTAAGACTAGAATCCAGAGTTTTTCTTTTTTGGCGAGTGGTACTATTACTCCCCAAAGAGGGCATGCGCCAAGAGGCTGTGAACATGGAACTTTGTAAAACCACTTTACCTTATATTGCACTGTATTCCGTTACCCCGGAGAACTCGGTGCCTGTCCTTTCATATGGCAGGCTGGTACGATTGTTATTTGATCTCTGTATAGTGCCTACTGCCATAGTTCATGACATTGAAGCGCTTTTACCTGTCAGAGGCAAAGGAGGGGTATGATAGAACATCAGAAGTGGTGAGGAGGAGCAGAGTCGGGTAAATAGTTGGGATGAAGGAAAAAGGTGTAAGAGCCATGTGTGCAACCAGACCGAGTGTATTGTGGAACTCAACTGTACTCTATGGGGCGCAGCGCCGAAAGGAGCGATTGCCAGGGGGCAGGTCTAGAATCGACCCACTGCATGGTGAACTGGACATATTGAAGCCATGCTCAAGAAAACACAAAGCCATCCTACTTACTTCACTAGAGCCCAATGGGGCAGAATTCCCTATTGCATTGCAATCCTATTTGTTTTCACTAATAACTTCCACCACTGAGAACTCAGGAGAGTAAAATACTTTGAGGCCCTCGTTAACAGATGCGGCTGTCTGTCTGATTAATTTCTGTCTCGTCAAAGCCTAATCTCCATAGACTTCGAGTGCGGGGGAGGGGGCGGGTTGAGATAAAGGGGCAGCCCCCCCTCACTTCTGTAGGAACGGTGGTATAAATCACACGTTGCCCCGTACAGATGTTAACACTTTCAAGCTGCCGACTCTACCTCTAATGAGACTGCACAGATGTTCAATGCTACAGGAAGTACACCCCCATTGGCTGCTAAACCGTGTAGATGGACTGCACTGGTGCTGCTTCAGTGGCTGAGGAGCAGCATCAGGGACTCCCCTGCAGCACAATTCTTTAAAGTTGAGCAACAGTCCCCAACGCAGTAAGCTGAAAGGTGGCTCTGCAGGTTAGGTGCCTGTTGCTGACATTTTTTAATTTAACATTTACTTATCTAGCATTTGTAGCGCGCGCCAAACACGTAGGTATGTGGGCGCTGGAGAGCAGGCAATAAACATTATTGGGTTACCACAGGCAATAATGGAAAACAGTGGCTTGGCATAAATCATAATAAGAATATTTACAGATCAACCTAGAAGTCCTTTAGCTTTTTTTTGCGGAATACCACCTGTAAAAGGGGCTCTAAAATGCACTGTGTTCACCTGGGAACGGGTCGAGCTCTGTTACTTGTTCATATTCACAGAGGGAGAAAAGTCTGCTCCCGTGGTGAAATTCAAAAACCACACCCGCTGTTAGCAACCTATGAAGGGTGAAAGGCGGAGCGAGTTGAACATATTCAAACCTGTGAACTGCTGGCTTACCTAGCCGGCACGTGCTTTGAAGTTATACGTAAGCACAAGGTGAGGTGCGAACCCGCTGTTGTCAACCTATGACGGGTGAAAGGCTGAGCCCGTTGAAAATATTCAAACCTATCCGGCAAGTGCTTTGAAGTCATACGTTAGAATGAGGTGCGGTGCCGAAGAGTACCAGGACACAGAGCTGGGTGGCCGTGCATTTTGCCGAGCCGGACATCTGACCCTCCCCCCCACACACACCCCCATGCCGCGCGAGCTCTCCCTCTCTGGAAGACTGGAGTGAAAGCAGATCAGAACGGAGCTCCCGAATCAGGTTTCAAAACACGGAGCCTCGTGCGTGCCAGGCCCCAGCGTGGGCAATCATTAACTCTGTCACAGGAGACGGCGTGCGCGCTGCCCGGCCTTGGTGGTGTGCGTGCCAGGCGCGGGAGACACCGCAAAAACTGGGGAAGTCAGGAGAATCCTAACAAGGGGGGCGGGGCCCGAAGTCAGATAAAAGGAGGCACAACAAGTGCGGAAAAGGGTCAGAGGGAAAATTGATAAGTCACAAGAGTGCAGAAAGCATGGCAAAACACGCCACGGGAGCGCCGGGCTAAGGGGGGGGGGGGGGGGGGGGCACACCACGCACGAAAATGTGAAACGTATCAAGCCACTGCCGTAAATTGTGTACAATATTTACTTACCAGGAAGTGTGGAAATTACCATCCTGTCAAGTAAAGTACTACGCCACACCAAGCAGCGCGGGGCCCGCCTAGGGGCACTGTGCCCTCTGGGGGAGCTGGAGAGGAGGGCGCGCCCCACCTGACCGGTTGTGAGGGGTGGGAGTAGCTGTAAACGGAACATGCAAATCACACCTCCAAGAGCTGTGTGGGGGTGGGGGGCTCCAATGCCACTGGCCACCATAGACTGTGATCCCATGTTACACCCCCCTCTAAATGAGCTCTATTGCCATAAATGAATAGGAAACTGCTCGGCTTCATGTGGGAGACAGAGCAGAAACTGGGGAGGCAGCCGTGTGCAGTCCCATGGAACTTCTTCACTCACGAATCGCTACCTGCTGTAGTAATGAGTTGCTTTATTTATCAGCATTTGTTAGGCGCCTATGCAACACAATGATGTTTCCAAGCGCCACAAGGCAAAAAAAGGGAGGGAACAGGGGAGAAATAAACAAAAGTACGTAATCAAACAATAACGGTCCTACTAGGCCTTGTGGCACTCGGATTAGCTAAACGAATACATTATTTAGTAGTTTTCTAAAATAAACCTTTATGTAGTGTGACGAGAGAGCGCTACTCCCCTATTAAGTACCACTTATGCGTAATAATGCACCTTCTACAAAATGCAGTTTTTGGTGACTAAATATAATCAAAACAAATCCACGTAAACTGGATGTGTGCCCGTCAAAAGTTCTTGTAATAGATAACCGGATAGCCAATGCGGGTTTCGACCCGACACCACAGGTCTTCTTCAGGGCTTCTCCAGTTTTAAGTTGAGCAAATGCTCCGTTCCAATGTAACCAGTTGCGACGAGTCCTTCAGACCTCAATAGTCAATGCAGGCATCAGATCTTTCCATCTTATCCTTAAATCAGGTTCCTAGATACAGATGAGTCGGATTCGTCTAACTCCAAGATGTACCAAGGGATCTAGCCGAGTTAGGCAATCATGCAATAATGATACTTACCAGGGGAAGCTCTTAGATGAGAGAACAGAGCCGGTCTAGTGTTGTGTGACCGGTATTTGCGGGCCTTGGCTCCAGGGGTGTTGCTAGGTCTGGAAAACATCTGGGGCTATGGTAATGTCGGGACTCGGGGCTAGCTAGCCTTTTGGTTGTAGTTCCTGAGATTCTATCCGGGGCTTCAACCAAAAGACCCGGGGCTATAGCCCCCTAAGCCACCCCTAGCAACACCTCTGATTGGCTCCATTCTATTGCGTTACAGAAATGTGGCTCTGTTTAACACAGGACCGGCTCTGTTCGCTCATCTTAGAGCTCACTCTGAACGTTTAGGGATAATTATTGCATGACTGGCTAACTCGGCTAGATCACTTGGTACATCTTGGAGTTACACAAATCCGACTCATCAGCGCCTCGGATCCTGATTTAAGGATAAGGTGGAAAGATACAACACCACATTAAGTTACATTGGAACGGAGAATTTGCTCAACTTAAAACTGGATAAGTCCTGAAGAAGAACAGTGGCGTTAGGTCGGTTCTTGGCTATCCGGCTACAAATTAAAATAACTTTTAACGGGTACACATCCAGTTTACGAGGATTTGTTTTAATTATATTTGGTCACCAAAAAAAGTTGCATTTTGTATGAGCTGCACCATTACGCATAAGTGGTCATTACTAGGGGAGTAGCGCTCTCGTCACACTACGTAAAGGTTTATTAGTTTAGGGTGACATTGGGCAAAATTCACCTGGTGAGACCACTGCAGCTTCACAACCCAGTATACTAGTTTGATAGGGCAGTTCATAAAAAAAAAACGTCCTGCCTCTGTTTTTGCTACTGTTCCAGCCATACTTTGTATTTTTTTTGTTTATTTTAAATAATTTCCTTGTGCAACATTAAATAATTTTTTGTGACCTTTCTAGTGTTGTGCGCTGTGCTTTTTCCGTTCGGAAATTTGGGCATTCACGGTTCTATTTTGACTGCGGAGAGTGCGGTTCATTTTCCTCTTTTGGTTGAGATATATATATATATATATATATATATATATTAGTGGTCGCTCGATGGAGGTGCAGCCGCTCACCTACATGGTTTCTAAAAATACCCGACTGATTTTATCCCTAGGGCAGGTGCACGGTGGCCTGTCGGTATATTGTAAAGTAGGAGGGGGTGCTCACCTGTGGGCCCATAGACTGTACACAGAAGCAAATCGTGTCACAAGTCTGGGGTCAAAGGCACAGAACTTCCATGAGAAAGGGCCCCGTTGCTGGGCGGGGGTGCTCAGATCTTGGCACACGCGCGCTTGGGTAGGGGGTTCAACAGACAGTGTTGAGAGGACCTGGGCGCAGTGGACCGGAAGTGCGACACTGGTGCGTTGGCACCTCTTGGAATGCGTCTGCCCATGGTCCAGTGTATTGGGACAGCGTAAAGTGGGAGGGGTTTGTAAGATGCACACCTCCCTCCGGGTTCTGTGAATTGGGGGCGAACAACAGACGGGTAGGGGGCTCACCACAGAGTACGGGAAACTGGGATCGATAAACCTTTTGGAATAAGATATTGGGGTGGTCTTTTCACCCTTTGAAAGGGAGGATGTTGGGGAGTGTGAGTGAACTGTTGTGTATTGGCTGATCTGGTGGCCGCCTGGAGAGGCATATAAGGGGAGTGGTCTAGGTATCCTGGACGAGCTGGTCTGGACACATCTTTCCCAGCGAGCGATGAGGGGGTCGGGTCATTGGGGAGTGGTCTGCACACATTTTGGAATTACCTTACTGGGCAATGGAATGCTCACTAGACGGGAGTGCGGATTATTCTGTTGTCTCCGCCAAAGTCGGAGTGGAGTGTATTGGGGGGGGGGGGAGTGGGCTGCTTGCTCCCTGGAGTGGTATATTAGGAGAGCGGTGTATTGAGGGGGGCAAGGGGTCTACGCACACCTTCGATGGCCCTGTACTGGGTGGTGAGTCAGTCTGCAAACCCCGCTCGGGGTGCCGTTTAACGAGGGTTCGCTACATATATTGGGGAGCGGCCTCCGCAGCCCGTGCATTAGCCCGCTGAGCACCAGCGCCCAGTTCTTGCTTGCTCACCTCTTGGAGTGCGCCTCGCTCGGCGTGCGGTCCCGCTGGCGCCGGTTCTTGAACCAGTTGCTGACCTGCGTGAGCGACAGGCCGGTCAGGCCGGCCAGGCTGCGCTTGTCGGCGGGGGACGGGTAGCGGTTGGTGCGGTAGAGCTCCTTGAGCGCGGCCCGGGACTTCTCCTTGAAGCAGTAGACCGTCTCCTCGCCGTCCCAGATGGTGCGCGGCAGCGGGAACTTCCTGCGCAGCCGGTACTTGTCCACTGCGCCCAGCGGCCGGCCCCGTGCGCGCTCCGCCTCGCTGTAGCGCGCCCGGTACCAGAGGTCCTGCAGCAGCGGGTGGCTGGCGGCCGGGAAGGGGTGCGCCTCCAGCAGGCTGAAGAGCTCCGGGAAGCGGCCCTGGTGGAAGGCCACCAGCGCCCGGGCGCGCAGCAGGCTCTCCCCGCCACGTAGCAGCTGCGCCGGGGGCAGCGCGCAGAGGAAGCGGGCCAGGCGCTCCAGGTGCCCGCCCTGCTGCAGAGCCTCACACACGCAGGCGACGTGCTCCGGGGAGAGCGAGAGGGCGCCCACGGGGGAACCCGGGGGTCCCGGGAAGAGGAGCCCGCAGGCAGCCTCCTCCGCCACCGCCTCCTCTTGCTTGATCTCCCTGCCCGGGGAAGACATGTCCGCCTGATCGTGGATCAGGTTTCTGCGGGAACCATCCGATCTCGGGCCCCCACCCCGAGTGTAAAGGGATCCTGCGGCTGCCCTCCCGGCGAGCGAGCCTCCCCCGCAGCAGCACACCGTCCTGCACACCGAGCCCAGCCCTCACCCTCCCCATTGGAGGAGGGGCACGGGGGAGGGTCCTGCCCAGGCAAACCCAGCCGTTTCCATGGGAGCCGTCAATCACGGGCCGGAGCCGGCCAAGACAACACCTCCACCTGAGGGGAGCCTGCGACTCGGTGCGGCCATTGGGAGGCACGGCCCACACCTGGCCATGTCAGAGACGAGAGCAGCACTTGCAAAGTCCACCAACTCTGAGGCACAGACGGGCCCCTTCAGCGTCCTCCACTCGGGAACGGAGGGCCAATTATAGAGTGGCCCCAACTCTTGGACACACCACACACACGCGCACACCTACACTGTTCACAACTCTTTGGCATAGCTCAATCCTATATTGTCTTCATTTCTGGAGCACCTCATAGGACATAGTCGCAGCGTACATGTAGTGTCCACAAATCCTGGGCAAAACCCATGCCTAAGTAGCCTGTAGTGTCTCCAATACTTAACTAGAGGAGGATGATCACACGCACGGTGTCCCACATTCTTGGATAGGGCACACACAGGGTTCTCCATCCAGAGGCATATAGTAAACGCCTACAATGTCCCCCATTTTTAGATAGAGAACACACCTGCACTGTCCACGCTGAGGCTCATCTCGCCCTGTCCCCAGCATCGCACCAGAGCAGACACCTACCATAACTCCAACTATTAAATAGATTGCAGACGCACAGAGTAACCAATTCTCAGAGGTCAGGATTAGGGTCCTGCCATAACCCCAACCGGTGGTGCCAAATCCTCTGTTCTAAAATCGAGCAGACATGATACCTGACTGTCTACATGTCTGCGACAGAGATCACGCATGCAGCGTTTCCAACAGTGCGGAGGTCAGCAGTTCCTCACCCCCTGAGTAGGATCGGACTCCCACATTGTCCATAGCTTTGAGTGGGGTCAGCAGAGGCGTCGCTAGGGGCGTGGGGGCTGGAGGGGCTATAGCCCCGAGTCTTTTGGTTGTCGCCCTGCATAGTATCTCCAGGGGCTACAAACAAAAGGCTAGCTAGCCCTAAATCCTGACAGTCCCGTCATTAGCATAGCCACAGATGTGTTCAGACCTAGCAACACACGTGGGGATCAAGCATATAAGGTCCCTAATTCTGAGGGAGAGCAGAAACCCACACCTCTGAGTAAGAGCTGACACCTATAGTGTGCCTAGCTCCGAGCATCAGCCGTTTCCACAGTTCTGAGTAAGAGCTGACGCCTATAGTGTGCCTAGCTCCGAGCATCAGCCGTTTCCACAGTTCTGAGTAATAGGTGACGCCTATAGTGTCCTAGCTGCGAGCATCAGCCGTTTCCACAGTTCTGAGTAAGAGCTGACGCCTATAGTGGCCTAGCTCCGAGCATCAGCCGTCTCCACAGTTCTGAGTAAGAGCTGACGCCTATAGTGTGCCTAGCTCCGAGCATCAGCCGTTTCCACAGTTCTGAGTAAGAGCTGACGCCTATAGTGTGCCTAGCTCCGAGCATCAGCCGTTTCCACAGTTCTGAGAGCTGACACCTATAGTGTGCCTAGCTCCGAGCATCAGCCGTCTCCACAGTTCTGAGCAAGACGAGAGTAGACGCAGTGTCTGGAGGATATTTTTATGGGGCAGCCATTAATTCAAGGGGTTAATTTCCCCCCCTGTTGCCCCCCAACCAAGAGCGCCACACCAATTGAGCTCTGACTTAGAATCTTGACTAACTCTGCCTTTGATTCATATAACACTATTATGACTCCTCGCCCCTTCTACAATATAGAGCCAAGAACCAGGGCGGAGTGCAGAAAGAATACTCATTTATTGTTCTTTTAACGAATAGACAAAATCCTAATATTACACAATGATCATCAAGAGGCACTCCGCCTCACCAATTCGTTTTTCAAAATGAAAAATCACAGAATCTCCAAGACACAACACGTGCACTTTTCATTTCTTGACTTTAGTCCTCCCATGTCACATGTAAAGAGAAACACAGGTCTAGAGGCTACGTCAGATAATTCGGTCACTCACAAGGCCACTGCTAAGGTAAAGATAATCAATGCAGTACCCTAGAACATGACATGACAGCTGTGCTTTACTATGTAATTGGTATGTGGTCTAACTTAAATAAAAGGTAGTGCTTTTCTAACTGCAAAAAAATTGACATGGACAGGGTTCTTTATTTCTGACATTCCTGTGCACTTTCCAGCAATATTCTAGCCTAAGAAACATTGAATAAAACCCCTTTTCCCAGCATATAAGGAATACCTTTTCTTTTGCCGCTAAATAGTGAGAATGTTCCCCTTGAATTTGCAGTTCCTAGTTCCCTCTATATCTAAAATGTGCTTTTAAACCAGCTATACTCCCTTGGCGTAAGCATGAAAACACTTTTCTGCACAGCACAGACCCAGAGATTCAGTTTTCCATTTGAAACACACTTCTGCTTTTATGCAAGGTTCGGCAAGTGTTAAACAATTTGGAATTTTATTTTTAAATGCACCCATACCCATTTAGGGGATTTTTTTGGGGTTTGAAAAAGGGTAACAAGTGATCCACAATTACTTGAACACCTATATATTTATTTATATATGTATTGAGCATTTGTATGGCGCCAATACATTAAAAGTGTTTCCAGGCGCCATAAGACAAGGGGGGTACAGGTGAGAAAATAACAATAACGGTCCTACTAGGGCTTGTAACATTCGTATTGCGCAAGTGCAATAACAGGAAGTAGAGGGAGGAGTGCCAGCAGGCAGGGGGCTGGACAAGTGCTAAGTGGGGGGGGAGGGGGCAGGAGGGCAGGCGCTCAGGCAAGGAGGTAGGGGTCAAATAGTGCGAGGGTGGAGGACTAAACTCAGTAGGCTAGTCTGGGAAGGGAGCCAGAAGGCAAGTGCTGGAAGGGATAAGAAGAGACTGGCCAAAGGAGATCCTGCCCCAGAAAGGCTCATGAGGGTTACAGCCCCCCAGACATTAGAGGCAGGTGGAACTAGCAGAGGGGGAGGGGGAGAAGAAAAGGAAGGTCTTGAGAAGCTTCCGGAATTTAAGGAGATCCAGCTCAAGACAGAGAAGGGCAGGAAAGCCATACCAGAGGGAGGCTCCTGCTTAGGAAAGAGATCTCCCCCCCACTCTCTGCTTAGAGAAGTGCCTGACTTGAAGAGAGTTAGAGCTAAAAGACCGAAAAATTCTAGCAGGGAAGTATTTAGGGCGAGAGAGTTGGATGTAGTGTGGTCCCAGGCTGCAGAAAGCCTTGTGGATAATGCAGAGGGTCTTGAATTTGATCCTTGCAGCCACAGGGAGCCAGTGGAGATATTGTAGGAGGGCTGGAGAGACACGAACCCTAGGCTTGAGGCCAAGGATACATCTTGCAGTCCTATTCTGAATTATTAGAAGATGGCAGAAAAAGGCAAATTAAGGAAGAGGCTGTTGCAGTAGTGAAGCCTAGAGAGAACCAGAGCTCTGGAGAAATTGGGTTTCTGGGGGAAGAGGAGGAAAGGAAGAATGCCTCTGAGGAGGTGATGCTGAAATTGAGATTTCTGGCCAAGTGCGGCGATGTAAGGTGTGAAGGAGGGAGATGATTCAAAGATGACACCACGTTTTCTTTACCTCAAAGGAAGATGAGGGGAGGGGGCCCAAGGAGGGCGGCCAGAGTGTAGTGGGGAGAAGGGGGCAGGAGGCCCAATGAAAATGATTGCAGTCTTATTGGCATGAAGGCAGAGATCGTGAGAGGCACACCATGCCTGAATAGCAGTCAGCCAGTCGGGAATGTGAGAGGAGAAAGAGGGGGGAAGCTTAAAGGAGAGCTGAATGTCTTCAGCATAGCATTGAAAATGAGGAGAGAAGGAGGAGATCAGGTGGGTGAGAGGGGCAAGCTAAATGTTGGAAGATCCATAGCAAGAGGATAGAACCCTGAGGGACGCCGCAGGTGGAGAATGAGATGGACGAGAGGAACGGGCCCAGTAACCTGGGTATCACTGGTCAGGCTCTGGCATGGCTGACCTCCTTCCTCTCCCACAGACCCTCCCAGGTCCAACTTGGGCCTTTCCTCTCTGCTATCTTTTTCTCTACCTGTGGTGTCCCCCAGGGGTCTAACCTCTCTCCCTGGTTGTTCAAACATTACCTTGCACTCCTTGCAAACCGCATCGCCGCTCTCTGCCCCAACTTTCAGTGCTATGCGGATGACACCAAGCTCATTTTCAGGCTACCATCTACCTCCTCCTCTCCTTCCCTCATCTCCGACTGTCTGTCTGCTATCCAGGAGTAGTGTGCTGCCAACAACCTCTGCTTTAATGCCAGTAAAACTGAGATTCTCCTCATAGGCACACCCGCTCCCTCCTTTCCTGTAACTCTCTGGCCGGCCTCTCTTGGCCCTCTTCCAGCTTCCACCTGCAAGGCTAAGAACCTTGGGGTCATCTTCGACTCCACACTCTCCTCTTCCCTCACCTTCCCCAAGAAGCTCACCGTCTCCAGAGCTCTGGTCCTCTCTAGGTTGGACTATTGTAACAGCCTCTTTCTAAATCTGCCTGCTTCTACTCTCCGCCCTCTGCAACTTATCCAGAACAGGACTGCAAGACTTGTCCTTGGCCTCAAGCCCAGGGATCGTATCTCTCCAGGACCTGAAATCCCTGCACTGGCTCCAAGTGGCTGCAAGGATTAAGTTCAAAACCCTCTGCATCGTTCACAAGGCCTTCTGGGGGCCTGGGGCATCAATAC
Organism: Ambystoma mexicanum; assembly: GCF_040938575.1. Classification (NCBI taxonomy): domain Eukaryota; kingdom Metazoa; phylum Chordata; class Amphibia; order Caudata; family Ambystomatidae; genus Ambystoma; species Ambystoma mexicanum. The sequence continues at coordinate 201,106,266 of NC_090940.1, forward strand.
CTTCAACTCTCTCTTCCTAAATATCTTCCCCCTCAAGCTCTTCGCTCATCCGCCTCCAACTCCCTCAGGGTCAGTTGCTTCTCTAAGCAACGAGTTGGTGGTAGATCTCGTTCTTTGGCTGGTGCCTCCCTCTGGAACAGCCTGCCTGCCTCCCTCAAACTTGAGGAGAACCATCTCCGGTTCCGGAAACGCCTCAAAACCTTTCTCTTTGCTTCTGCTTTTTCTCCTCCTCTCCTCTGCTGACCTCCTGGCTGTAACCTGAACTGCACTGGCTACCTGGACACCCTCTGATCTCGGACCCAGGTCCTTCCCCTGCCAGCGTCACACACCTGCACTGCCCAGCTGGCACCCCCACACTTGGGTCTGTTCCTGTATCCCTACAGTCCTCCTACCAACCCTTGACACCTGATGTCTGCACTTACCCTGCACTTACCACTTGCTGGCCGCTACGTACTTATTGTTATCATCTTCCCATGTACAGCACTGTCCCTTCCCATGCACTTGCGCGATCTGAATCACACCTGGCCTAGTAGGATCGTTGTCCGTCCTTCCTCTGTTCCCCTCCCTGCGCCTCAAAACACTTGTGTATAGGCACGTTATAAATGCCATATCATATCATATCAGTTGAACCTGAGAGGGCCTATTCGACTGGAAGGCGATTGAGCAATCCACAGCTTGGCCAGTGATGCCTAGGTTATCATGAAGCTGATTTATGAGGGTGGAATGATTGACGTGTCGAAGGCAGAAGAAAGATTGGGGAGAATAAAAGCAGAGGGAGATTTGGAATCAAGGTTTGAGAGCATGTCTTCACAGGTGTTCAGGAGAGCAGTTTCTGTGTCTCTGGCTGCTCTGAAGCCAGACTGATGGTCGTGAAGGCAGCCAGCAGATTCAGTGTGATGGATTAGTTGGCAGATGACCAGCTTCTCCAAGTGTTTATCCAAGAAAGGGGGGGTGGAGATAGCTGTGGGATATATTGACCCACTCAGCAGAATTCCCATCCATAACCAAGCTGCACTTCAGCAGTTAACAGCAAACAGCAAAATGGCTGTGCTGGCTCCTTTGAACACCATTGCCCCGCATCAAAACTGTGTTTGCAGCTACAAAATGATGGCTGCACTGTCTTGCCAAGCACCTATTGGACAAGTTGGAACAGGGGGCACACTGAGAAAGGCTGCCAGTGTGTGTTCTTGTGTACACCAAAGAAGCAAATTGAAAAGCAGCGCTGCTCTGCTGCTTGCTAAAAAGTTCCCATTGAAAAGGGAATATTTTACATAGAAAAGGATGCTTCCCTGACGCTCTTTTCATCTGTTCAACATCACACTGCTTTTATCAATGAGACCCTGCTTTGCACATGCATATTCAGATTGTGCTCCAGCAGAAGAGAGCATTATCCCCGAATGAGAGGCTGAGTCAGACCAGATCGGGGAAATCAACAAAGTTTACTCTCAGCCGCACGGAAAATGCTTGACTTTTGGGCTACAAAACAAAGTTGGGAATTCAGATGGAAGAGAAAACCTTTTGAAAGTGACATCCCAGCAGACTTCACCACGTGTTAAAATGTGCTTTTACAAATAAGAAAAATATCTGTTTTAAAAGTGTAATGTTGAATAAGGCCGTGTCCTTGCCCAGCAATGTAAAGGGGGTTTTGCTGGGAAACATATATGGGATATTTTATTTCAACAGGCAGGCTTGCTTTTGATTCAGAATAAAATAAAATGAAGAAATAAATGTATTGGCTGGACTGGGGAATCAGCCCAAACAGGTTTTCTGCCATGGCTCAAGGGACATTTGGGTGCTGACAACAGGAGTGGCCTACCCCCAAGAGAAGCCACAATGGATTTCTGGGACGCCTATGTGTTAATTGTGCCCTTTGAAACTCTGAATGGACCAGGAGGCAGAATATCACACGCAGCTCAGACTTCTGTCTGTGCTCCAGGTTGACACAATAGATTGTGGGACCCCTACGTGTGACTTTTGGAAAATCACCTCCCCTCCACTTCTACTGGGGAGCTTCAAAACAGACTCCAGAGCAGCCTTGGCAGTTATGCCCTTATTTGGTAGACAATGCTGGCCATCTGGCTCCAAAGGCTATTTTATTAATACATTTCAAGACTTTTTATCCTCGAAATTGGACAACACAGTAATGTGAAAGTTTCACAATTTAGATGCAATTTTGGTGGCTTTAATTTAAGACGTGGTAGCCTTCACTGGCATATTGGGGACAGAAATGGCAGAGAATTGGATATTCTGAGAAAGTGTATATGTTGCCACTTTGAAATTCAATACTTACATTCCTTATGATAATATATACATATGTATAACGTTATGGAATTTTAGGTAAAATAATTTGCTTCCATGTGTTAAAATAGCGGCAAAAATGGGCGTGGACACAAAATATTGTGACAAAAAGGCTGTGGTTTTGCCGCTGCAATCCATGTAAAGTTTGCGGGGGTATCCCCCGCAACCCCTGGACTCATTATACAATTTAAGGGATTTAAGGGGAGGGCAGGAGCTCACAGGACAGGACACTCTCTCCTGAATTTCCAGCGCCTGCGTATCCAGACATTCCAGATCCACCTTTGCAAGATTCCAGACTCTACTGCCAGGCCAAAGCATAACTGATCCTATCCCAGCAAGGCCATTGATCCACAAACCCCACTAAAAATCCCATTTACAAAGGGGAAAAAGCTGTGGTACCCTTTTGGGAGTATCCTGTGACCAGACCAGCTTTTTATCCACTACCTGCTTGCCCACTGTATCTTTGCCATCCATTGACCAGACTTGCCCAGCTGTTTGCTGTAAGGGGCACCCACCGTGCTGTGATCAGAGTCTTTGAGTACAGAACCCGGCTGGCTGTCCCAAATCCCAAACTCAAGTGCAGATTGTGAGTATTTCCCCATCCAATAGCAACACATAGCCTATCCCATCTTGACCCTTTGTCTTTGTCCAACTCTCTAAGTAATCCTATTCATACCCTGGTAACTTGTGTAAAACTGTTAGAATTCTCTGTGCATCTTGTCCTTGATTTCCTAGTGTTAGCACCATCCATCCTTTCATTCACCCCATCTTGTAACTCCTTAGCAATATTTTGAATATTGTAATTAATTTCCACATAAAGAGACACACAGCGTGAAGGGGGTTAATGCAGCCGCTTAACCTGTTTCATGGGCAGCGCTATCTTCTTGATAATCTAGTTTAAGTAAAACTTGTCTTTTTGTTCTTACTAAACCGATTTTCTCTTTTTAACTGCTTTATTTGACCAAAACCGAATTTCTTTCACCTTGAAAATCTCATCCAAGCCTTCAGCTATAGTCACTCTTTCACTTCTATATTGTCCCTGTGATGTGCATCTATTCCCCATCATAAAAACTTCATTCCAATTCTGTATATTTCACCCGTTTAAGAAAAGAAAAATGTTTTGACATTTAAAACTGCCAAAAGTGTAAATTGCAACTTTTCCATGTGTGATTTTGACTACACTATGTTCTCCATTTCAAGTTGTTTTTTAACTGTATGCCTTTTGTGATAACTTACCTTATACCTTACCTTATAGTTGGTAGTGATATAACATCCCTGATACTGTGATAAAACATATGTACATCATTATTTAATCACACATATAATTAATTATTTGTCAAATACTTAGTGTCATTTTATGGCATTGCAAAGGGTTTTTGCCTCTTATTTTGTGACGGAAGGTCGGATTTTGATTCTGTTTGCTGCCTCATATCCCTGACTCCCTGCTGATTCAATTGATTGGGGTTTGAGGGAAAATTGCAGGGGGAAACCGGGGAAACCTTAACTCGGGTGCTATCTACCCGAATAGAAAAATTGCTCCTATTCATGTGTGCTTTGGATATGTTCTTGTAGAAGGTTACCCAAGTGTATTTCAGTAATCACCCCATTGGTGATTGCTGCCCAATATAAAAATTGTGTGATTTCTTTTGAAATTAAAATAAATAAATATTGTATTACCACCTACCGTCTTGGTTCATGGTCCATTGTGACCTTGGGTACTTGTAAAAGGTGGTGTGAGACGGGTTGGGTATCAACTCAATTCGAATTTGTAGACAATAAAGAAAAAGTATTCTCATTGAGCGCTACATCCTAAGCTAAGACCAAGGGTCCTGGTCCGGTGTGTGACACCCGATTGGAATCCTTCACAAATTGGGGGCTTGTGTTGGGAATTGGGTTTGGTTATTCACCCATAGCAGCTTAACACAACAGGCTAACCTTCAAGGTAGTGAAGGTGTAGATGGAACACTGTGTTGCGCCGCCCAAACAAAAATACTAAGTATCAGGCCTGTGTATAAAATTAAAGCTAAATCAACCCCAAAAATAAACAAAAAGCAACAGAATACAGATTACCCATACATAAATAAATTAATAAAGAAAGGACACTTTCCAAAATGGCCACAGTAGAGATCAATATGGCTAGGGACCACCTTCTGCACAAATTATTTGTCAGAGGGGAATGACCAGAGCAAGATGAAAAAGTCTGGCTAGAAGAAATGATGCAACAGGTCACCGCCATGGACATGGACATGTGGCAGGACGGTGGCCTATTACATCAAGCTTTGAGTGAGTTGTACATGACTCAGAAAATAAAAGAGCAGCAGATTAAAATTGTCAGAATCACGGCCTACATGTATCTCCATATGGGAGTGATGCAAGAAAAGCATGAAGAAAATACAGCTCTTGCACAAAATCAATCTGAACTCGTAACTAAAGTCCAGACTGAACTAAAATTAGCGGAACAAAAATTGCAAAAGAGCCAAGATTCTGAGGCAGAATCTGGAAATTACAGCTAAAAGAGGACTTGGGCCTACAACGACAGAATAATTCAGACAATGAGGCCCAATTAAATGCCTTAAGAATGGAGGGTCAGGAAAAGGGTGACTCTCTGAAAGAGAGTCAACAGAAACTAAACCAACAACTAAAATATAATAAAGTTTGCTCAGAACAAATAATCATGTTACAGAAGCAGATTGAGAAGGTGGAAGAAGAAAATAATAAATTAATTATGAGAGAACTCCACTCTCAATCTGAATTTGATGAAGAGTGCCAGAAGTTAGGCGCCATAACACAACAAAGGAATGACCTGGCTGAACAAAGGGGTGCTCTGTATCAGGAGAAAGAGACCCTATACCAGGAAATGTGCAGTTTAAAAACTAACTCGGAGAGAAGGGAGTCAGACCTTCAGGTACTGACTGGCATAAAAGAAGAATGTGATACATTAATGGGGAGGGAGAGTCTGTATTGCCTGTGGAGCAGGTGGCAGGCCAGTTTGTCAGATGATGTGCTAGAAGCTAGCTATTTTCATTCCCTGACCTTGCACTTGTGTTTAAGCAAGGGTAGGTCTGAATCATACCAGCATGTCAGAATATATTATGCAGCACCAGCAAGCCAGGGATCTCTTCCCTTGCAAATGAAGGTGGCGTGCAATAAAACGTTTTTTATTATTACACAGAATTCTTTTTGAGGAGGCCTCCAACCCGTCTCACACCCAACCTACACTAGCACTCCTTTTCCCAATAGACCAGGAACCTGGCCGGTGTGTTGTCAATTCATAATTTATTAATGTAATATTTTAATATCCAATCAGAACAAAGAGATGGCAGCAGCCACTAATGTGGTGGCAACACAAAGCACAGACCTCTAGAAAGTAACCAGGGTAAGAGATACTGTGATACCACTCTGATTTTGTTTTATGAAAAGCAATACCAAACAATTCCAGTTAAATGATGGCAGGAAGGTTAAGCACCCCCCCTGCGAAAAATGGAAACATGGGTTTTCACTGATTTAATACTACTGCTATGGGACAACACACATGGATACTCTGGGCTGCTTACACTAGAAGACCAATAGGGCTTCAAAACAGACTAGCTGGCACACATAGGAAATTCGATTTTAACACAGGCAACCCATGAGAAAGAACAATCAAAAAATAAAAGGAATGCAATTCAAAATCAGTGATCAGGGTACAGTAGGGGAAGAGAGATCAACTAAGAAAAACAGGTTTAAACAGGTGAAGTACAATTTTTGAAAAACGAAAATGGAAATCACCCTAATTTTGCTGCGGCTGGGAATGACAGATAAGCTCTGAGATATTAAAAAGGAAGGAAATTCAATTCAAAATCCACGCTCAGAATATGATAGCGTAAGGAGGATAGAGTAGGAAAAACGCTTTTTAAAGGATAAAAAGAAATGTTTAGAAAAATGAAAATGGATATCACATTCATTTTGTTTTCTTTATTTGATTGGCTGAAGACTTCAACCTTTCAAAAAACAACTTTGTTACAACATATTTTAGACAATGACAAACAGAGGTACAATTACAGATTGTTTACATAATTAAATCAGTTATCTCCAGTTATACAAAAACATCATTATTATACAGAAAAAAGAAAAGTTTTTTTCAAACCAAAACTATGCCAATACAGCTAAAATATATAAAATAGTTAACATAGCATATTACATTTAACAAGATAAATGTTAAAAGAAACCTAAACCACACAAATGTAAAATTCTCTTATGGCAAGGAAACATGTGGCAGAATTGTTTTTATGAACTGCGTAAGTGCAATGTGAATAGCAGTTCGATTGCTCGTGATTAATATAGTCCAAATTTCAATGGAGGAACGATTACACGATAATTGTAGTAAATTGCCAAAATAAAGTTCTCGCAAACTAGAGAGAGCGAGGCAGTCGACTACTAAGTGAGCTAGTGTTTCCACTTGTTCACAGTTTCTTACAGAACCGGCAAAATTGTTGATCTTTTGGAATTAATCCGCGTCTAGCTAAGATTTGATTAGTCGGATGCAGATTTAGACGTACTCTTAGCATTTCTGCACGGACAAAATGTGATGGAGACTTTATGAGATAATTGGCCATTTGTTTAAACTTTTTAAGATATTTAAATCAAAATCCACATAATTAGTACACAGTTGCTGCGTCAGCACCCAATCATGCCAATACATTTATTTCTTCGCTTTGTCTGGATTAGTTAGCAACAAATCAATTGAAATGTCAGCATCAACCAACAGCCTTAAGATAACTTTTATCCACAATTTAGGAAGAACATCATGAGATGAGCACAAATACATTGCCAGAGACCCCATAATGTTCGTGTGGTTAAATCCGAGCAAGCATTTACGATAAAAGTTACACAACTTCCACATAACCAATGCAGATAACGAAATCAAACCCAATTCGTACCTTAATAAACAAATCGTGGTGCACATCGGTAAGCAGAAAACTGTTTTCCAAAATTTGCCTTCCAGGAGATCCCAGAAGGTTCTTGGATGAGGTGTGAAAGTCTCAGCTCCGTACTTGGCTGAAAAAAGTGACTACACGAGTTGATGTGAATTTTCCATATTTATACAGAATTATCTTTGCTTGCGACGTTATAGTCAAAGTTCTTGCCCTTAGTGTATCTTCATAAATTTGATTTTTTACAGAGCCTGAGAAAGGAAGTCCTAGATATTTATAATTGGCTACAATTTTTAAGGGTGATTTCTAGAAAAACCACTGATAATTAGACATTTTTGTGTTCTTTTTTCTTTGACAGATCACTATCTGCGTTTTGCTCACGTTGATGTTTAGGTTGTTGTTACCAACATAAACATCCATTTTATTTAGTAGATCTTGCAGACCTTTTGGGGTTTGCGAAATTAAGACTAGATCGTCGGCATAGAGAAGCCATATGATCTTTTGGGACCCTAGCTTAGGTGCATCAGAGATTGCTTCTTCGAAGGAAGTTCCAAAATCTAATAAGAAAAGGTTAAATAAAGTTGACGCTAAGATGCACCCTTGTTTTAGGCCTCTTAATGTCTCATTAAGGACATTAATAGTTGACTTGCATAGTTGTATTTGAGTGTAGCTTTTTAATTATGGTTAGCACTGAGGTTGGACAACCATACTTTTGCAATTTGTGAAAAAGTAACATTCTATCAACCGAATCAAACGCTAACCGAAAGTCTACGAATGCCATATACAGTGGTTGATTGAGTTTGGCATATTTTGACTTAATATGTTTAGCGTGATTAAATTCACCGAAGTTCCTAAACCCGCCACAAAGCCGGTTTGAAACGGATCTCGTTTGAGGTCAGCTGCTGTCCATCTATTCAGTTCTTGTAATATGATGCGACTATATAACTTCCCCGGAGCATCTAATAAGGCTATGGGTCTGTAGTTCTCAGGCAGACACTGATCACCTTTTTTATGGATAGGGACAATTAAAGAGTGTTTCCAAGAGGCAAGAATCTCTTGCGTATCATTAATATGCTCAAAAATTTGATACAGGATCGATGACCATAGTTCAGGATGCTGTTTGAAGATTTTGTTAGACAGGCCATCAGGACCCGGGGCTCTGGAATGACTTATTTTGTTGATGAAATACAATATATCGGCCTTCGAGATATCAATGTGAAAAGGTTTGTGAGAGAATGTACTAGAAGTTTGCACAGAATTAGGCGGAAGCGCATACATTTTGGAGAAGTAACTGATCCATCTCTCTTCCGGAACACTCTGAATTTGGGACATTGTTTGCACCGGAGATAAAGCATCAGTTAAAACCTTCCAAATTTGAGCTGTGTTCCTGTCACGAGTGAATGTTAACATTAATTCACCATCTTGCTGGAGTAATTTACTGCGGTGTTGTCGCTGCCAATTTCTGTATGAGGTTTTAATTTTGGTTAGAGCTTCATATCTCATGCTCGATGGGAGCTTTAAGGCCTCTCTTTTTAGAAGTCGAAATTCTGTTTTTTTGTTTTGGGCTTCCCTATCAAACATGTGAGTGCACTTAGGGGCCAGAGTTTTACGAGCCCTTTTGTCTGGAAAGTATTGCATAAGATCATAGTAAGGAGTAACAGTGAATAGTGGGCTGTCTCGCAAGTGGCGGAAGGCTGCTCGCAAGGAGTTGTCAAAATTATTAAGACTGGTTTCATTCCACAGTATGCAGTTTAACTAATTGGAGACAGACATTTGACCAGACACCACCATAGTACTACGCTTGGGGTGAGAAGCATCAACTAACCATTTGATAGAAAGAATAGAATGGTCACTATTAACATTTGAGACAATATTAAAAGCTTGAATTTTGGAAAAAAAAAGCCTGTCATCTTTGTAGATATAATCAATTGTGGCTTTTTGAGAACCTTGTTGCCATGTGTAATTAGAGTCACCAATGTCAAGTCTACTCCCATTCAACATACAAAACCCTCTATTTGACATAAGTTGTTCCCACATTCGTTGTCTTGAATTTCCTATCACAAACTTTTCATGGAGGTAGTGTAGATTGAGATCAGCAGCAACAATTGTATGCTGAATATTCGGGACTAGTACAATAAAGTCCAACATGGTAGACAGATCAAAGAGAAACCTCCGAATTTCAATGCCTTTGGGATTCCAGTATAAGTTTACAATCGCGTACAAGATTTTTTCAATTGATATGATTGTTAGTTGCGCAAAGGAATTTGGAGCATATGTAAATATTATGCTTATATTTGAAGTCAATTTGGCACCTGTCAGAAGACCAGACATCGGCCGACCTTTCTCTCCTTTCATTGCTGGCAGAAAATGTAAACCGTGATTATCCCATGAGGGGACAGATATCAGCCAGGTTTCTTGTAAAAGGATCACATCATAATTAATGAAGGGATCTTGTGTGTTGTTAATTAGATGGCGAAACCCACGCATATTCCATGAGGCAAGAGTAACAAGCCGTTCATTTTTAACCTTGTACGGAAGTTAACTTCTGGAGTCACAATTACAGCAGCATTGGGAGGGTACGTCAACAACTGTATTAGCTTAAATTGACCTTTTGGAATTCATAAGCTCCTTTGAAGCTGTTTCAATCCAGGCTTCTGCACTGTGGGGTCCACTAGGTGGATTGATGGGTCCCAATAGGAGTATGGACCCTAGCTCTAGCAATTGGTCTTTAGCTTCCCATATAAGATTTCTAACAACTCGGGACGTCAGCCAAATACACGCTGTACTCACTAGGTTGTCATTGAAGAACTCCACCTGAGCTATGTCTGCTGACCCAACGTCCTGTAGGAATGGAATATCAGAGAACACCTGTAAAATGCTATGACGATTTAACACGTATTGAGGATGCAGCGCTGGCCGACATCCCAAAACTAAAGCAATATGATGTTCTTTTTTTGCTTTTGTTTTCAAGATGGACTTTGAGGCTGGGTTCTTCAGAGGAGCTGATGGCGGGGGGGAGTCAGAGTTAATTGGCACTGGGCGTAAAGAATTTAACAAAGAGGGCAATTTCAGCCTTGTGAGTTGGCAAAGATGGTGCAGAAGCTAACACTTTCTTATCATGGTCACATTTAAAGGTAACTGACCGTCTAGGCACAGGCGATTGGGTTATTGGAGTTTTACACTGGCTTAACTCAACCGTTGAAGCTTTAAGTGTCGGTAGAGCTACAAAGGCACTCATGTATGAGTCAACTTCCTTTCTGATTTCTGCTTTACGAGCCGCTAGCATCTCTTGTGCGTGATCAGAGGGTGTGTTAGGTAGGGAGGTCAAAACTTGTCTCGTTTTGGGACTCTTAATGATTCTCTTATTGGTTCCCCTTGGTACAGTCTTCAGAGATTTGGTACTAACAGCCTCCAATGGAGGCTGAATCTCTGAACAAGCTTTCTGTTTTCCAAAAGTTTCAAAGTCTTGAACTGCTTGAACTAAGTGGTCCAAAGGCGCGTAAGGAGTCGCTGCAGCAACATTTTTGTTAACGCAATCAATCTTTATTTTGCGTATTTGGTTCAATTGCGTCTACTTTTTCATAATAGCACATGAGGTTAACTGACTGTGCTTTTTAGGAAGAGTAAGCATATTAAAGAATGGTTTGGAGCTTACCGGAGCAATTACTTCTGATTTTTTTACATTTTTAGATTTTTTAGAAGCAGCCGGCACCTTTATTTTTTGTTTGGGTTTCCCAGAAGAGGCAGGTTTTATTCCTATAGTGTGGAATTTTTACAAAATATTGTATAAGGTTCTTGTAAAGGAGCGTTGTTAGTCGTACCAACTGGGCACTTGTTATTGTCTGAATCAACTTCTCTGATAATTTGGCCAATATAGGGAAGAGAGCACAAAATGCCTGAGGTGTCTACAGTAATTGGCAACAGTTGACTCCCCACATGTTGATGCAGGTTTGAATTTTCCACCGAGTTCGGCAGTACTATTGGAAGGGCAGAATTCGGATCCAAGGTTAAATCAACAACAGGAGTAGATTTTATTGGTGATAAACACTGGTCGACTGTCATCTTTGGGGGCAAGGAAATTTCGTTTGTAAAATGTCGTTTGTTAGCCCAAAGTATGTCTTATTTAGCCTGCAAGGCTAAAACAGATAATAATTGCACACTTTGTACGTCCAGTGTAGTATTCAGCGTATTAAACAGAGTGGTAATTGTTTGCATGGTTAAATTCATTGCTCCCAAAGTTAATTCCACTACCTTTGACACATTTTGTGGGAGCTGAGGTTTTTCTACATGAGAGCATTTGCGCGGAGTAGGATGTAAAAAGGAAGATGTTAAGTTTGATCTTGTGCAACCACCATTAGAAAATAGCTTTGGCGAAAAAGACAAATTTCCAAGAGTTTGTTGTAACATAAAATCAGATTCAGGGGAAGGCAAATCAATCCCCGCTACATCTTCAGGAGTTTTTGCTGACGATGAGCTGTGTTTGGTTTCTGAGTTTGGAGCCAATGAGTCCCCTCTTAAAACTGTGCTGTCAGATAAAGAGACATGCACAGTCGTACAACGCTCCTCTTGCTTGTTTGTATTTGTGTTAGGAACAACCTGAGAATTGTCTTTGGGATTCTGTAAAGTCGGATTTAGAGTAACACAATCCGGATAGAAGAAACGTATATCATCCTGTGTACTTGTGGATTGTTTCTTACAATTAGTAGCGTGAGCAGTAACTCGCTTTTTTAGTTTAGAAAAGGGGTGAGCTTCAACCCCTGAGCCTACCGCACGAGGAGTCGATACACAGGGGACTGCTTTAACCTGCATACAGCTTGAATTCGAGGTCGTGAGATCAGAGGAGGCATTCCAGTACGTAAAGTATATAAATTTCGTTTCATGGTGCCTCAAAGGAATGAAAACCGGGGACACTTGACCAGAGGAGCCCAACTTCTGAAAATTTTAAAGCAGCAGCAGCCGCAAGACTCACGAAACTCAGGGCTACTATCCAGAAAGTGAGCGAGCAGGTTTGCGCAACTAGCGAAATCAACCCCGAGACTCGCTTAGCTTGCGACGCCGCGGCGAAGCGGCAAAGCGGGACTTGACAGGACTTCGCCGGTGCACGCGCGCAGTGCGCGCGCAAGTCTTCTTAAATAGGCACGCCCACACAGGGAAACAGAGTGCCTACAAGCAAGTAAATATAGAGTTAATATATATATGCATATATATGTTCTTAAAATGTAGATGCTGGGACTTCAGAATGCTTCACCTTGTGGATATTAAAGTCTGTAGTGAAGAATGGATGGTGAGAGCATCCTCGTTCAAGAGACGATTTCAGAGCACAGAGAGCAGCGGGCAAAGCGGGACTTGACGGGACTTCGCCGGTGCGAATGACAGCTGGGAATGACACACACACTTTCAACCATGAGAAAGGCACATAGGAACCATGGTTTTCAGTGAAAACGACAGGGGCAACTAACAGGTAGGTTTTGGGCAAATGTATTACTCACAATGGGAACAACGGTTTGGGCTCAATATGACAGATGCAAATGTGGATTTGTTTGGAAACACCCTTTAACACATGGAAAAATTGGTTTTCAGCTCTTAACGAACTGACTTTTTGGGGAACTATTTATATTTATAATGACTCGCAAGACACAGAAAAGGGAGAGGTAGTTTCAAATGCTACCCTTCCCTATTCTGTGAAGTAATATGGGAATTAATTGATTTAATATGCCAAATATGCTAGCAGATAAGATAGGGGATTTTCCCCATAGGAATCTCTAGGGTAGTGCTTAAGAAGATAGGACTTGTTTAATCTATGGCTGGGGAGGTCTATACTTACAAGAGAAAAGGACTTTATGGTCATCAAGGGGTGCCAGGGCTTCACTGCAGAGACCATAAAGGGGTCAGTCAAGGCATCTCTTTGTTCTCCAAATCAGCTACTCCAGCTCCCTGCTTCACTCCCACATTAGGCCCAATTCTACAAGGGTAACTCCAGATTTTGTTTCAGCTGCACACCTCGGATTTTGTAGAGAGAATCCCCAGTTGAGGTGGAGTAACCTATTCATAAGTCAAATGATATCACTAATGTGTCATCCTTCTCTAGCCACTGATAGGGCGTGGTCAAGGATTCCCTCCCCCTCTGCAAGCCGGTAGATCCAGAGAATGGGGGAGTGATTTGAGAAGCCATGGGAGGATACCCCATCAATCATGACAAAGACAGGGGGTTGGATCTGGCTTCTGAACCTAGAAATCTCACATTTTGATAAATGCCCTTTCTCATCAGATTACGCCACATATGCCAGCATATTCAGACAGTACATTTTCTTGTGAATCAAATGATCTGACCTAGGAGTTTGTAGGTTATTTTATGGCAGCGTCACGTTTTTTCCTTGTTTACGCCTAAACTATATTACTGAAAAATCTGGCAATCGAGGGCGGAATACCTATCACCTGTTACATATTTTCTCAAATGTTTATGACTGTCATATTTATGCAGAGGACACAATTAATTTTCTTCTTATAACTTTTGATAGGTTGGTGTCACCAAAATCGTTTTTTGGTCCGCCAAAAGCGGCACAGTGACAGCTTTTCATAAATCTGAACATGAATAGTATACGATTAATATTTCCCAAGTTATCCCTAAAATAGCATATCTCCTATTGTGTGCAATGGGTGTGAAGCTCCGCCTTCACTCTGCCCCCTCTCATAGCAGAGATTTGTTTTTTAGCTCCGACATCAAGAGGCACCCTTTTGTTTAGGTTAGCCTACAGCTTCAAAGGCTAATGGCCATGTTTACGAGGGTCTAAGTGCTTTTGGTCATAAAACTTGGGGATCCAGAGAATTCCTCAGCTCATTGCCTTGGCAACACAGCTTTGAAATCCAGTTTCACTCGTGGGGGAGTCACAGCCAGGATTTGAAACTTACTGGCAAAGAATTCTCCTTCCTTTCTTCAGCTGACATTGCCCTTTTAGCTTGCATTTTAATTCAACATGAACTCTGAAATGCAACCCATTAATATGTTGAAATATCACTGCAACGCTGTTCCCTGCATACAAAGGTTACATGTGTGCAAAATAATTACACTTTTCAAGACTTTGATGCACGTCTGGTTTTACATAGTGTTACTTAAGGCAAAATCGAAATGTCTTTTGCAGTCCCTGCTGTGGAAAGGCCTTCAATTGTCTCCAGCTTTTTAACACAGTTCAATTGACTCCAGCTTTTTAACACAGTTCAGGCTCCCAACATGACAGGAACCAAACTCTTACGTTGAAAGTTTTGCACACATTTTGAGGAGCGTGTCGTTAACTGAAAAGGAAAAAGGACTTTGAAGGCATTGATGTTGGTCATAGTGAAAACTCCATTCTGCAGTGCAAACTTGCACACACTCTGGTTATTTTATTAACACGCTGGCTGACGCAGTTTCTGCCGATATGGTCTAAGCCTTTGCAGACCTTTTTTCAAAAGTATTATAAGGTCTTCCCCTCATGTGTGGCAAGGAACATCTTCAGGCAGCTCCCAGCTTAGATGCCTAAATCTGCTGCTTTTTGTTTGGCAAAGGCCCCCTTTTGCACATTACTCCAGGGCCGGCATTTTCCTGAGGGGCATGCCCCCCCCACTGACTTCAGCCTTTCGCTATGGTATTCAGGGTAATTTCACCCCACAAGTTATTGCACTTGGAAGCGGGCTTTAAGCGGATCACATTGTGTATAGGTGCTATATAAATAAACTATCATATCCTATCCTCATAGCAGGGGCAAGGATATCAAGAGTGTTGGAGATGGAGGAGTGAAGGTTAGCAAGGGAAGAGTGAACTGTGGGAGTGGAAGGCAGGAGTGGGCGGAGGAATGAAGGAGGTGGCATAAGCAGCTACTGACTCTTGCTTCAACGGTCGAAAGACAGAGAAGGAGACTGGCAGTGAGGGCAGAGGCTTAGCCGGGGAGCACAATATGGAAGGAGAGCAAAGCTTGGCCAGACCAGGAGAGTGGGGTAGTGAGAGGGTAGAGAGGGGGATATCAGCAGTGATGAGCACATCCAGGGTATTCCCAGTTGAGTGGGTTGGCCCAGAGAGAAGAATAGTGAGGGAAAGAGAGTCTCAGAGGTTGCAGAAAAGTAGAGTGGCTGCATCAGAAGAGTCTAGGTGAATATTGAAATCTCCAAAGAAGAGAAGCTTAGCTGGTAGTGGTCAGAAGAGAGGAGGTGAGCCGGTAGTGGTCAGAAGAGAGGAGGTGAGCTCGGCCTAGTCTGAGCTGAAGAGTGATGTCGGCCGGGGGACATGGTAGCAAGAGTGAGAGAGAGGGAAGGGGAGATGCAGAGTTTACAGACAAGGCATTCAAAGGAGGAGTAGGAGTGAGGGGGAATGACAGATTCAGTGATCCATTCAAGGAAGACAAGAGCCATTCCACCTCCAGGCTGATTAGGCCTGGTTTTGGGGAGGATCTTGTAGCCCTCAGGAAGGAGTGTGTCAAAATCAGTGACACAGCTGATATTTGAACCACGTCTCGGTGAGAGCCAGGACCTCAAGGTCAAAGTCTTCAAGGAGGTGGCAGATATAATAGGAGGGTTTGACAGCAGAGCAAGAATTGAGGGTAGAGATGTGAAGAAGGTTGCAAACTTCTAAAGGTCTTCCGAGGTAGGGTACAGGTACAGGGTACATCTTTCGGAGGGGGGGGGAGGCCAGAGGGGTGGAAGAAAGGATAACAGAAGGGGGAGCAGAAAGGCAAGTGGCAGGAGGAAGGAGGAAGTTAGTGAGAGAGGGAAGATGCCTGTCAAGAAGGAGGAGGTTGGGCAGAGAGCCCTGGGCCATGATAGTGAAAAGGGATTGTCCAGTAAGGCTAAAAGCCTCTGTGTGCTGTGAGAAACGTGAAGGTGTCTCACCCGCTAGTCCCTGTGTATCTGTCATCCAGGTGGCCAGGACACAGCCATCGCTTTTGGATCCAGCTCCTGGGGGTGGACCAGCATGGCCATTTTAAGCACGTTTGGGGCCCTGGGCACAGACATCTTTGGGGCCCCCTCCACCAAACCAAAGGAATTAAGGGATCAAGAATACTGGTAGCGCCTTCCACTCCCTCCCGTTGTGCTTACAACCTATAGGTTGATATGCTGTCTCACAGCATAATAAGCATGTTTACTCCCTTCAAGTCCCCTTACCTTCTTCATTCTGTCTAATCAGAATGATAAATAAGTAGCATTTGAAGCCCAACACTAGCAGTGTACGAAGAGGTTACTGTTGTAGTGCATACAGGATACATTTTTATCAATAACATCCAGGAAGGTATGCAGCCTGTAGTATTAATGCAGGACTGTATGTAAAAGGTACATGTAACCCATAATAGACAGATAACTCACATTAGCTGCCTCGCAGAATGCAAAAGTGCTCATGCATGGATAGAGGAGACCAGTTGAAAGAAAGAAGAAAGCTATACATACGGTAGCAGGGGTAGTGGATGCAGATTAGACGATACCAGGAAGGTGTTCTTTATCCAGATAGACTGATATTAGAAGTGGGATATGGTTTTCAAATAGTGTTGCCATTAGATATCAAAAGGAACAAATGTCTGTGGTGTGCAATATAAATATGCTCACTATTAAAGTGGAAGCAACCCTAAAGCCAGTGAAACCAGGAATAAGTCTTTTATGAAGATCATACCATGAGAAGGCAATCCCTCTGAAGGGCTGACAATTTTGAAAGGTTTAGGGACTGGCAATGTAAGATTAAATGAGATGTCCAGGATCACACATTGGTTAAGGGCTGAAGGGGTGAAGCTGGAATTTGTCCCAACGCTGCAATTTCTGCATTTGAACCCTTTCTTTTCCAGTTCTTACCATGAACTAAAAGAATCTCTTTTTATAAAAACAGACTTGGAAAGTACACAAATCACATTACCAAGCATGACAAATATTTAACAAAATATTATAGAAGGGTATTATGCTAAATGGGAATGGTCGTAGCTTCCTTCTCTCCATCATCAAGGGAAGAATGTACGTCCGAGCATACCAATCGTTATGATTTACCAAATGTAATCTGGGAAGCCAAGGTTGCAACCAGCAACATTGTATAGTGAAAACTGAAGAGAACAGTGTTTGAAGTGTATGTTGCAAGCGACGTGATAAATTAAGCAGCAGTGAGTGATTGAACTTTGAAGCCAAAGTCCAATACCATAAACAGAGTGGTCCAGCACCACGTGGGTGCTTATTCGATAGTCTCACTTAGGTGTCCAGCTGAAATGTGGCAAAAGTGAAGAGTGATAAAGAATTGTGAAATCGAAGGGGTCCGCATTATAAATATCATATCAAATCATATCCTGCAACAGGTCAAGCAAACCCCTATGCAAATTCGAAAGTCTTCGATAGTTGATGAAAACGTATATGAAGTTGGTCTGAGCCTGCGGAGGTAGATCAGCTCAACGCTTTTGGTTAAAGCAAGTTTGTGTAAAGTTATATTGGAAATTGGAATTAGTCCAAGCCTGGCAGAGGGAGACTCATTTAACTTTGTGTTAAAAGGGATCTCAGCCCGACTGAGGGGGATCTGAGATCTGAGCACGGTTGAGGTGGATCCAAGGTGAACCTTGAGTCCCGTGAGAAACAATATCCTATGAGAAATTGGATGCATAAATAATTTACGAACATTGTATTGTGGGGATCTGAGCCCGGCTGAGGGAGATCCGAGGTGAATAGTGAATCGCCTAATAAATTGAGTACTTGAGAAAATCTGAAAGAGGAAAATAACTTATTGTTTGTATGTTGCATCAGGCCCTCTGAATGAAGAGACTTTGAAAGGCAAAGAGATTTGGACACCGAAGGCCCTGATGCTAATGATTGAACCTTATCCTTGTGCTAGGGAAGTCAGAGACTGTGCTAAGCTCGAGTGTACCGCCTTGTCCTGTGCTGAAAACGTGGAGAAGGAAGGCAAACGGCCTGAATATCTTGACATATCATTTTGTGAACACTTCTTTCTTTTTCGTAACATTGTTTCCCACACTATTTGTATTTAGAGTTAAGCACTGGCAATAGGTTTATTAGTATAGGCCCTTTTATTTTGACAAGACACCACTAGGACTGTGTTATTATTATTTGCTGGTCGTAGCTTGCTCCAATCTATAGATTTAGGATTAGATAGGCGTTTTTCCAACCCTTTTTTGAAGTTCAATAAATACCCTTGAACTGTGGTTCCTTGTGTCTGTCTTACTGTTGATACCATGCCTTCCTTACAGTGCCTTTGCTGCTACTTTTAACTTTTTACATTTTATTTATTTAATTGAGTTCATTTGCACATCATTATTTTCCTTTCAGGCCTCAGGCATATACCCAGGCCTTGGCGTGTGACTGGGCGCTGCTGACTTTCACTCACGATACATTTTAGTGCTTCATTGTTATAACCGTATATTATTTCAATTTAATTTCTTTTTCTTTTCCGTTCCTTGTAGGCCAGGCAACCCTGGTGGAGGGTGCCTGGCCTCCGAGCCGTCTGAGGCTTGCGCTTGGTAATGCTGGTTCTTTCTTTTTTTCAGACACGCAGGCACCTGCGGCAAAGTCTGTTGTTACTTCTTACTGCAGTGAGGCAGGATTGGCAACCTCAGAGCTATAGGTTCCTTCCCTCTGGACTGCTGTTGATTGCACAGTAAGGCTAACAGACTCTTTGTGCCTTTGCTGCTTTTACATTTTCTTTATTTAATTATTGAGTTCATTTGCACATCATTATTTTCCTTTCAGGCCTCAGGCATATACCCGGGCTGTGGCGTGTGAATGGGCACCACTGACTTTCACTCGCGCTACATTTTAGCGCTTCATTGTTTTAACCTTATATTATTCTAAATGTAATGTATTTTTATTTTTCGTTCCTTATATGCCAGGCAGCCCTGGTGGAGCGTTCCTGGCCTCCGAGCAGTCCGAGGCTTGTGCTTGGTAACGCTGGTTCTTTCTTTGTTCAGACACTCAGGCACGTGGGGCGAAGTCTGTTGTCACTGCTTACTGCAGTGAGGCGGGATTGGCTATGGCCTCACGTCTTCATTTATGCTTCCTACTCTTCTAACTCCTGCCAATAGGGTATTTCCTTTTCATTGTATTGTGAATAATTTGATGCACTGCCCTAACATAAGTCCAGTATTGAGTCCTTATTTGCTTAAGACTCGCTCGCTCGTTGCCCATGCTGATCATGGGCACGATTTTCCGTGCATCGCCGAACGTGGCTTTGTGACACCTCAGCTCCTGTGTTTCCACAACCGCTCCCCAAGGATTATAAAATGATCAGTCAGGATATAGTGGCTTCTCATCTGGGTGGCGGGATAACTATTATTTTCAAAGCATCTCTTAATGTTTCTCTTATTTCTTTAGCCCATGACTTGGCCATGGAGGCTTTTCTTGGTGCGTTTGGCAGTTTCAGCCTCCCCTTCTATTCACTTTGTATTAGTCTATCGACCCCCTGGACTAGCTTTCTGGACCCTTTGTTGGAATTAGCTGCTTCTCTTCAGGTGAAATCTTGTAATCCAGTATTATAAGGCGAGTTTAATATTAGATATCATTCTCCCCACGCTCCAGTGCTATGTTACTTTTATGAAGCACTTTTTGATCTAGGTTTGACCCAATGTGTCCCTGAGCCTACCCATCAGCAAGGAGGCATTTTGGACCTGATTTCTTTCTGCTAACCTTAGCCTTTTAGATTCACTGTTGAGGCAGGTCATTTGTTCCGACCATTATTTAGTCCCCTTCTTGGTGTCTAGCTTATCCCCTGTATCTGCGCCATGTCAAGCAGCTGTACTGAAGAGAAATTGTTGGGGGCTGGATGCAGCATATATGGTGACACTGGTTAAGGCCAAGTGCCCACAGGCTCTCCTGTGGACTTTACCATCTTGTGCAAGGCACTTCTTGATGCCGGCAATCAGTTGGCACCACTTAAACCTACCTAGCCATGCAAATGTCCCTCCCAGCCATGGTTCTCTGCGGAACTTAGAGAGACTCGACTGGAGTTGAGGCAAGCTGAACGCAAGTGGCGTTCATCTTATAGCCTCAATGAAAAAACAACCTTTGGTATACTCTCTAGGAACTATCACAGGATTATCCAGCTGGCTAAGCAGAATTCTTTCACGCTTAAGGTTCAAACTGCCCTCAACCGCTCTAGGGAGCTATTTGCGGTGGTTAAATCCTTTGCATCCACTGCACAGTTTCTGCCGGTAGCAGCTCTTTCTCAGTCACTTTGTGATGTCCTAG
Organism: Ambystoma mexicanum; assembly: GCF_040938575.1. Taxonomy (NCBI): domain Eukaryota; kingdom Metazoa; phylum Chordata; class Amphibia; order Caudata; family Ambystomatidae; genus Ambystoma; species Ambystoma mexicanum. The sequence goes on from NC_090940.1 coordinate 201,126,665, forward strand.
CAGACCTTTTTCATACTAAGATTGCGGATACACGTCACCATATCCAATTGAGTCAGGCTACCACCACTTTGACCTTGGACAACCTTTCCTGTGTTTGCCAACAAGGCTTTGTCAACAGCCATATGTCAGCTGAAGCCTGCAGCTCCTTCTGACCCTGTTCCACTTAATGTCCTGAAGGACATTCTGCCTGACATGGCTTCTTGGGTCACGCAAGCTGTTAACCTATCCTCCAAATAGGGATATACCACGAGAGAGCTTAAGCAAGCTTCTGTGGTTCCTCTTTTAAAAAAGCCGTCACTGGACGCTTCTGTTCTGGTCGAAACTTCGTCCTATCTCATTGCTTCCTTCCTTCCTTTTATGCTTTCTTGTGGTGTTCCTCAGGGCTCCACCTTGTCCCCAATGTTATCTAACATTTATGTTCAGCCTTTAGTTGGGAACATTTGCTCCCACGGCTTCAGGTGTTACTCTTACGTGGACCAATCTCAGATCCCGGTCCATTTAGATCTTGACCAGAGAGATGTGTTGTCCCGTTTGCATGAGAGCCTGGAGGCCATGAAGGGCTGGATGAGCAACAAATGACTCGAACTTAATGGTGACAAGACTGAGGTCCTGGTGGTGGGTGCTGCTTCCAATCTAGGTTCTTGGTCTTCTTCTTTCTGGCCGTCCTCATTGGTTGATTTTCCTATTCCAGTGACGCTAGTGAAAAATCTTGGTGTTTACCTTTCATCCTCTTTCGATGACTCCTCAGGTGAGCGCAGTGTGTAAAGCAGGCCATTTGCTGCTGAAGGTACTTCGCACGGTCCTGCCTTTTCTGCCTGCTCACCTTCATCCGGCAGTAGTTGCCTCGCTTTTCACTAGTTGTTTAAATTACTACAACACCCTTTATTTGCCTGATTCACCTTCTTCAGTTATTGCCAGCCCTTATGTTTCGCACATTAGTCTGGTCCTAAAATTCTGCATTGGCTTCCAGAAGAAAAAAAGGATAGCCTTTAAATCTTTGTGTTTGGTTCATCTGGCCTACTGTCAGGTGGGAGCAGAATTTCTTCAGGAGATGTGTGCACCCTACATTCCAGGCAGGGCTTTCCACTCCAGTAATGAGTGTCTAGTTGTGGTACCTGAATTTCACCTCTGTATGGTTGGGGGATGGGCTTTTTCGGTGGCTGCTAGCAGACTTTGGAATGGTCTCCCGTCTAGTTTGAGGCATATTAAAAATCAGCTGCAGTTCCGTCGTCACCTTAAAACTCTGCTATTCGGAGCTCAGGTTGGTGGTTGTTATCTTGTGTGCTATCCTTGCGCCAAGATGCCTTTGGGTGTACGTGCGCCCTACAAATGTCTCTAACATAACACAACATAGTGCCATTCTGATATATATTAATGATACACCTGGATGATGAGAAGTGTGCCAAAAGCACTTCCCATCTGGTACAGCCATTAATGGGTAAAATGGAAAAAGGGGAGAGGATGGAGACCATGGGGGAGTCCTTAGGTCGGGAGAGGGGACAGCAAAGAGGAAGTCACTTATAGTCTGTCTGGGGGAAGCGTTGATATAGGTTTGGCAATGGGCAATCCAGAGTTGGAGACAAGTATTGCTTTCTTAAATGTGTCCCTTCCAGACTTCGAGAGAGGGGTAGGAAAGGTGATAGAATAGCAATTAGAGTAGATAGGAGGGATGGAGAGCACTAAAGTGGAAGTTGAAGGCGGAGCTGGAGAGCAGGAAAGGTGATTGTACAGTACACACCTAACTCACCAGGCGGCCTAGCAGAAAATAGGGTAGACAAGTCAATGCAGCAAATGAAAGTAGTAACATGCAGTAAACAGTAATGAAAACAGTAAAAACACAGGGTAAGAGGGAAAGGTCCTAGGTTGCAACAGGGGGCACAGGCATGGAAGCAAAGGTAGTAGGAGCTAGCAAGAATGATGTGGTAGAGGAAGGCCTAGAAATGCCATAGCAGTGTTTTAAGTAGTACTTGGATATGAAATTCACAGATGGGTAGAGAGGCCTAACATATCAGCGTAGCTAACAGGATTGATTTTTAAATACAGTCAAAGATGAAACATATGGTGAAGAACCAATGATTTGAAACATCTAGGATTGGATTTCCAAAGTACAGTCACAATACTGTTACGCTCACCTGGTCTCTGCGGAGGCGTTGGGGCACGGTTACAGCCCTCCCTTCAGGCCTCTCCCTCAGTAGAAAAGCTGTGAGCGGTGGTACGTGGTGATACTGCTCCTGTGAATTATGGAAGATAAGCTCTCCGTCCTGCTACTTCTGGCAGGGGCGCGTCGAATGGGATCAAGTTGCTTCACTGATTCCTGATAAGGATTAGTCTAGTCCAGCTGCGACTATGCTTCTCCTTATGATTGGTAAGTCTTTCTTGAGCTCTTGTGATGCTGTTTGTTCTGTTTAATGTCTTTATATGTTGCTCCAATTTATGCCCGCAATAATGTCTCTCTTCTGTTTTCTTCCCTTAGATGGAAATGCGGCCTCAATGCAGCTGTGAGACATGGCCGGATGGAAGATGGATGCTACCGCATTGTTCGACAGCAGGTAAGTGATGGTTTAAGGAAAAGCGTAAAGTATGGTGAAGCACAACCTTAAACAGACTGTTTTTTCGATGTCTAACCTTGTCTTCTGTTTTTCCTTGCAGGCACTGCTGTCGACGATGGAGCGTGTCGTGCTGCGGTGCCAAGATGAAGATTTCGGCGTTCCGGAAAGTGTAAAGATGAATACTTGATTTGCCGAAGAGATGTACAGGTAAGACCAGCTTCCCCCAGTTGGTAAGTATGCTGGCAGGAAGCAGGATGTCCAGGAAGCAGGATCTTCACAGGTAAATCTGACCTCAGGCGACGGTGAGCGTTACGCTGCTTGCAAGTGCAGAATAACGCAAAGCGTCTGTCTTGAGGATCGGGGCAGCTTATATAGCTGAGATCATGGGCACGCCCATAGGGGCTGGTTTACCAGTCACACCCTGCCACTCCTAGAGAGTGAGCACGTTCAAAGGCAATTCATTAGCAGCCACACCCAAGAATACACTTGGGGCTGCTTAATGGATGGAATGTTCAAGGTTAATGCATACTGATTAATGGATGGAATATTCAAGGTTAATGCATCTGAAGTGCTATGTCCATAATAAAAGCTTTTTGGTGTTAAATGGATGTTCGTGTTTACTTTTGTTCATGAGCCTGGCGCCAAAGGCGCCAGGACAGTCTCCACCCCAGGGTGTCCGGTCAATTGGTCGAAAACATTTGGTCGACGGGACAACTGGTCGACACCATTTGGTCGAATGCCAAATGGTCAATTTTTTTTTTTTTTATTTATATATGTGTTTTGTGGGTTTTCGTGTGGGGGAAAAGAAAAAAAAGGGGGTTGGGGTGGGGACCCCCCCAAAAAAAACAAAAAAGGTGTAAAAAAAAAAAAATTCAACCATTTGGCATTCGACCAAATGGTGTCGACCAGTTGTCCCGTCGACCAAATGTTTTCGACCAATTGACTGGTAACCTCCACCCAGGTCTCCTGTGCATGCAACCCTTGCATGTCTGTGCCACTGACTTCATGACCATGACAAATACAGGCAGTACAGTAGGATTTGGCATCAAAGTGAAGGTAAAGAGGGCCTAGAAATAAAACCATACAGTAGAAGTGCACCATCAGGAAGCAACAACAAAGTAATGGAGAAGCAGGAGGTAAGCACAGAGGGTAAGCTAACAGAGTCACAATTGAAGAAAGACAATTCAGTGTGCACAAGGAACTGGTGATGAAGAGGCTGGTAAGGAACCAGTAGAAGTTGGGATGAGGTGTGTGCTAAATCAGGGGATTAAGGGCTCCTTGAGATATGCACAAGATACCAGGACAACAAGGAGAGGGCCCAACAAAGACTAGAACCAGCATGAGGATGGGAACATGTCTAGATTTGACTGAGTAGGGTAAAGAAACTAACATTTGACCACAGCAGTGAATTAAAAAAAACACCTAGATTTGACTTTCAAGTAGGGTAGATAACCTAACATTTAACCACATCAGTGCAATTCAAAAACACCTAGATTTGACTTTAAAGTAGGGTAGATAATTACTAACATTTGGACACAGCAGTGCAATTGAAAAACACCTAGATTTGAATTTCAAGTAGGAGAGATATAAACCAACATTTACCCACAGCAGTGCAATTCAAAAACACCCAGATTTGAATTTCAAGTAGGAGAGATAAACCAACATTTAACCACATCAGTGCAATTCAAAAACACATAGATTCAACATTCGGAAAATGTGAAAACATAATAACTTGAGCACAAGGCTATTTGTGAAAAAACCTTAGCATTTGAGTCTAATTAGAGTAGAAGACAACTAGAGTTGCTATTATGATAAAGGTAGAAGAAGTGGGCCTGATAATGAGGGGATGGCCAGTAGTAAAAACTGACATTCACCAATAACGTGAGAAAAGGCCACAGAGAAAACAGAACAAAAACAGCAACTTGTAGAGCAGTACAAAGACTGCGGTTAATGTAGGACACAGTAATAGGTTAGGCAGGAGCTAGATGGGACAGAGTATGGAGTAACAATAGAGATGCATTGGGTAAAAACAGGTATTAGGAAGAAAAGTGGATTAGGCCAATGCAGACCAGTGAGTGAAGAAGTTAAGACACAGTACATCGGGTCAAGCAAAGACAATGTGGAGGGGAAGGCAGCAGAAGATCTGCTGGTGCAGTACATGTAGAGTAGTTCAAAGTCACCCATGGGGATGGTAATGGCAGAATTCCAAGGAGACCGCCAGCCTGATTGAAAACGGTGCTATTGGGGCCATGAGCACAGCAGCAGTGGAGTGGTGGCCACGGCAGAGAACAATAGAGGTGGGACTCAAAGTGCTGGCGGGGTGAAGAGGAAACTGCACAGCAGTGAAAGCAGCTGGGAACTGCTAAGGCATGGGGGGGTGATAGAAGCATGGTGGCAGCACTCACCTACTAGCCAGGATTAGGGGAGGTAGGCTTTAAGGATATGCTCATCAGGAGACTTGAGGTCGCCGGCGGGGCTGAGGGGGAAGCATTAGGGCAGGAAAAAGGAGTGAAGCGGCCTGACAGGTGTGAGACAGGGCCTTACATGTGGGCCTTGAGGAGGGGGTCTCTACAAATTTGTAGATCCTTAGCCAATTTAACCAAAAATATTAATTTAATTAATTCCCCTTGGCAGAACACAACAGGGTGATTTTTGTTAAAATTCTAAATTAACAAAGCTCATTCCCAGTGTGCGCTGAAAACTATAGACTGTAATTTAATTGGGTAATCCTGTTGGTCCAGCTTTCCCAACACAGGCCTTTAAGTGAAGGGGGTCTGAAATCCACAATTCCTAAAATCATCTCAATTTCTTCAATTTCTTTCTGTCCAGCTTCCCCAACACAGCCCTTTAAGTGGAGGGAGTCTGAAATCCAAAATTCTCCAATCATTACAAATCAACTTGTGTTAATTTCAAAGCAAAAGTGTGGGTGAAATAATTGCCATATACATTTTCCCAAATCTGTGAACCAAACTACTAGCCTTTTAAGTGCACAGGAAAATTGAAATTGCACAGTATTGCTATGTAAATGGATTTGTTCATTTACAATGTGTTGATTATTTCTTGAAGTGAAGTATTTTGATTTGTGTTTTTCCCAACCAATTTCTGTGATTTCTTTCTGTAACAAGAAGTTTAATTGTGAGCCACAATGAAGGTGGCATGTGTCATTTTAGTGTGATCTCCATTCTCAATTATTCAAATAAATACTAATATATTTCATGTACATCAGACTGGCCTGGTTCTTGGCTTATTGGTAGCTCAGGGGGAGGAATCCCAGGGGCATTATATAAGTCTGAAATAGGGGTGAATAAAGAACTGACATTAAACAGGTTATTTTGTGACACCTGGCTTGGGGAGGGAAGGAACTCCCCATGATGAGGTTGGCCTATTAATGAACAGTTACAAATTGGGGCCTCGTCTGGGATTTGGCTGGCTATGTTTGACTCATGACCAGTGCATTGTGACAGACTATTCATTTTGATGTAATTGCATTAAGGTGGAGAGAAAGTCATCTTTGCCTTGTTAAAAGTGCCACAAGGATTTGACCCCTGAGTTCCAGGGAGGCGAATAGGTGATACATTAAAATTGAGTAAGAATTGATTTTTGATTTACCATTGTGAGTGGAAATTAAGCAGAACGGGGTGATTCTACAAAAATCACAAAAAGCAATTTAAAAAAGAGAATGCAATTGAATTAGATGATGACAGGAGACATTTCTTTACTAAGCTGTTCCTTCCTGGTAGTGGACAGAGGCGGACAAATGGATCTGGCAAGCTAAAATTATGCAAGATGTTACATCAGAAGGAATTGACATCTGGTGTGAAGGTGGAGTATGGCACAACTGGATAGAAGTATTTTATATGACATGAAATGCTCAAGAGGAACTTAGTCGAATGGCTCAGCAGTTCGTGGAAGAGCGAGTGCAGAAGAGTGAGGCCTGTGCACGGAGTCAGACTGAGATTCTAAATGAGGCGCAGAAAGAACTTAAACAGTTAGAAGATCAAGCACAGCAGGGCCATAATTTCGAGTTAAAACAAGAAAGCCTCATGGAGCAACTCAAAGATTAGTTAAAAACCCAACAGCAAGAGAGTGCAGACCGTTAAAAACTGCTTTTTTGTACTGCAAAATGCACATAAAGAGTGTGTGGAAAATTTGAGGACACTGCAACATAAGGTCAATGATCAGACTATCCATAATAGAGGGCTGTTAGATGACATTATGGCCTTTCTATTACACATAAAGGAGTTGACAATGAAAACAGTCAGTTAATTATAAAAGGGGTTGATTCCCAAAATGACTTTGATCAGATCTATCAGCAGGTACACACTTTAAAACAACAGAACATTCAACTGGTGATGGAAAAATACCTCTTGAACCAAGAAAATAGTGTCCTTGCACAGGAAGTAAATCAGTTGAAAATGGGTGCAGAAACGAGTCAGTCAGGTCCTCAGGAACTGACTGGAAATAGGCAAGAAAATGTAAAACTCATGGCGCGTGTGAGGCAAGCTGAAGTTAACCTGCTACAGACAGCGCAATGTAGAGACCCGCAAGAGAAAGAGTTGTCTTTTGAAAGCATTCTGCTTTGAATATGTGCACACAATGCAGGCGGCACAAAACGAAAATGAGTCAAGTTGGAATGAAATCATGGAATTGAAAGATTGAGTAAGGGCCCAGAGAAAAGTGTTCAAGGCCAATCAGGCCCTGGTGTCAGAGTTAAAAAGCCAGCTCTCTGGACACCATCAAGAAATAAGGACAGAGAGAAGCAGGTGTAAGTGTTTGACAAATGAAATTGAAAAACACAACCAGGCATTGAGGCACCCTGACCAATCAGGATATGGGAAAGTGCCCTGTGATCCAGGGGTGATGCCCTCCCCATCAGAAACCTGATGCAAGTTAACCACAACTTCCTATGGGTTGACTGCGACTGACCTCATGCTTTCCACCTACAAAGCCCAAGGAAACATGAGGCACCTGGGCGTACCTAGACCCAGTCAAACTGATCCAGAACGCCTGAGATTGAGGAGTACTCACCTCCACCACACAGAAGGGAAAGTGGCCAGAACAGTGTGTCCTGGGATGTTAAGAATAATCCTGTGAATACTTCAGACCATGAAAACTTCCTTGATGAGAAAATGAGGGAGTTGGACTTAAAGAAAATGAGATTGCAGAGAGAGACTTAGCTTGCTTTACTGGAGAAGAACATTCAAATGTTCAGCCCCGAGGGGCATATTAAAGACCTCCTTACATTCAGGAGAAGGGGTGAATTTCCTCAGACTATCTGGAAGGGGGCAGGCTACACAGTTGAGACTTACCCTTTGCCAAAAGGTGACTACTGGGCAAATGACCCTGAAAATTCACGGCAGCACAGGCAAGAGGAGTCCAGACTTTGTGGTTCTGGTAGGTATTCCCAGTCTCATTGAGACAGGGATCGCCTGGAAGATAGGGAATGGAGTACCAATTGCAGCTCTGAGTCATACAGTGAATGGATTCACGTGCAGAGAAAAGGGAAGGCAGGGAAAAAAAGAAAGGGTTTTGTAAAAGACCCAATCAGACAGATAAAGGCCATATAGCGCTTCATGACCCCGTACCATAAAAACATTACGTATTCGGCGTGTGAACATCTAGAATTAGATGTACAAATGATATCCTCATTTGGAATAAAAAAGTATGTACATTTTATGGAGTTTGTGAAACGAACATTCTCTCCTGAGTACTCCAGTTTCTTTTCGGGACTGGAGGACCAGAATCTTTATAAATGGTACACCTTTAAGACAGCCATTTTGAAAATATTTTCCACACAGGAACTCACAAGAGGCTCGTAAGGCTGCATATCATTTGCAATGTGGGGAAGATCAGGCACATAGGGATTTTGTGCAGGAGTTAAAGCAGGCATTTGCCCAGATTTCCGGCGGGTGAGTTCATAACTACATATTTCCATGTGCACCCCAAGTACATAATGACTCAGTTGGTGTGTGATTTTTCACAAGCACAGGACCCTGGATTGGGTGATTGAACAGGCCACCAGGATCTATGAGGTCCAGAAGCCCACTTGAAAGTAAACCCCCCCAAAAAAAAACATCTAACGCCCCTGCTGTTGCGAAGGTGGTGGAGGTACAAATTACCTGTCCATTGGATGTGGAGATGGGGGTGGCTACAACTACTCCTTCTGCCAACACGCAGACTGAAAGGCAGCGGGCAGACTGAAAGGCAGTGGAGACCCACTGACCCTGCCCAATCATAGGGCAGCCAGGCAGGATCTCAGACCAATGACCCCTCTGACACTGCCACCTATGTAAGCCCTAGGTACAAGGGTACCAAATCATTCCTGGGGTATATTATACACTGCCATGGCCCAAGGGGTGAACCAATCTGGTGAGTACTGCCCCAGGAAACTGCCCTCCAAGCCTCCCTCAGGAGAGAAATATAACTTCTCCTCCCAACCTGAACCTTTTCCCCAGATATACCCCGAAACAGAACTTCCACAATAATACTCCCCTTTATCCCCGGGTCCAGGACAATAGATCCCTGAACCCAGGAGAAGGGAGATTCAGGATGGAAAGGTCTGGGGGGAATTTCCAGTACCTGAGCTAATCTGAAAGAAGGGACAGTTACCCTTTTTGGGTGCAGCAGAGGTATGACTAGAGAGCTCCCTACAACCCAGAACAGATCTTGCAGCTGGAGCGACAGGTCCAGCAACTGACTGATGACCTGTTGCACATGATGGAGGCTCATTTCAACCCTCAACCTAACCCTGCTTCCCAGAATGAGCCAACACCCAGGGATGATGCCTCGGGGGGAAATGGCATCTCTGCTCCACCCAGGCCCCCTCTTAGTCTTCTGAGGAGGGGGGCTGGGTGGAGCAGAGATGCCAAGCCCTAGAGGAAGCTTCCTTTCTCACCCAGACAGAACCCCTAGAATTCTCAGCCTGAAAATGCCTCTTCTGCCACCGGAATGTTAGAACCTAAAGAGCAAAGGGTAAGTAAGAGAGGATAAAGAAAAAAACACTTTGTGAAGGAACTCCAGGTCATCCCCTTTGAAAGAGAAAAATCCCTTAAGTATTCAAGCAAGGAATTCTCCTCTTTCAGGAATGGGGGGATCACTCCCAAAGAAAAATGGGTCCCTAAACGACCCTGAGTGGGACAGGGTGAGTATGGATACCAAACCAAAAATAGAAACTTTCAACCCCCAAAATGTGAGCCAGCCAGAATAGAAATGGAGGTGCTCTTCGCCCAAACAGGTTCTGAGAACTGCCCCGAGGAAAAAGAGGACAGCAAAGAATCAGAGGAGAAAGATGTTAGGAAAGATTTCCCTAGGTGCAATTTTCCCTCCATTTATGTTTTTTGCTTTTGTTTAGCTTACCTAACCTGACTTTTACCAGTGGAGCACAGCCTTCAGCTGCACTCCTCAAGGATTTTGCTCATTAGTTATGGGGAAACTGACTCGTCCTTCAGGTTGTCAGTACTGGGAAACTATGTTTCCCTTAGTCTTTGACTATGTTGCCATTTCTTGGTAACAGTTTATCTGTGTGCCATGTACCTTACAGTACCGCACATAGGGGTCCTTTTGTTTTATGGCCCTAGCCACCCTCTAAGGATTTTTGGGTGTTTGTACAAGTGTGCCTAGGATGAACTGTTGCCAGCAGTTTACTTTTAAAGTATTTTTACTCCATTTTTATGGACCATACCGTGTTTACCATGTTTGGCCCAAGACTGTGGCCAATGCCGAAAATGGCCATGCCACAAAGTCTTTTGTTCTGGCCTTTGGCCATTTTGTCCCTTTGCTTTCACCAGGCCACAAAAGAGGTTGTATTCCTTATTGGGGCATGCAGCCTACTGCGACAACCGCATCTTTTGCGGGCTCCTGCATGTCACGTGTGCTAGTGCCCAGGAAGAGGGTTGGAACTGTCTGGTCCCAATCCACACTACTGGTGACAGTATGTCTGGTATGCCTGAATGACTGGAACCACCGTGGGCCATGATTGGCCCACGCTGGGTGTGCATGCAAGAGAGCAGATCTTCCATGGGCTATCCCAGGTTGTTTTTTTTTTAAACTTCTTTTAATTAGGTTTTTCAAACGAGAAAACAGCATAAGTACACATCCGCAATAGGAGACTTAACAGCGAGAACATAACACATGACATTGCAATTGGCGGTGAATCCCCCGACAGGAGGAAAAGATTGGTTCAATGCACCATGAGGCCGCTCGAAGTGTGTCCGGGCTCACCCCGTTTCCTGGTACTGTTCCTATTCCTCCCACTTCCCCCATATTTTCAGAGACTTCTGGAGGCACCCCCTTGCCATATAAATTCGCCTTTCCAGGGAGACACACCTATCCATTTCATTGGTCCACCGGTCTATGCTTATCCTGTCTGCTGAGCCCCAGGTGCTTGCCATTAGTCTCTTCCCTAACCCTAGTGCCACACTCAGAAATGTTTGTTCATATTCCCAATAGAATGAGTTTGGGGTCCTTTGGGATTAGTGTCTCCAACACTCTGGAGAGGCGCGAAAAGGACGTTGTCCAAAATTCTTGGAGCACCCTACATTCCCAGATCGTGTGGTAGAAAGTACCTTCTGCCCTTTTGCAATGGAGGCAGGTCATATCGTCATCTCCCCCCCATCTGGATATTTGTGTTCTGGAGTAGTAAGACCTGTGTAGGATTCAGAGTTGTATCAATCTGATTTTAACATCTATGCCAATCTCTTGCGGGGACATTAATGCCTCCGCCCATTCTTCTGCTTCTAGTACCCCCAGGTCTTGCTCCCATTTCCCTCTGCGGTGTGTGAGTTCCCTAGAACCAAAAGAGTTGATCGCCTGATAGAGGGTGGAAATTACCTTGGAGGGGATACGGTGTGGGAGGGTATTTGTCTCCAGAGGGGAGCATGCAGGTATGTCGGTGAGGCTCTGAAATTGGGCACTGATAGCATGTGTAAGTTGGAGATACCTAAAACGATCCATGGGCATTAATCTGTGTGTCGTTTTCGGCACTTCGAAATCCCGCAGCCGTCCTTCGTGAACAATGTCTGCCAATGTGGATATCCCTTTTCTCTCCCAGCTGTCAAAGTGGCCCATTTTCAGAATTTTGGGAAGGTGTGCATTGTGCCATAAGGGTTGGATCAGGGTTGGTCTGCCCTCCCAGCCAATGTGTCTATGTATTTCCTTCCAGATTCAACAGATGTGAAGGGACCCCCTCGTTAACCCCTCTAGATTCTTATTGTCGTCGCACAGTATGTATAGGGGGGGCGGGAGGCCGGTGTCTCTTATTTCGACCCAGATGTGTGGGAGCGTTGGGTCCCCATGCAGCCATTCGTTTGACACTGCTGCCAATGCAGCCCAGTAATATATACAGATATCGGGCAGTCCTATGCCCCCCTTCCACACTGATCTGCGGAGTGTTTTAAGGGGAATGCGGGGCTGTTTCCATCCCCAGAGCAACGTGCGTAGGGACTTATCAATGTCTGTGAATGTGGCAGCCGGAATTGGGAGTGGGGCATTTTGGAGGATGTACAGAAATCTCGGGAGTGCCAACATCTTAAATAATGATGCCCTGCCCAGTATTGAGAGTGGGAGAGATTGCCAGTGACAGACGTCATTCACAAATCTTTCCATTTTAGGATGCAGATTCAGTTTGAGGAAGTCGTCTGCTGTTGCACTTATCTGTATACCCAGGTAGGTAAAGCCCAGTATCGAGACAGAGTATGGGCAGGGTTCTTGGATCGCTTAGTCTCCCCCTTGAACAGGGAAGTATATTGTTTTTTGTGTGTTTACAAACAGTCCCCCGAAGTGTTGGTATTCCTCCAGGGTCCTGGTTACTATTGGGCAGGAGATTATTGGTTTGCTTACGTAAATCAGGAGATCATCCGTGTATAGTGAGACACGTTCCTCACCCCCCCGTTGGCCAGGTGAACCCCGTCCATTGTGTATCAGGGCTATCCCAGATTTGAGCATGAAAGAGCAGACTGTGGAACCGCCGGAGACGTGCTGAAAGATTTGGGACCGTGACTCTGCTGTTGTCTTGTCAGACCCCTGCTTTTGTATCATATTAAGAAGGCCTGCAAGGGCGTTTCAACCCTTTGGAGTAGTGGGACCAACTACTCTCTGCACCTCCTGCTTATCCTCACAAAGTGCCTCTTCAGAAGTGTTACTGGGCCATCCAGCGAACTGACCAGCCCGAACCCAGGGTATCATATAGGAGCACTGCCGCTCCGAGTTGCGACTCGAGACTTTGGGAATCGCTTACTTGTGGTCATGGGCCCTCTGCCACCAAAACTCATTTCCTGGCTCCTCTGGTTCACGATTTATGAGAGTGCGCCATACCACGAGCATTTACAGACCCTGTGTCGCCCCGCTGTGGTGACTGTCGCTGTAAATGCCTGCAGACCTGTCCCCCAGCATGTCCTGAGATGTGCTTCACCAGAACTATCCTTGTCCTTTCTTTAAGAGCTGAGAAAAGGCTACTCTCCCACCACGGACAATCCTCCCGTCCCACAGTCGATTTGAGAGATAAAACGACCGGTAACTGCAGTGGTGAAACCTACTACTGAACTGGACTAGACTGGCAAAGTTTGACCTGGACTGTGTCGAGGGTTGGTGAGTACTTGCATCACTTACCGGTGCCCCCCTGGCACATCCATCTCTTTTACGCACGACAATCCCCAAAAAGATACTAACCTTAGCTGGGCTAGCCTGCGCTCCCCAGCTATTCCCGAACTCCGAAAGTCACTTTACCTACAAGGGTAGACCCTCCTCGATAATTAGGGCTTTATTCTTCATCGCCTCAACCCCCTTCCTGAACAGCTACAGCTGCCTGAAGAGAACTCGCTTTCTTTTCGCTTTAAGCACAACCACGTGTTGTTAACACACTACTGTACTGTTATGCATAAGGCTCCTCACTTCTTAGTGCTGGACTGCATAAGTTAGGGATTCACTAATCGAAGAACTGACTAATGCGATATCTGTGTTGAACTTACCTCTTCTGTTGCAGGTTGTGGTTATTTTCTCCCCTTCCATCCTCACCAGGCTAAACGCATTTTGTATATATGTTACATTATGTAAAGGGTGTGTGGTAACTGTTTTATTATTACTATGGTTTATTTGTGTTTAGTTATAACGGCCTATAATAAATGTATTTTTGATATACATCTGTCTAAGAGTATTCTGTGGAGTTTTACTGTGTGTGCTCATTGTGGGCTTCTGATCACTCTCACCCCTCTGAGACTTAGGGCCTCCTTACAATGTGGCCGGTCCGGAAACAAGGGTTCCGCTAAGCTCACCGGCACCCTTGTTTCCGGACCGACAAACTACAAGTCTGCCTGCCAGACCCACTGTGCCTGATAGGTCTGACCCTGCCAGTCGCATCGGCCACAGAAGGCAGACTTGTCCCAGGAGTACGGCACCATTGCTAACAGTGCCAGTGCTCCTGTGTCCCCACTCCCATAGAGTCCCATAGGACCCATAGGACTCTATGGAAATGGGGATTAACAAATGTACCAGCGCCTGGTTTCCTGGCCGCTGGCCTTGTAATAGTCCGGTGGCACCGGGAAGTCAGACTCAGGTAGATTATTATGGGTCCGGCAGCAACCCGTCGGTAGCATCGGCAGGGTTACCGCCGGACCCGTAATGAGGTTCTTAGTCTTGACTGCCTGCCAAGCTACCGTAGTGTGGTCTGGCTTGTCAAGAGGATTCCCCAGTTCCACTTAACTAGGGTGGCCTCCTACAACTTCTGCACACCAGGTCACAGTCTAGAAATCCATCTTAACAAAAGAAGATTCCCCAAATCTGCCCATTGTTAGTTGCAAAATGTTCTTTACAGATTCCTGATCTCTGACACAGAAAATTGCCCAAGATCATAGTGTCGGAGTTCAATATTAAGGAAATGTCCACCGGGTTGGCAAATAACTCACCCTTTCTTTGCACCCTCAAGGAGAAAGAAGGCTGATTCTATGTGCCAGTCAAGGTGCAGGGCCAGTGTGAATCATCAGTTCTGGTGGATACTGGATCCCAAGCCACCCTCCAGCACAAAAAGGCCTTTTACCAGATAAACTCAGGATGGGGGAGGGCCACCAAATTCCCCTCAAGCCACTTCCTGGACAACTCCAAAAATTAGACAGGAAAGACATTTCCATCAAAGGGACTGCGGATCTGGAAATAAAAATTGGGCGACATCGACTGAAACATCCAGTGACAGTCGTGACTCCAGAGGGCATACCTTGTTTAGCAGGGAACGATCTCCTGAGGAGGTTATCACCTCTGAATGACTGTATAAACAAGGTAATCTGGACCCAGACTAACCAGCCTATAAAATTCTAAATGAATACAAATTATGTAAGCATGAATGGTACCTGTCATATAATTGGTCGACTTTCTGAGAAAGTAGAATTCCATTTCAAGAATAACCAAGTCCCAGACATCACTGTCATCTCTGTAGGGGAACAAAGTGGTGATGGGATCCCTTCATTCTTGAAAATCAACCTTCCTCACAGTTTTAAGTGGCAATCCGCACTCGAAGGGAACACCCTAAAATGTTACACCCGTCCAAAAATCAGAAAACACCTTGAGTCCGGTGAAACCAGACAAGGAAGAACCCTCTCAAAGTCTGACGGACATTCAGAGAACAGTTGTTTTTCCCCATTCAGCTAAATGAGGGGGAGGAGCCAGTGCTCACCAGAGTATGCCTGAATAACAGAAGGAGTTTCATCAGCAAAGGATTATTCAAGAAACTCCCAAAAAATCTGACCATTCCCACATTTAAATTGATTGACAAATGGGAAGTAGGTCTGGAAACTACAAATTCCAAACATCTCCTGCTTAGTAGGTATATGCTAAAAATGTCCATTGGCAGCAAAAGCATAGAGCATAGGTGTTGGGTCGTGAGAGATCTCTCTTTAGCCTTTTATTTAGGCAGTGACATTCTAAACCAATTTGCAATCAATTTGGACCTAATTAATGATAAAGCCTGGTCACGACTGGGTTGTAACCCCTTGAACTTTGACAATACTGAAAAAGCATTCCGGTCAGCTCAATTGCTGCCTTATGCTGTTTAAGTTCAAGTGCGAGCAGAGTTTACCATCCCAGGACAAGTCCGACAAGTCACTATTCCCCTCAAAATTAAGCGAGGACATAACCTCAAACCTCAGGACGCCTATATAAATTTAAATTCCTACCTCCAACGACAAGGTTTGTACTCAGACCTGACATCTCTAGTAGACCTAGAACATGACACCATTCGAATATTGGTGGACAACAGCGACCCTTGAAGTATTGTCAAACGGGAAATTAAATCGTGCCTCCTATTGTGATGAATATATGTATATTGGCCTACGCCAAGCTGCTTGTAAGCCACTTGCGAAGAAATCCTTGTTGCAAGGTCCCGACCTTAGAATCAATGTAAGCCGCCATTTTAGGTTCTCGCTCTTAAAGTCACCCTGTGTTCTAAGATGGTGGACAATGTCATTCCGAATGCAACATGGCCGTCTTGACCTCTATGTATAAACTAATGTGTAACTTGCCTGCAGGCCACTTGTTAGGGTCATGAACTGAGACCTTGTCCTTCGCTGACCTGTGTGTAGAGGATTACTTGCGCTAACAAAGCTAAACCGCAAGCACATGTTAAACACAATGTATTCAAATACTGAAATATGAACACTTGTTTGACTATATTGTATAAAACTGTTTAGAAGGCTTAACATGGAATACTAAGATACACTGTCACCATTGAGGCTTGTTCAGTGAACACATTAAAGGTAAACCCTAAGTGTACAAATGTGTGAACTCGGCACGAACCCTAGATCCGTAATGTATTAACCAGAATTAACCCAAGGTAGGGTTGGACATCATGTTTTCGAAGGTATCTAAAGTGCGACTATTCTAAGGTACAGTTGCACTCACTGAGCACACCGAACCACACTGGAGTTTGCTGTGTTGTACTGAGGGTCGATAGCTATCTGTTGCTTTGTCCTTTGAAACTGTTCAGTATAAAATAAAGATCTTTGTATGTTCCTTTGTAACCAGTGTTCGGTGTATTTCCTTTTGGGGTACTCAGCCTCTATATTTTCTCTTTGTTTTCACAGTTGGCGCCCGAATAGGGACCCTAAAGATAGATGCCGGTTTGTCGAAGGTTGACACACGCTATCGGACTGGGATCGGACGGTGTGACAAAATAAAGGGGCCCCTTCTGAAAGAGACACGACACCTCAGCAGCGCTGCACGACCCGATCCCTGGACGATTAGCTTGTGGTCCGAGACGGCATCTTGACGAGGGTCCACTTATCGAGGAGGGCAGATTTGCCGAAATCACCAAACACGAGGTAAGATTAGTTAGGTAAGAATCTTTGTAATCCGATCGTACCTCCTTAGGATTGATCAGGTGAGTCGTGACCCGATTGTTAAGTATCCTGATAATTTGTTTTGGCGCATTGTATCTGCAAATACAATTATTGACCAGGTAACACCAATATTTTGATATGCCTGAGAAATTGTCTACCTGCTTCAGGGCGTTATTCCGCAGTGATAGGCAATCTTTGGAATTTAACCGTCCGGCACCACAGGAGGGGTCGCCGGCTTGTACTATGTACTGTAAGCATGGCATTGGAAGTATAGTGTTTAATGATTTTTGGCAGAGACAAACCAGACATGCCTCTGAACTTCAGTGGCCAATCAGTGGTAGTTTTGAAATCCCTCGTATTGAGTATTTAGAGTCAATTTTGTTAAAGAAAAAGGCTAGACCTGCAGCATTTGATGTTTTGCAGAATTGGAAAAAAGAAGCGTTACAGCAGCTCAAGAGTAGAGAAAAACATGCGCGCCGTCATAAGACAAACGCCGAAAAAGCGTTGTTATATGACCAAGATAAACAGTCTGAGTCAGCTAGGAATACGGATAGGGCTTTCTCACTTGGCATTCAGAACATCTATCCTTCCAAAGACCTCCATGTTTCAGATGAATTTATTGACAAATTGTTAAATGAGCGAAGGCCTGGTGCCACTGCACCACCTCCATATGTTCCTCTTCCTGCTGTTTTGCCTCTTCCATCTGTTATTCCTGTTGTGCCTGCTCCTACTGCTGTTCCTTTTCCTTCAGTTGTTGTTCTTCCACCTGCTCCTCTGCCTCTTCCTATTGCACCAGTAACAGTACCTCCATTGAATTTACCTGCTCCCCCTCTTCCAAGTGGTCTTGTACCGCTTGTAGTCGATCAAGGTGCGGGGTCAAGGGTTGTCACTCGTAATACTGTACCTCCAGAGATGAAGCGGAATTTGATTGCATGGGCTAAGCATTGTATAAAGAGAGATGATCGAGCTAATGTTCTTGCCACACTTTCTAATATGGATAATTTTCCTGAGAAAAATGTTTTCATTGAAGGTTTAGGGATTCATTTATGTGTAATGTGGGGCAAATTAAATAAAGCAGATCTCCCACAAGGGTTGAGGGATCTAAACACTTTAGCGTTTTCAAGGGATACTGTGGAGAAAGTACATGAGCATGTTGAGAGGATATTTGAGTATAGAAAGGAGTTGGAAAGGTTACAGAATGAGGATGACGATGGGGATAGTATGTATGTACAGAAACGGTTCCTTTCTGGTCGTAAATCGATATCTGAGGAAGTACGAATTTGTACGAAAGACGCGATTAGATGGATCTCAGATATGTTGATAACTCCAGTTGAGGTATATGACACATATAGTCAGTATACGCCAGAAATGCAGAGGAAAGTGATACAGGTAATGATAGAGTACCTGCAGGATGAATGTGTAAAGAGAAAGATTAGTTGTCCCACAGAGTTATTGAGTATTTATAAGAGAGCTTTTTCACTTGACACTTCTTCGACTACTTTAGCGCTCGACTTGGCTCTGTTGCTTAGTAAGCGTTCCGAGTTGCCTACTTCTCAGTTGCCTATGAGAGAGGTTCCTCCGACATTCGTCCCGAAGGTCGAGATTGCAGCTGATCCTGCAACGAATGCAGGTGCTGTGAACATTCCTGCACATTATGTATCACAGTTCGTTCACTTCCCGTTCTCGAGACAGGAAGTGAATACCATTGACAATCTATTCCTGACATTAGGAAAAATCCGACAGGATTCTATAAAGAAATAGAGTTTGTCTTGCAGTCCTCAGTATTCACCTTGGGTGATATTGATCTGTTATTTCCTGTACTCCTGCCCGTAGATTTGTGGAAACAGGTTAGGACTATAGACGACGTACCAGGGTTGGGAGATACATGGGCTAACATAATTAGACTCGATGGAGAAAGGCCAGCTGGTGAGAGACCGCCCCAGGTGATACTAACCTTGCCTGATAGAATCATTGCAAAATTGAAAACCATCATTCCCGAAAAGAGGATTATTTGGGACAAGCTTACGGCCTGTGTCCAAGGGAAGTCTGAGGGTGCTACCGAGGTCTTCAATCGGTTCGAACAGGTATTCTCGGATTTCAGTGGACAAGACTTAGGCACAGAGACTGGGAAAAGATTATTTGTGGACAAATTTGTGCGTGGATTGCTGCCTGACATCCAGTCACAAATGATGTCTTCTGAGAGCGCTTGGCAGGCGAAGTCCTGAACATGGCTCAGTACTACGAGAATCGTGTCAATAATGAAAAGTAAAGAGTAGAGAAGAGAAAAGGTGATTTGAAGACTAAAGTATTATTACAAGAAATTGTTAGAGGCCCTAGAGGGGGTAGTTCGCAGATTAGAGGTCAGTATGTTCCACAAGGGAATGTGCCCTCGGGTCCTGTGAACATTAACCAGTGTGCCTATTGTCGACAAGAGGGTCATTGGCGTGCACAATGCCCCGTCCTTCGACAAAGGTCAAATAACACATTTGGAAATATGGGTAGACGATCCAGAGGTCGCCCGGGTGTTAGGGGCCCTGGTAGAGGTCAGTTTGCACAGGATCCTCAGCAACCTTTTTCGCAGGATAACAAGACTCCGAGTGTGGATACTAGAAACATATTTGATCATCCTTCTGCTGCATATTTATCTGAAGAACTTCCTCTTGATGACATTCTGTTTCGTTATGATTGCCCGAAGCAGGGTTTGGAACCTACGCCTATTCCCGTTAATCAGAAAGGTCCCTACGTGAAATGGTAGTGGGAAATAGGAAACATCTATTCTTGATAGACACTGGGGCACAGAAGTGTTCCATTGATCATTCTCGGGTTCTAAACATTCCACTGTCAGGGCAAACAATGTTTCCGTAGGGTTTTCTGGCACACCAGTTGTTTGTCCAGTTTCTTCGCCGGTACCTATTTCTTTGGGTCCCTTTACGGACCACTGTCCATTCCTTTTGACTTCAAATTGTGGAGAGAATTTGCTGGGGTTGAATCTGTTGAAGGAATTAAATGTGGTAATTCATTGTTCTTCTGACGGTGTGCGTTTGACGATTTCACCACAGCAACTTTCTGCCTCTCAATTCTTAACCAGACCTTTACCGCCAGAATTCAGTGATGTACCAGAGAGTTTATGGGCAATTGACGACAACGATGTCAGTGTTTTACAGATCGAGCCTGTTAAAATAGTCTTGAAACATGGAATATAGCTGCCACGCATTCCACAATATAAGATTTCAGATGAGGGCGAGCATGCTTTGAAATGCATCGTTTCCGATTTTGTGCACCGCGGGGTGATTGAGGAAATTGCAGGTAGTTTGTGCAATAGTCCGATTTTACCAGTGTACAAAAAAGGCGATAATGCAATTCCATTCCGTTTCATAATTGATTTGCGTGCTATTAATAAGGTTGTCACTCCGCAATTTCCCATTGTGCCTGATGTGACGACAATATTAACTATGATTCCGGCTACAGCTACTTACTTTAGTGTTGTGGATCTGAAGAATGCTTTCTTTAGTATTCTTATACACAAGGACAGTAGATACTTGTTCGCGTTCACCTTAGGGGGACGCTCGTTGACCTTTACCCGTGCACCACAAGGTTACACGGAAAGTCCTAGCATTTATAGTAGGGCTTTGAAAGAACAGCTTGATACTCTTGAATTGCCCTCTACTTGTACACTGCTTCAATATGTTGATGACCTACTTTTAGCTGCTGACTCTGAGAGCGCTTGTAAGGAGGGCACTATGTTGTTGCTTATTCATCTGGCTAAACATGGTCACAAAGCTTTGCTTAAAAAGTTTCAATACTGTTGTCAGGAGGTCACCTATTTAGGCTATCTCCTGTCAAAGGAGGGAAGAAGATTGACACCTGAACGAATAAAACACATTTCTGGCATGTCTGTCCCAAATACGCAGAAGGAAGTTAGAGCCTTGATAGGTATGGCTTCTTACTGTAGGTTGTGGATCCCAAACTTCTCACTACTGATTAAGCCAATGTTGGCTTTGATGAAGAAGGGCATTTCTTTGCCATTGCCGTGGAACGCGGAACACCAGCAATCATTTGATCTGCTCAAGACTGCATTATGCCCGGCACCAGTTTTGGGCACACCAAATTATGAAAAGGCCTTTGTGTTGTTTGTGCATGAATATGATGGATGTGCTTTGGCTGTATTAACGCAGGAACATGGAGGGAAGAATAGGCCATGCGGTTACTTTTCTTCCGCCCTTGATCCTGTAGCATGCGCTTTGCCAAGATGTTTGCGAGCTGTCGCTGCTGCTGTTGCGTCTGTAAAGCAGAGTGAGGAAATGGTCCTAGGCCATGATCTAACCCTGATGGTGCCTCACTCTGTAGATGTTCTACTGAACAGAACCCAAACGCAACACCTCACTTCCGCACGGTGGACGAGATATGAATTGATCTTGTTCGCTCCCCACATACAAATTAAGAAGTGTTGTGTTCTTAATCCGGCTGAACTCTTACCTTTCCCGCAAGGTACTGCTTGCAGTGACGAAGAGTCACATGACTGTCTGTATACTACCGAAAAAGAGACAAAGGGTAGAATTGATCTGAAAGAAACTCCTTTGAACAATCCACAAGGGGAGCTGTTTTGCGATGGCTCCTACTTCAAACTCCCGGATGGTACATCCACAGCTGCTTATGCAATCACTACATTGAGCACGGTCGTGGAAACCAAGAGAATCACACATAACTCTGCGCAGGCCGCAGAGATTATAGCATTGACACGAGCTTGTGAACTTTCCGAAGGGTTTACAGTAAACATATATACTGATAGTCAGTATGCCTTTAGGGTGGTTCACAACTGTGGGAGACTTTGGTCAGAGAGGGGGTTCTTAACTTCACATGGTACAAAGATCCAGCATGGCTCCCTAATAGTACAACTGCTCTCAGCGCTTGCGCTCCCTACTCAGTTAGCTGTCGTGAAATGTGCAGCACATCGAAAGATTATAGATGATATAGGAAAAGGGAATGCTTTCGCTAATCAGATAGCTAAACAGACTGCCACCAATCTCTTTACGGAGATGTATGTTTCAAGGGAGACTGTAAATGCCTATGCAATGGACGAGGGTGTTGGGTCTGTAAGGGATATCCAAGCCGATGCCACGTTGGAAGAATCCAAGAGGTGGGCTGAGGGCTTGGGGAAACTCGATGATGATGGGTGTTGGGTGGACATAGCTGAAGGGAAATGGCTACTTCCTGATGAATACGTGATGATGATGGTCGTCATGGCCCATGCCCTACACATATATGTGCCCAGAAGATTACAAAAAGTTTGGGCGAATGACAAAATCTCTAAAACAGCTCAGTGCTATGTCCAAGACTGCATGATCTGTTTACAGCACAATGTGGGAAAGGGAACATCAACTCCAAGGGAAAGTTTCGGGCCACCTTCTGTCCCCTTTGAGGTCATACACTTTGATTTTATTGAAATGGAACGTTGTAATAATTAGAAATATGTGTTAGTTGTCATCTCTGCTTTTAGTAAATGGGTTGAGGCTTTCCCTGTCAAAGACGCTACAGCCATGACTACTGCGAAAACCATGTTAAAAGAATATTTTCCCAGGTTCGGGCTACCAAGAGTCATCTGGTCGGACAATGGTCCACATTTTGTCACTGCTGTAATTTTGCAGATATGCGCGGCATTACAGATCGACAAACGGTTCCATTCGGCCAGACACGCTCAGAGCGCCGGACTAGTAGAAAGACACAATGGTATCATCAAGAACAAGCTAGCTAAAACGTGTGCCGGCACCAAACTAAAATGGCCGGACGCCTTACTGATTGTGTTTCTATCCATGCGTACAACCCCTCAAACTAAGACTGGGCTCTCTCCATTTGAGGTGGTAATGGGGAGACCTGCCGATATCTGGAACCTTCCGAAATGTCGATCTTTAAAGAATGTCGAAAATGTACTTCTTTCAGATTACTGTAGCCAGTGACTAAAAACCTGTATTTGATTTATCACCAGATGCGAGAGGCTTTACCTGTGCGATACGAGGGCCCGGGCCACAGTATTCGGCCCGGAGATTGGGTGCTCACCAAGGCATTTGAGCGTTCTTCTTGCCTTGCACCTCGTTGGCGGGGCCCATTCCAGGTCCTGCTGGTCGCACAGACGGCGGTGCGTGTCGCAGGCCGAAAAAACTGGATCCACGCGACGCATCTCAAGAGACTTCCTCACCCAGTGCCACACGATACAGAAGAAACAGAACCCCTCGCTAATGCTGCAACCAACGATCCCGAAGCAGTAAATAGCGTCGAGAGTGTCTCCACACTCTCCAAAAGTTTTGTTTCCGGAAACTGTCGTTCCAGATTTTGCATCTTCATTTGCTCTTGAAACGCCGCTTCCAACGGGAAGTGACAACACATTGTTCTCGGATCAATCAGTACCAGGGCAACAAGGTACAATTTGCGTCAAAGAAAATGGACTTACGGCACGGTTCGGCTGTGCATTCGAAGAAGAAAGGAAATTCATCAAGGACTTGCTTTTTGTCCAAGTAATTGTTTGAGAAAAGGGGATTCTGTTGGCTAGGGTTGTGGAAGGACTAAGAAGTCACACGGCTGGGAGGTCGCCAGCTAATAACATTGGGGTTTTTCGTTTGAAGACTGCAATGCCTGCAATCGCTACCGCACGTACAAGACTGATAAATGAACGTGTGACCGGCAGTGAGAATGGACACATTGTTTGGGCCCCGAAAACGTACTGCTGTTTTTTTATAATGTTGATTGGTTTTATGATAGTAACTGTGCTAAGTTTCTGGTACCTGGAAGAAGTGCATCCATTTGAAACCTTGTTACCGACTGAAAATGTACCACTGTTTCTACTCCCTTGTGCATTTGCATACTTTGTCTCCTAGAGACTCCCAGCATAGACAAAGATATTACAACAATACATTGTTACTTATTATGAATGCCACACATGCCATTTTTAATAGGTCCAACTGTGGGTCTGCTTGCGTTTACCGCAACATGGGGATAAGGGACTAGGTTGGTATATTCACCCTTTACCTTTGACAACTGCTTGTTATGCTTCTCTTAGAGCACCGTACTTTGGCCGTTAGAACGATAGCATCTCAGGGAACTTTGATGGTACTAATTTGAATAGTTTTGAGAAACGTGTTCTTACTCCCCTGGGATGCTCGCTTTTTGCAAATAGAAGTAAGCCTAACATTGCTTCTATTAGGCCCTCTGATAGACTGTCTCGTCCTTTTCAATCTTTGATTTCTTTTAAGATGGCTCCGATAGGCAATAAGGATGCCATGCCTCCTTCCTACACTATTAACCATAGCCCCGATTCAGTTTCTTTTTGCATACAGAGGAATGGTACTCAGTCAATGGGAGATTTTAAAGGTTGTGCCAATGTTGCGAATTTGACTGGGGAAGACAGACCTTTGTATGTAGGCAAACCTGTCTACTTTGTTTGCGGTAATGTAGCATTGCCATGGTTACCCAGGGATTGGCAGGGAACTTGTTATTTAGGGATCCTGTTACCTGGGGTGTTCATAGCCAGTACTGTAGAGGTTTCAAAGGCTGGACCATGGCGGGATGAGGATGGTGACACGCCAGCACAGGTCTTGGGAGATGTAGCAAAATCATTCATGCCATTTTGGGGGCAGATAGCGAATTCCGAGGACATCAGGAGACCAGCGAGAGTACTGGAGAGAACCATCAACCGGACCACGGACATACTCTACAATATGACATTAGAACAGAAAGCAATACGATTAGTAGCACTTCAGAACCGGATGGCATTAGATTTCATTCTGGCTCAACGTGGTGGAGTGTGTAAATTGGTGGGGTTCGCTTGCTGTGTTTTCGTGCCAGATTCCTCCCCAACCATCTTCAAGGCAATACAGAATCTGCACGTCCTAAGTTCAGAAGTGCATGTTCCCGAGGGAAACTGGGATTTTAGCGCTTGGTTCTGGGACTTCTTGCGATCTTGGGGTTGGAAGGTGCTGTCGGTCTTACTGATCATTCTGGGAATTCTGTTGTTTCTTTGCTGTTGTATCCAGTGTTTACCTAGTATATGTTCGATGCTAGGGGGATGTTGCGCACAGACGATAGGCACAATAGGACATAGGTACATGCCCCAGATAAAAACTCCAAAGAATATGTGTTGAAAGAAATCTTAGCAACTGATCTAATGGCAATAGATATTTCCGACAGTGATTCAGGGTGCATGGACGATGATACATGGAATTGTTTGCAAGAAGATCAGAAGTAGTTTAGCACTTGGCATAGGCCAAAAGGAGGGTTTGTCAAACGGGAAATTGTATCGTGCCTCCTACTGTGATGAATATATGTATATTGGCCTACGCCAAGCTGCTTGTAAGCCACTTGCAAAGAAATCCATGTTGCAAGGTCCCGACCTTAGAATCAATGTAAGCTGCCATTTTACAAACATCCGCCATTTTAGGTTCTCGCACTTAAAGTCACACTGTGTTCTAAGATGGTGGACAATGTCAATTCCGAATGCAACATGGCCGTATTGACCTCTATGTATGAACTGATGTGTAACTTGCCTGCAGGCCACTTGTTAGGGTCATGAACTGAGACCTTGTTCTTCGCTGACCTGTGTGTAGAGGATTACTTGCGCTAACAAAGCTAAAACGCAAGCACATGTTAAACACAATGTATTCAAATAATGAAATATGAACACTTTTTTGACTATATTGTATAAAATAGTTTAGAAGGCTTAACATGGAATCCTAAGATACACTGTCGCCATTGAGGCTTGTTAAGTAAATACATTATAGGTAAACCCTAAGTGCACAGATATGTGAACTCGGCACGAACCCTAGATCCATAATGTATTAACCAGAATTAACCCACAGTAGGGTTAGACATCATGTTTTCGAAGGTATATAAAGTGCGACTATTCCAATATACAGTCGCACTCGCAGAGTACACCGAACCACGCTGAAGTTCGCTGTGTTGTACTGAGGGCCGATTGCTATATGTTGCTTTGTCCTTTGAAACTGTTCAGTATAAAATAAAGATCTTTGTATGTTCCTTTGTAACCCATGTTCGGTGTATTTCCTTTTGGGGTACTCAGCCTCGATATTTTCTCTTTGTTTTCACAGTATGACTTTGGGCGCTGTAGGGGAGGTATGGTATCACAAGTATGACACTGACACAAAAGGTACAATTTGCAAAACCTTTATCAAAGTGTCTGGGTTTGGAAAAGCTCCTATTTTGCCCTATAAGCAGGATGGGAATAGTCTTGACCATCAAACAATAAATAAAACAGTCCTAGTTGAGCCCGTCAAATCAAAATGGACTATGCTAACAAAACCTAATGCCTGCCCCATCTCTTGTACAAAAAGTGTATAAAGGAGATGATGTATGTAAAGGAAAATCAGTGTTCAAATATAAAGAATAAATGTGGCTAAATCAGCTCTCCTCCCCATGTTGGACAGCACAGAGTAAGGCGGTTCCGGTTGTCACTCACCGTATTGCCTACTCCCGGAGGAACTCAAGATGACCCGGACCTGATTTGATTGTAGAACCCTGGTTAGACCTAAACCGGGGTCTCCTCTCTGTTGAGGGAATAAACTCTTTTCAATGATATGCCCCCCCACCGTTAGGTAGCAGTCAAGGAGGCCGATCACTTAAAAGAGCGGATAGCACACCCGCTAAGATCACCAACTGCAAAAGAAAAGCAACACTGTTTAGTTGTATAATAATAGTACAGAGGAATTAGACCTTTATGAAGGTATAGATATACCTGAACTATGGTGATGATTATTTCCTGACAACCCCTACCCCGATACCTAAAAGGAAGAACAACCCTGTAACTAGCAGATCACTAGAGGATGATGGGCATTCTTTGAGATAAAGAAAAAAAAAGAATGTAGAGAAGGGAAGTTCTTACCAGTGGAATTAATTAAGAAGTCACTAATAAGTCCAACAACGAATAGGATAAAATAACAAATGGGAAGATTAGTAGAGGGACTATCCCGACGAAACGAGGGACGCACTGGAGTCGGGATGGTGCACGATGATGCAAAGCGTCCCGGAGTGCACTTGTATTGGACGTCTTCCTCCAGAAATAAGAGCAGAGTAGAAAGAGTGTCCACGGAATCCTTAAGCAGGGGATGTAACAGTCTTCTCACAAGGCAGGGTGCGGGGAGTAGGTAACGTGCAACTGGTAATTGTAACAAAGCAAATACTGTGCAGTCTGGCAACTTTAAAGTAGAAAAATGAAAGAGCAAGAAATACCTGCGGTAATCATTCAAGGCAGTCCGCCAGGCGTGCAGGGGTCCGGTACACAGGTGGATGAACCAGAACAAAAGGGGAGTTCGATGCAGTCCGTTTAAACATGCAAGGGTCCGGTACACAATGGATGAACCAGAACAAAGGGCAGTTCGAGGCAGTCCGTTTAAACGTGCAGGGGTCTGGTACACAGAAGAATGAACCAAAACAAAGGGCAGTTCGAGGCAGTCCATTTAAACGTGCAGGGATCTGGTACACAAGCAGTAAGGTCAAGCCAAGGGAAATCCGAAAGGCAGTCCGTTAGGAGAAAAAGAGGGTCGGAACCAGAAGTAGGCAAGACGAAACTTCGGTAACAAAGTGGGAACAACTTCAATAGGAAGCAGCGTTCGGCTCGTCTTGCTGAGCAATGAAGGATTCAGAAGGAGGCTTCGATTTCCCATTGGTGGCATCCAGGAATGGAGCGGGAATGCTGGGACATGTAGTCCTTTTAGTATTGCAGCCAGTAACAGCTGCAGAAATAGCCCGTTTCCACGGCAGCCTCCACTGCCTATAGAATGGTGCTGAAAAGCGCCGGATTCTATGTCCTAGATGAAAACCAGGTCCAACAGATGGATTACGCCGTGTCCGGCAGGTTAACCCTTTTAATCCTCGGGATACCGCAGAGCCCTGAACCGTAACACCGGTAGGCCAGATGACACACTCTGGCTCAGGTTTTTAACACAAAAACAGTTCAAAACATGGATCAAGGCCTGCCTGGCCTTCCACGTTTAAGTCTCTTTCCAGTCTTCCAAACAAAGTTCAACAAAAGGTTCACGCCAGTACACCTGTGTCGGGCTCAGAACTCTTCAAAACAAAAGTTCATGTTGGACCCCTCTGTAGAGCTCAGACCTCTTCAAAATAAAAGTTTGCATTTATTCCCCTCTGTCGGGGTCAGACCTTTCACAACAAAAGTTCACATTGATCCCCCGCTTTCAGGCTCAGACCTTTCACAACAAATGTACGTGGTAGTCCCCCTCTGTCAGGCTTAAACCATTCACAATAAATGTTCAACAATAACTGCATGGGGCTCCCTTCCCCAAACTTATCACACTTCGGGTCTCCCTCAGTCAGGCTCAGACCGTTTTCGGATGTAGAAGACTTTTGAATGTGCGTGGCTTTCTCCACAGACCTTCGCAGATCCACTTAGACTCAAATTTCAACATTCAGCTTTTTACTCTCCCATTCTCTCTGAGTTCATTTTGATCATTTTGTTTTTATAGTTCATTCACTGCATTACTACAAACAATTCACCTTTCACAGAGACTTTCGAGTGGGCTGCTTCCTTTGGCCGGACCACTGCGTTACTCAGTATTGCTAGTTTCACACCTTTCCTTACTTTAAAGTCCAACCACATGTCTGCTTTTCTTCGTGTCTCATCCACACGCCTGCAACCTTCACTTGTGATGCAATGGGCCTCATTACACTTTGTGCGGTAATGGAATACCGGAACCGGTAAAGATTTACCGGTACCGTTAATTCCCTAAGCCAATCACGACCCGGACCCACCGCTATCTGCGCACCCGTTAATTACGGGGCCACTAATAGCGGCAAGGCCGCGCGCGCGACCCCCAGGCCGGAATTAGCGCTGTGGCGCTAATACCAGGCCATCACAAGCCATGCGGACATGGCATTAGCGGCATGTAAAACACCCAAAAAACCCTTACCGGCATGGCGCTAATAACGGCATCGAAAAGCACCCGTTAAGAGACCTGAGCAGTGTACCCATCTACTACAGGTGGACACAATCAGCACAGGTGAATGCAATGGAGACAGGCAGCACAAAAGAGCACACCACACCCCTACCCACACCAAGATGGTCCCAATAGCAGCAGCATGACATGACGGCCTTGACTACATGATAGCAGTGCAGCACCAACAACAACATCCCGCACCAGAGGTGACCCGTAACAGGTACCCATTCCTCACACCATACAGGCGATGCCAGCGATCCACTGAGGAGGTGGCTCCCAACCCCTGTACGGAACCCACAGAACCAGCAGGAAGAGGACAACAATATTGCACATCCCCGTACCTGCGTCGTGATAGAGCTGGCAGTCAGCCTTCCAATGACAGTGCTCCGCTGCCTAAGCAGCCTGTGTGAGGCACTCCTGTACAGCCGTGTGAAAGTGGCAAAAATAACCAAGCCATGTGTAGAGCACCAAAAAATGTGCATATGATGGAATGTGCCAATGCCACCTGAAATTGACATGCAACCACCAGAAGAGCATGATGGGGATGTGGATGAGTACGGGTGGAATGCCCCGGCAGGACATGCAAGAGGCAATGCCAAGGAGGCACACGATGTGCGTCAGCATCTGATTCTGAAATCCTATCAGGCACAAAGGTGAAAAAGCATGGACGGAGATGGATATTGTTGCCCTGGTGCATGTTTGGAGTACCACAAAGGACCCTGTCCAAGATAAATGACACATACGCAATGATGGAGACCACGCTTGGGTTTCAACTTCAGAACAACTGTGTATTGAACAGAATGTGATAAGAAATGCAACACCCCAAAACACCCAAATGCACCCTTACCCCCCTCCCCCCAAAACACCCAAATGCACCCTTACCCCCTCCCCCCAAAACACCCAAATGCACCCTTACCCCCCTCCCCTCAAAACACCCAAATGCACCCTTACCCCCCTCCCCCCCAAAACACCCAAATGCACCCTTACCCCCCTGCCCCCCAAAACACCCAGGTGAGTCTTATGGTGTCTACAATGTTTCCTGCACCACATGTGCCACCTGGTCCATGGTGGAGCTAAGCATCAGGGCCTCCACCGACATTGGGTTGCTGTGATGCGGGGCGCCTCAGGTTGCGCAGGGAGCGGCGCAGGGGGCTGGTCTGCTGGGAACTCGCTGAGGAGGAGGTTCCCGGTCGATCGTGTGTTGGGGGTTGGTGATGCTGCTCCATGATGTCCCCAATACGTAAAATGGCCTGGCGGAGTTGGCCCATCTCCTGGCATATCCTGTCAGTGCAGGCCTCCATGGTCTCCTTTGTTTGCCCTGCATATTTTTGGAGGTCATCCCTTAGACGGCCTGTCTCCGCCACATGCTGGGCGACCAGCGCAGCCATGTCTTCCTGCCTCCGGGTGATGGTTGCAAGGTCTGCCAGGGTGGTAGGTGCTGCTGGGCTGGACGGTGCGCCCTGGTCCATGCACCCGGCATCCGGTGAGGACAGCTGAGGGCTCCATGCACCTTCTACAGTGAGGGTGTCATGTGCTCCCTGGGTAGCAGATCCGGACGTTGCCCTTGGACTCCCCTCAATGGACCATGTTGGGCTGGGGTCATGGATGAGTTGTAGGACGTCGATTTTGTCCCCCTCGTCAGTGGCCGGTGCGGTGGCTGCTGCCTCCCCAGTGGAGCTGGTGGCTGCGGAGTACGTGCCCTCCGTGCTCATCTCAGCAATGATGGGGCACACTTGCGCGGGTTCGGCTACAACAGGAGCCGTGCCCTCAGGCTGTGATGCAATGGTGCTCCTGCTGGCCTTGGCCCTCTGCAGATGGACTGTCCTCCCACTTCCCCTGGAGGTGGTGGCGGTGTCACCCCTCTCATGCATTCTGGCTTTTTTGGCTGCTGGGGGAGTACGTGCTGCAGTGCTTGTGTCTCCAGTTTCTGTCAGTGATCCTGTGGAGGACATAAATAGGGTAAATCATTGTTAATGGGTCGAGGTGCCTTCACGTCATGCTGCTCTATGCATTGGGGCCTATACATCAGTGATTCTTGTCATGGGGATGTCGGGTTGGTCATGCATTGATGGGTCAGTATTGCACGTGTATATGGTGATGCATGCATGTATGTGTGTGGCAGGACCAATGGCCTGGTCATCGACACATGTTTGGGGTACCCCCTCACCCTTCACTGTGCATTGTTTGACGTATTCACTCACCTCCATCAGATGAGATGGCCACACCATGCTCCATGTCTCCGACCCCCTCTATGGCTTCGACTCCGATCGTGGAGGCACATGTCTCCTCCCACTCCTTCATCTTCAGAGGTGATTCTGCGCCTCCTCCTGTGGCCATTGCAAGGTTGCGGTTGACTGATAGGATATTCCGCACATGTAGCCGGAGGTCGTCCCACCTCTTGCAGCAGTCCTTCACACTGCGGGTGGTAGTGCCCACCGCACTAACTTTGCGGGCGACTTCGTCCCAGATGGCCATTTTCTTGATGATCGCCTCCCGGCGCATATCATTGACGAATAGGACCTCCACATTGGCTGCAAGTGTGCTAGTCAGCATTATGAGCTCCTCTGGTGTGAATTTCTCTTTCCGCTGTCGATCAGAGGTTTTTTTCAGGGCCTTTGACATCTTCAGCCAGTCCTGGATGGTTCTTGGTCAGAGTTCTCCGGAAAGATGTCCTGGATGCAGAGGATGGCAATGGATTGTGTTTTTAAAGATGGCCGCCGTTCTCTTTCCCGTTCCTGTGCGATGACGCTATTTCCGGTTCCGCTTTTTAACGGTGTCCGCTAATAGCGGTGACCGCTATTAGCATGTTGCGTGAGGGAGGAGGTGCTATCAGCACTGTGGTCGAGGCCGGTAATGGGCATTTTGTGGACTGTTGCGGCATGGCGGTAATGACCTTTACGTCATGGCGCTATGCTCGTGTCCGCGATCTCGTAATGGGACGCTATTAGCGGTCTTTTGCGAGGGCGGAGACGCTAATAGCGCCATGCCGTAAAATTCCGATATTTACCGCACAACGTGTAATGAGGCCCAATGTTGCAACTTCAATCTTTGCACCGGTCACTAAGGTCGCTTGGCAACTCACCAGTTGTGTGCGTTTCTTTCTTGTCTTTACAGTTTTCCAATTCACAAGTCAAGGTTAGTACCACAGGCTTGGCCTCGCCTCCCCACCCAACTCTCATGTTCACCCGGGAGGGTCGCTGGCATCCTTGAAACATAATGCAGCCTTCTGCTTTGGGATTTGGCCTTCACCACATGTCTTTCATGGCCTTTTGGAGGCAACAACCTCCTGTAGGGAACGCCTGGGGTTCTTGACCCGCTGCTCTCGTCTCTTGGTCCGTCACTCTCCTCCAGTAGGTTCCCCTTCACCCCGGAAGTTCTGCTCTTACTTGTGTTCCACCTTGCTCAGAGTGTGTCTCTGTTTTCTGCTTTTTGGGTGAGAAAAGGAAATTGGTATCAGATGTATGCACTTAAAGTCAAGTGCCGGATGTTGCCTGACCGGATTAGCAAGACATGTCCAGTGCAATGTATAAGAGTTTGTCTTGTTACTCTCAGTCGCCCTCTTCCTCAGCCCAGTGTTTGTGTAGAATGGGGGGAGGGGAACTGGGACATCAGAGAATCCTTAAAAATAGGATGGGTTAGGTGTACAAAAAAGGGGGAAATACCACCATCTACTGCCTCACCCCCACTCACCGAAGACCCCTCGCCCAGGTGATCCTCCCGTACTGGTCCATCCCAAGGAACTGGATCCAACAGCGATAGCTGTGTCCTGGCCACCTGGATGACAAGTCCCAGAGGACCAGCAGGTGAGACACCCTATGGTTTCTCACAGCTCTGTCAGGAAACACCTTGATTGCCTCCTCGTACAACTAACTCACCTACTAATACCATGCATACATATCGCACTCTTGCCCGTTCTCCAGCGTCACATTCTTCTTGTGGCCCAATTTTCAGTAAGCAACATGCGAGAGAACACACCAGGATCAAGCCCCCAACGCATGTTCGACCCTTTAGAGAGCGTTGGGGGCTGTCATGGAGATGCTGGCAGCCCGCCCCAGACTTCCATTCATTCGCATACGGCAAAGCAGCATACAGCGCGTCAGTTGATACTCCATATAAGCAACGCCCACTTCGCAGAGCGCTGCTTCTGAATTTGTTTACAGCAGCGTTCGTATTGGTTGTACTTCATTGCCTTTACGTTCCTTTGACCTCGCTTTGCTTCCTGGATTGTTCTTGTCTGCTCCTACAGTTTTGGCTCTTATTTTCACACCCCAGGTATTCGACTCAGAAAGTTAACGGACCCGTATTCTTCACGATTTTGTCAAAGTTTCGTTTTGGAAAGATGCCGACCAAGGAATTCTCAACTGACTCATTTAACCTCATGGACTGTTTTGTTGCCTCATTCTTAGTGGATTTTGGAACATTCTACGTCAAGAACACTACCAGTGCTTGGACTAGAGACTGCCTTTTGCACTGCTTTCAATCTCAGGCGTCATCGTTGTTAGGCAGAATCCTATGCAGTACCCTTTAGGAACTCTACATACAATTAAGACTACAAGTTTAAGTACAATTTCACCTTTGGTACAAGTCTGTACCACACAGTAAAGTGGTAGCGATTGCTGAGCAGCCAGATTTATCTCAAGAGTTGAGTGAGCAGCAGAACAAGTTACACACAGGACCAACCAATACAGTGGTTCAAACAAACACTTACTCAAGGTTTCTTGGTAAAAAGAATATACATTTATTTCCACAGTCAGTTTGAAAACCTTACACAAGCAAGAGCAGCTCAATATCACACACTAATAAACCACAAATACACAACCGGTAAGTAACTGAACAAGTTCAGCTCCCCTGAAGTGGGAGCAAAATGGCACTTCAGATACTTTAAACAGGGGTAAAAAGACAAGGTTATACGAATCAACAGCACAAATGCTTTCATAGGCAGGGCAAGGGGTTCAGTAAACTACAACCAGCAATTCAGTTCATAGGCCTGGTCCAAAGTCAATGGTTCATAGTCCTTGTATAGGATAGCACAGTTCTGGTAGTAAATGGTTGAGTCTTTGCCACAGTTATTAGAAGAATTTGGCTAGGCCAAAAGTTTGACGAATGTTTAGGGAAAGACAAGCCTTCGAAGTCGGGAAAGTTTCACAAACTTTCGTCGTGGCCGAAAAGATTTCGGGACCGCGTTTGCACAGTACCTTTTAAGTGAAAAAGAGCTGTAGCTGAGGCAGTTGTTCATGGCAGTTCGAGCAGACCTCACTGTTCGTGGGCTTCAGTCGTGGGGACAAGAAGGAGGACCTCGGGAGGTTCCTGCACTGCCCAGGAATGAGGCCACAAGCTTAGCAAAACATCATTTTAAGGTGTGAGTGCCTTAAAGTCCACGAGCTGGTTTCCTTCCCTCTGGCTATCCGGTTTTCAACAGCACTCTGAAGAAAATTCAACCAGATGGGGACGGTGTCCAGGTGGCTTGCGAGTTGGTTGTTCCCACCAAACTCAAGAAGTTAACCTTGAAGGGCTTCTCTGTCGATGGAGTTTAGGGCAATTCGGACCTGCAGCAGGGCTTCACCGGTCATCCAGGAATTGCAGCAGTCCTCTTCCTTCAGCTCGTCTTCGGTTCTTTCGTTCCAGTGGTCGACTCTGCTTTCCAAGTCCCAGAGACCTGCTTTTAAACAGTTTTCCCCCATTGATTCCAGCCTGGCTGTCACTCACACAGAAGGGTGGCTGTCCTTGCCGGACAGCCAGCCGGCCAAACATGCCAGAGTGCATTCAAGTCTCATAGGAGACTAAGCACATGGAGTTTCGGGCTCCTCCCTCACATCCTGTCCATCGCAGACACTCAGGCGCCAGAGGAGGGCTTCAGCACTGAAGGCCGCCAAAGGCCAATGTATAAAGGGACCAAACCTCCATTGGGGCGCAGACACAAACACAACAAGGACCTTTCCTAAAAGAAATGGTGAAAAAAGATGACTGGAGTCTGTTTTTACAGATAGGTCAGGGTGCATATTGGAAAACATGGCTGACACGATTTTTAGCTTTTTAGATTTTTACCGATCACGGTAGTTTGATCTAAACCACTGCCACCAGCCATTTAAAGTAGGAAAGGGTAATATTTGACTGTTATATGAGTTATATGAGTGTTTAGACTCAGGGGAAGCTAGGCAACCCCTCCAGCACTCTATAGTAAGATAGTGTGTGCTGGGTCTGTACATTTAAAGAGACTAGTAAAGTCAATTTAACTTTACATGCTCTGTGAGACAGTAGTCAGTCCCAGAGAAGGTATTTAAATCTTGGGGAGTCTGAAAGACACCCCTGTGCCACTGCACAGAAGGTGCTGTGTGACACACAGAAACAGATGATGCCTATGGAGTTATGTTAAAACCCCATAACCAAAGAACACAAAAGTAAAACACATTGAAAATGAAAAGTTCATGTTCCCAGATTCCCCCTCCAGTTGCCCCAGATGCGGCACGGAACAAGCAACCTACATCCATATGCTCTGGCACTGCCCACTCCTATCTCAATTCTGGATCGAGGTTTGCTCCACGCTATCAGACATGCTGGAACACCCCATTGCCCCTACCCCACTACATTGTCTCTTTCATGAATTCCCCCAGCTGGGCCGGAAATCTAGGAGGCATGCGGGTCTCTGTATGCTGCTGGCGGTCCGCTGCATTCTGTTATGCTGGCTCCGTGCCAGACCGCCTGTGTATTCACAATGGCTTAGATCAGTTACGTGGGCTCATGACACTGAGGAAACCTGGAGTGCAATGCAACATCCGCACTGTCGGCCAAAGCTTCCGTGATTACATGGCCTCCTTGCCTTCTCCTTCATGCTCAGCTAGTGTCTCTCCCAAAAATGTATAATGATGTGTTTAACATGTTCATCTGTACGTCTGATTGACTCAAATGCTGATATCTAGTTGGATCTATGTGTTCCCGCTCCACTTCCCCACAGTTGAACAGTCGTGTGTTGCTGTTGATGTATATTTATGTATATTTACTTTTGTTGTTTTAGCTGCCATGTGGCCGCCCTTTGCCCTGTCTTTTCAAGTGTGTTGTCAAGTCAAACAATAAAAACAAGTTTAAAAAAAGAAAATGAAAAGTTCAAATACCCAAAATATAGCAAAAGAGCTGGAGGTCTCTAAGGTAGAGGGAATTTAGCAATTTCCTTGATGAAGTCCTTCGTGAATACCTGGACGTATTCACTGTGGTATATATTGGTGACATACTGATATATTCACAGAACATGCAAGACCATGTAAAACATGTAAAATCTGTGCTCCAACGTCTCAGAGAACATAACTTGTTTGCCAAGCTAGAGAAATGCGAGTTCCACCGCACTCCAGTGGAGTTTCTTGGGTATTTCTTGACTCTGTCTAGGGGTACAGATGGATCAAAGAAAGGTGCAAGCAGTCTTGGAGTGGCCGGCTCCCACATCTATTAAGGAAGTGCAATACTTTTTAGAATTCGCTAACTTTTATCGACGCTTCATTAAGAACTTCTTTGAGCTGGTACGCCCGATCACTGTGCTGCTCAGGAAGGCACAATCGTTCTTGTGGGATGACTCTGCGGAGCGTGGTTTTCGGCAACTCAAGATAGCATTCACATCTGCGCCAGTGCTCAAACACCCAGATCTGACACAGCCTTTCGTGGTTGAGACTGATGCATCAAGCTATGCTCAAGAAAGCGGTTCTCTCCCAACGAGATCCTAAGAGGGGCTTGTTACATCCAGTGGCCTACCATTCCCGCAAATTGTTTCCAGCAGAAACCAACTACACTATAGCAGACCGCGAACTACTGGCATTGAAGTCTGCATTTGACAAGTGGAGACACTATCTCCTTGGAGCTCGCCACACGGTCAAAGTCATGAACGATCATCGGATCCTGCAGTTTATTAAAACGGCGAAAACCCTTAGACCTCGTCAGCTGCGATGGGCGCTAATCTTTGCAGACTTTGATTTCCTCATTACGTACCGCCCAGGATCGGACAATAAAAAAGCAGACATTTTGTCGCGATATTGTCCCAGCACCTCACATTATCGGAGTGGTAGGCAGGTCTAATATCTTTGAGGATGTGTTACAAGCCATGTCAACCCAGGAATGTGCTCCAAGGGGCCCCAGAACACGTTGATGAGTGGTGTCCCGTACTATGCCAAAGCCCTATACCTACCCACAGTTGCGCTAAGAAAGGAGGTCATTCAATGGTGCCACGATGCCTCGTTAGCTGGACACCCAGACATTGCTAAAACTCAGCAAAACGTGGCCCAACATTTCTGATGGCCCACCTTACTCCAGGATGTTCAGAGGTATGTGTCTGAATGTAGCACCTGTGGGAGGGAAAAAGCCAGTCATCAAAAACCAACAGGGCTGCTCCAACTACTGCTCACTCCGCCAGCCCCATGGCATACAGTCCCTATGGATCTAATTGTAGACTTACTACCAGTCCAGAAGTACACCTCGATCTTGGTCATTGTGGATTCACTCACTAAGATGAGCCACTTCATTCTGTGTGTAGGGGTCCCTACCACTGGTGAATTGGCGGAGTTATTCTTTCATAACGTGGTACGGCTCCATGGGTTACCCACACGTGTTATCACCGACAGAGGTCCACAGTTCAACTCACGTTTTTGGCGAGCATTTTGAAAGTTGATTGGTATGGAGGTCAGCCTGTCATCAGGGTATCACCCAGAAATTGATGGGCAGACCGAAAAAGTAAACCAGGGACTTGAGCAATACTTACGATGCTATGCGACCAATGCTGAAACGTCATGGGTCCAATACGTTTGGTTAGCCAAGATAGCTTATAACAACACGGTGCACAGCTCTATGAAACCCACTCAGTTTTTTGGGGTGTATGGGTTCCATCCACTGGTTTCGCCCACTTCGCCGAACACCCCTTCAGTAAACTTACCGACATTGGTAGGACATCAAACTCATGCTCAGCAAATCTGAACAG
Organism: Ambystoma mexicanum; assembly: GCF_040938575.1. Classification (NCBI taxonomy): domain Eukaryota; kingdom Metazoa; phylum Chordata; class Amphibia; order Caudata; family Ambystomatidae; genus Ambystoma; species Ambystoma mexicanum. Next base: position 201,164,442 of record NC_090940.1, read on the forward strand.
ACATTCAAAGTAATCTAAATTCAGCGAAACAGGCCTACAAGTATTATGCAGACAGGAAGAGACGTAACAAACCACAGTACAAGCAGGGAGACCGAGTTTGGTTATCCACCCAGAACATCAAAATGCAAGGACCCCGAAAATTGCAGACGCGTTACTTGGGTCCGTTCCCGGTAACAGAAGTAATTAATCTGGTGGCAGTAAGGTTAGCTTTGCCCAGTCAGAAGAAAATCCATCCCACCTTTCATGTATCATCATTGAAACCAGCCCAGCCCTCAATCCGCACTGTAAACCCACCGCCTATATTGGTACAAGGCCATCCAGAGGACGAAGTGCGGGCCATCCTAAATTCCCAACAACGTAAAGAAGGCCTCTATTATTTCATAGATTGGGTAGGATATGGCCCCGAAGACCAGTCCTGGGAACCAGCGCAAAACGTTCATGCCGCTAGTTTGCTTAAGGCATTCCACAACAATCATCCCGAAAAACCCAAACCCAAGTCCTTCCGTGCGAGGGGGGAGTACTGTCAGGGCACAGGGGATGGGTGTATGTATATTGGGTCTGGGAGTGGGTACAAGGGGCCACCATGAAGGCTCCAGGCAAAGGCAGCCGAGAAAACAAACAAAACAAAGGCCCAGAAAGAAATTCCAGCCTTACAGAAGGCTTCTTTGCCCTCATTGCAGGAAAAGCGAACTGTCCCAGCAGCCTCCAAGCCAGGAACTACAGAACTAAGGCCACACTGGGTGTGACACATGCGCGTGCATGCGCAAAGACCGGAACACAGGGCTTGTGCTCGAGGACTCGACCTGAGCAGTCGCACCAGCCAGAGCTCCGGCCAAGGGGCTCAGCGTGAGGGGCCACGCCCCAAGGAAACACTGTTCTGACCCCTCGACGGCATAAGATAAATACCACTAAGGCTAAGGGGGGTACGGAGCATCAGACAATCACGCGCAGCACCGGGGAAGCAGCGCAGAGGCAAAGGGGGTAGCAGACAACCCAAGAAGCATGCGCCGCATCAAGGGGCATGCGCAAGGGGCATATCCCAAAACAGACCATGTCCCCCTGCTCCAGAAAAAGCGAAGTGCTCCGCGCACATTGCTGCCTACAGCGGCCCCGCTCTCCGCATAAACGCCCACCGGCACCCACATAGACAGTCGATATATCCAGCGAACATTGTGCTGCATGCATAATAGGTTTCATAGCCACGTGCAGCCACATTAGGAGTCGCGTGCTTTCAGCCACGTGCAGCGAACTACAATAGCTGCACACCCCAAGCCACATACTTTCAGACACGTGCAGCAAACTACAATTGCTGCACGTCTGAAGCCACTTGCGGCTAGAACAGCCCTCATGTGAATTAATACGTGCATTTGTCTTGCAAAGCTAACAGGGCGCACGTAGGCACTTACTAAGGCTGTGTTGCATGAAGCTGCAGTAATCCTGCCCTAGGGGGGGTGTCATCCGTCATAGCTGCAGGCACAGCTGTATGTCTTTGTGAGCCATATGTGGTTATCGCGCAATCACTAATATAAGCTCTCTTTGCAGCATTTGAACTGCTCCAGATATCGGACCTGAGAGTGTGCAGGCAGGGGGCCGGCACTCACAACCAGAGCTAAGTGCCTTCCTGGTTATCTTGTGTTGTATGTTGTATGCAGCGAGGAATGTATGAATGTGGGTGCATGTGTATTATGTGTATACTGTACAGCTGTTAAGGTTACACTGTGTCCCCCAACCCATCCACTATCTACTCCTATCCCTCTTTCCGGTTACCCTCATCAACCGTACCTATCCAATCAACGTGTTCCTAACCTTCTTTCCCTACTGGGGTCGCGCAGGCCTGTGTAAGCCTAGTCTTGCAGGCACCAAGACCGCAGTGGGGGTGGTTGGTTTGTGCCGCTCCTGCGCCTGGAAGCTTGAAGCCTGACAATCTGGTGGACGTACAATAGTTGTGTGATACAAGATGTCAACTTCGTCACCAAGGAGGAGTGGGACCATGTTATATTTGGACCACTCCTTTGTTCAGTTTTGATTTCTATTTTGTGGGTGTTACGAGGTACCTTACTATTATTATTATTCTCCATCATCATTGCACTATTAGGCACAGCTTTGGCACAACAGCGAAGACCCAATTGGCACATGCAGAAGATGACCAAGATAACCACGAAGATGGGGAACAACATCTTGACCAATGTTCTGAGCCAGGATGGAACCCAGCTGAAGGCTATGGTGAAGCGATCTTCTTCCTGGACCCCCGCTTCCTTTTTCATTTTCACCCCAATTTCACGTACTGCTGCAGTGACAAGTGATAGTGTCCTGTTTTCACCATCTTCAGAAGATATGAATGTGCAACATGAACCTCCGAACTTTTTGCAAACACCACCCTCTATGGCCGTCAGGAGGTCCAGCACAAACCTGTTTTGCATCGTCATTAGCCCTAGGGCCCTTAGTTCCACTTTTATGACGTTGAACCCTTCTTCCGTGTCGTTTTCCAGTTGGATCAGTTGCCACCGAACTATTTGGTGCCATTTGGCAATGACCCTTGCCTGGAAGCTGGTCACTAGGGATGCAAAAATGTCTCTGCTCAGTTTTGTGCGAGCAAGTCAGATGAGTCCTTGGATATGTAATTTGAGGCTCTCTGTCGTCTGTGCAGCTGGTATTTCCTTTCAGGGCAGCATATATAAAGTCAGTGGTTGTTCGGTGCATCACGGTTCTTTGGTGGGGGGTGCAGTGGGCTCTTCAGGCAGGGCACCCCCTTTACGTGCTCCTCTGGCATGACCAGTAGGGCAGAATGCAACGTGGCTAGCGAAAAGTAGCCCCTATAAGAAGGTGAGAGGTGCAAGTATGCTTGCTGTCGGCAGATCCAGTAATAGTCCATTAGTCCAGCAGTGCCTTTCTTAAGGTAGGGGATCATGACAGTTCTATTGCAGTGTGCATTTGACCGAACCGCAGCTGTTCCGGTGCAGAAAAATCACAGTTTATATGATTCTGGTGGGTGGATTTTTATGGGCCTTTCGAGGGCTGTGACCGATGTTAGCTTGGTGATATGTTCTGCCCATGTTTGTTTGCATGCCTGCGCTATTAGTGCTGCGATTTCCTCCATCCCCCCAGCAGCCCTTCTGCTCTGCACAAGAACGTTGCTTCCTACCATTCGCTGTTGACATATCTTTTTCCTTTGATGTGAAGGTGCAGCTTTTTGAGACATTTGGGGTTAATCAAACTTGCTTTGCATTTTTGTGTGTCTGGATCGATGAGTTCTAGGTGGACATAGTGTGCCTGAAAAGTGCCCTTGATCCTACATAGTGCTAAGTGAATAAGCCATTGTGTTTCTGTCATGGGTACTTATTGTGGAACTAAGACCTTGGGTGCCCCAAATGCATGCAGTATTAAAGAACAGACGTAGCAGCTCCCATTAGTCGTTTGCCTCCCCATTGCACTCATGTCAGAGTGCCAACTGATTGAGTGTTCGGGATGGCGAAGGTCTTACACGGTATCGAATACTGAACCATGATACGAATCATACTTATGTTGGCGTGTCTGTCTTCTCTTCCTGTCACTTCGCAGTGTGGACTTTCTTCCCACCGGCATTGTATTTTTAGTGATTTTATTATTACATAAGGATCATTTTATACCAGGCATTAGTCATTTAAACATTGTACTATTGCATATGGTGGATCGGGAACCATTACGAGTGGCATTGGCATCATTATACATTATTTCATTTGTTGCCACGGTGAGTAATTCAACTGTCATTACTGGTATACTTACATTCATTCTTTCATTCGTACTCAGATTTCAGATGGAGTCTGTTATTGGGACCAAGAAGGAGGTAGGGTTAGTTTTAGCTTTGGTAGCATACATAAAAACCGTACTGGGGGAGATCATCTTGGGGGCACTGGGCGGCCCTGTAGTTACGTTCAAAGGCAATGTAGTGGCATTTAGGACCAATTTTGTCTTATTCCGATGTAGGCTTGTAAGGTTCATGGGTGGGATCCCATTCCAGGTCCATTTATGTCCATCCCAAGTCCATTTTCCCACCTGCCCCCTTCTTTTGGATGGTCAGCCCAGATAAAAGACGTTCCCCAATAAATACTTAATGCAAACATTAAAATTGTAAACAAAATAGCTGTAAAATGGATCCTGCAGTCATAACTGAAAGCTCTAGTAACACTAATTCTACTCCTATTGCTATCTACATTTGAAAACTCTTGTAATGGTGTCATCTCCATCATCGTTGTACCTGCGAAAAACGGGAAAAAAGGTCACGGGAAAAAAGGTGTAAGGGATATGGAAAAGAGGGGGGAAAGAGAGAGAGCGAGAGAGAGAGAAAGAGAGAGAGAGAGTTTTAGTTTTTGGTAGCTCCTGCTTCTAGCAGCAATGTATGCGCTGTATTTATTTAAACATGCACAGATATGGTCAGCATGGAGTTATTATGTTGAGGTAGTGTTGTTGGTGTGCTGTTTGGTGGTGCCCTGCGGACATCAGAGAGGTGTATCCAATATCTCAGCCCCTATACTTTAACGGCGAGAGGGGTGGAAAACACCACTTCATAGGGTCCATGGAACCTGGGAGCGTTCCATTTCCTGACAAAAAGTCAGACATATATCCATTCCCGGGGCAACAAGGGTTAAGCTGGAGTGGGGTCAGTCAGTGAGGATGTTTTAGTTTCCTTATATTCTGGTTAGGGTGGTGCAATTTGTTTTGAAATGCATCTGATCGCACGTGTGAGTTGAGTTAGGTACTGTTTGAACTCTTCCCCTAGGATTGTGGCTGTTCTATGAGCACCCGAGGCTCTTCTTACTGGTGACAGCAGAGTTTGCATGCGTCGGCCAGTGTCATGATCTCTGCTTCCAAAAGGTCAGGGTTTTCCCAACTCCCTTGGAAGCAGATCCATAACCCAGGTTCCGAGTGCCAACCAGTCCCAATTGGGACCTTTTGGACCCAGTCCTGGCGCCAGTGGCACCAGGCTCATAAATATGCCCAGTCCCAGCGCTGGAAGCGCTGGACTCATAATGCTTGGGTGGACTTACCTGCAGCAGACCATGCTGCTTACTTGCCTGCCAGTTGAGCCTCTGATCCTCTTCTGTTTGGAACTACTTTTCCTGTTGGGTGGGGCAGGAGCCACTCCCTAGGTTCAGAACACTGGAACTCTTCTGGAAAGCAGGAACTCTTTTCTTACCTAGGCGTGGCTGTGGAAGGAGACACCTAAGCACTACAGGAGGCTATTTAAACCACACCCGATGGATGAATCTTGCTTTGCGTTATTCTGCATCCTCTGCAGCAGAACGCTCATCGTGTCTTCTGCATCTGATCCTGGGCCTAAGGAAAAAGGCTTACCATCCTGAATCCAGTCTTCAGCAACACCTATAAAGACAAGAAAGAACAGGTTAGCATTACGGTCTTCAGTGACAGCTCTTCACTTACCTGGTCCATCGGCTGTCACCAACGCCTCGCGCTGCATTCCGACATCTGAAAGACAAAGGCTTACCTACTCTTCGTGCGCTCCGGAGGTCTTCACACTGCATTCCGGCATCTGAAAGACAAAAGCTTACCAACTCTTCGCACGCTCCGGAGGCCTTCGGCGCTGCATCCCGCATCTGAAAGACAAAACAAGGTGCGTTTAAAGACATTGGGGAACTTTAATACTCACGTGCCATTACTCCTTTCCACATCTAACCCAGTGGGTATTCCGGCACCCTGCAGCCGCTCCGAACTTGTACCTGCAAAATAAAAAGACAGTTAGAGCGCATCGTGAAGCAGGCAACAAGCGCTTACTTACGTGCTTCCAGGCGCTTCTATTCATCACACGGGCTCCATCTTCAACTCACTTCAGCCCGTCATCCACCATCGCCGGAACCCTGCAAAACAAGAGACATCATTACTAAAGACTTTAAAGACATTAGAATTACTCAAAACTTACCGTTCGTGCAGTAAACGACGGACAGCAGTCCTCTGAAGTCAAGAGGCCTGCTCCCCTTATCCAGTGAAGAAACTGGTTACAGCACCCTGCCCCGAGGCAGATGGAGAGCACGGCGTTCACTTACCTAAGGTGAGAGCGTTAACCTTCGGGGTTCTACAGGAGAAGAGAAAGGGAAGAAGAGAGAGACATTTAATAACCCAGTTCATTAATCCCATATTTTCTATCTGCAGACATCTTACCCTTCGAGTCAGACATACAGTGCACAGAGGTCCAGCCCAAAGAGCCAGCCGTGTGTTACACATCACCTTTGAAGATACGGTATACGCCCAGTCAAGACCGGCGCCTCTACGGGAATCAGGTGAGCGTTACAGAACGCAAAGCCTACCACAAAACTCCCGTCCAGGCGCTATGGAAACCTCGGATACCGACCAACTAGCCCAGTTACTTGGGGAACTAAGGGCAGAAGTGCATGCAGCCCGTCAGGAAACGAACGCTCTAAGAAGGGAACTGATTATTTCCAAGGAGCGAACAGATGATCTCGCTAGACAATTGCTACAGTCACAAGCCGGACAGACCCCGTTACCCGCATCTGGGGGAAATCTTCCTTCTACATCCTCTATGAATCCAGTGCAGATCAACCTACCTGGGAATGTACCTCTGGCTCCGCCCGAACGATTCTCTGGTGACCCAAAGAGGTTTGCAGTATTTATCAATCAGTGCCGGTTGCATTTCTTATGCCGGCCAGCAGCCTTTCCAACTGATCAAGCTAAAGTAGCTTTCGTACCTTAGTGGCAATGCGGCAGACTGGTCGATCCCTTTAGTAAATCAAGATGATCCGGTCCTCCATGATTTTCAAGCTTTTCAGCTCAGTATGGAAAAACTGTTCGCAAGACATTCACAGGGGCAGGCCTTGGACAATGAGCTTCTTTCGTTGCGACAAGGTAATCAAGACCTTTTGGCTTATATTGCGTCTTTCAACAGACTGATAGTGGAAACTCACTGGCCTGAGGACAAAAGGATTACGCTGTTTTATAGAGGTCTACGCGGAGAGCTCAAAGATGTGTTAGCCCAAGTAGTGAATCCCCCACAAGATTGTTCGGACTATATAGACTTAGTCGTTCAAATAGATCACAGACTGCAGAACAGGAAGGCCGATCGTTCCAAGTTTGATGCTCGAGTATTTTCCAAACCGCCAACTCCTTCCAAAGGAGTAGACTCCGGGGAACCCATGCAAATAGGGGGTCTGAAGGGTCCTCTAACACAAAAGGAGCGGGAAAGGAGAAAACAGTTGCAATTATGCCTCTATTGCGGAAACTCAGGGCACTTTCTTCGAGACTGTCCGGTGAAACCTGCCAAGAAGGCAGTAGGAGCTGCAGTTACAAAAGTTACAAACTCTGAGCAGGGAAACGACCTCGCCCGACAAGAATAGAGGTCCTCTTGCCGAGCTTGAAAACCAGTTCCGTGACCTCGCATTTCGTGATACCTATGGTCCTTATTAGCCCTGATAATCCGGATCGATTACATGCAATTGAAGCTTACGTCGACAGCGGTGCCATCGGCAATTATGTGGATCATGAAATGGTTTTGAGGATGAATCTAACTCTTTGTCTCAAGGCTGTAAAGGACGTCATTACTACGGTGGATGGTACGGAGATAGCCTCCGGGCCAGTAACGCATACCACTCAAGAAGTGACGCTAGTAAGTCAAGATGGACACCATGAGAAGATTGTGTTCGATGTGATCAAGGCCCCTCAGTTTCAGATTATTCTAGGAATACCTTGGTTAGAGAAACACAATCCTCTGATCGATTGGCGAGCAAGAACGGTCCAGTTTCCAGAATGTGTCTCTACTTGTCACCCTCCACCTGGTGTTGCACTGGCAGCAATTTCTTCAGAGACTCCCCAGTTACCTCCCGAATACCTAGAATACCAAGATGTTTTCCGGAAGGATCAGGCTAACTCTCTACCTCCTCATAGGTCTTATGACTGCCAGATAGACCTGATACCTGGATCTACTCCTCCTTGTAGTAGAATTTATGCCCTCACCGAGCCTGAGAACCTTCACCTTCGACAATACCTGGATCAATACCTGGCAAATGGGTTTATTCGTCCTTCCAAGTCCCCTGCTTCTTCAGCTTTGTTCTTCGTTCCAAAAAAGGAAGGAGACCTTAGAACTTGTATAGATTATCGCTCCCTGAACCAGATCACCGTTAAGAATAGATATCCGTTACCTTTGATCCCTGAACTCCTGGACCAAGTCAGAAAAGCATGCATATATACAAAGCTGGATCTTAGAGGAGCTTACCACTTGGTACGAGTAAAGGAGGGCGATGAATGGAAGACGGCCTTCCGCACCAAGAATGGGCTATTTGAATATCAGGTCATGCCCTTCGGACTCTGCAATGCCCCGGCCGCCTTTCAATATTTTATGAACGATGTCCTCAGAGAGCTCATAGATGTGTGTGTTGTTGTTTACATTGACGACATCCTCGTTTATTCTTCATCGGAATCTGAACATCGGAAACACGTGAAAATGGTCCTCGAAAGATTGCGTCAACACAAACTTTTCGCTAAGTTGGAAAAATGTGTTTTCAACGTGACTGAAGTTGAATTCTTGGGATTCATATTATCACCTGGCGGAGTGCATATGGATTCAAAGAAGGTCGATGCAGTTCTCAAATGGCCATCACCATCCTCCGTAAAAGGTGTGCAAAGCATGTTAGGCTTCGCTAACTTTTACCGCAGGTTTATCCCCGAATTCTCTCGAATAGTCCAGCCCATCACTGCCTTGTTAAAGAAAAACAAACGTTTTGAATGGTCTACCGAGGCGGAACAAGCTTTCCAGGATTTGAAGACTAAATTTATCTCTGCACCAATCTTAAAACACCCTCGCCCCGAACTCCCCTACATCGTGGAAACTGATGCTTCAAGCCTTGCCATGGGGGCAGTTCTATCACAAAAGGACCCGATAACCAATCAGTTGCATCCCGTGGCATTTTGGTCCCGCAAATTCTCGCCTCCTGAAATCAATTACACGATTACTGACAAGGAACTTCTGGCTATCAAGTCTGCCTTTAAGGCTTGGCGGCATTATCTGCTGGGGGCCCGACACACCGTGACTGTGATTACGGATCACCGAAACCTGCAATATTTGAAAACCGCAAAAGCCCAATCCTCTAGACAACTCCGTTGGGCATTATTCTTTGCCGAGTTTGACTTCATAATTACCTATCGACCTGGTACAAAAAACGGTAAAGCTGATGCCCTTTCTCGGATGGGAGTGGAAGAACACTTGATCAACCCTAAACCTGTACCAATCATTCCCGAACAAAGAATTCTGGGTGTAATCGCCACACAATCCATAGAGGAAGTTAAGGATAAAGTCAGGCAACTTGTAACTCCAGCAGACATACAGAATTGGCATCTGCAGGGAAAGGACTTTGCAGTAAAGGACAACTTATTGTATTTCCAAGAACGATTATACCTACCCAGCACAGATTTACAGAAAAAAGTAATCTCTTGTTATCACGATTCTTTAATGGAAGGACATCCCGGTATAGCCAAGACCTCAGAAAAGATCAAGCGCTACTTCTGGTGGCCGTCTTGGAAAAAAGATATCAGAGACTTTATAATGTCCTGTGGAGTATGCGCCCAAAACAAGAGTCAAAAGGAAAGACCAGCAGGCCTCTTACGCCCTATTGACATCCCACCTCGCCCTTGGCATACGCTTTCTATGGACTTCATCACCGATCTACCTCCATGCTCCGGATACAATACGATTCTAGTAATCGTGGACTTATTCTCCAAGATGGCGCATTTCATTCCGCTCAAAGGCTTGCCAACAGCAGCAACTCTGGCCCGAGAGTTTCTCGAAAACATCGTCCGACTGCACGGTTTTCCTTCGGTTCTAATTTCGGATCGAGGTAGTCAATTTATTTCTCATTTTTGGCGAAGTTGCTGTCGGTCGGCTCAAATTGATGTGAGACTATCGACCAGTCACCACCCTCAGACCGACTGACAAACCGAGAGGACCAATCAAACTCTGGAACAGTATTTACGCTGCATGCTGCAACAAACTGAAAAAACTTGGAAAGACATCCTTTGGATAGCCGAATATGCCTACAATAACTCTGTCCATTTGGGAACTGGGAAAACCCCGTTTTTTCTTTTGTACGGCAGTCACCCTCGAACCTCGGAGTTGGATCCTCTCCAAGATCTTGAAACACCAGCAGTAGACTACCTGCATTCTACAATCACCCAAGCCTTTAAGGAAGCTGTTTCTCACCTTCAAAGGGCTAAAGAACAATACAAGAAAGGAGCAGATCAACATCGGAAGGAAGCCCCTCAATATCAAGTAGGGGATCAAGTCTGGTTATCCACCAAATATCTACCTCTAAAAGGGCCACGCACATTCAACCCAAGATACCTTGGTCCCTATTCCATCACTACCATAGTAAACCCAGTAGCGGTCAAGTTGGACTTGCCCCCGCACATGAAGATACATCCGGTCTTCCACGTCTCTCTATTAAAACCCGTGCAACCTCAAACCCGACTAACTAAATCTCCAAAACCTATCCTAGTTGATGGAGAACTCGAGTTTGAAGTCAAAAGCATTCTGGACTCCAAGATCTCCAAATCTAAACTATTTTACCTAATTGACTGGAAAGGCTACGGCCCCCAAGAGAGATCCTGGGAACCTGCTGAATATGTCCACGCTCCTCGCCTAATCAAAAGATTTCACCGAACATTTCCTGACAAGCCAAAACCCCCGGAGAAGCCCGGTTTGGGAGGGGCCTTGAGGGGGGGTACTGTCATGATCTCTGCTTCCAAAAGGTCAGGGTTTTCCCAACTCCCTTGGAAGCAGATCCATAACCCAGGTTCCGAGTGTCAACCAGTCCCAATTGGGACCTTTTGGACCCAGTCCTGGCGCCAGTGGCACCAGGCTCATAAATATGCCCAGTCCCAGCGCTGGAAGCGCCGGGCTCATAATGCTTGGGTGGACTTACCTGCAGCAGACCATGCTGCTTACTTGCCTGCAGTTGAGCCTCTGATCCTCTTCTGTTTGGAACTACTTTTCCTGTTGGGTGGGGCAGGAGCCACTCCCTAGGTTCAGAACACTGGAACTCTTCTGGAAAGCAGGAACTCTTTTCTTACCTAGGCGTGGCTGTGGAAGGAGACACCTTAGCACTACAGGAGGCTATTTAAACCACACCCGATGGATGAATCTTGCTTTGCGTTATTCTGCATCCTCTGCAGCAGAACGCTCATCGTGTCTTCTGCATCTGATCCTGGGCCTAAGGAAAAAGGCTTACCATCCTGAATCCAGTGTTCAGCAACACCTATAAAGACAAGAAAGAACAGGTTAGCATTACGGTCTTCAGTGACAGCTCTTCACTTACCTGGTCCATCGGCTGTCACCAACGCCTCGCGCTGCATTCCGACATCTGAAAGACAAAGGCTTACCTACTCTTCGTGCGCTCCGGAGGTCTTCACACTGCATTCCGGCATCTGAAAGACAAAAGCTTACCAACTCTTCGCACGCTCCGGAGGCCTTCGGCGCTGCATCCCGCATCTGAAAGACAAAACAAGGTGTGTTTAAAGACATTGGGGAACTTTAATACTCACGTGCCATTACTCCTTTCCACATCTAACCCAGTGGGTATTCCGGCACCCTGCAGCCGCTTCGAACTTGTACCTGCAAAATAAAAAGACAGTTAGAGCGCATCGTGAAGCAGGCAACAAGCGCTTACTTACGTGCTTCCAGGCGCTTCTATTCATCACACGGGCTCCATCTTCAACTCACTTCAGCCCATCATCCACCATCGCCGGAACCCTGCAAAACAAGAGACATCATTACTAAAGACTTTAAAGACATTAGAATTACTCAAAACCTACCGTACGTGCAGTAAACGACGGACAGCAGTCCTCTGAAGTCAAGAGGCCTGCTCCCCTTATCCAGTGAAGAAACTGGTTACAGCACCCTGCCCCGAGGCAGATGGAGAGCACGGCGTTCACTTACCTAAGGTGAGAGCGTTAACCTTCGGGGTTCTACAGGAGAAGAGAAAGGGAAGAAGAGAGAGACATTTAATAACCCAGTTCATTAATCCCATATTTTCTATCTGCAGACATCTTACCCTTCGAGTCAGACATACAGTGCACAGAGGTCCAGCCCAAAGAGCCAGCCGTGTGTTACACATCACCTTTGAAGATACGGTATACGCCCAGTCAAGACCGGCGCCTGTACGGGAATCAGGTGAGCGTTACAGCCAGTCACTATCTCATGGGGGACAAGTGGTGGTCCTTACTGGGCTGTGTGCACAACTGAAACAGTGCCCGGTGCAGGCAGAATACCCAATTCTTTTTCAGGGTGTTGCATAACTTAGAGTCTGTTTTTAAGCAGGCCATTTATTTTCTCGACCATTCCTTTTGCTTGTGGGTGCTAAATGGAGCACATTTTGTGTTTGCTCCCCAGTAGCGTAGTCACTTCTTTAAATAGGTAATTACAAAAGTGAGTTCCATTATCTGATCATAAGACATTGCACACTCCCTAACGGGGGAAAACTTCTCTGACCAGGAATTTTGCAGCACACTTGGTGTCAGGGTGGGCACAGGGGTCGGCCTTGACCCACCAAGAAAATGGACACACCAACACAATCAGATATCGGGCACATTGCATCTTTCACCTGTATAATCAGTGTGCAGTTCACGGAAGGGGCCCACAGGACAGGTTAGAGTTCCCCTCAGAGTTCTCAATATCATACCTGTACTGAACACTTGACATGTTGTACATTGGACCACCATCTGTGTGAGATGCTCCTGTAAATTTGGAATGAACCAATCTTCTTGGAGGTCTGCAGCAATGTGTTGTTTAGAACTATGAGATTGTAAGTGTAACTGTTTGAATGCTGTGTATAGTAACTACACAGGCATTGCTACCTTTCCTATTCCCTGCTGCCTCCATAGGAGATCTGTGGGTGATTGAATGCATCCACGCTTGGTCCACAAATTCTGTTCTTCTACATGTGCCCTGCGCTGTAATTCAATAATTTGTCGTATAGGGAGGGCATTTTATGTGTCTGCTTGTTGGCCCGCAGTAGATGGGGCTAAAACATATTCTGCTGCTCAGGGTATTAGGAGGTACGCTGCCTCCTTCGCTGCGGCATCGGCGGCCACGTTCCCCGATGATATTTCGTCTATGTTTTGGGTGTGGGCTTGGCATTTAACGGCCGCCACCACAGAAGGTCCTGCGAGTGCAGAAATCAATGCATTCAGTAAGTCATCATGTTGTACTGGGGAGCCATCTGCTCTTCTGAACCCCCTCCTTCTCCAATGCGACAGCCCTGTATTCACCGTTGTGGTGACATAGGCAGAGTCAGAATAAATAGTAACATAGCATCCTTTTGAAGTCCGCAGGGCTTCAATGAGCGCCTCAAGTTCTGCTGCTTGGGCGGAGTAGTGTCTAGGTAATCTTTTCATGATCAACGTCTCATATTCACCCTCCTCTAGAGATACCACTGCTGCCCCAACATGTTTTTCACCCGCGTCCTGGTTAATGGATGCTGACCCATCAAAGAAAAGTATTTCTCCATCTCCTAGGGGGCTGTCTTTTCCTATGGGCATATCGTCACCTTGCCCTTCGTATGATGGACAGTCATGTTGTTGCATGTCCTCAGCCCTGCATTGCTCTGTCAGAAACATGGTGGGATTTACTGTCCTGCACCACACTACATGGATGTTGGGGCTAGATAGTAGGATTTCATATGCAGATGCTCTCTATGTGGTGAGTGTCGATTTTGATCTGTCTAGTATTGCAAACTGGGAGTGCCCCACGTACAGCATCACAGAACATCCCATGATAATCGTGGAGCTTTTTTCAATAGCCATGGCTGCGGCCGCAAGAGTCAACTGAGTCAAGTGTGCCACTGTAGTAGGCTAGGGGCTTGTGGCTCATTGAGCTCTTTTGTGTGAGTACTGCTGTCATGAGTGTGTCGTTTGAGTGTGAGAAAATGTAGAATTCCTGTGTATAATCAGGTGTGGCGAGAACAGGAGCTGTTGAAATCAATTATTGTAGATCATTAAAACTGGTTAGCATTTCTGCTGTCCATTGAATCGTGGTGCCTTCCTTCTGAGCCACCTTGAGGCCCTGTAAGAGCAGTCTTGTGTCTGCTGCATAGTCTAAGATCCATGCTCTACAATAGGTACATACCCTAGGAACATTTGCATGTCTTTCACTGTGGTTGGCTTAGGGGTTGCACATATTGTGGCTGCACTGTCTGGGATTATTCTTTTTCCATCCTTGGATATTAGTTGCCACAAGTAAAGCACTTCTTGTAAGCAATAATGGAGCTTTTCTTATCCATCTTGTACCCTTTTCCTGCTAACAACTGTAATAGTGCGATTGAATTTCTTCTACAACTCTGTTAGCTGTCACTGCACACTAATAGGTCATCTGTGTATTGAATGATCGTGCTGGGCATCTGAATGTTTCCTAGATCTTCATGCAATATCCTGTTGGAAATACTGGGGCTTTCGCAGTACCCCTGGGGCAAGCGGCGGTGTTCATAGAGCTTTCCTCCCAGGGTGAATGCATTTAGGTCAGTGGTCGAAGTGTACAAAAAGAAGTAGTGGAGCTATGTTCCCTACTGGTCTGCAGCGCAGCCCGCAAACCCCATCGCCACACCCCATCCCAGGCACAATATAAACCCCCAAATGGATGCACCTGCAGTTTAAGGGACTGTTCAGTGCACTGCACTGAAAGTGCACGTTTCAACTGCTTCATACACTTTTATTTTAAAACAAAACCATTCCGGAACGGATTCTTTTTAAAATAAAAGTATAGGAACGGTGAAACTTAATTAAAAGAAGTAGAGGAGCACCGCTCCCGACCGCTCCCGCCCACTTCGACCACTGATTTAGGTATTGTGAGGTTGGGTCAAGGGGCACTGAGAAGAATACATTTTTCAGATCTACTACTGTGAATTGGGTGGCCTGCGTGGGAATGCTACACAGAATGGAGGCCGGGTTAGGAACAAGTAGAAACTCTTTCTCTACAATGTCATTAAGGAGTCTTAAATCCTGGACTATCCTCCAACTGCCCCAGTGGCGTTTTGATTGGATAGATCACCGTATTGCATGGCGATGTAGAAGGAACTATAATTCCCTGCTACAATAAGGCCTGCAATGTTTCTTCAATTCTGTCCTCTGGGGGCGTGGCCAACGGGCTTGAAATGGAGTCGTAATCCTTTTGAGCTCCCGGGCCGCCGGTAGAATCCTTCAAAATCCTGCGGATAGCTGAAACAGAAACGCCATCCAGACGCATTAAATGAGAGCTGACAACTACAGCTACGACCTCCTGAAGTTTCAGAACAGTGCATGAATCAGATCCGGAGAAAATCTACTAGCAAAAATACAGGCGCCGGCGCCGACAAGAACCCAAGATGGCCACCGCGTGAAAAGTGAAACGAACGCTCAACATGGACTGATTACCCCGGAGGTGGATAAAGCGAGGCATCGGAGCCCAACGAGACGTGCGTGAGCCCCTGCCAGCCGCTTGCCTCGTCAACATCCAAGAAGACAGCAGCAGAGGTGGTCGTGGCCACAGGAGAATAGCGGGTCCCTGCCCGCAGATCCAGCAGCCCCGCCACGGATACGAGCGGATGAGCCCTCGTCTCCCTTCTCAGCGACTGCACCAAGACACAGGGAGTGGAGCGGAACTGGGAGATCGCAGCCTCGAGCGCAGACGAGCAGCGTCACGGCACCACCGCCTCCCGAACTGAAACGATCAATCGCTGAAGGCACCGTGAACACACTGGGACCCCCAAAACAGTGAAGTGGGTGAAAGGGCGGACCCTGACTCCAGGGTGAGATGAGAGAGGTTGAATAGACTCTGGAACTGACCTAATGGGGAAGAGATAGGCCCCACACCCAGAGTGATTGACTGAGACACCCCCCAGGCAACACGTGTGACTCCAACACGGGGGGAGAAGGAAGCTGAGATCCCATAACCAGCCCAGCAAGCAAAGACACCCACTGCAGTGTGATACATACTGAACAGGGAGCCACACAGTACAACACTCGTCTGAGATAGCAACCTCCCAGCAAATACAATTAATACCGAACGGACCACCACATAAGATGAAACGGAACATCAAAGTCCGATTCCCACACAATAACAGCTCTCAAAATGGGCAAAGACAAGACAACAACAAAGAAAGTGGGCAACCAGAGCACTATGGAGCAATTTACAACTGCCACCCTGCCTCCGCCAACAGAACCAGATAGACCGGAAGACATACAAAACCCCGAAGAAACTCTCTCCCTGAGAGACGTGATGACCGCCATTGCCAATTCACGGACCTCAATGGAAGTCAAAATGGACAGCATATCGACAGAAGTTTCCCTATTGAGGCATGACCTCCAGAAGCTCTCATCCCGCACCGGAGAGGCCGAGACCCGCATATCGGTCGCGGAAGACGAATTGAGAGGTATGGGCCAGCAAATGAACAGAGTGCTAGAACGTATTAAAGTACTGGAAAGCAGGGTGGAGGAAGGAGAAGGCAGGTCAAGAAGAAATAACATTCTTGGGCTGCCGGAAAAAGCTGAAGGAGACAGCATGGAACTCTTCCTGGAACAATGGATTGTCGACTTGTTTGCTCCTAAGACCCTTTCATCACTATTCTCAATAGAAAGAGCACACCGAGTTCCAACAGGCATCCCAATACCTGGAAAACAACCAAGAACTGTAGTAGCAAAGATTCTTAACTACAGAGATCGGGATGCAGTGCTGCAGATGGCCAGATCAAAAGGAGAGATAACATACAACGGCTCCAGAATGGTTTCTTTCCAGACTTCACCAGGGAGGTGCAGAAGATGAGGCAGTCCTTTGACCCCCCTAAAAAAGCGTCTACAGACACTAAACGTAAAATATGGCCTCCTATTCCCTGCGCAATTGAAGATATACCACAACGGCACCACAATACACTTTACTGATCCCAGAGAGGCATGGACCTGGGCTGAAAGAAATCTGAAGGGGGAATGGAATCCACACAGACGGCATGAAACAAGAAGGAACAGGTCACGCCGAAATGAACC
Organism: Ambystoma mexicanum; assembly: GCF_040938575.1. Classification (NCBI taxonomy): domain Eukaryota; kingdom Metazoa; phylum Chordata; class Amphibia; order Caudata; family Ambystomatidae; genus Ambystoma; species Ambystoma mexicanum. The sequence goes on from NC_090940.1 coordinate 201,181,446, forward strand.
ACCAGATGGGCCAGACCACCAAGAACAGGGAGGGATACCCCAGAGAGAAGATGAATAACTACAACAATAGATGAAACATAACTTGCCCAGCAAAAACAGTATCCGGAAATTAAATGCTGGCGGCCCACGGACCAGCACGACACAATCCCCCACAGCAGCAAGTGCATACGGAAGTAAACTCAGACCAAAGACACCTAAGCACTCAAAATTAGTTAGACTAGACAAATGTTTTGTTTAATGGGCGACAGATTCTTCAGTTGGGGAAGGAGTATGGGGAGGGGGAACCGGGAGTTACACAGGTATCCAAATGACACCTGGTCCATCAGGACCATTTCGAACATGACATACTTGAAGATGGCAAGACTCAATCACCTGCATATGACAAGGAACGCAGTGAACAATGGCTACAGCTGGACATAGGGAAAAAAAGCTTGCATTCATGACATGGAACGTGAATGGCCTGGGAAATAGCATAAAGAGAAGACTAGTAACACAATACATCAATCAATATGATCCGGATATAGTGATGCTTACCGAAACACACCTAGCGGGCACGAACTGCCAATTCTTCAAAAGAACCAAGTACAGAACAGCAATCCATGCAGGCTTCTCCATGGGCTCGAGAGGTGTGTTGATACTGATAAACAAAAGAACCCCGATAGACATAACAAAGGTAATTCAAGACCCGGGGGGCAGATTTGTGTTTATGCATGGCACATTATGTAACCAAACCATAGCTACAATGCCGATCTATTCACCCCCAGCACTAATGGCCCCCCTAATTGAAGAAATCACACCGATAATAGTGAACAACCCAGCGGATACACTGGTGATGGGCGGGGACTTCAATGAGGTGATGAGCAACACTGAGGATCGCACACATCAAAGAGGAAGGAATCCGTCGAGACCGACCAAGCTGGCCAGCTTTGCATCAGCACTGGGCCTGAAAGACGCATGGAGGGACCTCCATCCAGACGAGAAACAATTCTCTTTCCACTCGGGTGCACACGGGTCGATGTCCAGGATAGACTACTTCTTCCTCCCTGGTGTAAATGTGCACAAAGTAGTTGAGGCAACTCTGCAGCCCCGAGGGATATTGGACCACTCCCCACTTACGATGCTGCTCGAGACAGAAAGACCACAACCCCCACCGAGGTGGCGATTGAATGCATACTAGCTAGGATTTCCAGAACTGACGGAGAAAATCCAAGAAGCGACCGCAACGTACTTTGAACTAAATCAGGACTCTGTGGACGATGCTGGAATAGTATGGGAAGCATATAAGGCAACTCTAAGGGGTGAAATCCTGAGCTGGACTTCAGCACACAAAAAATCACACTGGCGAGAAGTGGAAGAAGCAGAAGCAGACGTGAGATGTGCTGAGGAGAACCTCATAAGCTCAGGAGCGGCAGATGACAATACATCTCTACAAGTGGCACAAAAAAAACTATACAACGTGGCACTGACATGCGCAAAACAGGCGCACAGAACTACACGTGCAAGGATATATGAAACAGGAGACAAAGCCAGCAAAATGATGGCATGGCTGGAAAGGAGAGAGGAGAGCCACTTCCAGGTGCGTCGGATAGGCATCACAAACACTGAATGGGTCTCGACGGACTCCGGCATAGCGGAGGCCTTTGCGTCCTACTATGAAAGTCTACACGCCCCACCGACGATTCGGCTGGACCCAACCATATTGGACACAGTGACCATCCCAGCACTGAACGAAACCCAGAGGCTGAATCTTGAAGCCGCAATAACGGAGGAGGAATTGACGACAGCCATCTCCCAGCTTCAGAATGGGGAAACCCCAGGGCCCAATGCTCATCATGGGCAGAATGGGATTTGGGGAGAAATTCACAAACTGGGTCAAACTCCTATACAATGCCCCGATAGCTGAAATTAGAGTCAACGGCTGGTCCTCACGAACCATAGAACTTGGGAAGGGCACCAGACAGGGATGTCCCCTCTCCGCAATGCAATTTGCACTCGCAATTGAACCACTAGCGATAATGCTAAGAGAGTCCCTGGACTGGAAAGGGTTCCAATGGGCACAGAACTGGGAGGACAAGGTGTCCTTATATGCAGATGATCTCCTAATCTACCTCAGTGACCCAGCAGTCTCCTGTCCCATTGTAACGAATATACTAAACACATATGGAACCTTTAGCGGGTTATGGGTAAACTATGATAAATCCCTGATTTTTCCAATAAAGGGTCTCGATGCAGCAACTCTAGATAACAGCCCATTTAAGACCGAGAAAGAACAGTTCCGATATCTAGGGATACAAATCTCAACAGACCTAACGCAGTATATAGGGGAAAACCTGCACCCAGTAAGGGATAGATTCGTAAAGGACGTGAAGCACTGGATGACCCTTCCGCTCACCCTACTGGGAAGAGCCGCCCTATTCAAGATGTTGGCCCTCCCCCGATTTCTGTACGTTCTCCAGAACGCGCCGCTATACATACCCAAGATAGAATTCCAAAAAATAGATGAATCACTCAGGAAACTGCTATGGGGAGGGGGGCATCCACGAATTGCTCTTAAAACTCTACAGCGCTCAATATGGGAGGGAGGAATCGGTCTTCCACACCTACAGACGTATTACTGGGCAGCCCAAATGTCAGTGGTGAATGATATCCTGCATGCCGATCCAATGATACCACACAACAGAGCAGACACCCAGACGGACCATGGAATCACCCCGCTAGAAAGCCTCTATCAAAAGAAAACCCGACAAGCCACACCCACAATGGTGGCTCAGAGAACGCAGATTTGGATAGATGCGCATAAATACCTGGGATGGGAGGGGAAGATCACATTGAAACAACCCCTGTGGTGTAATAAACACCTCCCGGAACTTAAAGAAATTCCCAAATGGGTAGCCTGGGAGGAGGCGGGGATACAGACACTAGAAGATTTGGTACAGGATGAAGGAATCAAGACATTCCAAGTCCTGAAAGACGAATTCAATCTTCCCATCACGGAGCACTTCCACTACATACAGATAAGACATGCACTCACTGCAAGCAAAATAGACCTACCGAATGTACCAGAATGCACCCCGATTGAGAGGAACATAGTGATGGAACGAATTGGGCACAAAGTAACATCCACAATGTACAATGCCATCAATTAATTTGCCACGAAGGAGCTCATAGAACTTAAAGAAAAATGGGAAAGAGACGTGGGTCAAATGCAAGCAGAGGATTGGACAGTGGCACTTATGTACCCCCTAGAATCAGCAATCTCAGCCAGAATCAGGCTGGTCCAGCTTAAAATCCTACACAGGATTTACTATCCCAGAGAGGCCTTGTACCAATGGGGAAGGGCGACGGACCCCAACTGCCTAAGATGTCACCACCTGAGAGGAACCTTCTTCCACATTTTATGGGAATGCCCGCGGATACAGGACTTTTGGCAACAATGCTGCGATAGACTGTCAACAGTACTTGGCCGCGAAATACCGATGGACCCAAAACTCCTGATACTTGGAATAGATGCGGATATAGAGCTATCCAGATTTGAAAAACTCATGTTTGCAACGACCACTAGTCTCGCAAAAAGAAATATAGCTCAATTATGGGGCTCAGCCACACCGCCGCAATATGCCAAATGGGTAACGGACATGGACATATGTGTCCCAATGGAAGCAAGAGTGTACACTACAAGGGGATGCCTAGAGAAAGCAGCCAAGATATGGCAAAGATGGGAGGACAACTGAAGGCAAACAAGGACGAGCCATGGGGACACTGAGCGCCGAGCAGTGAACTGATACAAGCCATCGAAACGAACTCAAGAAATATCAGATGTTACAACCTCACAATATATGCAAACATAAATCAGATGCCAGGAAGAAGTGTTTACCTGTGTGTTTAGATGTTTGAATGTTTGAATATTTAAGTGTAGTGACCAAATGTCAACTACCTTACGTTGTTGTGTTTGTTTGTACCTACAAAACAATAAAAAATATTTTATAAAAAAAAGAATTCTGTCCTCTGCTTCTTTGGATGAGGGGTATTGCTCCTGGTCTGAGAGTTATCTTTACAGGTGTCACTTCCTTTAACATGCCTACATCGTGAGGGTTGGTGGTCCACAAATGTGGTGGGAAGTACTGCAAATCACTTTCGCTAAATGAGGGTGGCCCGTTGACAAGGGCCAAAAGGGAACTCTGCATCTTTCTGTACTGTACCATTATGTCACAGAGTATAGAAATCTCAAGTATTATTTCACCTTCATCATGGTCATCTTCAAAGTGATCCTCATCTGATACTTCTCGCAGTGGTACATTGGGGTCAATACACAACACTGTGCGCCATTGGCACCTATGGGCGTCTGTTCCTAGTACAACAATCCTCCTAGCAGAAACAAGCAAACTTTCCATGTCTAAAGACAAAATGGTACCTGCAACCACTTTGGGGAGTGCCACAGGTCGGAAAATAAAATCTGAAGGTACTCTCCATTATTTCTTTGTGATCTGGGGGATAGCTCGGGCAAGTACTCTGATGCAATAGACAAACATGTCTGGTTTGGCAGGGATGCCCCGCACTACCATCTCACTTGCCACAACATGTATCACCTGCATTGCTCCAAGGGAGCACATGCCAGGCATGGCACAGATAATCCCTCTCTCCATGAAAGATATGGTCATGTTTAATTTACTGAGTAGGTCCCTACCTAGTAAATTTACAGCGGAACTTTCAGAATAGAGGAGGGGGCCTCGTACAACTTTCCCTCCTACCTTGACATCTACATTTTTTGTTTATGGAACTGTAAATACATCCCGAGAGAATCCCTGTTGGCCAGGGGTTTTTTCCTGATTGCGGGAAATGTACTTCACTAATAGACGATTTCTCTGCTCCTGTGTCCACCATAAAGATGAATTGTTTGTTTCCTATCTCTGCCCCACCAGTGGTTCCTCTTCTGGATGTAAGGTCATTGACAGTACTGGACACGCAAGGGCTCTCTGTGGGCTGTCCTAGTCAGGGTAGGTGTCTATCCCTGGGCATTAGAAAGGGTTCTCCCCTACCACCGTTGCTCCCCAGTATGGGGCTGCTGCTCCGTTGGGTGCAGTAGCAAATGGTTGCATGTTTTCCAAAGCTTGTTGTTTGGGACAGGGTTGGGGCTGTTGCATGGCTTGTTGCTGGGGTGGTGGGCAGTAAGGGCAGGGGATTTGTGGTGGCAGTTGTGTGTATGCGTAGTGTATCTCATATGGTATTGAGGTAATTCCCTGAACAGGCCCTTGTGGGCTACCTGGGTGGGGGCACCCATAGGTCTGTTGTTTATAATTATAGGGCCCTCCGTGTCTGCTGCGACATTCTCTGGAAAGGTTGCCCCACCTACCGCAGGACCAACATTGCTCTGGTCTGCCACCCACGTGGCCCTTGTCCACAAAACCCTCCTCCTCACTGTCCTCAGAACCCACCTCTTCCTCGTTGCTGCCCTCCTTGCCACTGGGGACCTGAAAAATGCTGGTTTCCTCCCCACTCTCCTTGTCCATTGGCTGCCCATACCGCTGCCATCCTCGTCTGTGTGGTGACAGAGACATATCCTTCCTCTCCCATCTATTCTGGGGGCGGTGCTGAGGACACAGCTGCTACTTTCTCTAGTTTATTTTGAACTAGTTTTGCTTCCACTGCCTGTTTCCTTTGAATAGTTTATTTTTCGCGCTCCTCCTACAATGGTGTACTATAATGATCTGGGTCTCGGGACAACCCTTAGCTTCCACCCGGGCTATTTTATCGAGGGCCTTCTGTGGGAAATCCCCTTTACACTATTAAGTAAAACAAAGACGTTGATTGATCCCAAGTGCTGCCCGTTTCTGTTCTCCACATCTCTTGGACCCTGAGAATATACTGTGCAGCATTTTCCTCATCCCCCATTGTGCATTGCATTATGGATTGTAAATCGGGGGTGTCTGGGAATGTCTGCCGCAGTGCATCCCATACCCACGCTCTGATCTTGTTAAACGATGCCCCATCATGGGCATCATTACTTAGTGTTACTCCCGGGTACTCCGCCTTAACCCACACTGTCTCCACTTGGTCCCCCACTACTGCAACTAGCAAGCTCTTGATATCTCCTATGGCCAAGGGTACCCCAGCGTTGTGTTTTTTGAACACGTAGGTCTATCTTCCCGCCCCCCATTAAGTTGTAGGAGGGCCTTGAGAAGGTTGTTTTTGCCCATCTGTGCCCACAGCACTTAATGGGGTCATCCTGCCCCTTTATGTATTAAGGGCATTTGTAACTTCGTCTTTCCTTTTCCACCTTTGACAGCCCTTCCCTTTTTCCTTGCCAATGCTATCCTCCCAAATCTTTCCCTTAATCTTCCGTCCCATAAACTCTGTACTCTCGGTGTGGCCGTGGGTGCTTGCTTGGCCCCTCCCCCAGTATCTTCCTCTGTGTCATCAAAACTGCTCCACCATTCCTCATCCCCTCTCCTCGACCCCACATTCTCATACCCCAGGCAGTCTTTTTCCCCCTCCCGCTCTACAGGAACCGCTCTTATGGGGGCACAGTCTTTTCTGAACAGGAAGTCACCTGACTTCCATTTGCCCCGGGCAGCGGTAGGGCGTTCCTGGGGGCAACATCGGAACTTCTGCCACCCTTGCTGTTTCGCAAGCTGCTCTTAACCGAGCTAATTCAGTACCTGTGGTGGCCAATGCCACTTCAAGGTCTCTTGCACTTACCCCTGTATGGGTGGACACTTCAGGGGGTGTGATATAGCGTGGAGGCAGGGCCGTGCTGGGACTGGCCATCATTGTCCCCATAGACATATACGTTGGATTAGTGTACCCTTCTGCTGGCCGAGTGGTGAGTGGGTAAATCCCCTTTTTCTTCTCCCCTGTATTGCCATTCTCCTCGGTATTCGTGTTTCCCCCTTATCTGGTGTCGCTCCCTGCCTTTCAGGGGTCTCTGTTTCCTCAAACATTCTCCAGAGGTCCAGTATCTCCCTCCGATTCTGTAACAGTCTTCCCTTATACTTTGACGTTGACGTTACGTATGTGGACATATGGTCCGAGGCATGCCTGTCAAATGACCCCCCCCTCTGGCCAGGAGTCTAGTCTATGTCACCCATTGGTTGTGGTATTTCTTAATTTTCTCACAGTACAGGGGCAAGGCTTTACATATATGATGTAGGAGTGTGTCTACGCCCATGTTTATGCCCAGTCAGTGTCGTGTCAATGAGGTACTTGCACAGTGGTTCTCAACTTCCTCTAAAAATACAATTTCTACCCTATTACCTTTAACCGTGCATACCACAATTGAGTCTATACTCTCAGTCAATGCTGCCATAAATGGCTATAATTAAAACCTGTCAACTTCCCTTTTCCCTCCCCCTAGAACATTCTTGTTCACTCTCTTCACACTCTCCCATGGCGCTCACACACTTACACCATACCCGCCCCTCCTGGGCCTCCGCCGTACATATAAAAAAATGCACTAACAAAATAAACTAAAATAACAAACTAAAACAACAACCACTACTTTTCCCAAGCTCTCTAATTATATGGAGATCCTAAATGTCCTCTTATATCTATCTACCACACTGGTCGAGACAGTGCACTGTGGTACAACCTTCTCTGCTCATTCGGGGAGGCTACCGTATTCCTTTTCTCTTTTCTCCAATATTTCTTAAAAAGTAACAAATGAATGAAAACTGGCAAGGAAATTACTTTAAAAACCACCAAACCAACATAAGCGTACGTTCACTTTCATTTAAATTGCTTTTCATCGCTAGCTACTGCAACGCGCTCGCTCCGTGTGCATTCACTCTGCCAGCAGGAAACAGGTGAGCAGCCCTGATCCAGCGACCCTCCTGGGAGCCCAATACCTGAAATTTCGGGCCTGGTCCCTGCCTCCTGCACCCGTGTGCAGCCTGCCCTAAACCCCCTCCCCCCGGCATCCACTTCCCTGACCAGCCTCCATCCCGCCTCCCAACCCACCCACCAGCCCAGATTGGAGGACCGGAGGCCCAGCGCTAGCTACTGCAACGCGCTCACTCCGTGTGTATTCACTCTGCCAGCAGGAAACAGGTGAGCAGCCCTGATCCAGCGACCCTCCTGGGAGCCCAATACCTGAAATCTCGGGCCTCGTCCCTGCCTCCTGCACCCGTGTGCGGCCTGCCCTAAACCGCCTCCCCCTGGCATCCACTTCCCTGACCAGCCTCCATCCCGCCTCCCAACCCACCCACCAGTCCTGATTGGAGGACCGGAGGCCCAACGCTAGCTACTGCAACGCGCTCGCTACATGTGCATTCACTCTGCCAGCAGGAAACAGGTGAGCAGCCCTGATCCAGCGACCCTCCAGGTAGTCCAATACCTGAAATCTCAGGCCTTGTCCCTGCCTCCTGCGCCCGTGTGCGGCCTGCCCTAAACCCCCCCCCCCCCCCCACGGCATCCACTTCCCCGACCAGATAACCTGTCCCCACTGGCCAAGGGCGGCTCCAACAGAGGCGGCTCCAAGAAGTGTGAGCAGGTGTCTGCAGGGGAAGCAGTGGCCAGCCATCAACCATCATCCACAAGGACCAGTAAGGTAGGAGTGGCCTGGGTCAGGAGTAGAGCCACTACTCTACCCCAGATACCGAGCCACTTACCAATCCCAAAGTAAAGAAGGTAATTACCCCCCTCTGCATCTCTTTCCCTCACCCTCAAACTTAATTATTATTTAATACTGTACCAATCTAGCTAGGCACAGACCCCCTTACTCTGTATAGACTTATACAGGTCTCTCCAGTTCACCAGGGGGCTCTGTCTCCAAACTGCATTGTATGATGTTTAGATTGCATTGATAGGCCTCTCTCCCACTATACAGATCTCTCAAATCTAGCAAAAGTTCTGTCTCCAAATTGCATTGAATGATGTTTAGATTGCATTGATAGGCCTCTCTCCCACTATACAGATCTCTCAAATCTAGCAGGGTTCAGTCTCCAAATTGCATTATATGATGTTTAGATTGCATGGTTAGGCCTCTCTCCCACTATACAGGTCTCTCAAATTTAGCAGGGGTTCTATCTCCAAATTGCATTGTATGATGTCTAGATTGCATTGATAGGCCTCTCTCCCACTATACAGGTCTCTCCAATTTAGCAAGGGTTCTGTCTCCAAATTGCATTGTATGATGTTTAGATTGCATTGATAGGCCTCTCTCCCACTATACAGGTCTCTCAAATCTAGCAGGGGTTCTGTCTCCATATTGCATTTGAAGGCAAGCGTCCCCAAACAGCACGATCCTCCCCGCAACGAGAGACAATGAAGGACTCTCCCAAAATGGGAATAAGGCCAAGACAGAGTGCGGGTGAGCGTAAATGGGAGTTTATCAATCAGAATAGGGCATGCAAAGAACTCTGCAAACTCCGAGAGCGCTCTGTCTGACAATAGCAAAGACAGGCGTATATATTTACAAAAAACGTCATAAGAACCTACACACTATAGGGGGCACAAATTCATGGGGATTGGGTGGCGACGACTAACTATAGGTGCTGCTGTGATGTGGTTGGCTTTGGCTGGAAGACGTCATTGGGCAGCCTCGTGGGTTGGGCTGGGCCTGGCCGGGTGGCGGAGTTCATCCAGGCAGTGTTGTGGGGCCATCGTCGCCAGTGGCAGAGATGAATGTCTCTTCCTGACTTATTAGCCCTATGCCATGCACACCGCAGTCATTCGAGCATTTTTAGCATTATCTTCTTCAGTAAATCTTACAATAGGTTATACAACAGGTTAATGCAACACAGGAGGAATGCACCTTGTGAGGGGACTGGAGGCAATACGTCAGGACATGGTTACCAGTGTCCTGTTGACCGGGGCCATAGGTCGAGGGGCTAAGCTTCAGGGCCTGGCACGGGCGGTACATGTCTTTCTGCCTTGTTAGAAGTTGTTATGGATGTTCCGCTGTGTTTTGTCAAAGTGTTGGGTGTCTTTATTGCACAGGGCCATAAGTCTGAGGTGGTCCGGTGGGTTTGTGAGGTTTACGAGGGGGCGCGTATGTTCAGGCAGAGGTTTACTGCTGTGCTGTAAATAATGCAGGTGGCGGGTGGTGGCCTTGGGTGCTACAGAGGGGGTTACAAATCTTTGAAGCGGCTCCAGTCTGGTTGGGGGAGGTAAAGCAGCGCGGCGCGGTCTCTGCTCTCATGCCTTTGGCAGCCTTCATAGGGCGGGAGGGGGAATGGCCTTGCAAGTATTTCACAAAGGTATCTCCCTCGTGTGTTGCTGAGTTAGGTAAAAACATCAAACATTTGAACATTCTATAATACTTATTCAAATCCTTTTAAAACATGCATTTCAACTTTGCTGGATGTGTCTCGATTATACCCAGTCTGAACACCGTATTCGTACACTATGTTTTAACAACTACAGTATTTAATTATGTGCATATATATTTGCAGTAAGTGAGGTAGTAGTCGGGTTGGTGGAATACATAGGAAATGACTCGCCACTGTACGTGACGGTGGTGGCACATAAGAAGCTTAGACATACACACATAACAAGTGCATTTCTTGCGCCTCCTTCACATGAGTTCCACAGTCTGGTTACATTCGTTTTCTCGTGTATTCTAGCAGCATTAGTTCAGTTATGGCGCGAGCCCATGGGGTGTAAGTTTCTCAGTAATACACGTAACAAATAGATTCTTGGTGCGTTCCTTTATTATTAGCATCCAACTGCAATGGTATATGCTCATCATTGCTTAGATCATGGGGGCATGATCTCTTTTAATTATACATCTTACAGGCTTTTATAATATAAGGGATTTTATGAGAGGAAAGCATCCTTTGCAAGTAGTTTAAACATTAATATACGAGGATTGTCAGGCCTGTGACGACCATTTTACTGTTCATTTTATTTTGCCTAGGCCTGCTGGCCGGGTCATGCTGGGAGCGATGATACGATACACTGCGGAAGGTGACTGTTACAATGTTAGTGCATTACACTGGCTCATGTCCTTCTGGTTCGTGGGAACGGGCTCGCAGCGGATCTACCAGGGTGCTGCGGCAACAAGGATGACTGAAACCCTCCAAGGGTGGGGGCCGCGCTACAGCGCGCTGAGCTCACCCCATCTTTACCAGACAAAAATGGTGTCTAGGCCTAGCTAAATTTTAATACGTGTGGGCAATTAATACGTGCGGGCAATGTCTCCAGTGGGTGAGCCCTCCACCACCTGGGCCCGGGTGGCATGAGGAGACGCCCAAGAGAGCCATAGTCCTCACCTGGGGAGAAAGTGCAGGCGAGAAGGGTCGTCTTGGACCAGTCCTCCCCTACATTTCCCCCCTTTCGTTACTAAAGTAACGAATTCTTTAAATCTTCTATCCTCCTACATTCTGCCTCGTCCATCACTGCCTCATCCCATGCCGGAGTTCCTTTGATGGGCATCCATGCCCTGCACACTGCTCTTAAGCTCTCACCTCTCCGGGCATATTCATCTGGAGTACACGTTAGATATATGCACCCACCATCTGCTTCTAAATCTACCCAAACTTCCTCATACCATTCTAGTATACGGGGCTCTTTGATGGTGCTGTGCCACAACTTATCTACAATATCTTTATCGTGGTATATGGGCACCAGTTGGTACCTGGGCGAATTATCTATCCCTGTTTGTACTTGTGCTTCTTGCATTGTTTTTATTGTACCGTGTGAGTTGCCCATTGTCACCATCATCATTGCACCATTTGGTACTGCGTTAGCACAGACTCGAAGACCCACCTGGCACAGGCAAAAAAGTAGAAGGAGGAACACAACAGCTGGTATTAAAAATTTCACAGTTGTTCCAAGCCATGAGGGAACCCAGGAGAAGATGTTGTCGAACCAGGTACTCGCTTCTGCTCCACCTTCCATTTTCATTTTTTCTCCTAGGTTGTGGACTGCTTCGATCACATGGGACAGGGAGCCATTCTCTGCGTCTTCGGAAGGTACGAAAGTGCAGCAGGCACTTCCTATTTTTCGGCAAACACCACCGTCCATCGCTGTCAACAGGTCCAGGACATACCTGTTTTGCATGGTCATTAGTCGTAAAGCTCTTAGTTCAACTCTGATGATATTGAATCCTTCTTCAGTGTCGTTCGCCAGCTGAATCAGTTCCCAGCGTGTTATCTGGAGCCATTTTGCATTTGCCCTTGCTTGGACACTTGATACTAGTGAGGCAAAGAATGTTTCTGCTGAGCTGAATAATCGATATTTGTCTGGGATCTGGGCCAATAGTTCTGATGATGCCTTTGATATGTAATTTGATGCTCGTCTTTTACGGGTCAGCACTTCTCCCTTGCTTCCAGAAGACAGGACATATATTTGTGACTCTGCAGTGGGTTGAGCCACACTCTGCATGCGTTCCTGTGTCCTTTTGCTCCCATCGATGTGGCTTTCTGGTATCACCATTTGTGCCGAGTGCAGAGTGGCCATTGAGCAGCTGCCACTCCATGACTGGGGGAGGTGTAGGTATGCCTGTTTGCCGCACACCCAGTACGTGTCCATGAGGGCCGCAGTCCCTTTCTTTAGGTCTGGGATGGTGAGGGTCTTCTTGCAGCTCTTGTTTGTTCCCATGGGGGTTCTTCCTTCTCCTTTAAAGCACAGTTTATAGTCCATTTCGCTCTGAAGTTTGAACGGCTTTTCAATGGCAGTTACCCAAGTTAGCTTTGAAATGTGTTCTCTCCATACTGGTGTACATGTTTCCTCTATCCACTGTAATTTATCCGGCGCCACACCTCTTAGTGCTTCCGCTTTGCACAGCACTTCTTCATCCTTCCGCTTGTTGTCAGAAAAAAGTGTCCCTCCTATCACAAAAAATGGTTCTTTCAAACATACTACTCCTGCCGTTTTTGGGTAACAGGTTTTCTCGTTCTGCAGCATTTGAAAAAAAGTCACTTCGTGTGCCTGGAAGGTGTTCTTAATCCTAACAATACTTTGGGTGTACCTGATGCATGGGGGATGAGGGAACAGACATAACAGCTTTCGTTTGTTGTCTGTTTAGCTGTGGCACTCATGTCGGCATACCACTTATTTGTTTGATGGGGGTGTCGTGGGTCTTCCATCTTATCTAGACCTAGCCCATAGTACTCATCATACTTCTTCCTCCCTGTTTCTCTCTTTCGTCTGGTGTTCTTGTTACTCATGTACTTCCCAACCCCCTGAGCAGTGGGCAAACTAGACCCCCCTTTCTCATTCCCGCCCCCCTTGGCCCATTCATCATATAGTATTTCGTGCATTTCTAGTAGTTTTTCGTTTTCTTTCCTGACGCTGTCTGGCAGATTGTTTTTTGGAATGTGGGCAAGCTTGCTGGTGGGGGTGTCATACAACCATGATATGGCAGACGGGTTTCGATCGTTGAGACTATGGGCATTGTAACTGGATAGCCCTGGTGGAGACACTGTGTTGCTCTGCATTTCACCATGTGGTTTTTCTCTTTGTGCGGTCACAACACTTGATGGTGTGGTATGATACCCCCAGACAAGTTTAGTTCCGTCCCATATCAAAAAATCACCTTCCCTGGTATTGACATCTGCAGTTGTATTGGGCCCGGTGGTACTGTTAATTGGTCCAGTAGTGTTATTACTCCCTCCCCCCTCGTACATCTCGATAGAGATGAACGCTATAAACCAATATGTAACCAAGCCAAACATTATCATAAAAAACAATGTGATGCATACTGATAATCCACACTCATACCAATATCTACATCTTTCATATACTAATTCTCTCATTCTACTAATTCTATCCGTTGCAGGCTGCCCGTTAGATGCCATGGAAGCTCCTGTTTGAGATATAAAAGTGCATTAAGTGCATGCATGTAAACGTTTTGCTGGCACCATCTGTGCCAATACATTTGACGGGGAATGGAAGCGGGTGGGGGTGCGGGGGAGGGGTATTCACAGACAAGGGTATATACAAGATATAATATTATTATTTCACTAATTATACATCACTCACCTAGATAAAAAAAAAAGAAATCCCACGCACACACACCCTTTTTTTTTTTTTTTTTTGTAATATCGTTGTCAGGCATTATTTCATTCAATTCCAGTGCTGACATTATTCCATTTAGGTCCAGTGCTGACACACACACTCACGCAAGTCGATATTTAGACATCCTACTCATTTGCATCGGTTGCTGTTGTCTGTGCCTCCTCGTCTATCTCCTCGTGTACACTGCTGTATGCTTTTCGTACGTCGGTTAAGTGCACCCAGTATCTCAAACCCTTCACCTTTACTGCCGTGGGCGTGCAAAATATTACTTCGTATGGGCCATGAAATCGTGGAGCATTCCACCGACGCACAAAGCTTCTGACATAAATTGAGTCGCCTGGCATTAACTGTAGCTGCTGCTCTGGCTCCGTGACAGATCCTGTTACATTTCCCTCTTCTCTAGTGAAGGGTGGGGAGAGTTGCTTCGATATTGCGCGCGCTGCCCTTGTTAATTTTCTTAGGTAGTCTGTGAACTCATCTCCCAATATTGCGGCGCTTCTGTGAGCATCTGAGTGTTCACGCAGTGGAGAGTGTGCTGTGTTCATTCGTCTCCCAGTCACGATCTCGTGTGGGGACAAGTGGTGGTCTTTACTTGGTTGATTTCTCAACTCAAATAGAGCCAGGGGTAGACAGTAAATCCAATTTTTCTTTAATGAGAAGCATAGTTTTGATAATCTGCCCTTTAACAGGCCGTTCATCTTTTCCACTACGCCATTACTTTGTGGATGATAAATCGAACATAATTTATGTTTTATACCCAATAACGTGGTAACTTCCTTGAAAAGTTCATTCACAAAGTGAGAGCCGTTGTCTGAGCGTATTACGTCACAAATTCCCCAGCGCGGGAACACTTCCCTTACTAGGAACTTGGCGGCGCTTTTGGCATCAGGTCGCGCACATGGTCCCGCTTCCACCCACCTTGAAAATGGGCACACCACCACGATCATGTACCGCGAGCCGTTACACCTTTCCCCCATGTCTGCATAATCTATATGCAGTTCTCTGAAGGGGCCAATGGGTTTGGGAATTGTTCCCCGGAGTGTGCGTAATGTCATTCCTGAGTTGTATATTTGGCATGTTGTACATTCCATTGTCAATCGAGACACATGTTCCTGGAGACAGGGCACAAACCATTCTTCCTGTATCTCTGCTGCGATGTGCTGCTTGGTGTTGTGTGCGGGGAAGTGTAACTGTTGAAATGCAACTTCTAGTAACTGTAGTGGCATTACCACTTTCCCTGAGTTATTTTGCCGCCATAGTAGATCTGTCCCTGATTGGCTGCATCCCCGTTTCGTCCATGTTAGTTTTTCTTCTGCACTAGCTCCTTCCTGTAATTCTAGTATTTGTGATAAGGACATCATGTTATACCCTTCTGACAGTTCTTTGGTTGTTGTGTTCTTGATCATGAACTCACCTGTGTCGTATTTCTGAAAATAGGAAGCCTCCTTGGCGGCAGCGTCCGCTGCCGCGTTCCCTAAAGACACAACGTCTGAGTTGGAGGTATGGGCCTGGCACTTCACTATTGCTACGGCAGTAGGGTTTTGTAGGGCCTCAATTAATTCTTTTAACAATTCTGCATGCTGCACTGGTGTTCCATCTGCCCTTCTGAAACCCCTACGGCCCCATCTTGCTAGACCTCCATGTACGGTCGTTGTCATGTAAGCTGAGTCTGTGTATATTGTAACTGCACAGCCCTTTGCTGCGTGTAGGGCTTCTATGAGCGCAACCAGTTCTGCTGCCTGTGCAGAGTAATGCGACGGGAGGCGGTACTGTACTAGTGTTTCAAACTCACCTTCCTCTAATCTCACTACCGCCATGCCAACGTGTTTTTCTCCCGTGTCCATATCAATTGATGCGGACCCATCCACAAAGTACACTTCCCCCTCGCTGAGAGCGTTTTCACACACCACTGTGCCCTCCCCTCCTTCTCCTGTGTGGGTTGCGCAATCGTGATTTTTCATGTCTTCTACTGTGCACGCTTCTGTAATGAATGTGGCGGGGTTCACTGTTTTACATCTCACTATGTGGATGTTGGCGCTGGACAATATAATCTCGTATGCTGTTGCCCGCTGTGTGGTCAGTGTGCTTTTTGATCTTTCAAGTATTGCAAATAATGAGTGCTCCACAAACAATGTCACAGGGCATCCCATTACTATCGTGGCACTTTTTTCAATCGCAAATGCGGCTGCTGCGAGCCATTGTTCGCACGCGAAATGACCCTGCATCACGGCATCTAAAGTACCACTATAGTAAGCTAGGGGCTTGTGTCCTAAGGATGTCTTTTGTGTCAGCACCGCTGTCATAAGTGTTCCTTTGCAATGGGAAAATAGGTAAAATTCGTGTCCATAATCAGGGTTTGCTAGTACTGGAGCGCTTGAAATTAGCTCTTTCAGTGATTTGAACGATATGCTCATTTCTTCTGACCATTTTATTTTTACATTCTCCTGTTGTGCTTCTTTGAGCGCTTGTAGGAGGGGCCTGGTGTAGGCTGCATAGTCTAGTATCCATGCTCGGCAATAATTGCACATCCCCAAAAATTTCTGCATACCTTTCACTGTTATGGGTTCTCCTACCGATCTTATTGCCTCTACCCTGTCGGGAATTATTCTTTTTCCATCTTTCGATATGAGCTGTCCCAGGTATAGGACCTCAGGCAGGCAATACTGTAGCTTCTCCCTGTCTACCTTGTACCCTTTGTTGGCTAGTAAAGTCAGGAGCATTGTTGAATCTTTTCTACATGTTGCTTCGTCTTGAGCACACACCAATAAATCATCCACGTACTGAATGATCGTACTGTCTGCTGATAGGTTTCCCAAGTCTTCATGCAATATGCGGTTGAATATGCTCGGGCTCTCACAGTATCCCTGTGGCAGTCTGCAATGTTCATATCTTCTTCCCCCCAGTGTGAACGCTGTAAGATATCTACTCTCTTCAGCCAGGGGTATTGAGAAAAATGCGTTTTTCAGGTCCACTACTGTAAAATGTGATGCTGCTTTTGGGATGCTGCATAGTATTGACGCAGGGTTCGGGACTAGAGGGAACTCTTTCTGTATTACATCATTGAGGGGGCGTAAGTCCTGTATCATCCTCCAAGACCCCCCTTTCGCTTTTTTGATTGGATAAATACATGTGTTACATGGTGAGTTTGAAGGCACTATTATCCCTTGTGCTAGTAGTGCATTTATAGTTTCTTTTATCCCTTCTTCAGCCTCACGGGACAGTGGATATTGTTTGACTCGGGGTAAGATAGCTCCTTGTTTTAGTTTTATTATCACAGGTTGTACTCCATGCAACAGCCCTACATCATGGGGGCCTGTTGTCCATAAATTGTTTGGTACTAACCTCATGTCGTCATCAAAAAATGACGGTGGTTTTCCTACCACTGCCATTAATTGGACGGGGATCTCTCTGGCTTGGATCAAAATGTCACAGGGCATCGCTATTTCCATTACTATCTCACCATCTGCTTCTGTGTCTAAAAAGAGATCCTCATCTGTTACTTCGCGTAGGGCGAGGTTTGCGTTTGTACACAGTACGGTGCGCCACTCACATCCTTCTCTGTCCATTCCAATCACAGCGATCCGTTTCGTTGATACCTGCACGGCGTGCAAATCCAACGACACCACTGATCCTGGTGCTGCATTTGGACACACTATGGGGCGGAAGAGGAATTCTGCTGGAATCCTCCAATCCATGTTTTTTAGCTCTGGGACTATAAGGGCCAAAGTCTTTAGCCCTGCAATAAACATCTCTTCCTTTTGTGGCAGCCCTCGTATTTCCTGTGTGGTTGTGTAGGCTTGCACTACCAACATTGCACGCAAGGGGCATATCCCGGGTGTAGAACACACTATTCCTCCTTCGGTAAATGATATGGTCATGTTAAGTTTACTCATAAGATCCCTCCCCAGCAAATTTATCGGGGACTGTTCATAATACAGTAAGGGTGCTTTTACGGTCTTGCCCCCTATGGTTACATCCAAAGCTTCTGTGTAAGGAACTTCAATTACAGCCCCAGAGAACCCCTGCGTCTCTAACTTCCTGTTAGATAACGGGAATCGGCCCTCTCTGACACATGATTTCTCCGCTCCCGAATCAACCATGAATATAAATTGCCTGTCTCCTATCTGCGCCCCCACCAATGGTTCCTCTGCTGCACTGTGGGTGGTAGATAGAACTGGACACGCAAGTGTTCTCTGTGGGCTGTCCTATGCGGGGTGTCTCATGGCCCCCCCTTCATTAAATACGTTACCTGAGACCACTGACATGCCGTTATAAGGTGCCGGTGCGGGGGCCCCGTTAGCTGCTGTCGCGAAAGGGTTGCCTGGTGTATATTGCATGCTGTCGTTGTTAAGCATGTTTTGTGGGTGGTTCTGTGTTCTATATTGGGGTCCCTGTTGCTGGCTCGTGTTACCCTGGCTTGGATCTCTCAGTTGCTGTTGTCCCATCGGAAGGCCATATGGGCTTCCCGGGTGGGGATGGCCATACTGTTCCACCTCCTGGAACCCGTTGTTTTGTCTATTTCTGCACTCCCTGGAGTAGTGTCCCCATCGCCCACAGTTCCAGCAACTCCCCTGAGGGCCCCTGGGACCCTGCCATCCACTTCCTCCCATTCCCCCGTACCCCTGTGGTCCACCTCCTCTTCGGCTCCTGTACCCACCTCGTCCCCCTCGAGGGGTCCACTCTTGCCACTGCGGACCTCCACCCTGCTCCTGCTCGTTCCACTGCCGCTGTCCGGTTCCCGCCCAATTAGTTGCCATCCTTCCTTGTATTGCTATCAGCCCCTCCTCCTCATCTTCTCCCGCCCTGCTGTGTGGGAGCGCGGCTACTGCTGCTGCAACCTTCACTAATTTTGTCTGCACCAACTTCGCCTCGTCTGCCAATCTTTTCTGCGCCACCTCCTTCTCCCTTTCCTTGATTCGTTTACAATGGTGTACTATTATGCTCTGAATTTCCGGCCATCCCTTTGCTTCTATACCTGCTATTTTGTCAAGCGCCTTCTGCACTTCCTTTGGGAGCCCCCTTTTTATAATGAAGTAAAATAAAGATGTCGATTGATACCAGGGCGTGCCCGTTTCCGCTCTCCACATCTCTTGGACCCGAAAAATGTAATCCATAGCCTCCTCCCCGTCATTCATGGCACACTGCATCACGGACTGTAAGTCAGGTGTGTCTGGAAATGTTTCGCGTAAGGCGTCCCACACCCTAGCACGCACTGTGTTAAAGGAGGCCCCATCATGGCGGTCGCAGTCTAATGTTACTCCCGGGAAACCGGCTTTAACCCATACTCTTTCAGCCTGGTCGCCCACCGCTGATACGAGCAGACTTTTCACATCTCCTACAGCCAGGGGTACCCCAGCTGTATGTTTTTCGAAGGCGTATATCCACTTACTAGCCCCTCCTGATAACGGGGGCAATAGCTTTAATAAATTAGCTTTATCCATCTGTGCCCATGGGATATAGTTAGGCCTTCCTCCTCCCCTATGTATCAACGGGAGCTGTAGCTTTCCTTTCGTTGTTGCATCCGGACCCGTTTTGGCTGCTGATGTTCCCATTGATGCCATTTTCCCCACTCTGTTCCTTAGTCGTCCCGACCAGTCGTCATCTAGGGTTCTCATAGAACATGCACCTTCCTCCCCCTCGCTTCCCCCTCCTATTGCCATACTCAATCTGTCGCTTTCGTCTAGCTCTTCTCTAATATCACATAGTAATTCCTCTCTAAGTCCCCCAAGCCTTTCTTCGTTACCACCATCTTCCTCTCGGGTCCCTACTTCTATTATTCGCGTTGGTTCTTCCTCAATCCTAAACAGGATCTCGCCCTTCTTCCACCCCTCTTCGGGCCTTCTGCTTTCATCCGATGCTCTAGACGTACGTCCAGCTCTAGTTGTATCCAGTGCTGTCCGTTCGCATATGTTTTTTATCCTCGAGAGCTCATCTTTTGCTATCGACAGTCTTGATTCTAGATCATCTGTCAGTTTCTCTATGTCCACCCTTTGTGTACCCGCCTGGCCTCGCTCCCTTGTACTTTCATATGGTGGGGGTGCAGTGGGCCGGTGGGGTGTGGTAGTTGTCGGGGGAGGTACATACATTGGATCACTGTATCCTTCTGCGGGTACAGGTTTCTTTAATATCGGGTATAAACTTATTACCTCTACTGGTGGTGTTACACCTGGCAATTCTTTGATATCTTTCTGTAACACCAGTGGATTGTCTGTAGTCGATGGGAGATCAGGATTTGGTGCTGGCGCTTTAGGCGGTGGTACCTCTTCGAATAACCGCCAAAGATCTAATATTTCCCTCCTATTCTGCAGCTGTTTCCCTCGGTACTTCAAGAAAATGCATGTCATCACCATATCTAGAACGCTTTTGTCAAATGACCCTCCCTCTGGCCATATCTGGGGTAGCCCCTCTCCTTTCAACTCGGTTACCCATTGGTCGTGGTATTTCTTAATCCGCTCCGCGTGCCCTGGAAGGCTTTTACAAATATGTGATAATGGTGTTTCAGGCCCCATCTCTGTGTGCCCTTCTAGTGCTTATGTGTCTCTGTATGTCTGCAACTCCAATGTTACTGTAGTATCGATATTGTTTTTTCGTATTCTATTTCACATCCAGTGTTATGCTCGGTTGGGCTCTCCCTCCCTTTATTGCCCAATACAAAAACTGGCTGTACACAATTTCTACTTTGTTCTCTTCGGGGGACACATACAAGAGCAATCCATCATTTATTTTGACACTATCAACCCGGAAATCAAAAGGTACCCACTCACGTCACTGTCTCAACGTTGCCTTCAAAAGAGTTTTTATCCGGTCACACTTACCATGACCATTTGACAATTATACATTTATAGCCATTTTACACATTCGCAACATCAAAGTCGTCCCTTGACACATACGAGGTGCACACACCTCTTGGTAACACTCAGTACACCATTCACGCTGCCCTCCCTTTCCTCCCTAGCCGGCTGTCCCTGTCTATCTTACTTAGCGCATATGCATATATTTATAGGTTTCAACCTTCTCTCCCCCCTCTAGTAGGACCCTTGTTCTCTTACTTTTCTCCCAAGTTTGTGCTAATTCCGTTTTTATTCTCCCCCTACCCCTAAAGAAAAAAGAAAAAGAAGTAGTAGCGATCACTAATATATTCTCAGTGCCCCCTTTTGCTGAACACTTTTATCTTGTATTTCACTTCGTCATATATTCCCAGCACTAGTCAATATAGCACTATGCGGCGCCGCCTTCCACCCCCTTTCGGAGCTAGGTTCCCGTCACTTCTATCTCTTTATTCACCTCGTAATCCTAATGGCCATATGCAAAGAAAAAGAAAGGAAATTTTAGAGTAATCTTTAGTATATCTTCGTACCCCCTTCTCGTTCCCTGTCCTACCCTTCTCTCCCCGCTCCCTTTACAATCGCTCACACTCAGTACTCACGTGCCCGTCTTGAACCGATAGTCTCCGAAACTGGGTCCGTCCAGGCAGTGTCGCCGTTAACTCAACAGTCAGCCCCGGCTCCGGCGAGCGGTACTCAAAGGGGATTTTTTTCCAATCGGGATCCCGTACCCTTTCTCTATTGAGTGCGCACTTCTTAGTGTACCGGTCGCCGTTGGCGGGCAGCCTCCCGGAGCCGGCTCACCGTGCGTATCCCTTTTCGACCGGAGATTCTCGTGCCAAAAGGGGACGGTTATAATGGGTTTAGGAAGAAATAAAATCACGCTATCGGGGTCACCACTGAAGGCAAGCGTCCCCAAACAGCACGATCCTCCCCGCAACGAGAGACAATGAAGGACTCTCCCAAAATGGGAATAAGGCCAAGACAGAGTGCGGGTGAGCGTAAATGGGAGTTTATCAATCAGAATAGGGCATGCAAAGAACTCTGCAAACTCCGAGAGCGCTCTGTCTGACAATAGCAAAGACAGGCGTATATATTTACAAAAAACGTCATAAGAACCTACACACTATAGGGGGCACAAATTCATGGGGATTGGGTGGCGACGACTAACTATAGGTGCTGCTGTGATGTGGTTGGCTTTGGCTGGAAGACGTCATTGGGCAGCCTCGTGGGTTGGGCTGGGCCTGGCCGGGTGGCGGAGTTCATCCAGGCGGTGTTGTGGGGCCATCGTCGCCAGTGGCAGAGATGAATGTCTCTTCCTGACTTATTAGCCCTATGCCATGCACACCGCAGTCATTCGAGCATTTTTAGCATTATCTTCTTCAGTAAATCTTACAATAGGTTATACAACAGGTTAATGCAACACAGGAGGAATGCACCTTGTGAGGGGACTGGAGGCAATACGTCAGGACATGGTTACCAGTGTCCTGTTGACCGGGGCCATAGGTCGAGGGGCTAAGCTTCAGGGCCTGGCACGGGCGGTACATGTCTTTCTGCCTTGTTAGAAGTTGTTATGGATGTTCCGCTGTGTTTTGTCAAAGTGTTGGGTGTCTTTATTGCACAGGGCCATAAGTCTGAGGTGGTCCGGTGGGTTTGTGAGGTTTACGAGGGGGCGCGTATGTTCAGGCAGAGGTTTACTGCTGTGCTGTAAATAATGCAGGTGGCGGGTGGTGGCCTTGGGTGCTACAGAGGGGGTTACAAATCTTTGAAGCGGCTCCAGTCTGGTTGGGGGAGGTAAAGCAGCGCGGCGCGGTCTCTGCTCTCATGCCTTTGGCAGCCTTCATAGGGCGGGAGGGGGAATGGCCTTGCAAGTATTTCACAAAGGTATCTCCCTCGTGTGTTGCTGAGTTAGGTAAAAACATCAAACATTTGAACATTCTATAATACTTATTCAAATCCTTTTAAAACATGCATTTCAACTTTGCTGGATGTGTCTCGATTATACCCAGTCTGAACACCGTATTCGTACACTATGTTTTAACAACTACAGTATTTAATTATGTGCATATATATTTGCAGTAAGTGAGGTAGTAGTCGGGTTGGTGGAATACATAGGAAATGACTTGCCACTGTACGTGACGGTGGTGGCACATAAGAAGCTTAGACATACACACATAACAAGTGCATTTCTTGCGCCTCCTTCACATGAGTTCCAAAGTCTGGTTACATTCGTTTTCTCGTGTATTCTAGCAGCATTAGTTCAGTTATGGCGCGAGCCCATGGGGTGTAAGTTTCTCAGTAATACACGTAACAAATAGATTCTTGGTGCGTTCCTTTATTATTAGCATCCAACTGCAATGGTATATGCTCATCATTGCTTAGATCATGGGGGCATGATCTCTTTTAATTATACATTTTACAGGCTTTTATAATATAAGGGATTTTATGAGAGGAAAGCATCCTTTGCAAGTAGTTTAAACATTAATATACGAGGATTGTCAGGCCTGTGACGACCATTTTACTGTTCATTTTATTTTGCCTAGGCCTGCTGGCCGGGTCATGCTGGGAGCGATGATACGATACACTGCGGAAGGTGACTGTTACAATGTTAGTGCATTACACTGGCTCATGTCCTTCTGGTTCGTGGGAACGGGCTCGCAGCGGATCTACCAGGGTGCTGCGGCAACAAGGATGACTGAAACCCTCCAAGGGTGGGGGCCGCGCTACAGCGCGCTGAGCTCACCCCATCTTTACCAGACAAAAATGGTGTCTAGGCCTAGCTAAATTTTAATACGTGTGGGCAATTAATACGTGCGGGCAATGTCTCCAGTGGGTGAGCCCTCCACCACCTGGGCCCGGGTGGCATGAGGAGACGCCCAAGAGAGCCATAGTCCTTACCTGGGGAGAAAGTGCAGGCGAGAAGGGTCGTCTTGGACCAGTCCTCCCCTACACATTGTATGATGTTTTAGATTGCATTGATAGGCATTTCTCCCACTATACAGGTTTCTCAAAGTTAGAAGAGGTTCTGTCTCCAAATTGCATTGTATGATGTTTAGATTGCAAGGTTAAGCCTCTCTCCCACTATACAGGTCTCTCAAACTTGGCAGGGGTTCTGTCTCCAAATTGCATTGTATGATGTTTTAGATTGCATTGATGGGCCTCTCTCCCACTATACAGGTCTCTCAGGCTTAGCGGGGGTTCTGTCTCCAAATTGCATTTTATGATGTTTTAGATTGCATTGATAGGCCTCTCTCCCACTATACAGGTTTCTCAAAGTTAGCAGGGGTTCTGTCTCCAAATTGCGTTGTATGATGTTTAGATTGCATTGATAGGCCTCTCTCCCACTATACAGGTCTCTCAAATCTAGTTGGGCTTTTGTGTCCAGATTGCATGGTAAGATATTTAGTAAGTCCTAGCTGCGCCTTCAAACTCACTCCTCAACCAGTACATGCCCCCCCTGAACCAACATGGCTAGCTCACCGCGGTGAACCCAAGTTCAGGGAGACGTCCACTGTGCAGGACTCCCAGATCTAGCTGTGTTTGGTATCGTGCTCCACTGCTTCAACTGATCCTCAGATCTAGCTGTGCCTGGTATCAGACAATACTGCTTCAACTGACCCCAAATACAGTCACTCAGTCTGATACCCTTTGCTCTCCTAGGCGTGGGCCTCCTCCCTACGGTGCCGGACCCTCAAGTCTATCTGTGCTTAGTATCGTGCTCCACTGTTTCGGCTGACCCTCAAATCTAGCTGTGTTAGGCCCAGAACTCTGTCGCCTTCCTAAGCGTAAGCCTTTCTCCCATTATACAGGGCCCCTAATCTAACTGTGCTTAGTTCTGGACTCTATTAATCCCGGAAACCCATCACTACCTTGCTTAATCAAGTCCCATTCCACCAGACCGTTTAACACCCTAACCCTCCCCGACAGTGCACCCTTAGGAAACACACCCACCGACAGAAGCGACAGACTGAGCCAGAGAGCACCCCAGCGTATGCAGAGAAGGAAAAACCAAGATCACTGCGCCTGCACAACACAGCATAGAGGACCAACTACCCTACTACGCCTAGACCTTAAACTAGAAAAAGGCCTGACCCAGAAAAGGATGCAGAGAAAGAGAACAAGATCGTGCAACAAGAGACGCGAACACACAACACCGACAGAACCCTGAAGAAGCAGCCCCATTGGAAGGAAACACACCTAACGCAACCATATCTGGAACAAAATCTGTAAGAGAAAAATTCTTATACCTCACACCTTACCTCGGGACAACCGCGGAACACTGACACCTCAACACGGAAACCTCGAGACATGCAAAGAATTTCTCGAAACACCCAGAAAAAAGATGGGAGCACTCAACAAGAGAGTGGGAGGGCTCCAACCCCATTACCCCTTACATCACAAGAACAGAGGGGTACGATCAATTTCCACAACATCCCACACAATACGGCGAAGCCGCTACAACCAACAATGCTACCTCCGACCCAACAATCGGACTCAATGAAGAAGCCATCGCTGATCTTCATCCGAGCAGCATCACAGCAGAAACACCATGACTGATCAGCCCTGTTATCAACCTATTGGACTGCTTCAATGAAGAAGCAGCCGTCGCTGTTCTTCGCCCTACCAACACGAATGCGGAAATACCACAACTAGACAACCACAAACTTGAACAACGAATAACCACCAAACAAAATCACACCCAGAGAATCCACTGTAACTTAATAAACGTAAGGTCATTGTCCAAACATTCAACTGAAATATACGATCTCCTATCAGAAGGAGGCATAGACATCCTATTTGTAACTGAAACATGGCTAGACGACAACTACAAGATCACACTCAACAACTGCCTGCCTGAAGACTTCAAATGCATTCAAGCAAACAGGAAATCCAAAAGAGGCGGGGAACTAGCGATCATCCACAAGGAACAACTGGCCATCAAATTGGAAGATCCACTAAACATCGATAAATGTGAATCCTTAATACTATGGCTATCAGTAAACCCCAAAACTAACCTGAAATCTGATATACAGACCACCAACCTACAATCCGACTTTCATAGACGCATTCACGGAAGCAATCACCATCCTACCCATCAAGTACAATAATCTAATCATCCTCGGGGACTTCAACATCTGGTTCGACGGAGAAACCACAACCACGCAAAAATCCTTAACCGCCCAACTAGCAGCCACGAACCTACAACAACTAGTCAAAGGAGCAACACTCAGCAGGGCACACACTTGACGCAATGTTCACCAACAAGGATCTCATCACCACGGCACCCCCAATTCAAATACTCTGGAGCGACCACCTCATCATTTCATTCATAATCACAACGGCCGCTCCAACAAAAAAGCAACAAGAAAAACCACCGATCATGAAGAAAAGAAATTGGAGAACCATAAAAAACTACAAAAAGCGAAGAGGAAACATTACGACAACCGAATTTTCAGAGCACCAAACGCCCAAAAAGAACTATTCAAAATCATAAACGAAATAAAAAACCCACCGGGCTGCAACAACACGCCAATTCCATCGATGAAACTTTGCGATGACCTAGGAGACCACTTCAAAAACAAAATAACCTCCATCCAACACACCATACAAAACAGACCAAGCAATCACAGCTCAAACCCCAGCGACACCGATGAGGAACACCCAAACAAGCTACAAAGCTTCCCAGAAATATCAGTTGAGGCTTTCGTCAAACTGGTAAACCAAAGCAACAAATCAGGCTCTCATGAAGACCCTTGCCCCCCGGACATATACAAAACAATTCTCAAACAAGGAACCCCCATGGAATACCACAGGAATCACCCCAACCTCTCTATCTGAACAGGAAAAGTACCACAGGCCTTCAAATCAGAGTACATCAAACCGCTACTCAAAGACACAACAGGAAACGTAGAGGACTTATCCAATTACAGACCCATCTCCAACATACCCTACATAGCCAAACTGCTAGAAACGTACGTCTACAAAATAACCCAAGAATTCATAGAAGAGCACTGCCTACTAGACCAGGCACAAGTTGGTTTCAGACCAATGAGAGGAACAGAATCAGCTCTCCTCTCAATATGGGATGACCTCAAAATGAACGCAGACTCGGACAACAGTACCGTCCTGATTCTTCTTGATCTGTCCGCAGCTTTCGACACTGTCAACCATGACATCCTCATAAAGAGATTAGAAGGACTAGGGATTACAGACACCGCCCTACTATGGATCAAATCCTTCCTAACAAACAGAACCAAAACCGTACGGATGAAACCTTTTAAATCCAAACCTAGAGACTCCACGTGCGGAGTACCACAAGGATCATCCTTCTCCCCGCTTCTATTCAACATCTACATGTACCTATTAATCAAACTCATCAAAAAACATGGCCTCACATGCTACAACTACGCTGACGAAACTCAAATAACCTTCAACATACAAGACACCCGAGAAGAAAACACTACACTAGAGAATTGCCTTCGTGAGATATTCAACTGGATGAACCTCAACCACCTCAAAATCAACCCAGGCAAAACAGAGATAATGATTGTTTCAAAAAAGGGAGGAGACATCAGCTACATCCCCTGGCCAAGAGAGCTCAGCACCACACTTTTGTCAAGGCTTAAGTAGTCATGTAAAAGGAAGCGAGCACTGGTGGTGGACTCTCCTCAGGAGACCAAAAGGCTGATTCTCAGAAGACCTGGGCAGAGTGTCACCGTCAGCAGATCTTAGACAGTTGCAAGTTCCAGCAGGGTCGGATTGGTCCGTCCGTCGGCCATTCGGCCCATTGCCAGGCCAAAATTACTTCGAGGGCAAGGCCCTGGGGGCCAGTACCGCGCGTGGGCCATTTGGAGGTTACTACGCCCCCCTATTTCCCGCTCCAGAGCATATTGTTTGTCGTTCCCTCTTTCCTGGGCATGCCCCGGCCATTACGGAAAAGAGGAGCGAGTGGGTCACTAAATCCTGAAGTTGTTCCCATCACAAGCACACACTGCCAAGCAGCAGCAGAATCAGCAAATACAAACAGTTGCTGCATCCTGCCCTCGCTGATTGGCCTTGTTTTAGGAAACCCGGCAGTAACTACAGCCTGCCGAGGCAAGCACACTTCTTTCCTCCTGCTCCCGTCCTCACAGGTGAGGCCTATTGCTGAATAGGTGTTTTATTCATTTTAAAATGGTATTGCGGAGATGACTGGGCCATCCAAGAACAGCCTCTGGAGGCCACAAAGCTAGACACTTTTGTCAAGGTTCAAGCAGTCATGGAAAAGAAAGCGAGCACTGGTGGTGGACTCTCCTCAGGAGATCAAAAGGCTGGTTCTCGAAAGACCTGGGCAGAGTGTCACCATCAGCAGATCTTAGACAGTTGCACGTTCCAGCGGGGTTGGATTGGCCTGTCTGTCGGCCATTCGGCCCGTGGCCGGGCCAAAATCACTTTGAGGGCGAGGCCCTGGGGGCCGGTACCACACTTGGGCCGGTTTAGGGGTTACTGCGCCCCCCCTAGTTCCTGCTCCTGAGCATATTGTTCGTCGTTCCCCTCTTTCCTGGGCATGCACTGCTGACTTTATTTTAGTGCAAGAGTTTCATACATTTCACTGTTCGCTCAGACTTGTCTTATACTCTTCTTTGTTGTTGTGCTTCTTTTGTTTGGAATAGCAATCACGCTAGTCTAACGAGATAAACAAATACCTACACGAACGCGCCTTGTGAATGATGGTGTGAAGGTTGGATGCAGGCGCTGGACCAAAAGCCGAGCGAAGTCTGCACAGCAGTTGGCTTGGGAAAGCGACTCAGCAACTACAGTAGAAACCGTCTCTGTGGACGGTTGGCCCGTCTTCTGTATAATGCAAATACCCAGACTTGCAGGATGCATGCTTCACTTTTTTTGTTCCATTGGGGGCGACATGCTGTAGCATCAATTCATGGCCTTTAAAATACCCCGCACGGTGCAGCTTCCGATCTCCTTTAACACAAACGCTGGGAAATGGCCATGTCTAGCTAACGCCACATTAATCAAAGCCAGGTCTCTAAAGAATGGTTCAAGCAAGTGTTGGGGAATCGCCTGCTCACACTTTCTGTCGTGTGACCAACCAGTGCGCAAAAGATGTTTTAGAGCGTGGGGTTCTTGATGCCACCCATTTCTGCATTTGATACACCAGCAGCTAAACACACCCTGGGGAGGCAGCTCCTTCTGCATAGTCCATTTCTCTCCCAAGCTCGGGACAATGTTCTTTACCATAATGGAGAATGTGAAAAAGCACAGGGCTGCAAGGTTGGAGGGTGAGGGTGGAGGGCAAAGCGCACTACGCCTAGGGTACACTGGAGATGCTTCCCCTGATACCGGCAGTACTCCAAGTCCCTTGAAATAAAATTTGTCTTTACACTGCACCATGTCCAAGGGCTACTGTTATTCAAGCAGCACGTGACTAGTAATTTGCAAAAAGTAAACTTAACAAGTCCCAAGAAAAGGTTGCCTTCCACCCTTTAAGAATTTGATTGTTTTTGTTTTTATGTTGGGATGGTAGACATCGTTTTTCTTTGCGATTTTACAGTTTCATGGTGCTGTCGGGAGCTAAAATGAGTGATCACGAAGGAAACATTTAAGAATTTAGAGAGTTCACAAGCATGAGCGAAACAAACCCCAATACTCTAACTGCCATTTCTCTGCCGTGGTAATGCACTGCAGTGTGTTTCAATGTAAAGTCCACATTGTAATGTCATAATTTTAGAACGCCACCTCTCCAACATTACCATTTGGAGCTATGTTGAATTGTACATGCATGTCAACTCTCTGTATACGTTTAAAGTAGACTTTACCACTCACATGGAGTAGTGATAATGTTTACTTGTGTTCCTCCTAAATATATTTAACTTCCCGTGAAATATTTGATGCAATACATATTGCATAAATGTATGTATTTTAATGCTGCATAAATGCATGTATTTTAATGCTGAGATAGACAGGCTTGTACAGCTATCAGTGGGTATGTTGCTGGTGCTTGTTCTTGGAGGTTCCAGTAACACTGTTCAAGACCAGTTCATCACCTTTTAAGAGTGGCTAAATGTTTGAGGTCATACGAATGACATTAGTGTAGATCTGAAATTGTTGATTCTCTGACCTGAGTCACAGCAGCAAACTGGTCATTGTTACTAAAAATGAAGAGCAAAGGCAGACTAACATAACCAGGCCTGTTCGGGTTTGACCCTCTTATTGCTGCATTCTGAGGTTCATGAAATTCAGCAGATGCCAGCATTGACAATTGTGTTAACTCCTAGTCCCCACTCCTGCTGCTCAGCCCATAACACATGCATGAGATCACAGGTCGGGGGAGGGAGGGGGCGCCAACGATGCTTCCCGCCTGGAGTGCAATCTGTTGTAAAACCGGCCCTGCCTACATCAACCGACAAGAACACTGAGATCAAGCACCGACATCTGCCTGGAACCAAAACCCTATAATAGAAGAAAACTCAGAGGATCCTCTTTCTCTCACCAGGCACCGAAAACCTGGAATGACCTACCTAAGTATATACGGAACACAACAAACCACCTAGCATTCAGGAAACTCCTCAAATCATGGCTCTTCACAGTGTAACCACAACAGCGACGCACTAGAATGCCCACCCATTAAAACGACGAAAATAACACCAACCTCGGCCACTCTCAAAATGGACAAACACTGAACCCAAAGAACCGACCACACCACAGACAGATAAGATATCATGGGAAATAGCCATAAAAGGAGTTCTCCAGAGACTGATCACATACTCAGACCCAGACGAAAGCCCTAAATGACTCATCCACTCCCCCGGACGTACCATATCCAAACCAACAGACACATTAGATAGAAAGTTTGAGAGGAGTCCACTACACCAGCCCCAGCACCACTCCCCCCGGACGTACCATATCCAAACCGGCAGACGCATTAGATAGAAAGTTTGAGAGGAGTCCACTACACCAGCCCGAGCACCCAAGAAGGAGAATAGACACCCAACCCACATTAATCAATCCATCAGCAATAGAACACCAACAGAGCTGGTTAGAATAGAACGGCGGGGAGCAATCAGAACACTTACAGAGCACGTTAGAACAGCACAGGGAGCGCCCGACACAAACCAAACCCTGCCAGGCGTAACCCCTTTGCCCACCCTGATGAGATTGGGAGGATTGGCGAGTGCCACACTCGGACAGATTTCTGAACTTCTGTTAAACTTCATACAACCGACTAACAAAAAACTTAGCATTTCTGCAGACTTATCTCATTCAAAAATCTCACACAACCATCTCTCGCAGAACAACCCGCACGCACTTCACAACACTGCAACAACACATAAGCAACACCAACAGCACACGAGGACTGACATCGATCCAACACTCGCACCGAAGCTCAGCACCCGGTGTATACTGAGTTGAAGCTGCCAACAGAACACCACGCCTCTCACTATCCTACTCCCGCTTCACCTACTAACCCATCCCACCTTGTCATTTGCAGATCCGCCAGAGCGCCTGGGGACCAACTCCGTTGGTGATGGTGCGCGGTACAAATACCTTTAACATTTAACTTTTAACATTTACTGCTTGTTCACCCTGCCTCATACTGCTCTACTTCCCCACCCAAATATTGTTATTCCTTGCAGGCTATACTCACGTGTTCATGTTCTTCCGAAAGTCTCTGTTCACGGGGAATCCACAAGAGGCCTGGGCCTCTCCCTGGGGCTGTACCCCACTTCAACGAGCAGGCGGGACTTTTGTGAAAAGGGCCCCAACAAGGCCACTCAGCGTATGCGTTTATTGATTTTTAATTTATCCCCCTTGGTACTTCGTGTTACATAGAATGTGTGTTGCTTCTTGGAAGAAATACAGCAGTGTTTGCTTAGATCTCTTGTAGACACTTAATGGGGGCTTGGACCTGATGGGTGAAAGATGCAAAGGTGTGAGGGTCGAATCAGTGGTGTGGGGCTGGCTCCAGCGTGGCTGGGTGGGGGATAGAGGCCTACTGGCAGGGTTGTGGAGATGGATGGATGCAGTGCAGAGCCTGGTGGTGTCTCAAGCTCTTGCAGGGTGCATTCTTTTAGAAGATACTAAATATTCGTAACACAGGAGGGAGGAAGAGAACTGGACTTCCGTGGGAATATGGCTCATGCAGCACCAGTGCAAAATTGAGACCTGTGCATGAACACAAGCATTGTTAGCGGGTAGCTTGCCTTTTCTGGGCCTAATACAAAATTAAGTTGAGGGCTGTGGGCTTTTCTATGTGCCATGCATTTACTTCTAAGTGCTGTATGGCCTTTACATGCGGCCTTAAAATGCGGATTGCTCCCCTCCTGTACATTATATCACTGCATAAGGTGTTCGCCTTATTTAGAAGCATCTAAGGGGGTGGGATAGGCTCATTTCCATCCCAACATCTTCATGTTGAAAACTTTGAGCCCATCGGAACAGAACTATACTGTCTTGGAGAAAGACATTTTGGCAGTTAAGAAAGCCTGTCTCGAATGGCGTCACCTCTTACTTGGTTCCAGACACCCTGTTACCATATATACTGATCACCGCAACTTGAAACTCCTACAGCAACATGAGTGTCAGAACAGTAGACAAGCCCGATGGGCTATATTTCTTTTCATTATATGACTTGGTATTCACCTTCTTATCTGGAGCAGACAACCATATGGCAGATGCTCTGTTCAAAATGTATTCTGATGAAAACACTCCAATATCCAAGGAGCTCCTGTTACCTAAGGCTATGTTTATGTTTGAGGTCTCCACCTTTCTTCAGTGAGTTAAACAAACTACTCTTCTGAAAGATCAGCTGATACAAGGGATCATGAATCAACATAACCTTCAAGAAGAAGACGGATTGTTGTATCACAATCAGGCTCTCTTTATACCTTCCTCCATTCTTCAGTTGGAAGTCCTTCAGATGTGTCATGATATCAAATCAGCAAGTCACTGAGGAGTCACAGTCACCCAGGAAAACCTTATACAATACATTTGGTGGCCTACAGTATTAACTGATGTGAAAAGGTATGTTGCAGCATGCTCTATTTGTCAGCAGAGTACAACTCCACGAAGACTACCTTTGGGTAAATTGAAGCAGCCAGTCTTACCTACCTCGCCTTGGGAACACATCAGCACAGATTTTATAGTGGCTCTCCCCCTTTCACAAGATCAAACCACTATAATGGTAATAGTGGACCCTCTAACTAAGATGGTATATTGTATAGCCTTACCTAAGGTTCCAAAAGCTCAAGTCATGGCAAAGGTATTCCTCCAAACCATATTTCGACTTCATGGCCTACCATCGACCATTCTTTCAGACAGAGGCCCTCAATATACATCTAATTATTGGAAACATCTCTGTAAAATGTTGGTTATACAACAGGCTTTAACCTCTGGATATCACCCTCAATCAAATGGGCAGACTGAATGCTTAAATCAGTCCCTAGAACAATACTTGAGATGATTTGCTAAAGCTTCTCAGGATAACTGGGTCTCAATACTGCCTTACGCGGAATTTGCATATAAAAACTCACTGAATACATCCATTGGAGTTAGTCCATTTTTCTGTTCTTACGGTTTTCACCCGACTAGTTCAGCTATTAGATCCTTTGATAAGCAGTGGTCAAGGGAGCAGGAGCGGTCAGGAGCAGTGCTCCTCTACTTTTATAAAGTACGTTTTACAGCTCCTATACTTTGATTTTAAAAAGAAACTGTTCCGGAATCGTTTCGTTTTAAAATAAAAGTGTAGGAAGAGGTTGCAGCTTGCACTTTCAGTGTACTGCACTGAAAGTTCCCTTAAATAGCAGGTGCAAGTGTTTGGGGGTTTGTATTGTGTGTGGGAGGGGGCATAGTGATGGGGTTTGTGGGGAGTGGGTGCAGGCCAGCAGGGAACATAGTTCCACTACTTCTTTACATACACTTCGACCACTGCTGATAAGGTGCCATCTGTGGACAAATTAGTACTCAAAGTACAATAAGGTCACACAGATGCATTACAGGTACTGACTGAAACAAGAATGGCAAGCAAAAGAAGAGCCGATTCAAAGAGACTTCCTGTACCCGATCTCCGAGAAGGAACTCTGGTGTGGCTATCTGCTAGATATTTACCCAAACATCTGGTTCCCTCTAAACTATCTCCCCGCTTTTTTGGACCTTTCAAAATCCTACAAATTATGTGACCAGTGGCTTTCAAACTTTAACTGCCGGCCACCTGGTCCAGAATTGATCCTGTCTTTGATGCATCTCAGTTGAAACCCTATATTGAAGATCCATTCAAGAGGAGGACTGAACAGAAACCACCTCCTGTGGATACCCAGTCTGGACCTGAGTTTGAAGTTCAAGCAGTCTGTGATTCAAGTTATCGCAGAGGTCAGTTACAGTACCTCTTTGACTGGAAGGGTTATGGACCATCAGACCGCACTTGGGAACCAGCTTCTGCTGTTCATGTCCCCACACTTCTACAGCGTTATCATAGACTGCATCCCTGGAAACCGGGACCATGTGGTCATACTGTTAGGACTCTTTGTAATTGCTTGTCCTTGTGGCAGTGATGGAGGCACAGACATTCTAATGGCACCTTCACCCCCTCAAGATGGCATTTCCTTAACGGAACGTTTTGCACTCCGAGCAGCTTTCTAGCCTTTTCCCAAAATGTTGCTGCCGTCCGTTGTCAGGGCAATGGTACACGCTGTACACTTTATTAGAGAGGACCGGGAACGTAGCCCTTTGCGTTGCTTCATTTCATTTGGTCCTTGCTCCGCACCATTGTTTCTTTGTTTGAGAATTCGCTTCTCCTGTGTGACGGCTCCTCCATCCCCACCTGGCTTCCCCAGATTCACGGCTTCCCCGAGTAGGGCTTCTCCCTCCTTGCAGCCGTAACGTACCTTGGGTCCCAGCTTCTCCGGTACTCTCCTTCCTTGCTTCTGCTGCTTCGGCTTTGCTGGGTCAGGCTTCTCCTTTCTCGCAGCAGCGATCTACATTGAGTCTCGGCTCCTCTGGCACTCAGCTCCTGCTCTCTTCTCTCACGGCATCGATGGGTCAGGCTTCTCGCTGCTGGTTTTATTCCTCTGGGCTGCCGCTCAGGACACTCTTCTACCTACCGCTTGCTAATTTGTTTCCTTTTCTTTTCCACTAGTTCTCTCTTGCTTCTCCGTGGCTCTCACTCTGGTTCTCACTTGGGATTTTCTTTGCTCCTTTCGCCTGCTCTCCCTCAACGTCACATTTTCCTTTTTATTTCCCAGCAGACTTCTCCATTGCTCTGTCCTTACATCACAGATCGCCAACATTTCTACTGGACTTCAAGACCTCATTTTATCCGGACTCCTACCGAACTAAGGGAATATTTGCTGCAGTGATTTTCCCCTACTTTCGGGGCTTGGCCTGGTGATTACCATCCTCCCAGAATTCTCTTTCGGGAGGCGAGTGCTTACCAAGGCCTTGTCTTTCATCATCATTCTGCAGACTTTCCACTCAACTCCTTCAGACCAGGTCAGTCTTCAATCTCAAAGTTACACAGATTGTTACATTCCTCCATGCAATGTAGCCATATTTGCTTCACAGGGGAACCAGGAAAGAAAATCCATGTTTCCCTGGTCTTTTCCCTTTCGGTGTTCCACTGTGAAACAAAAGGTTTGTAGGTCTAGAAACCATTGCATGACCCGAGGGTTGGACTCTTTATGTTGGCTAATCCAAACTAAGGGTGAGTGGTCGGTAAGCAGTTTAAACTTTCATCCCAATGGTATGGTATTGTTTATTTATAAAGCGCCTATACACAGGCAGTGTTTCAAAGCGCTCAAGGAGGGTGAGAACATGGGGAAAAAACAACAGTCGCTCAGAGCCCTTGAAATTCTGAACCGATAATAGTCTTCGCAGGCAGAGTAAGTGCATAAAAAAATGTAACAGTTTGAGATACAGCAAATGGGCCTGACTGCGATTGTGCAGTTTTACCAGTGCAATTAACGGGTAAAGACAAGGGGAAGAGACAGACGAACTTCAGACACAGTGCGTATGGATCATGCAAGTGCACAGATGGTTACAGGGAGTTGGGAGGTCCAACTGCACCGGTCAGTGCAGACTAGGGTCTGACTGGGACAAGAAATAGGCCTGGACACCCAAATAAAAGTGGCCCACCCCTTGCCTCAAAACAGTGGGCCACCCCTTGCCTCACGACCCTTGACCTCTGATGACATCACCCCGAAGTGATGTCATTTGACCCCACTCGCAAGTGAAATCCCAGGAAGCGATGAAACACGACCTTTCACCCCTTGAAAAAACAGGAAGTGGCATCAAATAGCATTGTTCCTAAGTACACTACGAAAAAAATATGGTTATGATTTCACTAATGTGATATACATTTCATACAAAAATGGATCACCATATGTATCATTAATATCTGTGTGTATAGATCCATATTGCCAAATTACTGTGAATGCAAGCAGACGTCCAAGGCCAAATGATAATATGTTATTGTATAGCACTTAAGCTATTTTTTTATGGAACAAATGTGCATACAATATCAACCTGCCTGTGTTGGTACTCATGTATCGACCTAAGAAGGATGAAAGGCTGAGATGGCCTTGTTGGGATTAGAACCTGAAGGTCACACACACATCGCAGCAGTGAGCGCTCAACCCACCGAGCTATCACATCGACTATAGTAAAATGAGCAATTATTCTGTAGTGTATACCATTAAACTGGTAACTGAGATTTAACAGCAGACCAGTTAAGTTCATCTGCAGGTCTGGTGCAAAGTTGGCCGCATGTCAAGCCTGCATGCATCTACTTTTAGGCTTCAGAAGTTGGCAAAATAGGAAAAGCAGCTCACTCACAAGACATTCCATACTCTGAGCACTCGTTACCTCATACATGCAAACAAACATCCTGAACAGCATGCCAGGGAGATGGAAAAGATAGACACATTACAACAAAGCATTCATTGTGGCACAATGAAGTCAATGGCCACTTGATGTGCTATGGTCAAATATTTCTACACTGTACAGAAGCTTTTAGGCACAAGGATTTTGTCAAGTGACCAAGGACACCGAGATGGAATGTCTTGTGATGATCATAACAGAGACAACGGCAGAAAAAAACATGCTATTACTGCAACTTGCGAAAGGTAAACTACATAGGGCCTCATCACGAGTTTGGCGGTAATGCAGCGGTTTTCCTGTCGAGCGTTATTAGCGCTACCGCCAAGCCCCCCGGTGGATAGTCTGCCAGATCATGAGTTTGCATGCACGCGCACATGGACATGGCGGTAGCGCAAATAGCGCTCGATGGGAAAAAGGCCCAAGCACCCGTAAATCCAGCGCACCGTGCGCTACCGCCATACTGCGCTAATAGCGAGCACCATAAGCGCGCGCTAGGAGCGTGCGGGAAACGCATCACCGCCGGAACGGGGAACAAAGCGGCGGCCATTTTGGAAATCATAATCCGTCGGATCTCACAGCCCCTGCAAGCCATTCACCCCTGGGAAGAGTGAATTATGTCACAGGAGCACACTAGGGGCAAGTCAGCCCTGGACAGGGTCAGGAAACCTAAATTCAGTGACCAAGAGCTGGCTGTACTGGTGGATGAGGCAGAGATCCACCATGATGAACTGCAGCAGCGCAAGACAAGTGGGCAGCGTTGTGCACAGATCTGGCGGAACATCAGCCAGAGGGTGTCTGCAGTGGGGCGCGTGCCCCGGGATGGCGAGGACTGTCGCAAGCGCCTCAATGACTTGCGTGTCAGAGTACGCAGCATACTCTCACAGCACAGCAGTGCAAGCATGGGCACTGGAGGATGGCCACCACCACCCGAACTCACACCCTGGGAGGAGAAGATGACTGCCCTAATCGACATGGGCACCATAGAGGGAATAGGTGGAGCGGAGGCAGGCACTGGTATCCAGCCGACTGCAGGTGAGTCCCACCCCAAATGCATGCATCACTGAAAGGACCAGACATGCAGACCCTGAGTGAATGAATGTGATGAAATGTGTGTGAGGCACTGCAGACACCCATAACTGAGCCCTTGAACCACTGAACCGTAGTGCCGCCTAGACTCCCCTGCACATGCACTGCATCAATACAAGGGGCAGGGGACAGACACCCATAGCCATGGGACAGCTACATAGAGTGTGAGTGTGCATGAATAAACCCCCAGGACCTTGTGCATGGTGCATCCACATCCCGCATGTGATGATGGCACACACACATTTCCATGCAGTGTTCCTCTACACTCCCACATTCCACCATTCACTACATGGGGATTGAACAAAATGCCAGTGCCATGCATAATCGCAAGTGCCTACAATCCCACTTGATGGCATGAACTGCTTGATACTTATGTAGGTTGCCCTGAACTCAATCCACACACTATGAACCCCACAGGCGCACTGCGATCTTCACGGGATGACGATGAGGAGGCCACTCCATCACAGCGCCCGAGGCAGCGTACCTCGACCAGCACCACCACCCCGCAAAGGGGCCACCCGGAAGGGAACCGACACCGGACCCATCCCACATCACCACACCGCAGCCGAACCAGACTGCTGCAGCACCCACATGGGCACAGGGTGTCAGCGCCTAGCTCACCCCAAGCCACCATGCAGACTTCCGATGCAGAGGGAGTCACCTGTGGGTCAGAGCCCGATGTGGGACAGACACCGCCAGCTGCGCCTCAGGCAGGACATGTGCATTCCCCTTGAAGCAGCGACGCCGAAGGGATGGGCACACCACAGGGGACCCAAGGGCCAGTCACACAGGGAGCACAAACCCCACGTGTGCATGTGCATGTGCATCGTGTCCGCACGCCAGAGCCAGATGTAGACACACCATCATATGGCAGCCCAGAAGACCGACACTCAGAGCCCTGCAGCCCCATCCAAGCCGCCAACATGTCCCCATGCAGCACCCCCCACAAAAGCCCACAACTGGCAGGCCGGCACCTGCCACACCAGGGGTACCTTTTGTCACGGGACCAGCTGTGATGGGACGTCTGGACATAATTGAGGCCAAACAGGCAAAAGTTGAGTCCATGGCCAAAGTGCACAGCTGGTACATCAAGGCCATCAGCGGGTCCATACTGCATGGCTGCAAGTACATTGCCGAGACAACGCCCACACACGGAGAGTGGTGGAGCAATGTACCTCAGCCCTGACAGGTTTTGGCCAAAGGGTATGGGAGTTGTGCGAGGCAGTATCTGCACTAGCTGAGCAGACAAGGGAATCGAACAACCTTCTCCGTCAGCATCTGCAGACAACCGGGTCATCCCATCAACCTCTACTACACCCACAGAGGGATCCCTTGAGCCTTCACCTAGGCGCCTTTCATTGCGCCACCTGAGATCCCACACACCAGAGGGGCCAGGACATGGAAAGCGCCCGCGACCATCATAGATGGACATGGCATTGTTGTGGGTGCCCTGAGAACATTCACCTACCTGCACTGTTGTGGGGAGTTAACTGGGGGAGAGGGGGATTGTGTGCTGGGTGTTCACTGGGAGGAGGGGGGATTGTGTGCTGGGTGTTCACTGAGGGGATGGGGGATTGTGTGCTGGGTGTTCACTGGGGGGAGGGGGGATTGTGTGCTGGGTGTTCACTGGGGGTCGGGGGATTGTGTGCTCAGTGTTCACTGGGGGAGGGGGATTGACAATCTTTGAATAAATCACGTTTAAAAATCACACAAAGCATGGACAGTTGTGATTGTGATTAAGTTCTCTTTAATGTTCAAGTGACATGTGCAAAATGTAGCCATCACCCGTATAAAAAAAAATTATCAATCAAGCCCTGTCTGGCCAACCTCCCTTCCCTCAGCCCATTCCTGTGTGCACGTGCAACACCTTCTGGCACATCATCATCTTCACTCCCATCCTCAGCTGGCTGCACATGAGCATCGGGGGGCAGTGGCACATTCCTGCGACAGCAAATGCTGTGCAGCATGGCACATGTCAGTACAATTTTTCCAACTTTTTCAGGTGCATACATCAGTGCCCCTCCCGTACGGTCTAGGCACCGGAAGCGTGCCTTCAGCATTCCAAATGCCCTCTCCACGCAGATGCGTGTACGTCCATGGGCAATGTTGCATGCCCGCTCAGCTGCAGTGTGTGGATGACGCAGAGGGGTCATGAGCCATGTGTACTGGGGATATCCAGAATCACCTGCAGGGGAGAGAAAGCAGGTATGGGGACAAGGTAAGTTCAGTGGGTGCACAAGGCTCAGTCATCAGTGACATTGTCAGCAGGATAAAGTTTGTGTCGAAGAGGTCATGCTATCTCTTTGCAATGTTGGCATCCACCCTTTGACATCCAGGACATGCATGGTGTGAGGTTGCCATACAGCTGTGTATCTATGTATTTGTGAGTTGTTATGTGCATCACACTCATGTATTACATGTGGCCTACTTATCATTTGGTCACTTACATTGTGGAGTGTGCTGTGCTAGGAGCAGCATTGAATCAATGGAGTACTTACAGCTTGCAACGCCTGTTTCTAAATGTAACAGTACTCTGTCCCTTGTCACTGGAGGAGGGGACCCATCCATCTGCTTGTGCATGCGACATGTGGCTAGCCCATGTGTCATTGGCATTCCCTTTGGCTGCTGTTGCATTTGCTGGTTGGCACTATTATGTACAGTTCTCCAGGCATGTGATTGGCCAATCAGGGGTCAGTGTTTCAGGTATGTACATTGTCGTTAATCAGACTACTTTTGTGTAGTGCTTTTGTGGAAGTGCCGACTTTCGTGTAACATTGGCATGACTGTCGGGTGGCCAGGGTGGGATGTCTGTGCTGTGTCAGGGTAGGAAGCTATACTGCAACACACACAGGAGGCTTTGTGGTACTAGGCCTTCTATATGTGACTGTGCTGCCACATGTCTTTGACATCCAGAATGGGTGTGTTCTGCTGTGTTGGACATGTCCAAGGGTTCTCTTGCAAGGTACAAGCATGGGTATGCTGCAGTGCTGGTGCTGCCTATTGGCATGCAGGGATTTCACTGTGTATGACCAGCCCCATCAGATGTAATTCAACATGCATTACGGGCTACATTTGTACTCGCCCATCATCCATGTGTTTTGGCCTAAGTGCCCTTCCATGTAAGCTGGAAGGGTACTGTTGCGCAGGACCATGGAGTCGTGGGTGGATCCTGGGTAGCGGGTACAGCAGTGGCTGAAGGTGAGGTCAGGGCTACATGTCATTTGCACATTCAGGGAATGGTAATTTGTCCGGTTTCTGTAGGCTGCCTCATGTGCCTGGGGTGGTACAAGTGCTACATGTGTGCAGTCCAGGGCTGCTATAACATTTGGAACTTGGGCAATGGCATGGAATTGACCCTTCAGCTGGTTCGCCTGTGTGGCTGGCAATGCAATGTGCTCATTCACATGGATCAACAGTGCATCCAGCACCTGTCCCAGCATGGCACTAAAGGTGGACTGGGCCATGTCATGCATCATGGCAACGGTGTGTTGGTAGCCGCCAGTCCCGAGGAATTGTAGCACGGACACAAGCTTCACAGGCGGGGGCACTGCTGTGCTGATGGATATACGGCTGCCGATGTCAGCCTGGATTGTGTCCAGCAACTGGGTGATGGTTGCCCTGTCCAGCCTATATTCGGTCACCAAATGGCCATCATTCAGGGCCCAGGGTGTTGGCCTGGCCCTCGGGATGGCTGGCCGCCTTGCTGGTGCTGCTCTCCTCCTCCTCATCGCCACTACCCCCTGCGCTCCCAGTGCCCTGGCCTGGTTGGCTGGCCTCTGTAGCTCCAGGCGCAGCAGGTAGATGTCCACATCAAGGCTCCCGGCTCCAAATGGCAGCATGGTGTTTGGAAGTGTGCGTTGTGCATTGGTGGGTCCTCTGTAGGCCTCTGATTTGCATTGATTTCACCTGGGCCCTTGTTGCTGTCTCCTCCCTGCTGGTGCAATGGTGTTGGGGAGGGTGTGTTGTGCATGGTTGGGTCCTCTGTAGGCCTCTGATTTGCATTGGTTTCACCTGGGCCCTTGTTGCTGTCACCTCCCTGCTCCTGCTGGTGTAATGGTGTTGGGGAGGGTGTGCTGTGCATGGGTGGGTCCTTTGTAGGCCTCTGATTTGCATTGATTTCACCTGGGCCCTTGTTGCTGTCTCCTCCCTGCTGGTGCAATGGTGTTGGGGAGGGTGTGTTGTGCATGGTTGGGTCCTTTGTAGGCCTCTGATTTGCATTGGTTTCACCTGGGCCCTTGTTGCTGTCGCCTCCCTGCTCCTGCTGGTGTAATGGTATTGGGGAGGGTGTGCTGTGCATGGGTGGGTC
The DNA here is from genome assembly GCF_040938575.1 of Ambystoma mexicanum. NCBI lineage: Eukaryota > Metazoa > Chordata > Amphibia > Caudata > Ambystomatidae > Ambystoma > Ambystoma mexicanum. Next base: position 201,223,485 of record NC_090940.1, read on the forward strand.
CTTTGTAGGCCTCTGATTTGCATTGGTTTCACCTGGGCCCTTATTGCTGTCTCCTCCCTACTCCTGCTGGTGTAATGGTTTTGGGGAGGGTGTGTTGTGCATGGGTGGGTCCTTTGTAGGCCTCTGATTTGCATTGGTTTCACCGGGGCCCTTATTGCTGTGCCCTGTGTTCTTTTACCTCCAGCATTCTGTTGGGGGTATTTTCGGTGGATTATCCGCCACTTTTCTGGCGCTAATAGCGCCTACGCCAGACTCTTGATTGTTATGTTTTAGCGCGAATGGATACTGGCGCTTTTACAGCCGGCTGTACTTGCGCCGGCTGTAATAGCGCCGGCGGTATTTGTACTCGTGATCCAACCCACCCTCAAATCCGGCACTGATAGAGTTACTGCCGAATTTAAGGGTTACCACCAAACTCGTGATGAGGCCCATAGTCCCAAATGGATGCTTATTCTACTCTAAAATTGGTTGTTTATCACTAATACATATTTATGAATAATACAACAGCACAGCAATTCCAGGGGACACCGTGCCCCCTGGAGTGGCGGCACAGTGACAGCCGCCGACCCGGCGGTGGCCCCAACCCCTCAACTTTGCATGTTGCAGCACCTTGTGAATGATGCATGCATCATTATTTATGATGCACACATCATGCATGCAAATAAAGCATCAAAGCAAGGTAACGTGTTACCTTGCTTTGATGAATTATGCCGTTGCAGGTGTTATTTTTTTTCTCCAAAAATAATTGTTGTTCAAATTCTTTTTTTTTTGTCCAAACCGGCCCAGCCATGGCCAGAAACCAGCCCCCACTCCCCAGGGACGATTTTGGCCCGGTCACGGGGCCAATCTGACCCTGGTGGAGACTGGGTAAGTGCAGAGAGAGCCACTCTCTTGGGTTATTTCTCAAGTACAGTGAGCGTGGGTGGGGAGTAGGGCCATGAGGTAAGTGCGAAAGAGGACTGGCAGGGGTGCCAGGGACCTGTGAGACTCTGAGGTAGAACAGGCGGCCAGTCTGCAAGCTATAAGAAAGAGGAGAGAGAGAGGGGAAGAGGAGGGGAGGAGCAGAGAACTAGAGTAGCAGGGTAGAGGGAGAGAGAAGGAAGAGGAGAAGAGGCAGGTTTTGAGGAGTTTCCAGAACTTAAGACGATCAGGCTCAAGACGCAGAGCGGCAGGGAGGCTATTCCAGGGCGAGGCACCTGCTGTTACTCACCGGACGGGGAGTATACCAAATCGGTGGCCGGAAGGCACAGGACTGAACTATTGATTGAAGAGCTAGGTCGGAGCCTCCAACCTAGCCTCCTCTCTGTGAGGGCACAAGACCTTTTTAACGATATGACTCTCTGCTGGGTAAGACCAGGCAGAGAGACTGATCGCTCAAAAGGGCGGGGAGGACACGCCGCCAAGAACTCAGCTGTAAAGGAAAAACAACAGGTGAGCAATTGGGAATAAAGAAAGATCCCTTTCCCTCGATACTTCTTTCTAGTAGTACCTGAACTATGCCCTCCCCTTGTTTCAAGGCAACCGGAAGCCACCTACAAGTAAGAGAGGAGAATGTAACCTGTCCTGACTATAGTTGTCAATTAACTAAGGAAAATGGATAACCATACAAAAGAAAACCCTTACCACTAATGTGCTGTTGAATCTGTAATGTCCAAAGAGTTCATGACAACGGAAGTGCAAAATAACAAATAGGTAGGTTAGTTAGGGAAACTGAACCCGGGTGGAACGAGGGCCGCACTAGAGTCGGGTAGGTGCACTATCCGCAAAGCGTCCCTGTGCACTACTGAAGAATGTCCAATGGAAGTCTGATTGTGGAAAGAGGATGGTAACAGCAACAGCAAAGGACACAATTGAGTTGGAGTGTTGCAGGTGATATAGTTCAGCTGCAAGGTACAATGAGTACCAGAGATGTGCTTGTTAGCAAGTGGTGAAAAGAAGAGTATTACCGATGCCGTGACCACAAGGTTCCAAAAGCGGCAGGCAAAAGCAATCCGTGAAAGAAGAAACAGGTCTGGTACACGGGTAAGTAGTTTTCCAAAAGCGGCAGGCAAAAGTAGTAAGTGAAAGAAGAAACAGGTCTGGTACACGGGTAAGTAGTTTTCCAAAAGCGGCAGGCAAAAGCAGTCCGTGAATGAAGAAACAGGTCTGGTACACGAGCAATTAACGTAGGATTGAAGACGGAACTTCTAAATACCGGGATGCAACTTTAATCAGAAGCAGCGTTTCGCCCGGTTCCGAGGTTTAAATCGGGAAGGAGAAGGCGGAACCGGACGAAACCGAGGCTCACGCATCATCGCCTCTGAGCTGACAGTGGGAGGCGGAAAGCTGGGAATTGTAGTCCGAACTTGCCGCGGAGTACTGCGGAGTGAGCCGAAGACACTATTTTCCAGGGCAGTTGCCAGTGGGTATAGAATGGGTTTGCAATATGACGCATACCCTTACGGAGGGCAATAACCTTCCTGCGGGCCTGCCGAGGCGTAACAGCATCCACCCCCAAAGGCGGCACCACCCCCCTACGGGCATGGAAGCGGCGAAGCAGGGCCGGGGCATGGATATTAGATAAAGGCTCGCAAGACCTATCCTCAGGGCCAAATCCCTTCCAGTCAACCAGGTAAAAAGGACGACCCCTCCGAAGTCGAAAATCCAGGATATCAGCCACCTCGAACTCATCGTTGTCATCCACCCGCACCGGGGGTGGGCGGACCGGCAACCGCATGTTGGCTGGGCAAGGCTTCAGCAGACTGACATGAAACACTGGGTGCTGTTTCCAGGACGAGGGCAATGAAAGATGCACAGCAACTGGATTTAAGACCTTTGTAACAGGAAAGGGACCCACAAACTTGGGTAAGAGCATTTGTTTACCAGGTATTCTCAGGTTGCGTGATGACAACCAAACCTTCATACCCACACGGTAGTTGGGTGCAGGTTTCCGATGCATGTCTGCAAATTTCTTTGCTTTTGCCTGAGCATGCAGCAGATGTTGACGAACGACTCCATGAATGGACTTGAGGTCCCGAACACACGCATGAGCTGCTGGATTGTCAATGGGAAGGTCAGGATCCAGGGGCAAGGACCGCGGATGGTGTCCGTAAAGTGCAAAAAAGGGAGATACACCAGAAGCGGCATGCAGAGAATTATTATAAGCGAATTCAGCGGATGGTAGCAACGCCAACCAAGAGGACTGGAAACGAAGTGTAAGGCAGCGTAGGTATTGCTCGAGAGTAGCGTTGAGCCGTTCAGTCTGCCCATCGGTTCGTGGATGGAAGGCAGAGCTGAACCTGTCATCGATGCCAAGAGATGCCGTCAGAGCCCTCCAGAAACGTGACGTAAACTGCGTCCCGCGATCCGAAACCACAATAGAAGGCAGACGAAAGAAACGAAACACGTTTTTAAGGAACAATGAGGCCAATGTCGGAGCAGAGGGCAAACCCGCACAAGGAATGAAAAGCGCCATCTTTGTGAAATAATCAATTACCACCCAGATTGTGTCAAAACCGTCAACCGGTGGCAGGTCCACAATGAAATCCATAGAGACCATGTACCATGGCTTGTGAGGGACCGGGAGTGACTGCAACAAACCCACAGGTTTAGACCGGGAGACCTTACATTGAGCGCACACAGAACAGGAGGCCAAATAGTTAACCACGTCTTGAGACATAGACGGCCACCAGGCCCAACGACGGAGCAAGTCCAGAGTCTTCTTTTGGCCTGGATGAGCCGCTATCAAGGAGTCATGGGACAAAGCAAGGGCATGGAGACAAGCTTTCCCCGGGGGCACAAACAGGCGGCCCTGAATATAGGGAAGTCCTTGTACCACGTCAAGATTGAGGGCTACACATTCCTCTTTATGTGTATTCACCCAGTCAGAGATTAAAGAACGGAGCAAAGGGTGTGGAGTACATGCACATACTACCCTAGAAGGCAGCAGAAGAGGGCAATCGGGTTTGCTTTGCTCCGGGTGAGAGGGCAGGCGAGACAAGGCATCTGCACAAACGTTGAGACGGGCTGGCCGATACGTGATGGTGAAATTGAACTGAGAAAAGAAAAGGTGCCAGCGGGCCTGCCGGGCAGTGAGACACTTCATCGACTTGAATGCCAATAGACTCCGATGGTCAGAGAAGACAGTAACCGGATGACGGGCCCCCAATAGGTGGTGACGCCATTCCGAGAAAGCGTCCTTGACTTCCAGGAACTCTCTTTCCGTGATAGGATAGTTGCGCTCGTATGGTGTCAGTTTTCTCGAAAAGAATGCAACCGGATGAATCTCACCCGAGTCCTGACAGGGTTGCGACAGTATAGCCCCAATGGCCGTCCCAGAAGCATCAGCTTCCACAAAAAAGGGTAGGAGCGGATCGGGATGTTGCAGCACTGGAGCTGAAGAAAAAGCCGCCTTTAAGGCCTCGAAGGCGGATTGCGCTTCTGGTGTCCATCGGTATGGCTGTTTCGAGCTAGTTAAAGCTGTTAAAGGAGCCGAGATGGTAGAAAACGAAAAGATAAAGCGCCTGTAAAAGTTTGAGAACCCCAGGAATGACTGTAGGGCTTTGGTTGTAGTAGGAACAGGCCATTCCAAAACAGCCTTAACCTTGGACTGGCTCATCCGGATGCCCCGATTGGTAAGGTCATAACCTAAAAACTCAACCTCCGATGAATTGAAGATACACTTCTCGGCTTTGACGAAGAGACGGTTCTCTCTCAGCCTTTGTAAGACGAATCTCACATGTTCGGTGTGTTCACTCTTGGGTGAAGAATAAATCAGTATATCGTCTAGGTAGACCACAACAAACCGGTCCAGACAATCGTGAAAGACATCGTTCATGAAGGCCTGAAAGGTGGCCGGGGCGTTACACAACCCGAAGGGCATCACAAGGTATTCAAATAACCCGTACCAAGTCTTGAAGGCGGTTTTCCACTCGTCCCCCTCTCTTATGCAAACTAGGTTGTAGGCACCCCGCAGGTCAAGTTTGGGAAAGATTACAGAAGAACCTAGCTGATCCAAGAGTACAGAGATCAGGGGGAGAGGGTACTGGTTCTTAACTGTGATTGCGTTTAATGCCCTGTAATCAATGCATGGGCGAAGGCCGCCTTCCTTTTTAGGAACAAAAAACAGAGGAGACGCTGCCGGTGATCTCGATGGTCTGATGAACCCTGTAGCCAATGCCTTGTCAATGTACTCTTTTAGCACTTTGTCTTCTGGCAGTGTGAGTGAATAAACCCTGCCAGCAGGTATTTTAGCCCCCGGTACCAGGTCGATAGGACAATCATATGGCCTGTGTGGGGGCAACTGGTCTACGCCACCTTTATCGAAGACGTCCCGGAAAGAAGCGTATTCCACAGGGATACGAGGTTCGATGGCATTGGTAATGGCACCTATCAAGGCCATTGAGGCCACCAGGGCTTGACAGGAAGTACCGGAAATGCTACTGGTCTGAAAACACCTTTCGTTACAGACAGAGGAGGGGAATTGTACCACCTTCCTGGCCCAGTCGATGTCAGGATTGTGGTGCTGTAACCACGGAATGCCCAAAATTACACAAAGCTGGGGGGCCTTAATTAGGTCAAATGTGAGTGTTTCAGTATGTCCATCGTCCGTCTGCATACGGACGAGAGACGTGCTTTGAGTAACCAGACCCGAGACCAGAGAAGAGCCGTCTACCGCATGTACGGCTTCAGGTTGTGGTTTAGAAACCACAGGAACGTTATTGCTCATGGCATAGTCATAATCCATATAATTCCCAGTAGCACCGGAATCAATTATAGCCTGAGAAGAGAAAGAACAGTCAGTTGTAGTGGTAAATACCACTGGCAGACTAACAGGTATGGTAATTGCCACATTCGAGTCCAAAGATAATACCCCCGGCGTAGGGACTCCTGCTATCGCTGGGTTCTGGCGTTTCGCGCCTTCTTAACGGGTCTTTTTGGACAATCCTTGAGTTGGTGCTCAGACGAACCACAGTACATACATAAGTTGTTGGATCGTCGGTGTTCACGTTGTGCAGGAGACAACGGAACACGCACTGCCTCTATCTGCATAGGTTCAGAAGAAGCAGAGGGAGGAGGATTAACGGAATCAAGGGAAAGGGGTACTGGAGCCACATTTTTCCGTTCTCCCTTCCTTTCAGATCGTCTAGCGTCTATTTGTAACACCAAATCAAGCAACTCCCCGAATGTGGTAGGGATTACTGGCACAGTAGCCAGGATGTCTTTTAACTCCTCAGACAATCCTTTGTAGAATACACCAGATTTATTCTCTTCTGGCCAATCCGTCTCGGCTGCCAACTGATTGAACCTAGTGAGGTATGCAAACAAGGAAGACATACCCTGACGTGAATTCAAGAATTCTAGGTCCGTGGCCTGTGACTTGTACCCGGGTATCAAACACCCTATTCATGGCTGTGATAAGAGCGTCACAGTCATACAAAACATAGCTATTGGATTCAAGCAGGGGATTAGCCCAGGCTGCCGCCGTCCCTCCAAGGTGTGAAAGGACAAAGGCCGCCTTCGTGGTAGGATTGGGAAAGGCAGAAGGACGACAAAGAAAATGCAATTTGCATTGGTTGATAAATGTCCGGTATTGCTTTGGGTCACCAGTAAAACGTTCCAGAGGGGCCAATGGGAATTGTGTGGCCATCAGAACAGGGCCAGAGGCGGAGGCTGAATGGGCTCCAGAGCCTGAGGCAGTAGCACCGGACGGATCAATCCCCAGAGTCTGGGGTGCAGGAAAGGGCCTCATGTTATCAATCCGCTGGTGTAAGGCATCATGCGCTACAGTCATGTCTGCCCGTAGTTCGGATACCAAATGAACCAGAGTGGCCAACGGATCCGCTTCTTCCATGGCTTCTGATTTGGTTACTCACCGGACGGGGAGTATACCAAATCGGTGGCCGGAATCACAGGACTGAACTATTGATTGAAGAGCTAGGTCGGAGCCTCCAACCTAGCCTCCTCTCTGTGAGGGCACAAGACCTTTTTAACGATATGACTCTCTGCTGGGTAAGACCGGCAGAGAGACTGATTGCTCAAAAGGGCGGGGAGGACACGCCGCCAAGAACCCAGCTGTAAAGGAAAAACAAGAGGTGAGCAATTGGGAATAAAGAAAGATCCCTTTCACTCGATACTTCTTTCTAGTAGTACCTGAACTATGCCCTCCCCTTGTTTCAAGGCAACTGGAAACCACCTACAAGTAAGAGAGGAGAATGTAACCTGTCCTGGCTATAGTTTTCAATTAACTAAGGAAAATGGATAACCATACAAAAGAAAACCCTTACCACTAATGTGCTGTTGAATCTGTAATGTCCAAAGAGTTCATGACAACGGAAGTGCAAAATAACAAATAGGTAGGTTAGTTAGGGAAACTGAACCCGGGCGGAACGAGGGCCGCACTAGAGTCGGGTAGGTGCACTATCCGCAAAGCGTCCCTGTGCACTACTGAAGAATGTCCAATGGAAGTCTGATTGTGGAAAGAGGATGGTAACAGCAACAGCAAAGGACACAATTGAGTTGGAGTGTTGCAGGTGATATAGTTCAGCGGCAAGGTACAATGAGTACAAGAGATGTGCTTGTTAGCAAGTGGTGAAAAGAAGAGTCTTACCGATGCCGTGACCACAAGGTTCCAAAAGCGGCAGGCAAAAGCAATCCGTGAAAGAAGAAACAGGTCTGGTACACGGGTAAGTAGTTTTCCAAAAGCGGCAGGCAAAAGTAGTCCGTGAAAGAAGAAACAGGTCTGGTACACAGGTAAGTAGATTTCCAAAAGCGGCAGGCAAAAGCAGTCCGTGAATGAAGAAACAGGTCTGGGACACGGGTAAGTAGTTTTCCAAAAGCGGCAGGAAAAAGCAGTCGTGAATGAAGAAACAGGTATGGTACACGGGTAAGTAGTTTTCCAAAAGCGGCAGGCAAAAGCAGTCCGTGAATGAAGAAACAGGTCTGGTACACGAGCAATTAACGTAGGATTGAAGACGGAACTTCTAAATACCGGGATGCAACTTTAATCAGAAGCAGCGTTTCGCCCGGTTCCGAGGTTTAAATCGGGAAGGAGAAGGCGGAACCGGACGAAACCGAGGCTCACGCATCATCGCCTCTGAGCTGACAGCTGGGAATTGTAGTCCGAACTTGCCGCGGAGTGCTGCAGAGTGAGTCGAAGCCACTATTTTCCAGGGCAGTTGCCAGTGGGTATAGAATGGGTTTGCAATATGACGCATACCCTTACGGAGGGCAATAACCTTCCTGCGGTCCTGCCGAGGCGTAACACCTGCTGAGTATAAGGATCTCCCGCCAAATCTCTGCATGGAGAACCCGCTCACTCGCAGAAGGTTGGAGGTAGAAGAGCAGAGGGCTTGTGAGGGACAGTATCTATGTAGGCAGGTTGCAGGTAGGTAGGTCCCAGGCCCCAGAAAGCCTTGTGTACAATGCAGAGGGTCTTGAACTTGATCCTTGCAGCCACGGGAGCCAGTGAAGGGATTTCAGTGCCGGAGAGATGCAGTCCCTGGGCTTGAGGCCAAGGACAAGTCTTGCAGTTCTGCTCTGGATGAGTTGCAGAGAGCGCAGGGCAGAAGAGGGGAGGCTTAGGAAGAGGCTATTGCAATAGTCCAGCCTAGAGAGAACCAGGGCTCTGGAGACTGTGAGCCGCTGGGGGAAAGTGAGAAAAGGTAGAGTACTTCTGAGGAGGTGTAGCTGATAGTTAGACTTTTTAGAGATGTCTGAAATGTGAGAGGAGAAGGAGAGAGTGGAGTCAAAAACTACCCCAAGGTTTCTTTCCTTGCAGGTGGGTGCGTGAGCAGGGCCAATGGAGGCTCGCCAGAGTGAAAGTGGGAAAGCAGGGGCCAATCTCAGTCTTACTGGTGTTGAGGAAGAGGTTGTTTACAGCACACCATGAGTGACTAGCAGCCAGACAGTCAGATATGAGCGAGGAGGAGGAGGCGGCTGAGGGTAGCCTGAAAGATAGTTGCGTGTCATCTGCATAACATTGGAAGTTAGAGGGGAATGTGACAATAACACATGCCAGGGCAGCCATATAGACGTGGAAGAACCAGGGGGATAGGTTAGATCCCTGGGGAATGCCGCAGGTTGAGAGAGCTATAGTCGAGAGAAAGGCTCTGAGTTCCACCTGAGATGGGCAGTCAGAGAGAAAGGAGGTTGACCACGCCAGAGCCTGACCTGTGATTCCCAGGGTGTCACATAGATGTGCGATCAGGATGTTGTGGTTAACCATGTCAAAGGCAGAGGAGAGTTCAAGGAGAATGAGGACGGAGGGAGTGCTAGTGTCAAAATTTGAGAGCAGGTCTTCACGGGTGTTCAGAAGAGCAGTGTCCGTGACTCTGGATGCTCTAAAGCCAGACTGATGGCCATGGAAGCACCCAATAGATTCAGTGTGGAGTGTCAGCTGAGAGATAGCCAACTTCTCCAGGAGTTTGCCCAGGAAAGGAGTGATGTATGTAGGGCGGTAGCTTGCCAGAAGGGAGAGGTCGGCAGACTGTTTTTTGAGTAGAGGGTGCACAAGGGAGTGCTTAAGGGTAGTTTGGAAAACTCCAGTGGAAAAGGAGAGATTGCCGAGATCGGCCAGGGCTGGGGCGAGGGAGTACATTTTGTCTTTAATGCTTTTAGAGGGGCAGGGGTCCACCTGTTTGGATGAAGCTTTCATAGATCAGACTTGTCTGGTGACCTCATCAGGTGTGACATGAGAGAGAAGAGAGGGTAAATGGAGTGGGGGCCAAGGGAGACTCCGGTGTTGGTGTATGCAGTGGTGAGGAGGAGAGGGTGCAAAGGATGTCTTGGGTTTTTGTGGTGAAGTGTGCAGCCAGGGCCTAGCAAAGGTCCTGGTTGGGTGTGACAGAAGAAGGGGCTGCTGCAGGATTGGCCAGTTCCTTGCAGACTTTGAAAAGTTTGGCCATGTTGTTTGATGCTGCGGAAATGCAGGCTTGAATAAAGACTTTTTTTGGAGCAGATGCAGAGTAGATATTACCTTTGAAAGAGGCGGCAGGCCAGTTTGTCAGATGGTTCGTCCGACACATTACATTTCTTTTTCTTTTTTTTTTCAGCATGAAACTTATAATAAAATCAAAAACAGATTGCATAAACAATAAGAAGAATATCCATAGGATTTTTAAAATGTTAAACAAAACTTTGATACAATATTGTCAAAGATTCCAATAATACACATACCAACACAAGACACACAACATAACACAACAGTAACCCTCCCACCCCTCAACACTCTCCCCTTCACACACTCTTAAGGAAATAAAACATAAACAACCAAACTCCGGCCAAACATTAAACATAAAATTAATTAAAAACACTCCATTGTTCATTATAAGCTTCATCTCTATGCAATTTTCCAAATTTGATCTTCTCAAAACGCGAACGGAGCTGCACATGTACTAGCCACGCATGGCTTTTTCCTTGTTTTCCAGACACGCAAAATGTGTCTAGTGGCCACAAGAAGAACTTTAGTGACCCAACACAACGTCACACAATCCAAATGTCGAACACAATTTGGGGATTTCAAAAGTACAGCCAAAGGTGTTCTTGGAAAAGCAATATTCCACACCATGTCAATCCTATCTAGAACATCATTCCAATATCCATTCACCTTTGTGCAATCCCACAACATATGTAACATGGTGCCCCTTTCCTTCAAACAACCCAAACACTTATCACTATCACTCAGGCCAAATCTATACATTCTATCTGGAGTCCAATAAAGACGTCCTAAAATTATCTGCTGAATGTAGCGTAAATTCAGGTCCACTTTCGCCTTTATCAGGACTCTCCATATGTTTTCCATTCCTGCTCAGCTGCCCTACACTTGCGTTTAAGAGTAGCCAGGTTGGAGACGTACCAAGAGTTGCACTTTTTGGAAGGTTTCAGTCGGACCCTCATGACAGGGGCAAGAGTGTCAAGAGTGTTGGAGATAGAGAGACTGAGATTAGCGAGGGCTGTGTCAGGATGGGAGTCAGCCAACAGGATGGGTGAAGGAGAGTAGGTGGAGGCAAAGGCAGCCACTGTCACTTTTTTCATGGGTCTGGTGACTTTGAAGGCGAGTGGCTGTGCCGGGTGTGTTTCTGCAAGAGGAGAGGAGAGCTTCAGGTGTGTTGAGAGAAGAGAGTGGTCAGTCCAAGAGAGGGAGGTAGTGAGAGGGATACAGAGAGGGATATCAGTAGAGATGAGAGCATCCAAGGTGTGGCCTGTGGTGTGCATGGAGCCTGAGGGTAGGATAGAGAGGGAGTGAGAGTCACAAAGGTTGTGGAAAGGACCTGAGGAGTCAGGAGAGTCCAGGTGGATGTTCAGGAGGAGAGGAGTTGAGAGGAGGAGAGTAGAGAGGAGACCAGGTCAGCCCATTCCAAGAGGAAGAGGGTGGACTGACCTGGTGGCCGATAGAAGGTGGCCATAATGAGAGAAGATTTAGGGTAGAGTTAGAGTCTGCAAACTAGGCACTTGAAGGAGGAGTAGGCCTAAGTAGGGATGATGGACACAGGTATCTATTCTCTAAAGATAAGCACCACTCCCCCACCTGTATTCTTAGGCCTGGGCGCAGAGAGGATTTTGTAGCCTTCAGGGAGGAGTGTGTCAAAACTTGTGACAGAGCTATCCTTGAACCATGTCTCTGTGATGGCGAGCACATCAAGATCCATGAGTTTGAGGAGGTTGCAGATGTCAGACGAGTGTTTGGCGGCAGAGCGAGTGTTGAGATTGGCAATGTGGAGCAGCTTGCCATCTTTGAAGGTCCTCCTCGGGGGGTACAGGGGACAGTGGTCTCCGCCGAGGGTGGCAAGAGGGCCAGGGGGATAGTGGAGGATGGCGAAGAAGCCAAGGCCGACAATACAGCCGGGAAGTACGGCAAGGCAGGGGCACCTGTACAGAGGAAGAAGGCATAGAAGGCAAGGTAGCCTGTGCAGAGGAGGAGGAAGGCACAGAAGGCAACAGAGCCTGGCCGAAGGGAGAGGTGAGGTTAGAGAGGCGAGAGAGGAGCCTGTCAAAGAGAAGAAGGTTGGATTGAGGACCCTGAACCATGATGGTTCCATTGAGATAAAAATGAAGGATGGATCCACCAGGGGGCGCTGAGATGTTCTAAAGCATCTCCGCTCGTCTCCCCAGCAGGGCGCTAATCGAGGGACCTGAGCCCCCCCGACACCCCCGGAGCGGGACATCCACACCCCCCCCCCCCCAGTACGAAGGTGCAGAGCACCCCCGGCTCAAACCCGAGCCTCGGGGGTGAAACGGAGCCGGAGTTATAGACCCGCGAATCTAGAGGGCGCGAGGCCCCTCCCCCCTGCGGCTCTGCGGCTCCGCGGATCGCAGCGGCGAGCCCGGGCCCAGGGAAGGCCTACAGAGACCCAGGCGACCGAGGCCGCGGGCACCTGCCTTCGCCTGACGACTGTCGGCGGCGGTAAAACGGCCCGGGAGGAGGACCCAGGAGCGGGAGAAGGAGGCAACGCAGCCGATTGTGGAACACTCCCAACGGGGAGGCAGGAACGGAGCAGCACCCCAGGAGTGCGCAGACTCCTGCGAGCCCGTGTGGGGCGCATAAACAGGACCCAACCCCAGGCCGATTGGAACGGGAGAGGCCCCCCGAGGTAAGGAGACCCAACCCGGGGCTGGGCACCCGCCGGGGGAAATAAGACTCAAAAGGGGGAAGGAGGAGAGAAACCAGGTGAAGCCCACACAAGCCCCGGAAGCACCCTGAGCCGAAGTGGTGCACTGGGCCCAACCGAGGGCATCTACCCCCCGCAAGCGCTGCATAAAGACAGGCCGAGGGGCCTAAGACCCCTTCCCCGCCCCCCCTCTCCCTGTTATAACACTCCAGGCCACGGCCCCAACTGCAGCGAAATACGAGGGGAAAATCCGAGAAGGGGAGACTCCCGCCCACGATAAGGGATTTGCTAGCGGCGCTGTCCCCCCCATAAACGAATCTCTGCCCTCGGCCTCAGAACTACCAGGGGCCCCCACCTCCCCCAGGATGCAAAGGGGTTAAGCAGGCCCTGCTGGCCACGAATACTTGGTGGCGGCCTCCGAGGAGCAAGTGTGCTCAAGGAAGGCCTATGAACTGGAGGGAATCGCTACAGAGGTTTCGGCGCCCGTTCCCTGAGCCCCCCACAGCCCCTGGAATGGCGGCCAAAACGCAACAAGAAGCGGCAGATGCAAACGCGGTCTCCAGGGGAATGGCGGCCCTTCTGGATGAAATTAGAGGATTCCGCGCAGATATTACCCTTAGGCTGGACACCCTAGACAAAAAGGTGGACAATCTAGATGACAGGGTGCAGGCATTGGAGAACAATACTGCCTCGAATGGCATTTTCGAGACACAATTTGACATGCGCCTATCGGAGCTGGAGAGAAGAGAAGAGAAATGTTCTTTAAAAATGGATGATTTGGAAAATAGGGAACGGCGCTGCAACCTACGCTTCTTGGGCTTCCCGGAACAAGATGGTGAAACTCAGGCAGACATTGTCAAGGCCGTTAACGCGGTGGTGGGAGTGCTCTTTGACGCGGCTAATACCAACGAACCCACTATTGACAGGGCCCACAGAGCGGGGGCAGCCTCCAGAGGCCCCAGATCCGTCTTAGTCCGCTTCCACTATTTCTCAGAGAAAAGCAGGATCCTCGAGCTCGCTCGCAAGAAGGGCCCGGTGGAATGGGAAGGGGCCCAGATTTCGGTATATCAAGACTTGTCGGCCTTCACTCTGGCGAGACGCCGCCTTTGTTCCCCTCTGACAAAAATGCTCCAAGCCAAGGGAGTCCGATACAGGTGGGGGTTTCCATTTTCTCTTTCTTTCGAGTTCGAGGGATATAAATATGCCCTGATCACCGAAGATGACATCCATAGAGTGACGGGTGAACTCCTAGATAATTCGGGTTTGGAACCGGGGGACCGCGATCGGGAGCGCATCCCGATGGGCCCAAAAGGGAACAATGCTTCGAAGGAGAGGCGCAGAGTACGAGGCCAAAGGAAATTCAGGAGAGTGGCCCCAACGTCGCCGGACCTTCAGAATGGCTGAAACGAGCCACTGGAGTCCGACGAATAATTCATCTAATGACGCTGCAAAGGGGGGATGTTGTTATGTTTCACGTTTTGTATTGTTCCCGAAGAAGGGGGGGGGCTCAAATGGGCGTTTATGAAGAGGTAACGAGTCCGGAGGGGGGAGACATGGTTGGCCTGTTGTGTGACCTTGGGACGATGCCTCAACACAACCAGGCGATCTGGGGGGAGGGGGGTGGGGGGAGAGAAGAGGGGAAGTTGGGTTGTTGGGGAAATAGTTATAGTACGCCAAGGCTTGGGGACTTCACCATACCCCGGGGGCTGTCACTAGCCCTCTGTGAGGTGCTGAAGCAATTTGGAAATTACGACACTTGCATCTTTGAAATTGGAGTTACGAGCCTCAAAACGCGTCCTAATGGATGATTCACTCCAATCCTTGTCAGTGGGGTCTTTAAATGTACGGGGGCTCAACTCACCTACCAAGAGGTCGCTACTTATGCGGGAATTTATGAGGATGAGACTACAATTCCTCTTTGTGCAGGAGACCCACTGGGTTCGGGGGAAGGAGCCCAAACTCAAGGCTAAAAACATAGATCAGGTGTTCTCTGCCTCTACCCAGTCTAAGAAGAGGGGAGTGGCTCTGCTGGTGTCCCCCGGGGCTCACTTTGGGTTTAAAGCGTCTAAAGCTGACCCCGAGGGCCGGTACCTCATGGTAAAGGGGGATGTGCGGGGACGTTTGTTCACCTTGGTCTGCATATACGCCCCAAACGAATCGCAGGACATCTTCTGGGAAAGCATGAAGGCGACAATAGTGGCTTTCGCGGAGGGAACCCTCCTGGTGGGAGGGGATTTTAATATGGTGTTGTGTCCCGAGAGGGATAGGAAATCCGTGAACCCCTGCCCCAACATCCATCTTCACAAAAAAATGGCATCAACCTTTCAGAAAGTGAATGGGGACTTGGGGTTGTGCGACACGAGTATACCCAAGGAAGGGCTAAACCCCGGCTACACTTTTTACTCTAAGCCTCATGATGTTTTTTCGCGTATAGACTACATTCTGGTAGACTCATCTATGCAGGGGGAGGTCGCCGGCGCAGGGGTGGAAACCGTCCCCTGGACAGACCATGATATGGTTAAGATTAGGATTGGCCTCCCCCCTGCCCCGGCGGCCGGATCCCGTTGGAGTTGTAACGACCTCCTTCTACATGACAAGGAGACACGCCGAACCCTTCTGACAGCCATAGAAGACTATTTCTCCCTCAACGACAACGGGGAGGTGGGCACCATGGGAGTGTGGGAGGCGTTTAAGGCAACTATTAGAGGTACCCTGATTGGCATTGGTGCGGGAAAAAAAAGGGAGAGGGACCGGGAAGAGAAAGATCTGAAAACCAAGATAGAGGCCATACAACCGGGTGGTAAACTGAAAACACAGATGTTTCCCGGGCAGTGGGAGGAATTGCAGAGGCTGCGCACCAGGTTGGCTGACCTGCAAGTAGGGCAAATGGAAAGGAAGCTCTCATTTTTGAAACAAAAATATATGGAAAAGGGGGAAAAGGCCGATAAGATTCTGGCCTGGAGACTCCGCGAACTTAGGAATAGCAGGAGAGTGAATTCAATCCGCTCCGCGGATGGTAATTCGACTGCAAGGGATTCCAAGATAGCGGAACAATTTAGGCTATATTATGAAAAATTATATTGCTCAGAATACAAGGGTGATGGGTTGGACATTGATAGATTTCTAGATTCCCTCCCTGTCCCGGGCCTACTACCAGACAAAGCTGACACTCTGGAAATCCCCATTTCCCCAGAAGAAGTAATCGACGCTATCACCTCCTTAAAGAGTAGCACTGCCCCGGGGGACGACGGCTTCTCAGTTAAATTTTATAAGACCTATAGATCCACGCTCGCCCCCTTTCTGGCCAAGCTGTTCAACTTTGCACTTAGCCAAGGGTCTCTCCCACCCACGATGATGTCGGCCCTAATAGTGGTCTTACCTAAAGAGGGCAAAGACCCAGCTTTATGCCAATCATATCGCCCCATTTCGCTCCTAAACACTGATGTTAAAATATTGGCCAAACTTCTGGCGAGCAGATTGGCAAAACTCCTTCCTACCCTGGTACATGGGGATCAAGTGGGTTTTATCCCGGGGCGTCAAGGGTCAGATAACATAAGAAAAACCCTCGACCTTATGCATGAGGCATCCGAACAGGGAGTGGAGGGATACCTCCTTTCACTTGACTCAGAAAAGGCCTTCGACCGTGTCGAATGGCCTTACATGATCAAGGTTCTTCGGAAGATGGGATTGGGAGTTAATTTTTGCGGGTGGGTCGCAGCACTGTACAACTCGCCCTCGGTGAGAGTATTAGTTAATGGGGGTACATCTGAGCCCTTTTCCCTTTCCAGGGGCACCCGGCAAGGATGTCCCCTGTCGCCCCTCTTATATGCCCTGGCCATGGAGCCCCTTGCCATAGCGGTTAGGAACGACCCGGAAGTCATGGGAATACGGTGTGGTGAGTGTGAATTTAAGCTCTCCCTATTCACAGACGACATACTTGGTTACCTGACCAGCATTCAAAAGTCCCTACCGAGACTGTTTGAGCTCATACACTCTTTTGGCTCCTTTTCGGGGCTGAGAATAAACACATCCAAATCGAGCATCATGCCCATGGGCCTGGGGGAACAAGATATCGGGAACAATACCGATATTCAGGGGGTTAGAATTGAGCGAGAATCCACAAGATACTTGGGCACCATCATCCCCAGAGATCTGTCAAAACTATACCAGTGCAATTTCCCTGGAATCCTCGCCCGGGTCAGTGGCGATCTCAAAAGATGGGCTCCTCTTACACTCTCCTGGCTCGGACGCATGGTTACGGTTAAGATGAATATCCTACCACGCCTTCTCTATCTCTTCTCTGCACTCCCTATCGTGGTACCCGAGGCCTTCTTCGAGGTGCTCCAGTCCCGTGTCCTGCACTTCATCTGGAATGGCAAAAGGCCCAGGATCAAAACTTCCACCCTGACACTCCCGAAATCCCATGGTGGCTTTGGACTCCCCGATTTTAGGCTTTACTACAAAGCAGCTCAGCTTAGGGTGTTGTTGAGCACATGCGGGACGACATGCGTACGTACTGGACGTATGTCGAAGACACTCATGCTCACCCAAAAAAGGTCAGAGACTATCTCTGGGCCTCCCCCAGGTCTCTCCCCCTACAGCTCAGGACACATCCCACTTTAGCAGTCCTTTGGGCGCTGTGGAAACCCAGTAAAGCTAACAAAGTGTTAACTACATGGCCTTCTCCGCTGTCATCGCTCTGGGGCCCGCCCATCGACCTGGACATGAGGGGCTTCCGGGACACCCAGGCCTGGTCTGACATGGGCCTGGAAAGAGTCTCCCAGCTTTTACGAGAAGAGGGCTTCATTGAATACGACACCTTAACGGAGGCTCTGGTGGATAGGCCCCCCTCAGTTTTTGAATTCCTGCAGTTGAAAGGGATACTTACCCAACCACGGTGGTCCGAGCTGCTTAGTCGCCCCCTCACCCCATTCGAACTTATTCTGGCCAAAAGTACATCACGTAAGGGTTCGCTGTCTAGGTTCTACAGTGTACTGATTACATCGGACCTAGAGGGCAGACAACCCTTCAAGCACATATGGGAAGAGAGGATGGGAATGTCACTGGATGATCACACCTGGAGGGCGGTCTTTAAGTGCATCTTCACGGGCTCCCTATACACAGCAGCTATGGAACATAACTTTAAAATCCTTCACTCATGGCATCGCCCCCCGGCTTTGTTGTCTAGGATGTTCCGGGACGTTTCCCCTTTCTGCCCTAGAGGGTGCCACCAACGGGGAACCTGGTTTCATATGTGGTGGAGTTGCCCGTCCATACAGGTTTACTGGACGAAACTACTTAGCTGGATCAAAGATATTGAAGGTTATGGTCCATCATTGCACCCGCTGGAAATTCTATTGGGCTCCCCCTTGCCTGAGTCGGAGGTGAACGCCTTCCCCAAGGTCATTGGTGCCATGTTGCGGGCAGGGAGGTTGGCGCTCGCGCAAAAATGGAAGAGTGCCCTGGCTCCCTCTAAAGAGGAATGGCTCTGCAAACTCAGGGTGATTTTCAGCTACGAAAAACTCACTGCAATAGCAAATGATACTATGACTGATTTTATCCAAGATTGGACAGCAGTGCTGCTGCATGACGACTGTAATTCAATGCGATTATAGAGGGGCGATTGAACAAATGTTCGCATTGCACAGGTCCCCACACTCCTCAGAGGGTTGGTCTTACCTTGGCCTAACCGCTTCGTGGTCTTACCCCACTGTTTCAAGGATAACTTGTTACTATTGTGTGCTATGCAAGTGTTCTCCCTTATGCTTAAAGTAGTTGCATCTTCTCTGAACTTGGCGGGTTAACTGTTGGGGGGGAGGGGTCGGGAGGGGGCAAGAGGGGTTGGGAGTTTGGGTAGCGGGGGGGAAAAAAAAATCAGAAAATGTTACTGACAATGTGTTTCTCTTTTTTTAAACTCTTTTTGCTAGTTGGATAGGCCGTGTGGCCCTCCCTGTCGTGTATGTTGTCAATAAATATAATTTAAAAAAAAAAAAAAATGAAGGATGACTCTGGAAATGGCAAAGAGGTGAAGGAGAACCTCCCAGCGAGTGCCACCATTAATGGTAGAAGAGGCGATAGGAGAGAGAAAGCCGACCATGTAGCAGGTGCATAGGTCAGGTGTGTTAACGAAGACGAGGATGTCAGTGAGAGTCTCTCTGGCGGAAGCCGTGACATAGGTGTCTGCAATAGGAAGGCCTGGGTTGGAGGCCAGTATGTCCTCCTTAAGTTTCTTCTGGCCAGATTTAGTGATTGGAGAAGGATAGAAGATAGTGAAGCAGTTGGAGAGGATAGGAGAGATAGATAGCGACATGGTTGGCTGCAGTGGAGGGGAGGAGACACTTACCAGTCTGAAGCACTGATGCAATCAGAGGAAGATGGCAGGGGCACAAGGGAGGGGGGAGACAGAGGGTAGCGCACAAGCTAATGGGGCACCAAGCGGCCACAAGGAAAAGCTACATTCGATTTCAGCAGGACAAGGTGAATGCAGCAACAGGGCACAGCTAATTCGATTTTCAGCAGGACAAGGTAAAAGCACAATGCAGCAACTGGGCGCAGCTAAATTCGATTTTCCGCAGGACAAGGTCAAGGTACAGAGCGCAACTGGGCACAGCTAAATTCGATTTTCAGCAGGACAAGATGAAAGCAAAAGCTGCAACTGGGCACAGCTAAATTCAATGTTCAGCAGGACAAGGTGAAAGCACATTGCGCAATTGGGCACAGCTAAATTCGATTTTCAGCAGAACTCTTGAAAGTACAATGTGCAACTGGGCACGGCCAATTCAGTTTTCAGCAGGACATGGTGAAAGCAATGCAGCAACTGGGCACAGCTAAATTCGATTTTCAGCAGGACAGGTTAAAGTACAATGCGCAACTGGGCACAGTTAATTCGATTCTCAGCAGACAGGTGAAAGCAAAGCAGCAACTAGGCACAGCTAAATTCGATTTTTAGCAGGACAAGGTGAAAGTACAATGCACAACTTGGCACAGCTAAATTTGATTTTCAGCAGGACAAGGGGAAAGCAAAGCAGCAACTGGGCACAGCTAAATTCGATTTTCAGCAGGACAGGTGAAAGTACAATGCGCAACTGGGCACAGCTAATTCGATTTTCAGCAGGACACAGTGAAAGCAACGCAGCAACTGGGCACAGCTAAATTCGATTTTTAGCAGGAAAAGGTCAAAGTACAATGCACAACTGGGCACAGGTAAATTCGATTTTCAGCAGGACAGGTGAAAGTACAATAGGTAATATCTAAGATGGATAATGGCCCACTTGATGGCTAGGGCCTCTTGTTCTACCACAGAGTATTTTTTTTCACTTGGGAATAACTTGCGACTGGTTTATAGTATGGGGTGTTCTAATCCGTTGCTAGTTTGGGACAGGACGGCTCCTAACCCTGTAAGAGAGGCGTCCATCTGAAGCACAAACTCTTTTGAGAAGTCGACTACCTTTAGGTTTGGGTTTTGGCATAATGTCTGCTTTAAGATGTTATGGCCTATCTCGTCATCATCGTTGCAACAGAGTTTCTGGGGTTCGGCATTTTTAAGTTTATCTGTTAGCCTGGCTGTTTCATCCGAATAGTTAGGGATAAACCTACGGTAGTATCCTATTAGGACAAGGAAAGCCCTAAGATCTCTTTTGGTCTTGGGAGTTGGAGTATCCATGCCAGCCTTTACCTTTTCATGTTGGGTTTGCACATTCCCATTCCCTACGAAAAAGCCAAGGTATTTCACGCCCGGTTGGGCCAATCTGCATCTAGTTGGATTAGCAGTTAGGCCAGCATTCCTGAGGACTTTCTTGATGGTATAAAGATGGAAGAGATGGTCCTCCCAGGTTTTACTATAAAGGACAATATTGTTAATGTAAGCTCCACAGAACTCAGAATATGGCTGTAGAATGTTATTCATAAGGTGTTGGAACATAGCTGGTGCACCGTGTAGTCCAAAAGGGAGGACTTTAAACTGGAATTATCCCAGGGGCGTTGCAACCACAGTTTTTTCCTTGTCTGGCCCATATACCGGGATTTGCCAGTTTCCCTTTGTTAAATCTAGGGTGGATAGAAAGGTGGCTGTTTTGGATTTATCAATTAGATCATCGATGTGTGGCATGAGATAGGCATTGAAGTCTGATAGGGCATTAACTTGACAGAAGTCTATGCAGAATCTCCAGGAACGGTCAGGTTTAGTGACCAACACGAGAGAAGAGGACCATGGACTTGAGGAGTGCCCAATGATATTAGCCTTCAACATCTTGTTGACTTCCTTGATCACTATCTGTTTTCGTGCCTCGGGTAGACAACAGGGTTTTAAAATGACTATTTTGCCTTTAGGTGTTGGAATATAATGGTATGCACCTTTTACTCTTCCTGGTTTTTCTGAGAATACATCAGGGAATGAGACCACTACATCTTTTAGATCTTCTCATTGTTCGATAGATAATTTGGAAGAAATTAAATCAGAATTATCTATATCTTCGGGAAGCAGGCAGGCTAGTATTTTGGCATAGTTGGCTGACAGGTTCTCCTTCAACTTTCTGTTTTTGGTCTGGTTGGGTTATTTTATACATGCCCGTTCCTGTGCGTTCTATTGCCTCGTAAGGTCTGTGCCACTTGGAAACAAGTTTGTTCTCTGAGGTGGGTAAAAGAACTGGTAGTTTCTGTCCAATAGAAAAAGATCTTAAATTTACTTTTTTTATCATAGTTTGCCTTTTGTTGTCTCTGGGCCTTTCCATATGAGTACAAACTAAGTGCCAAACCAACTTCATGTGTTCTCGCATTCTAGTGGCGGTTTGTGATATTGGAATGGGAGCCTTCTCTCGTTCTTCTCATGTTTCTCTCTGTTCTCTTCCATAGAGTAGCTCAAAGGGAGAGAAACCTGTGGAAGCTTAGGGTTTTTTCCTCCCTGCAAATAGTGCTCTGTTGAATGAAAGTCGCAAAGTAGCAAAGTGAGAAAGTTCAAAGAACTGTAAAAGAAAAGGGGAGACCAGCTGCAGAGGTGGACCGGCACCACATGGGTGCTGCTCCAAGAAACTCTGGTCAATCCCCATCTGAGTAAAACTACAGAAACCAGAAGGCCGTAGGAGAGCCGCCAAGTTAGGTCAAAGTTGTCAAACAGGAGGTCAAGCAAAATCCCTGTACAGTCGAAAGCCTGTGATCTACGAACTTGAGAAAGCAAGGGAAGTGAATCCTGCAAACAATTGCGAATATGAAGTTGGCAAGAGTGAACCAGACAGAGGGATGCTGACAAGAAGGGGGCAAATCTAAAGTCCCAAGAAACATTTGGGGTCATTCCGAGGTTGGAGGTAAGGTAGAAATGATGCCGGTACAGGATTACCGGCATCGCTTACCGCTATGGGCTATTCTGACCAACTAGTCCGCTATTTACGGCATCATACATTATGATGCCGTAAATAGCGGTCCAGGCGCGCTCGCTACACAACATGCCGGCATTAACGGCATGCCGTAAACCGGAGCTGATCACAAGCCATGCAGACATGAAAATAATGGCCTACTGAAGGCCGAAAAGTACCTTACCGGCATGGAGTAAATACTGGCATCTCCGAGAAGGTGTTAAGAACCCTGAGCAGTGTTTCCAAGAGCCACAGGTGTACACAATCAGCACAGGTGGAGGCAATGGAGTCTGGCATAGCACAAAAGGAGCACACCCACACACCACACACCCTCCCACACCAAGATGATACCGATAGTAGTAGCACTACTAGAGCTGGAGGCCCTGCTTGCAAGGCAGCAACAACAACAACAACAGCAACAACAACCACAGCCCCCACCACAGAGGATACACAGGAGGAGAAGGAGGGTGAGACAGGCCCAGCATGCCCCACCAGTGCAGCCACCGTTACCACGCCAGCAGCCCCCAATCCCTTGCATCAGAGCCACCCCCTTCAACCTAACACCAGAGCAGATCCACACCCTCTACCGGCTTGACCGTGACACCATCACCACCATAGTGGACCTGATACATGACGACATAGTGAGCCTCATAGAAATACGCACCGCCATCCCCCCTCTACTGAAGGTAGTATCTGTGCTCCACTTCCTTGCCACAGGCACCTACCAGCACACAGTGGGGCACATGCATGGCATATCACAACCCTTATTCTCCCGGATACTGACCCAAGTGCTGGATGCCCTCCTCAAGCACACAAGGGACTACATATCCCTACCACGGACTCCCCAGGAGATATTGTCAGGACCCAAGATTGGAAACATTGGTATCGCTGGCGGTTCTGACGGTGATTGGTCTAGTCCTCACCCAACAGGGCGCCCAACATTATGCTGGAGCTTATATAATCTGGCTCCGCCCACTTTTCGGCGCGTTGTATCTGTTGTTTCACTCTCTCAACGCTCCGACTTTGGATTATCGCCATCCTGTGTATACCTCCTAGTCCTCATTTCTCCTTGTTCCTTCCCTTTATCCCTGTTCATTACCTTTCTATTGGCTCCATGCTCGCTACAGTTCTGCTCTACGCTCACGAGTGCCGCTGTTACATCTGCTGCGGTACCGCTTCCCTATTTCTTACTTTGCTCTAAACTTCAACCTACCTTACTTCAACCTGGTACTCCGGCCGGGAGGGTGCTTCTCGCACTGTGTTCCGCGTCCGGGAACAGGAGCTTCCTTACTGGACTTGCTATCGGCTGTTCCTTCAGCCCTTCGGACTGGTAATTTCTTTCTTTCACAGACACGGAAGCGCTGTGCTAGTCGCCTCGGCAATTCTTAAAGCCTTTGTTACTTTTCTACCTTTTTCTACCTTCTCGGCGTAATACCTTCTGGTGAGTTGTTCCTTTCCGTTTCGCCGCGGTGGGTTAGCGCTGCTTCTGACTACTTGAGACATTTCAGTTGCCTTCTCCCCGATTTGGTACAGTAGTCCTTTCCCTGTTGCTTCTAACTTCTTTATCCTTTTCTTTTCTATACCTTCCCTTTCCTACCCTATTCACAGGGTCTGCTACCCCTTTACTCCGTACCTTGGCTTTTGTCTCTTGGATTCCTGCCTTCAGCTACAGTGACTACGTCATCACCCCTGACATCTTGGAACTGCAAATTATAGATCTGTACCATCTAAAGGACCTACCTTCCGAACCCATCTATGGACTAGGGTTTTTTCCGCCTTCGGGCTTTTTCCCTAGAACTGAGGCTGGCCCCCTGGGGTTCCCCGGTGATAGGTCCACTCTTCTGTCAAGGTGGCCTCCGGAGGGGCCAGACCATATCTTCACGAAAAGAAGACCAGAACACAGAAAAGCAAGGTTCCAAGGACTAAGGTGAAGCCAGGCAAGGTTGAGACTGATCCTTGTGTACGTACCTCGGAGGAGTCAGGTGAGGAGAAAGGGGAGGTGGGCTCGGATCAGGACAGATATTCGATACAAAATTTGCCTTCCATGCACTGGCAGGCATGCCAAATTGTATAGGTGCACTCGACTGCACCCATGTGGAGTTGGTGGTCCCGTATGCCATGGAGGTGGCGTATCGCAACCGCAAGCAATACCACTCCATCAACGTGCAGATGGTATGTAACGCCAGCAAGATCATCACACATTGCTGTGCCCAATATCCAGGATCAACTCATGACTCTTTGGTCCTGCGGAACTCCACGCTACCACGCTACATGGAGCGACATACTGCATGACGTGCCTGGCTGCTTGGTGAGTTGCCTGACTGGGCCATGGCAGTGCATCGGGGTTGTGAGGTGGGTGGCTGCATACTCAACCTGGGTGGGAAGGGGGGGGGAGATGCATACTCAACCTGGGTGGGAAGGGGGGAGATGCATATTCAACCTGGGTGGGAAGGGGGGGAGATGCATACACAACCTGGGTGGGAAGGGGGGGAGATGCATACTCAACCTGGGTGGGAAGGGGGGATGCTTACTCCACCTGGGTGGGAAGGGGGGGGGGAGATGCATACTCAACCTGGGTGGGAAAGGGGGGGGGAGATGCATATTCAACCTGGGTGGGAAGGGGGGGGGAGATGCATACTCAACCTGGGTGGGAAGGGGGGGAGATGCATACTCAACCTGGGTGGGAAGGGGGGGATGCATACTTCACCTGGGTAGGAAGGGGGGGGAGATGCATACTAAACATGGGTGGGAAAGGGGGGGAAATGCATACTCAACCTGGGTGGGAAAGGGGGGGAGATGCATACTCCACCTGGGTGGAAATGTTGAAGCCAGTGCACGATGTGCACCTCACCGAACACTGTGCCCCAAAGCAAGTGAAATGGCACATGACTACCAAATCTCACAGTGATGAAGTAAGGCCGACACCTAACACTACAGGACTAACCGGTAACCAGGCCGCATTCAACAACACATGCACCACTCATCCGCGGCCCTCGCACACCGTAAGGGCTTCCTGCACTATGCACTGCATATGCACTATGTCGCTGCCTCCAGCAAATCACCACACAGGACTGTCATCCCAGGGAGTGCATTGAAGTGAGCCTAACAGGGATACCACACCGTGTCACTGGTTCCACACACCCATAGGAGTGCTGCAAGTCACCATGGTACTGATCAGTGCAGAATGACGAATATGCTACTGACCACAGCCAACACTCCCTACTACCAAATCTCACAGAACACAGCACATCAATTATTTTACCCCAAGACTGCTGCATGCATATACGATGCACGTGCAACAAGATGTGAGTGCACACCATAAACCATCTTGAAGATGTTACCTCCTCCATCATTCCATTGCACAGGACACATAGCGGGGCCAGAAATAGGGTCAATGCATCCAGGGACATGTGCGTATGGGCAGAAATCACCTGCTGCCATGTAAGACTAGTTCAGTTGTCCGCCATGAATGTACAAACACTTACCTTCATTCCCCTCTCATGCAGGTGATGGTGGCTATCCCTTGAAGCCGTGGCTCATGACCCCTGTCCGAAACCCACAGAACAGGCACGAGGAGGTCTACAATCGTTCCCATACCCGTACACGTGTGGTGATTGAGCAGACCTTTGGCCTGTTGAAGGCACGATTTTGTTGCCTCAGCCGGTCGGGTGGGGTACTCATCTACAGCCATGAGAAGGAGTCCAAAATCACCATGGCATGTGTAATACTGCACAATATGTGCATCCGTCGGAACGTGCCCCTGCCCCCTGACATGGAACTGCTACCACCTGATGATGATGAAGGAGAGGAGGAGGAAGAAGGGGCAGGACAGCATCACGGTGCCGATGCACAGGAGGGACATGCCATGCAGCAAGTATTGATTGGACAATATTTCTGACACACAAGTCAGCAGAGGGTGTGAGGATGTCAGGACACCGGGAACTGGGTGTGGGGATTCATGTACACTATGCACTGTGCAATATAAAATGACACATGAGCAATGATGAATGTCCACTCTGTTTTTTTTAGATGAACAACCAGTGTATTAGAATTGAAGGTTTAAACGTGAACAACAAACCCTCCACCACCCTCCCCTCCTCCCACCATAACAACCTGACACTAGTCCCATAAGGACCACATAGGCCACATGTGGATGGCAGCATTGCCACTGTGCGCTCCCAGAGCCAGGGGGAGGCATGTCCTGGCGGCGCATCGTACGTTGGGACCGACGGAGCGGGCTGGTCTGGGTGGAGGAGCATGCAGAAGGTGTGTCCTCCTGATGGGGCTGTTGTGCAGGATGTGCAGCCTCCAGAGCATCTGCTATCCAGCCAAGGACCTCACAGAGCCGGTTGATGCTGTCTGTAATGACCTGGCCCAGTGCCCTCAGTTAATTCCGCCACTCCTCCCTGGACTGCCGATTGTCCTTCATGAAGTCATTGATCAGGCCTGTGAGCTGCTCAGCCCGCTCAGCATCAATGGCTGATGTTGTGGCCCTGTTGGGAATCGGGCTCACATGTGTTTCCGGCACTTCAGAAAGGGAACTGGCCACAGGACTGGCATGTTGTGTTGCTCCTTGCCCAGTAAGCTCCGGTTGTCACTCTCACCCGAGTCACTATAGGAGACCTGGGGGTTGGTTTGGGCATCAGGGTTTTGGACAACCTCATATGTGTCCTCCTCAGTCGCTCCACATATGGATATGGGGCTGTCGGCAACCTCGAGGGGGGCCGTGGCTGCAATCTCCCCAGCCACACTCGACTGCACAGAGCGCAGCATAGGGCATGTGTCTGCCGCCAGTGCAGGGTGGGGGTGGTGCACCCTCCACGGGCCTTGCTGGAGCCGGTGGTGTGCCTCCAGGTGTTTTCTTGCTCGCAGGTAGACGGCGGCCCCTGCCTTGGCCCTTGGAGATGCTGGGCCGGTTGCTTGCCTGCTCCTCGCTATCATGCTCGCTGCCTGTGGGGGTGGAAGAGAGGGACGGCATGAGTGTTGATTTGAGAGCCAGCATTTGGACATGGCTTCAATATCACAATCAGATATTAGTGGGTTATCGGCATTTGGGTGGAGAACGGCACATTATTCTATGCTTGGGTGGTAAATGCAAGCATATGTCTGTGTCACTCATGTTGGCCAGGTACTGTCCTGGCTCACATGCACACTGTTTCCATCGACTGCCCTGTGTGCCTCACGGAATGGCCCACTTTGTGTGGTATGTGTCATATAGGTTACAGCCTCGCACCTGGCACTAGCCTGGGTCTCACTTGTTTCGGCATGATTTAAAGGGGGGGGTGTATGGCCGACCATGCCGTGACACCTTGGCCAGCCCTTAACAGTGACTTTCATAACATTGGCGTTGGCAGTATTGACTTTGGACACTCACCTCCATCAGCGGATGATGTTGCCCTGCACTCCATACCTCCAACCCCTTCGATGGCTTCAGGGCCTATCATGGCCGCACATGTCTCCTCCCACGGCATTAATTTCATGGGCGAACCTGGGTCTCCTCCTGTCTCAAGGGCCTGGCTTCTATTAGCCGAGAGGATGCTCCGCACCCTCAGCCGCAGGTCGTCCCACCTTTTTCTGCAATCCTTTGTGGTGCGGGGGTGTTGCCCACGGCGCTCTCCTTCTGCGCCACTAGAGCCCATATCGCCTTTTTTTTTTATCACTGCCACCCTCCGCATGTCATTGCTGAAAACAGTGTCAGCATGTCCGTAGAGGGTATCCACCAGCATTTGGAGTTCGTCAGGGCTGAACCGCTCCTTTTGGAGGCGGGCAGCTCACTTTTTTGGCGCTTTGGGCATTCCTCCTTGATGATGTTATCTTCCCGGTATGTCGAAAGTGTGCCAGGGGTCCTGTCTGGTGAGGGTGGCAATGGATTGTGTTTTTAAAGATGGCCACCGTGCTCCTTCCAGTTCCTGCGCGATGACGCTTTTTCCGGTTCCGCATTTTAACAGTGACTGTAAATAACGGTGACCGCTATTTACAGTCACCGCTAATGCCGCATTGCTATTAGGCGGTGGGTTCGTTACGGTGCGGCACATGCCGGTAGAGGGTTTTCCTGCCGTTTTTGCAGCATGCCGCTAGGATATTTACCGGCATGGCGCAAAGCTTGTGCCCGCAAACTCATAATAGTCTATTGCCAGCTCAGACACGCTATTTGCACCATGCCGGTAATGGACGGAACTTACCTCCTATCACGGAATGAGGGCCATTGTGTTGACAAGGGATGTCCATTGGAACTGTTTAATAAGACATTAAGATTTGTGCACAAAGGAAAAGCCATAGCGAAACCGGAGCAGAGAGGCTGAAAGTAAGGAGGGGTCAGCACCCGGAAGAGGGGGATCCAGGGGCGAACAATCCTCATCCAAAGTAAAACTAGGAAACAACTTTCATTGTTTTGAATGAATTTTTTGTTTTGTTATTAAATACGTCAGGCCCTCGAAGGCAAGAGACGTTCAAGAGGAATGAGACTTGGCCATCGACGGTCCTGATAGCTGCAAGTGGAACAGTCGACTCATGCTGGGAAAGCTTGAGTGTGTACTGTGCTCCAAGATCCCATTTTACCCCGTGCTCAAAACGTGGAGAAGGGAGATCCAAGCTACCGCATCCTGATATATTATTTGTGGACACTTCTTTCTTTTTTTGAAAACCACCCCACAACCTTTTTGTATTAGTTGTAAGGGTTGGCAATAGGTTTCTTAGTATAGGCCCTTTTTATTTTGACACAAAGCTACTAGGACTGCCTTATTTTCATTTGGTGGTTGACGCTTGCTGCCATCTTAGATTTAGATTAGGCGTTTTTCCAACCTACATAAAGTTTATTACTGGAACTGTGATCACTTGTGTCTGTCTTTACTGTTGCCACCATGAGGTCCTTAGAGAGGTCTCTGAGCCTTTGTGTATATGGGATAATGCTGTCTGTGCTGGGCGATATATCCTTAGACTGCTGCAGTCTTTCCCCCCTGTCTTCCCTAAGTCCATCTATGTCCTTATCTTCTCCCCACATTATGTCTGTATCCGGGGTCTTCCCTTGAGAATGATGGAAGGACCATCCTACACCCTCATCTTCACTCCCCACTAAATCATCATCAGACCCTGTATCCCCATCAGCACTATCAAAGTTCTCCTGGAAGTTAAGCCTACTCAAAACTATGCCTTCCTGCTGCCTCTCTTCTATGTTACCCGTACTTCTGCACTCCCCCCTCACGGATGACGTGATGCCATCTCTGTCTAGCAGCGGAGCCGCCCTGCTTTGTCTCCCACCTCGGTCTCGCTCTCGTCTCCCCTGCTCCTCTCCCTCTTCGTCGTCACTGAAACGTGCTAAATACATCTTTACTCGCACTTCCCTCGCAACATGCTTATCTTCCCTGCAATGTCCCTCTCCAATTCCAACTTCCTCTTGTCCTTCTTTATTTGCACTTGCCTTTTCCTCTATTCTCCTGCCCTCCTTCTTGCCATATCCTCGAGCTCTCTCGGTCTACACACCTCTCGTTCCTCGCACTTCTGCCTCTGTCTCTCCCTACATGCTCTTTCACGCTTCTCCTTTTCCTCTTTCCCTCGTCTCTCTACTTCTTCCATTACCGCTGACCATTCTCTTGCTTCAACTGTATCCTTGCAACCAGCTACTTCTTGGTTAGGGCTTCCCATCACTCCCGCTACCTTCCCATCTAGTTTAAGCAGTATTTGTCCACCTACCCACTCGTTCAGAACTATGTGCTCCGGTCCCTCAATTTTTCCCTCTATCACCATGTCATTCTCTTTTATCCATGCCTGAATCTCGCTGCATTCCCTGTTTTCGTGCCTGCGCTTTGAGTTCCTTTGAGCCACTTGTTCAGTCTCGTCCTGCCCCTCCCTCTTGCTGTATGCTGTAGGTGCAAATATGAGATTGATATACCCTGCTGCTGCTCTTAATTCCTTCGCTGGATATTATCCGTGGGCTCCCGCAGTTATGCCTTTGCTTTCGTGTTCGGCAGGAGTAGGAGAAGGGGCCGAAGGCTTTTCGCCAGCGGCCTCTTGTTGGTTCAACATCTAGTGATGCCGCGCCACCACCCCCACATTGTCCTGAAACATTTTTCATAGCTGAAATATAGCCATTGGTCTGCTCAATTTCTTCCGCTTGTAAGCCTCGTTTATAGGGTTGTTTGTTTTATTTCCAAGGCAACATGCTATGTGAGGCAGGTAAATACCAGTGTCATCTGTAATGTTAAACTAAAACAGTACCTTCTGTATATATGAATTAAGAACTCCATTAGTGGATTGTTGGAAAGTACACTCCACTTGTAGAAATACTTTTTGCACACACGCGCTTTGAATTCTTTAAAGCAGTGTGTTATTTAATTGTGCACATCTTAGTAATCTGATTGTGTCATTTAATTCACGACCACAGCATTAGAATTGCTCTGAGCACGGGAACTGTGCTTTTGTTTCACAGCAAGATACACGTGATTATACCCGCAGAGGATTGATTTAGGCAGCATTTACAGCTAGCTCTATAACACCAGGGACTTCAAATCCCAGAACAACTGGCTTGACATAAAAAGAAACGTCAGGCGCTTCAGCGCTGGCGCTTCAATAGCCAAGCCGGTCTTCGCCGGTCCTCGCCGTCCGCGGCGTTCGAGGCCCTTAAGTCCTGATCATTATACCGTCTCTTTATTCAGCATCGTACTTCCACAGCAGAGGTAAGAATGGCCCTAAAAAAATGCAGGTAACCTGTGACACGACCTCCTAGGCCACCTTTGCATGGATACTGTGCAGTAAATCGCACAGCAGGCCATGGAAGTGTACAGGCTCCATACACAGGAAGTCACTCATTGTATTACGCACAGGGAACAGTATGCCCTGATGCATACTATTAAACCACAAGGTCAACCTCAGAAGAGAAACCAAAAAAAGTGTGAAAGGCCATCCAGGCCCTATATATCTCCTAAGGGAAATATTGCTAAAACACTCAAGGTTTGTTTAGTAAATACCTACTCTATGAATAAACATACACTGAGCATTCATGACCTTATACTGGAAGAAGAGTTAGATATTCCATGTGTCACAGAAACATGGCTGCATGACCCCATTGGACCCACATGTGCCATTGCTGTCCCGGATGGTTATACTATCTACCATAGAAACAGAGATACCAGTTTGGGCGGATGGGGTCGCCATGATTGTCAGGGACTTCATCCACATGTTCCTGTCTAAAACGACATGTACCGGATGTGAAGTCCTGCATCTGAAACATACTCACACAGAAAATAGCAGCATTAATATAATCTTGATATACAGACCCCCATCTTTAACATCAGAATGTAATGATGAAATCATACAACAACTTAATACCTTGAAAGGCACTAACGCTGCCACCTTGGTGTTGGAGGATTTCAACAGACGGCGTGGTAACTCCAAAGACAAAGAGGCTATTAACCTTGAGAAGACCTTGAATAACATCAATTTCAAAGTCATGAATACAGACCCCCACATAGCAAATGGCAACCAACTTGCCTGGGTTGTTACACACAACTTAGAGACCAGCAGGTATAAGATCACGTTGTGTATTTGGACAGACCACTTCAGAGTTTCATTCACCATGTCCATGATATACCCCCAACAGAAAAGCATAAATGAGCAGAAAAGACTGCAAAACCAGAATTATAAGAAAATTGAAAAGGCACATTTAGAACAGTGCATCAATAAATTCTTAAGGGAGCACAAAGAGGAGGAATCCTGTGATGCACTCATCGCAAGCTATTTACATCATGTAAAAGAGCTGGTAGACCACAGGACACCATTAATGACAAAATCTGTTAGACCAAACAGAAATCACCAAAAGTGGTTGAGCACTGAATTAGCAGAGCTAAAGAAAGAAAAAAGGAGGAGAGAGAGCAGATGGCAGAAGAAACCATTGCAGGCCAACAAGGAAAGTTGGAGAGAAATTGGGAAGACAAATTAGTGCCAACAAGTATTAAAACCGTAACCATCACACCCGTGGTGAAGAAACCAGAGCTAGATCAAAGAGAACCAGGAAACCTGAGACCAATAACTAACTGCAACTTCCTCCTCAAGGTGATGGATAAGGTAGCCACGGCCCAATTGCAGTCCTATGTTGAAGCTAATGAGATTTTACACCATCAACAGTCAGGTTTCCGTGCAGCGCACAGCACGGAAACAGCAATTCTAGATTTGCAAACGCACATGCTGAGCAAATTAGACAACAGGAACACAGGGCTTTTCATTCTCCTTGACCCAAGTGCAGCATTTGATCTTTTGGACCACAAACAGCTCCAACAGGCACTTGAGAAGTTGGCTAATTGCTCTAAAGAGGCAACCTGTTGGCTGGCATCCTTCCTAACAGACAGGAAATTTAAGGTTCATTGGGGGGATACATTTTCCCATGAAACCGCCATTTTCTTCGGTGTACCTCAAGGCGCTAGCCTATCACTGCTTCTTTTTAACCTATACCTAAGGTTCCTCTGTGTAGTTCTAGACACCATCAGTGCATAATTTACTAACTACGCTGATGATACCCAGCTGGTGGTAGAGTTGAGTGGTAACTACACGCAGGATAGTGCTAAAGTGAATGCACTACATAAAACAATTGAAACATTGATGGACAACAATTGGATGTGCCTTAATGGCAAGAAAACAGAGCTGATGGTCTTCGGTTCCCACCAAGCTCGGGCCAAACTGGCTCCCCAATATGAGTCTGTCTACATCAGAGACTCCCCCATGCATGTAGTGGGCAAGGTGAAGACACCAGGGATGTTTTGGAAGCCTCAATGAGTGCAAGAGCACAGTTTACGTACGTGAGTAAGAACTGTTTATACTACCTTTGGCTCCTCAGAGCAATTAAATCTTATCTGAGTGAAGAAAACTGTGTGAACATCGCTAGAGCAACCATACTGTCTCAGCTGGACTACGGCAATGCTTACTGTTAGGGGCAAATAAGTTGTGCATAGCAAAATGCCAACTGATCCAGAACAATGCAGTCAGAATAGTGAAACAGAAATCCAGGAAAGAGCACATTAGCTAAGACAGAAGAGATCTGCATTGGCTGACTGTGGAAGACAGGATCCAGTTCAAAACTATGACACTGGTCCACAGATGTCTACATGGAAAAGCGCCAGCTTACATTAAGGAAAAAAATCACTTGCTATATGCTGGGGCGAGCCTTGAGATCAGAAGCACTGGGCCAGATCATCATTGCACCGTACAAGCAAACGAACGGCTTGGATAAACCCCTTCCAATAGCAGCTTCAACCAAATGGAGCAATTTACCTTTACATCTAAGACTAGAGAGTCAAAAATAGGCCTTTAGAAAAAAAAACTTAAAACTCACCTCTTTAAGTGAAACCAGTAATGGTTGCAATAGGTTAGTTAGGCAGCTTTCTATCTTGGTTCCTGTCATGTACCCCGTCATACTGAAAGTTTACTGTCTGTGTCTCAATGTTAGCGCCCTGATGCCTGCGGGCTTACGGCGTGGTACAAGTAAATAAAATAAATCAAAAATAAATATGCGCGTGTAATGGTTGCTGCACACATTTCGAGAAGCTCTCTCCTTTTGGGCATGGCTTAGGCAGCTTACCCTCTGTGCCTCGTGTACATTCTGTGCTATATTTACAAATTGTGTCCTTATAGTATGGAGGGGATTTGCACATTTGCTGTAGGGGTGCATCCCCCCTTTTTTGCCAGATTACATTACTTTAATACTTTCTTGACCCCAAGTCTGGACTTTCGACACTTCCACTGTTACTAGACAAATTCGCTTTATTTTATTTTACCACCAGAAGTTCAAATACCTCTTTCAACCACAAAAACTACCAGCCTCTGGCTTAGGACCAATACCCTGGGAGTGTTCCACGCACCGCCCGCCTGCAATTCTCTGCCTCCAAAGGCACACCCACCAATCTTGAGCATGCACCTTCCGCGCACCACCCCGAAACACAACTCTTAATCCTCGATTGTTGTTTATAACCACCGAAAGGTTCTGCACCCCTTGTGCGCTCCAAGTGCTATACACAAACCTTATTGGTGATGTCACCTCTACAATACAGGAAAGGAAGAGAAGGAAAAAATCACCAACACCCGCCCCTTCACTGAGTTTATCACAATACTTCCCAACTGCACCTACACTCCAACAAGGACACACAACATATATCCACAGCCGTCTTCCAGCCTCCTGACAGGGAATACCAATATTTCACATGTTCAATCTTTGCATTGTAGATAAAACAACTCTGCAAGACTTAACCATAATAACACTTTCCGCGATTCAAGCTAGCTTCACCTACTAAGCCCTGTGCACAGGGATATCATCATCCACGACCCTAGCTACAATCCTCAAACGACAGGAAATCCACTATTTACATGAATTCTATCGTCCGTACCCTTGAGTCAATCATCTAGGCCAACTGTCGAAACTGGTCACCCAAGATCGAATGTTCCCTAACCACAAACAATTAACATCCACCTCCACGTCTTACCACCCCGAAAATATTCAACATCACCCAACACCCAACTTCTGTTCACCCTTCCCCTATTTGCTGTACGGCTGAGTCTATACTTACACTCCATGATCAGCTGATGTTGCTCGGCCACTGGCTCTTCCTCAGCCTGCCACACCGCCCTTCTGGTCTGCTGGGTATCCCACGGACAGTGGGCAGGAATTTCTCCAAGCCGTTACCTGAGGACCGATTTACGGTGTGCAACTTCCGTGCATCTCTCGGTCTCCTTGGGTCACCTCACAGCCCTCCAGGCATCAAGACGGGATGAGATGGCTTCGTGCCAATCAAACGTAGCCAACCGTCCTCTGCTACCACTTTGTAGTAGTATCCCAGAGGACGGGGGTGTTCGAATCAACAATACCACAAGTTAACAGAGTATCTGGGGGCCATCCGGAACCTCCCCCCTGGCAATAATGGAGAACTCAGCCATGGGGCAAATAAACTGTCTTTATTCTCCAATAGACAGGGATCATACAGGATACCACAATATTTCTGTCAATCTCAACTTCTGAGTCTCTGTCACCCGGTTTTGTATCGCGGTGACTTGGAAACATTAAACCATCCCCAAAAACCTAAGGGGCATCCCCATTGGGTATCTCAGGTGATATTACCTATAGAAGTCCCCTATGTTAGTCATCCTATTGGATTACCATGTCAGGTGGCTTTGCTAAAAA
Organism: Ambystoma mexicanum; assembly: GCF_040938575.1. Lineage (NCBI taxonomy): Eukaryota > Metazoa > Chordata > Amphibia > Caudata > Ambystomatidae > Ambystoma > Ambystoma mexicanum. Next base: position 201,258,578 of record NC_090940.1, read on the forward strand.
ACAATCTATTACTTTGTTGCAGGGTTGCACGACGATCATTGGCCCGTGCAACATTCTACACCACCCCCATGATCTGAGTGTCTGGATTGGCTGGACCGGGTCCCCCCATGCCTGGGACCCTTTTCTGTTCACAGCACTCAGTGTACCTTTTCAATGTAATGAGAAAGACTGTGTCCCCATTGTTGCCACTGATCTGATCGCCTAACCTGAGAGAGTGGTGCAGGTTGCAGTTTCTGGTGGAAAACGCATGTATCGATCTTGTCTGCTTCGCTGGGAACAGCTCCTCCTCTCACCATGAGTAAATAGCCATTCTTCAGCTCAGCTGGGTCACGTGTGTGAGGACCACAAAACTAAGCCTTTCTGTCTGCAATTATTGAGGATTGTATTCTGTATTTCGTAGGTGGCTCACCACCTTGGGAATCAGGAATTTTCCACCTGCCCTTGTCCTTGGCTGCGAACAGCGTCTTTGTGCTTCGTGCTGCAGAGCCTGCATCCCTTCTTCCATGTTTTGAGGCCTATGGCTTCATCTGAATTCACTACAGTCATTTCTATAGTTTCCCTATATGTTCTAATATCTTCTTTAGAGGTTAGTAGTGGTAGAGCCCTATAGGTTCCTTATATGTCCCAGTAGCTCCTTATGGTTAGTTGAAGTAAAGCGGTTGCAAGTTCGATCTTTGGCTTTCTTGCATTTCTGCATTTGGTTAGGGAAGAGGAAAAGCTTTTGACAGTATGTACATGTATCTGTCCTCTGTTTAGAGAAGGTGTAAGCATGTTCTTCGTGTATACGTGTGAGTGTCTGTGTATCTTGGTGCATGAATGCAAATTTGCTTCATGACTAATGCTGCTATGTTGTGTTGTCACTAGTGATGTCATCGTCATCATGGCTGGACTCTGTCATCAGTCAACTTGATCCATCGTTGAGACACCTGTCTCCTCGAAACTATCAACTGGATATGGTTTGTTGGGTCACCTGAGAGAATATCTCTTTGCATACGTGGGATACACTGGTGCGCCTGGTGGTTGGCTGAACAGCGAGCTACATCTTTCCTTTCTCATTCTTCGGGCTGACATGCGCAGAGGGAACATGAGGGCCTTTCCGGGGACGCCCTCTTCAATAGCATAGCAGTTAAGTTTGTTTGGCAGTAAGTATGGAGTAGATTGAGATTGTGTATTGTTGGTGTGTTGTAGGAGGATTTTGTGTTGTGACGTGGTTCAGAAGGGACACGTCGCTGTGTTAACATTGTAGGGAACTAAAAGGGGAGGAGTGAGAAAGCATTGGAGTGCGATTGCTGATTTTTATGGTAATCTGAATTGTTTGAATTGTCATAATGCCAGACACCCCCATCGCTCATTTGGGTAAATTGCTCCTCAATATAACGAGAACATTGTTAAGTATCAACTGCAATGGGTCAAAGAGACGGCCGGCAAAATGTTTCAAGCATGGCTTCAAGAAGGGACACATTCAAAAAGCTTGCTCCAGCACATGCATACATGTCACATATAAAGCGGAGAAAATGCTAAACCGATTAAGCATACTTGAGCTATGGAAAATGTTTGAGGAGGAGGAGCAGGTTAAAAAAGAGAATATTGATAATTCACACGAAGAAGGGCGTGTACAACCAAAAGTACCTCCCTTTAATCCATTGGGAAACGCCCACCATGTCGGATTCGTGGACAGCGTCCGTTGTCCGCGAACATTGCGGTAAAACACATAAAAAAATATATTATACTTGAAAATGAATGAAGCAATCTATGGGGAGGTGAGGATGGGATGTGATATGGCCATAAAAAGCCCAAAAAACAGGTGTGTTTCTTCTCCGATGTCCGCAAACAGTCCAGGGCAGTCCTGTGATGTTCTCGAACATCAAAGATGTTTGGGGACATCTATGCTTACTTGTTCATTACAGGGTTGGTGAAAATCAGTTTTTGGATGGTTATAACTTTGGCGCCACTCAATGAAACTGCATGATATTCTGGAATTGCACTCTAAACCTGACTCTGAATGGTGCTGTTTTGTCAAGAGGAAACACAATTAGAAGGGGGGTCCAAAAATATGTTGAAGGCTTATAAATGTGGTGCCATTTGTCTAATCTGCACATCAGTTTGCAAAAAGATTGTAGACCTAGATATGAATGTTTTTGCAAGGTTTGGTGGGATTTTGTCAAGAGGGGGCAACATTAGAGGGGGGGTATCAGCATTTTTAGATGGCTTATAACTTTGTTGCCATTTGACGAATGTGGACAAATGTTTCCGGAAAGATTATAGACCCAACCTTGAATACGTGTACAAAGTCTGAATGGATTATGTCAAGTGCGGGCTAAGTTTTATGACTATTATATGTATGTACTTTTTGACACTTTTGAAAAAAATAAAACATGGATGGATTTGGAGCAAACACGTGTAAGGAGCATTGGCAAGGACCTGGAAGCATGTTTTTGCAAATGTATCTGTGTTTTATATTAATGTAGATACAAATAATAGTGATAGACCTTTGGTGACTGAGGTATAGCCTGTGGCCATGGGCAGTTGGGCCGATAACTTGGGCTGCCGGGCCGTTATCCCCCGTTCCAGCCCCTGGAGCGGGGATATGAACACCACATTATTACCATTAGCATAACATAAAATGCTAATGGAAATGTTTTAGACTTTGTGCTCACCTGTTCTTTGCTGGCGGTCTTGCTCTTATGTTGTGCAAATAGGGACCATCCTCTCTGACTGCCAGAACTTCCTAAGGTGATACAGGTTGAACTGGCCACCAGAGAGGCCAGTCCTCTGAGGTGAGAAAAGCCCCTTCCAAGGGGTAAAAAACCTCTTCTGTGCCTTGCGATGTTACAACTGTAGGCGATTCTGGCATATGTCAGACCGGAGTAGTAGCAGGACGCCAAAGCAGAAGAATGAAGGACTGGAAGCAGGATCCAAGGAGAACAAGGGGGTAGCAAGATAAGGAACCCAAGGCAGAGCGGTTGCGGATAATACAGAGGAAAGAGGGATAAGGCAGCATCAGAAGGACAAAAGGAGAGAGAGCTCCAAGGGAATCAGAGAGGGCAGTAGACGTAGAACGAGCGGCGAACTAGCGTACACACAGCAACACAGTTGCAATGTATAGAGCCGGAGTTCTATTCTAGTATTTGTTTGTAATGAATAGGCTCCACCTTCTCAAGAGTAGGGTACGCGACGGCCATCTTGGGATTGGCCGATCCCTCTCTGGAGGATTCAGAAAGGTCCATGGAAAGGTTGGAAAGGTTGGCAAGGTGTCTCCCGGAGCGATGTAAAGTCTGAATCCTCTTCCTATGGCGCAGAAAAGACCATAAGCGACGTCGAGACGTGACAGTATAGCCCCTTCCAAGCCGGGCACCACCAGGTTTCCAGGGGTGCAGATGATGGAATCTTTTAACCAGAACGGGGCGTGGACATGTCCTGCAGGTTCACAGGTGCGATCCAGAGGCGGTAGCCTTTCCAATCCACTAGGTATTGTAACACTCCCCAGTGGTACCGAGAGTCACATATATGTACTACCTCCTATTCTGGTTCATGATCTACATACACTGGTGGTGGTTTGGCAGTGCTATGTCCTTTTACGGGAATATGTTAGGTTTTGTAAAAAAAAAGTGAATAGTGGAAAACTGGATGAATCCTCTTCCAGGAGATACAAAGCTTTATTCGAAAAGCCACAGTGTTTATGACTCTGGTTACCTTAAAGGGTACAAAGCATTTTGGTGCAAATTTCCTGGTTTCAACCGTGCAGGTAGGAATTTAGCTGGCAACCAGACCTTGTAACCGACCTTGAAGTCAGCATCTAGGTGTTACACATTGTGGGAGGTGGTCTCTGTGGGCTTGCAACCGGTTGTGTGGTACTCTTCACTACGCGACTCCCGAGAATCCTACTCAAGATGGCTTCCGTGCTGAAGGTAGCGGTCTAGTCTTTTCACGTCTCTCTGAGACACTCTTGCCTGCTCACGTGATCCTTTATCAAACACGGGAGCCGACAACTCCTCGCGTCGCTTCTGTTTCAACAGACGCTCCGTGAGTTTGCTTCTAGGGATTCCAATATTTCTGCCTCTCCTATCTGACTTGTCCGACTGACTCTGTAACCTTTTGTTTCTCAGCTCTCGTCTCCGGCCTCCCCCTTCTATTCTGGTCTTCCAATCTCTCGGTATTTCTCGCCGAGCCCTGAAATCCATCGGCGTCACAAATACTCCAGCCCTGATTTCATCTCTTCTTAGATACCCGCTTGCCGTAAGTGCCCTTCTACCAGAATTCCCTTCATTCTCTCCCGATTCTGATTCTGACCTTATTATGATTTCTTGTAGAGCTCTTGTCTCCCATTCACCTCTCCCTCGAGACCCTAGGCATCTGTTTCAACTATATAAGGGAGGTCTGGGCGAGGATGCCGTAGAACTGGAGCAGAAGTGAATTTTTTCTTAAGTTCTTGAAAGGCCTTCTCTGCTTCTTCGGCCCAATGGAACTTTTTATTGTTTTTTCTCAATAGTGATGTAATTGGATGCACTATTTGCGAAAAATCTGGGATGAATTGGCGGTAAAGGTTTGCAAAGCCCAACATACTCTGGATTCCTTTAAATGAAGTAAGTGACGGCCAGTTAAGAATGGCATCTACCTTGTGCCTATCCATTCTGATACCTTTTGGTGTGAGGATAAAACCGAGGAACTCCACTTCGGTGACATGAAAAGAGCATTTTTCGAGTTTAGCATACAGTTTATGTTGGCAGAGTTTAGTAAGGACAGAGCGGACATGCCTGACATAGTCTTCTTTTGTAGCAGAATACACTAAGATGTCATCAATGTAAACCAGTGCGCAAACGTCGATTAACTCCTGCAAAACATTATTCATAAAGTACTGGAATGCAGCAGGAGCGTTGCGAAGTCCAAAAGGCATTACCTGGTATTCATACAAGCCGTATTTGGTACGAAAGGCGGTTCTCCATTCGTCTCCTTTCTTCACTCAAACAAGATGGTACGCCCCCCTAAGGTCAAGTTTGGTATAGATTTGGGCGTCTTTGACTTGATCCAATAATTTGGGAATAAGGGGCAGTGGATAACGTTTTTTTACTGTGATCTGGTTTAATGCATGATAGTCGATGCAAGTCCTCAAATCTCCTTTCTTCTTTGGTACAAAGAATAAGGGACTGGCTGCCGGCGATTTAGATGGGCGGATAAATCCATTTGCCAGGTACTGATCAAGATAAGATTTCAATTGGAGGTTTTCTGGTTCAGTAAGTGCATAGATTCGACCACAAGGAATTTGCGCACCTGGTATGAGGTCGATCTGACAATCGTAGGGCCTGTGCGGTGTTAGAGTATTGGCTTGTTCTTTCTGGAACACGTCTTGAAAATCTTGGTATTCATTTGGTAGAGTACTAGTCACACCTAGTACAATCACCGCTGTACTGGGAGTAGCAGATGCACATAAGTCTGTTTTCCCCTTTTCTTGGTAATAACAGGTGTGAGCACAATCATTGGAAAAGGCCAACTTCTTGGCACACCAATCTATTAGAGGGTTGTGAGCTACCAACCATGGCATCCCTAAGATTAGTCAAAGCTGAGGAGCTTTGATGAGATCGAATGCAATAGATTCTCGGTGTCCATCCTGGCACAGTAGGGTTAGTGCTGCTGTGCATTGGGTTACTGGTCCGGAAGCTATGTCTGTCCCATCAACAGTAGCAACTTTTTCAGTAGTCGACTTAGAGCATAAGGGATGCCCCATCTCTGCTGCCAGATCTTGGTCTACATAATTCCCAACTGCTCCGCTGTCTATGTATGCTTCGACAGCATGCATCCGAAACGGTTGTTGTTGATTGATCAAAGTTACTGGTAATGCAAAGTGTGAGGTCTGTGGCTCATCCTTCTCGCTCGACAAGCGGACCTCTACGCTTGCCGGGCTTGGTAGTTTTCCGACTCCTTGTTATTATCTTCCTTCTCTGTGGCTCCAACAGTTCTCCTTAGTGGTTTCACTGGACATTCTTTGAGGAAGTGGCCTGATTTTCCACAATATAAGCATAATTGCTGTTGCCTTCTCTTGTCTCTTTCAGGTTTAGTTAAAGGGGGCCATACACCTCCGATTTGCATGGGTTCTACCGTGTTTTCCAATGTACGTGGAACATTATCTGTTGACCGGACATACACAGCTCGAGTGTCTAACCTTATCCGGTCCGCTTTTCGGTCATGTAATCTGTGATCTAATTGCACCACAAGGTTGATGAATTCTCCACCGTCTTTAGGTGGGTTAACCACTTGAGCAAGGACATCCTTTAGTTCCCCTTGTAGACCCGATGAAATAGTGTGGTCCTTTTTTCCTCAGGCCACCCAGCTTCAACGACTAGTCTGTTAAATGTTGCAATATATGTAAGCAAGTCTTTACTTCCTTGACGGAGTGACAAAAGTTTGTTGTCTAATGCTCGGCCTTGGGTATGACGAGCAAAGAGTTTTTCCATTTCCATCTGGAAACCCCCAAAGTCATGTAACAACGGGTTATCCTGACTTACCAATGGTACCGACCAATCCGCAGCACTGCCACTCAGATATGACAAGACAAAAGCAACCCGCGCTTGGTCATTAGGAAAAGCCCCAGGTCTGCAAAGGAAATGAAGACGACACTGGTTCATGAACGTTGCGTACTTCTTGGGGTACCGTGTAAATCGTTCAGGTGGAGCTAAAGGAACTGCACCAGGAAGGGTTATTTGTACTGGATTGGTGGAAGAAGTTGGTACAAGTGCTGGCGGAATGTTACCAGGCGATGGGGTCTGTCCTGCCTTTGACTGGAGCAATTGTCTTCTCATTTCGTCGGTACGATCCTTAGTAACAATCAAATCCCTCCTAAGAACGTTAGTTTCTTGCCTGGCTGAATGTACTTTAGCGCGTAATTGTCCCAACAACTGAACTAACTGGTCAGTCTTTAAGTCTCCATGACGCCCAGGTGGATAATATTATTGAGGCTTTGCGTTCTGTTACGCTCACCTGGTATCCGCAGAGATGCCACCCAGCCCTGGTTGGGTGATTTGCACTCTCAAACCCTCTCCTGGTCCCTTGGTAAGGCCTCTAGTTAAAGATGGTTCTGCAATATAGGAGAGCTGGATTCAATACCAGATTGTCTTTATGTTTTCCCACCTCCCTTGGCCTCAACTCCTTCCTCCCCCTTGGACCTTCTCCTCACCTTAATATTGTAAAAGGTGGATTCTCCATCCTGCTCCTCGTGGCAGGGGCGCGTAGATGTGGGGGGCGAGCAGCGACCAAGTTACTTCACTGGTGCATGCCCCCCTGTGGGAATCCTGGCCTGCTGCGACTCCGTAGGTTTACTGCTTTACAGTCTTTATATGCAGTTCTTATGTTCCTCTTAGTTCGAATAATAATGTCTTGCTTCTTTCCTTTTAGGTATGGAAAGGTATTTTGGTGTTGTCATGCAGTTTGAAGATGAGCATGGGCCGGTAGGCGAAAGCGCGGTGTGCGTGATGCTGTCTGGTGAGTAATGCACGATGCGTGGTGCTGTTTCGCCTTTTATATTGCTAACCTGTGTCTTTTCTCTCCTTGCAGGTTGGGATGTTCCGCGGCAAGCGCCGTAATGTTCCAGCAATGATACTGACCAGGAGAGGACTACCCAGGTAAGAATTGTGTGGCTTTCTTCATTCGGGAGGAAACGTGAGTAAACACTTACTAATGCTGTCTTTCTTTCTCCTCTTTCCAGGTTATGGTATTCCAGGATGCATGCAGAGCCGGATGATGGAGTTTGTACCTTCAGGTGAGTGGAACTGAAGTCGGTGATGGATTGAAGACACAATACTGTTCCAGGTAAGTTTCATAGTGTTCTTTCTCTCTCTGCAGGTCCTTGGTTTCAGGTTAGCTGGCATCAAAGAACTGGACACGGTGAGCGTTACGCTGCCCACAGCAGAATAACGCAAAGCATTTGGGTGCGATTTAAATAGTCTCAGGTAGGCCACACCTAAAAGACTAGACTGCATAGCTCAGTTCCTTGTAACTGAGCTATGTGTGTGCCTCCATGTTGGCTGAGCCCTCCCCAAGTTAAATAGTCCCAAGTAAATAGTCCCATTCCAATGTTGGTCTTCATGATGGTTATGAGCCTGGTGCCAAAGGCGTCAGGACTGACTGCAAGAGAGTCTTGGATGAGGTTTTAAGGCCTTTGACCTGGCCCTAACTGCTAGGCTGAGTTGCCAGTGAGGGGGCTGTCGGGGGCACGAGTGGGATTCGTCATTGTTTTGATGGGGAGGTGGTCAGGCAAAAGAAACTCTTGAAAGTACAACTCAAAGACTGTAAATGATACTGCAAGAATGAAACTATGGAAAGAACAAGGCAGTTGAAACAAGCCTTTAAAAACTGACAGAAAAACCATAAATATAGTTTGTTCCAACAGGATGCAGAAAATATACTTAAACATATAGCCAGCAAAAACACGGCTGAAATATGGAGATTGATGAATGGTTTACATGCTCCGCAGGAGGTGTTGATTGTAAATCCGATTGACGCGAAAGCATGGAATAAAGCCTGGTATGTGGCCCCTAGTAGTACTTGTGTGATTCCCCTAACACTGAAGGACACACCCTGGATTTTTCCTGCAGAAAGGAGGGATATTCATGAACTTATTCTCAAAGCAAGCAAGTCCAGAGCAGCGGGACCAGATGGTATTACCCACCTAATGCTCAAAAAAGATCTGCAGACTTGGGCTACCCGCCTCGGGGAGTGGTTTGCTAGAATAAAAAGGGAGAGAACCATCCCGGCAACATGGAAGTACTCGACTATAGTGCCAATATTTAAAAAGGTGACAGGCTAATTCACTCAATTATAGGCCAATTGCCTTATTGGATAAGGCAATTGGCCTTGTCAGGTAAGATATTTGGTTCCCTGGTATTGGCTGCTCCATCTGCCTAGTCCAAAACAACAAAGCACTATGACTGTTGGCAAGCAGGCTTTGTCAAGGGGGTGGGAACTTCCTTGAATCTGGTTCTGTTAAACACCCTTAAGGCCAGAGCAAAATCCAAGAATAGTTCAGAATTATTTATGGCGGCAATAGGCTTTTGATACCATCAACAGGCACATTCTCTGGACTAAGCTAAAAGCATGGGGATGTCCATATGACCTGAGAGAATTCTTACAACAACTACACACAGATACATCACTATGTGTGCGATTGGATAGAAAGGGCACCATGACCCAACCAATTTTGACATTCAATGGGCTCAAACAGGAGTGTCCTTTGGCACCAATTCTTTTTAACCTGTTCATATCGGATATCAACCAAGCTTTGGATTCAGTCAGAGGTTTCCCCCAGAGGAAGGCGGGTATGGCAATTAGTCGACTTTTGTATGCCGATTACCTGATTTGATTGGATCAGACCCAAGTCGGCCTTCAGCACTAATTGGATGCCCTTCAAGGATATGTAGACGCAAATGACTTAAGAATTAAGGTAAAGTCTTGCATTCTAACATTTGGCCAGAAGAAAGGGAGAGAGAAGTCGGCCTCAAAAGTGAGGTCTATTAAAGGAGAAAAGATCAGTGAAGCGACTTCTTTAACATATCTGGGCATGCGCCTGAATGGCAGCTCAGTAGATGCTCAGAGGGAAGAAGTACTCCAAATTAAAGTGAAGACACTGGCAGCACAGGCGAAACTTATTGGAAACAGATACTGCAAATTTTCTATGGTTCCTGTGATAGATTTTGAAAGCTTGAAAGTCACCCCCATTTTAACATATGGGGCGGAGGCCTCTTTTACGTTGTCAGCAGAGGTGTGGCCGAAATTAGAGGGGGCTTTTTGGCAGGCAGTTTTATCCTTGCCAAACTGTGTTCCAATCGGAATCATTACAGCAGAATTGGGCCTGAACTCATTGTATGTGACCACTGTCTGGAAAACATTAGATTTCTTAAGAAAATGTGGAGAGGACAAAAGAGAGGGGGTTTTGCAGCAATCAAAAAAGTAATGATGGGGAACGAGGACGCTCGCCTGGCGGCTTGGAGGGCCGGGTCTTTGTCAATTTTAGCGACTTTAAATGAATCTAAAGTGACTCTGTGGTCCAAACCAGCCAAAGTAAAGAGAAAGCTATATGATTTGGATTGGAGTTCTTCGATAGATTAGAGGCACAGTTCTAAGATGTATGGGAATAGCTTTCCGGATATAAGAGCAAGGTTAAGCCTGTTGCGGTGAGAAGGGCACTGGGACTACTGCTGTTTGTGCTGTTTGCCTGGTTGCTGGGTCGCTAGAAGGAAAGCCCAGAATAACGCTGTTTAAAATGATTACATGAGCTCCAGGCTGAGCGGGAAAAGGCAACCGCGGACTTCGGCTACAGAGACATTCCATCTGTAAAGAAAAATCTATCCAGCAAGCTGCACTCATACGGAAGAGTTTTGGACCCTTCCTGCACCTATCTTGTGGAAGTGCGAAGTGATGGTAAAACTCTGATCTACCCATCTGTTGGAACTCTGCAGGGCAGGGAGGGGGAGAGACGGACTCTGGTAGCTCCTTGAGCTGTTGGGCGTTCCTCACCCTGTTAGTGCTCGCTACTTGAGTGTTATAAGTTGTACCCCAACTCAGCTATGCAACTGACTTTTTTGCATACAAAATCTTTTTTAAATTTATGTAACGGTGGGGGGTTGCGAGGTATCCTCTCCCCGCCTGATTTTTTTCGTCATGTGATTTTTACATTTTGACTATTAACTGTTTGAGACCCTGTTGTGGCTCTTTCTCCTACTGGAGCATTTTATATTTGACTGATTGCAGTCGTGTGGCTTAAGCCTAACAGTATTGTGTTTTTGAACAGTTCTTACTGGAGCACGTGTTTAATAGTATCATATATATTTATAGATCTATTATAGATTGAGATTGTGTTTTCTTTTTATAATTTGCATAACATATGGAACATTGAAATTGGTATATACATTTTTAGGATGCTAAATTCCTCCATTTTTTAATTGTTGTGATTATATTTATAAATAATTATTGGTCTTTCTTTTTATTCTTCTGTGATAATTTCTAAATAGGTGGCCTTTAATCATTTCAGATATATAAGGCTCACGGCTCACAAGCCTAAGCTAGTTTCTTTCCTAGGCCAGTAGATCTATTGTGCCCTATTCTTTGTATTCTGAATTATTAAAACCATCATTCTTTGAATACTTAATCTTGGATTTTGGTCGCAATTTTCACTACTAGGAAATGGCTCCCAAACTGAGATCAAATAAAAATGGAAAGAAGAAGGGCATTACAAATAATTCTACTACTATTATCCCTAAGGCCAATACTTTGGCTTTGAAAGATACCAGGAGTAAAAAAAGATACTGCTACTCTGGAGCAGCCTAAAATATCTGAATGTTTGACAAAAATAGATCTGGTTAAAGATTTTTCCAAGGAAAACATTACACCTACGCCCGGAAATAGTTCTATGATAGATAACAATTCTCTATTAAATCTTTGCCATGAATTCCGACGCCATTCTATGGGCCTTCCAGCGGTCTCAATTCCATTACAGCTTGAGAAAAGTGCCGAAGTAACCAACAGTATGAATAACATTATCGGCACACATTTTTCTATCACACCAGATTTGGAAAAGGTGGCTCAGGATGATATTTCTATATTGGCAGAAGATGACATAAATTGTTTTTGGAATGATTCGGCGATAGCTGATGATAATACGCTAGACTTCAGAGGAAAAATGGAATCTCTCGTAGTCACAGTAGATATAGGGCCTCATCACGAGTTGGGCGGTAACGCCGGCGCTATTACCGCCGGCGCTATTAGCCCTATCGCCAAACCCCCCGGCGCTATTAGCGCCGGATCACGGGTTTGGCGGAATGGTTAGTGCCCATTCCCCATTGGGCCCATTCAGGAATTCCTCATTCCCCATTGGGCCCAATGGGGAAAATTCACGCTATTACCGCTGGTGGATTTTCCGCTGGCAGTAATAGCGCCGAAAATCGGCAAATTTGCCGCAGATTTCCCCCCAGCTCAGAGCTGGGGGGAAATCCGCCAGGGCCATGATCTGGCAGACCCTTAAATGCGGTGGTAATAGCGCTACCGCCACATTTAAGGGTTACCGCCAGACTTGTGATGAGGCCCATAGTGTTGGGCATTTGCACAAAGCTTTTAAATGAGCAACAAATAGTGAAAGATCTTGTAATTCTGGTAAATGAAAATATGAAAGATCTGACTAATGTGATCCCCAAGAATTTAGCTGATGAAAATGGCTCCACTGTTGAACAAAGGGGAGAGTTCAGTGAATTATGTATTTTGGCAAATGAAGCAATTGTAGAATTGAGTTGTAATGAAGCAGATAAAACAGTTATTGCTGTTAAAGAGTCAGCATTAGAAATTGATAAAAAAACGTCCGAAACAGAAAATGAGGAACCCTCAGGCCAATCTCAAGGCCAATCTCAAGGCCACAGACCCAGATTACATCACAAAAGAAATTATAAAAAAAAGGTTCTAAAAACAAATGTAAATCAGGCAAAGCCAAAAAGAAAGATAATACTAAAAAAGAACAGTTTGGCTTTGGCAGAAACCACACCTAATTATATAGAAGGTATTGAAATCGCAAACAGATTCGAATTAAATGAAAATAATTTCGAAAAAATTAGTATTGTAAACAAAACTAAACCAAAGGAAAAGGGTATGGCAAATTGGTTGATAGGCAACAGTAAACTGCCCACTTTGAGGAGGTTATAGTACCCCAACTTAATGAGGATATCATTGACATTGAGGATAAAAATGTGCTGTCTCATAAAAATAACTTTGAAGAAAATGGAGAGTTAACTGTAAGATCCTAGGATATCCCAGTGAACCCTGAAAGGTGTTGCCTTAAATCTAGGGACAGGGATATTTATAATATTGAAATGGAAAGATTGGCCATGAGTAAAAATAGCAGGGATAATGAGTTATGTATCCCGGAAGAGATTGGGGATAAACACTTATTGGCAAGAAATAGAGGAAAAAGTATAAAAATTATAGAAAAAAATCCTAGAGAAGATAGTCCTTTTCTTAATAGACAATGGCTACTGGAACGCTTAGGCAAAGTACCACAGTTACACTATATTAAATCCTCTGATATTGAAAGAGTTATACTTCCTGAGGTTGGGAGTTGGGACAATTGGGCGATTGTGCAATTTGACACAGGCGTATTTGCTGAACTCCGTAGAGAATACTCGGGGTAGATTTGGAATAATGATTATGAAATTATCATGTGCAATAACCTAGAGGATTTTAGTAATAAAAGTAATAGATCAATAGGTGTTGACACCAAATTAAATTCAGGTCCTGAAAGACAAATTATATCAGCCATATGGACAACAGATGAGAACTATAGATTCGAATATTGAGATGAGGAATCCACAATCACTATAATTTCAAGTAATAGTAGAGGTTTGAGACCCCTTTTACAGAAGGAAAGTGCACAAGACGTGTGTCTTGGAAACCATAGTTATGGACGGTTATAATATTTTGATGAAACCTGCGATAGCTGGAGATAAGGGTAGACCCATGGGGGGCCTCTGTATTGGTGTGAAATCTCTCTTTAACATCTGAAAATATGAAAAACGTCGTGTCCCAAACTCAGTATTGAGTATTATTATAGAAAAACATTTCTTTGCTAAAGGCCTGTTACTTATTAATGTTTACTGTAGGCCGGGAGGGAGTGATTTTGAGGAAATAGAAAAGATTATTAGAGACACTATTGATGGTTGGCTAGTGGAATCACCTAATGCGTATGTCATGCTAGTGGGAAACCTAAACTGTTATTGTGATGAGGCCTTGGTAAAAATGGCGGAATGGGCAGACAAATGTGGTAATTATGAGGTTACCCCTCCCACGATTGTAGGGAATATGAGTGTTGGAACTAAAAATTCTGCACAAATTAGAAATGGTATTGCTTGGTTGAATTTCCTTCACAATTGGGATTTACGTTTTTTTTAGAACCCTTAAATAGTGGTGCTAAACATAATACATGGAGCAATGGAACTGTGAGTTATAGACGTGATTACATGTGTATAGATCATAGTCTTGCAAGCATAATGAAAAGGTTTGAGCATATCCCAACCCTACATAGTGACCGCAGTCTTTTCAAATGTATTTTTGATGGACATGTGGTAAGAGAGGATTGTGATGGAGAAAGTTTGAATATTCAATGTAATGGTACGGCAAATCGGTTATGTTTGACGGAAACAAATGTAACCAAATTTGATGAGATGTTTGACATCTTACCTATAGAAGGACAGGAGATAGCTTTAAATGGATTAAAGGTGATTGGCGATCTGTTGAGCATGCTGTTGAGGACAAATACCCGAATCACATTGACCCAAATAAAAGGTAATAAATTAAAGTGACATAAAAACCTTTACGATTGTCAGATCCAAGAAAAGAAAATGTTGCTAAAGGCGGATATAAATAAAATTTAAAAAGACTTGGACATTCACAATATAGAGAAAATATTAGCCATTAGAAACGTACGCACTAAATATAAAAATTGGCTTAGGGCGCATAAGAGCTTCATACAAAATGCAAATTGTAGAATGATCCGGTCTCTAGGTCGAACCCATGATTCAAAAAAATGTTGGTATCTGTACAGGCAATATCTCACTCAGGAAACTGATTCCGATGTTAATATTATCTCCTTAGACACATGGAAGAAGTATATTATCAAACTTTGCTTCATAGAAAACCTGCCTGATGTTAGACAGGAACTAGGGTCGGTTGGAGAGGACAGGATCTTTCCCTTTGGTCTACATAACATTCTAGAAATTATAAATAAGATGAAAGCGTCAAGGGCTCCCGGCCCGGACAAACTTGCGAACATTGTTATTAAGCGTAATCCACTGAAATGGGCCGAGATAGTGTTAGAATTATATACACAAATTTGGAAAAGTGGAAAAATCCCTGAGAGTTGGAGAGAAGGGCTATTCATTCCTATTTATAAAAAAAGTAATAGAAATTGTCCAAATAATTACTGACTACTCGCTATGGCCCACTCCAGTTGCAAGATTTTTTGCTCACTCTTACTTATTATCATTAATAGATGGATTAAAGACAATAGGCTTCTCTCACCCTTCCAAACAGGATTTAGAGCGGGTTTTACTACCGTAGATAATATGATAGGCCTTAATTGTATAATTGGGGAGACACGGAAAAATAAAGACTCTATTTGTGTTTTATAGACCTTTCTAGAGTATTGGATTGTGTTATTAGGGACAAGCTATGGAGTAAGTTAGCATGTTGGAAAATGAACCCACTAGTACTGCATCTCTTGAGAGAGATGTATAGAGAGACAACTGTTATTATTTGTTTGAATAAAGGAAATACCAGATCTCTACCCATACTAACAAATGTGGGTTTGAAACAAGGGTGTGTCACCTCACCTGTGCTATATAATGTATATGTAGCAGATATGGGGGTTAGATTTGATAATATAAAACATTTCCCAGCAAAGATCGGAGGGTGCCACGTTAGTTGGCTGTCTTATGCAGACAATACTGTGTTGATGGATAAGACCCAGACTGGCATTCAGAGGTCACTGGATGCCCTACAACAGTACATTACAGAAAACAATCAGAATATAAATGTTGGGGAAACCAAAATAATGATCTTTGGAGGAAGAAATGGGAAGAGTAAGAAGCAGAAATACCAATGGAAGATTGACACACAAGTGATAGAAATAGTAGAAGTATATCCGTATCTAGGCATGCTAATCTGTGAAAAACCGACTCATAAATACTATCATGAGATGATAGAAAATAAAGTCTCCAAAAATGGAATGTGATCAGAGCATACATTGCCTCTAAGGGAGGATATTCTCTGGAAGGCCTATTGGAAATGTATAAGAGCTGTATTGTCCCGGGCGCTCTGTATACTTTGGAATCACTAACATCTAGATTCTTGGTGGATCTGGACAAAATCGAAGGGAAATTATGGAGACCTGCATTGAGATTGCCCAAATCTATCCCCATAGCAGCTATCAGATGCAAACTGGAACTTATTTCTCTCACCACACTATGGAAAATTAATTGCTGTAAGCTTTACATAAAAATCTTGTCTCAGAGGGAAGATAGCCTGTTGAAATTGGATGGAAGCTGTATGTCAAAGAAAGATAATAATAATGTTTTTTTTAAAGACCTATTGAATACTTTGATGAGTTTCCTAAAACAAATCAATTTAAACCCACCTACGGAAGTTGTTGAAACATGATACTTATTTAAAACCTTGAGAAGAAAAGCAATACAGTGGGATATGTGTAAGAACCTAGATTTACTTGGTAATAAGAAATGATTTACCGAATATTGCCTACAAGGAACGGAAGTTTCCAAACCTAGAAGCTACCTTATTAAGGTAGCTAATGGGGATATGTCTAGGTTTATTATGTTATTGAGATTCAACCTTTTACCCTGCTTTGAGTATGTGGGATGCTGGACAGGTATACCTAGAGAGAAAAGAGTCTGTAGACTGTGTCATGACGAGGTGGAAATGATTAGACATTTGTTAACGAACTGTGATAAGTTATCAGAGGTATACTACAGAGGATATAATGATCAAACAAGTGATACAGGGATGATAGCAACAGATCAGTTTTGGTCAAGTATTTATATGGCTACCCCTCTTATGTATGTTAATGCCGCCGACTATATATGGAAAGAGATTGTTAAAAAGTGGGCGGAAGCCACAGTAATATCGGAGTAAAGTATCCCATGCTTTTTGTTTTTTGTAGATGTTAAATTGATTCTTACTTTCCATACTAACCATCGGAGAAGAGTCTGACTGAATATACTGTAACAGATATGTGCTTAAAGTCCATGAGCCTCAGTACGAGGTGGGCGGTAAGGGATTACCGGCACCGGTAAGGGCACCGGTGCCAGTAATCCCTTACCACCCTACTACGAGTTCCCTTTGCGGGTACTCCCTTAACGCCTGGTTTTTCCAGGCGTTAAGGATGGGACCCGCAAAGGGACTCTAGAGCTAATAACGGTACTTCAATTTGCTGTACCGTTATTAGCGCCTTCCCCATTCCCATTGAGCCTTATGGGGGCTCAAATGGAAATGGAAGGGCACTTGTGAATGGGGAATTACCGGTCCCGCCAACCTTGGAATGGACCGGTAATTGCTCCATTCACCAGGGCAGAGTCGGAAGGGTTTTGGAGGCAGGCATGGCGCTAATAGCGCCATGGCTACCTCCAACCTCATAATGAGGCCCCATGTATTTTAAGATATCAATTTTAGTGAAATACTATGGGCCTCATTACGAGTTTGGAGGCAGCCATGCCCTTTATAAGGGCATGGCTGCCTCCAAACTTGGGTCCGGGTTCCTTGAATGAGGAATTACTGGGCCATTCCAACCTTGGAGGACCCGGTAATTCCTCATTCAATGTACCCATCCCCATTCCCTTTCCAGCCCCCATAGGGCTCAATGCGAATGGGGATGGAGCTAACAACGGGCTTGTTAATAACAGGCCCGTTGTTAACTCCCTGGTCCACTCGCGGGACCCGAAAAGGACGTCTGGTCTGACCAGACGTCCAGAGCGGGTCCCGCAAGGGAACCTCGTAATAGGGCAGAATGGGTTTAACGGCACCGGCACCTTTATCGGCGCTGTTAAACCCATTCCGCAAGGGTCGTAATGAGGCCCTATATTTGTATTTATTATTTGAACCTGAGAAATGTTTGTGGAGGTTTTTTCTTTTTAATTTTGTAGATGTATTTGCATTTGTAATTATGTGAGAACCATTGCTATGCAAATTAATCAGATGTACTGTTGATCAAATTTTGAATTATTTGTATAGGATTGATTCACATTATGATGAATTTATATAAGATTTGTAAAAGATTTGTATAAGATTTATACAAGATTGAATTTTATATTTCTCTACATAAGGTTTTAAAAACTTGCAGTAAATTTGTATAAGTGTTTAAGGTTTTAATTAACCAATAACACTATAAATACATTTTTTAAAAGAATAAGAGCAAGAGGTGTAGTCCCCAAGCACCTTATAAAGTTTCCCCGTAAATATAGGAGGTCACAATTTTTATGCTTCAGACTGAATCTATTTCCAACGAAAGAGGTAATTGAAGTTCGAAAACCGAAGGACAAACAAATTTTCACCTGTAGACTCTGCCCTAATAATAGAGAAACCTTGTCCCATTTGACATTGCTGTGTCCTGGCCGGAGAGACTGGAGGACAAAATGGCTGGCTAAATACGTAAAGCAGGCCTTGTCAGTATCGGCAGATGAGTGGTGGGAAAGACTTTTATTGGGAGGCCAGCTAACCATTAATGTAATGTAAGCCCTGTTAGCTTTCTTGAAGGAAGCTTTTGAGCTCTTGGAACTAGACAGATAGGGTCATATGTTTTGTTAGTTTGCTAACATAGTTTTAGGGTTGCCTAAAATGGTAGAATCTGATGCGTAGGATTAAAATTCTTAATGGGAGATGCTTGCTCAAATACCATTAGATATTATCAGTGGAGACATTAAGTAAGATGAGCTTTCTCTGGATTGGGTTAGCGTAAATGGATATATAGATGAGTTGTGTTTGTGTCTCCTGTGGGATGTATGTGAAGTTTGTGTTTTTTACTTTTTTGTGTGACCGTAATTTTGGATGGAAAATGCTTAAGGTTTAAATTTAATTAAAAAACCAAATGCAAAAAAAAGATCAACTTTCAAATCTGTAGGGATATCCCCAAATTGTGATTCACATTTGCATTTGTTATCAGAGGCTGAGGTATTAGCACTGGCCTATTCATTAGTGAGAGTTCGGGTTTTAGCTGCTGGGGGCTATACATCTTCACTCAAATTAGCATGTTTAGTAGTGAAAGGACTCAATCACACTTCTTAGGCATTAGAGGAGCTGCTTCTTGATAGCAAAATTATTAGAAAGGCAGCTTTGCAAACCCGAGCTGCCATTGATTATTTGTTGCTGAAACATAACCTGGGTTCTAACGCAGTTGAAGGTATGCGTTGTTTTAATCTGAGTGATCATTCACAATCCATTGAAAGCCATGTTCAAGGTTTGAAAGACTTGATAACCCAAGTGTCTCAAGATCATACTGGGAATTGGTAGGATTGGCTATTTTCGTGAATTCCTGATATTGGGGGGGGGGTACCCTGCGTTACACCTTTTCTTGCATTTCTGTAATACTAGCTATTATAATTGCTGGTTGCTGTTGTATTCAATGCATTACCAACTTAGTTATGATGTTTCGTCAGTTTCAGAAACCAACTCCAATGCCACTGGGCTATGGTATTCGGATATCTAAGGGTGAATTTGTTGTGCGTTGAGAGTCGTGAAGATATAGGAGACCTCCGTCCCCAAGTGCCGCACAGGGAGAACCACTTATCACTCCCTGTGCAACCCTTGAGGCCACAGGTGGAGAAGATCCGAAGCCGGAACCGAAGTACTAGGAACCCCAAGGCAGCTGTGGAGGAAGGCAATGATTACAATCCAGGCAAGCAGGGTACAACAAGTATTCAAACAGAGAACAATCGGGGTCTTACCGGGGACTTGATGGAGAGGACGTTGAACCTGACTCCAGGACTCACGCAGGCAAGGGACCGGATAGGAGCAGTTGTAGTTCGCCTGTCTCCACCTGGAGAATGTTCCACCACTTGGGAGGTGTGACCCACGTTGCAGCGAGGTGATCTGGGATATCCAAGAGGAGTCCGTTGAGTAGAAGAGATGGGTCTGAAGCCAGGAAGAGCCGTCCGAATAAATGGAAGAACAAGAGCAGGATCCAGAGGGAGTCGTGATTCAGTCCGAGGTCAAAGAGCCGTGTTGAACAGAGGAGCCGGTGTCGCCGCAGCCAAACGTGATCCAAAGGAAGTCCAAAAAGCAAGAGCGAGGTTTCAAGAAGCCGGGTAAGTAACACACGAGAAGGTTCGCCAGACAGGGTCTCCAAGGAAATCAGCTGTGAAGCGTGGAGTACCGGTACTGTCCGGTTTATATACCGTTTACTTCCTGGTCACGTGACAAATGACTGGAGCCACGTGACCGTGAACCCGGGGCACATGACCGTATGGACGAGTCATGTGACCGGGCCAACACGGTACGAGAGTTCGAGCGGCTGCCTAATCTCCATGGCAACTGCCAATGGAGAAACGGCCGCAAGCGCGACTGAACGGCGTATGGCGATTGTTTCGCCAGCGCGCGAGCCACACCGGGTTGCCTGCGTGAGTTCTGGGAGACGGGTGGAGGAGAGTGAGCGCTGGGTGACGGGACATGGCCGGAGGTACGAACCGAAGACATGACAGAGCCCCCCCCAAAGGCCCACGACCCCGTGGGCACGAAGGATGCTCCCGATGAAACTGAGCAACCAGCCGGGGGGCCCGGACATCCGAGGCAGAGACCCAGGAACGCTCCTCCGGACCATAACCCAACCAATCGACCAGGTACTGCAGGCGACCCCTAAGAAAACGGGACCCCAGAATGTCCGAGACCTCGAAAACATCAGATACCCCCAGGGAAACAGGGGCAGGAGAGGGACGAAGACGTGTCGAGGAGGGACAGGGTTTGAGGAGGGAGGTATGGAACACAGGATGAACCCGCCAAGAGGAAGGGAGAACCAGACGATAGGCCACCGGGTTGATGACCCGGGAAACAACATAAGGACCCACGAAACGGGGCAACAGCTTGCGACAGCCCTTTAAGCGGAGATGACGGGAGGACAACCAAACCCGGGAACCAACGGGATACAAGGGCGCCATAGTACGCCTAGCGTCCGAGGAGGCCTTCATGGAAGACTGTGCCTCCTGCAGATGAACGAGGACCTGGGCATGGAGGGACGTCATATCCCGAATGCAGGCCGCGGCGGCATGGTTCTCGGAGGGTGAAATGTCAGGGACAGGGAGGAATCGGGGATGCTGACCATACAGGGCATAGAACGGAGAGAAACCCGTGGAAGAGTGTGTAGCGTTGTTGTAAGCAAACTCAGCATAACGGATGTTCTGCAACCAGGTCGTCTGCTGCTGCAGCATCAAACAACGCAGATATTGCTCCATGGACTGATTTGTCCTTTCCGTCTGACCATCGGTTTCAGGGTGGTAAGCGGAGGAGAACCGTGCATCGATACCTAGCAGAGCGGTCAAGGCACGCCAGAAACGGGAAGTAAACTGAGAACCACGATCGGACACCAGGACAGAAGGAAGGCCGTATAGGCAGAAAACGGAATCAAAAAATAGTTTGGCCAAGGCAGGGGCAGAAGGGATACCATGACAAGGGACAAAACGAGCCATTTTGGTGAAGACATCGACCACAACCCACACGGTGTCATACCCCTGAATCCTGGGTAAATCGGTCACGAAGTCCATGCTCAGGGTGTGCCAGGGTTTTGGTGGCATGGGTAACGGGCGCAATAGTCCCAACGGGCGACCCCTACGATGTTTGCCCTGAGCACAAACTGAGCACGAGTCGACGTAACAGCCCACATCCCGTCTCATGGAGGGCCACCAACACCAGCGTTTTAAGAGATCCAAGGTGCGGGCCTGGCCTGGGTGACCATTGACCGGGGCATCATGTGACCACTCCAGGGCTAGGTTTCTGGTGTCAGTGGTAGGGAGAACTAGACGGTCCTGTACATACGGTAGACCGTTGTGAAAGGAGGGATCCCATTCTGACAAAAGATCGGGGTGTTTTTTGACCCAAGAGCGAATCTCCTTGAGTAGTGGTAGAGGAGGAGTACAAGCGCAAATAACATGCCCCCGGGGCAAGAGTGTGTCAGGGAATACAGGCAACGAAACCCCCCCAGGGGAGCGAGACAAAGCGTCTGCCTTACTATGCTCAGAGCCAGAGCGATGTTTAATCTGAAAGTCAAAAGCGGCGAAGAACAGGTGCCATCTGACCTGTCTGCTGTTTACGCATTTCAGGGCTGCCAGGTCTTGCAAGTTTCTGTGGTCGGTGTATACCGTGACCTTATGTTTGGCCCCCAACAGGTGATGACGCCAGGTACGAAAGGCGTCCATCACCGCCAGTAGCTCTTTTTCTGTTACGGTGTAGTGGGTTTCTGCGGTGTTAAACTTGCGTGAATGAAAGGCTACAGGATGAAGCCGACCTGTTGTGGGACAGGCTTGTGACAGGATTGCCCCTAATGCGAAGGAAGAGGTGTCAGCCTCAACAACGTACGGCTGGTCAGGGTCGGGGTGCTGGAGCACAGGGGCAGTGGTGAAGGCGTTCTTCAGTGCATCAAAGGCCTGTTGGTGCATCTCCTCCCATTTGAACGGAACAAGAGGACTGGTAAGGGAAGTGAGAGGAGACACAAGAGAAGAAAACCCAGAGATAAAACGCCGATAGAAATTGGCGAAACCCAAGAAAGATTGCAAGGATTTTAGGGTTTTTGGTGTTGGCCATTCGAGGACCGCTCGTACTTTGGTGTGATTCATGGCCAGACCACCAGGTGTAATGTTGAACCCCAAAAACTCCACATTAGTTACATGGAACAAGCATTTTTCGGGTTTCACAAACAATGAGTGGTGACGCAGCCGGGACAGCACTTCCCGCACATGTTGAACATGTTCTTTCAGTGTGTGAGAATATATGAGTATATCATCCAGATATACCACCACAAACATGTCCAAGATGCCCGAGAAGATGTCATTCATGAAATGCTGAAAGGTGGCCGGGGCGTTGCATAGACCGAAGGGCATGACTGTATACTCGTAAAGGCCATACCGCGTACAGAAGGCGGTCTTCCACTCGTCTCCCTTTCGGATGCGGACGAGGTTATAGGCCCCCCGCAAATCCAACTTGGTATACATGGAAGCATGGGTTAACCGGTCTAGAAGAGGAGAGATGAGTGGAATCGGGTACCGGTTCTTAACAGTGATGGCATTGAGCCGACGATAATCCACACAGGGGCGAAGGTCGCCCTCTTTTTTGGGCACGAAGAATATGGGGCTAGCTGCAGAAGATTTAGACGGTCGTATGTGACCCAGGCGCAGCGCTTTATCGATGTATTCTTTAAGAGTCAGATCCTCAGACATGGATAAAGAATAGATGCGGCCCGAGGGTACTACAGCCCCGGGAACCAAGTCAATCGGGCAATCATACGGACGGTGAGGAGGGAGTACTTCGGAGGAGCCCTGATCGAATAGCATGCTGTAATCCTGATAAGCTACAGGAATGTGATTGGTGACTAAACCCACTATGTGTGAGGCAGGGGGAATTACGTCGCCCAGTATTGATAGTTGGGCAACCGCACCAAGAGCCACTGCTGGGGTGTCTGTCCCTGTGTCTGCAGGTAAACAGAAGTTCTGACAGAGCTCGGATTCGAAATAAATCTGACCTGTTCCCCAATCGATATGCGGGTTGTGTTCTCGTAACCATGGTATGCCTATAATGATACCAAACTGGGGCATGGATATTAGATCGAAGTGGAGGGTTTCTTTATGGGTCGATTGGATGGTCAGGACGAGGGGAGCTGTCTGTTGCTTGATGGGACCAGAAACAAGCTCTGTCCCGTCGACTGCTTGAACCGGTTCGGGTCGGTGTTTGTTGATCAAAGGGAGGTTCAGTGTTTGGGCTAGGGTGATATCGATGTAGTTCCCGGAGGCCCCGGAATCGATGGTGATCTGTACGGGATGAGTGATACCAGGGGCAGGCTGTATGGTGGCTTCTACCTGAATGGGCCTGATTCGACCAAACGATGGAGTGTGACTCGGGGAAGGGCATGGAGAACTCGATCCTACCCCCGTATCTAGGATCGAGCTGGACGAAAATCCGGTTTCTTGGATTTGGGTCTTCGAGGACACTCCTTGACTAAATGCCCCCCAATCCACAGTAAAAGCAGGCGTTCTCGGCCCTTCTGCGCTCCCTCTCCCTTGAGGTGATGGGACTCCTAACACCCCCTATTTGCATGGGTTCGCTGGTGGGCTCAGAGTAAGATGATGAGACGGCAGAGCTGGCAGACTGGGAGAACCCGGCCTCAGCCCTGCGTTCAGAGCGCCGTGCGTCCACTTGGAGTGCCAAATCCACCAGAGCCGGGAACTGAACCGGTAGGGACGGTATCATGGCCAGAGCGTCCTTCATAGGGTTGCTTAGCCCTCTATAGAATACAACTGATTTCTTGCTTTCGGGCCATGAGGTCTCCGCTGCTAGTTGATTGAATCGTGTGATGTACTCAATAAGGGAGCTCTTACCCTGCGACAAATCCAATAATTCTAGATCATGGGATTGCGCTTTGTATCTGGTGTCAAACACCCTGGACATTTCTGTTATTAACTGGTCGAAATCATAGAGGGCAGGATGATTGTTTTCTAACAGCGGGTTTGCCCAAGCAGCAGCCGTGCCGGCTAGGTGAGATGGAGTAAATGCCGCCTTGGTGGTGGGGTCAGGAAAAGCAAGGGGCCGACACAAAAAGTGCAATTTACACTGGTTAAGGAAGGTTCTAAACTTCCTCGGGTCCCCATGGAACTTTTCTGGGGCAGCCAGAGGAAAGGGAGAGGGTTGGACCACCGGAACAGGAGCCGAGGGAGCCGGGAGTGGGTGTGCAAGGGGTACAGAAGCTGGAGTGGCGTCACCCAGCTCTGGGTCTGCGGGTAGGGGATGCTGGGCACTCTGTAACAGGTCGAGACGCTGATGGACTGCTGCATTAGCAGCCACCATGTCGGCCCGTAGTACCGTAAGTGCCTGGATGACAGCGGCCAGGGGGTCTTCAGCGGCGCCCTCCATATCTCACACGACTAGGCTTCACAGTCTGTTGTGCGTTGAGAGTCGTGAAGATATAGGAGACCTCCGTCCCCAAGTGCCGCACAGGGAGAACCACTTATCACTCCCTGTGCAACCCTTGAGGCCACAGGTGGAGAAGATCCGAAGCCGGAACCGAAGTACTAGGAACCCCAAGGCAGCTGTGGAGGAAGGCAATGATTACAATCCAGGCAAGCAGGGTACAACAAGTATTCAAACAGAGAACAATCGGGGTCTTACCGGGGACTTGATGGAGAGGACGTTGAACCTGACTCCAGGACTCACGCAGGCAAGGGACCGGATAGGAGCAGTTGTAGTTCGCCTGTCTCCACCTGGAGAATGTTCCACCACTTGGGAGGTGTGACCCACGTTGCAGCGAGGTGATCTGGGATATCCAAGAGGAGTCCGTTGAGTAGAAGAGATGGGTCTGAAGCCAGGAAGAGCCGTCCGAATAAATGGAAGAACAAGAGCAGGATCCAGAGGGAGTCCGTGATTCAGTCCGAGGTCAAAGAGCCGTGTTGAACAGAGGAGCCGGTGTCGCCGCAGCCAAACGTGATCCAAAGGAAGTCCAAAAAGCAAGAGCGAGGTTTCAAGAAGCCGGGTAAGTAACACACGAGAAGGTTCGCCAGACAGGGTCTCCAAGGAAATCAGCTGTGAAGCGTGGAGTACCGGTACTGTCCGGTTTATATACCGTTTACTTCCTGGTCACGTGACAAATGACTGGAGCCACGTGACCGTGAACCCGGGGCACATGACCGTATGGACGAGTCACGTGACCGGGCCAACACGGTACGAGAGTTCGAGCGGCTGCCTAATCTCCATGGCAACTGCCAATGGAGAAACGGCCGCAAGCGCGACTGAACGGCGTATGGCGATTGTTTCGCCAGCGCGCGAGCCACACCGGGTTGCCTGCGTGAGTTCTGGGAGACGGGTGGAGGAGAGTGAGCGCTGGGTGACGGGACATGGCCGGAGGTACGAACCGAAGACATGACAGAATTGAAATGCTTGAGCTAAAATATGGTGCTTGTGTGCAGTGCATTCTGCGGGCCCTCAGAGCCATAATGGATATTTGCTCCATGCCTCAGTGACAACTGCGCTTGTACACAGATTTTCATCATCGTTAGCAGTATTTTAATGGAAAAACATGTTTTCAATGTTCTTTGTTGTTTATGTTGGTTTGTGTGGCTCATCCAAGCACACAGTGCTTGCAAAAAAAACTGGGATCTGCAGGAGCAGGCTGGTACCTGATAAGGTTGTTATGGGCACTGTCAAAGTTGGGGATGAGTTACAGAGTTGTTTTCTTTGCTGTTTAGTTCGAGAAAATGCCACCGCCTTTGTGAAGGGCTTATGATGTGGTGCTTTGGAACGGTCAGGCAGAAAGCAAAGGCCTCAGTCGGAGGGGGGATGCTTTGCTCCGAACCTGCGGGTTGCTGTGCTCTGTGCCTGGCTGTGTTCCGGTGCTTTCCAGTCACTTCTGGCAAGATGAGGAATGAAGTTGCACCCAAAGTGATGTATTCTCTTTAGATTACTGTCTTTTCTGTGATTTATTTCCTTTACAGTTTATGCCTTTATGTATGTTTAAATATGAATAAATAGCCGTATAAGAGCTAACTTATCTTCTAACTGCGTGTTTATGTGTGAATCATAGCATTGCCTACCTACGTCCAAGGTTTGCCCTTCAGCGTACTGGTGATAAAAAGATATACGTCTGTCTGTGCACTTTTTGGCAGGCAAAACACGCGGATAACACAGAGGAAAGAGGATAAGGCAGCAGCAGAAAGACAAAAGGAGCGATAGCTCCGAGGGAATCAGAGTGGACAGTAGAAGTAGAACATGCAGCAAACAAGCACACACACAGAAACAAAGATGCAACGCATAGAGCCGGCGTTCTATTCCAGTTTTGTTTATAATAGGCTCCTCCTTTTCAAGCGCAGGGTACGCAGTGGCCATCTTGGGATTGGCTGATTCCTCGCTAGAGGATTCAGAAACGTCCATTGAAAGGTTGACAAGGTATCTCTCGGATCGATGTAAAGTCTGAATCCTCTTCCTACAGCGCAGAAAAGACCATAAGGGGACGTCGAGACATGACAAAATGTTGGAGAATCTTATTGAGTCTATCTACTTTATTCAGAAATGTTAAGTAGATGGAGTCTATGAGATTATATTTTTTAGTTCTATTTTTTAACTGTGAAAGGTGGTTCCTAAAGGAAGCTTTTTTATTTTTATTTGTTTTTTTTTTGCAGGAGAGGTTAGAAAGTAAGGTGGGGAGAAATGAGGAAAGAGGTATCAACTACTATTATGGAGGGACCTGTGAACACGGGAAGATGGTGTGCGTGTGTTACGTCTAAGGTAGGGGGAAGTGTTTCTCATGCTCCTTGATTACTGCTTCAAAAGCACTTCAAAATTGCTCCCCCTGTAGAGTGGTGGGTTGCAGTATATACAGAGGACTGTTGTCTTCGAAAGATATGGCTCAACAGCCTCTTTTATTGCTTGCAAGGTAGCTGGTGGGATTTTGTGTCCCACAGAAGTAGGCTGTGTGGTTACAGTATTGGTTGAGGAAGATGAGGTAGAGAAAGACAGCCTACTACTTGCTAAGAAAGGAACAACCTTTCTGAGAGCATTGCAGCGTTTGAATTTGGTGTGGCGGCGCAATGAGGTGGTCCCATAGGAGTACTGTTCAGGTAGTCTGCGACTGAGTACAACCACTCCGTGCATTTTACTTTGGTAGCTTTATCCTTTGGCACATTCCCAACAGTGGTAAAGAACTGCCACACCCATGATTCTCACTGGGTGGTAGAGATAGGCACTTGCTGTACCTCATCTTCTTGGTCCTCTTCATTGTCTGTGGAAGTACTGTGCTTTTTTTGTTGTTGTTGTGTAAGTCCTTCGGTTGATGGTGGTGGTGGCTCTTGGGGGGGATGGATGGTAATAGCTGATGCCATTTTTAAGATAAATAGCTGTTTTGCTAATATTCTTACAGGTATGTGCTCTGTGCTGGATTGATAATGTATATTGAGTAAGAATAGGTGTAGGAGCTCTGTGAGGGTGCACTTTGTACTTGAAAGTTCCTATATCAGAAGAAAATGCAGTTCCGAACTGTCTACGAAGCACGGACCCAGTCACGAAGTGCGGACACGGTCGCAGACACGTCATCATGCAGCGAACATAAAACAGTGAAAAAAGTTGCAAAAAGTGTATAGAAGTGTTAAAAAATATGCTAGAAGATGGGAAATGGGGACAAAAATGTTGCTATATTGGGTAAGTATGATATTATATTGTATGATGCTCTCTTCCTATGTATTTCTCTGTTTATTTATTTTATTTGCTACGTTTGTACGTTTTGTTTTTTGTTGCACTCTGAGACCTTTGGGCGTGTTGCACTTTATAAGAATTAAATAAATAAATAAATAAATTAGTGGGTTGTGGGAAATTAGCATCCACTGGTAAAAATCCATGAAATTCACTGACATTATGGTTAAGTTGCCCTAAAGACCTATGAAATTCGGAATTGTACGATCAGACCAAAAAAAAGGTCTGATCGTACAAAAAGTCTGAAATATGCTACCACAATAGGTTCGAACAACAAAAGTTCGAACCTTTAGTGGTAGAATTGTAGGTAAGTATATAAAAAGAAAAAGACTGCAGGGTGTCCCCCGCAACACCCCGCTCACTATACTGTGTGGTAAAGTGAGCAGGGATTGTGGGGGACACCCCTGCAGCTCCTGAAAAAAAAAGAAAGAAAAGGACCCTGCAGCGCCGGTTTTCGATCACGGAAGTGAAAGGGAACTGGCGCCGCAGGGACTCAGCGTGTAAAAAAGGTAAAAAAGGTAAGTAGGTTTGTGGTTCGCACATTTCGCATGCAAACTTTTCCGTCGCTGACTTTTCCGCGACGTTACTCCTGTTTAGAGGAGAATTGCCTAGCATTTAAGTGCTGGACTGCCCCAGGGCAGAACCAAGACTGATATGATTTGGATATTTCTCCTCTGAGAAAGATAGTGAGCTAAAGAATTTGGGTAAGGCTCTCGTAACCGGGACCAATGTCCGGCAGAGGGACTCCCAGGACCCACGTGGTTTTTTGCAAGCTAAACAGCCATAACTCGTGCCACCACCGCACAATGCTAACACCCAGGACATGAAAGATGACATCACAAATGTCATTGATGACATCACTGATGACATCCCATATTACATTCATTTTAATAAACAGTCCCTAATAGGCGTTGAGTTTATAATGTTGGAAACAACATGCTACGGGAGATTGGGAGAACTATCATGAAATACTTAATGTATTAAAGAATGTACTCATGTAAACAAATCATAATATTCTAGTATTGTTGTTAGTAGAAGAACCTAATCATGCATACATAGAGGCAATGGTTGCAGCATGCACCATAGAAGTACAATATTTTTAATCAGGTAATTTCTGATAGTAAAATAATAAATGCTACCTTATGAGAGTTTTGAGTATGTTAAATATGGAATAAATAGGTAACAATTGAAAACTTACCACACACTTATGTTAGTAGAAAGAATACATAACAACATGCACAATGCATACAAATTAGAGGTGCATACAGGGAAACTAAAGTAAGGAAGAAAGAAAGAACTGCACCAAAAAATGACAATAACATTGGAGTTAATCATCATGCACACCAATTAATTGTGTGTTAGAGGCGTGCTTATTGCCCCATGTATGTGCACTATGGGCTCAGATTAAACTCTAGAACATATAAAAAGGTTAATGTGTAGATATATAGCACCTTTTACATTTTTGAAATTCTAATTGTCAGTAAAAACAAAAAACTAGCCTAATCATGTCAGTAAACAAAAACAAGTGTCCAGATGTGTGATGTCATCAGTGATGTCATCAATTACATTTGTGATGTCCTCTTTTATGTTTTGGGTGTTAGTCTAAGCAGTGTTCAGTGGTGGCGCAAGTTATGGATGCTTAGTTTACCATAAGTGGCAAATTTCTGAGGTTATATATATCACAATCCCCAAGGAGAATGGTTCTTCCCTTGGGTTTTTTAAGTTTCCACAAATATATCACAGTTCTTTCTTTGGACCTCTGATGTCCTTTAAAGAAAAGAGGTATGGCTCTAACCTTGTGATTCACAAAACAAAAATGGTGGATCTCTTCACCTATTGTCTCGGCTTTCCACAATTTCTGGGGGGCTTCTGTCCCAATTCCTAAATACCTGGTTTACTCTCCTGCCAAGGTTTTCACTTTGCTATTTGGGTGTGAGTCCCAGATTTGCTGAGTGCCTGGTTTACTCTTCTGCCAGGGCTTTCTGCTAATTAACTTGTGTAGGAGTCCCAGACCTCTTGTGCGCCTGGTTTACTTTCCTGCCAGGGCTTTCTGCTACTTCACTTGGTGTGCGAGTCCCAAACCCACTGCGTACCTAGTTTACTCTACTGCCAGGACTTTTTAAATCTGTTTAATATTTGCCTACAAATGCCAGGTTTACTTTCTTTATTTGCACTTGCTAGGATTTGCATCCATGTAGTTGTATTTCTTATACTTCGGGCCACCAAACCTTCTCCAGTTAAGCATAATGTCCCAATTCCCTTGTAAGGGTTTCTGTTAGCGGTTACTGGTACGTGGTATTCAGCCTCAAGCACCCCAGTATCCCATTCACCTTCTCTGGGCTTACCGGCTTTCTTTGGCAGCTTCGATGTCCCTCACTTCTCTCCAGTTCCTCTGCGGTCTGTCTGCTGACTGGGAGCACATCTCTTCGGCCTCTCGGTTCCGCCTTGCCTTCTCCTTTGCTCAGTGGTTCCTGCTGCTCCCCTTGGCAGTCCGGCAAATAATTCTTTGCCCGACCTTTATGGTCGCCGTTTTCTCCCATATCCTTGCTTCTGACTGCTTCGCTTCCTCTCGTTTTCCATTCTGCTCAGGTGTTCTTCTTTTGAATGTTCCACCACCTGTCAGTAGTTTCCAACGACTAGACCACGTTGTTAGTTTGCAGCTCTTGTAGATCTTCATTACTCCATCCCTCTTCCTCATCTCAGTGTTGTAAAAAAGGGGGGTACACACGTCTCAGTGTAATACCAGGGAGGGGAACAGGCATAAGGTTGTTGATCAACAATTATTGGAGGTTCTTTATCCACATCACAATAGGTCGTACAAGAAGTGGAAATATAGGTAAAGACTTGTTCTGACCCCATGGGCTCACTTCACTTCCCTGAGGGTTGTCCTACCCAATGTAGTCCTCCCACAGACAGCCATCCCTCAGGTCAGAGTCAGGTAGCTCCTGCCGTTTCCTAGCCACATGAGGGGTGATTTCCCTCAGCGAAACGGTGTCGGTTTGCTAGATTTGTCACATACCCTTTCCCTAATGTCGCTGGTTTCTTCTGAATCTAACAGGAAAGTTAATCTACATTTCCTTGAACCTTTCCTTTCCATTGGTCTATGGTAAAACAATACAGTTGTAAGTCTAGAAACTAGTTAATTGCTCAGGCATTTGTATCCTTCCGGAGAATGATAACGGTTAAAGGAGAATGATCTGTGATTAAACAGAATTTTCTCCCTGTAAGATAACACCATAAGTATGCCACCGTATTCCTGGCAGAGGACTGCCCCCAACCCAACCTGAGATGCATCCATCTGCAGGATGAATTCTTTGTTGAAATTAGCTACTTTCAAGATGGGTTAATTGAATAGAATCTGCTTGAGGGTGGAAAACAAGCTTGATCTTCCTTAACCAATTTTTACTTCTGGGGTTCAGCATTTCTAAGTTTGTCGGTAAGACAAGCTACTATAGTAGAATAGTTGGGTATAAACCTTCTATAATATCGTACCAAACCAAGGAATATCCTTAAATCTCTCTTTGTTTTTGAAGTCAGTGTTTCTAGGACAGATTTAACTTTTTCTGTTTAGGGCTGTACCAGAGCATTTCCTTAAAACAAAAACCAGGTAATTCACTGCTGATTGGGCAAGATGACACGTTTAGGGTTAGTATGAAGACCCGCTTTCCTCAGGGCTTTTGTTACCTGGTAGAGATGATGCATATGTTCACTCCAGTTCTTGCTATGGATGACTATGTCATTGATGTATGCCCTACAAAAGGCTGAATATGGGTGGAGGACTCAGTCCTTAAGTCTTTGGAATATGGCAGGTGCCCAATGTAGACCGAAGGGAAGTACCTTAAATTGGCAAAAGCATACAGCAGTGGAGAAAGCATTTCTTTCTTTATCTTCTGCGTTTACTGGCACCTACCAGAAGCCTTTTGTCAAGTCGATTGGAGAAAGTTAGACAGCAGAACCCAGCTGATCGATTAAATCATCATCCGCGACATAGGGTAATTGTTGAATTGTGAAATTGTGTTTACCTTTCAGAAATCTATACAGAATATCCAGGTGTTATCAGGTTTTGCGACAAGAACTATTGGGGAAGACCAAGGACTTTGGGATGGTTCGATTATGTCAGAGCTAGCATTTTCTCTAGTTCCTGTGTAATCACATCTCTTCAAGCCTCAGGGATTCTATAAGACTTCAGATAAAATATCTTCCCAGGGGAGTTTGAATATAATGAAAGACCCCCTTTACTCTTCCCGCTTTGTTAAAGAAGATGTCGGAAAAATCTTCAAACAGGTCTTGAAGATCCTGTTTTTGGCTTTGAGAAAGATTAGTGGAGATTAAGCTGTTCTCGCCTAGGTCTTCTGTTAAGAGACTAGTCATTACCACGACTTAGATTGAATTGGATCTTCTCTCCATTCTTTCAGAAGGTTGATATGATATATATGAGTTTTTGCACATCTGTCTGGTTGAGAAAACCGGTAATTACAGGGACCTGTGTGCTCACTTTAGAGAGCATTTTATTCTCAGAGGTTGGCAGCATGACAAGGTCTTTTTATCCAATGGAGAATGATCTGAGGGTAGCTTTCTTATCATGGAGGGATTTTTGTTATTCCTGAGCTTTTAGTAGATGGCTGCTAACCATAGCTCGTACTGTGATCATGTGCTCTTCCGTACATTGGGTGGTCTGATATAGCGGGTAGCAAGGTTTCTTTCATTTCTTTCCACGTCTCGCTTAACATGCCAAACATATTTCGGGGTTTCCGATCATATAAAAGTTCAAAGGGAGTGTAAGGGAACCATGGTATCACAAGTATGACACTGGCACAAAAGGTACAATTTGTTAAAACCTTTATTGAAGTTTCAATGGGGTTGGAGAAACGCCTACTTTGCCCTATAGCTAAGATGGGAGTAGTCTCGGCCATCAAATAATAAATAAAAACAGTCCTGGTTGAGTCTGTCAAATCAAAATAACCTATACTAACATAAACTTAATACCTGCCCTATATCTTGTACACAAAGTGTGAAAAGGAGAATATGTAAACAAAGGAAAGTCAGTGTTCAAATATAAAGAATAAATGTGAGTCAGCTCTCCTCCCCACATTGGACAGCGGTCCCTGTAGGCAAGATGACACATTCTGGCTCAGGCTCTTAACACAAAGGCAGTTCAAGAGGTGGATCGAGGCCTGTCTGGCCTTCCAGGTTAAAGTCTTCCTTTCCAATACACATTCCAACAAAAAGTTCACTTCGGTCCCCCTCTGTCGGGCTCAGACCTCTTAAAGCAAACATTCACATTGGTCTCCCTCAGCTGGGCTCGGATCTCTCAAAGCAAAAGTTCACGTCGGTCTCCTTCAGTCGGGCTCAGACCTCTGAAAGCACAACTAAACACTTACAGGGGTTCCCTTCCCCAAGTTTAATTCACCTCATTTAGGGGTTCCCTTCCCCTAACTTATTACATCTTCGGTCTCACTCAGTCATGCTCGAACTGCTTCCTGATGTCGAAGACTTTCGAATGTGTGTGGCTTTTTTTTCTACAGACCTCTGCAAGCCCACTTCGACTTTCCAGCTTTCAACTCACACTCTTATGTTATTTGCCCAAGTGTTTCCTGGTCTGGGTAGTTCACTGTATTATGCACCAAAGTTCAACGTTCCCCTTTGTACTCTCCCCTTTTCTCAGTGTCAATTTCAATCACCTCGCTTTTACAGTTCATTCACTTTATCGCTACAAACTTTTCACTTTTCACAGAGACTTTCGAGTGGGCTACTTCCTTTCGCCGAACCACTTCATTACTCAGTATCGCTGACTTTACAGCTATTGTTACTTCAAGGTTCATTTGCAGGTCTGTCTTTCTTCGCATCTCATCCACACGCATGCAGCCACCAATTGTGCGATATAATGTTGCCCCTTCAATCTTTCTTTAGCACACATCGATCTCTCAAGTCGCTGCCAATTCACCGGCTGTGTGCATTTCTTTATTGTCTTTACTGTCTTCCAGTTTATGAGTCAAGGTTAGTACCACTGGCTTGGCTTTGCCTCCCCAACTCTGCCGTTTACCCGGGAGGGTCGCCTGCGTCCTTGAAACACAATGCAGTCTTCTTGTTTGGGATTCAGCCTTCTCTACGTGTCTTTTGTGGCCTTAGAAGGCAACAACCTCCTGTAGGGAACTCCTGGGGTTCTCCACCCATGGCTCTCGTCCCTCGGTCAGTTGCTCTGCTACAGTAGCTCCGCCTTTGCCCCAGTATTCTGCTCTTACTCGTGTTCCACCTTGCTCAGAGTGTGTCTCTATGTTCCGTCTTTTTTCTGTGTGAGGAGAGCTAATTGGTATCAGATGTATGCACTTAGAGTCAAGTGCGTTACTTTGCCTGATCCAATTAGCGGGACATGTCCAATGCAATGTGTAAGAGTTAGCATTATTACTCCCAGTCGGCCTCTTCCTCGACCCAGTGTTTGTGTGGAAAGGAGGGGGGGAGTTGGGACACCCGAGATTCCTATGAAATAGAAGGAATCATGGGAACAGGAAAGAGAGGAATACCGGGTCTCGCCATTGCTGCCTCACCCCCACTCCCCGCAGACCCCTCACCTAGATGATCCTCCCGCACTGGTCCACTCCGTGGTCTCGATCCAAAGGCTATGGGCGTGGCCTGGCCACCTGAGAGAGAGATCCCTGGGGACTAGCAGGTGTCACACCCTTTGGTTTCTCACAGGAGAGAAGCCTAGGGAGGATTGGAGGGGTCTTCGGATGGCAAAGAGGGCCCAGGGTATCATTACATTCCAATTTCTCCCATCTGCTTCCACCAACTTGCTAAGCACACTCTTTAATATTTCATTGAAACGTTCAACCAAGCCATCAGTTTGAGGGTGGTAAACCGATGGCCTGAGCGTTTTAATCTGAAGACTCTGTTTTGTTTCAGCCATTAACTTACTCATGAAAGTAGTTCCTTGGTCTGTAAGGATTTTCACAGCAAAACCAACTTGAGAAAAAAATGTTATCAGATGTTGACATGCTATTTCTTAGAGGAAAAGCCTTGGGATATCTTGTGGTATAGTCTAGAATTACAAGGATATAGCGGTTTCAAGTGGACCTACAATATCCATAACAATGCAGGAAAATGGGCTGTCAATGATAGGTAAAGGTTGGAGTGGAGCTCTGGGTGGGGTATGGGTACTGGTTTTGTGACACAAGGCACAGGCCAGAACAAAGTTCTTTAGGTCAGCATATATACCTGGCCAATAGAACCTTTTCACAACCTGTCCTTGTGTCGACGCTGTTCCCGAGTGTCCGCCTGTCAGATGTGAATGGTCAATCTCCAATACCATTGTTTGATGAGTTCTGGGGACCACAATCTGAGCCCTGGGTGAACCTACCAGGCTAATGTTGGCTCGATAAAGGAGACCCTACCTAATGAAGAAGAAAGGTCCATCTTTCTTCCTCCCTCTTCTTCTGAGGTGGCCCAATATAGGGCCACTGCGTTGAGCAAACGCCAGATTGGGGATGATTTCTGGCTCATCACTCTTTGGGTTGTGGGATGAACCTAGCTAATTCACCGCTATTTGCCCTGGCAGAGTCTCTCCCCATGTGGCCAGGGAAGGGCAGCCGCTACCTGATCCCAACCCTGGGGGTGGCTGCCCGACGGAGGACCATGTGGCGGGGAAACAATCTTAATGGGAGTAAGGTGGACTCGCTAGATGGAACACGGTATTCCCGCCAGTCAAAGGACCTTAAACCACCACCCTATCACCCTAAGAACAATCCCTCCCATAATAGACTCATACATTTTACCCCTCTTATCATTCCCCTGAAAAGTACTGGGACGAGCAAGAAAAAGAGTCACCTCAATGAAGATCACTTTCTCAGGACTGTGACGAAGGAGAGGAATGGAGGAACGATGATCACTTCTAATAGGAACCACTGTCAGCAGTCTAGTCTCTTTCCAACAACTGAGACAAAAAAGAGACAAGGAGCAACAATGAACATTCCTAATGAGAACCACTAACAGTGGTCTAGTCTTTCCCCAAATCCTATTGGTTGGAGTCAATATAAAAGCAAGGAAAGACTGAGGAAGTGTGAGAGGAGCCCTCTCTGGGTACACCATGTGGAAGGAGTGAAGCCAGTCCAGAGGAGCCAGAAGGGGGAAGATCAGGAGGCTTACTTGGAGGCAGTGGAATCCCTGAAAGAGGTAAGGAGGAGATACTGGTCAGGCAGAAGGAGAAGGTGCCGCCCAGCTGACCAGGAGAGCTGCGGCTTACAGACTGCTGAACCTACACAGACCCCAGCAGAGACTGGTCCAGCAAAGGGAGAGATTGCTAGCCAGCTGAGGAGGAAAGCTGGGGCTCCCAGTCTACTGAGCTTACCAGACTGGCAGGAGAGTTTGTTTCCTCGCCCTGCAGGGGCGAGGCCCATTACAGTCTATGTAAAGAAACAGGGAGAAGCAGCAGGAACAGAGAGATCTGCAGACACGGGTCTGCCTGCCAGTTGGTATTGCAGCTGAACACCACGCTTGGGGGAGACGTGTTGCGGCAGATAGTAGAGAGGCCGACCTGACTTCACCAAGGCAAGGAGGAGGTGCCGGTGGTTTACCACGAGCAAGGGAAACGCTGCGGAAACTGCGCATCGAGGAGAGAGGCACAGTGGCAATACTGCACTTAGCTGAGCGCCCACCGAGACAATTCTACAAAGCCGATGGAGAAGAGGCGACGCCAAAGGCAACCGGCAAGCCCAGGGGAAGTGAATGGGTTACCGGGTGGCCGGCACACTGATGCTGTTACTTAAATGTAAAACGAAAGGAAAGGTGATATACATGAGGGGAAGCTTGTAACTGGTGAGAAATGCAAAATATATGAAGGGGAAGACAAAGCCTGTGAAAGGCCAAGGGAAGAAAATATCCCATTTGGCCTTGTGAACTTTTGTCAAGACAAGTGACAGTGTTGGACAGGTTAGTGAACCCAGCCTGTCAAGCATCAGGGGAAGGGAGTCATTTTCCCCTGATACTACAAAGCGTTGAATGTTTTAGATATAAAAGACCTGGCAGCATACCAGGTGAAGACAAACGTGTCTGTTGTGTAAACTGTGAAAAGGAAAAGCCATTTTTGAACTATAAAGATGTGGCTCAAGGGAAAATCATGTCTTGGAAACCTTGAGCTATGGTTGTGACATATTACCAGAAGAAGCTAAAGGAAAACCATAACATTGTTAACTGTGAACAAAAGTGTATAAAGAGAAGGGAAGGTCCCTGTGTAGAAAGGTGCCTTTGAAATTAAAAGTAAAGAGAAACCCTGGGGAAGGGAGCAAGAGCCTTAAGCTATGTGAACACTGTAAGGGGAGAGAGGAAGTCCTCTTGGAAACTTGGTGATTCTTTTGAAACTAAAGGTTAAATGCAAGGAACCTAGGGAAGGAGGTTCTCACTAGAACTGTGAATGTTTGTCCATGAGAAAAAAAAACTTTTTGTTGGAGTTTGAAACTTTGACAATTTTTGAACACATGAAGAAGAAGAATCCATGGGAAGGGAGGCAACCCCTCTCGAAAAAGGATCCCTATCCTTGAAACACTTTTTGTTGAAGTTATACATCTTTTCTTTTTGAACATTTCTAAAGCACTTAAGGCCAAATACATTACCCGTTTCACCTAAGAATTAATTTGTTTAGAATCTGAGGGTCAGAATAGTGCTTTGGACATGGAATGCTTTTGTTTTGGACATTCTGACTTCGACAGACCCTTAGTTTTGCTTTTTGATAGGGAAACACCTCTAGAGCAGGAATAGAGTGGCATTTCTCCAACCCCCCTTTCTTTAATAACAGTCTTTAGCCAACACATTAACCCCTTGTGTCCGAGTCTCATTTGTGGCTCCTCACAGTTGTTTTTTTTAACATGTCAGATGATGGTATAGATTCTACATCTGCCTCCTCAAACTCGTTTCCACCTCTCTCAGTTTTGTTGATTTAAGTAGTTTGCACAATTGTAGGGAATAGGACCTGTTCCAGAATCCCGAAAGCTGTATTTTCTCCCACTTTGATAGTGTAGGGGTTTTCCCATTGTTCTGAATCAGGATCTTGACATAACCCAGATAGTCAGCATCTACTACTCCTGTCATGACATCTAAACCATGCCTCCAAGCTAGACCAGATTTAGATGTTAACCTTATATAGGTTCCTTTCGGGGGTACTATGACCAGATATGTGGGAAGTAATAAACAGTCCCCTGATTGTAAGACTTCCTCTCAGCTACTGACCAGGTCAAAGCCAATGGACTCCTTAGTGGCTACAGATGGATTGGTAGCTGGCTCACTACGTTTTATTAATTTGAGGGTCACCCAGTTTGTGTCAGCTGAACCGGCTCCAACTCCTGACACCATATGTGAGAGATCAAGAGTAAGATTCAATCACAGAGGCCTTTTCGGTGATTGTCAAAGACTTATTATATAAAAAGAAAATGAGGGTTTGGGAAAATCCTACCTATCTGTCATGCCTGCCAGGTCCTCTCATGCTCGAGGTCAGCACCCTACACCTACAGCCCAGAGGTCAGCCAGACCATTTTATACTCGGTGGCGACTCTGGGGAAAGATTCCTGGCAAACGCCTTCATTTCCGCTAGTCCATTGTCAGACCTTATTATCTTCTGCGGAGGGGCGAACATTCTTTGTTACTCATACCGCGCATACCATTCACATTACCAGTTTCATTCCACAGGTATGCGCGAGTATCACATGACCGGACGTCAACGCGCTACTTACGCGTTTCACGTCAGCTGACTCATATTTAAACAGGAAGCCTCCCGCTAATCGGCGCTTCTGATCGTTGTTTCTTTGATCCTCGTTCCGGAGCTCGGGTTCTACCTTGCTTCTAAGCAGCTTCCAATCTGCTTTTTCCCTTTTGCTCCAGCCGGACCCGCGCTGCTATTTCTGGTGGTTTCCTGAACTGCTCTTTCATTTCGGTCAGCCGGACCCGCGCTGTCTTCACATCTGGTCTTCGGATCCATTTCTAATCTCCAAAGGTCCCAACCAGTCCCAGTCTATTTGGACAATCATTTTCTAGGAATTTCCTTTCCATCCATTTTCTCACCCAACTACTTCCTACAAGGATAGTGCACTGAACTTTATGGACGCTATCCGGTGTGCACCAACCCGTCTCTAGTGCGACCCTCGTTCCGTTCGGGTTAGTCACCTTACTAACACCCCCTTTTTCCTTCGTTGGTTTTTATTTTCGGATCGTATTCCTGGAACTCAATCTTCAGTCTTCAGTCCATACAACCACAGGTTAGTGTATCCTCAATCTAACAATTACTTAGTAATTAGGTTAATTGACTAGCTACTAAAACGTATCATTCTTATCCAACAGACTGGGGGTATCCATCCAAATATCTGGACCTTTCCACTAATTACTCTATCAGGCTGTGTCTGTTGATCAATAGTCTGAGAGTGGCATTGGTTGGAAGGTTTTCAATCATCATAATCTTCTCCTTAGAAGACACCCGGAATAGCCAATCGGGAGAAGCTCTACGGGAACTCAACTTGTATCCTTTTGTACATCTGAGTATCCTTTTGGGTGTTGTGCTAGTGTTATACCTTGTAAATGTAACAGAATCCTAACTCTGAATTGTAACACTATCCCTGCCTCAACAAAACTAATGAACGTCTGTGTCAGGATGTTCAAATCAAAAGAGTTCTCCATCCCGTGTCCAAAAATCCTAAAATTACCCTCAAACACTAAGCTCAGCATAACGTGACAGGTGAATGTCTTTGAGCTGTATACCATCAGCTTCCCCCAAAGTTCCAAACACAAAGTCTTGAAAGTGAAGAAAAGAAAAGTAAATAAGGTTCCAACAGAGAAGGGTCCTTCCCTTCCCCTAGAGTCTTTCTGTTTATTCACAATGTCACATATATATAAACAACTCTAATGAAGCTGTAAGGTGAAACGCGTCAGTTGTTTCAATCCTTTTTTAAGCACGCCGGTTTTATTGCCGACATGGACACAACACACTATCTCGATCTGTCCTCATTAAATTAAACATCTTTTCTACAAGACGACCGGATATGTGTTTCATATGTGCTTTTCGTTTTTGCTTTCTTTCATTTTTCAAGAAGGAAAAGTCTTGGGAGTGCGGGAGCAATCAACAGAGACCAAGGTCCTTGATTATTAACATATATAAATATCATAATCGCCAAGGAGGATGGTTCTTCGTTCTTACCTTGGGTTTTCTCTGTTTCCACAAATATATCACAGTTCTTTCTTTGGACCTCTGATATCCTTTACAGAAAAGGGATAGGCTCTTCACTTGTTCAGAAAACACAAATGGGGGATCTCTTCCCCTATTCTCTCAGCTTTCTGCAATTTCTGGGGGTAAGGGGTCTTCTGCCACCAATTCTTCAATCCCTGGTTTACTCTCCTGCTAGGGTTTTAACTTTGCTATTTGGATGCGAGTTCCAGACTCACAGAGTGCCTAGCTTACTCTCCTGCCATGGCTTTCTGCTACTTGACTTGGGTGCGGGTCCCAGACCCGCTGTTGTCGGGCTTGTCAGATTGAGCATAGACTCTGTGATCCTCAGAAGTCCAGATGCTGTGCTACCCCCTACCCAAGGAAATGTGTCCCACTGATTAGTAAACAACTTGTGTAACAAATGTACCCATGGCATGAGTGATATGGGACACACACCCACAGGAAGTAACAGCTGATGAATTCAGGAGCTACAGAGGAGACATGAGAACTCGAATGAATATACAGATAGAAAATGTAGAAAATATATACCAATTCCAGACAGTAACTTGTTAATGTCCTTACCTATAGGTGAATGGCTCCGAACCAGGAACACCAACGGATGATCCAGGCCATAAACGAATTATCTATAATAAATTCCTGAAGTACAAAAATGCTGGATGAATGGGTTTGGGTCTCCAATAATAGGACTGTTGCGAGAGCGGAGCTGCTCTGTGCCTTCTAAGGCTTTATAGCCGATTCGCTCACTAGGGTGTGATTAGAGGAAAAGACCCAGGTACTGTGGTAGGTCAGATGACCTGAATCATCTCCGCATATGTGGAAATGAATATTCTTAGGGACGCCGCCTGTCATCCTGCAGCCACCAGGGTAAGTGGTTCTGTTGTAAAAAGGTACCCATTGTCCTGCTAAGTAGAGTGGGAACAGGGACCAGTACAACGAGCGTCCGTCCCTGATCCTAACAGTATGCTTTCCCCAAGTCCCCCTCCCATCGAACATGAGGAAGAAGACATCGGGCCAGGTTTTACAGGAAACAATGTATGATACCTTTTAGTGAGACGTGGAGCCATGATATGACGTTGGGGAACCCAGGAACATTCTTCCACCCCATAGCCTTTCCAATGTACCACATATGGAAGTGAATGGCCTCTGACGTGAGAATTCACAATGCATTGACTTTGTATTCTTCCTGATGTTAATTGGTGAAGGTATCTTTGGGATAGACAAGCTTGTTTGAGAAGAGAAACTTGGAATACGGGGTGTATTCTATAATGTGGGCGTAGTGGCAATTCCAGAACAACAGGATTGATTATACAAGAAACAGAAAAGGGTCCAATATATCTTGGTTTAAACTTTTTAGTACAAGAAGGGATCTTAATATGCTCTGTGGATAACCATACTCTGACTCTGGCTACCCAATACCATGCCTGTCTACTCCAGGCCACTGACTTACACACACCTCTCAAAGCAAAACCCCATAAAACCAACAATTCCTGGTTTGCAGAAGACTTGCTTCATTTACGTAGAGAAAAAAGATCCCTTGAACACCTCTGCAATAAAAATCGTTCACCCAAGAAATGTCAGGCTCTTGCCACACTGTCCCTCGCATACAAAAAAACAATCCTCAATAGCAAAGCTAGAAGGAAATTTGCATAAAATTGTTGGAAAGGACTGTTTTATTCGGCATTTTCATCGTGCTGCCATTTTTTGAGCTTTTTAATACCTGGAGATGCCTTGCTATTTTGAAAGCACAAGTTTTTCCCACTATTGCCTGCTTATTTGACTGTTTTTTGGCCCTTCCAAGATGGCTGCCGTGGTTTTCTTTGTTGTTTAGGCAGGCTGGGCTGAACCACCTCTCCCTGTGCTGCACTCCCATTGGTTGCTGAGTGTTTTCTTCCATCCAATCAGGGCC
This sequence comes from Ambystoma mexicanum, assembly GCF_040938575.1. Classification (NCBI taxonomy): domain Eukaryota; kingdom Metazoa; phylum Chordata; class Amphibia; order Caudata; family Ambystomatidae; genus Ambystoma; species Ambystoma mexicanum. Next base: position 201,300,646 of record NC_090940.1, read on the forward strand.
CGGCAGCCTTTAGCCGGCCCTCTCAGCAAAGGCCCACTTCTAAGGCCCCTCCCTGTCTGCTCCCGGAACCCTAATTGGGGTCCTCCCTGCACCTTAACCACAATGATGCTGCCACCTCACTCCTGTAAGAAATCCGACTGCCTTGATTTTGCCTCCTCCAGAACTATGGGTTAGTTCCCTCCTTTGGACTCACTCCTACCGCCTTTGACTATCACTGTTCTTTCTGCTTGTTACTCCCATATTGTCATCCTGATGTGCACTGCTTCCTAAAACCCTTTGCTAACATCTGATTCCAAGATTGAAAAGTCAAATCTTGCTGTTTTTGCTTTGTGCTAAAAAGTCAAATTTTGCTGCCCATTGCACAATTCTCTGTATTTTGCTTGTATACTGAAGCTTCTCTGTAACTTGCAAGCCCAGTGACCTCACCACTCTCTTTTGTCCCACACCCACCTGCCTTAGCCCCCCCAAGATCTCCATCCTCTCCTCGCTTCCACCCCCATGGCGCTTTCTGTTTCTCCTATCTTTTCCAACTGCTTCTCCATTGACTAGCCTTCCCTTCTTACTAAGTCTGGTAAGAAGAAGTTCAAAAAGGATATCTTGGCCTCTAATCCTGGTCTTATTGCTGACACCTACTTCAATGCTTCCTCCAGACAGACCCTCACTGACATCCTCTTTGTCATTCCTTCGCCAGATCTATGGACTCCTCATATGGTCCCTGTGCTCTGCCCTATCTCCTCCTCTCCCATTAATGGTGGCACTCGCTGGGAAGTTCTCATGGCTTCTTTTGACTCCTCTAAAGTCATCATTAATGTCTACCTAAACAGCACTGTCATGGTCCAAGGTCCTCAGGCCAATCTCCTCCTCTTTGATAGGTGCTTCCCTTGCCTCATCAATTGCCTCTCATCTCCTTCTGTCCCCTTCTCTCTCCCCTTGGCTACCTTGCTGTCTCTCTCCTCATCCTCCTCCTCTGCCCCTCCTAGGGTTCTTTCTCCTCCGCAGGGCATACCTCTGATCTGTACCCCTACCCGGAAGGTCTTTAAGACTGGCAACCTTCTTCATATTGCCACTCTCAACTATAGCTCTGCTGTCAAACACTCCTCTGACATCTGCCACCTCCTTGAAGAACTAGAGCTTGATGTCCTTGGTCTCACTGAGACATGGCTCACGGCCAGCTCTGTCACAAGCTTTGACACTATCTTCCCTGATGGCTACAAGATTCTCGCAGCACCCAGATCCTCCCGGTCCGGGGGGGGGGGGGGTAGCCCTGATCTTTCCTGAGTGGATTCCTGCCTCTATCATTCCAACTCAGACCTACTCCTCTTTTGAATGCCTTGTCTGTAGGCATACCCATTCTCTTACTGTGGCTACCATCTACCGGCCTCCTGGTCAAATCACCTCATTTCTCTTTGAGTGGGCAGACCTCTCCTCCTCCCTCCTGGCCTCTACCACTCAACTCCTCCTCCTCGGTGACCTCAATATACATTTAGACTCTCCTTGTTCCTCCTCTGTACTCTTCTGTGACCTCTGCGACTCCCTCTCCCTGTCCATCCTCCCCTCTGGCCCAACTCACTCTGCAGGGCACACACTCGATGTCTTGATCTCCTCTGACCTCCCCCTCTCCATCCCTCTGACCACTCCTCTCTCCTGGAGCGATCACTCCCTCCTCTCCTCTCATCTCTCCCTCTTTTCCCCCTAAGCAAAGCCTACCCCAACACTGCCAACTACCTTCTCAGACATCCGGCCCATTAAGCGTGTGTCAGTTGAGGCTTTTGATGCCACTTTCTTTCCCCCCCTCCACCTTTGGCTGTCTCACATCCTGACACATCCCTGCCTCTGCTCTATTCTTCAATTTCTGATACTCTTGATGCTCTTGCCCCTGTAATGAGGATCTGTTTGAAGTCCAAAGCCAAGTGCAATTCCTAGTATGTCTCTGACCTAGCTACACTTAAACATAAGTGTAGGGCGGCTGAGAGGAAATGGAGAACTTCCTGTTCATCCTCTGACAAACTGGCCCGTCGCCTGCTACAAAGGCAATACCGACTCTCTGTTCTCACCAAGAAGAGAGTCCACATTCAAGCTTGTGTCTCTGCTGCATCTAACAACTCAGCCGAACTCTTTAAAATCTGCAAGGAGCTGGCCAACCCTGCTGCAGTTTCTACCCCTCCTGTTGCCTCCCAGGCTCTTTGCAATGCCCTTGCCTCTCACTTCATTTAAAAAACCCAGGACATCCTGTCCACTTTCTCCACCCCCACCCCTCAGCTCCCCTCTCCATCTGTGCTTGCTGACCCTCCTTTAGCCACCCCTCCCACCATCCTTCTCGTCCTTTCCTCTTTTTTCCCCTGATGAGGTCGCTAGACAAGTCCGATCTATGAAAGCCTTATCAGAACAGGTTTATCCCTGTTCCTCTAAAACCATCAAGGACCACATTGACACCCTCGCTCCGGCCGTTGCTGATTTTTGCAACCACTCCTTTGCCTCAGGATCCTTCCCCTCCCCTCTGAAGCACTCCCTTGCGCATCCTCTTCTCAGGAAACCCACAGCTGATCCTTCTTGTCCAGCTAACTATCGCCCAATTGTCATGCCCCGGTTGGGCAGACGCCTGTGGGACCGCTGGCATCTGCCCCGCCATTACTAGCGCTGTCACGTCTTTTGACGGTGCACTGTAGCGGTCTAGTTGTTGCGGTGCTGCCCGCTGGAAGGTTTTTCTTTCCCTCCCTTTCCGGCGGACAGTGCGTTGCAACCCTTGGCTCAGCGTTCCTGCTTTTCCTCTTTGGGAGGCTTCGCTAGTGTTTTTCCCTTCACGTACACTGGTACACTGCTCTCTCTGCTCCCTTTCTATTTCTATGTGTTTTGTAAGGCGCTGACAGCCCGGAGACATCCCGAGATTGGCTCAAGAGGGACAGGTCTTATCATATGTATATCAAGGGGAAAGCCCCTGGTATATCAGGAAGTCATTGAAATAAGTGAGTTTTCAGTAGTTTCCTGAAATTACTATAATTTCCTTCCAGTCTTAAATTCCCTGGGTGTCATGATCTCTGCTTCCAAAAGGTCAGGGTTTTCCCAACTCCCTTGGAAGCAGATCCATAACCCAGGTTCCGAGTGCCAACCAGTCCCAATTGGGACCTTTTGGACCCAGTACTGGCGCCAGTGGCACCAGGCTCATAAATATGCCCAGTCCCAGCGCTGGAAGCGCCGGGCTCATAATGCTTGGGTGGACTTACCTTCAGCAGACCATGCTGCTTACTTGCCTGCCAGTTGAGCCTCTGATCCTCTTCTGTTTGGAACTACTTTTCCTGTTGGGTGGGGCTGGAGCCACTCCCTAGATTCAGAACACTGGAACTCTTCTGGAAGGCAGGAACTCTTTTCTTACCAGGAACTCTTTTCTTACTTAGGCGTGGCTGTGGAAGGAGACACCTAAGCACTACAGGAGGCTATTTAAACCACACCCGGTGGATGAATCTTGCTTTGCGTTATTCTGCAACCTCTGCAGCAGAACGCTCATCGTGTCTTCTGCATCCGGTCCTGGGCCTAAGGAAAAAGGCTTACCATCCTGAATCCAGTCTTCAGCAACACCTATAAAGACAAGAAAGAACAGGTTAGCATTCCGGCATCTGAAAGGCAAAGGCTTACCATCCTGAATCCAGTCTTCAGCAACACCTATAAAGACAAGAAAGAACAGGTTAGCATTCCGGCATCTGAAAGGCAAAGGCTTACCTACTCTTCGTGCGCTCCGGAGGTCTTCACACTGCATTCCGGCATCTGAAAGACAAAAGTTTACCAACTCTTCGCACGCTCCGGAGGCCTTCGGCGCTGCATCCCGCATCTGAAAGACAAAACAAGGTGCGTTTAAAGACATTGGGGAACTTTAATACTCACGTGCCATTACTCCTTTCCACATCTAATCCAGTGGGTATTCCGGCACCCTGCAGCCGCTCCGAACTCGTACCTGCAAAATAAAAAGACAGTTAGAGCGCATAGTGAAGCAGGCAACAAGCGCTTACTTACGTGCTTCCAGGCGCTTCTATTCATCACACGGGCTCCATCTTCAACTCACTTCAGCCCGTCATCCGCCATCGCCGGAACCCTGCAAAACAAGAGACATCATTACTAAAGACTTTAAAGACATTTGAATGACTCGAAACTTACCGTTCGTGCAGTAAACGACGGACAGCAGTCCCCTGAAGTCAAGAGGCCTGCGCTACCTATCCAGTGAAGAAACTGGTTACAGCACCCTGCCCCGAGGCAGATGGAGAGCTCGGCTTTCACTTACCTAAGGTGAGAGCGTTAACCTTTGGGGGTCTACAGGAGAGGAGAAGAGGAAAGAGATAGGGACACCCCAATAACCCCAGTTCATTAACCCCATATTTTCTATCTGCAGACATCTTACTCTGCACGTCAGGCATACAGTGCACAGAGGTCCAGCCCAAAGAGCCAACCGGGTGCTACACATCACCTTTGAAGATACGGTAGTCGCCCAGTCAAGACCGGCGCCTCTGCGAGAATCAGGTGAGCGTTACACTGGGAGGCTGTTCCAAAACTTGGCTGCTCTAATCGGGAAGGCTCTGACGCCCCCTGCTGCTCGTTTAACCATTGGGACAGCCAGGAGGCCTATGTCGGCTGATCTCAGGTTTCTCCTGGGTATGTAGAGTGAGAATTTCTCTTTAAAGTATCTTGGCGCCTTGCCATGTAGGCATCTATGGACTATCCTCATGGCCTTGAAATAGACTCTCTCTTCGATTCTGAGCCAGTGAAGATCTTTCATTACAGCCGATATGTGTTCTCCATATTTGATTTTCTTAACAATGCGAACGGCATCATTTTGCATAACCTGGCATCGTTGAAACTCCTTCTTGGTGGCACCCACCAGTAGTGCATTGCCGTAGTCCAAACGGGACAAGATGATCGCTCTTGCGATATTTGCAGCGTTTGCTTCACTAATATAGGGTCTGATGGCTCTCAACAAGTGCAAGTAATATGTATTGTTTTTATGTAGATAGTTTACTTGTGCTTCGGCCCCCACTGATGCTTCTACCAACATCCCTAGTGTTTTGACTTGGGGTAGTACTGGAATTTTGGCTTCTTTTATCATGAATTCCCTATATTGGTCTCCTAGTTTGGATCTTGCATGCTGAGATCCAAAGATCATGAGCTCTGTCTTGCTATTGTTGAGACACATCCAGTGCTTCTGCATCCAGATGTCGATGATTTTATAGACTTCTTCTATTTTCACGCTATCTGTAGTGCACTCTCCCGTCATTTCAAAAACCAACTGTGTATCATCGGCGTAGTTAGTGAAAAACACACCGATGCTTTCCAATAAGTCACAGAGGCTGCGCATGTAAATGTTAAATAGCAGAGGGGACAGACTTGCTCCCTGTGGTACTCCTAATAGGATGAGAGCTGCTTCTGAGAAGGTATCTCCCCAATGAATACGTGCCTTCCTATCACTTAGAAAGGACGCTATCCAAGCCAGTGCAGGTGGAGAGCAGCCTACGATTTTATCTAGAGCGTTTTGTAGTAGTTGATGGTCCACTAGATCGAACGCTGCACTGAGGTCCAGCAGCATAAGCATCCCTGATTTGCCCTGTTCGATCAGCTCTAGCATGTGGGATTGTAGGTCGAGCATAGCTGACTCCGTACTATGGGCTGTTCTAAAGCCTGATTGCTGTGTGTGTAACATCTCCAGCGTTTCCACGTGTTTTTGTAGCTGATTCGTGGCGATTTTGTCCACAATATTCAGTACAAAAGTAGAGTTTGTTATAGGGCGTTGGTTGCTGGGGTCTTTCGGGTCCAAACCCACCTTTTTGACCAAAGGAGTTATTGTTACTTTTTTAATGGTGTTGGGTATTTTCCCTTCGGAAAACGAGGCGTTGATTATTTTAGTGAGGGTAGGAGCAAAAAGCTCTTTGTTATCCAGAATGATTTTTGTGGGCAGGATATTCTCCGTGCAGGATGTTGGTTTCATTTTAGACAACACCTGACAGAAATCCTCCTCTGTTATGGCTTTGAACTGAAAGCTTTCTCTATTTCCTGGTCTGGGCTCTTCAGTGGTGCAAGTTTCTAAGGTAGTGGACTCCCTTGCCTGTATTATATTCGCTCTGGCTTTTGAAATTTTAGCAGCAAAGGCTTCTTCTACTCTCTCACAGTCTTCTTTCGAAGGGTTGTGTGGTAGTGAGAGTGCCTTGGGTTTTTCGATTGACTTGAGAATTTCAAAGAGTTTGCTTGTTGAGTTAGTAGCTGACTCTATTTCTCTGTTGTAGTAGTTTAGTTTGGCTTCTTTGACTGCCTTTCTATATTCTAAGTCTTTGCATTTCCAGTCATTTCTATTCTCTTGTGATTGGTTCCGAAGCCATGCTCTTTCTTTGGCGCGCTTCTCTTGTTTCAATATGTTGATTTCGTCATTGTACCATTTGCATTGGTTGTTATTTTTCCTAACTGACTTATTTTTTAATGGAGCATGCTTGTCTACTAATTTTTGCAGACTAGAGGTGTACTTAGCTAGCATGGTCTCACAGCTATCACTTTCCACAAATGACTCTAGGACTTACTGTAGGCACGGTATCGGAAGTTCTGGCCCTAGATTCTTGAAATTTCTACTCCGGATTACTATGTGTGGGTTATCCTGTCTTTTGGGGGGGGGGATTCAGTGTTATTTCAAAGGTAACCAGGCTGTGATCGGACCAAATACAAGGCTCAGTAGAGACGTGCTCTGATTGTACGTTGTTGGTGCAGACCCAATCCACCTGGTTCCCTTGGGGTGTAGTAGGGTCATTGTTAATAACGTAAAAGCCCATGTTATTCAAGGACTTTTCTAATGCCAATGCCTCTTTATCCGCCGGATCCCCCCTCCACCTGTTCATATCACCTACTAATATGGTGGCAGAATTTGCCGAGGTTAGCTTGCTGATTTGGCTGGCCACCTCGTTTTCGAAATCTGAGGTTAGCGCAGGGGGTCTGTAAACCACAATAATATTCAGGCAATTATTGGGTGTATGGGTCAATTTTAATTGAATTGACTCACAGCCCGTACATTCAAAGCTGGCTTTGAAAAGATGCAAGGCTTCTTTTGCTATAACTGCCACTCCACCGCCCTGTCCCTTCTCTCTGTTTTTGTTATACATAATGTATCCCTCTGGGACGGCGGTTGAAACTACTGGGCCAATGGGCTCCTTCAGTCAGGTTTCTGTTTAACAGATTATATCCAAATTCCTCTCTTTTATAAGGTTGTGAACGCTAAGGGCATGTTTACTTAATGAACGCGTATTTAAGAGACCTATTTTCAAGCTTGAGTTGTCTTGTGTACGAACTGTACTCTGCCTTGCCTTTAGATAAGGCTGTTTTATGGAGGGCTCTGTGCTCCCTGTAGCATCTTGTTGGGATGGGGTGTGGGGGGTTGTTGAGGAGCAGCACCTTTCCGCCTGCTTCTGAGCGTTCTGGGTGTTTCACCCATATCTCTCCCTATGACCCGCCCTGTGAGTGCGTGAAAGTGCTTGGTGAGGTATCAAGGGTGCAGGTAAAAAATGACTAGGGTAAACAAGGTTACCAAACACAAAGTAATAACGTGTATAGATATCCTGGGCACTGCCTCTCTTACCTCAGTGGACCACCTAGCATCTCCTTGCACAGACTGAAGCAGGCTGTGCCTGCCCATGCGCGCTGGTGCGTTCGCGCCGGTTTTGAAGTGAAATGTGATTGGAGGACTACAATCCTGCTGGGGATTGTAGTTCCTTCAGTCTAAAAACACGTGCAGAGGGCAGCGTTACTATGGATCTGCTTGCTTTCCTTAGCAGCAATCAAATCAACTTTCAACTTAGCAATCAACACAAAGTAAGTTCAACAAAGTGAGATAGACAGATGATTCTTCTTCCGCTTCTGCGGCTGCCTCCTGTCCTCTCTCTGCTTTCGTGTGTGGTGCGGCTCTTCCGCTTTCTCGCTCTCCTTCCCTCTGGTTCTCTCCTCGTCCGCTTGCTTCCTTCTCCTCTCCCTTATCTCGTACCTACACACCATTTATTCCACTTGTTTTTCTCTATACTCCGCGATCCCGCGCTTCCTATTGAAGTTACCTTCGCCCTCCATTGGACACCCTGTCGCGTATTCCGACGCGTCTGCCCTCCTTCTACTCCAGTTTTCACGGGGCTCTTCTTGAAGAACTTCCTCTGGATACACCTGTAAGGGTTTTTTTGTGCCTTAGAGCTTTTTCCCCTTTTCCGGCTGTCCCGGGAAGGGGTCCCTGGGTCGTTGGCAACAACTCCCACGGTGGCTTCATTCCGTGGCAAGCCTAACCCACCTTTAAAAAAAAAAAAGGGTATTTGGGAGAGGAGTCTACAAGAGCTACAACAGGAGGAATCCGATTCAGGTGAGGAGGAGGGGAATACACAGCAAACTAGCGAAGAGTGTGTAAACAGTGACACCAATTTCCATTACTCCTTTTCAGGGCAAACTCCTGGAAAAGTTGGCTATCTCTCAGCTTAACTTTCATTCCAATTCTGTTGTCTGTCTCCATGACCACCAGTCTGGATTCAGAGCTGCCAGAAGCACGGAAACTGCTCTCCTGAACATCTGTGAAGATCTACTCTCCAACCTTGACTCTAACATTCCCTCTGTCCTCATCCTCCTCGATCTCTCTTCTGCCTTTGACACGGTCAATCATACCATCCTGCTCAACAGTCTCTGTGAAAACCTGGGTATCAATGATCAGGCTCTGGCCTGGCTGACCTCATTCCACTCAGATAGACCCTCCCAGGTCCAACTTGGGTCCTTCCTTTCATCTATCTTCCTCTCTACCTGTGGTGTTCCCCAGGGGTCTAACCCTTGCCGTGGCTTTTTAACCAATACCTGGCAACTCTCACCCACTGCATTGCCACTTTCTGCTCAAATTTCCAGTGCTACGCTGACGACACTCAACTCATTTTCAGGCTGCCCTCTGCCACCTCCTCTCCCTCTCTCATCTCTGATTGCCTAACTGCCATTCAAGATTGGTGGACCGCCAATGATCTTTGTCTGAATGCCAGCAAGACGGAGATCCTCCTCATAGGCACACCTTCACCATCCTTTCCCCTCACTCTCTGGCCGGCCTCCCTTGGCCCCCCTCCTACCCCCACTTGCGAGGCTAAGAACCTCTGGGTCATCTTTGACTCCACCCTTTCCTTCTCTGCCCACATCTCTGAGGTCTCAAAAAGTCAAATTTCCTACTGCACCTCCTCAGAGGTACTCTGCCTTTCCTCTCCTTCCCCCAGAAGCTCATGGTATCCTAAGCTCTGGTTCTCTCTTTGTTGGACTATTGTTACAACCTCTTTCTAAATCTACCTGCCTGTACTCTCCGCAACTAATCCAGAACAGGACTCCGAGACTTGTCCTTGGCCTCAAGCCCTGGGATTGTAGCTCTCCAGCTCTGAAATCTCTCCATTGGCTCCCAGTGGATGCAAGGATTAAATTCAAAACCCTCTGCATTGACCACAAGGCTTTCTGGGGCCTGGGTCCAAAATACCTTCAGCTATCCCTCTGCAAATACCTCCCCTCTCGAGCCCTTCGCTCCTCTACCTCTAACTCCCTCAGGGTCAGTCGTTTTTCAAAGAAACGTGCTGGGGGTAGATCTCTCTCTTCGGCTGGGGCCTCCCTCTGGAACTGTCATACCGCCGTGTTCCTGGCGTCTATGGAGCCGCTGGCGACGCGGAACTTAGCACCGTTCGCTTTGGCCACGCCCCCTGTTTCCTGGTTTCCCTTCCTCTGATTCTTATTGGTTGGGCGCTCCGTGGCCCGGTGTTTTAACCGGCCACTTCCGGGTCACGGATGCGTCGCAACGCTTCCGGTTTCGTCCGTTAGCTGAGTTGCTTGCTGCCTGTGGCTTTCTTCCGAGTCTCTCGCCTGTCTGCTGGTCGGGTCCTCGTACCCTGTCCGACCCCTTCTGTTCTTCCTTCCTCTCGCTCCCTTGGTTTTGCTTTCATCACCCGTCTCCCTTGCCCTCCTTCCAACTTGCTTACCCTCCCTCCTTCCCATCTTCACTTACCGTTTTCTATTCTCCTCTTGTCTGTTCCGCTCTTTCCGCTCGCCTACCTTCTGTATTGCTTGCTGTGACCTCCCGTGTACCAGACTCCGGCCTGTTCCCCTGGACTGCCTTTGCTTGCTGTATTAGTTACTTCCACTCCTAGCCTGTGTACCAGATCCTCGGACCGCTTACTGGACTGCCTGAGTTCTGTAGTATTCACTCCACGTGTTGCCTCCAGACACTTTCCACCAGCTCTTACCTTTCAAGTATTCCTGGTTCCACGCCTACAAGACACCCAACTATAATACAGGGTTTTTTTGTGCCTAAGGGCTTTTTCCCCTCTTGGTCGATCCCGGGGGTGGGGCCCCCTGGTCTCCCCTCTTGGGGGGGGGGGCACGGTGGCTTCCTTCTGGGGTCGTCCCTATCTTCATAAAAAAAAGGTGTCAGCTCGAAGAAAAGAAAAGAAGGGTTCTTGGAAGGAAGAAGAAGGTGAGGAGTCGGGAGAGGGGGAGATTTCAGAAACTACACTTTCGGACGAAGATATCACCGACCCCGGTGACAGTTTGCGACGCCCAAAAAGAGATGGCCACCCCACAGCAGGTACAAGAACTCGTAGCCGCTGTACAAAGTCTAAGTCTGGAGATGCAGAACCTTAAGACAGGTAACGCCACCCTTCAACAGCGTCTGACAGACAGAGAAAGACCTTTAACCGATTTACCTCCACTTCCCCTAGTATCGGGGAAGTTCGATGGATCCCCAAAGAAGGTTAAGGAGTTTCTGGACGCATGCAATCTTCATTTTTCCTTTCGCCCTCAAACCTTTGCCTCAGACCACGCCAAGGTGGGGTTTATGATCACCCACATGACCGGGAATGCCCTGGCTTGGGCTACCCCTCTAGTAAACCAGCCAGACCCGGTTTTACAGGACTACAATGCCTTTAAGGCAATGATTCAACAAACCTTTTTGCGAACAGAGAGTACATACTTGGCCTCGGAGGACCTCCTTGACATCCGTCAGGGGAATTCTGATCTACTGACATACATCACCACTTTCAAACAGGTGGCAGCTGAGGCAGGTTGGCAGGAACAGGCTCAGTATGCCATATTCCGGCGAGGTTTAAGGGAGGAATTGAAGGACGAACTAGCCCGAATAGAAAGACCGGTGTCTTTCGCCGAACTCCTGACAGCTACCCTCCGAATTGACTTCAGAATGACGGAAAGACGTCAAGAAAAGAAGAAGAACAGGCTAAGTGTACCCCCTCTCGTGGAGACTCACTCACCTGCATCTGTACCCTTCCAACGGACAACTAAAGAAGAACCCATGCAGATTGGAACCACCAGAGCCCCGCTCACACCAGAAGAAAGGAAACGGCGCAGGGAGGGTTCCTTGTGTATGTACTGCGGATCTTCATTACATTTATTAAGCGATTGTCCGGAAGTACCACCCAGAAGGTCGGGAAACGCTCGCCCTCGGTAAACATTGGGACGCATTACCGAGGGGCTGCTCTTAGTCCCTACGCGCCTCTTTCTGTATCCTCTACAGAAACATCTGAGGACTCCCGGTTGATGGTGCTCACAGTTTCTCTCAGAGTAGGCCCCAAGGAAGAAACCACTTTAGCCCTGCTCGACTGTGGAGCAGCAGGGAACTTCATGGATACCCATTGGGCAGAACGACATGGAGTCCAGAGGATAGCCAAACGAGAAGATCAAAAAGTGGAAGGAGTTGATGGCGAACCTTTGAGCTCGGGTTTGATCACTCACACCACTGAAGCACTTACTTTGTCCATCCAACAACACACCGAAAGTATCACATTCAATATCATCAGGGCTGCTCACTTCCCTCTTATCCTGGGTATCTGTTGGCTACGCAGACACAACCCCAGTATTGACTGGTCTAGAAACGTACTTAGTTTTCAGTCCTCACTATGCAAATCGGAATGCTTGCCAGAACCAAGATTCGAGACCGTCAAGACTACAAATAGCTGCGAAGTCAGAACGGTGCACTGTCTCCCACACTACCTAAAGGAGTTTAATGAAGTGGCAACTGAAAAGATACCCGTCGAGCTCCCTCCACACCGGCCTGAAGACTGTTGCATTGATCTCACTCCAGGTGCATTGGTACCCTTCGGTAGGATGTTTCCACTGTCATTAGAAGAAAAACAATACCTCCGAACGTACCTGGACAGCAACATGGAGAACGGGCTCATAAGGCCTTCAAAGTCCCCTGCAGGGGCATCCCTGTTCTTCATCTCAAAAAAGGATTCAAAGGAGTTGAGGCTGTGTATAGATTATCGCGGTCTAAACAAGGTTACCATAAAAGACCGGTATCCTATGCCATTGATAACCGATATCCTACGAGCTGTACAGGGTGCTACCATCTTTACCAAACTCGACCTGAGGAATGCTTATCACTTACTCCGGGTGCAGAAAGGAGACGAATGGAAGACAGCATTCCGGACTTCTTTCGGACTTTTTGAATACCAGGTAATGCCATTCGGGTTGGTAAACGCCCCGTCAGTATTCCAACGATTTATGGACAGACTATTCTCCGATCTCCTGTGCCAAACCACATTGGTTTATTTAGATGACATTCTGATATACTCTCGTACACCTGAAGACCATGTGGAACATGTCAGGGAAGTATTCAGAAGGCTACAGAGAAATCAGTTGTCTGTTAAGCTCGCCAAATGTGTGTTTTCAGCCTCCTCCATTCCTTATTTAGGATACATTCTGTCAGACCACGGTATCTCCATGGATCCTAACAAGGTATCTTCCATCATTGAATGGCCCTCACCCACCTCAGTCAAAGAGATACAGAAATTCCTGGGGTTAGCAAACTTCTACAGGAGATTCATCCCTAATTTCTCTCAAAAGATACTACCCATCACCTCGCTCTTAAAGAAGTCTGCAACTCCATTCAAATGGACAGCGGAAGCGGAAGACAGCTTTGGAAATCTTAAGGAAGCCTTCTGTTCAGCACCCATTTTACAACAACCAAACCAACACCTACCCTTTGTTCTAGAGACGGACGCTTCTTCAGCCGCAATAGGGGCGGTGCTTCTTCAAGAGATCCAGGGTACAGAACATCCGGTGGCTTAATTCTCAAAGACCCTAAACTCCAGTCAAAGGAACTACTCGGTCATTGAGCGAGAGCTTCTAGCCATGAAAGCGGCCTGTGTAGAATGGTGCCATCTGCTTCAAGGAGGAAGGTTCCCGTTCACCATAAGGACCGATCATAAGAACTTACAGGTTCTCAAACAGTTCGAGTGCTACAATACTCGACAGGCCCGATGGGCTCACTTCTTCGCCCAATTCAAATTCCACATAACCTACATCCCTGGCAAAACGAATGTTGTAGCCGACTCTCTTTCCCGCCGGAGTGATTACCTGTCAGAGTCAGAGACGCATCTTGAACGGATGTTTCCACAGTCCAGGACTATTGGAAATATTTCTAAATTCCTTCAGCAGGTACAGGAGGATTCTGGCGGTCGTTTTGAAGTTGAAAGACACTCTAAAGATCTGGCCTATGAAATCAGGAACGGCCTTTACCTTGTAGAAGGAAAACTTTATCTACCCACTCCGGCTTTTCGTAAGACCGCACTTGTCTGGTGTCATGATTCCAAACTAGGAGGACACAGGGGAGTGGCTGGCACTCACGACTATCTTCAAAGACATTTCTACTGGCCTACAATGAGAAGGGATGTAGAGCAGTATGTTCAGTCATGTATCATCTGTCTGAGGAGTAAGTCATCCCGTAAACGACCAATTGGACTACTGGAACCTAATGCTGTACCCAAGGGTCCCTGGAGCACGATTTCTACTGATTTCATAGTAGATTTACCCCCGTCTGAAGGATGCACCTGTGTCATGGTAGTAGTGGATTCATTTACCAAATTGGCTCACTTCTCCCCATTGCCTGGCGTCCCTACTGCAGCCAAGATGGTGGAAGTGTTTCTCCAAGACATATTCCGATTACACGGTCTACCTAACAAGATAATTTCAGACCGGGGTAGTCAGTACACCTCCCGGTTCTGGAAGGCCCTGTGTATCAGACTAGGTATCGAAAGAGCTCTCACCTCTGGATTCCATCCACAATCCAATGGGCAAACTGAACGCTTGAACGGAACCCTGGAACAGTACTTAAGGTGCTTTATCAACTCCCAACAAGACAACTGGTGCACGCTACTCCCTCTAGCTGAATTCTCTTACAATAACTCCACACATGCCGCTCTGGGGGTCAGTCCTTTTTTTGGTACTTATGGTTTTCACCCTCGCTCCATACTTCCTGTCTCAGGCCTCTCTACTAACGTACCATCAGTAGATTCTTCCCTCTCCCTCCTTAGAGTGACACATAAGAAGGTAGAGGAAGGCCTTAAGTCAGTCCAAGCCCGGTATTGCATTCAAGCCAACAAACATCGTAGACCTGTACCAGGATGGGATGTGGGTACCCAAGTCATGCTCTCCACTAGATATTTACCTTGTTGGGTACATCCCTCCAAGTTATCTCCCAAGTATCTAGGGCCATATGAAATCATACAGAAAATCAATCCTGTGGCTTTTCGCTTAAAGCTACCCAACAACCTAAAAAGGGTCTACCCTGTTTTCCATGCTTCCCAACTCAAGTCATTTCATGCTGACACATGGGCACGACAGGTTAGACAGGCCCCGATTCCTCAGGGTTCCACTCGAGCTGAATATGAGGTTGCCCAACTCTGTGACTCCAGGTATCATAAGGGCAGGCTGGAATATTTGGTTAAGTGGAAGGGCTACCCTTCCTCGGAAAACTCTTGGGAACCCATCACACACATTAATGCTCCTGTCATACTTCGCAAGTACCACTTCTTTCATCCAGGGAAACCAGGGGGAGGAGCTTATAGGAGGGGGCATACTGTCATACCGCCGTGTTCCTGGCGTCTATGGAGCCGCTGGCGACGCGGAACTTAGCTCCGTTCGCTTTGGCCACGCCCCCTGTTTCCTGGTTTCCCTTCCTCTGATTCTTATTGGTTGGGCGCTCCGCGGCCGGTGTTTTAACCGGCCACTTCCGGGTCACGGATGCGTCGCAACGCTTCCGGTTTCGTCCGTTAGCTGAGTTGCTTGCTGCCTGTGGCTTTCTTCCGAGTCTCTCGCCTGTCTGCTGGTCGGGTCCTCGTACCCTGTCCGACCCCTTCTGTTCTTCCTTCCTCCCGCTCCCTTGGTTTTGCTTTCATTCACCCGTCTCCCTTGCCCTCCTTCCAACTTGCTTACCCTCCCTCCTTCCCATCTTCACTTACCGTTTTCTATTCTCCTCTTGTCTGTTCCGCTCTTTCCGCTCGCCTACCTTCTGTATTGCTTGCTGTGACCTCCCGTGTACCAGACTCCGGCCTGTTCCCCTGAACTGCCTTTGCTTGCTGTATTAGTTACTTCCACTCCTAGCCTGTGTACCAGATCCTCGGACCGCTTACTGGACTGCCTGAGTTCTGGAGTGTTCACTCCACGTGTTGCCTCCAGACACTTTCCACCAGCTCTTACCTTTCAAGTATTCCTGGTTCCACGCCTACAAGACACCCAACTATAATACAGGGGTTTTTTGTGCCTAAGGGCTTTTTCCCCTCTTGGTCGATCCCGGGGGTGGGGCCCCCTGGTCTCCCCTCTTGGGGGGGGCACGGCGGCTTCCTTCCGGGGTCGTCCCTATCTTCATAAAAAAAAGGTGTCAGCTCGAAGAAAAGAAAAGAAGGGTTCTTGGAAGGAAGAAGAAGGTGAGGAGTCGGGGGAGGGGGAGATTTCAGAAACTACACTTTCGGACGAAGATATCACCGACCCCGGTGACAGGAACAGCCTCCCTGCCACTCTAAAACTTGAGGAGAACCATCTACGGTGTTCCGGAAGCACCTCAAGACCTTCCTCTTTTCTTCTGCCTTCGCTCCACCTCTCCCCTGCTGATCTGTTCTCTCTTGGCACAGTGCACCTGGCCACCCTCTGTCCTCTGGGCCCAGTTACCTGCTCAAACCACCACACTCCCGTACTGCCTCCGGGCCACCCCTTGCACTGGGGTCTGTATCTGTACCCATACAGCCCCCCCCTTTTTCTTCCTGCACTTATCAGACCTACCCTGCCTGCTGCCTTAAACCTAGCACTTGCAAATTGCTGGCTGAACTACTCTGTGTGTTGCCTTTATTATTTATTTATTGTTATTTATCTGTTTCTCCTCTGCTTCGCACTTTCCACTTCTCCCCCCTTCCATGCACTTTTCCCCTCCCCCTCTCCCATGCACTCGCGTGTTATCAATGTCACTGGGCCTAGTAAGATCGCTGTTTTGTTCTCCCCTGTTCCCCTCCCTTGCCTTGTCGCTCTCTGAAACACTTGTGTACGAGCGCGATAGAAATAAAATATCAATAACAGCTACAATGACAGAATTGTTAGAGCAAGCTCAAACAGTAAGGAATTATTTACAATCCTCTGTGAACTGAAAACACCCATCCCCCCACCGTGGGCACTACTCGCACTGACAAAGCCCAGTGTACTACAATTCACAAAATCGAGTCATTACTCGCTAAAATTAGCACCAAAAAAGCTCTGCTGGCTAGTAAGCCACAGGTGATCAACTCAGACATTCCCCCCTCAATTCCGGTGACTACCAGCATCATTCCCCCCCTTCAATTTTAGCCAAGTCAATTGAACAAGTAGCAGCCACTATCAGAACACTTAAACTATCCAACTGCAAAGGTGACCCCTGCTCAGCCCACATTGTTAAGCTCGGCGCCTCATTGCTCACACCCATCATTACCGACTTTGCAGATGCTTACTTTGCATCAAGCTCTGTGCCTACTTTGATCAAGTCTGCCAGGGTAACCCCCTTATTAAAAAACCCATCACTGGACGCCGCGATCCTTATCAACTATCGCCCCATCACCACTGTCCCTTTTCTATTAAAAATCCTTGACCGTCTGGCATACATGCAGGTTCAAGAATTCCTACAAAGCAACCAGTTACTGGGAAAAAGACAATCAGGCTTCGACCCGAAGCACAGCACAGAAACCGCACTACTGGATTTAAAAACACAAATGGGCTCTATCTGGGATTCAGGCAATTTAGCGACCCTGCTCCTTCTCAACCTCTCTGCGGCCTTCGATCTGGTTGATCATACAATTCTCTGTGAACACCTCACCCAATACTTCCACTTCTCCCCGGAAGCCACCAACTGGATAAAATCCTTCCTTAGCGACCGCACCACACATGTGTTCCTAGGATAATCATCTGCTGATGTTATCGCAATCCAGCAAGGGGTCCCACAAGGCTCCTCTTTCCTACCTTATATAATATCTACACAAAACCTCTGTGCGATCGCCTCGATTCCAGAGGTATCATATATACCAATTTCACTGATGACACTTAGATCCTTATCCCGCTCAGTGGAGACTATGACTCTGACACCTCCCTCATCAATGCAGTTTATAGCACTTTGCAAAATTGGATGGCCACCAACAACCTCTGTCTGAATGATGATAAAACTGAGCTCCTCGTCATAGGTTCCACCCACCGAATCAAACACCTCGATTTCAAATACTCACCCTACAACATTGATGTCTCTATCATTCCTGTCTCCAAGCATAGAAAAACCTTGGTGGTACACCTAGAAGCCAACCTCTCCATGAACAGACATGTCAACGCCCTCTCCTCCTCGACGGCCTATACCGCCAGACCAATCTCCCTGAGCAGACGATTCCTCTCCCTCAGCAACTGCATCACCCTTGCTCGAGCCCTGATCCTATCAAAACTAGATTACTGCAATGCCCTTCTTATGGGCACATCCAAATCTAACCTGCAGAAACTACAACTCCTCCAAAACAAAGCTCTCCAAACCGCCCTTGGCCTCAAATGCCCAGACCACATTTCCACCACCAGACGTGAAGCCCAATGGTTCCCTGTCGAAGCATGCATAGCATTTAAAACAATATCTATCACACATCACTGTGTCTACAACCTGGCACCCCAATACCTCAATAACTTAATTTCCCTCATCACACCTACTCGCAATCTCCGCTCTAACCAGAGCATCTCCCTGCTCATCCCAAGATACAAGAAAAAAGGGCTGGGGGAGTTTCATTCTGTGTTACTGCCCCCACGCTTTGGAATTCACTGCCTGAGACCATCCGTAATGAAAAATCGTTCGCCGCCTTCAGAAAATCAACGAAAACATGGTTGTTTAACAAATATATGTAATAATGTCACCTGCACTATTCTGTATCAATGATATCATGACTTCTGCTCGTTCTCACTTTACTGTTCTAACGCCGTGGTACCCCCGGGTCTGGGCGTAGTTATAAATGTAATAAATGAATAAATAAATACTAAATCATTAAGTTTGTACAATGGTGCAGTAGATCGTTTTTTATCAGCATGATGATGGGCAGGTGCCTGTGCAGCTAATAAATGTTTTTTGCCGGTCTGTAATCCTGTCATGATTGTCCGAATATGTTCTTTTACGGAAGGGACCTTGTGGTAAAAGGATGACAACATAGGAATAGGCATATGATGATAACCATATGAGGCATGAAAAGGAGTATCACCTAGAGACATGTTGTAGGAGTTATTGTAGGAGTACTCAGATTGTGGTGGTAGATCTGTCCATTTCACTTAGTCTGTCTTTTTGTCTGGGGTGGTAAGCCAAAGAATACCTGTGTTGGATACCTACGCGGCTACAAGCCTCTTTCCAAAATGAAAAAAAGAACTGTGTTCCTCTGTCTGTAATCAATATTCTGGGGAATCCATGAAATCAAAAAATATGATGAATGAAATAACGAGAGAAGACGGGAGCAGATAGTACTTTCTTCATGACAATCAAATGACCCATCTTGGTGAAAAAGTCTACGCACATTAAAATGGTGCTATGTCCATTGTCAAAAGGTAGATCTGTGATGAAATCGAGACAACAGGTTTGCCAAGGATGCATTGGTATGAGAAAAGGTCTTAATAGTCCAAAAGGATGTTGTAGAGAGGTTTTGGCTGGAGCACAAACGTTGCACCCTTGTATATAATCCGTCATATCCTCCTTCATAGTTTTCCACCAAGCTAAATGGTGTAGCTTTTCCAGGGTTTTCTTTAACCCAAAATGACCAGCTCTGGGTAGGTCATGACACCATGACAATAAGGTCCTTTGACTTTCTTTTGTGGTTAAATAGATCTTGTTATTATGCAACATTAATCCCTGTTCTTCTGTATTTCGGGGGTCTTCCTGAAAAAAACTGTAGAACCTCCTTGGCATCATAACTGTTCTTGAGGGTTTCTTCATATGGTAACAAGAGGGGATGAAGAACACCTATGATCTTTTTTGGACTGATAAAAGGGACTCTCTCTATTTCTTCTTCGTCCGTCCGATATGCCCGGGATAAAGTATCAGCTTTGGTATTTAGATAACCTGGTTTAAAGGCCACAATGAAGTTGCACCTTGAAAAGAAATGTATCTAATGGTTCTGGTGTTGATTCATACTTCTTGCTGCTTTGAGGAAGTGTAACGCTCACCTGATTCTCGCAGAGGCGCCGGTCTTCACTGGGCGACTACCGTATCTTCAAAGGTGATGTGTAGCACCCGGTTGGCTCTTTGGGCTGGACCTCTGTGCACTGTATGCCTGACGTGTAGAGTAAGATGTCTGCAGATAGAAAATATGGGGTTAATGAACTGGGGTTATTGGGGTGTCCCTATCTCTTTCCTCTTCTCCTCTCCTGTAGACCCCAAAGGTTAACGCTCTCACCTTAGGTAAGTGAATGCCGAGCTCTCCATCTGCCTCGGGGCAGGGTGCTGTAGCCAGTTTCTTCACTGGATAGGTAGCGCAGGCCTCTTGACTTCAGAGGACTGCTGTCCGTCGTTTACTGCACGAACGGTAAGTTTCGAGTCATTCAAATGTCTTTTTAAAGTCTTTAGTAATGATGTCTCTTGTTTTGCAGGGTTCCGGCGATGGCGGATGACGGGCTGAAGTGAGTTGAAGATGGAGCCCGTGTGATGAATAGAAGCGCCTGGAAGCACGCTTCACGATGCGCTCTAACAGTCTTTTTATTTTGCAGGTACGAGTTCGGAGCGGCTGCAGGGTGCCGGAATACCCACTGGATTAGATGTGGAAAGGAGTAATGGCACGTGAGTATTAAAGTTCCCCAATGTCTTTAAACGCACCTTGTTTTGTCTTTCAGATGCGGATGCAGCGCCGAAGGCCTCCGGAGCGTGCGAAGAGTTGGTAAGCTTTTGTCTTTCAGATGCCGGAATGCAGTATGAAGACCACCGGAGCGCACGAAGAGTAGGTAAGCCTTTGCCTTTCCGATGCCGGAATGCTAACCTGTTCTTTCTTGTCTTTATAGGTGTTGCTGAAGACTGGATTCAGGATGGTAAGCCTTTGCCTTTCAGATGCCGGAATGCTAACCTGTTCTTTCTTGTCTTTATAGGTGTTGCTGAAGACTGGATTCAGGATGGTAAGCCTTTTTCCTTAGGCCTAGGACTGGATGCAGAAGACACGATGAGCGTCCTGCTGCAGAGGGTGCAGAATAACGCAAAGCAAGATTCATCCACCGGGTGTGGTTTAAATAGCCTCCTGTAGTGCTTAGGTGTCTCCTTCCACAGCCACGCCTAAGTAAGAAAAGAGTTCCTGGTAAGAAAAGAGTTCCTGCCTTCCAGAAGAGTTCCAGTGTTCTAAATCTAGGGAGTGGCTCCAGCCCCACCCAACAGGAAAAGTAGTTCCAAACAGAAGAGGATCAGAGGCTCAACTGGCAGGCAAGTAAGCAGCATGGTCTGCTGCAGGTAAGTCCACCCAAGCATTATGAGCCCGGCGCTTCCAGCGCTGGGACTGGGCATATTTATGAGCCTGGTGCCACTGGCGCCAGGACTGGGTCCAAAAGGTCCCAATTGGGACTGGTTGGCACTCGGAACCTGGGTTATGGATCTGCTTCCTAGGGAGTTGGGAAAACCCTGACCTTTTGGAAGCAGAGATCATGACAGTACCCCCCCTCAAGGCCCCTCCCAAACCGGGCTTCTCCGGGGGTTTTGGCTTGTCAGGAAATGTTCGGTGAAATCTTTTGATTAGGCGAGGAGCGTGGACATATTCAGCAGGTTCCCAGGATCTCTCTTGGGGGCCGTAGCCTTTCCAGTCAATTAGGTAGAATAGTTTAGATTTGGAGATCTTGGAGTCCAGAATGCTTTTGACTTCAAACTCGAGTTCTCCATCCACTAGGATAGGTTTTGGAGATTTGGTTAGTCGGGTTTGAGGTTGCACGGGTTTTAATAGAGAGACGTGGAAGACCGGATGTATCTTCATGTGCGGGGGCAAGTCCAACTTGACCGCTACTGGGTTTACTATGGTAGTGATGGAATAGGGACCAAGGTATCTTGGGTTGAATGTGCGTGGCCCTTTTAGAGATAGATATTTGGTGGATAACCAGACTTGATCCCCTACTTGATAGTGAGGGGCTTCCTTCCGATGTTGATCTGCTCCTTTCTTGTATTGTTCTTTAGCCCTTTGAAGGTGAGAAACGGCTTCCTTAAAGGCTTGGGTGATTGTAGAATGCGGGTAGTCTACTGCTGGTGTTTCAAGATCTTGGAGGGGATCCAACTCCGAGGTTCGAGGGTGACTGCCGTACAAAAGAAAAAACGGGGTTTTCCCAGTTCCCGAGTGGACAGAGTTATTGTAGGCATACTCGGCTATCCAAAGGATATCTTTCCAAGTTTTTTCAGTTTGTTGCAGCATGCAGCGTAAATACTGTTCCAGAGTTTGATTGGTCCTCTCGGTTTGTCCGTCGGTCTGAGGGTGGTGACTGGTCGATAGTCTCACATCAATTTGAGCCGACCGACAGCAACTTCGCCAAAAATGAGAAATAAATTGACTACCTCGATCCGAAATTAGAACCGAAGGAAAACCGTGCAGTCGGACGATGTTTTCGAGAAATTCTCGGGCCAGAGTTGCTGCTGTTGGCAAGCCTTTGAGCGGAATGAAATGCGCCATCTTGGAGAATAAGTCCACGATTACTAGAATCGCATTGTATCCGGAGCATGGAGGTAGATCGGTGATGAAGTCCATAGAAAGCGTATGCCAAGGGCGAGGTGGGATGTCAATAGGGCGTAAGAGGCCTGCTGGTCTTTCCTTTTGACTCTTGTTTTGGGCGCATACTCCACAGGACATTATAAAGTCTCTGATATCTTTTTTCCAAGACGGCCACCAGAAGTAGCGCTTGATCTTTTCTGAGGTCTTGGCTATACCGGGATGACCTTCCATTAAAGAGTCGTGATAACAAGAGATTACTTTTTTCTGTAAATCTGTGCTGGGTAGGTATAATCGTTCTTGGAAATACAATAAGTTGTCCTTTACTGCAAAGTCCTTTCCCTGCAGATGCCAATTCTGTATATCTGCTGGAGTTACAAGTTGCCTGGCTTTATCCTTAACTTCCTCTATGGATTCTGTGGCGATTACACCCAGAATTCTTTGTTCGGGAATGATTGGTACAGGTTTAGGGTTGATCAAGTGTTCTTCCACTCCCATCCGAGAAAGGGCATCGGCTTTACCGTTCTTTGTACCTGGTCGATAGGTAATTATGAAGTCAAACTCGGCAAAGAATAATGCCCAACGGAGTTGTCTAGAGGATTGGGCTTTTGCGGTTTTCAAATATTGCAGGTTTCGGTGATCCGTAATCACAGTAACGGTGTGTCGGGCCCCCAGCAGATAATGCCGCCAAGCCTTAAAGGCAGACTTGATAGCCAGAAGTTCCTTGTCAGTAATCGTGTAATTGACTTCAGGAGGCGAGAATTTGCGGGACCAAAATGCCACGGGATGCAACTGATTGGTTACCGGGTCCTTTTGTGATAGAACTGCCCCCATGGCAAGGCTTGAAGCATCAGTTTCCACGATGTAGGGGAGTTCGGGGCGAGGGTGTTTTAAGATTGGTGCAGAGATAAATTTAGTCTTCAAATCCTGGAAAGCTTGTTCCGCCTCGGTAGACCATTCAAAACATTTGTTTTTCTTTAACAAGGCAGTGATGGGCTGGACTATTCGAGAGAACTCGGGGATAAACCTGCGGTAAAAGTTAGCGAAGCCTAACATGCTTTGCACACCTTTTACGGAGGATGGTGATGGCCATTTGAGAACTGCATCGACCTTCTTTGAATCCATACGCACCCCGCCAGGTGATAATATGAATCCCAAGAATTCAACTTCAGTCACGTTGAAAACACATTTTTCCAACTTAGCGAAAAGTTTGTGTTGACGCAATCTTTCGAGGACCATTTTCACGTGTTTCCGATGTTCAGATTCCGATGAAGAATAAACGAGGATGTCGTCAATGTAAACAACAACACATACATCTATGAGCTCTCTGAGGACATCGTTCATAAAATATTGAAAGGCGGCCGGGGCATTGCAAAGTCCGAAGGGCATGACCTGATATTCAAATAGCCCATACTTGGTGCGGAAGGCCGTCTTCCATTCATCGCCCTCTTTTACTCGTACCAAGTGGTAAGCTCCTCTAAGATCCAGCTTTGTATATATGCATGCTTTTCTGACTTGGTCCAGGAGTTCAGGGATCAAAGGTAACGGATATCTATTCTTAACGGTGATCTGGTTCAGGGAGCGATAATCGATACAAGTTCTAAGGTCTCCTTCCTTTTTTGGAACGAAGAACAAAGCTGAAGAAGCAGGGGACTTGGAAGGACGAATAAACCCATTTGCCAGGTATTGATCCAGGTATTGTCGAAGGTGAAGGTTCTCAGGCTCGGTGAGGGCATAAATTCTACTACAAGGAGGAGTAGATCCAGGTATCAGGTCTATCTGGCAGTCATAAGACCTATGAGGAGGTAGAGAGTTAGCCTGATCCTTCCGGAAAACATCTTGGTATTCTAGGTATTCGGGAGGTAACTGGGGAGACTCTGAAGAAATTGCGGCCAGTGCAACACCAGGTGGAGGGTGACAAGTAGAGACACATTCTGGAAACTGGACCGTTCTTGCTCGCCAATCGATCAGAGGATTGTGTTTCTCTAACCAAGGTATTCCTAGAATAATCTGAAACTGAGGGGCCTTGATCACATCGAACACGATCTTCTCATGGTGTCCATCTTGACTTACTAGCGTCACTTCTTGAGTGGTATGCGTTACTGGCCCGGAGGCTATCTCCGTACCATCCACCGTAGTAATGACGTCCTTTACAGCCTTGGGACAAAGAGTTAGATTCATCCTCAAAACCATTTCATGATCCACATAATTGCCGATGGCACCGCTGTCGACGTAAGCTTCAATTGCATGTAATCGATCCGGATTATCAGGGCTAATGAGGACCATAGGTATCACGAAATGCGAGGTCACGGAACTGGTTTTTACGCTTGGCAAGAGGACCTCTATTCTTGTCGGGCGAGGTCGTTTCCCTGCTCAGAGTTTGTAACTTTGGTAACTGCAGCTCCTACTGCCTTCTTGGCAGGTTTCACCGGACAGTCTCGAAGAAAGTGCCCTGAGTTTCCGCAATATAGGCATAATTGCAACTGTTTCCTCCTTTCCCGCTCCCGTTGTGTTAGAGGACCTTTCAGACCCCCTATTTGCATGGATTCCCCGGAGTCTACTCCTTTGGAAGGAGTTGGCGGTTTGGAAAATACTCGAGCATCAAACTTGGAACGATCGGCCTTCCTGTTCTGCAGCCTGTGATCTATTTGAACGACCAAGTCTATGTAATCCGAACAGTCTTGTGGGGGATTCACTACTTGGGCTAAAACGTCTTTGAGCTCTCCACGTAGACCTCTATAAAACAGCGTAATCCTTTTGTCCTCAGGCCATTGAGTTTCCACTATTAGTCTATTGAAAGATGCAATATAAGCCAAAAGGTCTTGATTACCCTGTCGCAACGAAAGAAGCTCATTGTCCAAGGCCTGTCCCTGTGAATGTCTTGCGAACAGTTTTTCCATACTAAGCTGAAAGGCTTGAAAATCATGGAGAACCGGATCATCTTGATGAACTAGAGGGATCGACCAGTCTGCCGCATTGCCACTAAGGTACGAAAGTACAAAAGCTACTTTAGCTTGATCAGTTGGAAAGGCTGCTGGCCGGCATAAGAAGTGCAACCGGCACTGATTGATAAATACTGCAAACCTCTTTGGGTCACCAGAAAATCGCTCGGGCGGAGCCAGAGGTACATTCCCAGGTAGGTTGATCTGCACTGGATTCATAGAGGATGTTGAAGGAAGATTTGCCCCTGATGCGGGTAACGGGGTCTGTCCGGCTTGTGACTGTAGCACTTGTCTAGCAAGATTGTCTGTTCTCTCCTTGGAAATAATTAGTTCCCTTCTTAGAGCATTCGTTTCCTGACGAGTTGCATGCACTTCTGCCCTTAGTTCCCCAAATAACCGGGCTAGGGGGTCAGTATCCGAGGTTTCCATAGCGCCTGGCCGAGAGTTTTGCGGTAGGCTTTGCGTTCTGTAACGCTCACCTGATTCTCGCAGAGGCGCCGGTCTTCACTGGGCGACTACCGTATCTTCAAAGGTGATGTGTAGCACCCGGTTGGCTCTTTGGGCTGGACCTCTGTGCACTGTATGCCTGACGTGTAGAGTAAGATGTCTGCAGATAGAAAATATGGGGTTAATGAACTGGGGTTATTGGGGTGTCCCTATCTCTTTCCTCTCCTCCTCTCCTGTAGACCCCAAAGGTTAACGCTCTCACCTTAGGTAAGTGAATGCCGAGCTCTCCATCTGCCTCGGGGCAGGGTGTTGTAGCCAGTTTCTTCACTGGATAGGTAGCGCAGGCCTCTTGACTTCAGAGGACTGCTGTCCGTCGTTTACTGCACGAAAGGTAAGTTTCGAGTCATTCAAATGTCTTTTTAAAGTCTTTAGTAATGATGTCTCTTGTTTTGCAGGGTTCCGGCGATGGCGGATGACGGGCTGAAGTGAGTTGAAGATGGAACCCGTGTGATGAATAGAAGCGCCTGGAAGCACGCTTCACGATGCGCTCTAACAGTCTTTTTATTTTGCAGGTACGAGTTCGGAGCGGCTGCAGGGTGCCGGAATACCCACTGGATTAGATGTGGAAAGGAGTAATGGCACGTGAGTATTAAAGTTCCCCAATGTCTTTAAACGCACCTTGTTTTGTCTTTCAGATGCGGATGCAGCGCCGAAGGCCTCCGGAGCGTGCGAAGAGTTGGTAAGCTTTTGTCTTTCAGATGCCGGAATGCAGTATGAAGACCACCGGAGCGCACGAAGAGTAGGTAAGCCTTTGCCTTTCCGATGCCGGAATGCTAACCTGTTCTTTCTTGTCTTTATAGGTGTTGCTGAAGACTGGATTCAGGATGGTAAGCCTTTGCCTTTCAGATGCCGGAATGCTAACCTGTTCTTTCTTGTCTTTATAGGTGTTGCTGAAGACTGGATTCAGGATGGTAAGCCTTTTTCCTTAGGCCCAGGACTGGATGCAGAAGACACGATGAGCGTCCTGCTGCAGAGGGTGCAGAATAACGCAAAGCAAGATTCATCCACTGGGTGTGGTTTAAATAGCCTCCTGTAGTGCTTAGGTATCTCCTTCCACAGCCACGCCTAAGTAAGAAAAGAGTTCCTGGTAAGAAAAGAGTTCCTGCCTTCCAGAAGAGTTCCAGTGTTCTAAATCTAGGGAGTGGCTCCAGCCCCACCCAACAGGAAAAGTAGTTCCAAACAGAAGAGGATCAGAGGCTCAACTGGCAGGCAAGTAAGCAGCATGGTCTGCTGCAGGTAAGTCCACCCAAGCATTATGAGCCCGGCGCTTCCAGCGCTGGGACTGGGCATATTTATAAGCCTGGTGCCACTGGCGCCAGGACTGGGTCCAAAAGGTCCCAATTGGGACTGGTTGGCACTCGGAACCTGGGTTATGGATCTGCTTCCTAGGGAGTTGGGAAAACCCTGACCTTTTGGAAGCAGAGATCATGACAGTAAGCCCAAATTCCGATGGTCATTGAAGACAGTGATGGTATCTTTGCACCTTCTAAAGGATGGCACTATGTCAAAAAAGATTCTTTGATGGCTAATCATTCTTTTTCAAAGCTACTGTAGTTCTATTCAGCAGGGGCAAATGTATGAGAAAAATAGGTAATAGGATGAGGTCTGGATAAGTACCAGTCCTAAAGCAAAATTTGAGGCGTCTGTCTCAATCATATAAGGTACGTTAGGATCTGGTAACCTAAGTACTGAGCTGTGCTGAATTTTCTTTTTTTAATGCATGAAAGGCCTTGTCAGACTCTGTATTCCAATCATAGTTGACTCCTTTTTTCAGTGATGTAGTGAAGGGTAGGAGTATCTCAGAATAATTTATATAATTTATTTAGAAATAAATAATAAATACATAAATAATAACCAACGGTAAAAATTGGAAAATCACAAGAATCGCTGTAGTTCTCTAATGTCACGCCTAGAACCACTTGTGTACAGGCGCGTTATAAATGCCATATCATATCATATCAATAACACGAGGAGGAGGCCAATCTAAAACAGAGGACATTTTCCTGGGATTATAATAATTATATATAATTGTTCTTTTTTTGTTTTCCACTTCGATGCCTTCAGATGTTAAGTTGTATCCTAAGTAGGCGATTCTGGTCTGATAGAAATAACACTTCTATGGTTTAGCATATAAACAATGGTTTTGTAATCATTTTAGCACCTCCTTGACATGTAGAACATGGAGATCATAGGACGTGGAAAAGACCAAGATGTCGTCCAGGTAGACCACAACAAATATATCCAAAAGGTCACGAAAGATATTGTCGAGGAAATATTGAAAAACCATTGGTGCATTACATGAGCCAAAGGGCATAACAAGGTATTAGAAATGCCTGAATTTGGTGCGAAAAGCAGTTTTCCATTCTTCACCTTCTGCTACACACACCAAATTGTATGCACCCTTTAAATTCAGTTCGGTATAGAGATGGCTCTCTTTGACCTGGTCCAGTAGTACTTGTATAAGGGGGAGAAAATAATGATTTCTCACTATGATGGCGTTCAATTGGCGATAATCTACACAAGGGCTAAAATCATCTTCGTCCTTCGTGGGGATGAAGAAGATGGGTGCACCTGCAGGGGAAGTCGAATGTCTTATGAAGACTTTTCAGAGGTTATCACCAATATAGTCCTTAAAGATTTGGTTTTCTCTCTCAGAGAAGACATAGATTCTGCCATAAGGAATCTTGGCATCAGGTATTAAGTTAATGTGACAGTCATAATCCCGATGGGGGGGGGGGAGTGGCGGCTTCTTTGGGATCAAAAACATTGAGGTACTCGTGGTATTCCTGTGGTATTAGTTTTAGTGTAACCAATGGATGTTGCAGGGACATGGATCCGACGCCTGAAAGGGTCCTGGGTAGACAAGAGGGTGGGCATAGCATCAAGGACTGGGTGCAGGAGCAAGGACCTTGAGAACCCTGAAAGGTGAGTTTCTGATTTCTCCAATCGATGGATGGATTATGGTACTTAAGCCAAGGAGTACACAGAATGATCTGGAAATATGGAGCTGCCATGCCATCAAACTCCAAACATTCTCTATGAAAAGAGGTGCATTTCACGGTCATGGTTTTAGTGTGTAAGCCAATAGGCCCTGAGATGAGAGGAGATTCATCTACCGATAATATAGGCTCACTCCGAGTTTTGGACACTATTGGGAACCCCTTTTAATGGGCAATGGCAAGGTCTAGGGGGGTATCATATTGTATTGAACTCGTCCGAAGATTCCTTATTGGGGACGAGCTTGAGAGTTTTCCTGCAGGGACGGTGTTCTTTTGGGACATTCTTTCACAGAATGTTTTTGGTCTCTGCAATAGAAACAAAGGTTTAAACGTCTACGTCTCTCTCTTTCATTGGCTGGTCCCGGGCCTAGGGTGCTCCCTAACTGCATGGGTTCAGTATCAGAGAGAGGAGTATCCTTCTCCCATTGAGAAGGAGTCCTTCTAAATTCCATCCTTCTTTGTTCTCCCTATCTTTCTGATGCTCTCTGATCTATCCAGACAACTAGGGAAGGAAAGTCAGAAAGGTTGACAGGGAGTTCCACTGTTTGACTGAGGGCATCCTTGAGATCTTCTTTCAGACCTCTACAAAAGATGGTTATTTGAGCATTTTTCGGACACCCATTCTGCGTAACCAGACTCTTAAAGAAGGATATATATGAAACAAGATCCTTGTTTCCTTGTCTAATGTCCAATAATTCATTTTTAACAGCTTGAATCGTATAATGATGGTCAAACGTGTACGGAAGGCCTGGAGAAAGTGATCATAATCACCTAAAAGAGGACTACTCTCATCTACATAAGATGTGGCCCAAGCTAGAGCAATTCTTTTCCAGATTAAGCAAAATAAAGGACACCTTAGCTTGGTCTGATGCATATAGCTGGGGTCTATTGAGATAATAGATATATCATAAGGTCATAAAGGACCGGAAGTCCCTGTGGGCACCTTCATATTCACGAGGCATGGGTGGTGATGGAATGTTAGGCACAGCAGTGGGAGCCGGTAGAGTGGCTGGGGCAATAATGGATTTCCCATCAGAACGAGATGAAGCAACCCCCATGGCACCCCATAGGGATAAAAAGGGGGAGAGATTTCTTGGACAACTGATCCACAGAATTCTGCAGAGAAGCCATGGACTGAATTGGGACAGCATTCTCCTGGCAAAATGCAGTCATCTCTACATGCAGTTTTTGCACTGCAGAAGCTAAATCCTTTAATACAGCCTCCATAACTCAGGCGAAAGTAAGATTTTCACAATATGTCAGGCTTGTCAGATCGAGCGTAAAGTCTGGGACCCCTCAGAAGTCCAGATGCTGTGCTACCCCCTACCCAAGGAAATATGTCCAATTGGATAGTAAACAATCTGTGTAACAAATGTACCCAAGGCAGGAGTGCTCTGGGACACACCCTTTCAGGAAGTAAGAGCTGATGAATTCAGGAGCTACAGAGGAGACATGAGTGCTAGAATGAATATATAGAAAATGTAGAAAATATGCACCAATTCCAGACAGTAATTTGTTAATGTCCTAACCTATAGTTGAATGGCTCCTAACCAGGAACACCAATGGATGATCCAGGACTTGAACTAATGACCTATAATAAATACCTGAAGTAGAAAAACGCTTGATGCATGGGTTTGGGTCTTCAATAATATGACTGTTGTGAGAACGGCGTTACTCTGCGACTTCTAAGGCTTTATAGCTGGTTCATGCTCTAGGATGCAATAGTAGAGGAAAGGACCTGGATACTGTGGTAGGTGACATGACCTGCATCGTCTCCACATATGCAGAGACAAAGATTCTTAGGGACACCTGCTGGTGTCCTGCAGCCGCCAGGGTAAGCAGTACCGGTGTAAAGAGGTACCCGGTGTCAAGCTAAGTAGACAAGAACCTGTGGGAGGAGCAGGTAAGAGTAGGAACGGGAACCGGTACGACAAGCGTCCGTCCCCGATCCCACAGCTGTGCGCCTGGTTTACTCTCCTGCCAGGGCTTTTTAAGTCTGGATTATATTTGCCTGCAAACGCCTGGTTTACTTTCTTCATTTGCACTTGTTTGGGTTTGCATCCAGGTAATTATATTTCTTCTATTTTAGGCCAGGGACCCTTCTCCAGTCAATGTCTCAATTTCTGTTCGCTGATACCGGTATGCAGTATTCAGCCTGAAGAGCCCCGGTATCCCGTTCACCTTCTCTGGGATTACCGGTTGTCTTTGGCAGCTTCAGCGTCCCTCGCATCTCTCCTGTTCCTCTGTGGTTCATCTGAAGACTGGGAGCGTGTCTCATCGGCCTCTCGGTTCCCACCTTGCCTTCTCCTTCGTTCGACTGTTGCTCCTGCTCCTCTTGGCAGTGTGGCAAACACTTCTCGGCCCAACCTCTCTGGACGCTGTCTTCTCCCATCTCACTGCTTTGGACTGCTTAACTTCCTCCGTGTCCCAACCACTAGTGGGAGCTCGAGACTGCCATTCCGCTAAGGTGTTCTACTTTTAAATGTGCTGGCACCTGTCAGTAGTTTCCAACGACTAGACCGTATTGTTGGTTTGCCGCTCTTTGCGATCTTCATTACCCCATCCCTCTTCCTTGTCTCAGTGTTATACACGGAATGAGAATAGGCAGGTTGGTGATCAACAATTAGTGGAGGTTCTTTATCCACATCACAATAGGCAACACAAGAATGGGGAAAATGTAAGTAGGTGCTACCCAGAAAGTCTAGGTAAAGACTTGTTCTGACTCACTTCGCTTCCCTGAGGGATCTTCTCCCCCATGTGGTCCTCCCACACATAGTGACCCCCAGGGTCAGAGTCCCGTAGCTTCTGCCTTTCCCTGGCCACATGAGGGGGGATTTCCGTCAGAGAAAGAGTTACGAGTTCACTAGATTCATCACAATATGCATACACTACCAGCATATCTTCAGAGTTCTCACAGTGCACCTATGCAGACAGGATGGGCCAGCAATAGTCAGGCATACTCACTCATGGAGGGCAGTGCTCCAGATTATTTATTTATTTATGTATTTTGGCATTTATAAAGCCCACAAAACCCAGAGGCATCTCGGTGCTAATAAGATAAGATAAGATTTTGAGGTGGGAGTATTTTACTCCCTATTTTTAAACTTTGAGAGTAAATGTGATTTCAAGAGAGTAAAAATGACTTTTCTCCTTTGCAAGAGAGTAAAATGTATGTGACATCCAGCCGACATGTGCAAAAACTGCATGGAAATTATTATGACAGAATACACCTTTCATTATTTCTCTAAGGTCTGGCCATTTGAACTCTCCTGTATATATTTAAATGTTGAAAACACAAAAACCTATCCAATTAGATAGTAAAGCAAACATGAATTGTATTGTGTGTTTTGAGGTTCGATAGCAGAATTGTCTTTTGATGTTTAATGAAAGCCCTCATTTCCTGGAGGTATTGCTACCTAATGGTATGTCAATGTTATGATACAACAGTGCAGAGAGGCAAGGACTCCATGCCAAATACAATACCTAATCTCAGGGTCAAATGTTTATATATATAGCACTTTTGGCAAAGTGCTGTACATAGAACATATTTAACACAATTATCACCAAACCGAAGTTGGTACTCCTTTATCGACCTCGAAAGGATGAAAGAGTGAGTTGGCTTTTCCGCGATTCGAACTTGAAACCTACAGATCACACACAGATCGCAGCAACGAGCGCTCAACCGGCAGAGCTATCTTATTGGCTAACATCCTTCAGAGGTCGGTAAACTGAGTGTCGACTGAGGTGTAACATTCACAGTGTCTAGATGTTGGCCGAACCATGTAGGAAGTACTACATAAAGTTAAATACCTATCTGGATTATCACAGGGACAGGTTTTGCTGAGTTTCTATTTCAATTACAAAGGTAACATTCATTTGTTTGTTTTTGGGATGTTTTAATTGCAGTATTAAAGATTTGAGAGGCTAAAACACCTGTGATTGGTGTAATGGCAATCACTCACCCTTGAGCAAAGACTCTGCTGCAACTAACCATTTATAGTTCCCCTTTGACTGCAAGGTTAAATGGATGTAAACTAGACCGTGCATACTCATCAATAATTTACATACTGTTTTTATAATTAGACTGTAAATTAAATTATAAGTGTAATCATGATCTGCCTCGGCATGATTATGCACACAGCACAGAACTCTGAAAAATACAATTGTGCAATACTGGCTTGCTTTCACTAGGAAAAAAGCATATTTTGGTACAAAAGATGAATTCTCAATTGCAACTTAGTTTTCAATCGTATTAATTATACAATCATAAAATGCTAGGAAAATAAGTATGCACAGTGCTTCTGTTTGCTCCATGAGCATCTACACACAACCCAGCAGAAGCTGAATGGAAAGAAAACCATCCCCTTTGTCACAGTGTGCAGTTTCTTTTTTAGAAAGGATCAGAGACATAAATTCTGTTTCAGAGGCTTTTCTCCATGGCTTGCAATTATCTCCATGTAGCTACAAATAAAATGAAGCATTCTGGTTTCTGTCAAGTAACCTGAACTTTGCACTGCCCTGTGCTCTAAACTTGTGTGTAAATGTACACAGGAAAATAATAAAGCTGCCGTAGTTACAAGATTTTCATGCGTAAAAAGGCCTAATACGAACCTTATCTGGAGGCCAGATGGAGGGCGTGCATTTCAATGAAGTCAGAAAAGGTGATGGTAAAACTGGTGACCATGACAGGCAACCTTGTCAAGAAAAAGGTATGAAATGTGCAGATAAAATGGATGCGCCATCAATAGTCAATCAAGGCATAGCTGGCTTCCAGGAGGGCCTGCATGTCATAATAAGGAAGAGGAGGCGAGGGTAAAGCTGGAGACCGCGTTAGACTGGTGTGTCACAAATAACGTGCAATACAAACAACAACAACAGTACTGTGGTACCAACATTCAAAGAATATCCAACCAGTCTTCTAGAAAAAATGGGAACTTTAAAAACACAGAGGGCCTCATTACAAGTTTGGCGGTAGCCTTGCCGGTAAAACCGGCAAGCTGCCGCCAAACTTGAGTTTTTTTCGGCACCCGCGAATGGGCAATTATCAGGTTATTATGGCCCTGCCGGAACCAGTAATTGCCCATCCACGGGCGCTGGAAAAAAATGCTCGCCATTCCCATTTGAGCCCCATAGGGGAGGTTGGATGTACCGGCACCGTTCAGAATCGTGCCGGTGCATCCCACATGCTCTGCTCGCGGGTACCTGTACGCCCGCCAGGCCAGTCCTGGTGGGCGGGAAGGCACCTGCGAGCAGAACTCGTACTTTGCTGATCCGGTAACGTTGGTACCAACAAGCTTAACGTTACCATTGTTACTGGACCAGCAAACTTATAATGAGGGCCAGAGAATGTAGACTTTGAGAGCAAAGGGGGCACAGGGGTGTAGCCAAACGATTTGAGCAGCACATGTCAAGAGCAAAAGAAAGGCAAATAATGGCATCTTATTAGTCACTATGGCATTTTTAAGGTGGACCACGGACATAGGACCACTGCAAGAACCTTTTTCTGTTTGTCTTGGGTGCTCAACAGCATTGATCTGGGCTTCTTTGCACTTTCCTGCAGGCAGGCCTGTGTTGAGACAGTCGGGTTGCATTGCTCCAGCGGAAAATCGGCATCAAGATGGGGCTCTCTGTGGATTGAGTAGGCGCTCAAGACTAGTCGAGTTGATTGTTCCTAACAGGTGCAATTTACTGTTCAGTCAGGCCGAAATTATGCATCTTGTTGGGTCAATTCAGTGTTCGTGGCGGGAAAAACAACGTCTTCTAGGCGGTTTGGTTGGCTTTTTGAGTCAGGTCGCGACAATGCTCCTGTTGTGTGAAGGTGCTGTTTGGGATGCAGTGAGCTGGGTGCTTCCACAGCAGTGAGCCGGTGGCCGAGTTGCAATAGCTGTACACTTCAATGGGTTGAGTCGGAGTCAAGACAGCTCGAAGAAGCGGGGAAGTGCTTCGAAATTCTTACAGAGCGAAAAGCAGCACCACAGGTCCTGTCATGGATCGAAGAGGTCGAGCCAGCTTAAAGAGGTCCTGAGTTGGTAAAGAGGGTTCTGATGTACTTCTGGACTTCTGAGTTGCTTAGGTTCAATCTAAGGTCTCCAGGAATAATGTGAGCGTTTTGTTCCACACTTCCACTTCAGGAAGCTTGTCTGGCACCTACAGGAGTTTTCCACCTCCAGTTCATAGGATCCTGGTTACAGTGCCTAGGCAGCGGTGGCAGCCTGGGCCACAGCAGTATCAACCCAAATGAGCCACAAAGGTGGGTAAGGAAGAAGATCTTTCCTAGTCCTTTGAAATGTCTGTCTTCACTTCTATGCCAGAAGACTTTGGAATAGACCTGCTCTCAAATCTTGACACCAACATCCCCTCTATCCTCATTCTCCGTGACCTTTCCTCTGCCTTCG
This sequence comes from Ambystoma mexicanum, assembly GCF_040938575.1. Lineage (NCBI taxonomy): Eukaryota > Metazoa > Chordata > Amphibia > Caudata > Ambystomatidae > Ambystoma > Ambystoma mexicanum. The sequence goes on from NC_090940.1 coordinate 201,335,469, forward strand.
ACACAGTTAACCACGACATCCTGATCGCATGTCTCCATGACACCCTGGAAATCACAGGTCAGGCTCTGGCGTGGTTAACCTCCTTCCTCTCCGACTGCCCATCCCAGGTGAAACTCAGAGCCTTTCACTCGACTATCACTTGCTCAACCTGTGGCGTCCCCCAGGGATCTAACTTATCCCTGTGGCTCTTCAACACCTATATGGCTGCCCTGGCACATGTGATTGCCACTTTCACATCTAACTTCCAGTGTTACGCGGATGACACACAACTATCTTTCAGGCTACCCTCAGCCGCCTCCTCCTCCTCGCTCATATCGGACTGTCTGTCCGCTATTCAGTCTTGGTATGCTGCAAACAACCTCTGCCTCAACGCCACTAAGACTGAGATTGTTCGCATTGGGACCCTTGCTCCCGCTTTCCCACTTTCTCTCTGGCCGGCCTCCCTTGGCCCTGCGCCCGCACCCACCTGCGAAGCAAGAAACCTTGTGGTCATCTTTAACTCCACTCTCTCCTTCTCCTCTCACAATTCAGACATCTCTAAAAAGTCTAACTATCAGCTTCACCTCCTCAGAGGTACTCTACCTTTTCTCACTTTCCCCAAGAGGCTCACTGTCTCCAGAGCCCTGGTTCTCTACAGGCTGGACTATTGCAACAGCCTCTTCCTCAACTTCCCTTCTTCTGCCCTGCGCCCTCTGCAACTCATCCAGAACAGAACTGTAAGAATTATCCTTGCCCTCAAGCCCAGGCACCGCATCTCTCCGGTGCTGAAATCCCTTCACTAGTTCCCCGTGGCTGCAAGGATCAAACTCAAGACCCTTTGCATTGTTCACAAGGCTTTCTGGGGCCTGAGACCTACCTACCTGCAACGCTGTTTACCTAAACACTGTCCCTCACGAGCCCTCCACTCATCTACCTCCAACTTTCTGCGGGTGAGCCGGTTCTCCAAGCAGAGATTTGGAGGGAGATCCTTATCCTCAGCAGGTGCCTCCCTCTGGAATAGCCTCCCTGCCGCCCTCTGACTTGAGCCGTATCTCCTCAAATTCCGGAACCTCAAGACTTTCCTCTTCTCTTCTTCCTTCTCTCTATCCCTCTACCCTGCTAACCCAGTTCCCAGTTTTTTCCCTCTCTCCCTCCTCTTCCTTACAGCTTGCCGACTGGCCGCCGGGTGTACCTCAGAGTCTCACTGGTCTCCGGCACCCTGCCAGTCCTCTCTCACACTTGTCTTTGGGCCCTACACCCCACCCACACTCAATGCACTTGAGAAATTAACCCAAGAGAGTGGCTCTCTCTGCACTCACCCCAGTCTCAATCGATCGGTGTACTTGATCCTCCCCCCTCCATGTGACCCTCTGTGCACTTGCACGATCCATACACACACACACGCCTGAAGACCGTCTGTCTGTTCTCCCTTATCTTCACCCCTAAATTGCACTGTTAAAACGGCGGAATCGCTGTCAGGCCTATTTGCTGTCTCCCAAAATGTTAAATGTATTTTTTACGCACTTGCGCTGCCTGTGCAGACTATTATCGTCTCCAAATTTCAAGGCCTCTGAGCGACTGTTTTTTCCCCATGTTCCCACCCTCCTTGAGTGCTCTGAAACACTTGCCTGTGTGTAGGTGCGATATAAATAAACAATATCATACCATATCATACCATCCCCAACAGAGTTTGAAGTCCAAAGATCACCCCACTACGGGCAGGTCCCGACTCAAATGAAAGCAAAATGCTACAGCGGATTAGTCCAAAGCATGCTTGTTCTCCAATCCAGGCTGCTCAACAAATATTGCTTGCCTTCTGATGTCACACCCAGAGTGCTTTGTCAGCAGCAAACTGGGAAAGGCTAGGAAGATAGGGAGTCCTAGCATAATTTAAAATGGTGGTACCCCTCTCTTGGGCTAAACTTCTCTGGGCTACTCTGACTCCACCCCTTCAAAGGCTGTCTACTTCAAAAGGACTCCAGTAATCATCACCTCAGTCTGAGAATGCCTTTTTTAATGCAGGGCTGTCTTTGATACACTGGTATCCAGGTGACCTTCTGGGAAATGTTCCTGTACCCTGGAGGAACGTGCACACCTTCCTCAGGGGATCAAAATGACATCGTGCAGAACTGAAGCGGGGTAGAGAGAAGCGAGGAAAGAGTGGTGACGAACGCAGAAGAACAGCCCCAACATCCCAGGAAGAACAACCAACGTGGTCCCAGTAATAAAGAGGTAGCGGGAACCACGATAGACCCTGTAGGGGCTTGCAGGGGATAACAAAAGCATCAAGAGGAATCTTCCTCAGCCCAGTAATTGTTGTGAAGCTGATCAAAGCATCAGGAGTGATCTCCCTCGCCACAGTGGTAGGTGGAGGAGCGCCAAGAGTGAAATTGTCAGTGAGAAGTGCATCGGATGTGAGCTCCCTTGTCTCAGTAATTGTGGTAAAGCTAACCAAAGTCTCAGGAGTAAACTCCCTCATCTCAGTAAGTGTTGTGAAGATAACCAAATCCGCAGGAGTAATCTTCCTCGTTTCATGGAATGTGGCAAAGTCAATCAAAGTGAAGTAAACCTCTGGAGTGATCTCCCTCGTCCCAGTACCTGTTACAAAGTTTTCAAAAGTGTAATTGAACCACAGAAACAAGGAGGAGGTGGAACATTTAAACTAAATGTGAGAGAAGCCTGGAGAGGAGCTCAAGGCTTAATAGGAGTGGTTACCAGACATCCAAGTGAACCAGGAGAGGGGAAGCATCCTCCTAGTTATATACACAGTTTGTTGACTCAAGCGCCAGCTCAGAAACCTGTAAAGAAGTACAAGGCTTAATAAGAAGAAGCCAGAACAGAAACCTGTAAAGAAGGTCAAGGCTTAATAAGAAGTTGATTCAGATACTAGGGCAAAGGTTGCCAAATATATTGTCAAAGACCTTTAACTATTGTCTCAGGATGAAAGCGCCATCCCTCTGGTATTATATTTCATGGTATTTGTATCCTGGTGGTATATAAACTCTTAATTAAGACTCTTTAAATACAATCCTCAAGGTGGATACCATTTAACTAGGAGAACAGAGTCATTCTCCTGGTATTCTTTATGTTGTTTGTGTATACAGTGGTAGGGCTACAGTTCAGTAGTTTTGGACAGAGGACAGGACCTTTTCCTTTGGACAACCACCCTGACGACGAGCACCTGAGTTTTCCTTCGTTAAGTAGGGAATACCCTTTAGAATAGGGAGAGTTAGGCCTTTTTGCTTATTCTTTAATAAAGAAGTGTTTATACCATGCCCCCCCCTTTGCCCTTCCTCCTGCACACCACACCAAGCTCTCCTTTTTTGCCCGATCATGCCCCCCCAACCCACATCAGTGGCTAACCTAGCCCCAAAGTGCTTAAACCCATCAGAACTTTTGCTCCCCCTTTTGGATAGCATGTTCCCAAGTGTCACTGCTGTGAGAAACCTGGAGGTGTCTCCCTGACTAGTCCCTGGGGGTCTGTCATCAAGGTGGCCAGGACACAGCCATCGCTATTGGATCTAGTTCCTGGGGGTGGACCAGTGAGGGATGATCACCTGGAGGGGGGGTCCTCAGGGAGTGGAAGTGGGACACCGACGGGTGAGACGTGGTATCCCCCTTCCTATAATACTTTTTCCCCAACTTACCACGTAGGATGCTCAAACCCCTCACCCTCTACCCCCTTTTCTGATGCGAACACCTGAGCCATTTACCTGACATGTGCCAACACAAGGGGCAGGCAAAGTCAGGCAATTAACCAGAACCGCACACATCTGGTTGCCCTTTCCCTTCCCCACAGGGATAAACGGTGGAGCACAATACTAGCTAGGCAGACCGCACGACGAGAGAGCTAACTCAACACAGCAGTTCAAGAGTAGAAGACACCAGTGATGTCATCAATGACATTTTTGATGCCTTCTTTCATCTACTGGGTGTTGTCTATGCAGTGCACAGTGGTGGCGTGAGTTATGGTTGCTTAGTTTACCATAACTGGTGAATTTATGGTGGTTTTTGGTTTTACTTGTAACCAAAAAATCCCTTTAACAACGTTTTTTCATTGAATTTCAGAGGTTTTTATTAGTGCAACTTAACGATAACGTCCCTTTAACAACGTTTTTTCATTGAATTTCATGGGTTTTTATCAGTGCACCCTAATGTCCTACAACTTAACTTACTAATATCATACTTACCCCAATATAGCAACATTGTTTTCCAATTTAGAAAGTTTCACCTTAAAACTCTGCCATTCCCCACCTTCTAGCATAATTCTTAACACTTCTATACACTCTTTGCACATTTTTCCATCGCTTTTGTGTTCGCCGATATTCACGAACATCTGACGTCATTTCGGACTTTCCGGACAATGTCACGTGACCATACGTACGCGCTCGGCATGAGGACGTGTTCATGAAAGCGTCCACACTTCGCGAAGGGGTCTGTGTTCGCGAACAGTTCGGAACTGCATTTCCAGGTCAGAACTTTGAAGCTCAAAATGTAGCCTTGCACAGTTACTACACCTATTGTTACTCATTATTCATTAACAATCTAGCACACAGCACATACTTGGAAGAATATTAGTAAAACTGCTATTTATCCTAAAAATGGCATCCCTTTTGGCAGCCCATATTAATGAGTGCTGTCTGGCGGTTCCTTGCGTGGATATCTGTTCTCTCTCCGAGATATTTACTACTGTGGCAGACTCACTGGCTCCTCTTGTTGATATCCGGGTACGTGGTCGGCCTTCTAAGTCCTGGTTTAATGACAATGTTAAACTTCTTCGCCTTAAACGCAGGCAAGCGGAACAGAAATGGCACTCTTCCTACTCTCCTGGTGATAGGGCTGCATTCTGTGCCATTACCTCCAGTTATCATCTTGCCATTAAACAGGCTAAACAAATGTTTTTTACCTCTCAAATTGAGAATTCCATTCCTCAGCTCAAAGCATTGTTAAAGGTTGTTCGCTCTCTGTCTGCTAAGGTATCCCCTGCTGATTCTACTCCTCCTTCCCAAGAACTCTGAGATTCACTTGCTGATTTCTTTGTTCGTAAAATAGTTCATATTCGTGATCATATTTCTTCTGTTAGCAACCCTAGTACGGTGGTTCCTTCCCCGTCATCTGCAGATGCCTTGGCGTCTGGCCCTTTGCCTGAATCCGGCACTTTTTGGGACTCGTTTCCTTCCTTCTCTGCTGGTAATATTATCTCGGTGGTGGAGAGAATGAAATCGGCTTCACCTACTGATGCCATCCCCCTGAGAATAGTGAAAGCGATTTTGCCTCTGATTATCTATAATGTTACGATTGCTATTCATCATTCATGTTCTACAGGACTATTCCTTCCGCAATTAAATGTGCCACAGTGATTCCTTTGCTCAAGAAACCTTCTCTCGATCCTTTGGTTCCCGCTCATTTTCGCTCAATATCACTTCTCCCGTTCTTTATGGAGCTGCTGGTATCACTGGTTGCCCCTTTGCTTGGACGTGGTCTCTGGCTCTATTCTATCATGGTTTCATTCTTTCTCTCTGACTGCTCGCAGATGCTATCCTTGCAGCCTTTTCTCTCTGCTGTTTCTGCTTTGGTGTTTGGGGCTCCTCAGGGTTCTGCTCTTTCTCCCACCGTGTTCAATATTTACATCCAACCCCTGGTCACTCTTATCCGCTCCCATGGCTTCAGATGCTAATCGTATGCTGATGATACTCAGATTTCAGTTTGGCCATCTTGCCCATGCCACTCAGCTGAGAGATTGCTTGCATGCCGTAGGGAGCTGGATGAGCACCAATTGGCTTAAACTGAATGGGGATAAGTCTGAGGTCATGGTTGTTGGCTCTGTTTCTGTCATGTCCCCCTGGACCCCGTCTTTAAGGCCTTCCTTTTTTGGTTATTTTCCTGCTGCTGTCCCTGTTGTTAAGAATCTTGGTGTAAAACTGTCCGCCTCTTTGTCTATGTCTTCTCAGATCAGCTCAGTCTGTCAGGCCGATCCTTTTCAGCTAAAGATCCTTAGAAAGGTATTGCAGTTTATTCCTTTTCATCTTCGCGCTCCGGTGGTTGCGGCCTTGGTCCTTAGCCGGATTGATTATTGCAATTGCCTTTATCTTGCGCAACCTGACTAACTGGTACATCGTCTTCACATTTTACCGAATTCAGCTGGCCGGCTTGCTACCGGCTACTCCTTCAGGGATCACATCTCCCCAGTTCTAAGTGCTCTGCATTGGCTGCCAGTGGTCAAACGTGTGCATTTTAAATCTCTGTGTCTTGTGCACAGGGTGTTTCACAGGGTGGAACCTGAGTATTTGCAACTGGAGTTCCGGCCTTATGACCCCGGCCGTTTGTTGCGTTCTAACGATTGCTTCCTTCTCGCTCAGCCTAGATTTCATTGTGTTAGAATTGGCAGCCGCTCATTTTCTGTGAGGGCTGCCAAGCTGTGGAATGCTCTACCTATTGCGCTTCGCTCTACGGCTGATCACTTGCAATTTACAAGGCCCTAAAAACTTTACTCTTCTAAACTCTTCTTTTCAAATATATTGCTTGTTCAGTCTTTTAGCACCAGTTTGCCTGTTGGTGTCAGTTGCGCTGTACTTTGGTACAAAATGGATAACATAACACATAACATAAGATATTTTTCACAACGCATACTTATGTGAGTCATTATCAGCAGCGCATACCCCAATACGCAAATAAGAGTAGACATTTGTCCTTGCCGAAGGCCGGGCCCTCTGCCCAGGGCAGAAACGTTATATCACTTTTTTGTGTACTTATGTTCTGACAATTTCAAAAAAGTAAAACACAGGCTAGATTCCCAAAAGCATCCTTTCAAGTCCTTGCTGAGGCTCCTCTCGCAACTTTGCTGCAATCCCATCCAGGACTGCAGCTGCAGCCGCAAGCAGACTTTTTTTGCCCATTTAAACCTAGAGCTTCGGCCATGCTGCATTCCCCAATAAGTAAATAAGATTAGGCATTTGTCCTTGCCGAGGGCCAGGCCCATTGTGCATTCACCAAACTTATATCACAATTTTCTGTGCTTACATTTGGACACTTTGGAAAAATAAAACACAAAACAGATTTGCAAAACCATGCTTTCAGAACCTTGCTGATGCTCCTTACGCAGGTTTGTTGTAATTCAGTATTGCACTTGAGGCTGTAGCCGCAAGCAGAAAATGTCTTCCCATTCAAACCTAGGGTTCGGCCTTAATGCATGCCCCAATAATCAAATCAGTGTACAAGATTATCAAATAATTGCAGGGCAGTAAAGTGAGGACATCACTGCGCATCATCTAGTACTTTAAACAATTACCCTGCTGCTGGTAATGGGGTTCTTTTGTAAAGGTGCCTTCCTTCTTCAACTGTTAAGTTTCGAATAGGAGAGTGGGCCTGGTGACCACGTGGGCACCTGGTTCGACATACTTGGTAATTATCTGCTAATTAGCATTGTCTCAGAGTATATGCAGCGATAGTCACGGCGATCTGTTGATGCAATCCTGTGCAGCACTTCGGGCTGTAGCCACGGACAGAATTGTAGCCATGGGCAGAATTTCTTTTCCCATTCAAACCTATCCTGATTCTGAAAAACTTCACCACATAGCCAGCCCCTGGTGACCATGCCCACTTTAACCCCATTGCCAGTGCCCGTGGTCATGGCCAGTAGCCAGATTATGACTCGGACAATCTGGCCACTGCCCATGGCCACAGGCCATCACTCAGACAATCTGGCCACTACCCATGCCCACCGGCTATACCTTAGTCGCCAAAGGTATATCAATATTTTTTGTACCTACTTTATAACACTTTTCAAAAATTAAACCACACACAGATTTGCAAAACCATGCTTTCAAGTCCTTGCCAACGCTCCGTGCACAACTTTCCTGCGAATCCATCCATGTTTTATTTTTTCAAAAGTGTCAACATGTACGTACATAAAATAGTCATACAACTTAACTCCCAGTTGACAAAATCCATTCAGACTTTGCAGAATAATTCATGGTTTGGTCTATAATCTTTCTAAAATCTTTTGTGCACATTCATCAAACAGTAACAAAGTTATAACCCATCTAAAAATGTTGAGACCCCCACTGTAATTTTGCCCCCTCTTCACAAAATCCAACCAAACTTTGCAAGAACATTCAAATCTGGGTCTTAAATTAAAGATATCACACATTTTTTTTTAGCGACATTTTGCCCGTTTTTACAAAAAAGCGACTGGACAGATTTACACCAAATTTACAAAAAGCATGCTTTCGAGACCGATGTCTGTGGACATCACGACAGCCCCTCGGCCAATCAGAGGCCTGTCCGTGGACTGAACAGGGAAATGTGTCCGCAGACCAAACCCAGATATCACACTTTTTTTGTTTAGCTACATTTTACCCGTTTTTCAAAAAAAACAACTGGACGGATTTACACCAAATTTACAAAAAGCATGCATTCGGGACCAAGCTGCCGCTCCTGGCGCAAATTTTGTGAAAATCCATCCAGTGATTTGGACTGTAGGCGCGAGGAAAATAATGTTTCCATTGCATCTATGGGAAAAACCACACATTTTGAGACCCTCCCTATAACTTTACCCCCCATGCACGAAACCTCACCAGACTTCACAGAATCAATCTGATGGGCCATATACTTTTTTATGCAAAATTTCATGAGGATTCATCGGGGGGGGGGGGGGGGGAAGTTATAAGCCGTCCAAAAGGTGGTCTTCCTATGGGTTGAGCAACTTAAACCATAACTACAGGGCCGCTACCACAGGCCCTGTAATATATATATTTATCTACAGAAGACATTTCTTAGCATATTTGACCATTTCGCTGACTGACAACAGCACTAAATCTTCTGTCCTGCATCTCAGAATGATTGATAATTACACTTACCTGTTACCTGATGAGTTTTTAATAAATAGCATGCTGGACCTTACCTTGGACACTGTGGCATACATCATGGAGTTGTGTACATACTTATGAGTTTCAAATGCCCTTTTCTTAAGAGCCACAACCTCTGAGGCCAACAAAATGGCAGAACGGTGCTATATAAAACTACTTTACATTTCTGCAGACATGTATTTTTCAAGCGCGTATTATTTAGTTATGTTATTAACCCCTAATGGAGTTACAGAGAATAATCGTATCATCAATTCAAGAAAAGGGTTTGTTTATATCACTTATTACTCATATTTCCTAATTGTTAAGAGGTGTTTAATAATCTCCTGATTGTGAAGGGGAGTTTAATAATCAAATTAATTTGAGACTGCTTGATAACTGAAATCCTTCACTGCAAACAGGTCAAATTAACCCTCCTTATTTAAAAGAGACACTCCTGATTTCTTTTGAGAAAAAATATGCCATATTTTACTTTCTCCCTCCTAAAATATTCCTCATCCCAATTCAAGTCAATAAAATAAACCTTTTCTCCGTCTCAAAATCTCACTACTAAGCAACCTAAAATGCTAACATATATATATGTAATTTGGATAACTAAACAGCGAATTTACATTTTTGCCCGACTGTTTAGTATTACGATTAAAAAAAAAGTGTATGAACCAAGAACGCACGATAAGGATATTGTCTTCAGGCGGCTTTGCTGTTCTACTGTATAGTTAGCTACAGCGTAGAGTAGACTAAACCTATTCTATTTAACTGTCTCGAGACCGGCGTCCTGTGTTGCCGCTGCCACTTGTACCCTCTGTCAAGCGGAAGTTGGCTTTTCATTGCGCATGCTCTGTTGTGGATACAACTGGTCTCGCAGTACAGGCGAGTCTTGTGCAATGAATTGTTCATGAGTGTTGGTGCTGCACCGGGGACGTGGGAATGGATGACCAGGGCTGCCCTCGGTGCAAGACCACCAAATACAGGAACCCTTCACTGAAGCTGATGGTGAATGTCTGTGGGCATACGCTGTAAGTTTACCTTTTATGGACGCTGACTTATGTAAGGTACAGTGAAAGCTTTCAGAGCACACGTGCGTTGTAGTACCTGAACCTGTCACACGTGGAAATTATTTAGAACATCATAGGAAACGTATGAAATTGCCCACTGGACAGGTTTGTTGGGGGGCCAGCCAATGGTAACCTATCAATATGTTTATATATGTTCTTAGGTTGTGCAACCTTTCACTTTCCAGATGTCAGCCCAAGGCAACATAGTAAATGGTGGGGGATCATGGGAATCGTAGTTTTTGCCACTCTCTGATTTCAACCACATTCTTCAGGATGAGGTTCTTTGGAATGCATCTGGCATTTCACTATTGTCCTACTTCCATTGACATGCAGTGGGTAGGAAGTGTCTAACACTTGTATACAAGCTATAACTCTTGGCTTTGCCAATCCTTGTTTTAACAGGACTTCAGTAAGAACAGGCATGGTGTTTATAAATTGAGAAGCTGAAGGCAGACCTGGTCAAGACACTTTTATTAAACCCAGTAGCTCGTTTACAGCTCCAACTAAATCAAGAACTCTCAGAAGACTGATTTGTAAAAACACTGGCAGGCACTTCAAGTGCAAAGTTTGACAGTAAGGCATGATTAAGCTATCTCAAAGAGATCCCAGGACGATGTTATTGGGGAGGGACAGGAAGTGGGCGGGAATGGCTATTCAGATTAGCATGCCATGGGCAGTCAATGGTAGGGCCAATAGCCAAACAACACATACACGCTTTGTGTTATTCCTCATATACCTTATAGCCAAAAGGAATACAAATGAGGGTCGGACTCTCTAAATGCGGTTCACCAGAAAGCTTTATTTAAATAACTAGCAGTTTCTTGCCAGTGAAGAAATATATCTGTAATATGTTTTGAACTACAAGTCTTCATAATCCTCAAGCCTGCAGATACTGTAGCCACCCGTAGATACATTCCAGAGAGCTAGCCACTAAAGGCTGAGGTGTGTTTTTTTTGTACACGTTATAAAAATGTTCCCCTTGATTTGTTCACATGTACATGTGACTTGCTCATAGTTTTAACATTTCGGATGTGGAGCATTGTGGCTTACATGTTGCCTCTTTACAGGAAGGGGGGGATGTGGCATGCTGTATTGCTCTGTAATGTAGAAGGGTGCTGTGACCTCACAGTGTGCAGGTAAACGGAATGCATGTATGCCAGTGGTAGAATGGGTATTACATGGATTACGTGCTGGAATTCTCGTTACTCCTAGTCCTCTTCCTCGCCTCAATATGTTTGAGGAAACCTTGCTTCTCATGCAGGAATCCTTCACTTTTCGTGCAATTCTTTTCTGCCTCGCTTCCTTCCCTGGGTATGCACCCCCCACCCCCTCTTTCCTTCTGGATATAGTTACATACAACCTTGGAGTCGGCCCATTCAATGCCAGAAGGATGAGAGAGACAGGACACAGGTATTGTGATGCAGAAAAGTAGGACTAGGAGTAATGAAGTAGATTGGTGAGTAATCTAAGCATGACCTCAATGTCCCTCCTCCTCGTCTCAGTACTTACTCTGGAGGAATACCATCTGTATGTGGTGAATGGGTCTAGAACAAACCAACATGGTGCAAGCACGCCATCCACCGCCATTTATTCATACAGGTCACCATAAGACTGAAAAATCAGTGAGTCACAGCACTCAAAACCCTGGTCTATATTGCACCATCCTCTTGCTTATTTAAATTCAGTTGGTAGTGCACGATGAGGGGTATTTGGGTAAGCCCAAGTTTCCGCCCTACAAATATCCTGGATGGAGACCCATGTGCCATGAAGTTGCCAGAGCCGTTGTTGGCCTGTGCCGAAGGAGTGGGGTTGGACCCACACCCAGAGGATTCTTATGTGAGAAAGATTGCTTCTCTAAGCCACCGGCAAACCATGGGAACCGTAGCCTTACACCCAGGGTGGGACCCTGGGTTGGGATCTGCCTCACGTCACAAAGAGGCTATGTGAATTGTGGACGACTTGAGACTTTTCTAGATAAATCAAAACTGCTCTACAAGCATCCAGCTTATTTCAGTTAAACTCCTCAGGGGTGGATGGACTAGGGGGGGAAAAAGGACAGAAGAACAATTTCTTGTGACACATGCAACTGAGACCACCTTAGGAAGAAATGATGAGTCACACCATAGAAACGGGGCATCTGATTCGATAAGCTGACTTACATCTCAGTGCACACCTTTCCCCCAGTTGTCTTGCAGAAGTGATGGCCACCAAAAACACTGTTTTAAGGGGAAGCAATTTCAGGAAACGAGTTCTAGCGGCACAAAGGGAGATGTTTGCAGCACTCTACATCCCTTACACAGATCCTAGGAGGGAAGCTCAGACACTGGAGCAGTCATGCATATAGAAAAACTCTTCACCCACCTGTTATCTAAGCAGAGGTCCTCATGGCCCGTTTCCTAACATCCCTAGATGTGCGGATGGCTGCCCATTCAGCCCTCAGGGCAGAGACAGCCAATCCCACATTAACCCCCCCCTGTAAAAACTGAAGGATGCAAGATACAGGACTTTGGATAGGGAAGACCTCTGCTTCGTACAATTAACCTGGAAGTTGCCCTAGTGCGTGTTGTAAGCCTTCAGAGTTGAAGGGTTTTTGTCACTCGGAATGGAGCCGGCTACCTCTTGGCAGACAACCTCTCCTTTTCAACTGCCAAGCCACCCAGGGCTTTGACCCTAACCCCTCCTGGACCTGGATCAAGGGGCACAGATGGCTGGGAAGGAGAAACTCTGGTGCTACTGGCAGGTCTAAAAGAAACGGGAACACACCTCTGCTGTGCCAGAAAGTTATCAGAAGGATCACCGCCAACCCCGATTCCCTGATGTCAAGTACCAATTTTGGAATCATGAGAAGAGGCAGGAAAGTAAATGGAGGCCCCTCGTCAAACTGCTGACATTGCATTGTATTGCCTGGCTCCATTAGAGAGGACTCTAGAGATGAACTAGGATACTTTGGAATTTGGCAGGGAGGCAGAGCGATACAGCCCGGGGGTTACAAAATCCATGCCAAGGGTGTAGAACACGTCCTTCATCAGTTCCCATTCTTCCTCCTCAAGCTTTCCTCTACTAGATTGTCTAGTTCCCGGATGTGAACCGCTTTCAATGACAGGAGGTTCAATTGGGCCAAAACTCCCATTTCCTGTGCCAGGATATCTAGATTTTGGAGGGGTAACCCCCGTTCCTGTTGATAAACGAGGCTGTGGTAATGTTGTCTGTACTTAAAATCACTATCTCCCCTTTGAGGTATGGTGAGAAGAATTGCAGGGCATGAGTAGCCACCAAAAATTCCCTTTAGTTGGAGGAATGGACTGTTCTTGCTGTGGCCACAACTCATGGGGGCTGTGATTCTCCTATACAGCCCCCATCTCGTCTTGATGGCATCTGTAGTCAGAATGTTTGGGAGGGATTGGTTTAGGGGAAACCCCTCCAAGAGGTTGGTAATTTGTAGTCCCCATTGCAACTTTAATCTCAGTGTAGGTGTGACTGTAACCAGGGCCTCCAAGTCCAGGGTACCCTCATTACAGTGACTGTGAAGGTATAACAACAATGGCCTCCTATGGGGGCGAGCCTATGTAACCAAGTATGTACAGCAGACCATGTGTCTCATAGCCACGAGGAAGTCCCTTGTAGATCTTCTCTTATTGGAGAGAAGTTCCTCAGTGTCCTCTAGAGATTCACTGCTCTGTTTTCTGGTAGCATCATTCTACCTATTCTGTCCAGAACCTTCCTCTGATATACTGGAGATCCTATGATGAAAGGAGCTGAAATGCCATGTTGATAAGAAATTAAACTGTTTCTAGGTACCTGCAGGTTAGGACTGTCTGCTGTGACCGCAACTCTCTTGATGAGGCTTTGAAACCCCAATCGTCCAAGTATGGAAAGACTTGGATACCTCTGAGATGAAGGGAGGCTATCATTGGATCCAGGACCTTGATGAAAACCTGAGGTGCTAACTTGCGACCAAATGGGAGAGCTCTGAATTGCAAGAGCCTCAGGAACTGCTGGTGTGATTTGGAGATGGGCACATGATGGTAGGCATCCTGAAGCTCCAGTGACGTCAGAAAGACATTGTCTTGAATCAGGGGGATAATCCTCTGAAGACATTCCAACTTAGTGCTGTAAAGTCACACAGTAGTTCATTATCTGCAAATCTATAGTCAATCTATTTTTTCTTTATGGTTTGGGAACCAGGAAAACTATACGACCTATCTTTCCTGGGAACGTTTTTGATGGCTTTCTTCTGTGGCAGTTCTTGACTGGCCAGCCCCATTGCCATCCTTGTGGCTTGACCTCTGGGGTAGGAAGTATGAGTGGTCCCTGAAGGAATCGGGGAGAGCTGTATTTCATCTTGCAACCCCGACAGACTAGTTTATTGACCCAAACCACATGTCAAGAGGTAAACTCATATAGTTGATTGAAAGATATAGAAGAATGGAGATCCACACAACACACAAGAGATTCTACATCTAATTTAAAAGACAATTGTACAAAAATTGTGTAGTATTTCAGAAAGACACTGTTGTGCATGGTGATTCACAACATTATTTTCTTTTTTGTTCTTTATATATTTCAATTGTCCTTACGAGACTGGGGAGAATGGTACCCTTCTGAAGTACGTGCGGCGTGCACTTCACCTCTCCTTAAGTGGATAAAGGTTTTCAGAAATGTTGATACTACTGTTCTATCCTTCCACTCCCATAGGATATCATAGTTTGACTCAGTTAACAAATGAAGTTAAGCTTTTAACATGTGTTTAAAGAATGAGGAAGAGGCCCTGGTGATCGTTTCTACTGGAAGAGTAAGCTCTGCTTCTGGGAAGGCCATATATAGTGCCACCTGGTTTAGGACGGAAGCTACTGCTTCTTTGTCCAAGTATTTGCCTTTCTGATACTCATCTTTGGAAGTGTGTAGAGGTGCCTTTTAATCACTTTAACCCAAAGCAGGCCCACCGCTTAAGAAGTGAGTGCACATTCGTACGTAAAGCAAGTTTAGTGTACAATCGGCACGGGAGGGGCTAGATGACGCTGTAGATCAAACTAACCCGACTCTGAACCACACAAGTTGACACATTATGTACATTTTTGCAACAGTTAAAACACTCCCATATATTTTATTACAAGCCACCTCCGTGTGCTTGGTCAAGACCTATACAAAACAAATCCAGTCGTTTTCCAATGCCCCTGTTCTCATTGCTCACAATAATCTTAACTGCTATCTTCAGTTCATTTGCATAACATACCCTCTTTTAGTATTAGCTAGTGGGAGGTCGTGACATCATCACATAGTTACACATTCACATACAAACATAATTTATTACAAATCTCATCTGGGCTGAGACCTCCTAACCCTAAACATAATTGCACATGGTTTGCACGAATACTTCAAACAATATGAGGAGGGGTTTCCTTTGGAATGGCAATAACCATCTCACCCACCCTAACTTGCTGGCGTCTCCTGAACACTCTAATCTAAACGACTACCAATTCCACAAGCATGGCCTCTGGTCACATCCTGAGAAAACAATTGAAACCCATGATGTATCGATAACACTCTGGCCTCGAGCGTCACTTCATCATAAAGTTTATTGCTGGTCAAAAATAAATGCCCAGATCCCCCTGAACAATAAATAAGCTCCCATGCACTTAAAAGATTGCATCTTCTGTCCGGGATACTGCCAAGTCATAGAAAAACCTGGGCCGACTTGTTGTTTGACCATCTGCTTAATGTCACGGTTAATCTTTACCTCTGCTTCGGCCTCCAACAAACCAGCTTGTCCCAGTCACTTGGAATTCACCTCACAACCCCTGACTACAGATGTTTAACCAATTTATGAAAAGAGCACACAGTGCATTTAGATTTGTAATTTCTCCATGTATGTTTAACAGTGCATGCAGTGCTCCAGATAAGATTTTAAGGTGGGGGTATTTTACTCCCTATTTTGAAACTTTGAGAGTTAATGTGATTTCAAGAGAGTAAAAATGACTTTCTCCTTTGCAAGAGAGTAATGTGTATGTGACATCCAGCTGACATGTGCAAAAACTGTATGAAAACCATTACCATGCGGCAGCTGTCTGCATTGTGACAGAATACACCTTTCATTATTTCACTAAGTTCTGCCATTTAATAATTCTTGTATATATTTAAATGTTGAAAATACAAAAACCTAGCCAATTGCATAGTAATGCAAACATGCATTGTATTGTGTGTTTTGAGGTTCGATAGCAGAATTGTCTTTTGATTTTTAATGAAAGTCTTAATTTCCTGGAGCTATAACTACCTAATAGTAAGCCAATGTTATGATACAACAGTGCATAGAGGCAAGGCCTCCATGCTAAATTCTATGCTTAATATCATGGTCAAAGGGTTATTTATATATCACTTTTGGCAAAGAGCTGTACATAGTACATATTTTTCACAATTATCACCAAACCAAAGTTGGTACTCCTTTATCGACCTCAAAAAGGATGAAAGGCTGTGTTGGCCTTGCCGGGATTTGAAGCTGCAACCTACAGATCATGCACGGATTGCAGTAACAAGCTTTGAACCGGCGGAGCTATCTTATTGGATAATATCCTTCAGAGTTTGGTAAACTGAGTATCGACTGAGGTATAATATTCACAGTGCCTAGATGTCAGGATTGTCTTCCTCTGATTCTGATAACTCCAGTTTCAAAATCCCCCTCGTCGTCCTCACCTGACGAGCTGGGCTCTGGAGATGGTATCTTCTTCCTTCTCCTGGCTGGTATATCCTTTTCTTTAATGAAGATATGGTCTGCCTCGGAAGTGGGCTCCGGAGATGGTATCTTCTTCCTTCTCCTGGCTGGTATCGCCTTTTGTTTAATGAAGGTATGCTCCGCCTCGGAAGGAAGCCACTGTGACCGCGAGGTCTCAGCAGGCCAGCGGCCTCACTTCTGGGACAGCCTAGTATTTGGGGGAGGGGGGGGCGGGAGCCCCCAGGCATAAACAACCCCAATGGAGTCCAAGATGAAAATAACCAGCTGGTATCCACTGAAGAGCTGATCAGAGACTGAGTAGGCACAGGGTCCAAGGTAACTTGTCAGAAAAATAGGCACCCCAGCTGATAGACAGTCGGCATGTAATCCAAATAAGAAGGACAAAAGATAACCGGGATGATTCACTATCGTAGTAGCAAAGATACTGGTATGGGCACAAAAGAAGGGCAAATCTTCCGGTAAAGAGAGGCAAAAGAACGCCTCTTGTCAGCAGCTGGCAATATGAAGGAAAACAAAAGGTAAGAAAGCGAGAGCACAATAACAAGCGAACGCGGTCTGCGAGCCAGCTGCTGGAAGTACGGAGAGCAGCGGCAGCCAAAAGGCGGGCAGGCAAGCAGCAGCGCTAGCGAGGGAGAAAGAGCAAAGAAAGGAGAGGATGCTGGAAAGCGACACAAGAAGAGAGCGAGGCGAAAAGGGGACAAAAGGTGGGAAGGAAAGAGCAAGCAGAGCACTGCGAAAGAGAAATAATAACATGGAGCGAAAGCAACAAACGGAGGAAACCTAGTTCGTTGAAACGCGCCGCTCGCCGGGAAGGAAAGGAATAAGAACCTCCCGGTGGCGGCCATGTTGCAAAAGAACTAGACTGCGCTGATACGTGCGGTCATAAAATGTAATGGGGAATTCAATGAAGTCGGTGTCTCCAACGGCCCCATAATCGCCATCCCCCTGGATGCATGACATTAGATGTTGGATGAACCATGTATAGAGCGCTACATAAAGTTGAATACCTATCTGCTTTATCACAGGGACAGGTTTTGCTGAGTTTCTATTTCAATTGTTTTGGATGTTTTCATTGTAGTCTTGACAATTTGAGAGGCTATATATAACCCCTGTGATTGGTGTAATGACAATCACCCTTGATCAAAGACTCTGCTGCCACTGACCATTTAAACTAATGTACCCCATTGGGTGCAAGGTTGAATGGATGTAAACTAGACCGTACATACTGATCATTTTACACACTGTTTTTATAATTAGAGTGTAAATTAAATTAGAAGTGTAACATTATCTGCCTCCGCACGATTATGCACACAGCACAGGAACTCCGGAAAATTCAATTGTGCAATACTGGTTTGCTTTCACTAGAAAAAAAAGCATAATTTGTTACAAAACATGAATTCTCAATTGCAACTTAGTTTTCCATCTTATTACATATACAGTCTTAACATGCTGTGAAAAACAGCAGAAGCTGAATGTGTGCAGTTTCTTTTTTTGAAAGGCTTCAGAGAAATAAATTCTGTTTCAGAGGCTTTTCTCCATGGCTTGCAATTATACCCATGTAGATAAAAATCAAAAGAGCAATTCTGGTTTCTGCCAAGTAACCGGACCTTTGCACGCCCCACTGCTCTAAAGTTGTGCATAAATGTACACAGGAAAATAATAAAGCTGTCGTATTTACAAGGTTTTCATGCGTAAAAAGGCCTGGTATGAACCTTATCCTAAGGCCTGAGTGCAATTTGCTTTATTTATTTATTTATTTATTTATTTATTTATTTGCTTGTTCGGCGCTTATACAGAAAGTAAATACTGTTTCAAATCAACCACAGGGCAACCGGGAGTAGACAAGGGGATGTGAAACAATTAAACAGTTAATACAATTAAATTGATAAAGAGATATTAAATACAGTGAGTGGGAGGTGGGGGGGGTAAGAACCTACTATGCCATGTGAGTGCTCAGAACATGCAAGTGAAGAAGGGAGGGGGAATGGGATAAGTGCCGTGGAGCTCAATGGGAGTAACAGGTGAAATGCAATGCTGTGTAAGTGCGAGTCTTCATGGAGGAGGGTGAGCAGAGGCAAGTCCTGAGGAAAGAAAGAAGCTGGGGGCGATTTGGTGTGTGAGGTCGGGGCCCTGAGGATGCATGGGGGCCCTGCACACCAAACAAGCAACTGTGAAATTGGCAGAGGAGAGGGAGGGAGTGGGGGAGGGGGAGGTAAAGAGGAAATTCTTGAGGAGGTTCCGGAATTTAAGAAAGTCCTACTCAAGACGAAGAGGGAGGGGGAGGCTGTTCCAAAGAAGGGAGCCAGCAGAGGAAAGTGATAGATCACCTGATCTCTGTTTAGCTAAACACTTTACACCCAAAGAGTTAGTGCCAGAGGAGCACAGTGGTCTAGAGGCGGAATATTTAGTAAGATTGAGTTGCAGATAGTGTGATCTCCGGCCCTAGACAGCCTTGTGGAGGATACAGAGGGATTTTAATTTGGTCAGTGAAGCAACCAGGAGCCAGTGAAGACTTTTTAGGTCAGAAAATATGCAGTCCCTGGTCTTGAGGCCAAGGAGAAGTCTTGTTGCCCTATTCTGGATTAGCTGGAGAGGTCGCAGAAGGGAGATTGATGAGAAGGCTATTGCAATAGTCAAGCCTAGAGAGAATAAGGGCTTGGGTAACATTGAGCTTCTGGGGGAAGGTGAGAAAAGGTAGAATTCCTTTGAGAAGGAAGAGCTGAAAGTGGGACTTCTTGGCAATGTCCTGCATGTGAGGGAGGAAGGAAAGAGAGGAGTTGAAGATGATTCCAAGGTTTCTGGCTTCGGAAGAGAGAACAGGGGGAGAGCCCATGGAGAAAGGCCAGAGAGAAGGGAAGAAGTCGGGTGCAGGGGTCAAACTGGAAAGCATCTTTGTTTTGCTGGCATTGAGGCAGAGACCATTGGAAGTGCACCAGACCTGGATGGCAGAAAGACAATCTGGATGATGGAAGGTGCATGGGGGTCAGCAGGAAGTTGAAGAAGAGTTGTGTGTCGTCCGCATAACACTGAAAGTTGAGGGAGAAGGAGGTGATGGGCAGTGTTAGGAAAGATTCTCTTTATTGCACCTTTCCTTCCATCTTTATGGAACCCCCAAACTGTTTGCTTTGATTTTTCAATCTGACCTGTATTTTTTCAGTGAAGTGAAGCTTTGAGCTTCACTGTACTGGCCTTTGCTCACATGTTATGGGGAAACTGATACGTCCTTAAGGCTATCAGTACTGGGAAACAGTGTTTCACTTAGTCTTGTGATTATGTTGCTACTTGTGGTTACATTTGTATCACATGTGGTAACATTTTATCATTGCACACAGCAGCTTACACTGCAGTGCAATGGGGTTAATTTTTGTTGTGCCCTAGACTAACACTCAAAGGATTTTTTGGTTATTCTGAGGTGCTTAAAAGATGGGCTGGTGGCAGCAATGACTTTTCCCCACTTTTTGGGGAATTTCATTTTAGCTTAACCGCGTTTACCGCGTTTGGCTACTTACTGTGGCTACTAGTCAAACATGGCTGTGCCACGAGGTTTTTCGCCGATTCTTTTTGCTTTTGTTGTTTAGCCTTCTTCCTGGCCTCAGAGGCCAGAAAGATCCTTATAAGGACTTCCAGTGCCCGGGACAGCAGGAGCTTTTGGCGTGCTACTGGAGGGCTTTGTGTGTTTGCAGGCAGGATGTGGGCTGGGTCAGTCTGACCCTAATACACATCCTGGTTTCTGTGTGTCTGAGTGGTGTGCATGAGTGTTCCCGCCAGTGGTCCTGATTGGACCACTGTGGGGTGTGTGTGTGGACTAGTTCTGCAATTGGCTAGTGGGAGTTTCGACTCCTACCTGGCTTTTAGGATAAGAAGAGGGCCCCTGCATGCAATTCTCGGAGATCCTGGAAAACCTGAAGGAGCCAAGAATCCTTCCAGCTGAGAAGACCCGCAAAGAAACCTGTAACCTGTCTGAAGGAGGCCTGGCAGGCAACCAACTTCTGCTGCAGTCCTAGTGGAGCCCTGTCTGTCTCTTGATCTCCAGTAGGCCTGCA
Source organism: Ambystoma mexicanum (assembly GCF_040938575.1). NCBI lineage: Eukaryota > Metazoa > Chordata > Amphibia > Caudata > Ambystomatidae > Ambystoma > Ambystoma mexicanum. Next base: position 201,356,137 of record NC_090940.1, read on the forward strand.
AAGGTGCTACGACCCCAGGAGTGGAGGGACCATTCATTCCCAAAGCCTACTCGGTGCCCAGCGCAAAAACTGCCTTCGGAAGTGCCCGGGAATCGTCCTGGGGCTGACCAGCTTAGTTTTTGGGCTACCGGGTTATCTTCGTTGCCGTTCCGAGTTTCCGCCTGAAACTTGGCACACCCTAAGCTGCCGCTGCAACAACACCCTCGGCGTCCTAGCACCAAGGGGACCCGAGAAAGACCGGAAAGTCCGACCGCGGCTACGGAGTCCTACTACATAGCTATGCGCGGCGTGCACGGTCCGAAACCTGCTTTTCTGACCCGCCTCCAGTCCCGAGAAGGGTGCTGCATCGTTTGTTTCTGCATTTCTTCATCAAGAGTCCTTGCACCAGCAAAAGATCCTAACCAGAGAATCACTCGAACCTGCAACCCGTGAAAATCGAGGACCGCGGAATTCAGCGGGAAAAGCAAGCCAGGACACCCTTCCTTTTGTTCTGGAAAGTCTTGGGAAGATTTGGAGTGAGGGGGGTAAGTTACTGAGCGTTTAACATACCCCTACACTCCCATTGTAAGTCAATGGACTTATAATATTCTTAATCTAAAACCTATTGGCTTTGCCAATACTTGCCTTGGCAAGACTTCTACTGTTGGGGGGGAATTTTGGACACTGTCTATCTTGAACCCTGGCTCTAAGAATCCATCACTGGACCCCAGAGACCCTACCTACATTTTCTCCTGCCTCCTGAGTGCTGTATCTTTGTATCCTGTACAATAGGGCACAAGGCCCCAGGCAATTTAGGATTGGACAATATTAGTTAGGGGTAACCTCTCTGTGGACCTTTTTCTGTGTAATACTCGCCTGTTCATTCCCTTGCAGGAGTATCTTGAGTTGCATTATGCATTTGAAATCTGTGATTGTATATATGTATTTTAGTTTGATGGTATTGGTTGATAAATCCACTTGCTTGTTTTCATTTTTCTTAGTGTATTTGGCCATAATTAAATAACTGTATTTTTATAGATCCTATTTGTGACTCTCATTGTGGACCCTTTACACTCTCACCCCTCTGAAGATCTTAGCCTAGACCGCCTGTCACTGCTACCTTAAACTGGTTTGGCTACAGCTTCCCAGAGTTGTCACTGTCCCAATATAGGTTGGCCTTCTATACATCTATCCACCAGGCCAGAGTATCGGAAATCAGTCTTAACAGGGAGATATTAAAGAGCCAAGGTGAGAGGATACAGCCTGGGGGGCACCACAGGTGGAGAAGGAAGTGGGAGAGGAGAAGGTACCCTGGATGACTTGAGAGGAGCGATCAGTAATGAAGGATGTCAGCCAGTCCACTGCCCGCTCCGAGATATCAAGGGTGTCGTGGAGCCTTTGTATGAGGATGGAGTGGTTGACCGGGTCAAATGCAGAAGAGAGATCAAGAAGGATGAGGACATCTGACGAGTTGGATGTTTTCAGAAGACCAGTTTCCGTGCCTCTGGATGCTCGGAATTCAGATTGATGGTCGTGGAGACCACCAACTAGTTCAGTGTGAGAGTTGAGTTGGGACAGGACCAATTTCTCCAGAAGTTTCCCCAGGAAGGGGGTGATGGAGATAGGGTGTTAGGTGGCTGTTCAGGTAGGGTCTGCTGATGGTTTTTTGATGAGGGGGGCGCACAAGGGAGTGCTTGAGGGAGGAGGGGAAGGAACCAGTAGTAAAGGAGTGGTTACAGAGACCAGCGAGTGCAGGGGCAAGAGAGCCAATGTTGTCCTTGATGGTTATGGAGGAACAAGGGGAAAACTGTTTTGGACAAGACCTTCATGGAGCAGACAAGTGACTTCATCAGGTGAGACAAGGGCGAAGGAGGTGACGGAGGAAGCAGGAGGGTGAGTGGCCAAGGGAGGCAAGGGGGTGACGGATGGGTTAGGAGAGTGTGTAACAAGGCTGTTCAGGATGTCCTTAGTTTTGGGGGTGAAGTAAGTGGCGAGTGGGTTGCAGAGTGCCTGGAGAGGGAATAGGGGAGGAGGATTCTGTGGAAGGTTTGGCTAGTTCCCTGCAGATTTTGAAAAGTTTAGTCGTGTTGTAGGATGCGCCAGATACCCGTTCCTGAATATGGGCCCATTTCTTGGCACAGATAGAGAGTCTGTATTGCCTTTGGAGCAGGCGGCAGGGCAGTTTATCAGAGGGTGCGCCTGAGGTTTGCCATTTCTGTTCTGCAGCTCTACACTTTCGTTTCAGAGCTGCAAGTTCGGAGTCGTATCCAGTATTGCGCATAGAGGCGTGTTTCAAAAAGATCCTCATGACTGGTGCAAGAATGTCAAGGGTGTTGCTGATGGACAGGTGGAAGTTGCTGAGAGCAATGTCAATGGTAGAGTCTAGGTTGGGGGAGGGCAGATAAAGGTGGAAGTAAAGGCAGCAGATGACACTAGTTTCATTGGGCGGATGTTCCTGAATGAGGTTGGCAGGGCTTTTGGGTGGGGAGGTCACAGGACCATAAGGACCCAGATGGGAGAAGAGAAGGGAGTGGCCTGACCAAGAGCGAAGGCTGACCAGAGGCATCAGAGGGAGGTTGGAGTGGATGATACTGATATTTATTTTAATCCAGAGCGTGTCCAGCAGAGTGGGTTGGACCAGAAGAGAGAATGGAGAGGGATAGAGAGGTCAATGAAAAGAGTAGATGCTGTGCCAGGGGAGTCCAATTGGATGTTAAAGTCAACCAGGAGCAGCAGGTTGGAGGAGGTAGACAGTAAGGTGGAGCAGAAATCGGCGCATTCAGAGAGGAAATGGGAGGTTGTGGCAGGAGGCCGGTAAATGGTAGCAGTGGTCAGGGTGAAGGGTGAGAGAACCCATTTGCATACCAGGCTCTCAAAGGAAGTGTAGAGCTGAGTGGGTAAGAGAGTAGGGAACCCACTCGGGGAAGATCAAGGCAACCCCACCACCAGTACGGTGAGGATTTGGCTTGGAAATTATCTTAAAGCTGTCAGGGAGGAGACCGTCAAAGGCAATGACTGAGCTGGTATTGAACCATATCTCAGTAAGGGCGGGAATGTCAAGGTCTGTGTTTTCAAGAAGGCCGGCAGATGTTAGCAGAGTGTTTGTTGGCTAAGCAGGCGTTAAGAGCGGCTAGGTGGAGGCAATCGCTGCCTTTTGAAGGTTTTCCGAGGTGGAGTACAGGGGTGTGGTACTTCAATCAGAAGGGAGGGCAGAGAAGGAAGTGGGGGAGAGGCTGGAGAAGGAATAAAGTTAATGAGGGATGGAAGGATGCGGTCAAAGAGAAGGAGGTTGCCCTGAGGGCCCTAAACAAGAATAGTGCCAGTGTGGTAGACCTAGATGATGCAGCGTGAGGAGAAGAAGCCCGCCGAGAGAACTTTCCACTTGGTGCCACCATTAATGGGAGAAGATGTGAAAGCGGTGACAGTTGAGATGAGATGAGAAGTCCATAGGTCTGGAGAGGGGACAGAGAAGAGGATATCAGTGAAGATCTCTCTGGAGGATGCACTGACATAGGTGTCTGCGATGGGGATGTATTTATTTATTTATTGTCCACTTGTTAGGTGCTTATGCAGGAAGGAAATACTGTTTCAAAGCACAGGGCAACAGGGAGGTGGCAGAGGATGATGGACAATGACATTACAACCATGTAAAATAAATTAAAAACACCAATATAAGAAGAGACAATGGGGAGGGGAAGATGAACCTGCTATGCCTTGTGAGTGTTCAGAATGTGCAGGTACTGATGGGAGAGGGTATGGGATAGGTGCTGTGGTGGTTATGGAGAGCAGCAGGTGAAGTGTTATGAAGAAAAAAAGGTTAAGTGCAACCTCCAGGGGTGGAGAGTGAGCTAAGGAGTGCAGAGGATAGACAGCAGTAGGGAAGATAAGATGTGGGAGGTCAGGGTCCCCGAGGATGCATAAGGGCCCTGCACACCAATCCAGCTACTGTGCGATTAGCAGGGGAGAGAGGGAGAGAGGGAGGGAGGGAGGGAAGGAAGGAAGAGGTAAAGAGGAAGGTCTTGAGGCTTTTTCGGAACTTAAGGAGGTCCTGCTCAAGAGGGAGGGGAGGCTGTTCAAGAGAAGGGAGCCCGCTGAGGAAAGTGATCGACCACCTGCTCTCTGCTTAGCAAAACGCTTTACACACAGGTAGTTGATGCCAGAGGAACGTAAGTGTCTAGAGGGGTGAATATATTTAGTCAGAAAGAGTTGCAGATAAAGTGGTCCCCGGCCCCAGACAGTCCTTTGGATGATGCAGAGGGATTTGAATTTAATCTGTGCTGTGATTGGGAGCCAGTGAAGATTTTGTAGGGCAGGAGAGATGTGGTCCTTGGGTTTGAGGCCATGATAAGTCACACTGCCCTATTCTGTATTAGCTGGAGGGGTCGCAGGGTGGACAAAGGTAGATTGAGGAGGAGGCTATTGGAATTGTTCAGCCTAGAGAGAACCAGAGCCCGGTTAACATGGAGTCTCTGGGGGAAGGTGAGGAAAGGTAGAATTCCTTTCAGAAGGAAAAGCTGAAAGTGGGACTTCTTGGCAATGTCCTGAGTATGAGGGAGGAAGGAGAGAGAGGAGTTTGAGATGACTCAAAGGTTTCTAGCTTCCGTAGAGGAAGCCGCATTAGAGCACAAGGAAGAAGGCCAGAGTGACGGGAAGAAGTCGGGTGCTGGGCTCCCAACAGGGAGGATCTCTGTTTTGTTGGCATTGAAGCAGAGCTCATTAGAAGTACACCAGGCCTGGATGGCTGAGAGGCAGTCGGGGATGATGGAGGGTACATGGGCGTCTGTAGGAAGTTTGAAGAAGAGTTGTGTGCCGTCAGCATAGCACTGGAAGTTTGGGGGGGGGGGATGAGGCGTGCCAGCAGAGTGAGGTAGATGTTAAAGAGCGACGGCGAAAGAATGGAGCCCTGGGGGATGCTGCAGGTAGAGAAGGAAGCAAGGGAAGAGAAGATTTGCACCAAGGATGTTTTTTTAAAATATATATATTTTTTTTGGTGCTTTTTTCGTCCAGATTTCGTGAGAGAGGGAGGATAGGTGATAGTGTAGCAGTTGGGAAAGATTGGAGAGATGGTGAATGCCATCTCAGTGGCAGAGGATAGACGAGAGAAGGCAAAAGGGGAGGCACAGTCCTGGGGCATGACTCACAGGTGACCTTGTAGTTACGTAGGGCACAATACAATACAAAGCAATAGGTGATGTGCAATACAATGCGTGTACAACAAAAATGCAAGATGTCAAGCAAGGTACAATGCAATGAACTCACGAAGGAAGATAGGAGGCAAACCCATCTAGATTTGAATTATTAAAACAAGTACAATTCAATGAAGTGCACAAAAAGTAGTAAAGCATAGACAATGCAATGCACATAGGGATGAGACATGAAATCTTATCACCAAATGCAGACACAAAGTGCTGTGGCGAAGGGAGGAGGACCAGGGAGAAATTCCAGAAACATGAACGACTCAGTTGTGGAACAAGGAGGTTGTTTCAGGAGGCAGTCGGAAGTTCAGCCATCACTCATGTGTACCTAGCATGGGGCGCCTGGGGAGATGAGGTCCATGATCATGTAGCAGCACAAAGTGCACCGGAGGCTGCAGCATTATCTTTGGGGCGGCAATAGGTGGTCCCACAAGTCCAACCAGGCCCACACAGGCTCAGACAGGAGCCTTGGAGTGGGCTTTGGGTGAGGGCCGGTGTTCGCCTGCCGGCTGACCCGTTTGGGCCTTAAGGAGAAAGCAAGGCCCAATCAGTGAGGAGGAGGCATGGAAGGTCGGGCACCCCAGTGTCTGAAATTAGAGGGCAGCTATGTTTAAAGGGAGGCCAACAACAAGATTTCAAAGCAGCAGGGTGCAAATACGCTCACCAGTCCTCTGTATGGCGCTGCACTGGGAGGATTTACACACTTTCATAGCGCTCCAATAATGCTGTGGTTCTGGCAATGACCCTCAAGTATGCATGTTTAATAACTACTGTGTCTTCTTTGTGATAAATCCCCTTCCTCGCATGCACAATACTGGCAGCACAGTATTGTGGAGTGTACCTTGATGTATGCGTAAAATCTATGCATTTGTTTACTGGAGCGCTTTAGGCCCGTTCAAAAAGGAAACTAAAAATTAATTTTATTTATTACATTGTACCTATTCATTTTCCATGAAGCAAGGACTGCACCCTAACGGGAACTAGGTTTCGACCAAAAAATAAGCTTTCCCACTCATGACAAAGGCCGCATCCTTGATTGGATAGCCGACCACATCTGTCAGATTGACATTAGCTCCATTGCCCCCATTCCTTGGTCAGACCACCACCTCATTCACTTCCATATCCCCACCGAGTCCAAGACCAAAAAGCCTAACCCTATCCCTCCAGCCTTGGCAAGGTGTGCCAAAAATCTCACGAAAGATAACATCATACCGCTCCTCAGCACCCTCACAACAGACCTTAAGTCCTCCGACCCATCAGTACTAGCAGATATCTGTAAGCACAACATAGCCACTGCTATTGACACCATTGCCCCTCTACAGAACAAAAAAGCCAAAACAGTAAAACGCTCAAACACCTGGTTCTCAGCAGAACTAAAAGAACTACGCGCTCAGAAGAGGAAAGCTCTTAACACTTGGCAGAAACTACCCTCCACAGCCACCCTATCCTCCTACAAAAAAATCACCTCGCAATACAAGAAAGCTATAATTATAGCTAAGTCAGCTTCCTATAATGAAAGAATCTCTAATGCCAGATCTGAATCCAAAGAACTGTTCGCTATTTTCAAAGAACTCACCACACCAGTTACCAAATCCCAAGATGTTATTAAAGACCAAACTTGGTGTAACTCTATACAGTCTGCCCTTCTGAACAAAATTGAACTCCTACAAGAAAGAATTAAGGAACACCACAAAAATCTATCTCAGTACACTAAAACTACCACCAGCACTGAACACCTGCTCACCTCCAGCTCCAAGCACCCACCTGCCAAAGCCCCCATAACCCCGTTCAAATTCAGGGAAGTAACAGAACAAAAAATCATTGAGATTATGAACAGGATCAAACCATCTAACTGCAAAGGAGACCCCTGCGCAGCCAGTCTCATCAAAGACTGCACTGAAACTCTTGCCCCCTTCCTCAAATCCTTCATCAATGCCTCCTTCAACGCCAACACAGTTCCAGACAGCCTAAAAGAAGCCTGGGTACGCCCCCTCCTAAAAAAGAAAAAAAAAACACTCTAGACCCAGAAATTGCTACTAACTATAGGCCTATTACCACAGTGCCTTTCCTGCTCAAGATCATAGATAAAGTTGCCTATACACAAATTCAGGAATATCTAGAAACCAACCATATTTTAGGCAAAAAACAGTCAGGCTTCCGCCCAGGTCACGGGACAGAGTCAGCCCTACTTGACCTAAAAATACAACTTGGTGACATCATGGACAAAGGCAAACCTGCACTTCTTCTCCTACTCGACCTGTCCGCCGCCTTTGACCTTGTCAACCACGATATCTTAGGCATGCACCTAAAAAATGAAGCCCACTTTTCCCCAGAAGCCATCGCTTGGGAGGCCTCATTTCCAAACGGAAGACTCATGAAGGTCTTCTCAGACACAGCCTCTGCATCCCCCACTATCATCCACTGTGGCGTCCCTCAGGGCTCCTGCACCACCTCCACCCTCTTCAACATATTTACCCTCCCACTCTTCAATGATCTTGACCATCGCAACATAGCGAACACTAACTAGGCGGACGACACACAGGTTCTACTCCCACTAACTGGGACCTATGAAGAAGATGCAACAGCCCTAACCAAAATGTACACAGCCATCCAAACCTGGATGGTTGCCAACGGCCTCTGCCTAAATGGGGACAAAACTGAAATCCTTATAGTAGGTACTACCGAAACCCTTAACAAACTCCCACCACAATATAAAACCCATCATTACAGTCTCCAAGACTGTCAAAACCCTAGGTGTCCACCTAGATGCCTCATTATCCATGTCTCGCCAGGTCAACGCCATAGCCTCCTCCTCGGCACTCACCACCAAGATGATCAACGCAGTCAAACCCTTTCTCTCTACCAAAAACTGCCTATCCATAGCCAGAGCCACAATAGGTACCAAACTTGACTATTGTAATGCCCTATTCCTAGGCACCTCTGGCAACAACCTAAAAAAACTCAAAAGCACGCAGAACGCGCTCAGGCAGCGCTATCCATTCCCAAAAGGGAACACATCTCCCAAGCAAGGAAAGAGGCCCACGGGCTACCGGTTAAGGAACGTATACTCTTTAAAACGATGGCCATCACACACAGATGCCTTACATCTGATGCTCCACCCTACCACTCTGAAAGAATCACCCTCAACTCCTCCAACCGACCCATTAGAGCCCACCGTGCCAACCAGATCTACGTGCCAACGTTTAAAAGGACCAAAGCTGGAGGGTCTAGCTTCCAACACCTCGCACCCAAAAAATGGAATGCCCTGCCAACCTCACTAAGGAATGAAAATTCATACACCACCTTTCGCAAAAACTTAAAAACCTTCCTGTTCCGCTAATGCTCTACTACCAGCCTGTATAATTATGCTACCACACTGTAACCATAGAATAGCATAATATTTGACCCGCTCTGACCGCTCTTACTTGTCACACTCAATGCTACACTAAGAGTATGTAAACTGCTTTACCGACTATGCCTAAATCTTACCTGTGTCAAGTTCAAACTCGCTGTAACAGCACCACGATGCCTCAGGGCAGTTTCTGTGCGCTTTATAAATGCAAATAAATAAAATAAACATTGAATGTTATTTTAGCCATTGTCTCTAAATCTCTGATCATCTACATTTGACTTTGCGTCCATAGGCTAGCTGTGAGCAGCTTCTCTCTCGCTGAATCCATGCACCATTACCTGTGCATGCATTTCTTGCTTTCTGCACTTTCCGCACGGCCTGCAGCTTGTTCCCCCACCTCAGAGCAGCAGGCGATCTCAGTAGTTCAGAGGAACTACATTTCCCGGCAACCCGGACCTCTTAAAACACGTCATGCTGGCGCGTTTGAAGAGGCCGGTTGTTGCTGGTTTGCGTCTGGATTGCCATGCAGCCTTCTTTGCTTTGTCCCCACGGCCTCTTACCATCTTTATTTACGCCATCCACCATGCGAGACATACATTAATTAGTGAGCTTCTCTCAGGGGGAACTGTTTGTCCGCCACATGCTACACTACCAGTGCAAATGTGCAGCCATCTTGGCTAAATATAATCTAGAGCCCTTGCAAGTTTGCTCTACTCCTACTCGCACACCCTTGGACATGGCTAATCCAAGTGCCTTACCCTTGAGGTCCCCTCCCCTTCCCATGTCCACATCCTCCTTTATTAGTTCTGTTAGCAGGCAGCCAGAGGAACAGAGGCCGGTTCTTGTTAATTCCTTGTTGCCCTTAGCCAACAAGACGATGAGTCCTGGGCATATTGAAAGTTACCCGGTTGGCAATAATATTCCAGTGGTGCCCCCCAACATTCCATTGACTGACAAAAACGCTTTAGAAAATCCTTGTGTGGTTCCCCTCTTCGTTTTTCTCTTCTCAATTCTCGCTCCCTCATGCAGCACAGTGTTGAGATTGAGGACCTACTCACCAATTCTAGTCCTGATTTTCTTGCCGTGACAGAGTCTTGGCTCACTGAGGCCATTCCATCTGAGGCCTCCTTTGCCATACCTCCCAATTATCAAATTCTCCAGGCTGACAGTGGTAATCAATGCGGAGGGGGGGTAGCGCTACTGTTCAAGAGCCAGGTACAGTGCCATCTTTCTAGTCATGAGTCCCCGGATGACAGTGAGACCTTAATGGCAAAACTTAAAATCGCAGACCATGTCTCCCTGACTATTGTCATCATTGATAGACCCCTGAGAATCCTACCTCCTTTTTGAAGAACAGTTTTGAAATCTTCTGAATAAAATTACCAAGGTGAAATCCCCTGTCATTGTGTTGGGAGGCTTTAACTACTGGGCAGATGTACCTTCGGACAGCTACGCCTCGTCCCTGTTGGCTGCCCTTAATACCATAGGGTTCTCGCAGTGGGTAGAAGGACCCATCCATGTTGTGGGGCACACAATCAACTGGGTTCTATCCCATCAATGTCTTGTTTCCATCCTGGTCATGAACCCCTGTGTATGGTCCGACCACCACTTGCTGACTCTTTGTGCTAGCACCCCTGCATGCCCTCCCAGACGTGACGCAAACCCCATACCAATTAAAGCAACCAGAAACTGGAAGAATGTTGCACCTCCCAGGTTGTCCTCTGTGCTTGGCCCGAAGCTTGGCCTTCGAATTATTATAAGGCCTCCGATTTAGCCTTACACCTCATAGACACACTTGAGGGGGCAATTAACTCTTTAGCTCCCCTCATAAGCAGGTGCATAGAGCCTGAGACACATAACGAGAACTGGTTCAATGACAACATTCGCAACCACAGGCACCGGAAGAGGCCAACCCGGCGAGAATGGCATAAAAACCCCTCTCCTGTCACCTTGGCTTCCTATAAACTCCTAGTTAAAGAGTTTAAGGCCGCCATCATTCAGGCCAAATCCTCCTCCTACAACACCAGGATTGCACCGGCCAAATCTAGCTCCAAGGAGCTGTTCTCTCTCCTGAGGGAATTCAGGGGGGAGACTTGCTCCTTGGCTGCACCCACAAAGGACTCCACATGGTGCCAACAAATCCATAACTCCTTTGTCTCCAAAGTGGCCTCTCATCAACAATCTATTGATGATATTAGGAATTCCTCCAACATTGTGGAGGACACAACGGTAGGGACTTCCCAGCTCATTCCACCTCCTGCATTGGATAGACCGGTTTTCCACTTTACCCAGAGCACTGAGACTGAGATCTCCCAGATTGTCAGCTTGAATCCTACCTCCTGCCTGGGTGATGTCTGGCCATCAAGGCTGTTGATAGGGTGCCTAGATGTCCTGGGTCCCTGGGTGTCAAAGCTTGTTAACCTCTCATTCGCTGTGGGGTCTGTCCCGCCTGTCCTCAAGGAGGCCTGGATCACCCCCCCCCCCCTGTTGAAAAAGGATAATCTCGATCCCACGTCTGTAAAAGACGAAGAAAAAAAAAAGAAAAGACCAATGTTCCATTTCTTTATAAGATCCTGGACAGGGTGGCACATCTCCAATTCCAGAGATTCATTGAGGACAATAGAATTCTTGGAGCATGTCAATCTGCCTTCAGAGCCAGGTATGGCAATGAGACCGCCATGCTGGACCTTAATTGATGCTCAACCTGCCGGCCGCGTTCGACTTGGTCGACCATGCTTTACTGGGGAACAAGTTGCAATTACTGGTGGGCTGCTCCAGACTAGTCGCGCAATGGGTTGCCTCTTTTCGCAGCCCCCATAACGGCAGAGTGGCCATTGATGATGCCAGTTCCACACCGGCACTCGTCACCTGTGGAGTACCGCAGGGATCCTGCACCTCGCCGCCTTTATTCAACATCTGTGTCTTACCACTCCTGAGACTCCTTGACGACCTGGGTGTCCTTTATACCAACTACGCAGAGGAAACCCAGGTTGTCACGAAATATTCTGGTATCCGCTCACAGGACTCCTTGGCCATCAATACCATCTATTCTGCCATCCAGGCCTGTACGGCAGCGAATTCCTTGGCCCTCAACACCGATAAAACAGAGCTGCTGATTGTTGCCTCGAGTCCCAGGCTTAAAAAACGGGCTCCCAAGTATAAAAGCTTCACCATCGCCAACCGCATCGGTTCAGGGGCAAAGAAGGTGCATCACACTGGATGCAGGGCTGACAATGAAACATCACGTTGGCCAGATTCGGGCCTCATGTGAATTTATTAATAAACTGCTTCACCACATCCGTCCGTTTCTTTCTCACAAGAACGCCTCTCTCCTTGCCTCCGCCCTTGTTAATTCTCGACTGGACTGCTGTAATAGTCTTCTGGGTGGTGTTTCCCAAACCAATAGTTGTGCGCTGCAAGTTACCCAAAATGGGGCAGTGCGAACGACCTTTGGTCTCGCCAGGCACGCTCACACAACCTATGCTAGGGGTGGGGGGGGGGACTGCACTCGCTGCCTGTAAAACACTATCACCCACAAAACACTGACCCAGAAGTGCCTCAGTCACTAAGCCCCCAAAACCTTAACAACTGCTTGAAGGCATATTTGCAATCCCGTAATCTCAGATCCAACGATCAATCCAGACCCGTGCAGCCTGGATTTAGGCTTGCCAAATTTGGAGGCACAGGCTTTGATACTCGAGCTCCTGCGATCTGGAATGCCGTCCCACTCGATCTGAGAAGAATCAAAACTACCAGTGATTTTAAGAAGAGGTTAAAGACCTTCCTCTTCAACTCCCCTCATGGCTGATCTCCACTGTTTGACCTAACCCCTCCCATCTGACACCCCTGCTTGTTGTCTGTCTTGGTCTTGTTCTTTGTGCACTCTGAGGCCTTCGGGCATGCAGCGCCCTATACAAATTTAAGATAAATAAATAATGGAACTCCTCATTGCCCAGCTTGTAGGCACTTCGTAACGCACCATATCTAGATCGTGTTTGTATTTAATTGGAAATGGTAGCCTGTATCTTGCTGTGTGTGTGCAAATCTAAAATGTAGCAACTTAAACACAAGTAACACATGTCCTATTCTCATGAACTATACTGGATACATATAAAATTGCGACATCGTGCCAACTTCATCCGCATCCCCAGTCACAGATACCATGCACAGCGTGAACCCTATCTTTCTCATTGGGACCTTTCCTGACCTCTCAGCAAAAGACATGACTCCTATAAGCGGCCATCAGTGGAAGGTTATGAGGATGAGGAAGAGAAAGAGGGGAATTTGTTTTCTGTTCTTTACGCTCTTTTCCTTGATGGGTTTTCTTCAAAAATCTCATGAAGCCTCTTCTCAGATAGGTTGGAGCGCCTTCTTTTCTTCCAAGACCTCTATAGAGATGTAGAGGAGGAAGATTCAGATTCTAGATGGTGCTTTTTAGTTTGGGCAATAAGCCGAAACGAATGCATTGGGAGTGCAGCTAGGGAGAGATGGCATATGAGGAGTGACAAAATGCTTGTAGATCTTGTTTGGTTATTTGCCCACCCATTGACTGCCTATGGCCATGCTGATCCCTATGGCCATTACCATCCACTTTCTTCCCCTCTCCGCCCAAAACACACTCTCCTAGGATCTCTTTGAGCTAACTTTATCAAGCCTTAACATCAAACGTTACACTTACAGTGGCTGCCGTGGTTTTTTCAAAAGTCTTCTGAGAGCTAATGGTTTAATTGTTGCCTTGCCTGCACTACTGGTGTAATAAAAATGACTTAAACAGGTCTGCCTTCAGCCACTTGACATACAAGCACTATACGTGTCCTTAACCGGAGCCCTGTTAAAAACGAGCATTGGCAAATCCAACAGTTTCTGCGTGTGTACAGGCATTAGATAGGCATTTCAAGCATCTACCTTTAATGGCCAGATAGTAATATTACAGAAGTCCAGTGCCTGGCAAATAAATACCTTTCCTTTGTCTACACAAAAGACGAAACTGTTGGAATTCCAAACGATTGTTGTCTGTATGTTTATCCATATTGGCTATATCAAGAGCAGTACTGCTTTAACCCACAGTTCTTACTGAAAAGAGAGAAAGGTGTTTGTTTTAAATTTCAGCTCCATGGCCACAGTGCACGTTGCCCTTGTAAGGGTAGCACGTTAACCTGCGTTCATATTGTAGTCTGGTCAAACCATGCAGTGCTTGTCATCAACATGTATAATGGTGGTCAATATGCTTGGCACCCTTTGTTGTAATATGAAACCCTGTATTGGCAAGAGCCACCAGCTAACTGCAACGTGCTGCTCCAGGTGTTTCACTAGATGAAAATAGCATTGTCATTGTGCAATGTTTTAACCATACACAGCCTGTCGCGTTGTACAATCTCCTGCAGAGTCTAGACCCTCAGTACTATTCCCAAGATAGTTCACAATGCATAGAGCCCTATAATGCTGAGCTTACACTTGTGTACATTTGTAGGACTGCATTGATAGTTGTAAACTTGTAGGCCTGCATTGATAGTTGTACATTTGTAGGACTGCATTGATAGTTGTACACTTGTAGGACTGCATAGATAGTGTAGACGTTGGAACACTCGCCTTGTTGTTTCTTCTTATTTTGCGTGGTCAGTAAACCTGTGTACTCTGCACATAGTCCTATCATCACCATTGACCTAGTCATGGCTGAAATAAGAAAGAGAAAAAAGGAAAGCAGTATTGATGAGCCTCTGACTTACTTTTGGCTTCTCACTTCTACCACTGGCAACTGTTACTCTCTGGCTATGATGCTGCTCTGGACCCTTATGTGATTGAGAATGTTGTGCATTTTGGATTTCGCTCTGGGTTTGCAAGCGCAGCGGCTTCAACCCCTGATCTGGTGTATGGCAAAGAGAACCCTACTTGCAAATAATTTGGGCACAACATTGTGGCAGCGTTTTGGTGAGATGACCATTTCAATTTATCTTACGTGTAAAGCAATATGTTCAAATGTTGACCTCAGTATAGAAACATTGTAAAAACATACATCTGTGCCTTGGACTTTCCTTTGATGTTAATTCTGCTTGCTTTTTAATGTTTTGTAAATTGGACACTTGGCAATAAAAGGCAAGCACGTTTCATTTTGATTGCTTCAACTGCACTTGAACATGTTCTGTGGGGCTACTTATTGCTGTGCACATTCTTTACATGTAATAGTTTGTGCACAAGCTTCTTTTTGATTAAAAAAAAGGTTACAAATGTGTATGTATCTTGAAATGTGTCCTTACGAGATTGGCCCTTAAACTTTTTTAAACGTTTCACCCCCTAAAAAATGGGTTATTACTCGAGTATACCAATGTTGTTTTGAGTTGTAAAAGGGAACTGCATACATCTATTTACTGCGCCACAGTAGAAGTTAGATTTCAATAACTTGAGCTTGTTCACATATTGAAAATCAATTTATTGATGGCCCTTTGCGATAACGTGTGTTTCGGCACATTCCATGTGCCTTCCTCAGATCAGGGCAATGTCCATCGGCTGACTTGTCAGCTACACATTAACCTAGTTGGCGATTGAGTCCCATCAGACTCGTAAGTGAAAGCGAACTTCTGAACATTTCAGAATTCGTGCATCACGCGTCGGGTTCCAAGTGCATTCTGGGAATTAGAGTCCATGTGGAGCTCTTAAGTCAAGGCAAACTTGTTAATGCCAAGTTACAAATTCAATGCCATCAAGTCTAGCGTTCCTCATACATTAGTGGGAATGTCGCTTGCCCTTTTGGAGGCACTTTCAATCCTTTCCCAACTCGATCTCAATCTGATTTCGGTATGTCGTGGCAGATCTATCCAGGTTACACATGTGTTTGTTATTGAGCTAATTAGCTGTGAATATTAAGCATGTCTAGCTGCTTTCCAAATTAAAAGGAGGGAATTTTATAAGCATTATGTTATTGAGCTGAGTGGCTGTGAATATTCAAAATGAAATGGAGAGAAATGTGGGTGCAATTGTCATAATCAAAGACACATTATTCCCAGTTAACAGCATTCATTCTTAAACGCATAGCCTTATATAAATGACACGTTAATCCCAATTAACAGCCTTGTTACTTGAAATATCAGTGCATTTGCCCTGTTCGAAGGCACGTTATTCTCATTGCCCAAAAATTCCCTTGTCTTAATTTATTCAATCTATGATGCAGTATACAGGAATCATAGGAAGTATGACATTTCGTTATCTGTGTTAAGGCCGCTTTCCACACATCTGAAAAAGTTAATAAGTTTGGCCTCCCCTGGCGTAGCAGCAGTTCCTGATTGCCTCCTCTGCACCCCAGTGTCACTTTATTTAGACCAGTAAATCTGATATGTTGTTTATTGGCCATGAGCATTTCTTTTAACATGCAGACGATCGGGAAATGTGATGCAGATTATTCCTTGAAGATATAGTCGACTGTGTCAAGGGCAAGATCATGTCCAATAGACGTATAAAGGGCCTTAACATCCCATGTGGCAAGATAATACGTAGGCTGCCAGTGAATCCTTTCAATGATATGTAACGATGTTAAGGCCCTTAATACCTTTAGACTATATCTTCAAGGAAGAATCTGCATCACATTTCCCGTTCGTCTGCATGTTAAAAGAAATGCTCATGGCAACCCTAGACAACAGTATTTTTACCTTCAATAACATCTTTTTCAAACAGAAACGGGGTGTAGCCATGGGAGTAAAATATGCACAGGCACTAGCAAACCTGGTAATGGGCATGTTTGAGGACCTGCTAATCTACACTACAGATACCTACAATAGACACGTCATCAAATGGACTCGATACATTGATGACGTTTTCTTCATATGGAATGGCACACCACAAGAACTGGAAACTTTCAGACTTCAAATCAACAGCAACCAGCTAAGCATTGAATTCACAGGGATTTGCAGTAAGACCGAGATTAACTTCTTGGATCTGAATGTCTGTGTTTCAGGAGAACATCTTAAAACCAGAACATACCGGAAAGAGACAGAAATGAATTCCACACTATATGCCACCAGTTGTCACCATGAACTGGTAATCGGGAACATCCCAAAAAGGGGAGTATATCAGGGCAAGGAGAAATTGTAAAGAACAAATGCATTTTCAAGAAGAATGTGAGACACGATCAACAAGATTCCAAGCCAGGGGTTACTCAAGAAAGAGTATTGAAACTGCGTATAACAAAGCACAAAAAACACAGAGAACCCAGACTTTGACGCAACGGATTAAACCTAATCCAACTGATAAGGTGCAATTCATTACTACATATTGTGCAGACAAGCATTTAATCAAGAAATCTCTCAGAAAATATTGGCATTTACTCAAGTTGGACCCCCACATAGGGGCATTTATATATGACCACCCATCGATAATCTACAGACGAGCCAAAACCCTGAAACAGAGCCTTAGCCCTTCACTACTACCCGAAGACAATAAGGGACAACTGTAACCTGGCTAAAAGAATCCAGTCCAGGTTTTAGAAAATGTGGTACTTGTTCAATGTGCAAACATGCTACATCTATGACAGACGTCTTTAAAGCCGATAATAGACTTCGAATTAGGATACGAGAACAAATTAACTGTAGTAGCAAACATGTCATATATGCAATTATCTGCACTTGCAAGAAAATTTATATTGGCAGTACAATTTGTGAACTCCGCTTCAGGATCAGAGAACACCTGGCAGTGATCAGAAGCCAGGACAAGAATCTGCCCCTTTGGCAGCGCGTCCACCAGATGGACAATAAACAACATATCAGATATGAGATTTATTGGTCTAAAAAAAGTGACACTGGGGTGCAGAGGATGCAATCAGGAACTGCTGCTACGCCAGGAGGAGGCCAAACTTATTAACTTTTTCAGATGTGTGGAAACCGGCCTTAACACCGATAACGAAATGTCATACTTCCTATGATTCCTGAATACTGCATCATAGATTGCCCAAAATTCCCTTGTCTTAATATATTCAATGAGAATAACGTGCCTTTGAATAGGGCAAATGCACTGATATTTCAAGTAGCAAGTCTGTTAATTGGGATTAACGTGTCATTTATATAAGGTTATGCATTTAAGAATGAATGCTGTTAACTGGGAATAACGTGTCTTTGAATATGACAATTGTACCCACATTTCTCTCCATTTCATTTTGAATATTCACAGCCACTCAGCTCAATAACATAATGCTTATAAATGTCCCTCCTTTTAATTTGGAAAGCAGCTAGACATGCTTATTATTCGCAGCTAATTAGCTCAATAACAAACGCATGCGTAACCTGGATAGATCTGCCACGACATACCGAAATCAGATTGAGATCGAGTTGGGAAAGGATTGAAAGTGCCTCCAAAAGGGCAAGCAACATTCCCACTAATGTATGAGGAACGCTAGGCTCGATGGCATTGAATTTGTAACTTGGCATTAACAAATTTGTCTTGGCTTAAGAGCTCCACATGGACTCTAATTCCCAGAATGCACTTGGAACCCGACGCGTGATGCACGAATTCTGAAATGTTCAGAAGTTCGCTTTCACTTACGAGTCTGATGGGACTCAATCGCCAACTAGGTTAATGTGTAGCTGACCAGTCAGCCGATGGACATTGCCCTGATCTGAGGAAGGCACATGGAATGTGCCGAAACACGTGTTATCGCAAAGGGCTATCAATAAATTGATTTTCAATATGTGAACAAGCTCAAGTTATTGAAATCTAGCTTCTGCTGTGGCGCAGTAAATAGATGTGTGCAGTTCCCTTTTTCACTTTTTACAAGCGGAGTGGGGGAACTCAGTGTCTCCGTTTTCCTGCACGCATCATTGCGACACCACCAAGATTGGTTTATACATTTTAAGTCGCAGAGGTAAAAGTGATTTCACCAAAAAGTTCCCTGCACCCATATTGTTTTGAGTTGTGTTTAACTATATGTTACTGTTTTAATTAAATTATTAGGAAATTTAATGTCTAATTAAAGTATTTACAAGTCTGTGTTTAGTTTAAATGTAATATGTGGAAATAACTTGTTGCAAAGAAATATATTTATTATAAAAATATTTTTGTTTTAACAGTTAAAACATATTTTTGCTCGCTTATAAAATGCTCCCATTTTGAGTGGGGCTTCCTTTTTTACTCTCAATCATTTTTCTCTCAATTTATTAAAATTCTCGCACTTAAGGGTGTGATCAGAGATCCAGATAAAACATTTAACAGTCTAGATTGCTCTAGGTTCACGTTTGGGTGAACTCTAGTAATATCCCAGCACACTACACGTATAAATAACACAGTATTTATGTACATGTATGTAGTTGGTGGAAAATCAGAAATGCACCGATGACCTGTATACTAACTGTTGGTGATCTTGACCTCTTTCCTCAAAGAAAAGAGATTTCCTGACAGCAAAGATTGCAGAAATTCTTGTCGTTACCAGAGGGCTTTTCATTATACGTTCATCCTGTCCGACTCTCCTGAGAGCTTTGCTCAGAGGAGAGAAAGATGTATCAAGGGTTTGCTGTACAATGTTGCTACTCTAGCTGTCAAAAAATAAATTCTTTTTAAGAATTAGTAATGTGATTGTCATTATCTACTGCCTTTCTCTTATGCCATGCTTCTAGGCTATTACTCCTGTGAACAGGAAGGAGTTTCTGAAACAGCCTGTACATGGATATTTTACATTTGCACATCTAATGACAAAAAATATCAATTTTACTTCAGACACTGGTATTTTCTGAAAGATTACAAAGATATCAAGTTGGTGTATATTTTCAAAGTATGCATTAAAACCTTTTTGCATGTTCTTCATCCATCAAAATAAAACTACACATCCATGATGCATGTCTTCAACAAAAATCTAAACTTTTAAAAATCCATTCTTTGCTAACATAAAAATCGTGCATTTGCAATTGTACTGCTAATTACTTCAATACATGTTAAACCATTTCTGCTTGTTGTACATAATTTGATTTGGAGTGTATACACTAAATGGTGTGTTCAACTGAACACATCTCTTCTACAAAAATCAATTCCTAGTACATGGTTCAGACATAATAAATCTGAATACATGCTGCTAAAAACCTCCAATTAATTTTCAACTCTAACTGGGTTTACAAGAATGCAGGCCTTCTCCTGTGCTTCTGCACTAATTTAGTATACGTGACATCCAAATAAAATGCGTAGTGCTTCTTGTGTTACTGCAATAACTCTGTTTACAGGATGATTACATGAATGCAGAATCCTTGCTTGTCTCTTGGAAAAAAATGTAAAGTCTTATAAGCATGTGGGTGCTCTAATTGTATGGCTTTTCATATCCATTTCATTGTAGCTGGCATCCCATCATGTGGATGGTATACCATAATTTCTCCACTTTTATTATATGGCTGGCGTTCAGTGCCATTGTTACCATCTTCTGTGTGATTTGGTCTGCCTTTGCATTGTCCACAAGGCTTTCTGGGGCCTGGGTCCAAAATACCTTTAACTCTCCCTCCGTAAATACCTTCCCACTCGAACTCTTCGCTCCTTGCCTGCTCTTTAAACCTTGCACTTGCCACCTTGCTGGCTGCACTACCAGTTGTTGTTGTTTTCAGCCCTTGCTCAGCACTTTCCACTTCTTCCCTTTTCCACTTCTCCCCTATCCCTTGCACTTGCGCATTCTCAATGTCACTGGGCCTAGTAAGATCATTGTTTTGTTCCCCTCCCTCACGCTCTGAAATACTTGTGTATGAGCGCAATACAAATAAAATATATCATAGATCAAAATGCAACGGGATTGCATGCATTGTCCGACCCTGTGCCAAGCCAGAATGTACGCCAATGTATATACATTTAGGTGGCTACTTAATATAATCTTAATTGCAAATTGCTACATTGTTTTAAAAATACATTAGCTCACAGGACACCACTTTACTCTAATGTGTGGTCCTGGCCGTTGCTTTCTGTTGCGGCCTCTGTTAATTAACTCATTCTAATTTTCCTTACACAATGTAAAAACATCCCTGTATCTAACTAGGCTTTGCCTATGTCCAACTTGCTGAAGAATGTTTACGCTGTTTGACCTTGTTCAAATTGCTACTTGGCTTAAAGAAGGGATTATTTTAAAAGGGATTTTAATACATTTAAATATACATGCAAAGTAATATGACCAAACACCAATTACTTGTTCAATGTTGATATCTAAATCAGAAATCCAATATATATATCCAAACTTTTCTGAACCGCACTCCCGGAGCGAAGTACCATTTTTCAAATACACAAAAGTTGTGCTCCACAGATCGTACCACAGTCCAAAAGATTTAAGTTTTAAAAATGTCCTTTAATCATCAATTCGTTAAAAATAGCAAAAGCTCTTCCATCCCTCGCCCAGCCCGACGGAAGTCCACCAATGATGACGCGTTTCGCTACTGCTCGTAGCTTGGTCACATGATTTTTGCCTTCAGAATGGAAACGCTTTTTATTCCCTATCCCTGCAGTCTTTTTTTCTCTGTTGTGCACAACTGGGAAATCAAAAAAGGACTGGGAACACTTTGTGGCAGTGCTGCCTAACCTCTTAATGCAGCCCGCCATTACAGAGTGGACTCGCTGTTCTCCCTAATTAACCATCTAAGTGGGGGGGCGTGGCTAACTGCCATGTAGAGCGGACGTGTCTCCCGAGAGCTCCGCGCTGATGTGCCATGATAAGCTGTCTTTAAGTGACTTTAAAGTGCTCCGGAACCCTCCAAGTTGCACCATCCGCGGCAGAACCTCCTCGGCAACTTTTGCACCGTCTCCCAAGCGAAGCAGAGACGGCTAACACCCCTATCTGGCGAGCGAAGAAGGTCACCGAGCGGATTCAAAATGGCGGCTCCTGCGCCCTGATCCCTTGAAAGGCCAGAGCGCACTACCATCGCTGGCGAAGCTGCCCGCCGGCGGGAGGAGAGGATCCTGAGCTGCCGTCTTGCGCTGGACCCGGAGGAGGGGACCGAACAGCTACACTCATCGATCGAGGGGACCGATCCGGACGTCCTGAATGGACCGCGCCCTGCCTGTGGCGCGCGACCGGGCTTGGGTGTGCCCTGGACAGTCGAGAGGGCAGAGGACCACCCCGGACACCTACATCAGAGGCAGGGTGAGGGGGGCTTATTCTACCCCCTGCGCCTGACTTTGCCGCTGGTGGCAACGCAAAAACTTGGGCTGGCCTCCTCGAGGCGTTGTGACCCCCGCTGTCTTCCTTCCCCCCGCCTGCTGATCCTTCACCGGGGGGAGGTGTCGGTGAAAACACCTGACCCCTGCCTGCAGATTGACGCTCCGGCGGACCGCAAGGCCCACTCCTAGGGCCCCCATTACTTCACAGCCGACGGCGGAGGGGGCCGACGGCGCCTGCCTGATCGGAGATACCTTTGTTTCCCGAAACCGGCCTGCTACCCCGCTGCTTCTTAACATCGCCCTGTTGGCCCTGCGACGGGAACGAGACCTAGCGGCCTCTCAATTGCGCCCCCGGCATTTTCGGTGCGGGAAGGCCCTGTGTTGACGACATGTCCGGCAGGAACAGCAGGCCCAAGCAGCAGCGCCAGACCACGATGGACACCTTCGCAGCCTGTGAATACCTGAATCCTGAGGGCACAAACAAAGCGGCCCCGGGCGCTCCATCTAACCCCACGGCGGCCGCGGCTTCAGAGCCTAGCAACACCCAGATACTCGAAGCCATCAAGCTTTTCCAGGCAACAATGGAAAACAAAATAGATGCTGTTGCCACAGACCTGGGCCTCCTGCATCAAGATGTCCGCTCCCTGGCCGGCAGGACTGAGGCGCTTGAAACACAAGACAGGGAAAACACTGAATCCAAAACTCACCTTCTTCGAGACGTCGACGAGCTTCAGCAAAGGGTCAAAGACTTGGAGGATAGAGCCGAGGAGGCTGAAGGAAGGGCTCGCCGGAACAATATACGCCTTCTCGGTTCGCCAGAGGGTTCCGAAGGCTCCGACCCCACTAACTTCATAGAGACCCTCTTGCTACAAGAGGTGGAAGCTGGCAAACTCTCCCAGGGATTCGCCATCGAGAGGGCCCACAGATCCCTGGCCAAGAAACCACCGCTGGGGGCCCCACCCAGGCCGGTGATAGCGAAAGTTCTCAACTACAGGGACCGTGGGGTCATTCTGGCCTTTTCCCGAGCTGGCTGCCAAATCCAACGGGACTCTGCTAAAATCGCTATATACCCTGATTACACCTTTCAGGTTCAAATGAACAGAGCGCAGTTCATACACACCAAGGCCAGATTAAAAGCCGCCGGGCTGCGTTATATGCTCCTGTATCCTCCCAGACTTAAAGTACTGCATAACAACAAGGCACACTTATTCGACACCCCGGCCCAGGCCAGGGACTGGATGGACGGATTACAGGTCCCTGATATTGAGGAAAGGAAACGGAGACCGAGATAACGATCCTCCTGTCATTCAGGGGGGAACTATATTTGCTTGAACCGTTACACAGCTGAATGGATCCTCCCCACAGAGACCCGGAGTCCTTGTTCACTCCACCCCCTGATTGTTTTCCCCCTTTTTTGGGTACATATACCCGCCCGCAGGGCACCTGGAGACCGATGCACGGTCCAACGGAGCAGAAACGAGACCGTCATAACGAGGGTAACCTCGCTGGGCCAGTTCTATGTTTGGAGTTTTTTTTACAGTTAAGTAGGGAGGGTGGGAATACGGGAGTTTTTGTACACGTTTTTGCACAAGTTGGGGACACGCACTGGGACATATCGCGACCACGGGAACAATTCACATGCAACGCAGCACCTCCTAGATCCCGAGCTCCACCCGCTACACAGAATAAACCACACCACGCCTATGGCTGACACAATAAGGGTCGTTACCTGGAACATCGGGGGCCTGAACAGCTTTGTTAAACAACGACAGGTCCATACTTACCTGAAAAGATGCAAGGTCAGAATCGCCATGCTGCAGGAAACTCACTTAATACCCAAGAAACTGGAAGCACTGGCAAAAACTTGGCGGGGTACCCTAATAGGTTCGACTTACTCCTCCTACGCCAGGGGGGGTCCTGATTTGGATTGCCCCCACTGTTCCTTTCAAACTCACTAGCACTAAAACAGACAACGAGGGTAGGATGGTGGTGGTTTGCGGCTCCATAGAGGGCAAAGAGGTTTGCTTGGTCAGTACTTAGGCACCCAACCATGACGCGACTGCCTTCTTCCATTCCCTTCATGCGCGACAGAATTATGATATGGGGGGGTGACCACAACTGCACCCTTGATCCTCTACTTGACAGATCTGATAACAACCACGACCGACCCTCCCCCCCCAGCCAAAATACTTCCCAAACTAATCCAACAGTTGCAACTCAGTGACCTATGGAGGGTCCAGCACCCTGAGCAACGGGAGTACTCCTTCTACTCCCCACCCCACGCTGTACACACCAGGCTGAATTACATCTTTCTCAGCCTAACGCAACAGTCCATATTTGTTGATGCGCGCTACCTGCCTAGGGTGCTGTCGGATCACTCTCCCCTTCTGGTAACCTGGGAGGTGTTTCCACCCACACACCCCATACCCACATGGAAGCTGAGATCTGAGGCCCTACTTGACTCTGCATTCAAGGAACGCATAAAAGATAGCACTGAAGAATATTGGCAAAATAATCTGCATAGCGTTAAGACACTTGAGCACAACTTGGGGAAGCATATAAGGTGGTCATGAGGGGCGAGATGATTGCAGCAGTTGGGGGAGCCCAGAGATCTCTTACATCCTCGCTTGAGCGCGCAGAAAGGGACCCGAGTACGCTCGAAGGTAGGGCTAACCCATCCCCTGACCACTTACAAAAAATGGCCGAACTCAGACAAACCTGCCTAAATCATTGGGAATCCCTTGGTAAACTGAGTTATGCCAAGCACACAGAAAGAATCCATGCCCTGGGAGACAAGCCCGGGAAACTCTTAGCTTGGCTCTATAAAAGGGAGACCCCCAGGCCACCCATCTGCCACATACTCACCCCTGACGGCACGGCTGTACATACCCAACAAGAAATCAATTCGGTCTTTACTGACTTCTATCGTAACCTGTACTCCGAAGCCCTGCCTCCCTCTGATACCAGGATCGAGGACGCCCTTGACGCCATCGACCTACCTAAACTAGACCTGCAATTGGCTGAGACCCTTGATGAGCCCGTCACCCCCGACGAGGTCAGGGTGGTAATCGGATCCCTACCAGCTGGGAAAACCCCGGGTTCGGATGGGCTCCCGGGGGAACTCTACAAGACCTATGAGGAAACTCTTGTCCCAATATTGGCCCAGGTCTTTAATGAGGCCTTTGAGCGTGGCATCCTCCCGGACTCCATGAACAAGGCCGTGATTATACCCTTGCTTAAACCGGGGAGGGACGGGGCAGATTGTGGTTCTTACAGGTCCCTCTCTATGCTTAATGTTGACTTTAAGATCCTCACCGCCCTGCTGGCGAATAGACTGCGCAGAGTTATCCCTCTGTTGATCCATCAGGACCAAACTGGATACGTCCCAGGGCGCTCCATCACTGAGAACCTGCGCAGGCTGCATCATGTTATCTATAGCACTGAGGGAAGGCCGCAGAAACTTGCAGTGACATCACTTGACGCCACCAAAGCTTTTGATTCGGTGAGGTGGGACTGGCTGTATGCCACCATGGCCAGAATGGGGATAGGCCCTGTGTCCCTTAAGTGGACCTGGCTGGTTTACGCCAGCCCCACTGGGAGGGTACGTACCAACAAAACCTATTCCGCTAAATGGTCCCTACACAGAGGCACCCGCCAGGGGTGCCCTCTGTCCCCAATGTTATACATCCTTGCCGCTGAACCAGTGGCGGCCTACCTGAGACAGGAATATGGAGAGGATGGCATTAAGATAGGCTGGGTGACCCACCTCATCTCTATGTACGCTGACGACACCCTATTGTACCTACGGGACCCTGAGCACATCCTTCCCTATATCTTGGAAACCCTGGACTGTTTCCACAAGCTCACCGGTATCCAGATCAATAGGAGCAAGTCTTGCCTTTATCCCCTCGCAGCACTCTTCACCGATGAATACAGGTCCCTCACCCCTCTGGATCTCGAATGGCAGGCTACTTCCTTCAAATACTTGGGGATAACTATACACCGCAACCCAGCCACCGAACACATCCTTAATACCGTAAGGGCCAAAGACTCTCTTACGAAATCTATGGAGTTCTGGGGCCGGCTCCTGCTTTCGATGGCCGGGAGTGTGGGACTCCTCAAAATGGTCGCCCTTCCCCGCCTATTACATAACTTCACTAACGTCCCCTTCAACACACCCCCCCCCTCTTTTTTCAAAGATCTCAACAAACTCTGTAGGGGCTTCCTTTGGCAGGGAGGCAGGGACAGGGTGGCATTAGAGACCCTCCAAAGAGCGTACGAGAGGGGCGGATTTAAGATCCCTAACTTTGAGCTGTACTTCCTCGCCAGCCAGCTGAGACATGTCACGCAGTGGATGGCGGACGAAAGCACGACAGACACTCGCCTCCTTCAGCCGGCCCTCCGCCGGTTGTTATTCAGAGACATACTGTGGGCCGGGGAGGGTGCTACGAGTCACTGCCCTTAACTCACCAAGCTCGGGATCCGGCTTGAAAAAAGGGCCTGCAAACTGGTCGGGTCGGACGACCCGTTCTCCCCACAGATCCCTATCGCTGCACTCATGGTCAATCACTCTTGGGGGCATGTCGAAACATGTACACAATGGGAGCCCCTCGGGGTGGCCACGCTGGGGGACTTGATTCAAGAAAAGGAAATACTGACTTTTTCGGAACTCTGTGAGACCACGGGCCTCCTGGCAGGACAGTTCCTGTTGCACAGGGTGGTTGTACAGGCCTTGTGCAGAAGATGGCCGGTCGCAGCTGACCTGACTGAGGAGAACGAATGCATCGAAATGATATTGAACTCTGCTGAGGGGGGCCATGAAACCTCACAAATCTACGAAGCCCTGTTATGGGGTACGACCAGGGGAGACCTCAAATGTAGGAGTAGGTGGGAAACTGAACTGGGCCTCGTCTTCGAAGACAAAGATTGGGGTGACATAACCCACTATCATAAGAAGGTCTCCAGGAACGCCCGCTTACAGCTCATTCAACTGTATATCACCAATAGAGCGTACCTCACACCGGAAGCCATATCGAGATTCACGGGAGCTGGAACCCAGTCATGCCCCAAATGCAGTGGACCCAGAGCGGGAATGACTCGCATGTTCTGGGGCTGCCCAGTAATCGGGGAGTTCTGGTCACAAGTGAAGGACAGAGTGGCTGGTGCAGACGTCGTAGTTGAGGTGGACGAGCCTACGGCCTGCATCCTTGACAAATGCAGGCGAAACAGGAAGAGCAAACCCCTATCCAAGCTCACTGACCTTATATACATTACAGCCAACAGACGTATTGCCATGGGGTGGAAAAGCCCCAGAGGTCCACATATGCCCCTATGGTGGGGTGACCTCACGAAGTGGATCATAGTTGAAACCGCGGCATGGGAAACAGCTATTCATGTGCAAAGACTGGATTCCAGCGAGGAACTACACTGCTGGGTGGCCCTGACGATGCCCTTGCTCCACCCTGAGGCGGATGATACGGAGTGGAGTGGAGTGGAGAGAGTTGCCCGGATACGGGCACGAACTAGAGAGGAACAGTGAACTAACCGTGTGGGGGGGGGAGCGGGTGGGGTGGGGTTTTGGGTTGTTTTCTTGATATGCTTAACCAATCGCCATTGATGTTTTTCTGTACTCTTTGTTTATTTCTTGTTATGAAACCAATAAAAATATATTTTTTAAAAATGTTACCCAAAAAAAAAAAAAACATGTAAGTGGCCGTGTAAATTGTAATGCGCCAAGGTTCGCCTATTGTGCTGGTCATTATCCATGCACTCCAATATTCGAGGTGCATAAGTGAGGTTTCATCCCTCCGTAACATTAGTGACATTATATCATACAATTAAAAGCCGCTTCTGCTCACTTTACGTGTATGTACAATGTTCCAAATATACAAGAACCATTAAGTGCATAATGCAAATTCATGTTTTCAGCAACAATCCTGCTCATAATATAAATGGCAGTGGTATTGTATGTTATCTACCCATGTATCAGACATAGCCCGATAATTTGTTTCAGATACCTCAATTCTAAAGTGCTTAGTGCATTACATGAGGTGTTGACACAAATTGCATAGTGCATTCTCACTTTGACCTAAAGAGGTCAGGATGGCCCAATGAGATCCTATCAAAAATGATCGTAGGCACAGTGCCTACCTTCTGGGCTCGGCCACTAGATCTATGGTTAGGTGAAAGGCAAACTGTAAAGGGTCCCCCGAGAGGTATACGGGATAGAATGAGGTGTCTAAAGATTACATCTAAAAGGCTCCCAACCATCATTTGATCAGAGGGAGTAATTAAAATATTACAAAAATTAGAAACGGTGTGTTCGAATTGGCTCTCAGAATATCTTCACTGAATGATTTACATGATTTTTTCACAGATTGTCCAAGCACGTTTGCAATAACATCGGTCATTCACCCAGGAATGTATAAAGTTCCTCGTCGATGTTGTGTCCAAACGGAACTTACTCTCAAAGTCAATAATACATTTTGTCTCTTTTTGCCTCAACAATTTCTCTGTTGCCTCCCCTCGGTCCAATATTAATTTGTTGTAACCCAATGAATGAAAAGTCACACAATTTCCCTCCGTGTTTCTCCCAGAAGTGTTTAGCTATAGGGTATGCAAAGTCATGGTTCTTAATAGCTCTGATATGCTGTTGGATGCCTATCTTCAGCTTGAACTTGATATTCCCTATGTACCAATTGTTACATGTGCATTTCAGTGCATACACAATGTACTCGGATTCACAGGTAATCCTGTCCATAATGGTGATGTGTTTTTTTTAGTACTGGATGTACATATGTAGCACACTCATCCGCAAATATGCATATCTTGGATTTTGTGCATTTGTAAAAACCCTTCTTTCTGCGATTAAGCCACATAGATTGGTGGGAGGTTGTTTCATGTGCCATGAAGCTGCTGACTAGTTTATCTTTGATGGAATTAAATTTCCAGAACGAGAAGTTAGGATAACCCCCTAATGATTGTTTCAGATCTGTATCCACAATAAGTGAGTTCCGATGTTTCCGGATGATGGTTTTGATGGTTTTAGCAGATTGTCCATATGTTAATATCAGGCGAGTTGCTTCCTCTTTCTCCACACTCTGACTTATTTGTACGATCCATTAATACCAAAGATCTGTCACATTTGCGTGCCTTCAGATATGCTCGTTGGATAATTTGTTTGGGGTAGCATTGTTTTTTGAAACCCCATGCTGTCATTTTGCTTTCTTCATCATAGGTACCAACTTCTGTGCAATTCCTTCGTAAACAAATTAACTCACCGTATGGAATGCTCCAGATCAGATTTTGGCAATGCGCACTGTTAGCATGTAATGGGGCATTGACTACCGTGGGTTTCCGAAAAACAACTTTGTTTTGATTTTCCCATCTTCAATCGGGACTGTCACGTCCAGGAAAACCACTTCCTTAGGACTGTGTGTTTCAGTAAGTTGTAAGTTGAATTTATTGATGTTTAGATGTTTCACAAAGTCCATCCATTCTTCGGGAGTGCCTTTCCAAATAACAAAAAGGTCCTCAATGTAGCGATGCCACATGATGACTTTGCTAGTAAACCTTTCATTTTCTTCTTTCCAAGCTTCATTCTTTTCCCAATACCCCATTGTGAGATTTGCATACGATGGGGCAAAGATGGTGCCCATCGCGCTTTCCTGTTTTTGCCTGTAGTATTTTTGATTGAACAGGAAAACGTTATTAGTCAAACACAGCTGGATCATGGCCATGATCATTTCAGAATGTCAGGTGTAATTCAATGACCTAGCATTCAGATAATATGTGCAGGCCTTCATTCCTTGTTTGTGTGTTATCGACGTGTATAGGGAAACAACGTCCATCGTTGATAGAAAATCTGAGTCACATGGCAATTCATTGATCTTTGATAGAAAGTCCTTTTTGTATCCTTTAGATACGAGGGTAGTGTAAGGACAAAGGGAAAAAGGGATTCATCGATATATTTTGACATATTCTCTAACAATTAACCTGTAAGTGTGACGATGGGTCTGCCCGGGGGCTTAGAGATACTCTTGTGGACTTTCGGAAGAAAGTATATCGTTGGTGTAGTGGAATGAGGTCTATAGAGGAACTTAACATCTTGATCTTCCAACATTCCTTTTTCTGACCAATCACGAAGATAGTTGTGGACTTTCTGTTCCAAACTATTTATAGGATTTTCCATTGACTCCTCATAACTGGTTTTGTCATTGAGTTGCCTATTGGCTTCATGCACGTATTGTTCTCTGTCCATCAATATGATATTCCGGCCTTTATCTGATGCCTTGATGATACAATTTGGCAGGAGGTTCAGTTCTTTGAGGGCTTTCATACAGTCCTTCCCAATATTGGGTTTGTATTTTTACACCTCCTTAAGTCTTATTTTCTTCAGATCTTCTATAACCAGGCTTTGGAATGTCTCTATGGAACTACCTGTTATGATCAGTGGAACACATTTAGATTTATTTCTAAGCTTAGTGGTTTTGTACCACTCCATATTGATGTCATGTTCTTCGGATCGATCTCCATTTCATCAGAAGTGGCTTCTCTGCCTTCTTGAAGAAACATCAGAGTAGATAAAGTGTCCAAATCTGATTTGGTCGTCTCAGTACGACCTCCTTGGATAATTTACGTTTTTTCTTTAATGGGGTTAACAGCAAAAAATGTACGTAATCTGATTTTCCTAATGTATTGATCAAAATCTATCCTTGTTTGAGGATAGTCAAACTCAGGTGCTGGACAGAAATTGAGCCCTACGCTTAGTACTAAGCGTTGTGATTCTGTTAAGACATGTTTAGATAGATTAATGATCGACATTTTCAGACTTGCTTCTATGGTCATTTCATTCACTTCCCAGAGCGCAGTGATCTCGGTATTCTTTGTCGGTTTGTTTGCCCCTCTGCCCCCTCCTTGTTTTTTTCTTCCTCCTCTTCCTTGTCCCTGTGTTTTGTTCCCTCCGGTCTGCTTGTTCGTCCTCCCATCTTGACGGAGCAAGCGCATCTCTTCTTAAAAAATTTGCCGGACTGGAGGTTCTTCGCTCTCATTTTCAGTGACATCAGATTTTGAGGCTGTGGATTCTTCATTGGGAGCTTCAGCTACATTGCCGATAGTGGGCATTTTGTGTATTTTCGTCTGAATCCTCATTTGGTCAAAGCGTCTGGTGAATGTATATACTCGACCATTCTCATAATCCTCTTTATCCCTTAAAAATGTGCCTTGTTTCCTCTGTTGTATTTCGTCCTCAAAGGTTATGAGATTTTTGTCTATATTTGTCTTTAGTTCCGAACCGTCTTCACTTAGTTTAATTTTCCCCAATTTGTTCTCTATTTCAGCAATTTTGATTACAATCTTTTTTCTGTCATTTGCTGCATATTTCACCAATATTTCCAGTAGACTTTTTGAACAGTAATTGGTAGCAGCACCCCACTCCTCCAGCATTTCTGGGTCTTGCTCCTCAAAAGAGGGTGTGGTTAATATCCTTAGGCCTGTTGGAATCCTTTTAACATCAATATAGTTCTGGAGGGAGTGCTCCTCCCACCATTTGCTGATTTCTTTTTTGGAAAGCTTTTCATGTTTCTTTAAAAATGCAATTTCATCAGGTTCAGCTGTGGGTGTTATTTTACTCTTCGTTGTGCTTGTTGTTATTTTCAATGTTTTCACTGAACAAACTGGAAGCCAATTCCCTTCTTGTGGCTTCCTTTGTGGCTAAGGCGTGTGTCATGATGGTAGGAAGTAATTTGGACTGAACTGAATGTAACAAGTGGTTCTGCAATGGGACTTATCAACACTCCGTCCACTATTGGAAAGAGCCCCTATTCGATTTGAATGTTCAAATATATTATATTATTCTGTCCTTTCTTTTCGGGTGCTGTGCAACACTATGAATGGATAATTACCCCTGTGTACAAAACATAGGTGCCACCTATGTGCACCTCAAGAGTACGTGATCAACAGAGCACTCATATATATATATATATATATATATATATATATATATATATATATATATATATATATATATACCCAATATATTCAATATATTCAATAGGCAATCTTTCAAAGCTCCATAATAACACTCTACATGTTTGCAGTGAATACATAAACTCCATGAATCTACATGTAGGTGTTATAGTGAAGTTCTGTTTATTTGCAATGGATATATACGCTCAATGAACCTGCATCTCAGCACTATGAAAGTGCTAAATATATTTTTCCTACTGTTTGAAATGGGCTTCCAATCTGAAAACAGATACTCCGTGATTTGTGTATGCTGTACTTAATTCTAACCTCCAGAGCTTTCAGTATACCTCTTGCTGGTCAAATGCTGAATGTAGGGGCTTCAAAGATTAATTTAACTGCAAATAAAGACTAATTTATTTCATTCCCCAAAATCAGTCTCGAACGCAAATAAAAGCATTTAGGACCATCCCCAAGCCCCCATCCAGCAGTACTGCTATGAAAAACAAAACAAATGCAGCATCTTAAAACAAAAAGCTTGAAGTGTGTAGATAAGCAAATCTTTATCATGCTATGGCTATGAAAGAGAAAACCCCCTTTTCAACAATATTACAACCCTGCAGTGGTCAGTGATACATCACATCACATTACATATGAAATGCAGAACTGTTTGATGAAATTATACCTCATCCTTAGATTGCTATGATACGCAAGAAGCAAACTCAACATTGACATTGATTGTTTATTTATTATATGCTTATACACAAGTGTTTCAAAGCGCAACCATGCATGGGAAGGGAAGACATAGGGAAGACAAGACAAACGTTCTTACTGGGCATGGTACATTCAGATCATGCAGGTGAACAGAGAAGGAAGTGTGGGGTGGGGGGGGAATAGGGACAAGTGTGACAGTCCCACCAGAACAAGGGGTAAGTGCAGAGAGATACCACTCTCATGGGTCAAAACTGAAGTGCAGTAGTGCTGCGGCAAGTGCACAGCCCGGGGGCAAGTGCAGGAGACTGGCAAGAAAACTTTTGGACCTGTGAGGCTCTGAAGGTACACCAGGCAGCCAGTTAGCGAAACTGAGCAGAAGAGAGCGAGAGAGCAGAAAGAGGCGGTTAGCCGGGGAGGGGGAGAGAGAAGGAGGAGGCATAGAGGAAAGTCTTGAGGAGTTTCTGGAATTTAAGGAGATACGGCTTAACACTGAGAGAGGCAAGGAGGCTGTTCCAGAGGGAGGCATCTGCAGAGGATAAAGATCTCTTCCCCCCCCCCCCTCCCCAAACTCCCTCTGCCCCCAAGTCCCTGTTTGGAGAAGCGGCTCAACCGCAGAGAGTTGGAGGAAGATGAGCTGAAGGCTCAGGAAGGTGCGTATTTAGGAAGAGAGCGTTGCAGATAGTGGGCCCAGGCCCCAGAAAGCCTAGTGGACAATGCAAAGGGTCTTGAACTTAATCCTTCCAGCCACGGGGAGCAAGCGAAGGGATTTCAGAACCGGAGAGATGATGTCGTGGGCTTGAGGCTAAGGATACGTCTAGCGGTTCTGTTCTGGATGTGTTGAAGAGGACAGAAGGTAGAAGAGGACAGGTTGAGAAAGAGGCTGTTGCGGTAGTCCACCTTAGAGAGGACCACAGCTCTGGAGACAGAGAGCCTCTGGGGGAAGGTGAGAAAAGGTAGAGTGATATGAGGCGAGAAGGAGAGAGTGGAGTCGAGGATGACTCCAGGTTTTTTGCCTCGTTGGTAGGTGGAAGCGCAGGACCAAGGGAGGCCGGCCAGAGAAAATGAGGGAAGGCGGGAGCAGGGGTCCCGATGAGGACAATCTTCATTTTATTGGCATTGAGGCAGAGGTAGTTTGTAGCACACCAAATACTATATGCAAAACACATCTTTTCTACCACATAAATGCTTTCAACATTGGACCCAAAATTGCACATCATCATCATACCATATGTCCGATCACATATGTGTTTAAGGGTCCGTTTGACAGTTGTAATATCTGCTAAAATCAAAGTCAAAAACTTGAAAAATAAATGTTCGTTTATCATCTCTTAAACAAAAACTAAGCAGAAAAAGGGGACACGTGTTCTATTAGCTGATGCCTTGCTGAAGCGCAGTTGTACTTGTAAAGAAACACATAAGCAAATAAACAGTCCTCACTAATCTTGCCCATCACACTACCAATCTGATGGGAATCACTATGGAAAGTTAGCATACATCCATGCAACATCAGCATCGATGGCTGTCCATAGGTAATTTTGTAGGGCTGCAATCTGGACATCCAGGGACTGAAGAGCCAAGGCTGCGTTTGCACCTCTTGTTAGTGTTCCCGCAGGTTCCAACACTAGTTGACTACAAAGGCCACAGCCGACTCGTTGACACAGCAGGTTTCATATAATCGGAAATGTTGATTGGCGTATTTACAAAGATACAGCGCCGAACAGCAGTTGCATTGGCAACTGCCCCTTTCATTGCTTGACCCCAAAGGGGAAAGGTGCCACAAGTTGAACTGGTTTACGGTCCCCGGCACAGCATGAGTATATGCGTGGCATATTTCCACTGCCTCCAACGGAAGTAGTTTCCGAAGCTTGAGTGAGTGCATAACCTCATTGAATTGAACTATGTTTGCAGTGCTCTATGATAACAGTAGCCTCAGGTCTAGCAGAAGTGGAGGCCATCACCGGGTCAGTGACAGATGAATTCCAAGGTGACATCTCTGGATATGTCAGCCGTGCACTAGAGTTTGGGTCTTGCCCAGTACCGCCATTAGCTGCTTGTTGTTCCCCGGCAGCTGCAAAAGTATTGCCACGTTAAGATGGCCGTGTTCTTCAGAGTACTGGCACCGGAATATCTGTGACCTAGTACTGACGAGGAAACATGGCGTAAAAGACTAAACGCCTTTTGATCTTTCTTTGAACTCCAAAACAGGCATTACGAATGTTGTAGACCATCATAGCCATTTAACCACACAATTCGCCCACTGCTTGTGCCTTGGTTGCATCAGTGTATTGTACCGGTTGGTATTTGATTGCTCATTGATTGTGCTGAGCAGTCCAGTCATCTCAAGAAGGCGTTTGCTCATGTGAATTTTGTACCGAATTTCTGTGACGTACTGCATCCTTCCAGCAGTATCTGTGAAAAAGCTATTGTTGAAATCTGGCCGTCCACTGGAAGCTGTACTTCAGTTCTGAGAAGTTAGAAACGAAACATCATCTCTGGTGTATTTTGTAGTCAAATAGTGCTACAAATTGTTGTTCCTTAACTTTGAAATGTTGATGGAACGTTACTTATTTATTTAGAACATTTCAGTGCTTAAAGCCCACAGGCATCTAGGCGCTGTTTACGAAGGATGAAAGGAGGGGGAGGGAACCCACACGGGAGAGAGTTAGTTGAAGAGGTGGGTTTTGAGTTGGTTCCAGAAGGTATTGTATGATGCTTCGTCTTGCAGGTGGGGGCAGGGGGCTACAAAGTGTTACAAATTGTTGTTCCTTAACTTTGAAATGTTGATGGAACAGTTACTACAAGATGCTTAACAACCCTAATGGATTGATGCCTTAAAATCGCAGACTGCATTCTTGAGTCCTAATGGGAAAGCAGCAACCGAGTTTGGACATGCAGGCACTTGATGAGATACCTCGAAAAACAGCATTTTCCTGTAGAATGGGTGTACAAACTTGTAGTTCCATTCACAGAGGATTTTTTTACTGTGACGAATCCTAAGGTATCGTCACTGTTTTAAGATAGATGGAGCCCCTTTCCATGAGGCCAGGGAGGTGAGGCCGCTACCTGAGATTGGGGTGGTACTCAGCGGGGGTATCTCTTGGGGAGGGAGGACCTAATTGAGAGTAGTGACCACAGCGAATGACAGAAGGAATACCCAAAGGGGCAGAGTGACCTAGTGAAAGGGGTTTGAAACCTACACAAACTTTGCATACACAAATGATATTCACAGACCTTGGCATGGGAGTAAACAAAGGCTCTAGTTTAAAGAAAGATCAGGCAAAGAAAACTGGGAGAGTAACCAAGTGAAGAGGGTCTGGGACCAACGCTGAGGAAATACACCCCAAACAGAAATTAAAAGGAATACAAACGTTACATGCACAAGTGGTACTCACAGACCTTCGCAGGAGAGGGGACCGAGGCTGTGTGGTGAAGAGAGATCTGAGAGAGAGAATTATGAGAGTAAGCAATTGAAGGGGGTCCGGGACCCACGCTGGGGAGATGTACCCCAAAGAGTGATAAAGAGGAATACGAACTTTACATAAATCTGAGGCACTCGTAGACCTTGACAGGAGAGTAAACCAAGGCTGTAGTCAGAGATGGATTACACAAAGACATCATGGTGAAAAACCAGCTGAAGGGGGTCTGGGACCAATGTTGGAAAAGTACACCCCAAAGAAGAATCAACTGTGAATTGAAGAACATTGAGTACCCTACTTGGCAGGAGAGTGAGCCGAGAGGAGGCATACTGAGAAAGGGTCAGGGACACTTAGCACAGCTTGGGATAGACAATCGGGCTACTCTTCGTTATGTATTTATTTATTTAGTGCATTTATAATAGTGCACAAAGCCTACAGGCCTCTAGGTGCTGCTTATGCAGGATGAAAGGAGGGGGAGGGAACCCAGACGAGAGAGAGTTAGTTGAAGAGGTGGGGTTTGAGTTGTTTCCTTAGGGTATTGTATGATGCTTCGTCTTGCAGGTTGGAAGGGGCTCATTCCAGAGGGCAGGCACCCTGGAAAAGAAGCTAGCACCACCGGCTACTTTCCTGTTGAATCTCAGGTTGATGATGCAGTGTTTGTAGGCTGATCTCACCGGTCTGGTTGAGGAGTGATTTGTGATGTTTTTTTTCTTCTTCTTTTCAGCCTAGTATTGGGGTGCGTTGTTGGAGATGCATCGATAGGTGATGGAGATTGTCTTGAACTTAATTCTGTCCTTTACTGGAAGCCAGTGAGCAGCCTTTCTCGCCTCCGAGATGTGATCAGGCCTGCCCACGTCCAATGCCGCCCGGAGGGCATTATTTGGAATTGTCTGAATTTTTATATTTGCAATAGTCTAGCTTGGATCCTAATAAGGCACAGGCTATTTCAAGCCGGTTTTGGGTGGTGAGGAAGCGTTTGCTGGTATTGATGAGTGTGATGGCATAGCCTGAGGTAGAGGCCATATGGTTGACCTGTCGGGTCATGGAGAGGGAGGAGTTCAAGTATACGCCTTGGGTCTTGACGCAGGAGACTACCGGTATCAAGTGACTGTCGATGGTGAAGGTTTTGTAGGACTCATGGAGTTTGGCTAGGCGGGTTCGGGGGCCAATGATGAGACGCTCAGTTTTATCGTCATTAAGGCGGAGGCTGTTGGCGGCCATCCAGGTCTGGATAGTTTTGTAGATGGCGTTTATACGGAGGGAGTCAGTGGGGTGGTCACCAGTGAGAGGGATGAGGATTTGGGTGTCAATGGCGTAATTAGTGTAGGAAATGTTTAGGGAGTCAGGATGGTCGAAGAAAGTTTTGGTGTACATGTTGTCGAGAATCGGTAAGACGCAGGAGCCTTGTGGTACACTACAAGAGGTAAGTGTTGGGGTGGCGGCAGACTCTGGAAGTTCTGTCAGCCAGGAAGGAGGCGATCAGCTGGAAGCGTCCGGGGAGAAATGGGCTGAGGAGGAAAGTACTTGGCATAGGATCGTGTGGTCGACAAGGTGAAATGCCGCTGAGGGATCAAGCAGTAGGAGGAGTGAAAGGGACCCCTGATTGTTGGCAGCGTCAAGTTGATTCTTTAGGTCTAGGAGTGCTGTTTCAGTCCCATGTTTTGGGCAGAAACCAGATTGTCGGAAACCCAGAATATGATGGATTTCTAGGAATGCCTGGATTTGCAGGTAAGCGACTCTGTCCATGATTTTCAGGAGGAAGGGGACTGTTGTGATGGGGCGATAGTTGGTGAGGATGGCTGGGTGGAGAATAGTAGTTTTTTATTTTGTATTTTTGTTTTTATTTTATTTATCTTTTAGCAGCGGGACAATCCAGGATTCTTTGAGTGAGGCAAAGGAGGTGTTGATGATGGTGGCGATGATGGGGCAGAGGTGTTCAGCACGTTCCTTGACAAGTGCTGGTGGGCAGGCATCACCCTTGCAGCTGGATGTATTGAGGCCATTGATGATGTGTGCGAGGGTAGTAGTGCTGATGGGTTGGAAGTGAAATGGGGGGGGTGGGTGTAAGTAGTGCCAGGGGAGAGGGAAGGGGAGGGTGATGGGCCTGGTAATGCTTTCATTTTTATTTTTTTAAAATTTATTTTTTTAAATGTTGGCTTGAAGTTGCACAATTGTGCCTGTGAGGGTGTCTTGGATGCTGTTACATCAAGAGTGTCTTTGGTGATGGAGAGTGGGGGAGATGGGGCACTCCAATTCCTTGAGGATGTAGAAGAGTTCGTGGGAGTTGGAGGCAGCTTTGGATATTCTTTCGTTGTAGATAGACGCTTTAGCGGCTAGGATAGATTGCTTGTATTGGAGGGAGGAATTGGAGAGCAGAGTTTTGTTGGCAGTGGTAGGGTCTTTGCGCCAAGCGGCTTCAGCTGCTCTTTTAGCTGCTATGATGGATTGGAGGCTGGGCGTGAACCACGAGTTGAGGTGCACTGTGTTTTTCGTTTTCTTACCTTTAAGGGGGTCTAGTTGGTCGATAGATGAGAGTAGCAAGGTGTTGTAATGGTCCACTAGACAGGTAGTATCCGATGTAGGAGGGATGGGCAGGGTGAGGAGACGGATCATGCGATCGCTGGTTTAGTTGCGTGAGCAGAGGGCCATGATGAAGGCCGAGCAGACTGTAGGCTTAGTAGGGGTGACGGGTATGGAGAAGGAGATGGTGTGATGGTCATACCAGGGGCATGGAAGGTTGGAGAGAATAGAGATGTTGCTGTTGTGGTCAACAAGCCATGTTCTCACAGTGCTTGGAAGCCGTGCCCGCTCAGAGTGTCGGGGACCATGAACACAGTTTGGGAGAGAGTATCGGGCTATTTTTTTCTAATCGCAGTACCTGAGACGGCTACTGAAAGAATGCTTTGGGTCCCGTAGCTATTGCAGTGTAATGTAGCAAAACGTATAAAGTGCAACTAAGGCCCTTAGGCGTCTAGGCGCTAAACACTAAGCAGACATTCAAAGGGGAAGACCCTAGTAATGTAAAAAGAAAAATTAAAAGAGATAGGTTTTAAAGGCCCTGCGAAATGGCATATACTCCCAATTACTCTCAAAGGCAGAGGGAGCCCATTCCAGAGGGTAGGAGCAAGCACTGAAAAAGAGCGACTACCTAGCCGGGCTCACTGGTACCTCGGATGGTAGCGCTCCACCTTGTTTTTCAAGTAAATAGCACCAGTGGTGGTCAGTCTAAATCTCAAACAAAATCTCGAATGACAAAAAGCCCGAAACAAAAATCTCGGAAAAAAAAATATAAAATTTTTTATTTATTTATTTATATATGTTTTTGGGGTCAGGTAAGTAAAAAAAAGGGGTAAAATAAAAAAAATGAAAAAAAAGTGGGGTTGGGGGGGGAACCCCCCCATTTTGGAAAAAAACACATTGAAAAAAAAATTTGATATTTTTATTTTCGGCCTTTTGTATTCGAGATTTTTTTTTTCGAGATTTTGACTATAAACCAGCACCAGTACCGTGAAGTGGCCGATGAGTAACGCACACAGTTTTAAACTCGACTCAGGCCTTTACCAGTAACCAGTGAAGTTGATCTGGGGAGGATGGCTCAGGGGCAACGTGCTTGCCTTGGAAGCAAGACAACACAGGTTTGATCCCCGGGTCCGCGTTTAGAAACCTCTGGGAATTAAGCGCGTTTTAAATGTCCCATCTTATCATATCATACAGCAAGCCTGCAGATGGAGCCATCTTAGGGGCCTTCAGGGCCAACCTGGCCGCTGAATTTTGAAGTACTTGCAACCGCTGAATTTGATACTTTAGTTGCCCTAAATAAACCCCATTACAATAGTCCAGCGAACCCATGATCACCGAAGTAACTATCTTAGCCCAGCAGTCAGCAGGGAAAAACGGGAGACTCTTTCTCAAAACTTTTTTCCAAAGCCAGTTTTACAGACAGCCGCAATCTGAGCTTCACAAGAGCTATTTGGAAGAAGCCTCACCCATAGGCTTTTCACAGACGTGCTGGGAGTCGGGCAAGAGCCAAGAGAGTCGGGCCAGAATTGGGAACTCCAAGAACCGTTAGCCGCCTGAGGGCCGAACACAAGTACCTCGTTTTTTTTCCCCATGAGTTTCAAGCAATTGGAAGACATCACCTGTCTAAAGTGGATGGACAGCTTCTCAATTTGTAGAGTGGGGCTCAGTATTGGGGGAATCCAGGCGAAACACCAATTGTGTATCATCAGCGTACGTGTACAATAGTCCCCCAAGGTCTGCCAGTGGATGCAAGTACAAATTAAACGGAAGAGGAGACGAGGCCGATCGCTGGGGCACACCACAAGGAAGAAAAGAATGTGGGAGCGACGGACCTGGAAGAAACAGTTTGAGTGCGCTCCATAAGAAACGAGGTAAACCATGCCAATGGCGCCCCTTTGATTACCCCACATGCTCGAGGTGGGCAAACAGAATGCCATGATCCAGAGTATCAAAGGCTGTGGAGAGGGCAAGGAGAATCAACACTCCGACCTCTCCGCAGTCCTGAATAACTGCAAGATCACCCAGGAGTGAGATCATGACTGATTCCGTGCCCATTAGGGGTCTGAAACCTGATTGAAATGGATGCAGACAGTTGTTAACTTCCCAAAAATTAGAGCAAAGCAGGGTGATACCACCTCCATAAGCTTCATCAAGACCGGCAACAGGAATATGGGCCGGTAATTATCCACTAGAGTGGGGTCAAGATGAGTTTTCTTTAGGAGAGTAGTAACCAAGGCATGCTTCAGGTAAGTAGAAATCTCCCCTGAAGAGAGAGAGTACCGCAAAGCCACTGTAAAAATAGAAATAGCTTTCAAAGGGAGCGCTTTAAGAATGTGAAGAGGAACAGGATCAAGAGGAGATGCCGATTTGAGCAAATTCAAAGTCTTGGCAACAGTTATATCATCCATAGGTTCCAGCTGGAAAATACCAGCTAGAATAGGTGTAACTAGCTCCATAGAAGAGCTAGTCATCAAAGTGTCGGCCCGAGTACCTGGCTCTTATCAATGATGGCTTGCCAAATACAGCTAATCTTGTCTGGGGAAAAAACCATTAATGGCATCACACTGTGCTTGAGAATCAGGTGTATGTCAGTCAGCTGCTGAGAGGAGCATGCAGCTTCCGTAATCTGGTTTGCATAAAATGCTGATTTTTCTGCAACAATCATCTTATGATATAGTACTGCCTGCTTTGAGGCAGTACGAGCCTCCTGGCGACAGTTTGTTCACCATTTCTGCTCCTGGCAGCAGCAAACTTGCTTATAGGTCCACAGACCAGACTAGTAGTTAACTAGGGCGTGCGTCGGCTTAGATCGTCCGAACTGAGACTCCACTGGGGCTAAAGATTCTGCTACCTTTGTCAAGGTATTAAGAAG
Organism: Ambystoma mexicanum; assembly: GCF_040938575.1. Classification (NCBI taxonomy): domain Eukaryota; kingdom Metazoa; phylum Chordata; class Amphibia; order Caudata; family Ambystomatidae; genus Ambystoma; species Ambystoma mexicanum. The sequence continues at coordinate 201,397,243 of NC_090940.1, forward strand.
GGCAGTGCAGTGGTCTTGCCCGTCCATCACCGTAAACTGATTGTTGATCGCCACCACATTGTCTGCCATAAGGGAAGGATCCACCTTACTCCATAACCAGCGGGTTCGCAAGCAACGGGAAGCCTTAGAAGGGCAGTAACATAAGGTAACAATAAAAGGTACCAAGAAATGATCTGACCAGGGTACTGGGTGGGGAATAAAAGTGGCAGTCGGCGTTGATTCAGAAAAGATAAGCTCAAGAGTATTTTTACATTACAGTGGGTAGGCAAATGATTGCGCAGACTGAAAGAAGAGTCGGCTAAACAAGCCACCAGTTTTTTTTCATATGAATCAGCAGGGCTATTACGATGAAAATTTAAATCCCCCAACAGAACCAGATTAGGATAGCTCAATGCTAGATCAGTATTCGATTGCAGAAAGTCTGTTCCCCAATTAATTAATCTGAGTGGTACATCAATAAGTTATGGATCGACATATTAGTGGTTGCCTGTACTCTTACCGTAAAAAAGTTTGCATGACAAAGATTGCTCTACAGGAATATGCAGACCTTTAAGGGCAACGTGATGAATCACTGCTAGGCCACCCCCTCGACCAGGAGGGGGGTCCTATCCTACCGTATTATAGCATAGGAGTCGGGCAACACTTGACAGACATCTGGGTCAGAGCTAGCTGAGAACCAAGTCTGTCACACACAAGGTATCGGAGGCCATTTCCTCGAGTGCATTATAAATGTCATTACGATGTGCCTCGGCTGACCGTGCATTAATTAACAGTCCTTTAAGGGCCCTAGTAGGGGCAGTCTTCTCTCATCTCCCCAAACCTCTCACCTCTGAAGTCGTAGTCCCTTCTATGTTTTTTATAAAGACGTTAGTCAATTCTGTCAAACATTTCTGGCTCTCCCTCTGAACACCAGGTGGTGCCAGATTGAGGAGTTCAGCACAAGAGTATTGTTTAAAACCCCAATCTAGCACATTTAAAGTAGGGTAACAATCAGCATTTTGACATAACGAACACGCCCAGATGTGCTTGCCTTTCGCGGGCCTTCATCGCGCCCACCCTGCGTTCACTCAAGGCTGCTGTTAAATGCATACTAAAGAGAGGAAGTGAAACGCAGCGATAGAAAAAAAGGACTGACTTGGTCGGGAACCCTAAAGCAGTATCACATTACAGGGTTTATGGTCCATGCATCGAATTCCTTGCATCGCGCATTGCATCAAATTTTTTCCAACTAAAAAATGTGCATCGAAAGCATCTTTTTGTTTTCGGAGGGGGTTGGAGGGGTCCCCCCAACCCCCGTTTTTTACACTTTATAATGCATTTAAACACAAATTAACCCTTTACCCCCCAAAAAATATGCATTCGATGGACATTTTTTAGATGGAAAAATGTCGATGGAATGGCATTGGATGCAATGACCAGCTACCACATTACAGATATACAGAAATTATGTCAGGCTAAAATAGCTAAGGCCACTTAAATATAAAATTAAATTTTAAAATAGTTTTTCCATTTAAGCAACTTAGTTTTTCATCAATTGCGCAACAAGTTTTCACAAATGTGGGCAATATTACTCTGGTTCTCAATTGAGAAGAAAATCAGAACACCGCTTGGGAGTGAGAACCAGGCTATTCTTTATCATCGGAGTATCTAGAAGTTGGGCCTGCCCACCAAGGGGCTGGGACCCTCAAGATGGCTTGGAAAAGGTGTCCAGGCCATTCTTCTTTGCTGCAAGGCCTGCGAATCAAACCTAAGTAAAGATAAAGACACATCCTGACTATTGAAGGCAAAGAGACTTTCTTGCATAAAGTGGAAGGACTCGAGGCAAAGGGCATCAACCCCATCAGTCTTGTAGAACATTTATTTGCTTTCCTACACTTTTTGGCATTTATTTCTTGAACTACGGGGTTTGGCTGCAGGTCGGCAGTCAACGAGACATTTCCCTTTTCATTTTATGTTTAGTTTAGTTTGTGAGGGATAGGTTAAAATGTGGACACAGGATGGTGAACTTTACTTTGGACATTGATACAATTAAATTTGCTAGTTTTGTTGAGGCAGGGAAGCCCCTCTCGGAGGTAGGGCTAGGTAGGATTTCCTCCACCCCCCCCCTGTTTTGTTATTAATAAAGGTCTTTGCCACTCAATTTACCACCCATGTGTCCTAGTCTAACTCCTACACCCTCACAGAACACTCTCAGAAGTCAAAGATCTGTATGCCAATTTATAGTTGTTTGTAAATTGAAGTGAGTAATGATATCATATTACCAGATTCGATGTGGTGGGGATCCAACCCCCCCCCCCCCCCCAATCAATGTGCAAGACATGTGTTGTGTGCTCCATGTTTGTGTGTAATTTCCTAGTTTTAGAGAAAAATATCAAATAGGAAATAGCTTTGCATTGGAGCAAAATTGTGGATGCTCCTTTGTCACATCGGAGGGTAAAAACATAAAGCTGCAGGAGGACATGTTTGGAATATTGCCATTCACACACAATGTGGATGTGGATAGAAACAAGCCTATTTTTTAATAGAAAGACACCAGTATTTCTTCCATCTAGTTTTCTTTTTTTTATAGTAATTATTAATACTAAATCAGGGTGACTGCAGTTATCGGCAGGAGAAGTTGTTTGATGTACAAGCCATGATTCTTCATTGAACATCAATTTGAAGGGGGAGCACCCCTTCATATACTGAGCTATAGCGTGGAGCACTGCAGAGTCATTGCAGATAGACTGCAGTTATCGTCAGTTACTGGCAGATGCAGCAGGGCTCCAGTCACGTTGAGATGGGAGAAAAACTCCACCAGAATAATCCTGGTGAGTTGTGTTTTGAGCCTTGTGCTCTTTGTTGCTACTTATACACCCCCCGCCCATCCCTGGATGGAGTCACTGGCGGGATGCAATTGGGGAAATTATAAACCCCCCTGATCGTGTGCCTTACCTGTGTTTTCTGTGTGCGCGCTAAGCCGTAACCTCCTACCGGTCTTGACCCACATGTTTTGGTTCTATCATGGGGAAACTTAATCCATCTAAGCCAGTCCTCTGGAGGACGGTGTCTCCTCCGGCCAAACAACGGCATAGTCCCATGCCAGCTGCTACCATTAACTCCCTAAATCATCAATCTTAAAAAAGCGAAGCAGGCTACGTTTGTCTCTCTACTCCCTACCCAAAAGAAAATGACTGAATACTTTGAAAAGAAAACCCAAGCGGCCAAATTGGGAAATGAACTGAATGGGAAACTAGACTTGGATAAATGTGATGTACATTCCGTCGGTCTACTGCAAAGCTTGTTCGTGATTGATAATAATGAGTCATTGTTAAATCACTGTCTGAACTTGAAGCGTAACTCACTTGCCCCTAAAAACTCTAGCTTCAATAACTTTAGAAGCACCAATCTATCTGCCACACCAAACCTGGGTCAACTGGCCACACCAGAGTATTCCTAGTACTCCGACAGTGAGGGAGGAGAATCACAATTCACCCTGGAAGATAATTCCAAGTGTGCCATGGTTCGGGTCCACGATTCTTTAGAATCTTCCATGGACAAGATGATATCAAAATTGGATGCCTTATTTTCTCTATGCTCTAAACTTGCCAAGGATCATCTGGCAATTAAACACTTTATGGCTGAGATCCAGGAGGCTATGAGGGGCCATCCGAAGACTGCTAACTTACCCCACAGTAACTATTCTTCGTACCATGCAGCTGGGGGCCAACCACCATCACGGCTACAGGGAGTTGGGCCCCGTATGGTCAAGCTGCAAAGTCCATGAAGCCCGTACAACCAGTGGTTTTGCAAGGCCCCTCTCTAAGGTTCACGGCGGTATCAAGAGAGCAAGCGATGGAGGCTATAGAAATTGAACAATCCCTCCTTAATAGCCAGAATGGGTTCCCTAGGAGGAAAAAGCAATGCCTCATCAAACCAGTGCAAGGGTCCTCAGTATTCAAGGCAAGGGCCCCAACCGCTTCTGTCCCTGTACCGGTGGCCCAAAAGCCATTAGATCTCCATGGCGATGAACTGAGAGTGGGCAAATAGCTAGTCACTAATACTCTGCTGGACGGAGTCAAGAGGCAAGTTGTACTTAATGGGCCCCTGGACAAATGGTTCTCCCCTGCAGGCCCCCCTGACAGAAAATCCTTGCCCTTCTCTTAGTATTGAGGGGAATTCTGCAATGGATTTTGGGGATATGCCCCCCTTGGTGAAATGGGATGCCGAGTATAAAAATATGAGGGTTCTGCCCCCGTCCTGCAAGGTTGGCAGGTCGTTCCAGGGTCTAAATTGAATCAACAAACCTGCCATTTGTGTGAGGAGACATGGAGCAGGTCCTCTATGAAGGAGAGGTGGTACCAAGAGAATAATGGGGGTGGAGGGGAGAAGTGTATTTCCCAAGTGTATCAAGATAGTAGAACTTGAATCCTCATAAACTAGCCCTTTCCTGAATCTTACTTGGTTATTCCATCTATTCCATCTATTCCAGCTTATCCTGGACTTGCGTGGACTCACCTCTGATGACATTTCTACTCTAGAGCTGCCATTTTTGGTAGCCCTCTGAATTGGGTGTTAATAACAGCGGTTTACTCTTTGATCCGTGAGCGAATCTGTTTGAATGCTAAAGCTTTGTTTGATCTAGGTTTTGAGGTATGTTTTGCATTCACCCACTTATCTGCTTTCTACTGTAAAGAGGGCACATGGTATGTATGAGGGTCTGAGCGGGTTCTCGACACTGGAGAATGGCTATGAGGGTTGGGCCTCTAGACCCAAAAGGAGACTCCCGGGTACTTGGTCAGGGGCTCTGTGCAACCTGGACTGAATATCAGTGTCAATCAGCACAGTTCTCCATGATATCCTGGAATACTCAAGGCCACTGCTCATTTGTAGCTAATCCCTCAGGCCTAAAAGAACTTCATCTGCCCATGCTTTCTGTCTTCAGGAAACCTAGCTTACCTCTGCAATTCTCTTAGATGGTTACACAATGTTTCACTGCCTCTCCTCTGCCCCTCTATCTGGTCGCCCTAGAGGTGGGCTTTGCCTAGCGGCTGGGTGTGAATATTCCCCTACCCCTATTCAGGGGAGTTAGGGAAGGTGGCCATTTTTTTGGCAGTAATACTCCCTATGCTCCTGTTGAAGAGTGGGGGTTACCTTGGTGTCAACGCTGTAGGACCCCCCTGGGGGTAATGTGACAAACAATCTTATGAAAATAGTACATGATACACTGCTGGCATGGCTGATAAAATCAAGATTGTGGGATTATATTGACGGGGGATTTCAATGTAGGCTGCCTAGCTGAGGATACCACCAAGGGAATGGGAGGAGCTTTTGGCCATGTTTAACCTGACCCCCACCCCCTTATGACCCGATCATCAGATGTAAAGTTTACATCATCTAATGGGGTCTACAGTAGTAGAATAGATTTCATGTTTGTAAATTCACCCATAAGGAAATTACTACCTGAACTAAGTACACCATGTGTGAGCATGAGTGACCATGTGATAATGAGCATGGCTTGTAAAGGGGGAAAATGCTAATACTATTGATTTCCTGAAGGAGAGCCCATAACCTACAGGGTAACTGGTTAATATGGACTATGACCAGTATGGGTGGATTCAACAGGGCAGTGAACCCCAGGTGATTTGACAGTAGAAACAATCCTGGAGATGTGCCACTGGGACATGGGACAATTGAGGGAGGTCTTTTGGCCTCAGGGACTGAGATGCTTCGCTAAGCGAATTAAACCTTCTAAACCTGGTGCCCATATGATGTGGCTATTGCCTCTAAGAAAAGCAAAGTCGGGGCAGCATTGCGACTTATAAAGCACACTATATCCAACGAGCCTCGTTCCTGCATGGATCAATTTAACACAATAAAAAACCAATACAAGGCATGGATGAAGGCCCATAAAGCTAGCCATATATCTGCTAGATGGCAACTATTCCATATTTGGATTAGAACGCATGAAACGAAAAAATGTTGGCACATGTTACGACTATTCCATGCAGGATCTGAGGCACGGGAAGTTACTCGTGTACCGATAAGGTCAGAGAGGCTTGGCCAGTCAGTTCAATGACCAATACATTAGTTCAGGCCCATGTGGCGGCTTCCGACCTAGAAGGGAGGATAAGAAAAGTTAAAGCATCACGGGCCACTGGTCCTGATGGTCTTTGTATTGTAATCCTAAAAATGGATCCCCCCTTCTGGGCTTTATTGCTGAAGCGCCACTTCCTACACATATGTGAAGTGGGAATTATTCTTACGTCGTGACAAGAATCCCTATTGATACCAGTTTTTAAACAAAGCTCACAAGCCGCTCCGGCGTGCTACAGATTGCTTGCAATGCTAGATTGAAGCTCTAACTGTTTGCAGGCCGGCCTACTCTTGCAACTGCTGTTGGACTGGGTCCAGAACGCACATCTACTGCGACCCCCATCAATCTGGTTTTCGTAAGGGATTTAACATCTTCCACCCCATTTGGATCCTACGGACTCTCATCTCTGATACATACTGCTATTCAGAGGCTCCTCTGTATCTTTGTTTTGTGGATTACAAAGCAGCCTTTGATACTGTAATTCGCTCTTGTTTATGGGAGAAACTGATTGCATGGCGGATAGAATTTTCCCTGTTGTACTTCTTAAAATCACTCTATGGTGACACCAGTGTAAAAGTGAGACTGTCAGGAGGGCGCCCTGACAGGACAGTATCATACCAACGTGGGGCTTAAGCAAGGTTGTGCATTGGCTCCCCTGCTTTATAACCTCTACGTATCCGACCTAGATCTAGCTCTCATTTCTGCATCAAATGTTCCTCCCCAATTTGGCCAAACTAAAACGGTGTGCCTAATGTATGCAGACGATACTGTGATCATGGACGGGACTGAAATAGGGTTGCAACAGTCACTGAATGCATTGTTGTCATATTCCAAATTAAATGGCTTAAAAATCAATATTTGTAAGACAGAGACCATGATATGTGGGAGGCAGTTTAATGACAGCGGTCCCTTTACCTGGTCTTTAGGCAATGCACGGTTGGAATCTGTTCATGCATATAAGTACCCTGGTGTTTATGTACAGGTATCCCCGTCCTTGGTGCTTTTAGAGGAGCAGATAGTAGCCAGAGCTTGGGGAAAGTGGCTAGGCATTAGGAGGATGACTTCCCAAAATGGGTGGAGATCTATTGAAGCACTAGTAATGGCATATAGGGTGTACATAATTCCTACCATCTTATATGCATTTGAGGTCTTCTCCCTTAAAGCAGTACATTGGCGGCCGTAGCTCAAGGCGAAAATTATCTGCTCACTTTTGAACCATCCAAGAGCCGCTCCAGTTGAGGCTCTAAGATTAGAACTGGGCCTTCAGTCGCTAATATCCACCTAGAAAACGTCCACCTGTATATTTTGGGCCGATATAAAATTCTGTTGGAACTCCATTGACTCCCCATTGTACAAAATGTGCTTACAGCCGGGTTACCAAGCCAGAGTGACTTATCTGTCTGAATCCAACCACAAACAAAGAATGGTTCTAACCCAAATACCCAGGCACTATGGGAACCCCAATCCAGCACCTAAAGGAATAGTTACCAAATGACAGGCAACACAAAATTCCAGATAGTGATTCAGTGCCTCACTGTCACACCTTTAAGAAAATCGTACATCTTAATTTCATCCAGCATCTAAAACTATTTGGAATGCGCAGACAACGACAAGTGTCTCTACATATCGTTTGCATACACAAGCACATAGTGACCGTTTATCTAAAAGTTCTTGGTTAATGGATCTGGCGTTTATGGTGGTAAGTCACTGTCAAGATATTAATTTATTCTGTACTGGGATCGCTGATATCCCCTTATTTTTTAGTATTATAAATGGGAAAACTTGTATCTTTGATCACAGCTCTTCCTTGAGCAGGCTGGCGGAGAAGCAAAAATATGCAGTTTATACAAAGGGCCTGTTTGGGGATTCCCTGAGAAAATATTTAATTACGTTTCACGTGTCGGTGCTCGTACGTTTTATCCTCTTGTCTGCGTGTTGACCTTCTCCCGGTACTAGCAAAGACAGAGGCATGGAGGGAAATCAAAAGAGAGGCACACATTTGCCAGCTATGTACCACACAAGTAGAAACGGCGCGGCATGTGCTGAACGATTGTTCTTCCCTTCATGACCTTCATGTAAGGGGATATGCTAGATTTGGTAATTATGGCTGTGACTGGTTTTGGAGTGCCCTGTTTTTGGCAGAATAGTATGTTATCACTGCCGCGTCCTTCCATGTTTGGCTCAAAGAAAAAGTCAATGCACTCGTTTTTCTCCTAATTGATTACTGTCTGAGATGATTGTTAACAATGAAATGTTGATTTTATTTATGTGATTTTTACTATAGGTTTTGCATATTATGACGTATTGTGTGATTTTATTGATTTTTTTTTTCTGCATGATATTTGTATTGATTTTATGCTGTGTGTGAAAGGACACCAAGTGCTTCCTAAATGTACCTACATTTTTTAAAAAAACATTTTCTTTTTCTAAGTTAAAATGTTAATACCTGTCATTTTTGCATTTTTTTGTTCAAATTGTATTTGGCATTGGTGCAAATACTCTATTAATTACACTTCCAATGTATGGCATTCAGAAATATTTCCAATACAAATTTCTATTACTACTTACTTTTTATTTGCACAAAAATATGCTTCTACCTGATGAATGTTTGTGTAAGCTCATGGGTCTCCTAGTGTGTTTACATTTTAAAAATGAAAGTGGTTCCAATCCAGTCATTGTGGGTAATCGTCAGGCTCTAAAAATAATAATTTGAAAAGTAATTTCTTGATCTTTGCAGCAATCAAAGTTTTCTTAAAAGTTCAGACTAGCTCTTTATTTCCAGAAACCTATAATCCTCATTCTTTAGCCAATGCATCATAAAAGGACCTTTTTTATATTTTTTTCTTGGTGCATGTTTGGTGGTCATTCATAAACGGTCTTATTACTTGTCAGTCTTTTCTGTTCTGGGATTCAGCCGGGTTGAACAAACCCCTAGATGTTTTCCATCACCAGACGTATCTTCTTTCTTTATCATAGCAGAATCAAAATACTTATACTTGTAAAAAAAAAGTTGTTTACCATCTAGCAGCAAAATAAAAAGTTGTGGCTCCATTGTATTCAAAGTATGATAAAAACCACTTTAAACCATTGAAAATATGAACCAGGTAAGTCATAAACAAATATCAGCGCTCAATGAATTTGATGTTACAATTTGAAAAAGACAAAAATCGCTTCTGCCGATCAAGGTGGTGATTAAAAACATGTTGTGCATGCAATGTTAAATGTGTTGGTTGTTCTGCCTTCCTTGAGCACTGTAAAATATTCTATAATGTTGCCAGTTGAATGGATTCACGCTGCTTGTTTCTTGTATGTTTTTTCAAAGGAGTGGTGCAGAATATTTGGAAGCTGGTTAATGGTTCATGGCAAAGGGTGGGGGAAAATAAATCCTCCCTTGGCCTGATATGATGGTTTATGGTCATTTCATCTACAAACATTGCATCTAATGCCATTCCATCAAAATGTTTCCATCTAAAAAATGTCCATCTAATGCACCCACCCCCAAACCCCTGTTTTTTACCCTTTAAAATACACCCGGACAAAAATTAACCCTTTACCCCCTAATAAAACATGTATTAGATGGACATTTTTTAGATGGAAAAAAATAGATGGAATGGGTTTAGATTAATTGACTACATACCGATCTGAATATTGTTGGTTGTTTTGTGGCCTAATTTCAGTTGTTCATTACAAATTGTGTGCATAACCAGTCGTTTCTCATTTTTCAAAGAGACTAGGAAAGCATATTTTCCCTTTTTTTTTTTTGGACCTTAAACACCATGTCTTAACAATAGCAAAGTAATCATTGATCTGAAACCAATCTTCTGCCTACAATCTTTGTTCACTTTTAAATATACACACATGATTTGGTACCACGCGTATCATGATCAAAAATGTTTTACAACGTAACTCTCCCGTCTAACATTAGCGATACAGAGTGTGTCCATTCCAGACCTAATTGAATTGCGATAACAGAAATTGAGGCCTAATTTCAATTATCTCATGGCAAAGCAGTCTGTGCATGTTGTGTTTGGATTTCACTTGTACGCTTTCATTTAGAAACCCATAAAATGTTAATTGTTTTATTTCCTTACCAGTGCTGTTTAACCTTCTTTGTCACTTTATATTCATCTTCTAATTCCAACGTGAAGCTTTTAATGGGGGGTACTTTAAAGAAATCATTCTGCATGGCTTTTCAGCTTCCAAAATCCATGTGGCATCCTTTTGCACTAAATTGCAGATTGCAACTTGGACATTAAAGGCTTTGGTTGGAAAAATGCATGGGCAATTCCTTCTGTTCATTTTCAGCTTCTTGGTGTAACATGTAAAAAAATAAATCCTGCTGAAGCAAGGTCACCACGTTCAAAACATATTCCAAGTTATGAGCACAAAACCTTTATCCTCGTCTTAGCGAGAAATGTAAATTCAACAATGTTGTGGCTCTTCTCAATTTTGGAGTCTGCAGCCCTCATATTGTAGGCCTGAAAGCAAAGTGGCATGCAAGTTTAATTTGAGAATTCTTTTCTGGATTTCTCTCCACCACTTTTAAATGCACATATATTTGTGTAGCCATATTCTAAACCAGCATAGTGTTCTGTCATGTTTACCAAATATAATGGATCTAATTGATAATTAATTGGTCACTCAATATCACTTTGACTGTTGCATTCCATATTTTATGAAGTCAACCTTAATATGTGAGACTAAATAACGCTTAATTTTAAAATTTTAATTAAATTAGTTCGCCCTACTGCACATATGTTGCAAAAAGGATTTGTAGCAAATATGAGTTTGTTTTTATGATTCTGTGTACGTTATTCATTTTTCAAACAATTTTTATTTAAAATGTCTAGTTTATATGGAACAATACAACAAATGTAGTTCTTTGAAGAACCTTTTATTCTCTGTTGTGATATCATTTATGTGCAAGCAATTATGTGCAAGCTTAAATTCAATTAATAAGATTCTTATCACGAAGTGCATGAACAAGGTTATGTTAGTAAAAAAAAAGTGAGGTTGCAAAAAACTGCAAACTGCATGGCCATCAGTTTCATCATGTGGGCTTTCCCCTGTGAGCTTCCTCAAGATAATATTGAAAAGTTTTTTTGAAAGTTTTCAAATCCCAATGCAAATCAAATGCTGAAATTATTATGACATGTTGTGTGAGCATGAACTTAACATATATTGTCCAAACACAAGTTAACATTCACTAAATCACTCTTCTGCTCATATATATATATATATACACAAAATAATTAGGTGAAAAATGATTCAAAATTATACACACAATTTAAGCCCCAAATTGGTTTAAGAGAAGGAGATTCGGGGAACTGAGCAAGAGAAGAGGGACAAGTAGAAACAGAAACAAGACAGTTGGGTACGTATATTTGTCATGAATCGTATAAACAAGTCAGTGTCAGCTCACATCAATGCAACACCAGAGCTATATATTCAATGGACTTACCCATATGGTATGTTGGGTTTAGTTTAAATTACAATTAATAAAGAAGTCTTGCGACCCGCTTGTCCTCATGAGTCTGTATAGATATGGAAATTACTTCTCTTCAAGTTCCCAGTCAGCCTATTACTAGGCTCATTCAAAAAGGCCTATTAAGGCAAAGACATCTTTTTTTGTAAAAAAAAAATGCGATATAATGTAGCCGTACCAATATAATATAATGTCCAAATGATCCGAATATAAAACCAGAAACTATCTTACTGCCACATCGATTCATGTATGGTGCTCCCAGTATGTGGTAATACAAAGGTTTTATATGGTCAAGCTCCCATTGCGCATATAATTAGGGTCATGCAACTGTGCCTGTTGCGGCAAAGAGTTTTTGCTCATAGGCTGCTGCATAATATGGCCATGTGTAGCATGCTATCATTAATAGGGACACAATTGGACATTCAGTCAAAAATGGTTTGGGGGGGGGGGGGTCTTCCCATCACAGTTATTTGTCATAGTCCACAATGATGGATATATTAAATATCTGTTTTGTCAATCTCCCACTAAGCCTGTAATTAGGCACAGGGAGTTGCGTAACTAGTTGGCATGCAGGAGTCTCATTCCTTATCAGAATTAACCAGACAAATCACTTCATCAACTAAGAACGGCCATGCACCACCACCCACAGAATCGAGGAAGAGCTATCTATCTGTCAATCCTTTCTAAGTCTGGGCCGAGTGAGGTTTTCCGTTTTATCTGTACGTATGTGTGCAGAACGTGAGCTGTTTGATGAATTTGGGTGGAATTGTTTACATGAATAAACAAACTGGACCCCGCTAGTTTTCTTCATGCAAAATAACTTGTGGACTTATGCAGTATGCTTTACTTATTTATTTGTGGATCTGATTCCAAGTGCTCACTATTTTAAGGATTCACAATTTAATTTGTGCTTGCTTTTAATGTGTTTGAGGGACACATGCTTGAGCATTTGTTAATTTATTAGCTGTCTACTATAGATTGCTTAATAGTACTTGAAGTTCGAGTCTTACTCATTATTAGAATTGGCATATTTGCAAATATACTGTGGGGCATTTATTTTTGACCTATTATCTGGAGAATGTTGGTCTTATTATTCTGTATTTTTAGACCTTTTGTGGGTGAATCAGTATGTCTTTATTTTTTGCTGGAAAAGGGGTGCTTTCTGGTATGTACAGCTATAAGCACAGCATGTCTAATTGTGTTCAATGATTTCTGGTCATCTGTTCTGCTGATCGGAAGCAGAATTACATACCTTGTTTCCATGCCCATAAGACCTTAGTGTATATTTAATTGCAATAAGATCGGATTTTTTTTTTTTTTTCTGATCACAATTTGTGCTATTTTTTTTGGTTACTTTTGAATGGAAAAACAGCCTTCGAGCAGAAGCATCCATTGCAGAGCAGTCCCTTGACATTGCACTGTCTTGTTTGTGAAAAACACTACTGCCGCTTTATCATCTTCATCAATTTGTTTATTGCGGAAGTAAATTGTCCATAAAACAATACAGTTCATAGAATAGATTATACTTTTGGGTAAAATAGAATAAAGAGGGAACATCCCATAAAATCAAACACAATAACACAGAACATAGAGTGCGAGAAAATCAGAGACCAGCATGAATCAATTAAAAATTGTTTTAGTGCAAAATGATTACTTCTTATTTCAAAAGCCTGCCTGAGATATGGCAATGGTGCAAAAGCCTGCCTGAGATATGGCAATGGTGCCAAGCAACAAGAGGTGAATTGGCTGTTAATAGGGCGTATAAGTCTGGGCGACACTGTGAAAGGTCAGCCTGTCTTGGGATCAATAAAATTGTTCTTTTTCTAACATGATGGTAGACTGTGCAGAACAAAATAAAAGGCAACAGATCATCATTTGCTTCAGAGCACACTGGACAGCTAGTATCATCACGCTGTTCTAGAACTATTGCAGTTATGGCTTTTAATGGAATACAGTTAAAACATGATCTTGTGATTTTAAAATGTGTCATAATTCTTATCGCTCCACGGAAGATAGTCATGGATTATATTTGGGGTGCAAATGATAAAATGGCTGATTCAAAGGAGTTAAAAGCGCTCTAGACTCTTCTATCTTCGACTGCAGAAATTGAGTGTGCGTTAAAATCTTTATACATTGTCTTGTCCAGGATACAGGTGGGAGTCAAAAAGTAATTGGGCATTAATGTTTAATAAATTGTGCGGATGTATTGAAGTCACGGAATCCAAGAGGCACCATTCTTGGTTAAAATCACTTTAATAATACACTGGGTTAGTATAGCCATAGCAATCAACCAAATTTGCAGGCAGTGTGGGGCTGGTTCCAGCAATCGGTTATTCTCCAGGTGACTCGTACCAAACTCATTGTGGACCACAAAGTTTGAAGTGGATCTGGGGAGACACAATAGCTTCTTTAAATAATAATTTTCAATAATTTGCAACTTTGAAACATTTGAAAAAAAAACATAAAGACAAACCATATTTAATAGCTGCTTTCGTTTTCATACAGTGCATGTTTAAAATCATATTTAGCGGTTGCCACTTCCCGTACAGCAAGATACTCCAAGATTAGACTTTCATTCTCGGGACCGGTTTTGTAATATGGCAGCTTCCTGTTAATGCCTAGATATTCAAAATTCCGAAAACCCTAGGTATAACACAGTTATTGCTGAACATCGCAGGCATTATGCGTGATTTTTTTTTTTTTCCCTGACCTGCATACCATAACAGCAGACTTTACTGTATTCACCCAGGGATCTAATTGATTCAGAAAGCGAGTTTATACTTCAATTAACAATTGTAGAGCTCTCGGTGCACATGCTATGAGCACTGTGTCGTCTGCTTAAGCCAGGACGGGCAAAGCATTGATACCAAACTTGGGTACCTTGCATTCAAGATTCACAAGTGAGTTGCATAAACCATTTGTTTATATAATGAACAGAGTAGGGTGGCTAGCACGCAACCCTGATGCACTCCGATGATATTGCAAAGTACAGGGTGCAACAACCCTGTACCACTTCTGATACAGCGCTGGTTGTTTTGATACATAGGAATTAATGTGTTTCGCAAGTCAGTTGGGTAATCCAATGGCTTGAGCAAGTGACAGTTTGGCCCTATTTATTTGGTCAAAGGTCGGGCTCTTCTTTTTTTTTTTTAAACTTTATTTAATACTGGCATTGACACATTACGGGAAACACATGTTCAGGAGGGGTGTTACAATTCACAGTTTTAGCAAGATACATCTTTAGTCACTTTATACAAGATGCAGGGGGTGAGATTAGTAAAAAAGAGGGAGGGAGGGGGGAGGGGAAGGAGGACACATCGCAGCGAGTCATACAGCGGGACTTGGCGCATTCTCAGTTCCTTTCTCCTCTTCTGCTGCCAGTAAGTATTCCCTGAGGTGGGCCCATATGTCCTTGGGCCTAGCCGTGGACTGGATCCCTCGCACATATGTCTCTTCACTTTCTTGTGTGTGAATTAGATCAAGTAGCCAACTTTTGTGAGTGGGGGGTTCTTTTAATTTCCATTTCCTAAGGATACTCCGTTTAGCCACAGCTCCCCCCACTGCGAATAGTCTGCGAGCCTTAACCGGAGCCTTGCTGATATCTCCCAGAAGGTATTTCAGTGGTGAGAGGAATGTTCATGTTTAATATGTCCTCCATGGCATCTGCCACTTCTGTCCAAAATTGTTTAATTGGTGGGCATTCCCAGTACATGTGGATGGTTGTTGCTTTGGTTGTGCCACATTTGGGGCATGCTTGTGGTTTGGTGGGGTCGAACTTGGAAATTTGTTTGGGAGTAATGTGTAGTTGGTTCAACATCTTGAATTGAATAAGTCTGACATTTTCACATAGGGAAATGGTTTATGTGTGTTTGCAGTAATTTGCCCATTGTTGATCCATCTATTTGAATGTTCAAGTCTCTTTCTCACTTGGCCCTCATTTCGTTCTTGGATGGAGTGTTGGATTGAGCGATTGATATGCTCTTTCTTAATGTATAGGGAATATGCAGCCACTAAATACAGATTCAGGACTTGCTCTCCAGTCCCCTGGCCTGATTGGAATCCTAATTGGATATCTGCCATGTTATTTGATCATACCCAATGTAGCTTTGTGTGCGCGATGGCATATTGTCTGGAGCATAAGCATTCTGTCTCAGTGCTGGTTTCTCAATCTCATGAGACGGTACCCGTTAAATAACTCTTTGTAGAGAATTTTGAATCCTCTCAATCTCTCCAGAAAACCACATTGGTTCTTCTTTCACATCGTGTGCAGCTTGTAACCCCATGAATTTTGTAACTGCGTTGAATGTGAGGTTTCCTTCTGCCCGTACTAATGTAGGATTGGATTCGGTTTTGAAAAAGGACCTCATAACTTCCTACTAGGGCTACATGGTATATGTTTAGCAAGGGTACAGCACTGCCTGCCATACCTAGCTAATTTCTTAATAATAACATTTTAAACTATGTTTTTCATTCAATGTTTTCAAATATGCGAATAACTGTTAACTAGATAGACCATATGTATTAACATTTGTCATTGCTGAAGACAAATTAATTTATGTATCTAGTGTTTTGTATTCTACATGTATACACTTGAATCTATTATAGAATGGTGTATTCATTTTCAGCTTTTAAGATTAATGTGTTTTCATTGTGTTGAGAAGCTAGGTTTATCTAGTGATTGTATTCTAGATATGTACACCTGAATCTATGGTATAACGGGGTAGTTTTGCTTTCCTTAAAAATGTAATCATCTTGCCTTCAACAAGAGAGTGGACCTCTTCAATTGGTACTGGAGGGAGAATATTATTTAAATAAGTAGACTGTCCCGTAGATCTACATGGTCACAATGAATCAACCACATGGGGCCAATTGGTTCAAACCAGTGGAGCCTAATGGATAAAATTCATAGAGCCCTGTTTGACATTAATTCAATGACCCCTAGTTGGACAAATGTACCAGAGGGCACCCTGATATGTAGTCCAACCTCTGGTAACCTCAACCTTTGCCCCAAATAAAAAAAGCTTTCCTCAAAGCAAAGATTATAGACCACCATGTTACCAAAGGGCTTTACTTAAGCAATATGACCCGAGCGGCGGAGGCATTACCGACTCAAGTCGCAATATCTGCATGACCGGGGCACTAACGGCATTTTTTTCTGTCTCTGTCCCGAAACGCTGTGGCGTTTCGGGACAGAAAAAAAAATAAATGACCAAGAAAATGGCAGCCGGGAAAGGGAAAACGGAGTCCGTTTTCCCTTTCCATGGCGTCCGCTCCTGAAAAAGGATCAAAAAGAAGGTAAGTGCGGTTGGGAGGGTGGGAATGGGACGGGAATAAATAAAAAACGTACCTGAATCCCCGGCGAGGGTCAAGGGAAGCCTCCAGCCATGTGGAGGTGCGGAGCGGGGATGGAGGCTTCCCTCGTCACCCGCCTGGGACGCAGGAACAACAAGGTAAGTGGGGGTGGAGAGGAGGGAGGAAAGGGAATAAAAAATAAAAATCCTTACCCGAGTCCCCGGTGGGGGGCGAAGGCAGCCTCTCAGCCGCGGGGAGGCTCGGAGTGGGGATGGCCCCGCTTCCAGCCTCCTCACTAGCTGAGGGGCTGACACGCCCCCCGAAGAGGACAAGGCGGCTGGAATCCCGGCAGAGAATCTAACGATTCTCGGCCGGGTAAGGACCCGGCGAGAGCCAATCAGAATGCGTGTTGCATTCTGCTTGACTCTCGCCGGTTACTAATATTTATTAATTCATCCTACCTGACTCATGTTAGAGCTTTGCTCAGAGAAAGGTCCATCAAGGATTGAGTGCAAAATAAATGTGACTACTTCTCCATCTCTACTTTATCATGAACTGTGTGTCTTCAGTAGAATTGTGTATTGGTAGAATCTTCTATTATGCACCTCTTTTCTTGTTTAGTTGTTGGCAGTGTGAGGCGTCAGAAATGCGAGACCGCAACAAAGGTATAGTTTTCTCAAGAATTGCCATTTTCGATTAAATAAAAAGGGGTGGGATACATGACTATCTTTCCCTAACCTAACGTGAATGTTCCTACCTAAACTAAAGCCAAGAAAACTGACCTAGTGTCCAAAAAGTGCCTAACTCGCACACAACAAAATAATTCAAGGAATATTTGGCTGTCTTCAGTTAAACAAAGCAAAATACCAGTTCAAATTTAAAGGTTTCAAAAAGAACTTCTTGTAAAAAGGGTTGGAGTCCCTTCTCCTGGGAATACCTTGAGCAAAGTTCTGATTTGACTCAATGAAGCATAAAAGTCTTTCCCATCTACTTCTTTCTTCCGCTTTGTAGAGTAAATGTCTCTTCCACAAATGTTGGTTCACAATTCCAAAAATAACTGTTGGTTTCTACAGTATCCTTCTTAGTGAGGCAAATCTCTCTCTTCCAAAACACATGAACAAGAATAACTACAACTACAGACACCCTTAGTGGCAATATTTGTTCAAGATTCCCCATGCCAGCATTTCTTGTGATGAGGACGGAACAGCCGTTGCCTCTTCTTACAGTCTCTTGACTCTTGGTAATGTGGGTTCCAGTTTTCCCCAAACTGGAAACTCAAGATAGGAGACTTGTTTTCAAATAGCTTCTTATCTACTTCTTGATAGCCTTTTGGCTGTTGGCAATGTGGGTTTCAAATGTTCCCTTGTTGGTGTCCCATATAAGGAGAGTTGTGCCCTTGCTGCCTCTTTATAGGTTCTTCACAGCCTCTTGGCTGTTAGCAATGCGGGTAAAGGTTTCCCCCCAAATAGTATCCCACATAAGAGGAATTACCCCCTTGACACTTCTTTATAGTTTTTTACTTGTTCGTTATTCAAAAGTGTAGTTTAACAGTTTTTTCCTTTTCAGAGTGCCCCAGGGTCAGCGTTGGCATCCAGCCAACTCACTGGTCCTCTGCAGCATCTCCTCATGGACAGCTGCTGTGGTGGGTCTCCTGCATCTTGCCTGCAATGCCTCCAGCTCCCTCGTGCTTTTGGTGGACTGTCCGGCTCTTTCCTGGAGCTCTGACAGTTTTGGTAATCTTCCACAGCTTGTTGCACACCAGGATGCAATACACTGAGTTGGGAGCATGTCTCCCACTTCAGCTCTGCTTATTCTCCATACGCAGCTTCCCGCTGCACGCTGAGGAGTCAGCAATGCAAGGCGGACAACTGTTTGATGATAGTTCAAAACGTGAACTTTTCATTATGAGACGCATGAAGTAAAAATGCCTCACTATCATTACATTGCTGAGGATTTCCCTGCCTAACCAAATCTGAAGGGAAAAACTCGAACACAGGATGCCAGGCCCTCACACTAAACAACAAATGCACAAAGAAAATATATGGCAATTTAATTAACAACAACAGTCACAGTTTATTGATAATCTCTCAGTAACCCGGGTATATTCCCTTCCCCAGAATTCAAAATGAATTCTACTTCAGTGTTCAACCAAAAGGAGAAATAAGAAAATCCTTGTAGATAAGACAGTCTCAAATCAGTTCTTGATGTTTCAATGTCCAAGCAAAGTTTTGTTAACCAAAGTTCCAACAATAGAAAACCTTTTCTTCCTGGTGAAAGATGGGCTTTCCGCTTCCTCAGAACATCACCAATGGTAATCCCAGCCACAATGTTTTGTCACCACTTCCAGCAATCCAAGAAGACTTGCCTGAGTTCACAAGAAATGTAACTTCTGTCACAGTTAGTGAAACGCAATTCTTGATTAACAGTTGGAATGTCTTTAGTTACAGAATTAGAATTCATTATAGGTATATTTGTCAGGATGATTTCACAGTGCGGCTACTTCCATTTCAACAACTTCACTTCTACTCAAGTAGACCATGAGAACAGTCTCCTTTGCCTCATATTACTCCATTTTGCTTAGGCCACTCCAATTATGTATCTACTGACAACCAGATATACTACCACAGCTTCAGTAATCGGGGCTAGTACCACAGCTTCAGTAAATTAGGACTTCAAGACAGTTCAGACAAGATTCACTTTCAAGATTCACTTTCAAGGACTACAACACCTTCTAGTAAGCAAGGCACTCTTCCTCTGAATATTTCTCTTCAAAAGGGGCAGACTCTTTTTTTTATTGTGGCAGACAGACCAGAAAGGCAATCTAGCAAACTAAAGCTTACCTTTATGACCCACGTCTTTCTTCCTTTTTGCCAATATAGGTTGTCTCCTTTTAAAAGAAACTTTACAAGCAGCTAATTTCCTTTCCCCAACTTTGCTTTCACTTTCTGTCAGATATTAGTCCCAACGATTACCCAAATGCCTTGAAGCCACTCTCTCGGCTTTAGGTAATGCTTGCACAATTGTATCTTATGCAAGGTTGAACTGTTATTGGGTTTAAAATAATAGTGAGATTGCTTTTGGCTCTGAGAAAGAGTTGCTTTTACTCTTAGTATGGGGAGAAACTTGGCTTGGGCAATGCGTGCTCTTCCCTTCAATTGTATCAATGCTTGTTTTCCTCTTCGGTTGTGGATATCAAATGTATGACTGCGTGAAAGTAAAGGATAGAGTTTTTTCTTCCTTTGGGATTCATAATTAGGCACACACGACCACTTTTTGTTACAGTGTTCAAAGGTTGAACACTTCAACAATGGTTTTATCAACGTTTGGTATGCAGCAATGGCCTTCGCAATGTTCACTCTTCTTAATAAGCGACATGCGACCATTTCTTCATAAGGACTTCTGCCACAACTTCTACTGCTTCTGGCTTCACGGGGACCCACACCCTTCCTCACTGAAGGGGTCTCAGGTCTGACCACATTGACACATACCGTGTCTCAACCCACGGAATCTCTTCACCACCCTCTGCCTTGTCTCCTCCTAGGTGATCCTCCCACAGTACACCACCCCCAAGGTCAGGATCAGAAAGCGTCTGCCTTTCCCTGGTCACCTGGGAGTAGACGCTAGGCAGGGTTTCATTGAGGGAGCCGTCGGATTTTTCACAGCATACTCTGCACTGCTGCTCGCCTTTACTCCTCGAGTAGGAATCATATGGCATTCTTCTTCCTCTTCGTTATGCGGCAGCCCCAGCATCTCCGGCGTCCTCTGCTTCATCGTCTTCTACAATGTCTCCTTCTCTCAAGTGTAACTCGCTCCTAAGTTTGAATGTCCTGCTCAGGTGCCTTGGCCTTTAACAACTAGACCGCAAATCCAGATTCACAGCCCTTTTAATCCTCACTGACTCTGAGCCTTTCTTCCTCGTTCCAGTACCATAGGCATTATGGGTACTGAAGTCAATATTGGATTGAACTGCAGTAACATTCTTTTGTTTTGTTTTACAGTTGGTTCGTTTTGACTGCTTTGTGAACTGATAGTTGTCAGAGTAGGTGGTTTTGGAAAGGGTTTGTAATTTAACAATGGAGTGAGGATTTCTACCTAAGGCAGAATTATGGCAATTAAAAGATGGCATATTTAATTCCTGAACTCCCAAAGTACCAACCTTATTCTGTTTAGATGATTTCTCATAACATTTTCTTTGGTTAGTTGTATGGGAGGGACTTGTACATTGACAGCATGCCAGCATCCCATTAGGTATTTAGGAATTATAGGACTCCCATCCTCAGAAGAAGAAGATGAATATTGCAACTCTACTAAAGGAGTCACCACATCCCCTTGACAGCCATCTCCTCCCATGTGATCCTCCCTCATGATACCACCCCCAGTGTTAGGATCAGGTAGCGGCTGCCTTCCCCTAGCCACATGAGAGGTGACTTTCGGTTGGGGTTTAGTGATGACTTCACAGGATTCATCACAGCAGCAAGAAAAGAACATGAAAATACTGAATCGCCAATAACTCTCCCATGCAATCGCTTCCCTTGCAGGCCCGTTGGTGACAGCAGGTCCTCCTTTCTTGCTGCTTCTTCCTTCACAGAGAAGTGTTTTTGAGGAATGACTTGCCTATAGTTAACATTATATGCATGCAATAATAACAGTAAGGGGGCACTGTTTATAAGGCTATTTGTATTGGAAAGCCCATCATATTAACTGACCGGCATTACATTATGATTTTGAGGCTGGTGGGGTGCTTGTGGCTAGGGGAAAGAGTGATTTCAGACCTTGTTGCACTCATGCATGCAGAGATCTCCTTAGTATAGACCCCAGTGAGGATCAGCACCCAGGGGTGTTCTAGTGTATGCATTTCCTTACAGGGAAGGAGCTTGTGTTCACCAGTGTCCTGCCAGCAAAGCACCAGAAAAATGATCATGAGGGCATGGAAATCTTCTGCTTCCTTCTGTATTGATGAGTGGGTGGAAGAGTTGTTAATCCTATCAACGTACGAGAGAGAGCTATTTATAAGCAGTTGGGAGACAGTGAAAAATGTACAGACATATGGGGATCTTTCCTAGATACTTATGGCTATTGTTCCAATTATGTAACCTATTTTCAGTACTGTGCACTCGAGTTTGATAAACCACCCCCACCCTTTTTTTCTCCTTTCTCTACTCCCTCTTTCTTTATATTAGATGTCCACTTTGGTGTATGCACATTGGGATTATTGTTTCTTGATTGCTCATTTGTACATCTATATTGACTGTGTAGATTTTAATACTGTTATAAATCATTTGCGGAATTTCATGTTACTTATTTCTGTGAAAATAAAAATCTTATATCAAAACTAAAGCACCAGGAACTTTGTTTCAGCACGATATGAATTTTACCTCGCTCGCAGACATAGTTCGCAGCCCCTGACTATTGAAGAGATCAGCTATTTGGGGGAAAAAAGCTACTAGAATTATGGAGCCATTTGAAAATCTAGACCTTGAGACTTCTAGACCTTGAGGCAGGACCCATATTAATGGAATCCGAAAATGAGGAAAATGCCTGGCAAAAGTTGTTCATGCATTTCATTGGGGGGGTAACGGTGTCTCATGCAGTGACGTCCTCAGTGGGGGTCCTCTAGCCAAAGCCATTAACTTATGTGAGGGGTCAGAAATTTGAGACGGACACAAAGGTAGAATTTTCTCAAGGTTTGTTATTTATTAAATGAAAAAGGATGGGACAAATGCCTTTCTTTCCCTATCCTAACAAGGAGATCGCTTGCCTAGCAAACTAAATCTAAAGAAAAGTGACCTAGTGTTCAAAAAGTCTCTGACCCTCACACTATTAAACGCAACAAAATTATACAAGGAATGTATGGCTATCTTTGTTTTAACAAAACAGTTTATCAGTTCCAACTCAAAGGTTTTTGAAAGTACTCCTTGCGACAAGGGTTGGAGTCCATCCTTTGGATCTTCTTTTTTAAATGTTTTATTATTGTTCGTTGGAGAAAACTCAACCTTTCAATAAAACCTCCGAATACATCAATTAAAAAACGGCAATTGAAACACAGCAATTAAAAAAGGCAGGGCAAGAAAAACAAAAGGATAACCATATATTTCATTTCTACCCTTCTCCCTTTGACCTAAAACACAGCTGGAGGCCAGATTACCATTGCCTTGGCTACAGATACTTTCTTTCAGAAATTCAGGTCTGGAAATCCAGAAATTCATAATGCTTTCCCTCTATTTGCCATAAGTACCCTTGTTATTACTATACGCTCCATGGCAAATGGCAGAATTGGTTCTGATAACTCTTATGGCTGCCCCAACCATTCTCTGTCACTGGTTTTAGAAATTGTCAGGGATCATGCCTTTTTGCTGCTTCCTGTTCTGAATTCGTTAATGAATCACCATGAGTCGTTACACCAGCTACTATTATCCAACAACCTGCTCCTCGTAGCTTAGAGACTCTCAGGGATGGATGGGTATCCAGAGGCGTGTTTGCAATCAGCTGCTACACTCAGAAGGTCATGGCCCCCAGTACCATTTAGCCTGGAAAACCTGGATTAGCCAGTGTGTACAAAGGAATACAGATCCCCTCCACACACACATAGTGAATACACTTGCCCCATGGTGACGGGTATATTTACCAGTGATTTTGGGAAATGGTGCGTGTTACCATAAGCACACTTCATATTTGATGCACTGCTGCCACCCAAAGGCCAGGCATGCACAGTGAAACAGGTTTTCCCCATTTTCTGCAAACAAATATTGTTTGTAGTAAATGTCAAATGATATGATATGATAGTTTATATAGCGCCTATACACAATGTGTTTCAAAGCACTTCAAGGCAAGGGAGGGAGCAAGGGAAAATACAATGACATTCTTACAGGCCATGAACAGTAAGGATGTGAAATTAACTATCGTACTCTGCCTGACGACATTTCCTGATAGTGCAAGACCTAAGACATAGATAAAAAAGGGAGGGGGGAGAGTGGGAAGGAAATGGAAACAGACAGGCGACTACCATTCTAGGCCTGATGACATTTCTGGTACAGCCGGAGAAAACAAAAGGTGAGGGAGAAGGGTGCAGAAAGGGAGGGGAGGCACAAAACAAGCGACTATCATACTAGGCCTGACAACATTTCAGATAGTACTGGAGGGGGGGGACATGTAAGGGGGACGGGGAGGAGACAGACGAGGTTGCTATCATACTAGGTCCAGGGACAATTCTGATAGAGTAAGTGCATAGAAGAAAGTAAGGGGGGGAGGGAGAAACATCCCCATACTTTCCAGCAGGTCGAGTAACATGGCAATGGTACTTGCCCGGCCTAAAATCTCCTCGCGAGTAGGCTAATAGATTTTGCGAGCCCTGTTAATGTGCATTGTGCCCTTTGAGAGAGTGGGATTTGTGTGAGCTTAAGGTAGTGTCTTTTCGCCCGCCTGGAGTCTCCTTTGATATGGTCTGTCGGACTAAGGCTGCTTACAATATGATTACATTTCCTGCCTTTCCAGACCATTCAGAAAATGTGTGGTTAATTGTTTGAAGCAATGTGAGTTGTCTAGAGTAGATTTGAGAACATGGAGTCGTGCAATATTAATTTCCTTTCAGAAAACCTGTTCACCACACTCTTACCCTACCATGGCCATATGTGCCACATGGTCCACAAAGAAAGCAGAAGTGGACATTACAGTGTTCTAGGCTCCTTTTCCCAAGGAGTGCAATGGGATCATAGCCCTGTTAAGCTGAGGAAAAGCTTGAAAATATTATCTAACCAGCTCTCTGATCACGCGCCTTCTGTGCAGTGTATTGTAGGGTTATTGTGCATACTCCCTCCATGGTTCTTTCACAGCTTCGAAACGGGCAGGATAGGAGCCTCTGTTCCATGCGATGGAATACCAATTAGTCCTAGTCAGTTACAACAGACATGTGTGATTCTCTTAATGGCAGTGAGGCGAGTTCTATCCATTTCGCTCAATCTTAGTCCTTTTTCTTACGGAACGGTCTTAGTTATTTACTTATTTATTGTATTTATAGTTTGCTTGTTAGGTGCTAACTATATAAACAAGTATAACAAGGCTAACTATATAAACAAGTATAATACTGTTTTCAAAGCGCCCACAGTGTGAGGGGAGGGAACAAGGGAGTGAAATACATTATGATCACAACATTTAATAAGAGTGGCAGAGAGGAGGGAGGAAGGACCAACCTACTATGCCTTGTGAGTATTCAGAACGTGCAAGGGCAGAGGGCATAAGTGCTGAGGAGTCCGGGCTCATGGGTGGGCCACAGATGAAGTGCTTGGGTTGTTGAGTGCTACATGGCCAGGGGCCACGTTAGGCTCAAGTGCCGAACCTCCAGGGCGGAGAGGGTGCCTAGGCAAGTGCTGAGGGTAGACAGGAGCTGGGCTGAGTGGGAATGGGAGGTCAGAGGCCCTGGGGATGCATAAGGGCCCCGCACACCAGTCACAGCAACCGAAGGATTAGCAGAAAAGAGAAGAAGGGAAGAAGGAGTTAAAGTCTTGAGGAGCCTCCAGAATATAAGAAAGTCCTGCTCAAGGAGCAGCGGCTGGGGGCGCCTGTTCTATAGGAAGGAGCCAGCTGAGGAAAGCAATCAACCATGTATCGTCTGTTTAGCAAAACACTTTCCACACAAAGAGTTTGTGCCAGAGGAATGTGGTTGTGTAGAGGGAGAGTATTTTGTAAGGTAGAGTTGAAGATAGTGTGTTTCCCGGGCCCAGACAGCCTTGTGGATAATGCAGAGAGATTTGAATTTTATCCGTGCAGCAGCCGGGAGCCAATGAAGACTTTTTAGGGAAGGAGTGATGCGGTCCCTGGGCTTAAGGCCAAGTATAAGTCTTGCTGCCCTATTCTGGAAGGTAGATTCAGGAGGAGGCGATTCCAATAGCCTAGATAGAACCAGGGCTTGGGTGACATTGAGCCACTGGGGGGGGGGGGGAGTGAGGAGAAAGGGGAGAATACCTTTGAGAAGGAAGAGCTGAAAGTGGGACTTCTTGGCAGTGTCCTGAGTGTGAGGGAGGAAAGAGAGAGATGAGTCCAAGGTTTCTGGCTTCTGACGAAGGAGCAGTTGGAGAGCCCAAGGAGGAAGGACAGAGTGAAGGGAAGGAGGAGGGAGCAGGGGTCCTAATGGGAAGATCTTAGTTTTACAGGCGTTGAGGCAGAGATTGTTGGAGATGCACCAGGACTAGATGGCAGATAGGCAGTCAGGGATGATGGAGGGTGGAAGAGGGTCAGCAAGAAGTTTGAAAAAAAGCTGTGTCTGCGTAACAATGGTAGTTAGAGGAGATGAGGCGTGCAAGCAAAGCAAGGTAGATGTTAAAGTGCCAAGGGGAGAGGATAGAACCCTGGGGGGCACCATAGGTGAAAAAGGAAATAGGATAGGAGAATGTCCAAAATGATTTGAGAAGAGCGGTGAGTAAGGAAGGATTTCAGCCAGTCCAGTGCCCGTTCTGAGATACCAAGGGTATCGTGGAGTCTTTGAATGAGGATGGAGTGAAATTAAACCAGCTCTATTCTTCCTGTTCCACATGGTAATCAAAAAACGATTAAACACATCTTTCCGTATTTGCCTGACCCATTGGCATAGAAGAAATACTGTTCACGTTAAACAAATGAAGTTACTTGCAAGAATTAAATCCTGTAAGAAAGTAATACGCCTGTTCAAATACATGAAAACATGCAAGTTAATATAGTCCTTCCACCTCGTGCAACTGCTTTAAAAAATATCTAGATTGTAATCTCTTCATCCGGATTGTGGATCAACCTGTTTCAATATTTGTCATCCCAATTGACTGGTGGGATTGGAGTCTGAAGAAAAGTGTCTGGCTGCACCAGATGTCCTATTCTTGTTGTGACTGTCACTTTTCTGCCTGCTCAACTTCCTCAGGTTTTAACCTTGCCTACGTATATTGCAAGGACATGTTAAACTCTATACAGTCTAATCGCTTAAAGGCATGGTCCAGTAAAAATTTTTATTGTCCCTACGGGTCGGCCATGTTTTTTTAAGCCGAAGTGGCTCGATTTTTAGAAAGCTTTCCTATGGACCTTACCCGAGTTTTCGTCCATTAAACGCACGCGAAAACAGGCACCAGGGAGCCGCCATTTTGTGATAATCCTATCACTTGCTGCATCGCCCTGGCTGACCTGCTTCTGCGGCACTAAATCAAATCCCCCGCCCCTGAGCCTGACATTATTAAAACATTCATATTCCCTGCCTCTCTCCGTGACGTTACTGTGCTGCATAGGCAAACGCGCCCAGTCGTCTTCTACGCGACTCCACACAGAACCCGGAAACCAACACAGACCCTCTCACAACACAGCGCGCCACAATTCGGAATATGAAACTGTACTTTACCAAATGTACCGTGTTGCTGTTTGATTTTAAAGTACATTTATTTGACATTAAATGTTTAGAGAATATTCAGCAATTGCCATATGAACTCTGAAAGCCATTTATTTTCTTTTATCTGTATCCGCAAATCCGTCTAAGTTTATATTGAGTCACGCGCTGTTCCTTTATGGTACACAGGGTGTTGCTTTTCGTTAAAAGAAGCACTTTGGAAGCACGGTGAACCGCAAGGCTGTTCCATCAGCTAGGCACTAGTCCACCGTAAAGGTTGATATGTTGCTTCTAGCCACTAGTACAGCGTAAGGGCATGTGGGCCCTTGGCGATCGTCCCATAATATGGTTAACGTGCTCCAGTTGTTCACACAAAGCTGCAGGTTTCTATTGAAGAATCCGTCTGCCGGTGTCTCAAACCGATGACCGTAGCAGAACGGGATCAAATACCTGTTATGAAAACAATTTTTTTTTTTTATTTATTACAGCTGATCAGAAACTATTTCTTTGCAAGGATAGTTCAATGGAGTATGTTCGGCTCCAAAATCAATGCGAAAAGTAACGAAATAAATCGAGGCCAACACACAATGAGAAACGACAGTCTACATGCGTGTGGAATGATATATGATATGGCATTTGTAACGCGCCTATACACAAGTGTTTCAAGGCGTGACGAGGCAGGGGGGGGAACAAAGGCAGACAGACAGCGATCCTACTAGGCCAGGTGTTTTTCAGATCGCGCAAGGGGAAGGGGAGAGTGGGGTAAAAGTGCTGTACATGGTTAGTAGAATACAAGATAAATAATAGGGCCAGCTGGTGGCAAGTGCAAGGTAAATGCCGGGAGAAGGGGCTGAAGGATACAGAGACAGTCCCGTAGTGCAGGTAGGCAGTGCAGGGAAAAGTGGCTGGGCCAAGGACCGAGATCGGTGAGACCTGTGGACCTGCATGCCCATGTGCCCACTAAGAACACGTTTTCCTTGCTTTTCCTAGCTCTTCATTCATTTATTCATGCATCCATTCATTAATTCTTCATTCCGGTATAAAAGCGTCTAAAGATTTACTCACATTATATTTGAAATTTCCATTGTGTCTCTGCGTAATGCAGTCTGTAAATCCGACCGTGTTCTTGACAACGATTTTTCGTATACTGAACTAAAATGAAACTCGTCTAGTTTCTGAATTTTCTGCCTTATCGTCTCTTACGTTATTGCGCACCCCCTTCAAATGTAGTTCTTTCGGCATGGTCCCTGTCTCAAGGTCAAAAAACAATAGACCCTTATACTTCCAGTGCGACTTGTGGGCCTCTTCTGGGCGCGAGCTGAAAATCAAAGCCGCTGTCTTTCGCATTCTTTATTTGCAACATCCCGTAGTAAAGGCATATGTGAGAACTTAAAGTTTAGAATCCCTCTATGTAGTGCGCCACAATGTGCAAATGCGAACTGGCTTCTCTCCCAAATGCCACGGCCCGCTTGGCGCGTTCTAAGGCCCCCAATTTTGTCCCCGTTGTCTGCGAGCTTTGCAGCCCCAAAGAATCATAACTATGGAGACATTTAATTTTTGGCGGAAGGTCAGGGAAAGTATAAAGTACCACAGGAGTTGAGTTAAAAGTGAGATTTATTGTTTGTTTTATTATTTGCAATACGCAAGCCTCCCCTCCTTTAACAGTGCGCAACAGTGCGCAGCATTTACATTTACATGAGATGAGACATGAGAAAAATATATACATACACATATATGAGGTGAATAGAGAGAATTCAAAGATGACACCCAGCTTGTTCGCCACCCATGATGGTGAAGGTAGGGGTTCGGGTTACAGGTACACTGTACAATAACATTTATTTACAAAAAGACAATCGTATTGCAATTATTTAAACCGGGATTTGTACTTCACAACCAGCTGTGCTTCTGGTGGCCATGGCACAGTTGCAATGTTCGGTGGCAATGGATCACTGCTCTGCACAGAAACGTCCAAAATTCCAAATCTGTGCTTCTCTAACACAGCAACAATAAGGCCTTTCACAAAGTCGAACTGCATTTCATCACAGACTGGTTTGATCACCCATTGCTTACTTCGTTTTGAAAACACCTTAGTGTAGCGAGGCATCCTTACTTTACCCCTAGTCCTAGATTGTTCACGTCCGACATTGCTGTTATGGGCCAAGACCGCTAGTAGAGTGCGATGTTTCATGCCCTGAAAGCTAAAATGCAAGCGCTTTGGCCTGTACTTTAGGCACATATTGTGGAACACCTCCAAATCTCCTGTGTCACAGAATTCTGTCAGTCCTCTCAAATCTCTTGATAGTTTTATCGAAAACAATCTTCTCAATGGCTTTGTGTGTCGGTGAAGATGGAATCAGCCACTTCTTCTTCCTTGCCTCCTCTGGGGACAAAGGGACATGTTCACATTGGTGGAAATGTAGGTTTTCTGACCAGCGGTGAACGTTGGTTCAGTGGTGCATCAGTGACCTCCATTTTTCAAGTAGTATTTCCACTGACCCTTCACAAGTTTTTGAGCTCCACCAAAGATGGTTGGTGATAGACTGGGATCACTGCAAAATACTTTCAAAACCTTTTTTTTTTTCCTGCAGCCGAGATTTTCTTACTGATTGATTTAGCAAGATGCCATACGTCAAATTGATGATTAATAAGCGGGAACTGCTCTCTCATTGTCTTGGCAATTGAAACGTGTCTGTCCGTGGCTATGAGGTCGATGTGCATTCCCCTTGATTGTAGATATTCCACTGATTATATAAATCCTAGTTTCTCCATGGCCACTGAGGATGTACATTGTGTTACCTGCACGACCACCGAACTCACAATTTTCTTACTATCCATGTCCTGAAAGTGGTCGGTGCAGTACTTGGCAGAAAATCCAGGGCTGTCGCACTGTCCATTGCCGGCTAGCCTGAAACGTTTCCCTTCGAATTTACTTGCTAGAGACAATTGTTCAATTTCCAAGCATCACTAATGGCCGGAAACAGATAATCACGTTGGTATATGTAGTACAGCGATTTAGAAATGAAATGGAGTCCCACAAACTGAAAGAAAGCCTCTAACTTTCTAAAACTGGAGCCACTAAAAAGTGATGCAGCTGCACACAGTAGATTGCCTGCTGGCATTTTCCCAACCATCGTTTGTGCAGACAATCGACAGGCGGCAATTATTTTGACGTTACTGCCTTTTATTTGACGAGTTACATTAATCAATGGCTTCCCACATACTTTCCCTCTAACTGAATGCCCACATTTCAGCATACTTATAATTTCCATCAAACAACTGTCGAATGCAAGGTATTTGCTCTCTTTCATTAGACTGTCATCCTGCGTCAACGTTGTTTCTGCCTGTGACGTTGTGGAGATTTCAACACATTGGAAAGTAATATCGCTGCTATCAAGTTCTGATGCGTCTATGGATGCTGCGGCTGGTTCATTCTCTGTCATTTCGACATCTGCTACTTCAACATTGATGGGAGAACACAATAATGTCGACATGTTTTTGGGTGGCAATATTTTGGCGGGTGTAGATTGTGTGAATTGATCTGCAACTAATTCAGAGCTATCTTCAATACATTCAATATCATCTTCTTGTGGTGGTGCGGTCGCACTGTAGCAATGGTCCAATGCAACTCTGCTGTATTCTCCAAACACAGTTAATTCATGTTCTGGCCATTGGACATGAGCATCTCGAACCTGAACATGCCGCGCCTCAATTAATAGTTCCTCCATAGTGTACATGGTCTGGCAAGCAACATCTCTCATTCGCTTCACTGTCTGTGTATGTATAGTTCTGACACCCACGGGTATCTAGAGGAGAGATTGGAAAAGGGATGTTCAGTTTAAACACAAGATAAAGTGTAGTCCAATTGACTGGAAGAAAACATAAAATAGTCCCCAGCACAAACATTTTTTTAAAGTTATGAACTGTTTGTAACTAACCTTTTTTTGTTTTTTTTTCTTTGCAACTTTTTTGACTCGACCTTCAACATCTGCAAGCTGTAGCTCCGATTCGTTTCCGCATGTCCTCCCTTCACCTTGCGCTGCAACGACTATATTTTCTGTATCCGCATAGACCGCACAGAATGAGGCTCCATCGTCTCCCTGAAACATAGTACTTTCATTACTATGTATCAAAATATTGTTAGCATAAAACACACGTGAGGACGAACACACAGGTACATCTCAATAGCCAAACACGATTTAAACATTGTGTGCAACAATCAAACGACAAGTATTCGACCAATGATGATCTATTTTGATGGAACTGTCAGTATCCATACCTCTGGCTCTGCATGGACTGCCATGAATGGTTGTATTGGAGAGGAGGCATCAGCATCTCCCTGAAACACAGTACTTGCATTAGTATGGTTTTCAATATTGGAAACATCACACACTTGGGGTCGACAGCACAGGTACATATGAAGAGAGAACCACAAATGATGCATTGTCTAAAACAATCAAGGAAAATATAAATATGCAGATTTCATAGACTTATTTCTCCGATTCCTTTACATCTGCATCATCAAAATGGGATGTTGTGATTGTAGTGGAAGCTCTGTCGTCTCCCTGAAACACACTACTTGCATTAGTATGGTTTTCAATATTGGAAACATAACACACACTTGGGGTCGAACGCACAGGTAAATATAAAGAGATAACCAGAAATGATGCATTGTCTAAAAGAATCAAGGAAAATCTAAATATGATCACATTTCATCAAGTTATTTCTCCGATTTATTTACATCTGCATCAACTAAATGGGATGTTGTGATTGTAGTGGAAGCTCCGTCGTCTCCCTGAAACACAGCACTTGCGTTAATAGGGAAGAAAGTATAGCAAATGGAATCACGTTATATGATCACGCATGATGGAGCTGTCAGTATCCATACCTCGTGCTGCTGAAGAATATCTATGGATGTTGCAAATGTAGTGCGCACTTCCGAAAGCTGTTGCGCCGATTCGTATACGCATGGTCCCGCTTCCACTTCCCCTGGAATTACTTGAATGTCAGGCTCTGCATCAAGTGCAGGGGTTGACGCTCCATCAACTGCCTGAAACATAGTACTTGCATTAGTGAGGATTACAATAGTGAAAACATAACACACACCTGGGGTCGACAGCAAAGGTACATATCAACGGCTAACCACGAATGAAACATTGTGTAGAACAATCAAACGACAAGAATTCCAGCTCTGATGATGACGCTCGATGGAGCTGTCAGTATCCATACCTCCTGCTGGTGAAGAACATCTAGAAATGTTGTAGATGTGGCGGACACTTCAGCATCTCCCTGAAAGACAGTACTTGCATAAGTATGGATAACACTAATTATAACTGAAAACAAACACCAGTGGACGATAACTAAGGTGTATATCAATTGGAAAGCACTAACCAAACATTTGGTAAAATAATAAAACGATAGAATAAAACTATTACTTGACATGCATAAAACAAGTCTGTAGCGGATTAGCCTAGTAAGATTACCTGATACGCGCTAGAAGTGGTTGATAACTGCGACCACGTCAAGGATGTAGAATGTTCTTGCTTCAGATGCAAGGGATAGTCAAGAAGTTGTAAAGGTAAATTAATGATTGATAATGAAATGCCAATATTAAAAATAGCCATGTAAGGCGACAGAATACTTGAAAAATGCTCAATACAGCACAGTTCCCTGTTCCTATATATATATATATATATATATACATTTCGTTTGTGGGTTATGAAATTGAAAAAGAATATATTGATAAATGTCATTATTCAAAAAGCTATACACTCATATCAATATCGAAATTATTACAAGGGATAGAACACCTACAATATCAATTAATCCATTCGGCTACCTACACACTACCGCAAGGCCTAAAGCTAAATCCGGACACTTGACTCACCGGTGGCGGAATGTGGACGAATAGAGTGGGAATAGCGTTTTCAAGCAATTTCCGTGTCGTTCGCCGTTTGTTCTTCTCTTTGTTACCCAAGATGTTGTGTACATGTCCAAAGAAAAGTGCCGGCTGCAGATGCGGTATCGATCACCCCTCTTGTCCTGTAAGACTTGTTGGACTCTACTTTCTAGCTCATCCAGTGGATATCCGCTATGTCTGACCCATTCTCTTATTCGATCAACAGTTTTCGGGAATACATGCATTGTAGTGCCTTCAGATTTCGCATGGGTCTTCGAAGGGCAACCGCTAATCGAACAGGCAGGCATTGTTGATAAATCTTAAAAGTAAATATCGACATTATTATACAATCTTCATGAATAAAGATTTGATACAAAAGTAAATGAATCATACAATGATCAATGCAAGGTTTGTTTTGGTCGCGGGAACTATACCAGTTCATTATGTGCGGCTTAGTATTTGCATAAGTTGCCGAAATGTATAAATGATGTGACTAAAATCTGAACATGTGACTCGTCCCTTGGATATTCTGTCTTGCACGAGAAGGAAACATGCTTACATTATAGACTGGACCCCCGAAGAATGCAATTCGATAACAATAGACACAGATGAAAATAAATAGATCTATTGATAGCATAGCAATGGAAACTCAAGTCAATAGCAATGAGATCAATGAACATAGCACTATTGTGTACTCTACTCGCAAATAGATAGAAATTTAAAAATCTGCGAAATATGACTAGGATACATGGCCTTACCTTGACCAACAAACAGTTGGATTCAGCAAGCAGAGCAGTATGTTGCAGGAGAATAGGTGGGTGGCCACAGGTAGCACACGGATGGGTTTGCTCTAAGCGGTCACAGAAGTTCACGGATAGCACGACAACGAGCAGATTAGCGTAGATCTCAGTGGTTGCCAGGTAGCGCGTTCAGGAGTTGACTTGCAAAGCACAGAGATGTTCTCATGAGACATATCAAGTGGTTTATAAAGTATTAGAAACAGGGGTGTGTTTGTGAATGAATGACGTATGTATGTCGTGGTCTTAGGGGGGCGCATGCTTGAAGGGGAGGCCTGGCTGGAGACACGGGGTCTGAGGAGGCATTTGAGCGATGGCCCCAGGTGTGGGATACCTTTTGAAGTGTACATGCTGTTTGGCACCTTGGCCGTTTGCGCCCGTGACAGCCCCCCATGCCAGCGCTCATCCACGGGTGCAAACTGCCTTTGATAGTATATTGTTGCTTATCAATAACAAATGCCACATACCGGAGATTCTTGTGAGCACAGACCTGCACTTCAACCGGTGTATTAGAGTGGTGAAGACCCTAAGGCCTGTATAATCCAATGGTAATTGTTAGTATAGATATATGTGTGACTTTTATAGAGACATAACCTACTGAAAGACTTTGAACAAGTGTTATTTAGTACATGCATTATCGAGAATATGTTATGTTAGCTTAGATAGATAGCGACCACCCTGCTTCACAGCGACCAGACCTTCACCCATTCGGAGCACAGATGTCTGACGTCCATCCTTGAATGGAGACACACTTGATTCATTTAAAAAATCGAAACAACCGTTGTTAAAATATATGTGGTGTTTTATTTTGTATCTTATTTTCATGACACAAAAATACAAGACTTTAAAGATTATACAGGTCAGGTTGCAGCACAGCGAGAGAAAATCCCCTGCACTGACTGCTGTCACTCGGGAACGTTTCTCTTATGGCGCGAACGGCACAGGAGGGTATCACTCTTCGAACGCGGTGTCCAAGCCTCCCGTGGAGCCACCATGTAAAGGAACGATCAGCCACCAGCCTGTACCACCTGTGAAAAGGAATGAAACAAACTGTTTTTAAATGACCAAGATAAGTTTAATAAACGTTTGTTGTCAATGACAATTCTTGTAACTAATGGCATTCTGTACGGACAAATGCTTTCTAGACAATGCACACTATTGAACGACTTTCATTCGTTACTATGATATGAATATATAATTTTGGATATAGTAGAAGAACATGAAATAGGAGTGGCATGACAAGCAGAGTATACTTACTCGTTACTCGGATTACGAGGACGAACAGTTGCGCGAAGTTCGTGCATAAGCACCATCATTATTCTCAACACGGCCCGTGTGAGGCAGGCTGCCCTGAAGTCTGGCAGCTCGGTGATGCATTGTGGTCGTGGCTCACCTTCCGAAATGTAGGCCAGGCATCCCGAGTTTTCTCGGCAGCAGCAGTTCTCGTCCTCGGTTGGCATTAGCTCGCACCGATTGCATGTGCACCAGGTGGAGACGCTGTCCATGCGACTAGGCCCAGGCTCTTCATCTGTTGAATCGTCCTCCCAACTGCCGTCCGAATCCCCATCGTTTTCGCGTGCTTCCCTTTCCAGTAGTTCCTCCTCGGTATACTCGGGCTCGTACATGTAGGGCATTATTGTAGCCATTGTGTGGTAAACAAAGTATAATAATTTACAGAGATGGTACAGGTGTTCACACGGGCTACAAGCGGCGAAGGTAGCTGACCAGAGCACAGAAACGAGTCACAGAATGCTCAAAGTAACAAAGAGAGAGGAATGGAATCAAAAATCTGCTGCTGTGTGTTGGGAAACGGTCTGTTTATACTTATTGAGGAAAGAGGCGTCCTGCCATTTCCATGGCGACACGTCATTAGCTGAGGTGCAGCGATTGTTGACACGAGACGTGCTTTGGCGTTGGGAAATGGGCGGTACGAGTCTGCTGATGACGGGCTCAGGGGCAGGGGATTCGATTTAGTGCCGCAGAAGCAGGTCAGCCAGGGCGATGCGGCAAGTGATAGGATTATCACAAAATGGCAGCTCCCTGGTGCCTATTTTCACGTGCGTTTTAATGGACGAAAACTCGGGTAAAGTCCATAGGAAAGTTTTCTAAAATCGAGCCACTTAGGCTTAAAAAAACATGACCGACCCGTAGGGACAATAAACATTTTTACTGGACCATGCCTTTAAGTACACTGTGAGATTTTGTTGCCACTCTTGGGAGGCAGGATAGTCACTGTAAAGGTTCTGCAACTGGTAATGTTGGGGCGCTGGTATTTGCCTTTTTGGGCAGTCGTTGTATCGTTAATTGTCTACTGGTTCCCAGGTCTAATCTACTCTACTCTGGGTCTGCTGACTACTGCATCCTGAATGTGTGTATCTGGTGATAGGAAATTGCTGCTCCTTTTTTCTCTAAAAGAAGTTTTCTGCTTTTGAATTGCAGAATCTGAAAACAAAAATGCCAATTTTACTCTTTGGAAAGTTGTACTTAGAAACTCCCATCATAACAAAAGGAAGGCTCTTCTTTTGTCTCTTTGAAGTTGTTTCAACCCCTCGTTTTATTAGAGTTCAGTGCTATTTTAGTGTTCAATTGTTGACATTGTACAATATTGTAATTTTCAGTTAATGCAGCAGCAGCTTCTAACTTTCGTTTTGTCATGGTTGGGAGAACAAAACCCTGTCGTGCTTTATTGCTGGCGAATAGTTACCAAACCTGTTTAAAGGAAAGGTGGGCATAAATGCGTGTGTGGTTTATTTATTTAAGTTTTTTCTTTTTAGTTCAACATAATGAAGACGGTGAATGGACTTGTTCCTATCGCCAATACCCGAGTGCATTCGGAATTCATGGCCGGTGGGGATGACTGTCTTTGAAAAGTTGCAGCTCTTTGTTACTGCTTCCCACTCTTTGTATGAAATATTAATGGGTTTCACGTTACACTGCTTTAATAAAGGGCCAGTTCGAGTTCAAAGGAATGA
Source organism: Ambystoma mexicanum (assembly GCF_040938575.1). NCBI lineage: Eukaryota > Metazoa > Chordata > Amphibia > Caudata > Ambystomatidae > Ambystoma > Ambystoma mexicanum. The sequence goes on from NC_090940.1 coordinate 201,434,097, forward strand.
CCCTGCAACCTTCAGTTCTTCTGTCCCCCCCCCCCCTATCCCCCCCGTGGAGCAAGCCCCCAGCTGCCATTTAACGAGCAATAGCGCTCGTTTCCTCGCAACATGGCTGAGCGGGCTTTGGTAGACACCTGTCCTCTGCCTAATGTGAACACATTGGAGCCGACGGGGTAATTCAACACCATCGCTCGCTTGAATCCTCAGTTCTTTCCCTCTCTAAACATTCGAATAGTGCTTCTCATAGCATTGCTGCTATTTTGGCAGCTTCTTGGCGCTAAAGCCAAACGATGGACTTTTCCTTTGTCTGCCTTCTGGAGTCTCCGATGAACTTCCTATCATTCTTGAGAAAATCACACATTTTAAATAGAGCTTATTGCGGGTTCTTCTGCTTCTATGTGCTTCCTTAATGTTCTTATTAATACTTTACCGACTTCGGAAGCAAGGGGGCTTGAGGCTTGAGACTATTTATGCTGTTTATTTTCTAATATGTGTTCCTTGCACTTTGATCCCCTCAGTGCAGTTTTCCTCGTTTGCACTATAGTGCTAAAAAAAGTTAGACATGGTGGATATAGGTTAACATGCATTGTTTTGCACTTCCTAGTGCAAAGACATTTAGATGCCTCTCGTTATGTATGTTTGTGAGAGGCATTTCTACAGTGCTGCTATTGTAGGTGCTAAAAACAGGCGGATTCCCTAGGAAGAAAATGATTGACAATGTATGTTTTTGGTAGGGGCAGCTTGCGGGGTAGGAAAAAATTGTAATTTCATTCTGTGCCCTTGCTCCATCAAAAAAATAAATGTTCCTTGGAGTGTTAAAATAGGTCTGAATGGGTACATTCTTTACACCAGCTTAAGCACTACGCCCCTTGAAAAATGCCCCAATATAAATGGTCAATATTTAGGCAATAAGCCACAAGCAGGGGGGCATTACTGCTTCAGGTAATGGGGCCCATAGTTACAGACCTGAGCAAAGCGAGGGCCTTAACACAGGCCCCAGGCATTACCTGAAGCCGTAATGCCCCCCTTGCGAGGGGCGTGGGGCTTATTGCTATTAGTACCCAGGCACGTAAGACTGGGGTACTAAAAAGCTTTTTATTTTTGTTGCGAAACGCCAAATAAAAAGTGGCCAACAAGAATGGTGAAACTAAGTTTTAAAAAAATTGTTTTAACCAAAAAAATGGCCGCCATGGAAAGGAGAGTACGGCGGTGTGTCGCAGATCGGGAGCGGATGTGCTGTGGACAGAAGTGTTCACAGTGCATCCGCTCCCAAAAAGGAACCAAAACGAAGGTAAGTGGAGCGGCAGGGGAATCTGTGCATGGGGCGGAGGAGCGGAGCACTTGTTTTGTTTCCGGCGGGGAAGATGGTGGCCACCAGCCCTGTTGAGGCTCGGAGCGGCGAGATTGCCATCTGGTTCTGCCCACATTCAGAACCTCCTCATTGGGTGGGAGGCTGCCACCCCCTGCTGCTGAGTACTAATTTTGTATATGGATTCAAGCTGTCATTGATTAAACCATGCATGAGTGAAATGTTTAGTGTAATGCATACTTAAAAGAACCACTTATAGTTGAAAAGTGACATAAGACATAGGCAATCATTCTAAGTTTACCAGTATCTTGTTGGTGTTACCGTCGGGATACCGGCCAACTGCCCTTGCGTCTCTACCTCCCGATATCCTGGTATTACTGGGGTATTACGGGCGGCAGAGTGTCGGTAAGCCCCCAATTCTATGGAGTCCCACAGCACTCCATGGGATGGGATTGCTGGACGTGCTGGCCCCGGTAGCACTAGTGCCAGTGAGTCAACTATTTGTCTGTAGGGGCCTGATCTACCAGCAGGTCAGGCCTGCCAGGAGTTATGCGGCCCCCACTGGTGAACTTGAAGTGTGCCTGTCCGGTAGAAATGCCAGAGCTGGAATTACCGGCATTATTTCCTGCATTTTTTCCGGACCAGCACACTTGTAATGAAGCCCATAGTGTGGTAATGTGGTTTGCTCAGGATCAAATGATCTGATCATGCGATAATCTGATCACGCAAGGAGGCTAAGGTTGAGGCTCTAGTTTCTTGGTTCCACTGTTTGCGATTCAGGCAGTGGACTGCATCTTCTCCCACACCATTGTTATTTTCACACCAACATTCTGTGGTCTAAAATAACTTTCTTTCAAAAGTTAATGCTCTCCAAAAAAATGTTGAACCTCAAAGCACCAAACTACATGGTAATTGAGACCTGACAAATATGTGTGACAGGATGATGTCTGTTGAGCGTGAGATACCTTGAACCTTTTAGATTTTTACAAATAAACGTATGTGGGTAATTCTGTCTCAGAATGAAAGGCTTGGTAATTAAATCCCCCTTCATAATGATCCATGCCACAATCATAATGCCCTCATGTGCCTTTTGCTGTGACCATCTCCAGCAACTGCCCTGCATTGGCAGCAGGGCAGATGCAACGGTCGTGTGCATTCTTGGAAGCTTCTGGAACACAGTGGTCCAACGGGAAGAGGTGGCTTTTTAATCCTCTGCACCTCTTCAAAACATAACTGTGTATGGGACCATGGGATCTGAAACAAATTGAACGCCTTATGAACTTGCGGTACCTGGGATATAATTTGTGTCTTTCCACATGGTGATAGAAGAGGAGTTAGTCACTCACCAGCAAGGTGCGACCTCTGGTGTCTCAGATGAAATGCTTTTTTAGTCAGCTCTGTACATGTTCCTTGTTGCCAGCTATCAAATGTTATCTATCTAAAGTTGAACCTATTCTACTCTATGGGCTTGACATGTGCCTTGTTGATTTGGGGGATTACTTGAATAGTGTTCAGGGTCGCCTGTGGAAGGACGTCCTTGGTTTTACACGCTTGCTACCCAATGCAATAATTAGGCACAAATTTGGGCTAGTATCCCTATCATCAAAACTTCTTTGTAGACTAATACTTAGTTATTCTAAGTTATTAGACCCACCTCCTAATTCCTTATGAGGACTTGAGCAATATGATAAAGGGAAGTTCTCCTAAATCGTTATTAAAATATGGGTCAAGAATGCAATCCCTGTTGTTCGGCATTGATGCTTCTGAAGAAGAACTAATTAATCATCCAGGGAGTGTTAAAAGGTCGCTCTATGACCATGATTGGTCCACTGCCAACGACTCATTGGGTCTCACAAAGAGTGTACTTGTTTTATTCGTAAAAGAGAACATTCGAGCCCCTATTAGTTTTGTTTCCCCTGCAATAAAGCATAAGCACTTTACATGAGATTCAAATTTAATCATTTTCCAACAAGAGACGCACACAAAACATTGGGCTACATCAGTGTTCATAGGACAAACCACAATGTGTCGATGTTGCCCCAGTTCCTCTTATCTGGAAACTTTGAAACACTTAGTAACCATTTGTCCCCACTTTGAACCTTTAAGGCTAAAAATATTTGGATGTGACAACTTTGGTGAAACAGAATTTTTCAGAAACATTTTCTGGTTAAGACTCGTGTGGTGTGAAAACAATGCCTTGATCATAGACCTGACTCGTGTGTTTTTTTTTTTTTTTTTTTTTTTTTTTTTTTTTTACTATTACGAATGTATAACTGCAATAAGTTTGTCAAATGTTTTTCTTCTCGTTTTTTTTCTTCTGAGTGTATTCAATGTACTTATGTTTCAGGATGTTTTGTACTAAGATGTATTAATGTTTTAAGATCTTCTGTAAACGTTTTGATTAAAACAAATGCAAATAAATATTGATTTTAAAAAAAACTAAAATAAAACTATTCTGTTCAGCTCGGTGGCACGTTAAACTGTAAATCTAAGCCATATCTGGTTATGACTTGGTGGCTTTTGGGATCACACAGTTTTACAGCCACATCATTTGGATGTCATATTGGTGTCAGCTTTGTGAACAGTGCTTCAGTCATGATAGGACAGGCGTTTATTAACTGCCTACCTGGGTGCGCCAAGGCAGCCATATGTGTGTCCAGGCTCCAGTAGCTGCTATTTTGATCCCCCTGAGGAAGGCAACACCCTTCTACCGGGGCTCTGGAACCATCTTTGGGAGGTCCCCTGAGAAACTGTGCTTCAAAAGAAGACCTGACCTAAGAAAGCCACTCCCACACCAGGGTGGATGCTGCACACCAGAATCCCTTTGAAGTAAGCCTTGGAGAGGTTTAGGCCTGGAAAGGGGGTCTACATTCTTGCTTTCTGCTTGGGTTCCATAGCCCCCCAGACCGACCCCAACACACTTTAACTGCAGACAAAGCACTCTGGGTATGATATTAGAAGGTAATGGACAGTTGTTACAGTAGCCTGGATCTTGCTCTGGGACCGTGCACTGTAGTATTTTGCCGTTAGAAGGGTGTAAAACCCTGCCCTTAATTGATTCATCTTTGGACTCTCAGAAGAAGGAGGATTCACTAGAACTCAGTTGGGAATGCAGTTGATTCCTAGGTGTTCTGCCATAGAGGTGAAGACAGAAGGCTCCAAGGAAGAGGTAAGCTCTTCTCCCTACCACCTTATGGGAACATTTGATGCGACACTGCTGTGGACAAGGCTTCTGCAACTGAGACACTGATACCCAGGAACCAGCTTACTCGAGGTTGCAGAACACCAAGTGTGCTGTGCAATCCTTCCTGGCTAGGAAGAGCAGAAATGGACTTGCCTTCCCCCTGGGATTTTGGACTGGCGTCCAGTAACCACGGAGCAAAGGAAGCAATCCCTTTCTCTCCCAGCATCTCCAAACTGCTTTGACACCAGTTTGGGCACCTTCAATGAGGTTAAAATCTTTTACCCGATTACTGTTGGCGATCAATCAAAAGTACCAGATATTCTCATAGTCTGCATTGTTTTTGTTGCATTTACATGGGTCGGACTTTAGTGTTTTTAATTGTGTGCATTATTTTATTGTTCCTATTTTGTATAGAAATTTGGCTGGACAATATTGTATTATGGCACCACCATATTATTATTGTTTATGTTGCAACTGTATCCCCTCTCGCCGCTCCTGAAGAGTATAGCCTGCCCTCATCCAGTGGTGCCTGAATCCCATCATGTTGGGTAGTGATCATGAACTGCAAACATGACGTATTGATGACCACACCAAGCCTACCGGCCATTAGCAACTGACCTGAATGACCAATCATTTGATAAAAGGAATTCAAGCCCAGACTGCAGGTATGTGTGCCTCCCCAAGGGACTAGAGGGCTCCTTAGCACGTTTCAGCATGCTTAACAACCCACCAGCAGACACGTTGATGGGCTCAGAATGTATTTTAGGTGCTCCCTCTCTCGGCTCTGGGGTGATGAATTGCCCCAATACCAACATCTCTCGGCTTCCTACCCTAATTGGGGGCCGCTGGTGGTCATGCAGCGTGAAACAGCTTGACCACCCTGAGAGCGCACCCTAAAACGCACAAATGGGCAAATGGGCAAGATTATAAACCGGAACTACATCCGGTTTGATGATCTGGCGTTACTGCCATTCCCTCATAGGGTCCAGACTTCTGTGTGTGGTCTAGACCCAACTACAGAACACTGTTAGCTAGTGCAAGAGCTGCTTGCCCCAGATTTTCCTAGAAACCAAATTTAACTTGCTGCATTGTTTAACCAAGACCAGAATGAAAAAAGATAATTTTGAAGGTGAACTCCAAATGCCGTATAAGTAAAATGCCTTTGTCCGAGGATGGATATAAACTCCACTGAAAGTACAAAAGAGCAATTTTAAGATCGATCCGGATGCAGTGTAAACCCGCATTCCGCATGGCTGGTGGAAAACCGTATTCCGCGTGGTATGTTCCTAACTCTACCAAAATAATGTTTTTCTCCCCAGCGATACTTCACCATAATGAACGTCATGGGAGACTGGCAATTGTGCTGGGGTGTAAATAGGGGTCCCTCAGTTTAAAAGAAAATCATTTCTTCAAAGTGCTCGAACAAAATGCACTGGTTAAAAAGGTGGCTATTACAAGATGTAAAACCGAGAAACCCAAAACCTAGCCTGGGTGCGGACTTCAGTTCCCCTTTGATAATCATTACTTTAGGGGCCAAACGCTCCAAGTATGATGCCACCATGAAGCCCAGCAGTGCTGTGAATGCCACGCCGCACCCATACCACAGAGCACAGACACTGGCAAATATATATGGGTGTCTTCCTGCTGCACTAATCGGATGTTGCAGTACCGTGGCAGCCTGGCTGCTGCACACACACACACACGCACGCACGCACTGCTATCCAATCCACCTCCACTGCTATGGCACTGCTGGTTGATGTTGCAGTAGTGGAGCTGTGCAAATCTCGTACAAGTTTACTGGAGTAGTGTGTTGGCATGGCCTTCATGAGCGCCCACCACTGCCGCTTTCTGGCTTGTTGTTATTTATGATGGCCTATAACCAAAACAGTAGCACTGATGCACACTCTTGTTGATTGTTGCATGGCGACTCAAATAATACATTTGCCAAAACACCACATTCGAGGGGATTGGGTTCTCCGGCGTATTCCATATCTATGACAGTAATCACCACAGCTGTGCTGCTTCGGAAAATCTTTCTGCGTCCTGCGTCGATACGCCACCCTCGAGGACTTCCTCCGACGGCCAACGTCACGCGTCACTGGATGTTATAAGTAGGACACACGACGCCCGCAGCATCAGTTCTGTTTTTTCCGCAAACATGTTCGCTTCGGAGATCTCGGCGTGCCTCGACTCTTTGGCGTTTCTGTTCTTTCTCGGTTCTTCGAACCTGTTTTTTTTGTGAAGTTATCCTTCATGATGTCGGCCTCGTCTTCCACCCTGCGTCCGGGCTTTAAGAAGTGCAGGGACTGTGGGTCCAAGATGTCGGTTATGGACTCGCACGACGCCTGCCTCTGGTGCCTCGGGGAGGCCCATGACACAGATGATTGTGTCGACTGCCAGTCGCTTACGTCCAAAGCCTTGCGGGAGCGCAAGGAGAAACTGTCGGTAGGTAAGGTGTCCAAGCCACGGAAGTCGAGGTCTGCAGGGCTTTCGACGGACGATTCGAGGGGCGACTCTCCGTATCGTCGTCGGAAGTTCAGTGGGTCTCGGTCCCGGAGTAGGTCCCGCCACTCCTCTGCCTCTTCGAGGCACTCCCGGAAGCGCCGTCATCGGTCGCCTTCCCCGTCCTCATCCAAGGACTCCGCCCATCGGTGGGTTGCTTATCCCACCAAGCATGCGATGCCGTAGGAACGGGCATCCTTCGGTAAGAAAATGCTAGCGATTCTTGAATCGCAGGGCACTGGTAAGTCCGCGCCTCAGAGCGGGGTCGGTCGTGACAGGTCGAGAGACGCCGCTCGCACGCCTTCGGGCTCGGGTGATCGGTACGATTCGCGGGAAAGGTCCCGCTTGGACAAGGGGAATCGTTCTCGTCATGCCCGTTCCAGGTCCCAGTCCTCGACGCGCTCGAGACCATGTGCACCTATGGTATCTTCGAGGAAGACGTCGATGCCTGTGGCGCCGAGGTCGTCGACCGACTCTTTCTAGGCTCCGCCTCTGAAGAAGTCATCAACGCCAATGGCGCCCAGGCTGTCGAGGGACACGCTCGGGGCTCTGCCCTCGAGGCCTGTGTCGATGCTGTCAGCGCCGCGTTCGGCGTCAACGCCGACGCCGATTCACTTGACACCTTTCGAGGCTGTTTCGACGGGGGCGCCCTGGGGCACGGTGAACCCCCTAGAAAGGCTTTGGCCAAGGTGAAGCATGGTTTTGTTCCCCATTCTGTGCCCTCTTATCGCCATCTTGAGTACATTTCAGAGGTGGATGAGGGCTCTGATGATGTATTGGTTCCTGATACGGTGCCAGATGAGATTCTCTCGGGCCATAGCCAAATTGAGGACCTGCGTCAGTCCCTGCATGACGCCAGTGGTCCGGACACCTCTCCGGAGGTGGAGTTTTGTAGGCCTGAGCCTGGCACTCATGCAAACTCCTCGTACTGGCACCTTATGTCTAGGGTCACTGAGTACTTGGGGTGGTCTGCTCCCCCAGGGGATTTTTTTCAGGATGACTTTGTGGATATCCTCGACCAAGGTCCACCAAATGACCCGGTACTGCCGTTCCATATGGCTCTACAGAGGAGGGTGGCGACGGCTTGGACTGCTCCAGAGAGTATCTCGGCAGTGGGCAAGTCTTTGCCACGAAAATACCGCCTAGCCAGTAGCGACCCCTGCTACTTGACCAAGCACCCCACTCCGGAGAGTTTGGTGGTGCAGGCGGCTATGGCCCCAGCAAAGCAGCCATCGTATCCTACCATCCCTCCTGATAGGTACGACAAGCGTTTTGATGGTTGGGCGAAGAAAGTGTTTTCTTCAGGGGGTATGGCGCTTCAGGCGGCCAACTCCGTATGTGCCTTGTCACGTTTCACGCACACTCTGTGGAACTCTATTTCCTTAGCGACTGAACATATTCCCGAAGGGGACGAATGGGATGGTTTCCTTGCCATGGTTCAGGATGGCAAGGATGCCATGTGTGAGGCCGTTCAGTCGGGTTTGGACATGGCAGATTACGTCACCCGGTCCATGGCGGCGAGCAGCGTAATACGCAGGTTTGCTCCTGATGTGCAGGCCCGGCTCCTCAACATGCCCTTTGACGGTGAACATCTTTTTGGCAGCAAGGCTGACGAGAGCCTTGAGAGGTTGCAGACCTCCAAAGCTGCAGCGAAGTAGTTGGGCGCTGCAGTTCGACAACCTCTGCCTTTTTGTCCTAGGGGACCGCAATGGAGGGGTGGTTTCTTTCGTTATTACCCATCCTTTGGTAAAGCGAGAGGAGCTGCCAGTCAAAGGGGCCACCATAGGAGTGCCAGAGGTGGAAAACAAGGTACTCGAGGTGCCAAGGCCGCTCGGGCAGTTGCCTCTTTGCCCTCAGGCAACGCTGCAGCTGCTTCAGTTCAGTCATGAGGCCATGTCCCATGGTTCGCCGGTTGGGGGAAGGCTGGCGCAGCATCTTGTAGAGTGGCGTGCCATTACTTCAGATGTGTGGGTTCTGGAGATCATAGCCCACGGCTACTGTCTTCCTTTCCGGCAGAGGCCTCGCGACAATCCACCGGGGAATCTCTGTTTGAAGAGTCCGGATCCACTCCTTGCGCAGGAAATTCAATCCCTGCTGGAGAAAGGCGCCATAGAACTGGTGCCTGTAGCAGAGAGGAACAAGGGATGGTATTCCCCTTAATTTTGGATTTCCAATAAAGATGCAGGATTGAGACCCTTCATGGACTTGCGTGGTTTGAACAAACTCCTCAGGAAGGACAAGTTCAAGATGGTTACTCTCTCTCTCAAGTCCTCCAGGCCCTCAACTTCAGTACTGGTTGGTGTCTCTCGACCTCGGACGCTTATTTTCATGTGCTGATCCATTCAAAGCACAAGAAGTACCTGAGGTTTGCGGTTGGATACTCGCACTTTCAGTTTCGGGTCCTGCCGTTCGGATTGACCTTCGCCCCGAGGGTCTTCACCAAGCTCATGGTAGTGGTGGCAGCGCATCTCAGGAAAAGGGGGATTCACGTCTACCCCTACCTGGACGATTGGTTGATCAGGGTGCGCTCTCCCGACCAAGTCCTGGATCATCCGTCAGTCACCTGCCACTCCCTCCACAAGCTGGGCTTCTCCCTCAACTTAAAGAAGTCCCATTTGACACCAACTCAGAGGCACCAGTACATCGGAGCAGTGCTCGACACGTCCCTGGGGCAGTGTTTTCCTCCCCAGGTGAGGGCTCATCACATTCAGCAGATGGTGCACAAGTTTCAACTTGCCCAGAGTCTCCCTGCATTCGAGTTCTTGAGATTGCTCGGCACCATGGCATCCTGCATTTTTCTGGTGCCAGAGGCCAGGTTGCGGATGAGATCTTTGCAATGGACACTTAAGCTCCAGTGGTCTCAGTCCTCCGGTGGAATGTCGGACCCTGTTCAGATGCCGTCCGCGGTCGCCCAGGAATTTCTGTGGTGGGCCGTCGAAGGCAATCTGATGAAGGGGGCTCCCTTTTGGCTACCCTGGCCGGAGGTGACAATCGTGACGTACGCATCCCTCACGGGAGGGGGAGCTCATGCCAACGAACTGACAGTCAGCGGTCATTGGTCTCCGTCTGAGTCCAGACTCCATATCAATCTGTTGGAGCTGAGGGCCGTCAGGCTTGCCCTGAAGGCTTTTCTGCCGACTGTGCGAGGAAAGAATGTCCTGATCCTGACGGACAACACAGTGACCATGCACTACCTCAACAAAAATGGGGAGGGCAGGGTCACTTTCTCTGTGCAGGTAGGAGATGCAGCTCTGGTTCTGGGCAATCCAGCAGGAAGTTTCGATCTCGGCAGTTCATCTGGCCGGAGACGAAAACAAGACGGCAGACGCTCTGAGGAGGCAGAGCGCGATCTCTCACGAGTGGGAGTTGGCTCAGGAGATTCTCCTGGAGATCTTTACCCTTTGGGGGACCGCTCAAGTGGATCTCTTCGCCTCCAGTGTCAACCGGAAGTGCGAAAGGTTCTGCTCGCGGGAATTTCCTCCAAAAGGAGCTTTAGGAGACGCGTTCGTGGTGGAGTGGTCTTTCCCACTGCTGTACGCGTTTCCTCCACTCCCCGTCATCCCGCAAGTGCTGCGGAGGTTACGAATGTTCGGTTCCCGGATGATCCTCATTGCTCCGGCGTGGGCCCGGAGGATGTGGTACCCGGACCTTCTCGACTTGTCCATCTGCCCTCGACGTCATCTTCCCTTCCGAGACGATCTGCTCTCACCGGAGGGGGGGGGGGTCAGGATCTCCATCCAGAGGACAGATCCCTCATCCTTCACGCTTGGTTTCTGAAAGGTTGAGGTATAAGGATTGGGACCTCCCTGCAGATGTGATGGAGGTGTTGCTTTCGGCCAGAAGGCCCGCAACAAAGTCCCTGTACCGTTGCCGTTGGAGAAAGTTCTGCGACTGGTGCAGGGTTAAGAATGTGGATCCTTTTGCATGTGACATTCCTGTGGTTCTGTCTTTTTTCCTTTCTTTAGCCCACAGGGCAAGTGGGTACGGTTAAAGGTTACCTGGCGGTGCTGTCCATATTTAAGCGCTCGTCTGAAGAGTGTTCTTATTTTAAAATTCCTTTAATTTTTCAGTTTCTAAAAGGGCTCACTAATGTGTTCCCTCCGTCACCTTTCCAGGTGCCCGGTTGTGATTTGAACCTTTTCCTCAAGTTTCTGATGGGTGCTCCGTTTGAGCCTTTGCATTCTTGGCCTTTGAGACTGTTAACTCTTAAAACTGTATTTTTGGTTGCGGTCACTTCCGCTCGCAGAGTGAGTTACAGGCACTTTCAGTTAAGCCACCCTTCACTATATTTCATAAGGACAGGGTTGTCCTTAGAGTTCGTCCTTCCTTCCTTTCTTCCGAAGGTGGTGTCGGAATTTCATTTAGGCCAGAAGGTTGTTCTTCCGGCATTTCATCCTCCTCCACATCCTGGTAAGGAAGAGGAGATGCTCCATAGGCTCGATCCTAGGAGAGCTTTAAGCTTTTATATTTCATGCATGTCCCGGGTCAGAGTGGACGATCAACTCTTCATTGGTTACGCTGGTAAGCGTTTGGGACAAGCTGTGACTAAGCAGACTTTGTCTCGCTGGATTATTCTGGCTATTTCTGAGTGTTACCGCTTGGCGGGTAAGGACCCACCGGTCGGCTTGCGGGCCCATTCTACCGGGGATATGGCTGCCTCTACTGCCCTACAGCGGGGTGTTCCTATTCTTAACATCTGTGACGCAGCCACCTGGACTTCGGTCCATACTTTTGTATGTCACTACTCCCTCGATTCTATCCGTGGGCAGGATCTGGCCTTTGGCAAGGCGGTCCTTTTCTCCACAATTTGATTGGGCATTCTAAATTTCTTTTGCTAAATTCTTTTCCCACCTCCTTGCATTGGTACTGCTTTGGGAGTCTGTCATAGATATGGAATAAGTCGGAGGACCCAATCCCCTCGAAGAACAAGTTACTCTGTTACTTGGTAACGTTCTTTCGATGGGATGGTCCGACGACGTATTCCATATCGCTCCCTCCCTGCCTTCTCTGCTACAGAATTTCTTATGCGATTACAGCTTACGTTTCCGCAAGGTTTTTTGTGGTCAGACTGGCAGAAGACTGGTGCCACACGTTGTGGGGAAAAAACTACAACTGAGGCTACGGGCGCTGTGCGTCCTACGGAACCCATGAAGGATTTTAGCAATTAGCTTTCTGATGTGCTACTGGCTATTTTAAAACCTTTATCCAATGTCCTTTTAATGGGTGACCTAAATTACTGGTTAGGAGATAGCTCTGACTTATGCGCCAAACTCCCGGCTCAATCCTTATCTAATTTAGGTTTCTCTCAATTTATCAATGTGCCTACCCATGTGAAGGGACACTCTCTAGATTGGCTGTGCAGCCTTAATACCACACCTACCAACATAGATGTGAGTCCCTGTCCGTGGTCAGACCACTTTTTTTATCTACTTTGAGATGACCTCAGATAAAATAATTGATAATAAGAAACCAGTTTTTAATATCATTCGTAGTAGAAATGTAAAAAAACGTACACCCGAATCCCTTGAACCATGGATTACCACACTCGATCATATGGTTAAAGATGATTCCTCAATAGAAGATATTACTGTAGCCTATCAAGTTACCCTCCAAGATGCTGTCAACACACTAGCCCCCATCTCTAGTAAGAAATGTGTTACTAGAGAACCTAACAGCTGGTTTACTCATGATCTGCAAGATCTTAAAAGTGCCAAAACTAAAGCACTTTATAGATGGAAAAAATCTCAGTCGGAAGCCGACAAAGAAATCTATAATAGTCATGTCAGAACTTATAAAAAAGCTGGGATTGCTGCAAAAAGAGACTATCTGGATGATCGCATTACTAAGGCTCAGTCCACACCTAAGGAACTTTTTTAAGTGTTTAAAGATGTGGAATCTAGAAAGAACATCACGCAGGATTCCATTGTTAAAGACGCTGGCTGGTGTAACCTAGTGCAGGAGGCCATGGATAATAAATTTAAGAAAATTAATAAGGGTATCGCTGATGCCAGAGCCTCTCTATCCAACAAAGGTTTAAAGGATACGATCACCCCTGTTAGATGTTGGAAGGAAGATGAACTCTTCTCTTTTAAACCTATAACAGAAGAACTACTAACAACTATTGTGCAAAACCTCAAACCTTCCAATTGTAAGGGAGATGTCTGTCCTTCCCTAGCTATTAAAGCACGTGCCACCTCACTTATACCCATACTTTGTAAATGTGTCAATGCATCTTTCAGGGACTGTGAGGTTCCCACATGCATTAAGCACTCTTGGGTGACCCCCTTATTAAAAAAAACCTGACCTCTCGCCCGATGACCCACTTAACTATCGCCCTATCTCTAACTCCCCATTTCTTCTTAAGATTCTCGATAAAGTGGCCTATATCCAACTATTGGCTCACTTAAGAAATGGTAACATCCTGAATAAGAGACAGTCTGGCTTTCGGGGAAAAACATGGCACAGAGTCTGCTTTGTTGGATTTAAAATCTAGGCTCCTTAGACACATGGATCAAGGCGACCCCAGCATGCTGATGTTGTTGGACCTATCCACCGCCTTCGACCTGGTAGACCATACATTACTGGTCTCCAGGTTGAGGGAGGTGGCGGGTTTTTCGTCGGCGGCAGCGGATTGGGTCACCTCTTTCTTGAAATATCGCTACTTGAGAGCGAGCAGCAACCTAGCTGATGCCAATATCAAGGAGCTGACGCAAGGGGTTCCTCAGGGAGCCTGTCTCTCTCCGATTTTCTATAATCTTTTTACGGTTCCGTTTCTTGATTTCTTGGACATTAACAACATTGAGTTTACCAATTACGCTGATGATACTCAGTGTATCATACCCATCTCTGGTGTCTTCTCCGATGACGAACTCAACATCAACAGAATTTATCTGCTTATTAAAAGTTGGATGTGCTCCAATGGCCTAGCCCTTAACATAAGCAAGACCGAGCTTATGCTTGTGGGTACCGCCCCCAAGATCCGTAAGCTTGAAGATCAATATTCCAAATTGGTTATTGATGAATGTGTTATAGTGGTCAAGAAAAAAGTCAAGACTCTGGGCATTTATCTTGACTGTAATCTCAATATGAAAGCTCAGGTTGGTAGTCTGGTGGCTTCATCCTCCTACTATATCAAATTGCTCTCACATGCTCGACCATTTCTTTCCCATACTAGTAGGGAAACCATTGCCAGGGCATTGATTAGCTCCAGGCTTGATTACTGTAGCAGCCTGTTAACTCGTCTTTCTAATGGTGAGCTTAACAGACTGCAGGTTGTGCAGAATAATGCTGTTAGGGTTGCCATGGACAAGAAAAGGTCCGATCATATTTCCGAGGCGAGAAGGGAACTTCACTGGCTCCCTATTAGGGAACGTATCCTCTTTCGGCTCTTATCTATCTCTTTTAACTGCTTGAAACATTCAGGCCCTAGTTATCTCAGTGAGGAACTACGACCCAAAGTGAGCAAACATAAACTCAGATCCAACATCCAATATCATCTTATGCTTCCGGTATGTAAACTATCGCAAACCAAGGCTGGTGCCTTTTTCTCTGCAGCTCCTGTGGCCTGGAACAATTTGCCCTTGAAATTGAGATCAGAAAACTCCATTTGTGTATTTAGAAAAGGTCTGAAGACACATTCGTTTAAATAATCTACCTCTGGTTTACTTGTTTCTTGATCTCACCCTTCTATTCTGCTTAATCACATCTCCCATCTGTTTGTCAGCGGCCTTGAGCCTTCGCGTCAGCGGTTTTCTGCGCTATATAAATGTTAAATAATAACATAACATCCAGTGACGTCGGCCGTCTGAGGAGGTCCTCGAGGGCGCCGTATCGACATCGACGCAGGACGCAGACGCCGAAAGATTTTCCGAAGCAGCACAGCTGTGGTGATTACTGTCATAGATATGGAATACGTCGTCGGACCACCCCATCGAAAGAACGTTACCAGGTTAGAGAGTAACTTGTTCTCCTGATCGAATTGAGTCTGAGACTATAAAGTGCAGGTGCTCAGAAATAGGCCCTGAGGCTCAAGCCTGGTAAACACCCCCACAAGTTACTTCCTGGTTATTACAGAGTTAGTGAGCTAGAAATATGGAGGAGGAGGGGGAGGGGGAGGAGGAGGAGGAGGAGTTATTGTTACTGGGTGTCCCTCTGCATGTGCTTTGTCAGAGAGCTCCCACAGGATTCTAGAGAAATCTGCAATGACATAGTCTCAGCGTCACCTGTAAACATGTCATACAGAGCAGGCACACATTTCTTACATTAGGGAATCGTAAAAATAAATCTAGTGAACGCAGCTTGATGGAACGCCTGCGGACCACAGCATTGGTGACGGTGCGCGGTACAAATACCTATAACATTAACATGTACCTTATTTTAGTTCTTTTTTTATCACCCATTGTTTGTTTTTTCCTATTTCCCCATGTGGAAATGTAAGATTTTCGCCAGTGTAAGTTGAGGAATATTGATAGAAACGTCCACATGTTTTTCAGCAGGTGTGTACTGCTTCTAGTCCTGCCTGTCGGATACAGCGAATCTGGCCCTGCAGAAAGCAGTGAAGCATTGTCATTGTTCCGTTTTTTTAGAAGCAGTACAATGTAATTTCTTTAGTTCCATCATACAGTCATGACGCTCGATATTTTTCATAAACACCATTCTCTCCTCTTATTACGTGTTGATGCAAAGCATAAGAGAGGGACAATACTGTTGCTGCTGAATCGTTTTCTGGGTTCTATTTCAGTGTGCAGAAATGTATGCGCAGCAACCTCTATGGCCAATTGAAGGGCACTTCATAGCATTGACACCCTCCGTTCCCGACCACGTCTATCTGGGGAGCGGATCGATCGTCTCTTGCACCCCCATGCCTGCTGCATCCAGAGGTGCTCCCAGAGCATCTCTTGGCATTGAGGGTCTTCCTGCACCCACTTGGATTTGGAAGAGCGAAGAAGGCCATATATAGACCTGCATGGTTGGTTGGTGCCCTCTTAGGATGGTCTTCTTGGCAATACCAGAGGCGACATTCCATTTGCATATCTGCTGGTCTTGCCCATAAGGACAGTTGAACACCAAGTGCCAGACTGTTGAGTTCTACTGAGGAGTACAAAAACATCCCCTGCCAGGCAGAATACCTGCTGCAATACTGAGCTCTCTGTGCAGTGCTGTCAATTCTGCAACTGGTTTTCTGTTCCGTTTTCTGTCTTTATTGCCAAGCCCTGCTTTTGCATTGCCTGAAGGTTCGGCTTCTGGTTATTACTGCTTGCATTCTGTGCTATTCTTCACACCTACAGGCGTTCTTCAACCCATGGCAACCTTAACTCAAGACTCTTTGGGATTCCGGATTGGACTCTGAATGTTTGGATTCCAATTCTCTATTTGTCAGCAGGTTGTGCAGAAGTTTTTATCCACAGACCAGGGGTCTGCAACCTTTGGCTCTCCAGATGTTTTGGACTACAACTCCCATCAGCCCCAGCTAGCAAATTCAGTGGGAGTTATCGTGTTATTTGTAGTCCAACACTTCTGGTCATAAACTGTTCAATGACCGTTGCTTGACTAGCTGGGATTTACCCGTTTGAAGTCTGCGTGCTTGCCGGCTCCACAATTCTTCCCCTGGACTTCGTGTTGGACTTTTCCCCAACCATGGGCCAGCTTTTACCTTCACTCGAATTAGATATTGCTTTGCACCCTTATCGTTCTAGGAATATTTGTCAGGAATTATAGCTGTGCTGTTTTGTCACACTTCTGCCATCATGACGTATTGTTGTGTTTCCAACGCTCATGGAGGTTTCCGGTGACCTGCCATGAATCGCCTGTATTCATCCTGCGCACTTTGGGAATGTGAGAAACGAGGTGGAGGTCTGTCACGGTGGGCCCAGGCCTCCCAAACTAAACCGTATTCTGACCTGTACCTCCCACACTTGACACTGTGCATGGCTGATTGCACAATAATGGCCAGAGTCTCAAAAATGTATGTTCTCTCAATTATGAGATGGCAAGAAATGCCTAGGTGCTGTGCAGAAAATAGGCACTAAAAAAGGAACAGTAGCCACACAAGTGCAAGTCAGAAATGTGTGCATGCATAGAAAGTGAGGAAAACCAGTGGACAAAGTGTCCAAGTGGCCTGGGACCTGAGAGAAGCTGAACACCCTGCAGAACAGTAGAATTAGGAATGCGTGTAAGGAGTGGTCATATAAATATTAGAAGAATGAAAATAAATGGCCACCAAAATACGGAATGAAAAGAAAGTGGCTTCACAAAAAGTGAGCCAGTGGTTTGCCCTTTCAATTTGTCCACAGCACTTGCTCCAAAAACAAATTGGAGCAAGTGGTCTCAAAAAGAGCGCACATGTTGGCCATAGCATTCATGCAGAGGTACGTGCCTAAGAACGGCGCTAAACACAAAGAAATGGAATGCCAAACTGTATTGCGCCAATAAACAGAAAAGAAGACAACCTGCAACTGCAGCACACATGTAACCAAGAATAACTAAGCAGAGTGGGGAACAAATAACTCTTCACATCAGTGGAAAAAAGAAAGTCTAAAACAAATTCCCACGCGTAGTCCGCCTCTGACCCGGTTTTATGTGGCACAGTTCGGGGAAGCCAGGGCTAATTAGCAGAATGTTGGCTTTACACCCTGTGTCCTTGCGGACTTTCAGCTTGCTCACAGGCTAGGGAGCAGGCACTACCATGGTTCGATTATGCTGACATGGCGGATAAACGCAGGGCTTGAGGGCAGAATCCGGACGGTTGCCGCTGTAATTGCTTCAGTGTGATGGATCCTTTGGAGGTGCTTTTGGCGTCCAGCAAGCCATTTTTGTACAAGTCATGTGCAGCTGGTTCCCATCATTATTGTCCAACTGCAGGCCCTGAGGGCCAAATCCATGCTGGGTTTTCAGGATACCCCTCTTCAATATTCATGAGATTAATTTACAATGATTCTAATTGTATGCACATTTTTTCTCATGAATATTAATGAGGGATATCCTGAAAACCCGTCAGGATTCCGGCCTTGAGGCCCAGAGTTGGACAACCCCACCAGGTCTAGACTTTACCCTAGGGTAGCCCTGATGTTGGACCTGGAGTTTCGAATGGCCATTTGGTGCAGGAGTATCTGCTTCACCCATGCCTTCTCCATAAGGGCTTATTTTCTTCGCTGCCGTCCAGCCCTTGGCAGGGTCCATTCATCGCCATGAGCACTTGCCGCCATCATTTCCTGTACAGTCTACGCAGTTTCTGGTGTATGGGTGTGGGCCTTGTTGTCTGAGATGGTGGTGCTAATTCAGTGGGCAAGTCCTCGCGTGCAGAGGTGTCAGTTGGAAGGGCCTCCCTGTCCTCCTCCTGCCTTATTACCCCAAAATGCCTGGCATTTCTGCATGCACATGACCAGCCTCTTCAATTTTAGCGGATGGCACATTGGCTGTGTTCAAATTCTATGGCACGACAAGGAGGCTCATATTATGCTTTCAATCTTTACTACTGACAAAATAGCAGCAAAGAAAAATGTCATTTAAACAGTAACGTTTTTCGTTATTAAAGAGAAAAACATAAACTGCATAGGCACACAGTGTTGGAACACAGTCCAAGATGGGGCTTGAGGAACAGTCCATCAACCAATCGGGATTAACCCACCCCCTTAAATTTCCCTTACTCTGACAGCAACTCCTCTTTCTTTGTTGCTGACACATGAGATGTCCTTTTGTTTCACACTCGTCCTTTCTTTTGTGAAGGGTGTTTAGTGATAGATTGTTTCTCTGTTTCATTGTGTAGTGAGCTAATTTAGCATTTACGTTCGCTCGTTCGAACGTTGAGTACTTTGTTGCTTGTGGGGACCACTCGGCGTGAGGTGTTCTTTGCCTCAGGCACGCCCTGAGTCGGCCCCTTTCTGCTGCCGTCCCGCCCTTTGCCCCTCCTTTCCCGTGTATATATAATTAAATTTCACCTGCTCAGCAAAGCGTGTGTCATAGTTGCGCTGCTCGCTCCTCCCTCCCAGCCTTTGTTCTTCGCTTCTGCGCGACGCGTGTATATTTAAATTTATACATTTGTTTCTGCTCGCCTGTGGGAGCGGCCTTTATGTGTGGCGCAGTCACGCCTCGTGAGGAGGAAGCTGTTTCTGTGCTTAGCGTTCGCCTGCTCGGCGTCGCATAGGAATATCTGCCTCGGGCAGTATTACATTACAGTTTCCGCGTTGCTCACGCGAGGTTGTGGGAATTTTTCTTAGGGTGTAATTCCCTCACTCTGTGTTTGCCTGCTTGGCCTTGGGTTTAACCTAGACCTTTTTTTTATGGTTTTTTATATGTGTTAACAGATATAATTACATTTCCACATAATTTTAGGTGGAATTTTGTTAGGCCTGCTTGGCCTTTGTTTGGTCAGTGTTCATTTGGGTGTGCTTTTTTCCATTTGCATTTCCTTTTTTCAATTACTATTGGTAATGCAGTCGAATAAAGGGATAGATGGGGTTCCCTCTGTAGATGCCAGTACCCAGGTTAGGGTGGCTTCAAAGAAAACGGATAGGCCCAGTGAGGATTGTGTAATGAGGGGGTTTGGGGAGGCTTCCCTGGTTCCACCCCCTTCAGTCTCCAGGGCTATAAAGGATTCCATGGATTCGGCGCTGGTGAATTGAAACTCTACCCTAGCCTCAGCGTTTGACAGGTTGATTAATAACATTTCTGACTTCCATCCGGGTCCTGTTCAGGGACCTTCTACAGCCCCCAGAAAGTGCACGACTAAAACTAAACATTTACAAGGGCAACTAAGCCCAGTTCTGAGTTCTCCCTCTTCCCCGGACTCCCTGGTTAGAGCCTTAAAGCGTAAGTTTGGTGAGGGTGGGACCCAGTCTTCAGCCCCTACTAGGGTGACCTCTACTCCTTTATCATCCCGAGTCCTCTGAGGATTCAGATTCCCCGCCTAAGAGGCGGAAAAGGATGGTATCATCTGTGGGGATGTCTCAGTCTGCTGGGGAGCAACTGTTAGATGATAGCGGGGTCCCGTTTTTTGACCCTTCCCTCATTCAGCACCCTAGGTCAGCGGAGTGGCGTCCCTCTGAGGCAGTATCCTCTTTCCTCCACCTTTGGGTTAGGAGGGCTCTCCCTAGTGAAGATAAGAGTAAGTTCGTTCAGAATGCTCCCGTCCTGATATCCCAGACAAGGTGGCATTGACTCCCATTATTGATCAGTCGATGGTGGTCTTTTTGTCCCAGTGGGGTAAGGATCCTAAGAAGGGTGTGGATGGAGCACTTAAGATTTTTCAAAACAAACTATTGGACATGTTGGGGCCCTTGACCCAAATATTCGAATTGGCAGAAGAGTCGGCTATGCATGAGTTACAAATTGATGTTGATGCTCTCAGGGCTGGGTGCAACGCTCCATTTGCCTGCTCGGCAATGCTAATTACAGTATTTCCAAGGAGAGGTGCAAGGCGCTTCTTAGGCTCATTGATCCCAAACTACAGGATATGGCGGTGGGAGAGGCTGGTCCCAAAGCTCAAGGGAATCTTTTTGGAGATAAATTTATAAAAGACATTTCTTATGTCCATACCTTCACGGCCTTGGACAAGGCCCAGACGAATATTAGAAAGGTTTTTGCACCTCGAATTTTTGATAAGGCCGGACGAGGAAGAGCCTGCTCCTCTGGCCGTTCCTCTTTCAGGGGCTCTGTCAGACCTCAGCAATACGCCTCTAGAGGGGCCCATCATTCTTCCACTGCTCGAGGAGAGCAGACGACCGATCCCCAGAGAGGAACTCAGTGGAGAGGTCGGAGTGGCAGAGGTTCAAGTAGAGCGAGATCCGCTCCAGGTATTGTCTCGTCTCGTAAAATGTTTCTTCCCACAAAGGTTTGGGGGGCAGGTTGGTGCGATTTCTTCATCATTGGGAAAGTCTCACTTCAGACCCTTGGGCGTTAGACAGTTCAGGGATTTCAGATAGAGTTCTACTCCCCTCCATGTCAACTCTTTCCGCCTCCACCTCTTGTGTTCAACCAAGAGAAGCAGAAGCTGGTGGACGCGGAGATCCAAGAACTTGTTTTCAAAGGTGCGGTAGTCCCAGCCACATTCAGGGTTTCTCAATTCCTCATCACAATATTTCTCGTCCCGAAATCTGAGGAAGGGTTTCGCCCCGTGATAAATCTCAGAGCCTTCAACTCATTTGTGGTTTACCATCATTTCAAAATGGAGGACATTAATCTTCTGAGGGATACACGGCTTCTCGGGGATTGGATGGTCAAATTAGATCTCAAAGATGCTCATCTGGTAGTCCCTGTTTTTTCCCCCCTCATCAGGAGTTCCTTCAGTTCTATTGGGGGAGTCGCCTTTGGCAGTTCGCCTCTCTCCCATTCGGCCTGTCATCAGCCCCGTGGTGTTTCACCAAGCTAATGAAACAAGTGATGGCCTTCCTCAGGTCGAAGGGGATCAGGAGTATAATTTATCTGGACGACATTCTTCTCTTAGCCCAGGATCTCCGGATTCTGCAAGGTCAATTGGATCTGACAATCTCCCTGTTGCAGGATCTAGGATTGGTTCTCAATTTTTTGTCCTACTCAATGTAGCAAATTTCTGGGCTTCGATATCGATTCAAAACTGTGCATCCTTCTTTTCCCAGACTCTTGAAGATTCAGAAAGAAATTTGCCTCATCCTCAGGCTGGGGGTGGTGTCCCTCTGGCAGTTAGCGAGGGTAGTGGGAATATTGTCTGCCTCTATTCAGGCTATTTTTCCGGCACCTCTGCATTACAGGGCTCTTCAGCCTCTCAAGGGAAGACATCTGCGCAAGAGCCTGTCTTATGCTCAAAAGGTGAAGCTGGATCCGGAAGCCCGATTGGAGCTTCTTTGGTGGCTCAAACATATGAATGCCTGGAATGGCAGAGCGATTTTTGGGCCCTCTCTGGATGTGGTTCTTGAATCAGACGCCAGCAGAGTCGGTTGGGGTTCCAGGATAGGTCAGATTTCCACTGGGGGGAAATGGTCAGAACAGGAGAGTCTGCTTCACATAAATTGCCTAGAATTGCTCGCAGGTTCCTTTTGCGGTCAAGAGCCTTCTCAAGAATCGGGGGAATCGCTGTGTCCTCCTTCGGATGGACAATGTGTCAGCGGTTCGATACATCAACCACCTGGGGGGGGGGGAGCCGCTTGAAGGCTCTAGCAGACTTGGCAAGGGAGTTCTGGCATTTTTGCCTGGACAGAAATATTCTGCTTCAGGCAGAGTATCTTCCGGGGATAAACAATTCTGTGGCAGACTGGAATTCCCGTTACCTACAGGAAAGCAGCGATTGGATGCTTGACAGGAGTATATTAGCATTGATTCAGTCTCTCTGGGGTCCCATTCACATAGACCTTTTTGCCTCCCGTCTGAATTGTCAGGTTCCTCGGTTTTACAGCTGGAGAACGGACCCTCGAGCTCTGGCGACCGATTCGTTCCTCCAAGACTGGTCAGACCCCCTTCAATATGCTTTTCCCTCCTTTCGCCATGATAGCCAGGACTCTGGTACAACTGCGCGGGCAGTGCACTACCTTGATAATAATGACTCTGTTCTGGCCTTCTTAGGTTTGGTTTCCCGCTCTCCTAGAATTGGCCGTGGACTTTCCTCGCCATCTACCTTCTCATCCCCAACTCCTGATGGACCCGTCGGGTCGCCCTCACAGCCTGGTCCTTCAAGGACATCTTTCCCTTATGGTTTGGAGGATTTCAGCACTTCCTGGTGCTTTAGAGGCCTTTCGCATGACTCTATTAGTGTCATCAAGGATTCCTGGGCGGCCTCCACTAAGACAGGCTATTCATCAGCAGGGGGCCGCTGGGTTAGCTTGTGTTTGGTTCGATACCTCAATCCCATTTTTGCTTCTCCAGTAGACATAGTAAACTTTTTGGTGGAATTGTTTAAGGAAGGTGTAAAGCCTATCGAACAATTAATGGGTTTAGGTCGGCGATCTCAGCTGGCCACATTCTGGTTAAAAGAGAACCAGTGGGTAAACATTTCCTGGTCAGGAAGGCTCTTAAATCAATTGGACTCAAGGTTCCCCCTAAACCCAGGCATTCAGTTTTGTGGGATGTTAATAAGGTTCTGAATTTGTTCATAGAGTGGCCTCATAATCAAGAATTATCCATTCAACAACTTTTTTCAAAGTTAGTAATGCTGTTATGTCTTGTCTCCATTAAGAGAGTATCTGATATTAGAGCTCTCGATGTAGACAACAAGATCTTCTCTTTGCAGGGAGTGACCTTTTTTGTGACTAAAAGAACTGCATGTATGATTTCTTCTGTTTCATATCCAGCATTTCCTGAGAATAATAAATTATGTGTGGTTAAGTGTTTGAAATGTTTTTAAGATGGAACGGTGGATTTGCGTCCCCCAGGTACCTCTTAGCTGCTTATTTCATACCGTAAGCCTTATAAGGCAGTGTCCTCAGCGACTCTGGCTAGGTGGGTTAAATGGGTGATGAAAGAGGCTGGTATTGACATTTCTTCCTTTGGAGCTCATTCAGTTTGGGGTGCCACAGCATCTAAAGCGGCTCTCCTTTGGGGAGGGTTAGATCAGATCCTAAAAGCAGCTGATTGGTCCACTGAGTCTACTTTTAAGACGTTTTATCATAAACGGATTGATCATGTGGCGTTCAATGTGATGCAAGGGCTTTAAACTTGCATAATATGAGCCTCCTTGTCGTGCCATAGAATACCTAATCCCCCGCATTATCGTGAGTGGGGGTTTAGATTCTATTAAAGACAAGGTGAGTATTATCCCGCCCTCCCACCCAGTGCTAACATCTGTCTCCTTTTTTTAGCTTCGGGTTGATCACCTTGGGGAATCTGGATCAGGGGGAGGTCTCTGGAGTCGACGCCTTGATGAGTTGCCTGGAATATTCTTGAGTTGGACTATGGAACTTTTAGGTTTTACTGTTTAAAGCGTCCTTTGCAGCTTCCGAAGAGGAGTTGCTGTTAGAGTAAAGGACATTTAATGGGGTGGGTTCATCCTGATTGGTTGATGGACTGTTCCTCAAGCCCCATCTTGGACTGGGTTCCAACACTGTGTACCTATGCATTTTATGTTTTTCTGTTTAATAATGAAAAAAGTTACTGTTTAAATGACATTTTTTCTTTGCTGCTATTTTGTCAATAGTAAAGATTGAAAGCATAATACTCGCCTCCTTGTCTTTAATATAATCTAAACCCCCACTCATGATAGTGCGGGGGATTAGGTATTGTAGCCCACACGTTAAATGTTAAAGGTATTTGTACCGCGCACCGTCACCAACGGAATTGGTCCCCAGGCGCTCTGGCGGATCTGCAAATCATAAGGTGGGAAGGGTTAGTAAGGTGTAGAGGGGGTAGGATAGTGAGAGGAGTGGTGTTCTGTTGGCAGCTTCAGCTCGGTATACACCAGATACTGAGCTTTGGTGCAGGTATTGGATCGGTGTCAGTCCGCGTGTGCTGTTGCTCCGGCTTATGTGTTGTTGCAGTGTTGTGAAGTGCGTGCAGCTTGTTGTGTGAGAGATGGTTGTGTGAGTTTTTGAGTGAGAAAAGTATGCAGAGTTTGAGCTTATATTGGTTAGTGGGTTACCGGACCTTTAGCATGCTAACATTCACAGTTTTGTCTAAATGTGCACTTGTTTGCGTTCCCAATCCTATCTAGATGCGGCGCAGGCCGATATTCAGAAATCTGTCTAGGTGTGGGCATGCCAACATTCACAATCTTATCCGGATGCTACGTAGGCTGGTGTTGACAATTCTGAGTGTGGCACATGCTAACTTTCAAGTTTCATCTAGGCGCGGGCATGCTATCCTTCAAACAAAAGCTGTTTAGATGCGACGCAGACCAACATTCACAATTCTATCCAACTGTGGACATGCTAACATTCAAAGTACCATCCAGATGCGATCCAGACCAATGTTCACAATTCTAAGTGTGGCATATGCTAGTCATTCAGGTTTCGCCTAGGTGCGGGTATGCCAACATTTACAACTCTATCCAAGCATGGACATGCCAATATTCACATTCTAACTAAGTGTGGGCATGCTAACATTCACAGTTCTATCTGAGTGTGGACATGATAATGTTATGGCAGTCTATGTTATTTGGAGGTAAGATAGAGTGGCAGGGGCTTTCTGGAGTAGAGTGATTGCTCTACTCCCCACCCATACCACACTCAGTTTTGTTGGTGTCTGTTAGCTGCTGGCTTCCTTGGCTTTCCCTGCGGACACCTGCAGACACATCTTGGAGCCGCCAATGTCAGAGCCGCCCTTGGCCTTGGGGCCCTTAGCCACAGGGGCTGCCCTGGGAGGATTCCAGATATGGGGAGGAGGGTCCAATCGGGTGCGCGGGAGGGTCGGGAGGCGGGCTTGGGAGGGGGAAACATGGGGACTGGCTGGCTGAAGGCGCCGAGTGCGCTTGATGTCTTTTTTAAAATAAAATAAAATAAAAAAAGATGTAGGCCCAAAGGAGCTTTCTAAAGCCCTTGGCCTTCCTCACTCACCCTGGCGGTGTGGATTGCGTTTTCAGGTGGTGCCGGCGAGGATGCTGCACACCTAGTATTTCTATGGGGCTGGTTTTTTTGGTCCAATCGGGCGCGCGGGAGGGTCGGGAGGCGGGCTTGGGAGGGGGAAACATGGGGACTGACTGGCTGAAGGCGCCGAGTGCGCTTGATGTCCTGGCTGCGTGGATTGCGTTCCCAGGTGGTTGATATGCATTGTCATCACAAGGTCATAGGTGGGGACACGCATTGAGCCTGCACTGCGTGCCAAGGCCTCAGCCTGTTGCCGAGTTTGGTCACCGGAAGGTCAACAATCACTTCTGTTTTCCCCCCTTCCTGACTACATTTTGTTATATTAGTTATGCATTCGTCTTGCTATCATTTTCAGCAAAAACTAATAGTTCTTGCACACAAGCATTCCACGCCTGCAGTGGCGATGTGTTAGCCATGTCACTGCCGGTCAAAGCTGCATGGAGTCGGGTACATGTCCATAGTTTCATTCCTTGAGGTGATAATTGCATCATTTCGCCATGAATTCGAATAAGTGCCTTGATCTGGCCCTCAGTGACTAACTGGGCCTGGTGGAACGCGCGCCTCAGCATATGCGGCCCTTCTCGGGTGCATGTATTAATAATGGCCTCGGCATGTCTGTTGTTTCATCCGTTTGTGGCATACTCATCGTCCCATGTTCCGATTTTAGCCCCAAGTCTCCTTCAACACTTGTCTGTCCACAAGATGATACAATGCCTTCAATTACTTTCATCGCCATTTGCAATAGGAGTGTGTGCGCTACAGGATTGGTCCCGTCCAGTGGCAGCGCTGCTCTCCTTCTGGATTGGGGAAGTCTTTTTGTGTTTTTTTTGTTTTGCATTTGATGTTCTACCCTATGACCTCATGCCAGATGGCATACCCCTGTGCATTGGTGGTTTTCTTCCCCCTTAGGTTGACGGGTTCCTCGCCAGGCTTCTCCATGAATATCCCCTGCGCACCTAAGACCTTGTTCTTCTTTGTTGGGTGTCTACTGGTCCCACACGCCCTTATTCCCGCCTTCCTGTGCCATTGTTTGGGAGGTACTGGTGCACCTTTGTTTATTCAGGAACGCCTCCTAGGTCCCTTCCAATTTTACGAACGGTTCCTTTTCGGGCACTTGTCATGTGCGTGCGTTATTGTGACTTTGCGTGTGTTTGTACTGCGCCGTATAAACGATGACGTCATTTGGACGTGATTTATGCGCACCCTATTGAAGAGCTGAGGCGCGTGACGCATGGCGTCACCGCGCCCTCCACCTTAATGACCTTGCACTCACCCCGCAGTGAGATGCGTTCTTTTGTTAGTCGCGCCCCACATTCAATATTCTTCTCTCGTGTTCAGTACATTTGTTTCTGCCTCTTGCAGATCCTCACAGGTTTATTTCCGCCCGTCTGCAGTTGCTTTCTGTTTACTAGAATTTCCAGCTTTTCATTAATATTTAATACTCCTAGCGAGTGAATTGCTAAGTGATATCTCCCGAATGGGATGCAGCTGGGTGCAGAAACGCGGAACTCGATAGCCTTGTTTCCTCCCACAGGTTGGGACATTCTTTTGTGTCGTGCATGACTAGAAGGCCCTTCTCAATCCGAGCACCGCAGATGTTTGCCTTTTTACACGTGCATTTGGGGGACCTCCAGTCAAGATGGTGGGTTTTTAATTCAGTACATTTCACAAGGACTCGAGTGGAGCGTTTTTGGGCTACATAGCTTGGACACAAGCATAGTAAACCATGCATCTCTGCAAGTAGCATGTAATAATGTGGCCTCCCTCTGAACTTTATGGGGATCAGGCTCCTTCACATTGCCCACGCACTGCCTCCAGGCCATACCGTGCACTAGGGACTGTATCTGCAACTCTACAGTCACCGCCACCTCGCCCTTATTAAGAGCCGGCCACCCAAGAAACCCTTACTTGAGCTTGCTTATTGCACTTCCCAACGGCCTGGCCCCTTGCACTTGCCCTCCTCTGTCCCCCTGGCACTCACCCCCCCCCCAACTCCCCCTGGCACTTTTCCCTCCCTCCCGCTTGCACTTCTCCCCTCCCTTATGTATCTTATTGCATAATACAATGCATAGGTCAATCCTAAAATGTATGAGGTTTGCTTGCATCACACCTCACCTAATACCGTTTCATCGCATGTTATTACCATGGTTTACATCAGTTTGTTTGTTTATTCATTTGTTTTGCGCACCAGACTTGTAAGTAAAAGGGCGCAGCCATATGAAAATGCAAAGCTTACAAAGTTGCGAAAAATACACCAGATACAATAATTACATGCTTACAGAATATACAAAATGTACAAATAAGAGCAAAAACTAAAAATGTTTTATGTAATTACAGCAATAAACAGTAAACAATGTACGGAAATACAGGTTACGAAAGTGATACCGTCCGTATATCCCGATAGGAAGACTAGATTACACGTGGTCTTCAGGTATTAACACAATATTACAATATTGATGCAGTATGAGTAGGTCTCTTCAGTTGCGGACAAATCTGAGACGGGTACTGGGAGACTAGGGGTCAGTAGTAATGATATGTTTTTATTACATTTTTCCTGAAGTGTAGATAGGGTTGGTCGGCTCTCAGATCTTGTGGCAGTGAGTTCCAGAATTTAGCTGCCTTTTACAGGGAAGCTATTACCACCAGTAGTAGTGAGCTTGTATTTAGGTATGGTCAGACAGTTAACATTCCCAATTCTGGTAGGTCTGTGAGAAATTCTTTTCTGGATTTTATCTGTA
Source organism: Ambystoma mexicanum (assembly GCF_040938575.1). Lineage (NCBI taxonomy): Eukaryota > Metazoa > Chordata > Amphibia > Caudata > Ambystomatidae > Ambystoma > Ambystoma mexicanum. The sequence goes on from NC_090940.1 coordinate 201,462,306, forward strand.
ATGTAGCTGGGGCCCGCATTGTTGAGGGCTTTATGAGTCAAAGAAAGCGTTTTTAGTTGGATTTTATTAGACGTGGATAACCATTTATGATGGCGCTTAAGGACGGAGATGTGTTTTTTTTTATTAATGCCTAAGGCTGCTCTTAGGGCATTATTCTGTAGTGTTTGGAGCTTTTGGATAGTAGATTTATTCGCACCACTGTATAGGGCATTACAATAGTCGATTCTAGAAAGTATTAGGGCTCTGGCCAGGATCAGGCAGCTGTCATCAGAGAGGAATGGCTTACCAGCTCTGAGTAGCTTGCAGGTGTAAGCCATGGAGGAGGTGAGGGATTTTACCTGTTTATCAAAAGACAATGTGGAGTCCAAATAGAATCCAAGGGTTTTCACCTCCTTGGAGACTTTGATGGTGTTCCCGTCAATATTAAATGAGGAAAATCCATGGCCTAATTTTTTAATGTTGGCCTGTGAGCCCAAAATTATCAGCTCGGTCTTATCATCGTTCAAGCATAGGCCATGATTGGCCATCTACGCTTGGATGATGAGATATACTTTGTTCACCAACCCCGTGTCATTGCTGTGATCCCCAGAAAGCCGGAGGAGAATCTGAGTCATCTGCGTAATTGGTATAGATGACACCCAGATGGTCCAGATCATCGAACAAAGGTTTGTTGAAGATATTGTATAGGGTTGGCGAGACGCAGGAGCCTTGAGGAACACCGCACAGGATAGGTGTTGGGTCTGCAGCTGCCGAGGGAGAGAAGAGACTCGTAGTTCTCTCGCTCAGGAAGGACGGAATCCATTTGATGGCTTCCGGGGAGAAGTGGGCCGGAGAGTCAATGTGTCTGCATAGGACCTTATGATTGACCAGATCAAATGTGGCAGAGAGATCAAGTAGGAGCAGGCGTACTCTCTTACCTTTGTCTCTCAGCTCGTCTATTTGGGACTTTAGGTCGATTAAGGCTGTCTCTGTTCCGTGTAGTGGACGGAAACCAGATTGTCTATTACCTAGGAGTTTGTGCAGTTCGAGGTGTTTTTGAATTTGGATGTAGGCGGCTTTGTCCAGTATTTTTAACAGAAATGGGACCGTGTTAATAGGCCGGTAATTAGTAGGGATAAGAGGATCTAAAGTTTGTTTCTTGAGGCGAGGGAGCAGCCATGATTGTTTGAGGTTAGCTGGATGGTGCCTGTGGCAAAGGAGGCATTTATCAGTTTGGTGATGAATGGGGATAGTTCTCTGGCAGCGTCTTCTATTAGCTGTGCTGGGCAGATATCGCCTTTGCAGTTCGAAGGCTTCAGTGACGAGATAATTATTTCTACTTCCAAGGTAGACATTTTGGAAAAATGGAACGTGGTATTGTGTGCCGGTGGTGAAACATTAGGCAAGAGGTTACTGGGCAGGTGCTGTAGGTTCAGTACTTCTTTTTTTTGCTGAATTTTATTTTGGAGCGTGTTGATTTTGTTAGCTAGAACATGTTGGATGTCTGTACACCAAGATTTGTCTTTGGTACAAACATCGGGTATGGCTATTGGGGACTCTAGTTCTTTGAGTATGGCGAAGAGGACCTTTCATACTAGAGTTGGATTTAGCAATACGCTCATCGTAGGAGTTGCGTTTTGCCCAGCAGATTTCCTTCTTGTAATGTGAGGAAAGTGAGGTTAATTTAGCTTTGTTCTCGCTGGAGGAGCAAAGTCTCCAGTTAGTTTCCCTTTTTGTTTTTTTTAAAGCTGCAAAGGTCCTTCAATTGTGGTGTGAACCATTTGTTTAAATGGGCTATTGGTTTGCTAGGTCTGAGTTTCAAAGGGGCAATTTTGTCTAGAGTAGTGAGCATAATGTTGTTGAATTCCTGAACTAAGATACTAGGGTCAAGATTTTCTGGCAGTGCATTAAGGGTGGGCAGGATAGCAGGGATTACTTTCTCTGCTGTGATACTTTTTTTTACTTCTAGTTGAGCGTGGTGGCGCTAATGACTGGGTCACTGGAGTAGGCCTTATAGTAAATAGGTGGAATGACACCAGAGAGTGGTCTGTCCACGATAACGGCAGGATGGATGAAATAGTGGCTGAACAGTTATAATCCACTATCCTATCCAGTATTCTCCCTTTTTTATATGGGTAGGTTTGTTGACTTTTTGGGAAAGACCTATTGCATTGATTATATAGACTATATCTGTGACATTTTTGTCCATTTGGTCGTTAAAGCTTAAGTTAAAGTCCCCTAATAGGAGTAGTTGCGAGGAAGGTTTCAGGTTACTCGTGATTATGTTATGAAGATCCTCCTCAAAGGTGCCAAGAGGACCAGGCGGCCTGAATATTAAGTGAATGGTGAGTGATTGTGAGTTATTTATATGGAATTTGGCAGAGAGAACTTCACATGATTGTGACAGATGGATGGGGGGCTAGTCTGAGGCAGTGACAAGTTTTAGAAATAATGGCAATGCCGCCTCCTCGGGCGCTGTCTCGGTCTTGTCTAACTATAGTGTAGCCATCAGGGATGGCTAACATGAGTGCTGGTCCTGCTGCATTATGGAGCCAAGTTTCAGTAATTGCAAGAAAATACAAATTACCTTCAGTGATTAGGTCGGCAATGTCAGTGGCGTGGGCGACAAGCGATCTTGCATTGAGAAGCGCTCCTTTAAGGGGGGAGCTTCACTTACTTTGTTGGCTAGGATGGGTTTGTCAGAGTTATTATTACATGACTTGTGCTTGTAATTATTGATCTGATGGGCATTCATATTCGAAGTGGACAATGGTGGAGACAGTTTTAAATGACTGGGTATCAAGGTAGACTTGTATTTGGTTTTCAGGTTGGTAGCCGGAAGTGATCTTCTCAGAGGTTCATATAGTTTAGTTAATCTAGCGCAGAGTCTAGCGTTTCTATTGGACGTGGCACAGGGTAGAGAGGCATAGGATACTGTTTCTAGGGCCCTGTTGTATATAGGTTGACTCATGGTAACAGTATTTGTTAGGGTAGGCAGGCTAGGGTCTAAGATAGGTACTAGCAGAGACTGAGCAAAGTGATCTTGGCTTCTAGGGTTAGCATACATGGAGGCAGCCATGGTGCAAAACAGTATTGCTAGATTTAACATCTTTCCAATTATAATGTCAGAGAGAATGGCACAACGCAAGGGGCCACAGAGTAGTCACTTAAACAGTATAAGGAAGGTGGTATAATTCCTAGGAGTCAAATAGTCACTTAGGCCTAAGCACAATTAAGTGGCTGAAATAGGGCTAAGGTAACACATCCAGACAATAGTACAAATCATAACAGTCACTTAATCAGTACAGGGGCAATAGAGTATATCAGGCAGCTAGACATCTAGACAGTAGCAATAAATAGGACATTGCAGCTAAAGCATCTAGGCCAAGACTGGGCAGCAATAGAGGGCAGATAGACAGTCTAGGTTGGTGCAACGGGCTGTAATAAGGTGCATGAAATATGTGGCCAGCGTGATTATTTGCAGTGTGGCATATGGTTAACCAGTGAAAACGGGCAACTAACAAATAAGTCAAATCATAATTATACATCAAAAGCACAGTAATGCAATTCTGGTAAGCGCACAGGCAAAAAACAGTAGAAGCAGCTATAGTGTACTATACGTGCAAGGATACGTAGGTACCTAGTCGCGGTCACTGCTGTGCAGGCATAATGTAGCAGAGCATGTTAAAATGTAGACGGGGGAATACAGCCAGTAGTGTGACCGGCACCAGTATGACTATACTATTCCAGCAACGGTACAAGGTGGTGACACAGCAGCCTGAAAAATGCATAATTTACAATGCGAAGTTTGAATAGCATGGGTGGTACAATATATATATATATGGCATATGTACAGAGCGGATCAATTAAACAATATGTCGTGGCGTAGTATGTAGCCAGAGTCAAGGTAGATATGCGGCACTCGGGAAGGAGTGGTTATACAAATGCGAGATTACAGTTCAGGGCAGCAGGGCTATCAACACGTCACGGTAAGGACCCGACTGCGAAAGGAATTAGTAGCAGTGGGTTAGAAGGGTATGCATGTCACAGGCCACCAGGCATAAATGTTACCTTGTTAGGTGCAAGTCAGGGGTTCCGGCAGAGGCAGGCAGACGGCTGGTGACAGGAATCAGCCTTGTTTCTTGTGCCTTACTGAGGTGGGCCGGCTTACGCCTCCCGGCGCCCGATAGGCCGTGATGTAGGCACCAGTAACCAATTCGAAGCCTGGCAGCAGGGCTTAGGCTTGGTTGGGTGGAGGTGCTAGGCAAGCAAATCCAGGTCGTCCATCTTTAAAGGTGCACTCCTCATGGTGCTCAATGTTGGATTCAGCGCGCAGGCGGCGAATTACGAATTTAAATTCAATTTTTCAATCAGAATGGATGCAGATGTACTAGATACATGCACACAGTGTAGGGGGTGGGGCGGAGACCCCCTCCCCCCCATCTGCTCCTGCTACCACCCCCTTTTTCTTTTATGCATAACTTCAAACCACCATCCTACATATTTGTAGTAAAAAAAAACTGATGACACGGGATGGAGTGATTTGGAATGCAGCCATTTTCCTGTCGTAGGGGCGTGGTATATAGATGGGCTCTGAATGATGTGTTTGTTTATAGCGCCTTAATCCGAAGTGCATTTCTGGTAGATTTTGTGAATGTAATGTGACGGCATCTCCTGTATTGATGATGCCAGGAAAAGGAGGACCAGTAGAACAGCATTCTTTGAGCTTTTGGTTCGGTGTCCTGCAGCACAGCTTCAAGCGTTGATGAGACCATACATGTACCATCACTGTGCTAAAACGGCAGGCCCAGCCTACACTGGATCTAATAGCTCCTCTGAAATCCCCATGAGAAAGGAATGGGACACCTAGCTTTTCAGACAAATGTTAAACTCTTTATCCTTTGGTAGTTTCCTTGGAGAAGTCACCATCTATACTGTCTGTAAATGGAACGAAATACACACCCAGTGACACTTGTACCATCATTTCTCCCACCGAGGCACCATGCGTTCGCCTTCTACCTGGAGTGCACCTCATAATTTGACCGCCGGCTCATGGGTGCTCTTGCTGAAATGGGTGGGTCAGAAAAAAGGGTGGCGCTTACCTTTTAGCTGGTTTAATTGCAAGAAGTGTACTTACAAGAGCAGCTGGGTAGAAGGACACGTGTGTCTCCTGTCAAGCAGAGAATGGGTCCTGGACGGATTGCATGTTGGCAATGTAGCAGTGGCCACAGGAGGCTTGGGATAGCAGCTTTCTGAGGCTGCTGAGATGAGGGCAGACTGTTGCACAGAGAAGGGAAACACGGGATGTGCAACAAGGGGACCTGCCGTGCATGAGCACATGGAATTTTTCTGCAAAACAATCTGATGTTCCCACATATGGTAGTGTCGGACCCTTTCCTATCGGAAGGGCTGTCGGCACCCTGGAGTTGGATCCTATGCTCTATGCATGTAGTAGGTCCTTGTCATTCCTCGTGAGTACCTTCTGTGCTCTGGATCTCTCCGAGTGAGACTCAGTAGAACATCGTATGGATGCTCACAAGGTACATTTATGGTGCTGTTGAGGGGACTGGAACTGATCGGCTGATATGTCTAGCTTAAAAATACGCGTGTGATACAGCTACAGAACTTTAGATAGAATGTCCCTAGCTAGCTGTCAGAACACTTGGTACGATTTTGAGGTGGGAGGATTTGACTTGCTACTTTCGGAAGTTTGAGTTAAAAGGTGTTTCGTTGTGAGTAAAAAAGTAGTTCTAAAAACACATTTGTAATGTTACACTCAGGCGTTTTTTACTTTGATCCCATTAATGAAAAGATGTTTTATTTAAGCAATATTGCCCTCGCAGGAAGGAGCATTACTGGCCCAGGTAATACCCCGTGCCACTTAGAAGCCCAAGCGAAGCAAGAGCCTGGGGCATTAGCTGGCCCCATAAAGCGCCTCCTCCCCTCCCCCCCACGCAAGGATGAATTGCTATTGGTACCCGACACGTTTGTACCGGGATACCAATTACCAATAGTGTTTTTTTTTTTTTTAAAGTTGTGAAATAACGTGTTTGCTGTTTATCAAAAAACTACAAAATAAGATGGCCGCCATGGATCGGGGCGAAGGGAACTACTTATCCTTTCTACCTTTCCATGGTGGCTATTTGTGTGTCAGCGACGTGCCGAGAACAGTACTTTTCCCGGTGCCGGCGAGGGACAGTAGCGCAAGTTAAGTTAAGTGGGGTGGGCGTGGGAGAGGGGGCTTAATATGTGGAAAAGGAGTGTGGGGGAGACATGGGGCGCAGGCTGATTATTTGGTGGGGGAAGATGGCGCCCTCCAGCTCTGAGGCAGCTTGGAGCAGGGGCTTTACCTTGTGGTAAAGCTCCCGTTCTGACCCTCATCATTGGCTGGGAGGACATAGCCATGCCCCCGCCGGGTACTAATAATGTTTATAAGCCCTCTTCAAATCCAATATTGCGAAAGTAGAGCCTCCCTGTGTGGCACGTGCTCCTGATGCTACTGATAGGAACGCATGAGTAGAACAGTGCTACTGGCAATATGGGCAGACTGCCTGTTACACCCCATTTGTTTTGGTTAGGGGTATTTACCTTATTGTCGGGAGTAAAAGAGACCGGTGCGTTGCTTCATATGGTGGGCTACTAGTGGTGTTACAGCAGAATATCCTTGCAGAGGCTCAAAGATATCTGGTGGGTGTGCACCACTTGCCTCAGTAGGGAGGTGTTTTACAGCCATAGGGCTAAGAGGCTGCATTCTCAATTGCTGTAGATCAGTGCTCTTAACTGTTGGGCCGGCCCCTTAAGGGGGCCCGCTTCAGTAAGGAAATATGATATGGCATTTGTAACGCACCTGTGCACAAGTGTTTCTAGGCGCGACAAGAGTGGGGAAACGGAGGTAGGACAAAGCAACGATCTTACTAGGCCTTGTCATTCAGATCGCACAAGTGTGGGGACAAGGAAAGGGAGAAGTGCCAAAGGAGGAGGTTAGGGGGGGTGGAGAAGTGCAGGTAATCAAACTGTGCAGCCAGCGGGTGGCTCATAAGTGCATAGAGAAGGGACTGTAGGGTTATAGATACAGACCCCAAGTGCTGGGGCAGCCAAGAGGCAGTACGAGGTGCAACTGGACAGGCAGGGACATGGGCCCAAGTTCAGAAGGTGGCTAGGTGACCAGTGCGTGGAGCAGACGGGCCATCAGCAGGGGAGAAGAATAGAAGCCAAGAGGAAGGTCTTGAGTTGCTTTTGGTTCTGCTCAAGTTTGAGAGAGGCAGGGAGGCTGTCCCTGAGGTAGGCCCAGATCGAAGTAAGAGATCTGCCCCCAACTCTTTGCTTGGAAAAGCAACTGACCCTCAGAGAGTTGGAGGTGGATGAGCAGAGAGCTCGAGATTGGAGATGTTTAGGAAGGGAGAGTTGGAGGTAGTGTGGTCCCAGGTCCCAGAAAGCCTTGTGAACAATGCAGAGGGTCATGAACTTGATTCTTGCCGCCACTGGGAACCAATGAAGAGATTTCAGGGCTGGAGAGATACAATCCCTGGGCTTGAGGCCAAGGACAATTCTCTCAGTCCTGTTCTGGATAAGTTGTAGAGGACAGAGTAGAGGCAAGGAGATTTAGAAAGAGGCTGTTACTGTAGTCCAGCCTAGAGAGGACTATAGCTCTGGAGATAGTGAGCTTATGGCGGAAAGGGAGGAAAGGAAGAATACCTCTGAGGAGGTGCAGCTTATGGTTTGACTTCTTAGAGGCGTCAGAGATGTGAGGAGAGAAGAAGAGGGTGGAGTGGAAGATGACCCCAAGGTTCTTAGCCTCACAAGTAGGAGAAGAAAGAGGGCCCAGAGTGGGCGGCCAGAGAGAGAGGGGAAAGGAGGGAGCTGGTGTCCCGATGAGGAGGATCTCCGTCTTACTGGCATTAAGACAGAGATCATTGGCGAGGCACCACTCCTGGATTGCGGACAGGCAGTCCGGAAGGAGTAGAGGCAGCCGATGGGAGCCTGAAAGAGAGATGGGTGTCATCTGCATAATACTAATATTTGGAGCAGAGAGCAGCAATGCAGTGGGCAAGAAGTGCCAGGTATTGGTTGAACAGCCAGGGAGAAAGGTTAGACCCCTGAGGAACACCAGAGAGAGAGAGAGAACCAGAGAGAGAGAGAACCAGAGAGAGAGAGAACCAGAGAGAGAGAGAACCAGAGAGAGAGAGAACCAGAGAGAGAGAGAACCAGAGAGAGAGAGAACCAGAGAGAGAGAGAACCAGAGAGAGAGAGAACCAGAGAGAGTGAGAACGAGAGAGAGAGAGAGAGAGAGAGAGAGAACGAGAACGAGAGAGAACCCACCCACCCCAGTTGGACCTGAGAGGGTCTATCAGTAAGCAAGGAGGTCAGGCAGGCCAGGGCCTGATCAGTGATAACCAGGTTATCACGGAGGTGATTGAGCAGGATGGCATGATTGACCGTATCAAAATCAGAAGAAAGATCGAGGAGAATGAGGACCGAAGGAAGGTTAGAATCAAGAAAACAGAGCAGGTCTTCACGGATGTTCAGGAGAGCAGTTTCCGTCTTTCTGGCCGCTCTGAAGTCAGACTGATGGTCATGGAGATAACCAACAGATTCAGTATGAAGGTGAAGCTGGGAGATGGCAGCTTTTCCAAGAGTTTGCTGAGGAAAGGAGTGATAGAGATCGGGTGATAGTTATCTGTAGAGGAGGGATCGGCAGAGGGATTCTTAAAGGCATGGTCTAGTAAAAAATTTAATTTAAAAAATAGATAGGCAACATAAAAAAAAATACTAGCATTCTCTTTTTTAAAACTTCCTATGTAAAATTTTGAGCTATTCAAGCTCAAAATTTGCAAAAGCAAGCACATGGGCGCATCCATTTTGTGAAATGGATGCCCTCCTGTGCTGGCTTTTGCTTTTGCGGCACTAATGAAGGAAAAGCCAGCCAGCTGTAGTAAACAAAAGCTACCGCTGGGTGGCTTTCCCTTCATTAGTGCTGTACGCGGAGGACGGGGACCGGAGACCAGAGCAGGAAAGCTGCAGCTGAATCTCGGTAAGTGCTATTTTTTTTTTTTTTTTAAATAAGCACTAGCTGGGGTTTTTTTTCTAAGTTTTCCGGGCTGGAGGAGCCCGGAAAACTTAGAAATAAAACCGCAGCTTTAAAAACGTTGTATTTATGTTTGCGGTCGCTTTTGAAGCGACCGGGAGGAGCCTGAGAAACTTGGAAAGAAAAACTGCAGCGTTTTCCAACACAATAACATTGTATTTATGTTTGCGGTCACTTCAAAAGCCCACAATTGCAGGCCCTTTGAGTGCAAAGTATGATGGGAAGGCTTGATTATAGTGAGCTCAAAGAGTTCTCATGAGGAGGTGGTTCGGGCAGGGAGGGGTAGGAACTGGGTGGGAATGGCCGTATGGATTAGAATAGCCATGGGCAGTGAATGGGTGGGCAAATAACCAAACACCTACAAGCTGTATGTCCCTCACATATTCCATTTCTCCCTATCTGTACTCTAATGCAATAGTTTCAGCTTATAAGTGGAGCAAGTGCTACCTAATAGCCCAAACCTTTAAAAAAATGGAGTCCACAAGGAAGATAGGTTGCACTCCCAGGTACTTGGAGACATCCCTTGTGCCAAACAAATTCCCGTCCAAAGTAAAGAATACAGTGCATTGTGTAGGCAATGGAGGGCAATAGAGCAGCAATGCACAGGCAGTGAAATAAATACATTGATGCATAAGGGCATTTTGACACACATAAGTGGCTCATATGGAGACAAGCAAGACACCTAATGGTTGGGGCACAGGGAAATACATTACATGTACATTAAGCGAACAATCATTGGGCTGCTTGATGCTAGATAATATGTAATTATGTATTATAGCTAAACTGCTCTGCTTATGCATACCACAATGTGTTGGGCGACTTTTGCTTTCCCAAATATTACAGTTAGTACCACGAACCGGGTGTTCTCTGCACGCTAACATATACCCCAAATCCATGAATATATATTTTAACCCTTGGGACTGTCCTTTTTTTGTGGTTGTGGTCTTAACTCAGTCTCTCATACCTAGGAAACAGGTAATGAAAATACACACAGGATATTGCGGCAGACCCCATGTGCCTGCCAGTTAGAGGTTCCAGAGTGTTCGCATATCTCCTGTGTCTAATCATCCAGGAACACAATACCTTTTTGAAGGCAGGATCTCCATGTTTTGCCTCTCTGGAACTCTGATCAGTCTAGTTGCCTGGGCTATCAATATAAGGCAGGTTTTCATACTCTCTTTCCACAGAATCCTCAATACTCCCATGCACTGATCCAAGGAGACAGTCCAAAAGTCCTTGACATCTAGTGATTTGTGTCACTGGCAGCCATCTGTTGTCCCCGAGGACGGTATAGTCTGGCCATTATCTTCTCACCATTTTACTTTGTGAACCAGCCACAGTGACTGGTGACTAGAACAGACCCTCAGCTGAAAGAGTAGGAGAAGATGCAAGAGGCGTAAGTGGACATTAATTGCAGTGGCCGTATTCCCACTACAGTGTTTAATGACACCAGACTCTAAAACACCTAGTGTTGAACTTGTCCTTGAGGAGTAACGTAATGTGTAACAGTATTAATGTGCCCGTTGCTTAAGGGTTTGGATCTGAGGAACAGAACCATAGTCGTCTCTTGAACGGTAAAAAACAGCAACACAGCCATTCGTTCTTTAATCTTTATGAAGAGATCCGGGGGTTGATACTGGTAATGTTTGCCAATGATCCATGGCCTATACTTCATGTGTTACTTCCATGGTATCTTCTGGGTAGGTTGACAACTGTGTCCATGCCTCACCCAGATCACCTCGGAAACATGCTGAATGCCAACTGGACATTGACACTTGGGTTACCAACATTGTTTTGGTTCCCATTCACAAGCAAACATACATTTGGCATTAGTGTGTCTGCTCTGGAAATGTTGCCGTGTGTTGCTTTCACCAACCCCCAGACAGACCACCTCCCCAGCAAGTTCTGGCCTTAGTCAAAAAGGTGCTCATGGATCACAACAACGTAGTCAACCTTGATCACATTCAATGCATTTTCTTTCTCGGGCACGTTCCTTGAACTACAGTCAGATTATTGAACACCATCTCGGTCCTTTTCAGTCTGGCTGGTCGTCCTTTGTTTTGCCCTGGGATAGATACGCTGCAGATCGTATCCAGTGTCATAATCATCCTGGATTTGGCATGGGTGGGTGACTGTTTTCTGATCATTCCCACTTACTCATATGCATTTGGTAACGGTACCATGAGGGATATTTTAGCCACCTGTATGGGAAGTTGGGGGACCATGTTCTGGGGTGGTTCTCATTGCTCTCTCATTGGTCGCACTTTGTCCAGTTGGGCCCTCCAGATACGGCACTATCTTTCGATCGTATGGAGTTGCATTTTGTTCTGTCCTGACACCGATGTTATTTAACATCTGTCTGGAGCATCTGGGTGATGTGATGGTTTGCTCTGGAATCTCCGTTCATCAGTATTCTATGACACTGAACTTATCTTAGCATGTTATCTGCAAGGGATATCATTCAACAGTGTAATCCTCTTGGTGCCACCAAGGACTGGATGTGCACTCCTTTTTATAAACTCAATCCTGCAAACAATCAAGTTTCTTCTTAATGCATCTTCCACTTCTCCAACCCGCAATCACCATGAAGTATTCGTACTCTAACTTTTTTCACCAAGCTAAAAAAACAGAAAAAAAGACTGGGCCAGAAAGAGCCAGGCTCTCATTTGCTACTGGGCATAAGGTTTTTGCAACTCTTCTTATTGGCTAGGTTATACAAATATCTATCTCGTTTTATTCACATTATAGCAAAAAACACAAGTCAAAAAGTCATGAAACCAGATTACACTGTACACATTTTTTAATATTTTGTGAGGATAGTATGTGCATGTGGACAACAATACATAGCAAATCCTTATTTTATTTCAATATGGAAGGGAACTCTCTTGTATCACAATCTTCTTGAAATTCACAAAAAGAGATAACGTAGGTGTATAAGCACCATTGATTCTTAAATTGTTTCTGATGGATAAAAGACCTAAATAAAAATCTGGATATCAATTATGGATTTCTGCAGTGTCTAGAGCTAATGTTAGACTGCTTGAGAAAGGGCCACTGCCAGGTCCATACCCCTTCTTCATTTCCGTAAGCAGCTGGGGTTTCTCTGAAGACAAAGGTATCCGGGTAAGTTGGGGGACAGGCACTGGCACTTGGCTAGCCTGATTGAGCTGCTTTGGTGGTAGTAGCAAAGAGATTCCTTTGGATTGAGGGGTGTGCCTGAAGAAGATTGTTGTCACTTTAGGGACATGGGAGCTGGGTTAATGGAAACCAAAAGCCACCAGGAAATGATCAAAAGAGTGTTTCCGATTTCCTAATCTTTCTAATTTTAAGTTTATTCATTGTGACAAGGGCAGTACTCTGTCCCAATCTAACCTGACGGCAGGACACGCGGGGCTGGAAAAGATCAAAACATCTCTGTTCAGCTGGTTCTACTGGCCAGGCATTTATTCAGAGACAAAACCATTTTGTACTGGCTGTCCAATCTGCCAGAAGACCTCCTCGGATGACGTACCCCGAGCACAACTCAAGCCTTTTTTTATCCATCGTACAGGTCAATTTTCATAGAATAGTCATGGATGTAGTCTACCCATTACAGCCCGCCAAATCAGGGAATCTCTATTCTGGTGATTGCCGACTATGCAACTCTATATACAGAAGCCTTTCCACGAGAAGCAACACTATCAAGGCTATCTGGAAGGTCCTCATTCCCTTCTTCACATAAGTAGGTTTTCCAACAAATATTCTCATGAACCGGAGAAGTAGCTTCATGTCAAGACTTGTGAATAAAATTATAGCCTTAATGAAAATGAAGAATCTCCAGACATCTTTTTACCACTTCCAGACCTATGACCTAGTGGCATATATTAACCCAATGTTGAAGTCATCCTCTGAAATCTGGTTGAAGAATTGGAATGATCTTGTTCCCTGGGTTCTGTTTGCAATTCGTAAGACCCCTCAATCTTCCACTCGCTTCTCCCCATTTGAGCTGGTCTATGGAAGAAACCCCATGAGATGTCCTTGACATCTAAAGAGAAGAATGAGAATGGCCCGAAAGTAGGCAAGCCACAGACCATCCCATAATACAGAATATCAGAGATTATATGTAGAAGATCCTACTGCTGGTGCAAAGCAATCTACAAGAAACCCAGAGTCAACACGAAAGATTATATAACCAGGACCTTCAACTACATACCTTTCAAGTGGGCGACCGTGTGATGCATGACATCATCCTATTAAGCTAAGCATAGAATACCTCTGATAGTTATTGTAGTTGAGCCAGTCGGGCCAACACTCTAATATTTGTTCTGAAAGTAGATTTTTATCTTCGCATACCAGATTACTAACAATAGACCATCCTTTAGGTATCATAAGAGATTGGAGATATCCCCATAGCAAGGCAAGAGGTAAGAAGAATCCACATTCCCCACTACTATTTCCTTCAGTTTTATTACTAGTTGTAATTGTCTGTTGTTCCGTGTGCCACTTGACATATGCTGACGTGCACAATAGTTCCCGGGAGCAATCTTCCATTAAAAATATTTTCCCACTTTTTTCAACATAATTGTTGATGTAATAAATACGATCTCCAAAATTGAGTTATTGAACGAAATTACCAATTCAGTAATCGTATAGGGTAAGGCCAAGTGAGATATGATTGTAATTTTAATGCTCTATTTGGTTTTTCTTACTCCCCTTTTTTGAAATGAACAAAAAAGTGGACGGCTATGTTTGCCGCGAAAAGGACTTTGGTCGAAACACGTGATGGCAAATGAATAATTTATTGCATTCATGGGAAAGTGAATCAATGTTTGATTAAGAACTTATATTTCCATTTCAGGCCTTGAATAGACTCTTTGCTATATACAGTCTAATGACTGAAAGAATGATTTATTGAATTTGACAATGATCAATTTTTAATGAGAAACTACATATATTTGTGTGAGCACGCTATGGGTTATACAATTTCACATTTTTCTTGATTTAGTTGACATCAGGCAGAGTATCAAGTTTACCCAGGCAGCATTCACAATAGCTTAATTCCTAATATACAGACAATCCTATTTATTTATTTAATTGGCTTTTTATAACTCGCCTAATACCATATGTGAGTTCGGTTTCTAAGAGCGGATCCGGTTTTCGAAACTCTGTTTCTCTGTGTGGTCTTGTTTCCGAGACCAGCCCGTTGCCCCTGTGCTATTCTCTGTTCACCAATATACTTTAGCACAAGAATTGTTGAGGTTCTGTCAACTGTTAATCTCTGCAAACCCAAGACCGCCCGCCCCACAAAGGGTTATTCCAGTTTGTCATGCTACACTTCGGACTTCAGAGGTTAACGGGTGGCATTCTGGCCCCATGTCAAGCAATGGCTGGAGCATATCTAGATGATATTGTCACCTATACTTCTACATTGGAGGAACATCTGCAGCACCTGTAGCCGTCGTTGACCAGCCGAGGAAAGACCACTTAATCACCAGCCTGGCTTAATGCCATCCAAGTACCTGGGGTTTCAAGTGGGGAATCGATAAGTACTTGCTCAATGGGTAAAAATTGAAGCGGTACAAAAGGTACCTCAACCTATCGTGAAAACAGATATTCAGGCTTTCTTGGGCCTAATCGGCTACTTCCAGTGATTTGTAAAGGTGGGCCGGGACCACTAGCAGCCACCCCAATTATCAGTAGAGAACACTTGGGCCCATCAAAGACTCCCCGCCACAAGAACAGAAGACTCAAAAAGTTACTGTCTTTTATTAGCAAACAAAATGACTGGGATCACACCAGGAAAACAAGTATATTCCGGAGGTCTCGTCTTCTAAGCATGCGTCACCTGGTGTTATCCCGATGTGACATTACAAATCCAGGTTCCATCCCAGAAACCTATCACACATTTACCATGGTCAGTTTGGGTAGGATACATATGGGAACTATATTGGTTAGTTCTACAATTGGATAGCCATTTCTAGGGGCCCCTCCTAGGACTACCTCTACTAGTATCAATCTACAATTGTGCAGGGTCGCAGAGAGACCATTGGCCCTTGCAACACATTATCCCCATGTGAAAGGTGAATCTGGATTGGTCAGAATGTGTCCTCCCATCCCTCGGACCCTGTACAGTTACTAGATTGAGTGTACCTTTTCAAGGAAATGGGAATGGACATGGAGGTGCAAAGTGTTTCCTAATGTTGCAATCTCTGATCACCGAAGCCTGGGAAAGTGCAGTCAGTTGTTAGCTTGTGGGCAAAACTTGTAGCCTTTCTCCCTTCAGGTTCCACGCAAAAAGTCCTCTTCATCTACCTTGGATGAATGGGCATTGTCCTGTTTGGCTGAGTCACATGTGTGGAGACCATGAAATGAAGCTATTCTGCTTGTAACTATGAGGATTTTACCCTGATTTTCTGCAGGTGGCGCATTGACTTGGTAACTGGAACTTTTCCGTCTCCTTGGCTGAGTGCCTTGTTTCTGCTCGCCTGTGGCTGCGGCAATCATTTCAGCTTTTCCATGTACTCAAAGCCTTTCTCTCCTTTGCCATCCATTTCAGAGACCTACTGCTTCTATATCATCCCCTATGGCTTTTCCATGTTAATAGCAGCCAAGCATGTGCAAGCTAAATATATGAACTCTTTGCAACTTGTGGTTTCAGCTTTGGCGAAGGATATGAATATGAAAGATATGTATGTGTGTTCGTCCCCTAGCTACGTCATAAGCATGTACTTCATGCCTATATGCAATAAACTAGTGCATGTTCGTGTAACTTCATGAATGGATAAATATATGAACTTCATGTATAATGCGGCTATGTCATGTCAGTGATGATGACATTAATGTCTGGTTTTCCAGTTAGTCAAAAACCAGTTAGTCGACTTGCTCGATCAATGTCATTTCCTTATCGTCCAAGTCATTGATTGGGTCTCGTCTGAATGGTTGTCTGAGCGAATAATGCTCCTCACAACTGCGATACATTGAAGTTTGTGGTGATGGGCCTAGAAGTGAAGCACATCTGTCGTTTCTCTGCCTTCATGCTGAGGGTCGTGTGGGCGCCATGATGGTTCGATTATTGGCCCCCATCTACAATCCCCCCCCCCCCCCTCTGGTTGACCACACTACTTATACCATTCTCTTGGTTCACCTGCAGTTTTGGGAGCCAGACCTTCGCTATTCCTGCAAGATGTCCATAGTATTTTGCGTGTTTATCCAGGCTCCCAGTTACATCGCTGCAGTCCCCATCAGGGTTACACCAAACCCATTTTCCACAATAGTCACAGGTGTTGTAGAGATACTGGAACACCGTTCCTGTCGGGAACAGGGGACACTGCATCAGTTGTGACTTCAGTGCATTTCGTGTTTTTGTTTCTTCATCTTCTTCAGGCTCTACGTCTATCAGCACTTTTATCCCTAGAGTCTTCTTAGGTGTCCTTCTGCACTGCGTGATGACTAACCTGATTACACAAAATGTCAACAACTCTAAATCAAAGTTGCTGCCAGTACTTTCAGTCCATTGGCCATGCTTGTTGGTATTCATGAGAATATGTAAGACAGCCACCCTTCGTCTTTTCTGACATTTTTCGTTTCTGCCTCCATCTTTGTGGGCAGTTCTGAGAGTCGGGTGATGGCGTCTGTTAGTGTCCTGTTGCCTTGGTCGTTGGCAGGAACGAATGTACAGCAAGAAGACCCGATCTTGGCAAAATAAACCGCCTCCCTCCATGGCTGTGAGGAGATCTAGAATGGATCTGTTCTGGATGGCGATTAGTCTTACTGATCTCAGCTCTTCCTTTATGGCGCTGAACCCCTTCATGGTTGAGTTTATTATCTGCATCTGCTCCCATTGCATAACCCCGAGCAATTTGGCATTCATGTTTGGTTGTACTGCTGGAACAACAGATACAAGTAACATCTCAGTTCTGCTGAGCAGCCTGTGCTCTGTTGGTATTGCATACAATGCCTTTTCCATGTCTGAGGCATAGTTCCCCTGTTTCACTCTGGTCAACCCCACAGATCTCTTCTTCCTCTTGTTAGTATCCATTTTAGGGAACCCTAAAATCTCCTTCTGAGGCACTACCAATGCTGGGTTGTTCAAATGTACAAGTGGACATAGCTCTCCTCAATTGGGAGGCAGCTGCAGGTATGCCTTCGACCCACAGGCCCAATAGTGGTCCATCGGCACTGCTCTGTCGACCTTCATGCCTGGTGTCCTTTGAAATCTGCTTACATCCTTCATTTTCTCTAACCTCTACTTTGCCATCATTCTGGAAGCATAAAGCTGCTCCCTTGTGCGGTATGATGGGCATGGGCCCTGCTTAATTTTCTACCCATGTGAGTATCTTGGCACTTTTCCCACTACTTAAAAAAAGTGTCATTTTCTTGCTGTACTACTTCCACTGGAACCGTTAATAGAGCGTGTGCTTTGCTCCGAACAACTCCTTCTTTCCATCAGTCTTTTGTGTATACTTGTGCATACACCAGCATCTGTGGCCTTTCCCAGCATCCTGGCATTCCTCCCATTTCTACTGGTCCTTTCTTGGGAGACTGCAACTCCTTCTGTGTTACTGTCTGTACTCCCTGCCACCCCCTTATGCAGGCCCTCTGTAATATATAATCATCCAAAATTTCCTGAGTCTTATGTAGTTATCTTCGTACAGGAAGGTTTTCTTGGACATTCACTTTAGTGTGGCACGCTACCGTTGAAATCGTCCTCTTGTGGTGCATAGCGATAAATGCATGAGGCATTGTTCTCTAGCTGCCGGAATTTCAGTTGCCACAAACGTTCTGGATGCACTCATGGCATAGGGGATGAGAGAGCAAACGGCTCTCTTGTCGTTTGTTTCCCCCACTTTGGCCGCTTGGCTAAACCACATGTTATTTGATATGTCAGTTATGTAGGAATTTACCCAGTTGAAATCTGCTTCTACACTGCGCCTAACTCTCTTTACTGCTTTAGCAGTGCTTGTTGCCTGCCTAGGTATGGCTTCCGTAACAGCACGGATCAGGGTCACGTTAGTAAGGGTCCAAGCTTGTGCTTGGGGAAACATCAACCTTCATAAAGCAAGGAGTGTATAGAGGTAGAGACAGCAGACGACACAAAACATTATCACGATATTATGAGTTCTATTTCCCATGTTATTCTTGAGTGTTTCTTTGCGTTTATTCGAGGGTTTGTGCAACTCACCTGAAAAGCCTGAGAAATGAGTTATTGTCATGTTAGTGTATGTTAGATTAAGCTCTACACCTATAGTTTTGGGAATAGTGCTACGAAGAACAATCAATCCCACACTATACGGATTCTCAAATCACCAAGCAGAGTAATGAGACTGGTTTCCATGGGTCAGTTGTGGGTAGATGTGAGCAACATACAACAGAAAAGCATGAAAAAACAATTGTGAAGGAATCATTCATTCCGTTTCTGTCTGTATCACAAAGCGGATGAAGCATTCCTGAAATGGATTACGTCTACTATGCACCATATAGCTTCAACTGTCCTTACGTTCTCGATGAATACCTATTCTAGGGAAAAGGTAGTTGCCACTATCTTTTAGCAGTAGCCCTGGCACACCTGAATCATATCAACAGTCTACGTGGAGATGTTGGAAAGGCCTGATTGGGCAAAATATGGCTTCCCTCACCACACATAAAGTATGCCCAGCAGGGGATTTCTTAAGTGACACAGCTTTCTATAAATGCTGCTACATGCTCCGACATATTAGGACAGACCCAATGTGAGCAGCACAAACCTCTTTACCCATATGAGTGGGATAATGCAGTTGCGTGAGTGCTATCTGCAATAATGCTATTAGGAGTACTAGATTGCCTGTACTTTCTTGTCGCCATAGAGCATCCGTAAGAGATATTGAACATCCCCCTTCTCACCCATAAGTCTTTCTCCTATGTTGGAGCCCTTCCCTTAAACTCCATTATCTGTGTGGCTGGTAACCTATCATAGCCTTCCCTTAGAATCTTATTGCGTACATGGATGTGTGTGTTTGATGGGGTATCAAAGTCTGTTATCCCTGAAAAATATGCTGCACTCTTTGCTTCTGCTGCTTCATTGCCCCGGGACACTGTGTCCCACCTCTCATATGGGCCTGGCACTTAATGGCCGCTATGGCTGCTGGGAGTTCAAGCACGTCTTTGAGCCTACCCAATTAGGGCGCGTGCTGCACAGTGTGCCGTCAGCACGTCTGAAGCCCCTCTTCTGCCATTGTGACAGCCCAGAGTGTTCTGTAGACGTCACATAGGCCGAATCTGAACACACTGATTTCCTGGTCCCTGTGTGCTTCTTATGCCATTATGAGAGCCACTAATATTGCTGCTTGCGCTGACAATGCGAAGGCAATCTCGCACTGGCTATTACTTCTGCTGTACAGTCTGCTTTTAGTTTCACCAGTGCCGTTCTGTATGCCTTTTGCCCTGTTGTCTGATCTTTTGTTGATGACCCGTCAATATAAAGCACTTCTACCCCCTCAAGTAACTTCTCCCCCACCATGGGAAGGTCATCATACTGTTCCATGTATGTAGTGCAGTTGTGTAAATAGTCTCCCTCTTCTACTGGCTCAGCTAAAAATGTCGCCGAATTGACAGTCCTGCAGCTCACTAAATTGATTGCTTGGTTTGAGATAATTACCTCGTATCCAGAAGCTTGCTGCGTGGTCCGCGTACTTTTGGGCCTTTGGAGAATTGTAAAGGGGGCATGCTCCACGTAAAGTGTGGTGTTGCACCCCATGGTAATACCCACTGACTTCTCTACCGCAAATGCGGCTGCAACCAGAGCTTGCTCACAGGGTAATGTCCACTCATCACTGGGTCTAAACGTCCACTGTAATAAGCTAATGGCTTGTGCCCTAGGGTAGTCTTCTGTGTGAGCACCACAGTCCTCGCTACTCCATTGGAGTGTGAGAAGAAATGCAATTTGTCGTGATAGTGTGGGATCCCTAGTACTGAAGCTGTACATATTGCTTTCTTCACCTCTTCGAAGACTTCAGTGATTTCATGTGTCAACGCCAACTTACCATTCCCTCTCTGTGCCGCCTAAACCCGCTCAACAAGGGTCTTGTGTATGTCCTATAATCAAACACCCAAGCTCTGCAATAATTGCAAAGGCCCAGAAAGTGCTGCATTTCTCTAACTGTCTTTGGAATCAGTGTTTTACTGGAGTCACTTTTCACCCTTCTTGTGATATCAACTTCCCTATGTATAGCACTTCCCTTTGGCAATATTGTAATTGTGCCTTGTCCACCTTTTTATAACCTTTTTCTGCCAATAATGTCAACAAATATACCAAGTCATTTCGACACTGTTCCTCTGATTTGCTACACATTAAAATGTCGTCCACTTATTGTATGACTGTGCTCGCTATCTCTATGTTTCCTAAATCCATCTGAAGGACCCTATTAAAGATGCAAGATGACTCGCAGAACCCTTTTGTGAGTCTCGTGAGTTTCCACTTCTGGTTTCTATATAGGAAGGAAGTGAAGGCCTGTGACTCTTCATGGAGTGGTATAGAAAAGAAGGTGTTCTTCTAGTCTATTACCGCAAAGTTGCTTAGCTTCCGTTGGGATGCTGCACAAAAGTGTCACTGGGTTTGGAACTAACAGGATTTCTGCTTCAACAATTAGGTTAAATTTGTGCAAATCCTGAATAAAATGCCATGATCCCATCACCCTTTCACCAAATACACTGCGTTGTTGCACTGTGATTCTGATGGTACCAGAATTCCTGCTTCACTAATTTGACGATCATCTCGTAAATACCCTATCTCCCTCCCTTAATCGAGGATACTGTCTTGCCCTTTGGTAAAATAGCCCTTAGTTTAGGCTTTATCTTGACCGCTCCTATCCCTTTTAACAGACCCACTTCATAGGGACTATTGGTCCTTAAGGCACTGGGTACCCGCCCAATCAACTTTGAAACACCACAAGGGTGTCCTAAAAAGGTTTATTATGGTGAGCGTCTAAGGTCAGTGTTCACACTTTTTCTTCTTTGAAAGCAACCCCATATCCTGCATCTTGTTGCTGGGGGTTTGTGGGTTGCAATACCATTGGGTAATTCAGGCCTAGCTTCATTCAGGTTGGTTTTATTCACAGTTGCAGCTTTTAAAGTTACATTTTCTTTTCACCTTTAAATTTTCACAAAACGCAGCAATTTAGAAATTTCTCTGCAATACACCTTATTACACAAAGACCTATTTGCAGAATGTTCAGGTCTCCAAATACTGATTCTTAACCCCGAAAAGGAAATAAACACAATGCAAGGCCCCAAATTCGTCATTTGCCTTTCCTGTGACAAGCTGTGCATTTAATCTCAGATTGGACAGTTTTCCATTTTAATAAAAGTTACAGGATACTTTCTGGTACTGTTAATATTTTTCTTGGGCCTTGTCTGCTACTTTGGATTACATCCTGATTTTAGATGGGGTTCAAATATTATACATTCCCTTGCACATGTCATTTTTCAAATGCAATGCATAGGCCGCAGCTCACATTTATTTTTATACCTGCACTTTTCTTTCTTAGCATACTTTCTTTGCATAGATTTCCCTACACAATTCGTGGCTCGCCAGAGGTTTCAGACTACAGTTCTCACGATGCCTCACGTTTGTAGTAACCATAAAAGCCATGTAGAGATACAATTATCAAAAGAATACATAAAAATGCAAACTCCATACAAAATAATGAAACCACAAAATTCAAAATACAACTGCAATGGTCCTGGCAAACATATGAAATCAATATCCCCATAATATAAACATGTGACAGTTTTATACAGACAATCTTGCATAACAGTTATAACATTGAAAATCCAATAGTTTCAGGGATAAGACTAAGTCAAATCAACTCAAATAGGCCATCGTCGTTACCTAAGGGCGTACAAGCTTTGTAAAAAAAAAACTGGACGTCTAATATTAAAATGTTAAAATCGTCCTATTTACAATACTTTTGTCGATAATTATAGGCTTTCGCCAAATAGCTTTATACTGCAAATACCCTAGAGTCACTTTTTTTTTACACAGAAATGAAGCTGTTGAAGCACAGTAACAATGCTGTTTGATTTGAAAAGAGCATGACGAATAGTGGGATTCAGTCACTGCTCCCCGTGGGGAGCCTTTCCTTGTGAGGCTAGGCAGGTGAGCCTGCTATGCAATACCCTCCCTAGAGGCAAGCAGGACCTCACTGTGGGAGACTGTCCACCCTCCCCCAGGGACGAGGATTCCTGTACTAATGAGGAACGGCCTTTCCAATTTACTTAGCAACCCACCAATATCAAGTTGTTGAAAGAAAACCAGAGGAATCTTCATACATCTGCTATTGTGTTGTTTTAACTGAAGACAAGTAGTAAATACTCTGAAAGACTTCTTCAGAACCCTGGAGTCTCTCACACTGTTATTCAAATGGATCCCAGGTGTACAAATGAATTGGCTTTCAATAGGGTCTTATTCTTCAAAGTCCATCCATATGTGCTACTTTCTTTACCCTTTCTTTACCCTTTCCCGATTGTAGCACCAAAATTCTAGATTTGTCAGCATTTATCTTTAGAGCATTCTCCTTAACATATGCCTGTAAAGCATTCAGGTGTCGCTGAAGCCCAATCAGAGTTTGGTCTATTAAAACCAAATCATCTGCATACATCAGTCTGTCTAAGGTTTTTCCACCAATATTCGGGGGGAAGCTTCTAACCCATTTCAGGGTTGTTTGCTATTCTGAAATAAACAAATTATGAAGGACTGGAGCAAGAGGGCAGCCTTGCTTGAGGCCTGTCTGCCGGGATTGCATCAGAGAGCGTACCCCTTGCATACAATTTAACTCTCACTGATGTACCCGAGTACAATTCCTTAATTGCTTCAAGGATATCCTTGGGGCATCCTCATAGATTTAATTTGGCCCAAAGTTTACCACGGTCCACTGTGTCAAAGGCTTGGGCAAAGTCTATGAAGGCTAGCTATATCTTGCTTTTGTTTCCTACCAACCTGGTCTTCAGAACGTTTAAAAAGAACCTGTTCCGTGATGTCCCAACTTCTTTGACCACGCCTGACTGCAATGGATCGTAATGACCTGATGTTCCTATCCACCTGACAATGCATTCAGCACCAGTAGGCAAAGATCTTGAAGGAGGCCGATAGGCCTGTAATCTTTCAGATCCGACCTATAGCCCTTCTTGAAAATTGGCACCACCATCCAAAACACGTCTGCTAACCAACTCCAGCTCTCCCTTTCATTGCTGTTAGCTAACGTCTGTAGTTTAACCACTCTTCACTTGTTATCTTGGTTAGTTCCCCTTACAAGTTGCGCGTGGGCCTCTGCAGGCTTTTCTTTCCTTTTCTCAGTGGTTCCGCTGAGCGGCACACAGGGCCTAGCCTGCAAATTATTGGGGAAGTCCGTCAGGTCAAAGCCTAGCGGGAGGAGGTTAGTTACCTCCTCCAACAGAGAATGCTTTACCAGATTAGATGCCAAATGAATGGCAACCTTATTGAGACTATCCTCTTCCAATAACTCGATGGTCTGCATATCATTTGAAGTTATTAAACAAAGTCTTGGGATATGGTGCAGTAATCTCAAGATATTTTCACTGTTCGGAATCAAACCGTCTTTAATGTGAAGACTGCACTCTAACAGCAATCACTGGGTATGACAGGATGGCTTCTTAGATCTTCTCTGATCAGCTTCTTTGTGCGAGCTGTCCTACGCCTGCTTAATCACAGATCTGGCAGTTTCAGGCTTGGAACGCAGTTTCAGATTCAGTCATTTACTCTCCAAGGTCTGAAATAGAGGGGTCAAAATCTCCCGGTGACAATGATTTTTTTTAGTTCTAGCGAATTCACGAACGAGGATTCGGACCTCCTCAATTCAAAGTGTTTTTCTCTCTTTATTTTGGCAGAGATCTTTGACTCTCAGTTCTCAATTTCAACTCGCTGACGATGTCCTGGTTGGATTGATCCACTTTATTTCTCCAGTCATCTTCTAGACGTTGATACTTCTGACTACATTTCCATGTGTGTCACTCAGATTCCACCCCTTCCCCTCCATGTTGTCGTAAGAATAATCAAGAGGGCGTTGGGTCAGTCTTCAGTTTCAGCTTCCAAGCTACGTAGAGTAACATGAAACATAACGTTCCGAATAGTACGCTGCCTCCCCTTATCTGTTGCTAATCCATGCTCCTTCCTGAGAATTCAGATCTAGACTTGTTCCGTCAATCAAGTCACTGATCGACAAGAGTCTTTGTCTACTACTCGGGATGTTAAATGATGGCTGGTCCGTTGATGTTTCAACATCCGCGATTGAGTAAGTTCACCTGTTCAGTGAATCATCATAAAAGGCATCGGCTTCAAGTTGCTCAGATTGTTTAGCTTAACGCCAGGTGATTTCAGAGCTTTATGCATTTGCAATTTCCTTGATCCTGTAGATTTTTCTTTTTGGTGATTCTTTTTAGCTGTCTGATAACACCAAATTTCGTAAGAATAAGCGAGAGTCATTTTATTCACCAATTTCTGATTTTTAGATTTTATGTTTGGTGGTTGTTTTTGTTGGAGGTGGGGGTTGTTGCTTTGTTTTTGTTGAGGGTTTCCCAGGCAGAACTGTTGTGTAACTTTATATATATTTGTTTATTAGAGAAGTAATGACAGCTTCAGTCAAGTCTCAGCAAGTGCGTGCAATACCACAACTCATCAAACATTACTTGAATACAAACATTTTAAAATCTAAACCTAGAATATGCAACATACAACTTAAATGTTCCGGTCCGAGGTGTGGGGTTATGAAACTCTGTGCCTGTTTGCCCAACCGGTGTGAGCAGCCAGGTCGGCAGCAATAATGCAGAACAATAACTCTGTATCTAGCTCAATTTCTGATGGAGACTAGCAGTTGACGCTCAATAGATCTGTTCCCTCGTGTCTCCCATCATGGTGGGCGTAAGTAAGGAGTATTCATCAGTTCCTTCAAGACTTGTCCCCAGTCCATTCCCCTATCTTCCCCTGAGTCTGTTGGGGTCTGATCCTTTAATAACCCCATCAATGCCATCCCCCAACGATGTGCGTCTTTTATCCCTAATTGGGTCGATGGCCCCCCCTGGGTTTTTCCACGAGATCACAATCCTGCATTTGGCTAATATGAGCAAGAAGGATGCTATTTTCTTTTTTGGTCTTGGTTCTCTTTACTCCAGGTAGTATCCCCCATAAGCACATTGCTGGTGTGGAGGTGTACTCACTATGGGCCCAGGAGTTGATCTTACTCATTACTTCCTCCCAGAATATCCTGATCTTTGGGCAGTGCCAAATCCTATGCCAAAAACCTGCTTTAGCCTCTTTACATCTAGGGCAAGTGTGTGCATGTGTGTGTTCAGTGGTCGAAGTGTACGAAAAGAAGTAGTGGAACTATGTCCCTGCTGACTTGCACCCACTCCCCACAAACCCCATCATCACGTCCCCTCCCACACACAATACACCCCCCAAACAATTGCACGTGCTGTTTAAGGGAAAGTTCAGTGCAAGTGCAAGTTTCAACTTCTTCCTACACATTTATTTTAAAACGAAACCATTCCGGAACGGTTTCTTTTTAAAATAAAAGTATAGGAGCCGTAAAAGAAAATTTAAAAAAGTATAGGAGCACCGCTCCCGCTCACTTCGACCACTGTGTGTGTTGCGGGTTGATCATGTGGAGCCTGGATGGTGTCATATATAGTCTGTGAATTAAATTGTACTGTATAAGCCTGAAACTTGCGTTTCTTGACACTTTACGAGTTTGTTCCCATATCTTGGCCCGCTGCTCTTCGGATATCTCTTCCCTGACATCCCGTTCCCATTTTGCCTTGACGCCCAATTGCGAGAGTTTCTTTTGTTCCCCATCTGCTGGTACAGGTGTGAGATCAGTCCTCTGTTTTTTGCGTTTAGTATCTGGTGCATTTGGGAGCTATGTTCTGGTTCCATCGGGGTCTCCTCCCACAGGGCGGCATTCTTCTCACGATTCGGGCAGAGCTCAAAGTCACCTCTGGCTTCTCATACCATAGGCGGCACTCTTGGAATGGCAGCAATTTTCCTTCCTCATAGAGATCCCCCAGTCTCGGGCACACTTTGCGTTGTAACCTAGACCAATCGAGATTAGTCAATATTCCCATTAGCACTGGGTCAAAGCTCAGCAGTAGGTCCGGGTTATACAGATGGGGGTTCTGTAATTTCCCTACTGTTCGCTTCCAGATTTCCCTTGGTACTGTGTATATCTCGTTCCTTCCCATACTTGCCATTGGGTCCCACAATAGTTCAATCCCTTTCCTATGTGTTGGAAAACTCACTAATAGTCGTCTCAAGTCCCCTTACGGTGTGTCTACCCAGTTGGAGACTGTTTACAGTTGGCCTCAAAATCTGGCAAGGTAAGCCCCCCTTCTATATTAGGTCTCCGCAAAGTAGTTCACGCCACCCTTCTCCTGTTCAACCCCAGATCAATTCCCCTATGTTAGTATCCAGCATTTTAAAGAATACTCTATTGATCTTATACGGAATATTGATGAAGTAAAAGAGCAATCTGGGTAGGATCACCATTTTGCACACAGCTATTTTCCCCATCAAAAAGAGAGCCAGGGATTTCCAACATTTTATTGAGTCGCCTATGCGGGACAGTGCTCTCCTGGTGTTAAACATAAAGGTCTTCACTATTTCATGGAAAATTGTGATCCCCAGATAGCGAAATGATTCCAGTTCCCAACGAATCCCCCATTGCGCGAGTGAATCTGCTGGTTGTCTGCGCATTGATCCTAACGGGAACACCAGGGATTTTTCCTTATTCACGCTGTAGCCCGATAACCTCCTGTACTTAGCTAGTACCTCCTAATATTACCGGAACATTAATCCTGGGGTTGCTCACATATATTATTACATCATCTGCGTATAATGATATATTGTGCATTATACCACAGACTCTAATCCCCGCCTCCTCTATATAGTGTCTAAAATATCCCGCCAGAGGTTCCAGTGCTAGGGCGAACAGTATTGGCAAAGCCGGGCATCCTTGATGAGTGCCTCTTTCTAGTGTCCATTTCCCAGATATCCAATCGCCTGTCTTAACCCGTGCTTGGGGTTTACATACAATAGCTGAATCCACTGTAATATTTGGCGTCCAATCCCAATCCCTTTTAGGACTTTAAACAGCCACTTCCACTTCACGGAATCATAGGCCTTTGTGGCATCTAACGCAACCAAGACCATTTCCTCTTCTGAATGTTGGACCTGGTCCATCATAAAGTGTAGTTTCCTGATATTCATGGAGGTATTCTGCCCCCCTATAAAAGCACGTTGGTCCGGGTGTATTATGGACTTCTTTCTCCAGTCTCCGTGCTATTCTCTTCCCTAGTATTTTCGTGTCAACATTTAGTAACAATGTAGGTCTGTATGATCCACAGTGGGTAGGATCTTTCTAGGGTTTCAGGATAACTGTGATCATTGCTCATCACATCAACTCAGGGAGAGTACCCTGAGCGAAGGCTTCCTCGTAGACTTTCTTTAGCACTGGGAGCAATATATCAGCGTATTCTAAATAGTATTCCACTGGGAGGCCATCCGTACCTGGAGATTTACCTTTCTGCATTTTTTTTTTAACGCCCACTCGATCTCCCCAACCTCTATGGGTGCTTCCAACATCTCCCTCTGGGGTTCTGTCAGTTTGGGCATGTGCACTATTTCTAACAGTTCCGAGGCCTCCTCTTCCGAATACATTCCCTTGCTCGAGTATAGTGTCATATAATATTCTTGGAAGACCCTATTGATCTGTTGTTGTGTGGCTACTCTGGATCCCTTACCATCATACATGTATTCTTTTGGTATAGTGATTCCTATCAAATTTGGACAGGGCTTCTTGATGTAAGTGTTGTGATGGCCTTTGCAAGATCGTGGCCCGCATACTGTCACGACTCCTGCCCTTGGACTGGGGTGTCAGACCATGTGGGTTGCACCCAGTACCTCCATCAGGGCCTCAAGGGCCCTGATATTTGCCCCCAGACTCACTTGGAGTCAGTCCTGGTGCCTTTGGCGCCAGGCTCATGTGAAAAGCCAATAATCTGGGCCCATAAGGGCATTTTTTCAACAACATGGATGCTCCCACATGGCTCCGTTCCATAACTGAGTCATGCGGTCTAGCATTTTGGGTGTGGCAGGCACAGGGACACCTGGGATACCTGCAGGCTATATAAGCCACGCCCGGATTGCAGAACACGCTTTGCGTTGCTCTTCTTGCTGCAGCGTGACGTTCACCGCGGTCAGCTGGAATCTTCATCCGCACGCCGGACCTGATCTCATGCAATAAACAAAGATGAGACACCATTAGTATTCGCTTACCTTTTGGAATCAGCTCTTGAACTCCGCTCCAGGATCCCGAGCAGTCAACATCTCGGCGGATCTTGCTCCATCAAGAAATCTGCTACCTGGGAAAAGAAACGGAGAAAACAAAATTAGTAAGCGTTTATTCTTCACATTCAATAAGCACTCGCTTACCTGCATAGAACGGCGTCCAACGCCTGCAGAAGAACGGGAGGGCTGGTTCCAACTCAGAGTGCCAGTAAGCGGTTCGCTCACCACTACTCGCCGTTCTCCATCTTCTCGGCACGCGTATTCCGGATCAGCACCGCATCCTGCAAGAAAGACAATATAAACAGGTTAGCACAAGAAAAGCATATAGCGCCGCGCTCCGCGCTTTCTTACCATCTCATGCACAAACTGCGCGACATCACAAGGCCAGCATCCACACCTATAAACAAAGGAAAGAGTTAAATAGAGACAATTACAAAACAAAGAACACACCATCAAGACAGACTTACCTGAAGAACAGAGTCGCATCGCAGCAGGTTTGGACTCTGTAGAGTCGCTCCAGTGAAGTAACTAGGCAGCGACAAACCCAACCCCAACGTATCCCTGCACCGAGTGGCAGGACGGAGAGCGCACCTTATCAAGAAGCAAGGTGAGAAGTGCGCCAGGGGGTCCTTGGGTCCATATGGGAGGTGGGCCCCTGGTCAGAGGAGAATAGCTAAAATCTAACTACTGTGTTTCAGACCTGGTCTTCAGCCACACGAGGGTCCAAAGGAAGAGGTCAAGGGTGAAACAGTTCGGACTGGGTGGCGCCCCAGTGTATACCAGGTGAGCGTTACACCTACTTTCCCATCCCAATATCAATTTTGGATCCCTCATTATTCTCTCTGAATCTTTTAATTTTCGGGATAATGTTTTTCTGATTCCCACCGTTTTAGCTATGCACACCCCTCTTACTGTTAGCTTAAGGGCTTCCCACACCACACCCAACCTGTCCACTGAGCTCCCATTGTTGCCCAGGAAAGAAGTAATCTCCTCTCTGAGTTGTGTTAAATGCCCTATCTTTCAGCAACTCTACTCTTAATTTCCAAGTTGGTATCGTTGGGCGGCGGCGGCGTCCTATTTGCAATGATGTGACCAGGGTAGCATGATCGGATAGCACCTTCCCCTAGGTATTCCGTCTGGGAGAATCTGCGTGCATTCTCTGTGCCCATAAATAGGTAATCTAGGCGAGAGTGTGTCCAGTGCACTTGTGAATAGAATTAATATTCCCTATCGTCCCCGTGTGAACCCCTCCATAATTCCTGAAAGTCTAATTCCAACACCATTCTGTTGAGGGAGCGTGTTGATGGGGGGGGGGGCATTGGGAGACCCTTGTTCTTGTCCGGTCCTTGTCTGGGTCTAGATAACAATAAAAATCCCCCCCACCCAAAAAAAAATCTGCTCTGTCTCCGCCAATGAATTCCCCTACCTTTTTGGAAGTAGTCATCGTTATCTATATTTGGCGCATATGAATTTACTATGCTGAAGTTATACCCTTCTAAGTTACCCCAAATCATAAACTTGTGTCCTTCATTGTCCCCCTTAGCAGTTTCCAGCTGTAGTGGTACTTTGGCATCCACCCACATCAGTAACACCCTCGAATATGATGAGCATGACGTTCCCACCAATGTGCCCCCCCATCTCTTTTGCAGGTCTATATAATCCGATTCAATAAAATGCATCTCCTGTAATAATGCCACTTGAATGCTGTGTCTATGTAGAAATTGCAAAACCCGGGAGCGCTTAGCTCCGTTACTCAGGCCTCGTGTGTTCCAGGTTCCTATCTTTATCGACATCTAGGGTGTTTGGGAATATCGTTCTTCTGAGACCTCTCCCCACTCCTTGGAGGAACCACATTTGCCTCTTGCATCCTACTAATCGCACCTCGGTCATACCAATCACTTTCCATAGCATTAAGCTGTTGCTGGGCTGTTATCCCAAGTAAGACTGCACTGTCTTCCACTCTTGTTTTCTCTTTTTCCCCCTTCTCCCCATCCCTCCCAACCTCCCGGGTCCCCCCTGCTTCTAGTTACCAATTCTCCCTGATTTTTCCCACAGGTGGTGATTCCTGCTTTCAGCTGTGATGGATCCCTGTCACTGGACATCTTGATAAAGATACTGGTTGGACTGTTCAACCCTTCGATGCTTACAGGACTTCAGTCAGGGGCCTGGCCTTAATGCCGGCCTCAGATTCTAGCGCTTCCGATTCTCCCTCAGCTATTCGGTGTCTGATTCCGTGTCCTCAAAGTTCCTCAGTATCCTCTGCTGTCTATTTTCTGTTTTTCTTTTTCTTTTCCCCCTTAATTGCTGTGATATTACACTTCTTGTGCTGTCATCATTTTTGGTTCTCCCTGGAGCCCTGTGTCCCTGGGTTATCAGTCTGTTCGCACTTGGATTCTATCCAGGACCAGGCTTTGTTGGCTTTAAGGAAGAATTGCGACTGGTTATCTGCTAGCACCTACAGCTTTCCCGGAAAGAACATCATATATCTTAGGCCATGTTTCCGGAGCTTCTGTTTAACTGAGTCGAACAACCGTCTCTGTCTCTGTCTCTGTACTTCTTGCGTGAAGTCCGGGAATATCAAGATCCACGCATTCTCCATCTGTATGCTCCTCCGCTTGCATGCCTCCTGTAGGATTGCGTCCTGGTCACTGAAGTTAAGTAGCTTAGCTGTTATAGCCCGAGGTGGAGCTCCCGGTTTGGTGGACGACCCGGTACCCTATGTGCCCTTTCGACTGTGAACAATTTGGAAAGGCTGCGTAGTCGCAGAGTATCCAATATGACGTTTTCAACGAAGAGCTCTGTGCTGTCCCCTTCCTCTCTTTCTGGCACTCCTACTATCATCCTAATGTTGCATCTTCTGGAGCGTCCTTCTGCATCCTCCGCTTTGTCTTCGAGGGTCTTTGTTAGCCCCACAAGTCCATGGGTTTTGTTTCGCATGGATTCCACCACGTCTTCCAGGTCGCTTATTCACTGCTCTGCTGATGCCACTCTCTTTCCTTTTCCCCAGGTCTGCTGTACCTTCTTCTTGCATCCTAGTTTAAAGTGCCTTCCTTGTCTCTTGTATGGTCATCATGAGGTACTCTAGAGGTAACCCGCCTGACTCTGTCTATGTATTTGGATCTCCTTCCTGCGGCTCCTGGGTCTGCCTGGCCGTTTTAGGTTTGGCTCCGACATAGGCTTCCATTTTCTGTTGGCCTTTCACCATTGTTCAGGAGGTTGTTCGGGACTCAGTGGAGGTTGCGTCCCTGTCGTTCTTTATTGATTGCCTGACAGGTTCGCTGTGGTGCCTTACAGATTATTTACCAAGTTTTTGGTTCTTCTTATGCTTATTCTTTCCTATGTGTGCCAATCTGGTTCCTGATGTATAGCCTGCGGCCTGTTCCAATCTGCTTGTCTGCAATTCGTCCTCAGCTAGTTTTAAAATATTACTTTCCCCCCACACCTGGCATTCTGGGGAGTGTTCCGCTTACTGCATCCACGGTATTATGCAGTCTTCTGGTTCTCCTGGTCTCCCCGAGTGTATAATAATGCTTTTCTCCGTATTGCCCGGGGTCTCAAGTGCCTCCCTCTCATCGTCCTTCCTTGTGAGTGTCCTGATTTGTGGCGCTTCCCGTTATCTTAGCTCCTGATTAGACTGGTGTACAGGTTTCATGGCCTCCATATTGCAGGTTATGTACATCGCCCTATTGGGTACCCAATCTTTAATTACGCTGCTTACTGACAGGGGAACGCTTCCCTGGTGCCTTAGTAACGGGTCCTCGTGTTTACAATTTCACCTCCGGGGTTCCAAGCTGTTATGTATTCCGGCAGTCCATGCATCGGGTTCTCGTTTCTCGCCTGTGGTTCCCCCTCTGGTCTGGCTGCTGCGTATGTTGTGGTTCCGTCTCTGGTCTGGCTGCCGCATATATTTTTATTATCAATGGAGAGTCCCCCGTCCTCTCCTACGTTTCGCCTCTCTTTTCGCCGCGCTATCTTCTTAGCGGATTCCTCGCTGCATGGTCCTAGCTTGGTCTGTCCCCAATGCGGTGAGGCCTCGCTGGTGAGGCGGTGTTCCCGCCCGCGTTCCGTCCCTCGTGTTCCACTCAGTTGTGGATGTCTCCTCTCGCTGCTTGTTGTGCCGGGCTGTCTCGTCAGTGCAGCGGGTCATCAATCAATAAGTCAGGGACTCCAGTCTCATAATGTTGCTTCCACCACCATCGCTGGCATGCCTATTTGCTGTTTCAGTTCGCCGGGATATGTGGTCGGTCTGTCCTGCAGTTCTGACAAGATGGCCCCCGGCGCTGGTTGTACTACATTTCAGGTCAATTCACCCTCGATCTCGCCTCATCTGCAGCCTGCCGGGTGGCACATTACACAGAGGACACTTTTCGATGATGCATTTCATAGAAATTTCGGCGAGTATCGGCCCATTTCAGGATATTTCCATCAGGATATGGACGGCCACAGCAGAGCAACTGAGGCTTGGGTCCTTATCCTCATGCTGCTCAACCCATGTGTCGCCCTCAGATTTTTTTAACAGATAGAGTATTATTTTACAGACTGCAGCTTTAGAG
The DNA here is from genome assembly GCF_040938575.1 of Ambystoma mexicanum. Lineage (NCBI taxonomy): Eukaryota > Metazoa > Chordata > Amphibia > Caudata > Ambystomatidae > Ambystoma > Ambystoma mexicanum. The sequence continues at coordinate 201,495,235 of NC_090940.1, forward strand.
TGCAACGCTTGTCTATAATAGGAGGTGGAAGTTCTTCTCTAACGGCCTTCAGCTCATGCCGCCCAACTCGTCCACTGTCAAGTCTGCAACCTCCATAACCGGTGGATCAATTATTACTATCTGAGTTGATTCTTGACCAGTCGAGCTCAGGACATTGTCCTGCTGGATGTTATCTGGAGGCAATGATGGTTGTTTTGCTGTGTTAATCGTTTACGTTCCTGATGTGCAAAGAGAAACCTGCATCTTCGAGAGTTCTTTTTCTTTGTCCAGGACAGACTTTTTAGAATGAACTCTTGAGGCGTCCATAGACTGAGTCCTAGGTTTTGCCAGCGTTCCCTCCTTCTAGTCTGGTAAAATAAGCGGGGATCTCTAGTCTCCTTTAATTTTTCTCTTGGATAACTGGTACGAAGATACTGCAAATTTTGAGTTATTTGCGCAGTGTTTTTGTCCAAATTCTCCTGGACCACTGTTACAAAGCCCTTCACAAACAATCATGTGAACCATTGCCAACAGGGTTGCATGGGCCTCGAGTTGTTTTTTTGATACTTGATGAAAGGAGCCATTGTGACGGTTAATCCCACCATAGTGTTCGTATTGATCACAGCTGGTTCATCCATGGCCGCTCCTCCCTCTGCTTGTTGAGTGGTTTGAAGAGCCATTGGTTGCTGACCAGTGAATCCCTTGGATGGTTAGCAGCCTTTATCCTGCATGGGTGTTTTCTGACTTTCCAACAAAGGTCTAGCCCTCTTGTTCTTTCCACTCGTAGAAGTCCCAACTGGCTGAGCCATTCTCGATGCAGGTATAATTGAGGGCGCTCTATCCAGATTTAGGCTTCAAGGAATATCGCCCGTAGATATAGCTTTTGAGATTTCTACTGGGAGCCAGCGGTTCGCATTCGTGTTAGTCTCTTGGAAAGCATGAACTATTTTACACTCTTCTGAAACCACCAGGTCGCTGCTCTCAATAGCACTCCTGCCAGTAAAGTTATCAGCTGCCGGCGTAATTGCCAACCCTTGATTGATCAGCTGGATGATTTCAAGTTCGTCCTCAGCAGAGTCTGCGTTATTCATTATTGTTATCAATAGAGGAAACAACCTTTGCACTCGGAGTCATTTTTAACGAGCTTCATCGATTCAAGTAATTCAGAGTCCTCAACCTCCACCCCTGTGCAATTTGTCTCACAAGAGTTCAATGGGGGTACCAGTTTGCCAGCCAAAAATCTATAATTTTTTTAAAACATCGTCCGATCCCAAACCTGGCAAGTGCCAGATTGATTTATTTTTAGGTTGTTTAGTAGCATCCGGTTAGGGAATAAGAGATGATTTGTTGGTATGTCTAGGGGACTGCGGCTCACCGATAGGCTTGTTTGTGGGCTGTGGAAAAGTGAATACTTTATTAGCAGTGCAAGCTCCCATATTAGGTTCTGGAAGCGAGGCTCCAATCGGGGTTACCACCCTGCTCTCTGCTTCCCTCAAAATCTTTCTATCACAGTTTCCTTCGTTAATGTCTCTGCTGTCCACGACCTTTACAGGCTTGCCTAGAATTACACCACCGCCAGGGCTAGTCTGTGTTAAACGTTTGGTTATTTCTTATGTGGTACCTTTGCCAAGTACTGCCTCCTTGGGTGTGGATACTCCCGACAAGTTTCCAACAGCAGGTATCTCATTTTGTCCTTCATTGAATGTGGTTGTGCTTGCGGTTACCTGTACTAGGATAGTAAAGGGGGCGGGGCGGACGGGTTGACCCTTTTCAAATGCAACCTCTTTTTCCTTAGCAGCTACATCACCCGTTTCATAACGTTAAGAGCACAAACCCGGGCCTCCCCGTTTCTGCTCTTGCTGGAGCACCTGTAAGACTCGCCGAGACTGAGACAGGCTTCCCAGCAGTGGTCACCGGAGTCACCACTTGACAATCCTTCACAAATTGTCTCATAGTGTTCTCCATCCATGCTCAGCTGCCAGAGCCTGCCACAGACTGTAGCACAGCTACCAAGACTGCATTCACCTCGACTCAGCTCCACAGAACCCTCCCTGTTGCAGCTGGGGATTATGAAGAAGTCTCTGCCCTCTGGATATAGTGACACAGTGAACAAACTCACAGGCAAAAAGTCTTTTTGATTCATTACTACGCAATGAATCCAGCAATGCCCATTCCCAATTTTGTCAATGAGCCTCCACCCAGACGTATATCTTCTGAGTTTATCTTGGAATTACTTCCGATAGCTGTCCAGAAAAACGTCATTAAGTATAAAGATCAATTTTCTAAAGTTTGCAGTCAAGAAAAGCCAACCACGCGGCGAGTCTGCAGTTGTCAGTAGTCATCCGTTGTCAGCATTGGTATAGACCACTCTTTTGACTTCCTATAGCTAAAGTATTTTTAGTAACCATCAGTATTCTCCTTATGCGCCAACTGGTAATGGGTCACAATCCTGGTATATTAACAGGTGCTTCAAATGAACAGTCAAATATTCTTCAACTTTTACTCAGTTTATTTTATCCAATTATTGGTTGGTTTCGAATTTCACATTCAGATATCTCATTTTCATTCCATTCTCATATTGGTTGACATATTTTATCTCTCAAGTATAAAGATCAGTTCTTTCTACAGACTCAAGATACCACCATGGGTGCGGCAATTGCACTCAGTTTGGCTATCCTGTTTATGGCAGCATGGGAACATAATTTTGTGTTGTCCTAGGTCAACCCGTTTCGCCAACAAATAAGGATATGGCATCGCTATATCGACAACCTCCTTTATTTGTCAAGGCCCTGAAACAGGTCTTGGAGACTTCCTCTCCTGGCTAAATCAGTGCTATGAAAGTATTCTGTTTACAATGAATATCAGCAAAAAAGAAATACATTTCCATTTATTAGGGACTGCAGCAGTGTGTTGGAATGTTCATTATATAAGAAACAAACTGACAGAAACACGCTGCATTTCTCTAGTTTCAACCCGAGGAGTCTTAAAGAGAATCTTCCATATGGCCAATTGTTATGGCTTAGGAGAAACTGTACCTCTGTGGCAGACTACCAGACACATGCTAACAATCTAAGAGAGACTTCAAGCTAGGGGCTATCCTAAGAAGGTAATTACACAATCGTCTAAAAGGGCAAGGTATACACCAAGGGAGACCCTATTTCAACTTAAGGACAAGAAGAAACAAGACAAACTGGTGTGTGTGGTATCATATAACACACATACCTTTGCGGTAAAAAAATTGCTAAAACAATGTTGGCAGTTGGTTCAACTTAACATCGCTACTGAGCCCACCCCTCTTTTCACAATGAAGTGTTAGAAAAATCTTCGAGACCGTTTGGTCCCTTCTATCCCCAAAGAAAGTGGGTCTACCAATACCACCTGGGACCTCAGACCTTTGGTGCGGTATTTCCCTTGCAAGAATGGCTCTGTATGTAAATTCAGTACGAAAATAAAATCCTTTGAGGTACAAGGCAGGCAATGGCATTTTCAGAAACACACAATTGTAAAACAGCAAGTGTAATATATTGTATCCAATGCAAGCGTGGGCTTAAATATATTGGACAGACCGCAAGACCAGTGCATGCACGTATTGTGGAACATTGATCTTGCATCCGGTGCCATAATACCATGGCACCTCACACTACATCGAGTATGGTCACTAGATAGATGACATTCAGTGGTGGATTGTGGATATAATATCAAACGTCCCCATGCACGATCAGTGCTCTGGCTGTGCAAGAAGCAAGATGGATCCATAGATTGGACACATCGGAAAATGGTCTGAATGAGCCCTTACCTAATTATTTGTGATTTACTGATGAGAACTTTGTGTGCAGGGTTCAGTGCATTGCTTTATAGTTGACCCCTCTGTTCGATGTAAGGGACCTTTTGAGGGACAGGGTACCACTATAGAGAAGTATATCAGTGTGAGCCCCATATAGCATTATAGAGGCACAGGTACAAAAATGGGGTGCCAGCGTTGCATCTATATCAGTTTAGGGAGCTTTTTCACCCCTCTTAAAATACTTGGGTATCAACTGGTATACTGGGTGCTCGCGGATTTTATGTGTACGCAGGAGTAGGGCGTGCCTTTTGCCAGTATCTTACTTGTAATATGGCAGATGTATTACTTGACTAGGGTTGCTTACGCAGCTAGACACTGGTAGTTTAGTCTGGCAGTTGTGCTGGAACTGCACAATTTGACAGGTCGAGTCAAATGATCGGGCTGCAACATAGCATGCATGCATGTGTGCGTACGTATTTAAATCGCAGTCGTGCCCCGTAGCCCGGGTTGTTAAAAGCCAGAATCGCACCTGGATATTTTGCGTAGTTTGACTAGGTAATCAGTCTCTGATATAATACATGTTATGTTGTGTTACTTTGCATTTATATAGCGCCTTATGTACCATTGGTATGATCTCAAGGCGCTGGTAGGTTGAACGCCCTCGAGAACCGTAGTTCAAGACAGTAGAGGGAGAGTCATAAGGTCCGTGTGAGCACCGGATATGTGTGCAGCAGGTGTGGCATTCGTGTGATAGCTGCTTCTTAGCCGTAGGTGTGGTGGATGGGAGATCATGAGTATGTGTTAGTTCTGGAAGGTTTTATCCGGACCGATTCTGGCTGCGTTAGGCCTGAGGAGAACACCTCGGCTGGCGGATGTGTAGCCACCTGTGTTCAATTAGGATGATGGGGAGTATGAGGCAGGTGATGGTATGAGAACAGCTATACCGAATGTGCCATAGTATCGCTGTGTTTTAGTTTAGTGGTGGTGTAAAGAGAGTAAGCGTGGAGGTGTGATATGGTGGTTTACATTAGGTGCTTGAGATCGAGCACACTCCAAACCGTTCCATGCACTCCAAACCGCTTTATGCACTCAGATCCTTCCATGCACTCAAACCATTTTTTGTACAGTGTCCATTCACATGTATGAATGAGTTCCTCCACTCTGGGACACAGGGCGTTGTTAGTATATGTGCCCTTTGTAGTATGGAAGGTATCCATGCATGTATATCAACACTTTGTAAATATTTAGTCGTAGACATTCATCTTATGGCATGTCTGATTTCTGAGTTGCAAGCATTGCATCCACGCAGCTACAGTCAAGATACCAAGAGTGGCGATACTCGTCACTCCGCGGCAATGTCCTTCCTACAGTATACGGGAGGCCACAAGTATACAGGAGCACGGACAGTGATTGAGAAATAAGTAAGGATGAGTAGACTTCGGGCCCTAGTTTTCTCTTTCAACATTCAGGTCTTTCTTTTCCATTCTTTCCTTTTTGTGCATTTATATGCATTTGAATCCTGAAAATAATTCTTGGATTTTTTTGACTTTAGGCCCTGGTCCCCCTTAAGTTCCCTCTCAAGTGCCTGAGAGTGGAGGACATTTTGACACGGTCTGCTCCCGCATTTAGGTGACTCAGTGAGGCCTTTAACATGGCCAAGAATTGTTACAATTTTTTCGATTTGCTCCCAATTTGCCATATTGATTTTCAGTGAGCAATGTATCTTCTATTCTGAATCTTCTATATGGGTATATCTTTTTGATGTACTTGGCACCTGATCTTTGGCACAATGCTTGACTGGGTGATCTTGATGTCTTGTTTCCACATGGCTTCATTGCTGGTGAAGGTATTGGGGTGGAAGATCTTGTTCTTCCAGTCTGGGGGTGCACAGGCTTTTACGAAAATGCATGTATTAGTCTATTAAATGCACTTTCTATGGGTCATGGTTCACTCTGTTTTGTTGTAGCCTGCTATCTTAATTTATTTTAATTTCAGGTTTTTTTGTGAACCTGCATTTTAGTTAGTTGTATAATTTCATATCCACAGTGCTCCATATCCTTGGGACCCTGACGAAGGTGGTTTATCTTGAACTTCACTGAAACGTCCGTCATGCACCCAACATACTTCAGATCCAACATGCATTGCAAAATATGAAGTGATGAATACAATAATTCAAATTGTTGAATTTTCGCGTGTTGTATGATTTAAATGTGCACTGTGTAACCTAGTGGTGAATCAATTCGAACCATTTAGTACAACAGAGAGATGTTTTTTGTATTAGCACATATTTGTACCCAGTGTAAATTGTAAACATTGATAATTACAAGTGTGCCATGCTCACCGAGACAATACACTCACAGAAGGTGCTACCATGGATGTAGAACTGGGATGTTTCTATTAGGCTTCTACCACCCCTTATTTTTCACTTTAGATTAGGACTAGAGTAGGATTCTCGGACCTTTTTAGGGGATGCATGGTTAGAAGCAGTAAAGGATGGTTCATAGTGGTATTATACTGTTGCCATTTGAGTACCAAACGACTATGTGTGTTTGTATAATGTGACATTTGTAACTTTGGTATGCCATTTTCATAATTCTATAGTTGTATAGTTTTAGTTTATTCATGATTCAATTACATTTGATTGTTGATTTACTCAATATGTGTGTTGTGAAAATGTATTAAGTTTTCAAGTTGATAAGCAGAACTACATGTATGTTTAGGTAAATCAACTGCCTATATAGACTTTAAATACCTTAATGGTCTCTGAATCAAACCTTGTGCAGATGTTCTATTGTTCTCCAGTACCCAACACTGATGAGTTCTCCCTCATATGTATATGATATATCATTCCCGATAAGTGGTCTTTAATATCTGCAGAACACGGCTCCCGATGCGTCAGCAAACACAAATGAACACAAATGAACCTCCGAACTCTTTGCCTATTAATCAATGTCCATCCAACCCCGATAGATTGTCCTGCACCTCACGGCTTAGCGGTCTGGCTGACAGCTCTGCTGAATCTGAGCAGAGTATGGGAAGCAAGGAGCAATCTGATATATGGGTTGTAGGATCAGAAGGAAATTGTGCTTGCAGAACAAAATGGAAAGATGTGGAAGCACATAATATTGCTAGTGGCTTTGCTATGAAGATACTCTTAAAGCTCTGCCACAATATATTATGGCTTGTAGAAAAAAATACTTTGGTATTAAATAAGATGAAGGGGGGCGAGGCCTCTGTGAATAAACCACATATATTAGAGGTTATTACCCCTGCTATACAGACTGAAATAATGGAGACAATCTTGAATCTACAGTAGTGGAGATATTGGCGTGGAATGATCTCAAACTCCACTGATGTCGAAAACTGCAGATTAACTAAGAGTGAAAAACGCAGAAAAAGAAAAACGAACATAGACCAAAAGGGAAAGGCTCTAACTAATAAATCGCTCAAAGAATCCTCTACACCTACTATTGCTCTACCAGTTGCTATCCCTCTTAAAGCCATTGCTTCTAAAAGAGTAAGAAAAATACAGGCCAGAAAAGAGAAAAGACTGGCTCTGAGATCAGGCAATTTAACCTCATGGTTAGTGGGTGGTGCTATTCCTCAGGATAAACCAGCAAAAATACCTACCAGTATAAGTTCAACTGACTCTGACCAAAGTGCTGATGCACATGACAGCAGTATAGAGTTGATTGAATCACCGAAACAGAGGTATGAGAAGAGCAGAGTGGGCCCTGCTGAATTAAAATCTTCAGTGGATCCTATAAGCATGGCCAAAGGTAGCTTTAAAGCTGCTCAATTGCCAAAAAAACTTTTCACTATGTCCGCAGGGTGGAAGAGACAATCTAAACCAATCAATAGAGGCATATTGTTACAGATTCTTCATTCTCAAATTATGCTGCGAGTAGTAAAGTGTAGTGATTTTAAGTTTGTTGATCTGCGATGGAAAGGAAGAACAGAAGCACATTGTTACTTTGAGGCTGTTGCGACATCGATAAGTAATGTTAAAACTTATCTTAAGAAATTTGGATAGGAGTTAGATGCCACTGAAGCTCCAAAAAAACAGCCCGAAGCACAGGGACAAAATGCCGAGAGACAAGTGATGGGGTGTAATCAGAAGAATCACCCAGAAACAGATGAAGTTGTCAAGTCACACTGGGAATGTCTATGCTCCGTTTTGCCCTTGGTAAATAAACAAGGATGAGCTAAATTTAGTATAATCTCATGGAATACTCGGGGACAAAGCCATTTATTCAGTGTGAATGGCTCCTTTAAGTTACTAAGGACAAATGACGTTATCGTTATGCAAGAAACATGGCTCCTTACATCTCCTGTTTTTGATGGTTACACTACCTACTTTAGGAAGGCAGACAGGGGTATGAAGGGAAGACCGTATGGAGGGCTTGGCATCTTGATTTGTAATGGCATAAAGTCCACTCAATATGTTGGAATAGATACTGATGACAATATACTGGTTGCTGAGATCAATATATCTGGTCTCAAGATTATACTTGTGAACGTCTGATTCTTCTGTACATGGTCTTACAATGGCTATACAACTGCGTATATTCTCCTGCTTGACTGAAATCTATGCAAATGAAGATGATGATCACGTTGTTTTGGGTGGGGATCTAAATGCTCCCCACTTATATGATGTAAATGGTAACGAGGATGATAGTAGAATTTGTTATGAAGGTGTCACCAAATCTGAAAGATGGAGGGATTTTCTCTGTGAGGCTGATCTGTTTATGACCAATGACTTTGGGAAGAAGAATCATAGAGTTGAAGTCACTTGGACAAATGGTACTAATTCCTCGACTATTGATTATATCTACCTTAGTAGCTATCTATTTGACATGATGAACCAATTTAATGTCCAGGTTACTTCTCATAGTGACCATTCAATTATATCATGCAGTCTTGAAATTAATATCATAGAACATCCAAGAATTGATAATATTGGTGAAGTGAAGTTATTGGGTAAAGGAAATCGATTGGGGTGGTCAGATAAAAACCTCACCAAAGCAAGATTGTGGTGCAAGTGTAACCCTAACAAAATCCTTACCAATATGACCGGCAGAGGGAGGTAAACTAATGCCGTTATCTGGGAAACAACAATACTCTACTCCTTATGACAAAATCATAAATAAAGAGAAGAAAAAGATGAGAAAAGCCATAAGAATTGGTATACCAGCATTAGTGTAACTTCTTTCTTCTAAAAAAAAAAATAAAGAACAAGTATAGAAATTGGCTCTATAGATATAAGAAATCGAGAGAAAATGTAAGCTGGCAGTCAGTGGTCAAAATCTTATTGTCTGGTGATGCAAAAAGAATGTGTGCAAGCTACAGAGTGATAAATGACAAAGGAAATCAGCAATTATTGTGCTGTATAGATAATTATACATAGGCTGCTTATCTGGAGGATACATTTAAAGGGGTCTTTGTACCACTGGTAAAATAACCAATAATACACTGAGATCCTACATGAGGACATTGTTGATATCATAAAAGAACGTAATACGTCTAGGGCTCCCGGCCCTGATGGGCTTTGTAATGCAGTCATAAAACAGAATACTGACTTTTAGGCAGATACTTTGATGATTATGTATAAAAAAATCTGAGATCTGCAGTTATCCCTAACTCCTGGAAAACCTCTATAACGATACCTATCTTCAAAAGTGTGAACAGAAATCTCGCAAATAATTATCGCCTACTGGCACTTACGGATGTACCCAGCAAGATCTTCCGTATGCTAGCCCTTAAAGAAATCAATGTCTGGGTGGCAAGTAGAAACATTCTTAACATAGCCCAAACAGGCTTTCGAAAATGCCACTCTACGATAGACAATATACTCATGGTTAACACACTCATTGAACAGGCAAAAACATCTAATGAACTACCTCTATATATTTTGTATGTAGATTTTTCCTCTGCATTTGATATGGTCAATAGGCAGTTGCTGTTGGAGAAATGTGAACTAATGGGGATGCCCTCTCATCTGCTATACATCTGTAGACTTATGTATGAGAATAACACTACTAATGTGAGACTGAATAACATGGGACTTATGTCAGACCCCATTGCAGTTAGATTGGGGGTGAGACAGGGATGGTCCCTGGCTCCCATGTTCTTCAATCTGTTCTTTGCAGATTTTGGTGAGATTTTTGTTGAAGGGATGAATGCCTTCCCACGTATTGGTACGCATACGATGGGATGCAAACGAAATTGTTATATTTGACAATACATACATTAGCATCTGCAACAGTGCAAAAGCAGTTTCCTCTTATACTAAGAAGAACGTGCTAACCGAACATTAATAAGACAAAATGTATGGCCTTTGGAACAAAGAGATGTAATAAAACCACTATCCACTGTGATATTGGTGTTATTAGAAGGGTGGACTCATATAAATACCTAGGCCAGGAGATTGAGTCAAATAAAACTGGGGAAAAGGGACCCTTGCAGGCTAATAAGAGAGATAAGGCTCCATCTACAATGGGAACTGTCTCCTCTTTCTCTAGAAAAACAGCTGGATACAGCCTATGCGGAATACTAACTATCTACAAGCAGAAACTGGCTGCTGCCTTTCTGAATGGGTTAGAGGCTTCCTATAGAGATTGGACAGTATGGGCTAGTAAGAGTGAAAGCTGCATCTGGCGTAGAATCTTGGGATTGAGTAGCTACACCCCTATAGAGGCTATCCGGATTGAAAAGGGAATAATCTCCCTTGCCACCTTGATTAACCTCAATAGAGCAAAGCTATATACAAAGATTATGTTCACCCCCCCCCCCTTGATTCTTTCTTATCTATATTCAGTACGACCTTGGAAAGTGGGATGAATAAGACTTTGAATAAGTTCAAAGCTATCAATGAACGTTATTTTGAAGAATAATGCTGGACCCCTGAATGGGAATATGGTGAAGGAGTGATGCAGAAATCATTGAAAAAGGCTGCAGAGGAATTTGGTAAAAGCCACGAGAAGGTGGCCAGAATGAAATCATTGACCACATTTGCCAAGATGCCTTGTAAATACAAAGAAATGTAAGGCTACTTGAAGCTTTGCCCGTCATTAATAATGCAAAGGATATTTATGGACATTAGACTTAACAGACTTGATGTCCTGGAAATTAGAGGTGCATGGACAGGCATCCCAGTGGGTGAAGAACATGCCGAATTTTCTGTGATAAACAAGAACTTGAATCAGCTCGATATGTCCTTAATAGCTGCACTGGATTGACCACCATATATGAACAGGACTACTCTATGTGGAAAATAGGTATGAAATCACCAGCAAATCCTTTTGGCTTAGATGTTTAGCAGGATATAGTCGTAGTAAGATTGTTGCAATAACAATAAGTATGGAGTTGTGTTGACAAGCAATTGCGTAAGTTTGAGACTGATGTCTGGCTGCTTGCAGAGCTTGATAACAACTAATACCTCCATATAATTGATAAATTCCACTTCCTCTCCTAATTCAAGATGGTAAAAAAAAAATGTTCTTCCCTCTACTACTGCCTTATCATTATTATGAGTAGATCAACTCTGCCATTTTTCTCTTCATTTATTCTGATCCTTAGTATTCTTTTTTTGGGGGGATTTTATGGGTGAATATGAATATGTGATGTAATGTGTAAGATGTGTTTATTTAATGTGTAAAAGTTGTGTTTGCTTTGTCTTGCTCAAAACTGTATACACAATAAAAAAAATAAAAAAATTAAAAAAAAAATGACTGCAGATTGTCTTCAACCAAGATTTACAGAGTAAACCAGAAAAGGCTTAGCCCAATCTTCAGTAATACCGATTTCACATGTTTAAACTACGCCCCAGGTTTTGGATAGTTGTTTATTAAGACATCCTTCAATGCCCTCCTATACACCTCCAGTTCTGGATGTGTCCATAGTTTTATCCAGATCAAGGCTGGCTTTAATTGGGGTGTGGTAAGTAATGCATGCCACTCTCAACTCTAGGTTGACCGCCACACCCAGGGTGCCAGTTGGTATACCCAGCAATCTTTAAAAATATATATTTTCACTAACCTTAAGTGTGATGGCACCATAGCATAACCAGAGTTTCACGGCATACAATGCAGCTGAAAGGACACGAGCCCTGTAGACCTCCAGCGTAGCTTTGATGGCAACCTTACTACATTTTTTGGAGAACCCTAGAAGAGCACGTCCTTTCAGTGTTAAACTTACTTTTTTGGAGCGGAGAGTTCCAGAAACCAGTATTGTTAAAGCGGTCATAAGTAGTCCTAAAAGTCAGTCTTGACACCATCCAATACAATATGTAAAGATTGAGGTAAGTTTTTGTAAGAAGACATTATTTTTGTTTTAGAAGCATTAATAATTGGCATTCTCTGCCTACATACTTATACAAATTCATGAAGTCGTTTTTAGGCTTTGGGGAGATGTGGACAATAGAAGTGCATCGTCTGCAAATAGCAAAATGTTAATACGTTTGTTTCCGATCGGGGGGGGTGTCAGTCTTTTTCCCCAAGAAAGATCTAGCGATACCATCTATAAAAAGAGCGAATAGCTAAAGGGCTATTATGCACCCATGTCTCACCAATTTTGTGACACAGAAAGCTTCTGTTAATTCACCCTGGTGTCCCCATCTAACTGTAGCAGAATTATGAGTCTACAATGACTAATTGCAAGTGACTAACTGGGATGGAAGACCTATATTCTACAAAATGTCCATTAAAAGATGGCGTTGACATTGGCGAACTCGGCCTTTAAATCAATGAACGCCATATAGAGAGGCATAGCTTTGTGGGCAACATATTTTTGGACAAACAGAAATATTTGAAAGGCTTGTTCAACAGTTCCAAGACCTCTACATACAGAAGCCTCCTTGTGTTTGATGAAGAAGTTTAAGATCATCAATATATAGAAGAAGCCAGTTAGCAAGAATCTTAGTGTAGGCTTTTCCCAGACAGTCTAACAGTGAGGTGGGCCTATAATTTGGTGGGTCATTTCTATTGGCACTATTGTGACCGACCCCCAAGAGTTTGGTGGTTTGTGAAATGTATTCACCAAAAAAAAATGGGGATCCAAAAGGATGGATCTGCTTTAAAGAGATCAATTGGAATGCCACCCGGCCCTGGTGACTTATTGCTCTTTTGTGCATTAAAAGCAGCTAAAAGCACCTCTTCTGATGAGAACAACAAAGGTGGATCACTGGCATTTCTCTGATCCTCCCAAACTGTTAATGCAGGGTTGGCCGCTAAATCTGACTTGTACAGTTTCTCGAAATGCTTGTGCCATTCAAACGCAGAGATTGTCATAATGGGACTTGGATTTAAATGTAGGTCATCAAGCCTGACAATCTTCCAAAACCTTTTTTGGTCATGGTATTGGGTATGTGAGGAGCCAAGAGAGATACGTGGACATGGAGAGTTCATAGTTTTGGCTATAAACTTTTATTCAATTTATACAAAATAAAAGGGGTTGGAAAAAGGCCTCACTATTCCTACTCTACGAGGTATTTCCATTCCTCAACCAAAACCAACGGTCTATCCAATGTCAAGATGTCCAAAAATAAGCTGTCCTGTACAAAGTCCAATCCTAGCCCTCACATTCTAAAAGTAACTCTAATGTGCTAAGGCTGTCTTTGGTTTTGAAAAGTGCACAAATGTTCAAGTTCAACAAAAGGGATAACTGCAACAAAAAGGCATCCACTGTGATAGTGTTCACAGTTCCTGGGAATGGCTCCCTTGCCTTGGTTTCTCTTCAAGATACTTCATTGGATTACTGGTGTACTTCCTTGCAAGGTTTTTTTTCACCTTTATATAACTTTGCTCACAAACGTGAGTTTGCCTGACATATTCTTGTGCCAGGTCTTTCTTATGTGATCTGCGTTCTACACTTGCAACTTGACTGTGCCTGGTAAACTCTCCTGCCAGGGGTTTTTATGTGACTTGCTTTACACACGTGTAACCTTGTCTGTGCCTGGTATATTCTCCTGCCAGGACTTTCTAGTTACTTTTCACACTTGAAAATGGTACTGTGCCTGGTATACTCTCCTGCCCGGGTGTCTTATGTGATTTACTTTACACATTTGCAAACTTTTATATTTCTCGCATTCATTCTATTAGTCTTTTTCTGAAAATATCGGGTCTCATATTCCCTCTAATTTTTCCTTTATCCTTTCTTAGGCAGCGTTGCCGAAGCGCCCCATTGTCCTAGTTCCCCACTGTAGGACTCACCGGCCTCTCGTGGTGTTCTTCGGTTCCTCTGCGGTAAATAGGAAGCAGTGTGGTGTCCCGTCTCCACCTCGCAGGCTTGCCGGCTTTGTCCGGCAGCTTCCCCATCCTTCACAGCACCTGCTTGCCTCCCGATCCTCTCTGTCTTCGGGCGGTATCGAGGCTGCTCCCAAGTTCGCGTGGCTGTGAGAAAGGCTCTTCTCTCCTTCACGCCGTCTTCACAAGGCTAACTATCTCTTGCAGTTCTCTGCCTTCTGCCTTCTCCCTGAGCCGACTGGCTGTACAGACTTCTCGGCTCAGAGGTCTCTCGGTCAGCACCAGGAGTGCAAAACCTCCCCACGCAGCTTCTCTTTTCACTTTGCTGGGTAAGTGTTTTAAATATTCATGCACCTATTGCACGCTCCTAGCCACTATAGCGCGTCTTGTGCTTTTTGTCTTGTTGATCTTCACTTTATTTTTGTACATTTTATTTTCATTTATAAAGCGCACAAACTGCCCTGGAGCATTGCAGCACTGTTACAGTGACCAGTTACATATGTTCAGTCATATCATGATAAGCAGGCAGTGCAGAATACAGGTGTATAACATAGATATTCAGGGATACTTGGCACTAGGATCATTCCGGACCTAGCCTATTCGAACAGCCAGGTTTTGAGGGCTTTACGGAATGCCCAATAGGATGGTACTCCCCTCAGGGTGGGGGCAAGGAATTCCACTGTTTGGCTGCAATGGAGGAGAAAGTTGCGGCTCATGCTTTGGAATGCCTACCTTTGGGTAGTAAGAGTTGATGGGCATACAGTGTTCTAGTGGGTCTGGATGAACAGGCTCTAGCCACCTACTCGGAGAGATTGGGGGGGGGCTGTGTTGGAGAGGAACTTGTGCGTGATGGCCAGTGTTTGAATAGAACATCCTCCCTGATGGCAGCGAGTGGGCTGCTTTGTTGGCTGCAGTGATGTTTGCTTTTTGGGTTGCTAAGTGCTGCTCGGAACGCATATTTTGAATGACTTGTAATTTCTGTATGTTTTTAGTCGAGTTGCCAGCGAAGAGGTCCTTGCAATAGTCCAGCCTTGGGCCTATGACGGCCCTAGCGATGGTGAGGCAACCATCGGTGGACAGGAAGGGTTTGGCCACATTCAGTAGTTTGGTTGCATAGGCTGGCGATTAAGTTGTTGAGTTGACCTGGTGTGACATTGAGAGGGTGGCGTCCAGGTACACCCCTAGTGTCTTGACTGAGGACGAGACCGGGATCTGTATGTAGTCGATATCAAATGCTGCGTGTTGGTCGTTGACTTTTTTAGTACAGCCAGGGGCCCAACCAGCAGAATTTCTGACTTATCTCTGTTTAAGCAAAGACAGTTTGCCACCATTCAGGCCTGTATGGTGGAATATGCCAAATTGAGGGTTTTGGGATGTTCTGCATAGTTGCCTTTGAGGGGGAGGAGAACTTGGGTATCTTCAGCATAGTTGGTGTAGGCTATGCCGATGGAATCCAGGATGTCAAAGGGAGGGCTGGTGAATATGATATATAATGTTTTGGAGATGCAGGAGCCTTGCGGAACCCCACAGGGGATGGAGGTTAGAGCAGCAGTCGCATGCTCTCAAACACTCTCATGACTCTGCTCTCAAGGAATGAGGCGATCCATGTTGTTGCTTAACGAGAGAAGTGGGCCGAGGTAGTTAGGTGGTGACAAAGGATGCGGATGACGGGTCCAGAAGGAGGAGCAGGGCCAGCTTATCCCTGTCCCTGATCTCGTCCATCTGGTTTTTTTTATCCAGAATTGTGGATTCAGTGCCATGGCTGGGGCAGAATCCGGATTGATGTAAGCCTTGTTTGTGGTTGGTATCTAGGGAGTGTTGGACCTGCAGATATGCAGCTCTATCTAGAATTTTCACTAAGAATGGAACTATCGTGATGGGCCTGTAATTATTAGGGGCCGTGGAGCCCAGAGTAGGTTTTTTTAGGAGGGGAGGATGACAGGATTCCTTGAGGGTGGGCGGGACCAACCCGAGTTGAAGGAGGCGTTAATAAAGGAAGTGATGAACGGTGCTAGGATTTCAGAGCAGTCCTTGATGATTGTGGCAGGTCAGACATCACTCTTCATTTAGGTTTTTCAGGATAGAGAGTACTTCTAGTTTAGTGACCTCCTTGTAGTGGAACCGTGGGATATCGAGGGTCAATGGGTCCACGGTGGTGGCTGTGTCGTAATGAGGTGTGTTCAGGCTACTCTGATTGGTGTGGATTCTTTTATTTAGCATGTCGATTTTGTTGTGCATAGCAGTGTGGACGTTTGTACCCAGGCTTTGTCTTTGGTGAGGGACTGAGGGGGCTAGGGTGGTGTCTCCAGTTCCCTGAAGATAGTGAACATCTTCCTGGTGTCTGACTTCGTGTTGGCAATTTTCACGTTGAAGGAGGTGGATTTGGCCGAAATAATTGCCTTTTCATAAGCTTTGGATGTCTTAGTGAACTCCAGTTTCATGGAGTCGAGAGGTTTTATTTTGCCAGGTTGATTGGGCAAGCCGTTTTTTGTTTCAGAGTTCTAGCAAGTCTTGGGTGAACCCTGTGTTGGAATGTCTGACGGGTCTCGCTCTCTGAGCTGTCAGGGGGGCAATGGAGTCTACTGCCTTAGATAATGTGGCATATAGTTCTGCAAGGACGTTTGGATCCTTGGAGAAGGGAGGCTTAAGATTTGGAATGTCCAGGAAGGGCAGTAAGCAGACTTTAGCCAGCTTGCCAGAGCTGTGCGCTAATGCAGGTGGCAGTGGTATGGCCGAGGGCTTGTGTTTTTTGGGGTGAGGGATGGAGAAGTGGATGACGTGATGGTCCGACCAGGGGCATGGGGTGTTGGAGATAATGGAGGACAGACAGTTGATCAATCCAGTCTAAAGTGCAGCCTTTGGAATTGGTGGGATTATTGATGCAGAGCCTGAAGCCTACGGTTTGAAGGGCTTTGGAGAGTGACTTGGCCTGAGAATCCTCGGGATCGTTGAGGCCCAAGTTCAGGTCACCCATTAGGATGGTTTTGGACAAATTCTTGATGTTATCTCCCGGAACGTGGAGGAGATTCTTGTGGAAGCTGGACATGGGGCCGTGGAGGGCAGTAAACAATGTGGAGCGTGATGGTGCAGGTGGGTAAAGTGGTCAGCTTAAGGGACATTATATCCCCATTCCCTTCAAGAGAGGTGTTGACCTGCCTGATAGGTAGGGACTCTTTGGCCACGACGGACACCCCCTCATCCCCCCGCCCCGACCCTCTGGCATTGGGGCAGTCTTGCCGATAAATCGTGTAGCCAGTCGGGAGGGCTAGTGAGAGGGCAGGACTGGATGTATCATGAAGCCAGGTTTCAGAGATAGTTAGGGCGTCGAGGTTGTGCAAGGTGAGTAGATTGTTGATGCCCAGGGCATGTGCCGGAAGGGAGCGGGTGTTGAGTATGGCGCAATTCATGGGAGGCAGGGCGGGCTCCTGCTCCTTAAGCCTAGTTTGGATCGTGGAGGCCAGAGAGACCATGTGTGTGAGGTTCGGAGTGTTGACTCGAGGAGTGGCTGGGAAGGAGGTTGGTTGATGTCTGTGCAGTTTTAGGGGGGCTAGTCTTGGCGGAGGCTGGGTGAGAGCCTGAGGCAGCTGAGATGCTGCTATGCACTGGTTTGGGACAGCTGGCCTTGTTTTAGGTAGATAAGCATTCAGAGGTGTTTTGGGCCAGGTCTGGAGCAGCCTGGGAGGTGCGTTTTTGGAGCATCTGGCCAGGGCGATATTAGTATCCACAGTATTCAGGGATGTTAGGACAATATTTGTGCAGCTAAAGCAAGCATGGACCAAAATTCTGAAGGTCAGTGGCGATCAGTCATTTTTGGAGCAATTTGCGTGGGCTGAGGTGATTTTGGAGGAGCAGGTAGTTGGAGGCGATAGGACTTTTTCCAGAGCCAGCTTTTGCTGGAACATATATAGTACTGTATACGGGGCATAAAGGGATTTTTGTCAGGTCTAGCACTGGAGGGACCATTTTTAACACTGGAATTCTTTGGCATGGAGGCATTTTTGCAGAATTGGCACCGACGGGAGCATTTTTAGCATTAGTAATCACGGCCATAGAAACATTTTTAGCAAGATTGACACGGATGGGGCATTGTTGGGGCATTCCGAACATTAGAAATCAAAGGCATGGTAACATTATTAACAAATTTGGCATTGTTCACGGGCATTTCTAACATTGTAAGTCATAGGCATAATATATTTTTTTGCAAATTTGGCGTGATGGGGGCATTTGTAGCGTGGCTAATCCTAGGCATAGAGAAATTTTTTGCTGGATTCGCAGAGTCAGGCCCATTTTTGATCGTGTTATGGCAGGGCACAGAGATATTTAATCCAGAGCGAATGCTAGTGGGGACATTTGTAGCAATATAGGTGTTTGAGAATGCAGGGACGTTGTTCTGGCCGCTCGTACCGGCGCTGGAGATCAACGGCACTGTGGGGAATGCGCAGCGGGCATTGCACAGGCTAACGGCCATGGAGACATTTTGGTGCACAATTGGCTCAGAATTCGCCTTTAGCTTAAGGTTCACTAGCCCAGAAGGCGGGTGAGCCTCATTGGGCAGTGTGATCGACCGGCGGTGATCAGGGGAAGCGCAGGGTGATGCTTCTTGTGGTTCGGCAGCTCTGTGCGGGATATAGTGCCGGTGGGGCTCGAGATGCGCTGTTCGGCAGGCGGCTGAGATGGGCACTTGGGTGCAGTCATCAAAGTCAATTGAATGAAGCTCCTCATGACTGGTGTGTGGCACCTGTTAATTGTAGTGGCCGACCTATGGAAGGAACAGCGTGGGCTCGCAGTTTGCAGGAGCTGGGTGCACACTCTGAGCAGGTAATTTGGTATTGGCATAGTTGACCTAATGCCAACTTGACCTACTTCCATTTCACTGCATCTTTTTTTTACCTAATTCGGTAGGTCAAATGGTACACTTTAATTATAAAATAGTTGTGGGTTGGGGTATGGGAATAGGTTGAGGTGGGGGGGAAGTCAGTGCAGGTGTGGGGGGGGTCTCCCCGCGCATTACAGGGGTTGAGGGGGGTCTCCCTCCACAGTAGGTAAAAATAAATTGGGTCAAAAAATGTGGTCAAATGGGCAGTAGGTCAAGTTTTTAGGTCAAACAACCCATATCCGGTAATTTCTGTCAGCATTTCGGCGTGGCTGGGAAGGGCGGTGCACTGGCCGGTGCGGGCCCTCAATGCACTATTGTGAGATTCCAAAAGCTCTGTGGTGAGGAGCACGCTGTCGGTGCACTTGCAGGCAAGGATGCATCTTGGCTGCAGATGCCGGAAACTGAAGTGGGGATTGGGGGGGGGGGCGGCGCCCCCATCTGTATCAGGGGCTTTCTTACTCGTGAAGGTAGCAAACCAGCAACTGGACACTTCTGGACCATGTGCTGAAGTATACATATTGGGAGGGAACCATTTATGGGCCTCTGTTTCACTGCGGTAGCTGGCGAGGACGTCTGTTGAGCTACACGTGGGCCAGGCTCGCCGGGATGTTGAATTTTAGGGCACTCCAGTGACTGGGGGTGTAATGAATATAGGCCAGAGGGGCTGCATGCAATGTATTGCAGGCAAAGAGGCATCTCAGGAAATGGGGACCCTGGGTTCTTGGAATTAGCAGGCGGTAGGAAGCAAGGGGGGGGGGGGAAGTGTTGGAATGTGTAGCGCACATGACGATTTTGTCACCCAGGGAATAGTGTGGTGGGTGGGTGGTAACAATGCAGATATGGCTCTTGACCTTCTGCTTACCTTTGTTTGCGGCACATGTGTTGTCCCGGTGCACAGGCCAGGCGGGCGACCGGCAATGAGAGCTCCATACAGCCTCCTTGTCCCAGTATTTCTACATGCATCAGAATTCTAGGCAGTTTGTATACTATCTATAGAACATTGACAGGTGTCACCAGTAGGTCTCGTGGAAGGTTGAAGGGGAGTCAGTACAATATGCCATCAAGGCATGGGGAATAGGAGCATCCCTAAAAGGGTAAGTGGGACAGCATGTCTCATCTGGCAAGTCACCCTTACTTGCATGAGGGTCGTCTCTCTCTCTGATCCTCCCTCAAATAGCCACCCCCAAGGTTCGGAACAGAAAGCGTCTGCCTCACCCTGGCCACAGGACGGGAGGTCCTCCCCACTGAAGCAGTGGTGACATTGCCAGATTCATCACAGGCAGCTTTCCATTTTTGCCTCTTTTTTTCCCTTAATTATGGCCTTATAATCAAATCTCAGTTGCTTTACTCTAATCCCTTTATCACCATTGTCAGATTTAATTGCTGATAATGTATTACTTTTTGCAATTCTGCAGTGATGTTTTCAGGTAACTTTGCCAAGGGTGTTGCATATATTTAGCACATTATAGTTATTGTAAATCATGTTTCTTGCTGCTGCTTTTCTCACCGCCTTGTCGCTGCGATTTGTTCTCAAGTCACCTCTAAAAGTGGCGAAACCTGCTTTTCAGACCAGTCCAGGGGAGGAAAAACGCAAACACAAAACAATGCTGCCAACGGCTAGTTACGGCAACCGCAGCATGGATTTGTAACCATGCGTCCTCTCCATGCATTACTGATCAGGCAGATCATGAAATGTCCTCCTTGCTCTCTAAAGTCCTACTTAGGTTCACTCAAACGTTCTGCTCACATTTCTTTCAGATCCATGGTTTTTGTTACCTTCTGTCGTCTAGATTTTTGTGCAACTTGATGCCTTCTTGGTTGGACCTCATGCCACAAGAAGTACAAAAGCTGCACCTGTTAAGGCAGGTTTAAACCCATGAGTATGATGTGAAGGTGCTGCAACAAGGAACGCTTTTATTGCAACGTTTTGGAAAATCACAACAACAATAACACAATATATTAAAAAACAAAAATGCACGTCATTTGCAAGAGTCAATTGAATACAGTCACAACACATTGTTGAATTAATGATATAGAATATGTAGTTTCCACATTTACTCCGCCCAGTCTTAGACGAGCCATAAAGCCTCAGTTCGTCTAGGACAGGGGTCTGTAACCTCTGGCTCTCCAGATGTTTTGGACTACAAATCTCACGAGTCCTGGCCAGCATAGTCAATGAAAGGGGATCATGAGAAGGATGTAGTCCAAAACATCTGGAGAAACAAAGGTTGCCGACCCCTAGTCTAGGGCATACCTATTGGTGAAACTTTGATTTCTCGCGTTGCAAATCACTTAGTTTGCCCCTTAAAGTTTGCTCATGCCCGCCCCCTTCTTTATTACACACAAAACAAATACTAGTAGAGCGGGCAACTGAAGATTCTTTTAAAAAGGAGGCCATTTCATGGCGTTGGACATGCTTTTCTTTCCTAAAACCTGCCCATGTTACCTGGTCATCTCTTACACATGTGATGGTCATAGAGTTTCTCTCTGTAAAAGATGGGGAAACTCCTCATCCCTTTCCAAGCCTTCAAGTTGGGAAGTGAGGCTCCTGGGCTCTCCTATTTGTGGGGATTGTCACGAGTTGTGGACGCTGCAGGGTCGACTGCTTTGAGGACCTTCATGGCTATGTGCTGTTGACCACTCCATGGAGTACTACGTGGATAGTTTTGGTGTATGTGAGAACGATGTACAGAATGTCGATCAGGCTACACCTCTCTGCAGACCATGCAAAGTAGAAGGAAATGCCTTTCTTCACTGTATGCCTGCCCCGCAGACCCTTTTCCTGCCTCTGCCAGTCGCTGAGGTTTGAGGGCATGAAGGGTATCTCGGTGTGCATGGGTAGTCGAGATGAGGTCATGAGGCTGTGCACGTGCACATTGTGGTTGAGTATTTGTAGAGCGTGGTCAAGGATCATGAGTGTGCCAATAAGGACAAGCCGAGTGTGCTTTTGGATGGTCTACCAGCATTTTAATTTCTAAAACTGGAATCAATAGGTAATTTATTTGTGTTAAGTAAAGGTAGACGACTTTATGAAGGGAAGCGGAGGGAGCAAACGCACAGCATCGTATTTCACGAGCTCTATTTTATATGCAATGTTCAGTGAATTTGGGGACTGGAAACGCCTTCCTGCTCCTCCTCAAGGTCTCTTCACATCACATCCATTTCTCCTCTCAATCCCAAACTGTGCATTTTAATGGTCACCTATATGCAATGTGGGGAAAATGACTGCCAGGACAACATTTTGTCATTTAGATACGTGATGTCCTCAAGCCCCTCTGCAGACATATTTGTGTGGGGGGGGGTGTATGCTTTGGCTGCAAAACATCTCACGTTTCTTGCCAATATTTTAGCTTTTTAAATATCAATGTTATTCCAATAATTTTTAATTTTGATTTGGGGCCTTCAGAGTGGAGCATGCCCGATCAGTGTGAGGCTCCAGGCACACTGGTCCATGACCGGGTATTATTCTCTACATTCGTAATTGTGGTGTGAATGGCATACATTGATATGTATTTATTTTGTAGTAAGAATGTCCCATGACACCAATTATTTGCCACTAGAGTGCACCTGCAATATAACCATTACCTCTTCCAGCTTTTTAACATTGCTTAATTGCCTTTAATTGTACCTTTCTAAAACATGATGTGGTAAGGTAATCAAAGAAACAACAAAAATAGCAGGACTGGTAAAAAGAGAATCGGTGGCAAACATATCAAGTTGCCAGCTACTAGTTAGGCATCACAAGTCACTCCCCTTCTCATTTCTACAACACACTATTTCTAACTCGCTCAAATGGCTAGTACAATTACTCTTACAGTTGCCACCCAGGTGATGTGTAATCTGTAATATTAAACGAGAATGCTACTTCATATTTTTAAGAATTAATATCTTCTTTAACAACAGTTTATATTATTTAAGTAGGATTTGAATATCAAGCATTGCGTTCTGATGTGGCCCTCTAGTGCTATTGACTTCTCTGTAAACATTGCAGACCTGAGCATGAGTGCTTGACTGAAAGTGTTTTGTTGGAATATGTCCTATGTGGGGGGGGGGGGGTGTCTGTCTGTGTCTGTCTGTGTCTGTCTGTGTCTGTGTGTCTGTGTCTCTCTTCAAGAGACGCGTATTAGTGCTTCCAATGCCTGTAGAGGTGAAGGTGTTGGGTGCCTGATCGGAGCTATTTCTTCCTTTTGGCATCATGCAGTGTGGATGCCTGGGTGGGAGGATGTTTGTTGGAATTGTGCCCTGTGTGGTAGCAGCAGGTGTCGCATGTGTGTGACATGGTCATTGTGAAAGGATGAAGTTGGGTGGAATGTAGGGACATTTCGTGGTGGTGATATTTAGTGGGAATCCTGAACCTTTCCTTCTTCTTAGTTTTCTTTTCTTTTCATACTTTGCTGGCCAGCACTTTTATCTAGATATGTCCAACAGTCTTTCAGCCCTCTTTGAAGCATTTAAGGACAGGGCAATTAATAGCAGGTGGGTTTTAACTTTTGTCGGTAAGGTAAGGGGCGTATCAGGACCACCATTCCCAGGTTATTGTTGAGTGGCGGGGGTGGGAGGCTGGCCTGGAATCAAGTGTAGGAGATCGGGTTTTTTCAACAGTGGGAACGAGAGGATTTTGATCGTTTTCATTTACTGGCATTTTGAAAGGAGGAAAATGCAAGACGTATGCAATATCTGTAACAACAGTATGATATCTTGTAGTATTCATAATGTGTTATCAATCGCTTTCATGCCTGTACCATGTAACTAAGTTATTGCAAGTAACAGCGCCTCAATGCCCCTGGGCTTCTTGCGCGCTATATAAATAAATAAAAGTATGATGAAAGTGGCGTTCAATGAGTTGGTTGAGAGATGGCATAATGCAGGACTGCTAAGAGAGATGGGACTTGCAGGGAGTGGTACATTTCAACCCACACAATATGAGAGCAGGTGAGCAAGGCAGCAACCCTCAAGCATTGGTGGAGGGAAAGCCTGTAATGTAACATTGCGGGATGGAGGAGGGCGGGCCTGGTGACACAAGAACGGACACAAAGCTGACCACTTTTGATGGCTGCGAGAGAAGTGATGAGAATGTGCTTTCCTCATTGCATTGAGGGCAGGATATGGCTTAGAGTCAGGGAAAAATGGGTTTGTTGAAGAGTGGGTTGATCCAAATTGCTTTTGGGTGAAGGGTTTATTGCGACAGTGTAAATTGGAAGGCGCAGAGGAAAGTGAAAAAGTAAAGAAAAGTGATTTTTAGAAATATTAATACTTTTGTAATTATCACAGGGTTAATACGGTATAATCCAGCTATGGAAGAGGTGGGTTATAGTGCTATATCAGGGGTAAGTGGTGAAGTGGTAGGTGTTGTCTCTCTTAAACTACGCCGTTTTATTTTCGTTGCATTTCGTTTTTGCATTTCGTTTTTAGCACTGTATGAAGGTCTATTGTGTGTAATGTCATGAAACTACAATTGATTATAAATTGAATTTTAACTTGTGTCATCATTAGATAACGTACCTGCCCAAAATTTAGCATTTTATTAACACAGCTAAGATTTTAGCCTGTTTGTTTCCCTGCATGTGCTGCCTGGGCATCTGAACTACACAATCCAGCAGCCTTGTAGTTCTCTGCTGCCTCATTAGTTTAAACCCGGCGCGAACGCGACGGCGCGAAGGGGGCAAGCCGGTCTGTGCCGGTCCGTGGCCGGACGGGTCGGAGTTGGTGGAGCCGGGACTCGTCACACCTGTGTCAGTACCCGGGATTTGGGGAGCCTGGGGCTTAGGTAAGTCAAGATCTGCGCCATGTTGACTACAGGAGTAGCGAGAGAAACAGGTCAACATGAGGGATGACGTTTTAATTGATGAGGTGGAGGGAAATTTGGTCACTGGTTCAGTACGGGAGGATACGGGGAAGTTCTCAGACCTTAATATCTGCCTACTTAACACACAATCGTTAACCAAACATGCTACCAATATTGGGGAGTTGATTACTTCCAACAATTTTGACATTCTCTGTTTAACAGAAACCTGGCTCAAGGACCCAGTAGGTCCCACATGTGAACAGGCTGTACCAGATGGCTACAGTATTTACTTTGAAAACAGACAGCAGGGTAGAGGCGGCGGGGTGGCAATTATTGCCAAAAACAGCCTTAAACTTTTTAAGGTTACTCTAGGACTTAATGGATGCGAAGCTTTGCACTTTAAGTTAATGCTTTCACCCAATAATTGCTTAAATTTAATTGCTATTTACAGACCACCAGCTTTGGTCTCAGACTTTTCTTCGGAACTTTGTTCATATTTAAACACCCTGAGATCTGATAACGTATCTACAGTTATTATGGGTGACATGAACTTTTGGCGAGGGAATAAGAAGGATAAGGGAGCTATTGCCCTCGAAAAAGCATTGAATAACCTAGATTTTTCTATTCTCAATATGGATCGAACCACCCCTCAGGGAAACCAGTTAGACTGGCTGTGTGGTTATAATGTACTATTACAAAATTGCAGAACTACTCCTTGTATATGGAGTGACCACTACTTAATATCAGCCAATTTAAGATTACCACTCTATGCACATAAACCCAATCCTCATATTAAAATAGTTAAGAGAAACTTCAATAATCTAAATGCGCTACTTCTTAAGACTTGTATGGATAAAATAGCGGACTCATTTCAGGATCAGGACTCATGTACTAACCTTCTAGATAAATATAATAAGCATCTTACAGAGTTAGTGGAATTAGAGGCACCGCTCATCTCAAAATTAGCTAGGAAAAATAACAACAGCCAAAAATGGTTTAGTCCAGAGCTCAACTCTTTCAAGAAAGAAAAACGCACTTTGGAAAGGAAATGGACTAAAGATAAAACCACGGAGAGTAAAAAGAACTGGAAATTGAAGGATAAGGAATATAGAGATAAGATTAAGGTAGCCAAGGCTGATTTTCTCAATAGTGAAATTGAGCAGGCAGAAAATAAGACAAGCAAGCTCTTCGATATTTTGAAGAGCATGGAAAAGCCGGCCTCTCTCACCCCGCCTTTCATGTCCTCCGAGGAGGATTGTAACAAGGTGTCACAGGCCTTTCAAGCAAAAATAGAAAAAGCAAGACAGAACATTATCAAAGCCAGACTTATCGCTAAACAAGACACTGATCCCCCACTAACTGAGACTCTTGTCAGAGGACAGTTCTTCAAATTTAGCTCCATCTCAGCGGCAGAGATGTTGGAGGTGTTGAACAACATGAAAGCAACCACTTGTGCAGAAAATATCCTGCCTCCTAGCATCATTCTCCAACATAAAGCTACCTTTGCGCCCATTCTTCAGAGAATAGTAAACGCCTCATTTAAAGAGGGCACAGTGCCGAGAGACATTAAGAAAGTTACTATCACCCCTCTTGTCAAAAAAGCAGGTCTGGATCCTAAAGATCCTGCGAATCTTCGCCCAATAACCAACTCAAACTTTGTTCTCAAGCTATTGGACAAGGTTGCTACACAACAACTGCAACAATTCGTTGAAAACGAGGAGATCCTGCATCGGCAACAATCGGGATTTAGAGCCTCCCATAGTACGGAAACAGCCATGCTGGATCTGCAGAACCAGATGCTTAGCTTAATAGATAAAGGCAAGTTAGGAGTGTTAATGCTTTTAGATTTAAGTGCTGCCTTTGACCTGGTGGATCACCACCTTCTCATCAAGGCACTCAGAGAGAATGTGGGATGTTCAGAAGGAGCCATAGATTGGCTTCTGTCCTTCCTTTCGGACCGTCAAGCCAGAGTCCATTGGGGCAGTAGCTTCTCCGATCCCTGTGATATTTTATTTGGAGTCCCACAAGGGGCCAGCCTGTCCCCAATGCTGTTTAACATATACATGCGCACTCTGTGCAGCTTACTGGTGAAGGAGGGGGTGTCGTTTAAAATTACGCAGACGACACCCAACTCATATTGGAACTGGATGGCAGCCATCATGACGCAGACAGTGAAGTAATAGCCAGGGTCTATAAGATAATTAATGCTTGGATGCAGACAAATTGGATGTGTCTGAACGACTCCAAAACTGAGCTTATGCTGTTTGGATCTAGTCGTCAGCTTGCCAACTTGGGGGCAGAGTATAAGTCATTTAAAATCATGTCGCCACTATCCAGGTAGTCCAGAAAGTGAAGACCCTGGGAATGATGGTTAACGCAGTGGTAGACTCTCATGCTCAGACTAGCTATCTACAAAAAAACACGGCATATTACTTAAGGCTCATGAAAGCCATTAAGCCTTACCTTAATGAGGGCAACATGGCTACCATAGCCAGAGCCATTATATTATCAAGACTTGACTATGGTAATGCCCTGATGCTAGGGGCTTCCTCTAGGGATGTCTCTAGTTGTCAGGTGATTCAGAATAACGCGGTTAGGCTGGTCAAAAATTTGAGGAAAAGAGACCATGTCACTAAAGATAGAATGGCGTTACACTGGCTAAGAGTAGAGGATCATATCAAATTTAAATCTCTCTGCCTGGTTCATAAATGCCTTTATGGCTCTGCTCCAGAGTATTTAAAAAAGAGGTTAGTGCTTCACACCCCCAGTAGAAGTCTTCGCTCCGGGGGTAAATGCCTGTTGATTGTTCCCAAGTTCAAGCTGAAATCGGGGTTGGGCAGCTCCTTTTTGGTTCAGGTGCCCAGCTTGTGGAATAGTGTTCCGGAAACACTCGGGTCTGAAACAAACCTTCTTGCTTTCAGGAAGGGTTTGAAAACATATCTCTTCAGATGATGAACCGGGATAAGTTGGATCAGGGACATCTTCAGGGTTCAGCTTCGGACTGGCCTCTTTCTGTGTTCTATGTGTGTCTCTGTTCGTTTAAAGCGCCCTGATGCCCTTGGGCTACCGGCGCTATATAAAAATGAAATGAAATGAAATGTGATTGGGCCATGGTGCTAGTCATTAAGGGACCCTACAGGCTGGCTGATGTATGAGTCAGTACTTAGTTGCTAATTTTGTCTTTAGGGAAACCTGTTTTTTTGCAGCCAACTATTCTTGCTCCTGGAAATTCACCTGTTTTCAAAATGTGTTTGCAACTAAAGAGGAGGAGTCTGGGGGTTAAAACATCCATACATTAGGGATTCTTAGTGAGTCTCATCATTTAAGTCATTCGTGGTCGAGTTGGCCAAAGTGGCACTATAATTGTGGTGCTGTTGGTGACCCTTTAGTGTCTAGCGGCTGATATAGCAGTTGCTGATCAACTGTGTTTATATACCAAATGCAAGGACCACGTTTCCTGGAACATGCACATTTGGAACGTTTTGGTATAGTTTTGTTAGTTTAGATCATCTGTATTTGTTTTTAGCCTCTCCAAGTTCCAGCTTAACATACTATGTTTACCATTGGCTGCTGGCTTACTTATGCCGTGTGAGTGCAGTACATGTGTGTATAGAGGATCCATTTCAGGCAACTGTACATAATCTAAAATTGATTCTGCTGTAAGGGTCGCAAATGCTGTAAGATTAACCTTACCATTTGGAAGACTAACACATTGGCCCTGAACTTATGACAGACTTTAGCAAACAATTAGTGGCGGCCACTCGTGCCTGTGCTTTGCATTAGCACCTAGAACATTTGTTTGGGCAGTCAAATAATTTTCGTTAACACCCTCTGTAAAATCAAGGCGAGCTCTGTCATAGGAATGAAATGGGGGAGCCAAGTAGATTCAGGAACAGTGATTGGTTAATTAGAGTGAATCATTATTCTAAGTTAAATATTTTCTTGAGGAACCTGATCAAAACCAGATGGCCGTCTTGCAACTTGCTTTTTGAAAGTTTTTGATTTCGTAATCTTTTTCAGTTGGTGCATATAGATTGCAGTCTGAGTATTGTTTTCATACAATATTACCAGGACTTACTGGTAGATTAGTGATTGTCTGTGCAACATTTTGGAAACAGTCACTTTTTTGTTAATCAATTATACTGCAAATCTTACTCCTGTGCAGCACTTACTAATGTTTTTCTCTTTTTAAATTAATCAAGAATAGTTTTGGTTAAGATTTTATATACAGTTAACATGGTACAGTTTCAGTGGTCTTTAGAATTCCTGAAAATCAATTTAAACATAGGATGGGTTTACCCAGTGTGAAAAATCCAAGGGCTTTTCCCTATCAACCGCCTTGCTATCCTCTTCAGGGGTGGCTAGGCAGGAGTTGTTGCTGTTGGGTCTGGACCCGGGCAGTGGACCAGAGAGGGGGGGTGGAGTCCCAAGGGGAGACATGGTGTTCCCCATTCCTTAACACCTTCCTACCGGGCATTTCCTCTTCTACCAAACACCATTTTGAATCCTATACCGCTGCCCCCTCCCCAATTCCAACAGGTACCCACACAAAAGGGAGATGTAGGAGAACCAGGAAAAGGAGAACACATATATCATCCCATATTTTACAGCACCAAGATTGTTCCCCTTCTCCTAACAGCATTTTAAAAATAATTTTCCTATCGCCACTCTGAAACACTACAACTCCCATAATTCCTTCCCACTGTTTCCCCCAAAACCACTGAGACGAAGAAGAGGCAAACTGGAGCTATGAAGATTGCCCATAGGACTCAATGTACCATATATTCCTATGGGCAGTCTCCATCTTGTCCAGTTAACCAGGTCAGGCAGAGTCGGGCAGGGCTGGACAACCACTCACACCTGACTCCTTTTAATTATTCCAACCATTATAAAAGGTGGGGCACAAAGGCACACTTTGAGCGAACTGTGGATGCAGGAGGAAGCACAGAGGCCAAGACAAAGGAAACTGAGACCTGGAGCAAGAAGGAGTGCCAAATTACTGGGCCTGTGAGTACACGGGAGGCTGCAGTATGGCAAGGTGTTAAGAAAGGAAGAAGGCATACTATGGCAAAAGGGAAAATGCACACAGTTGCACTGTGAACAACTCTGAATCTAACAACGTGTATATAATACCCAAGTCTTGTGTATATATGTAAAACCCAGGAACGACAATAAGGTAAAACAGTATTACCAATATAGGAAAAGGGATGTGGGGTAAACACTTAGGACCTCCTTATGACTGAAAGGAAAGTCGGCAAACTCTTTACCCACTATGCTCTTACAGATACTGACAGCGCTAAACCCACGTAGCGGGCAAGCAAGGACAGATTCTGTGAACTGACAATCTGTAGAATACTGAATAAGGCAATTATAAACAGTACTCACGAGGACCGGAAAGACCACTTGAATGTCAGTAATTTCACGAACCCTGTAGATCGAACAGGGACCCAGAAGGCTGTAAAAGCAAAGGGTTAAAGATAACAAAATACATAAACCCTAGTAAAAGGCAAGTCTGAATTGTGATAATAAATCGTGAGGAAAACTAAAAGGGGAACACTCTGGAACTTGTAACAACAAACCCACACCTAATAATCAATGGAAAATGAATGCAGAAGTGCAATGGAAAACATGGAGTGGAATCTCAATAAAGTTGGATCAGGAGCAGGGAAAATGATATCACAAAAGGAAACCTTTCCCACCCAATCCAAGGAGAAAAGGCAGTAACTAATTCTACGAAAGTAAACATTAATACATCATGCTTTTCAGTAACCAGGACAGCATAAAGGGACAGAAAACACCGGCAAACTGGGCTGCATCAAATAGTAAAGTACAGAGAAAGGCTGTCTGCAGACAGAGGAAGACAGAAAGGGAAATTCAGAAAGCATAAATCAAATAAGCGCATAAATCCGAAATCCAGGACAGAGGAACAAGATACAGGAACTAGTAACTGGGCACAAAGCTAGGAACAGGAACTAGGTACAAGGCATGGAACTAGGAACAAGGAACTGGAACTAGATACTAGGCTCAATATCTATGAACAGGGAACTGGAACTAGGTACAAGGCACAGAAACTAAGTACAGGAAACAGGGACTAGTCAAAACAGGAACACTGCTACAATGACCAGCGCCGGACTGAAGCAAACTGAGGCTTTTAAAGCTGCTTAACGAGCACACCCCTCAGGCGTGCCGCCTGCTGCACCTGCAGCCACAGGTGTTGCCTATCCTCCTCCCAGCGTTGTGCTGCAAGGGAGGAGATGATGCAGTGAGCCAGGCATTCTGGGAAGCAGGAGGTGAAGCAGTGAGCCAAGGCATTCTGGGAAACATAGTCATTTGATTTAAATAGCATGCTGGCTGCCAAAAACCAGGAATGGATCCGGAAGGGAAGTAACTGGGAAAATAAGGTTTTAACGCTCCCAATTCATCAGAACACTGTAGCATAGGGTTCGAAGGAAATGTCCAGTAAGGAATAAACCCCAGAACATGCCCCCAAGTGGCGGGGACGGGAACGAAGGGAGCGAGAACGGGAGCGAAGAGAGCGAGCCGTGACACAAGGAAGCTCTGACTCTGGGAACCAAACGAGGGGCAGCTGTGGCTACATGGCAGTGCCCAAACCAGAGCTCCTCCCCTGGGTGAAACAAGAAAGCACAGGCCTTTGAGGGGCAGGTGGCAAGACCCGGACCTCAACAATCATTCCTTTAAACTCCTGCAGCTCCCTAAAACCCCAGAATGCCTTTTAGGGGTACTGATGAAGTGGAAGCAAAATAATAACATTGCAGATACATTTTCTTGTGGTTAAACTGGGAGCGAGGCGATGCCCAAGAAGGAACAGTTCTTCCAGGGCAATGATGAACCAGGCGGAGCAGAGTGACAGTCCTAGGGACGGAACCGAGGTACGGAGAAACCTTGGTCATCCTGGCGAGAGATCTTTATCGCCGAAGGAAGCCCAGATAGGGAGAAGAGACAAACCTTGTATTTCAAGGATATAAGCCACCCTCCCGTGTGAACGGCAGAGTTGGGGAGGTGCAGCAGCAGCAGTTGTGGCATCAGCCTTGACTTCAGGATCAAAGCCGCAAAAGACATAATAATTAACACAGCTGGTGAGTTGATGAAAGCAATGAAAGTCTGGTCTGTGTTAAATGAAACTTGACGGCAACACTATCCGACGAATGAAGGTTGCACGTGTTCCAACACGAGAGATAAGAGAAAGCAAAGCATTTTAAAGAACTGTAAATTAAAGATACGAAGTAACAGAGTGGTCTGGCGAAAGAAGATTGCCCACTAGAAAGTGTCTGTCTTTCTGCCACTTCTACGACATCAGACAAGAAACTGAGGTGCAAGATTTGAACTACTGTTAGGTTTGATCCTGGCAGAGGGAAACCTGTCTATGAGAGATGTCTTTGAACTGTTTGGGTTTATCCCAGCAGAGGGAAACCTGGATGTCAGAGATATCTTTGAACTTTGAAATAAGTACTGCGCTCCAAACTACATTTACCAAGAGGCCCTGGTGTACAAGAGACAAAGTGACGTTTGAGGAAAGAAGGTCGAAGTGGTCATTCTGAGGTAAGAGCAAAAGCCTCACAGTTTCGAAAGTCTTAGACAGCGGAAGGAAATTGAAAGCGGAAGGAAAGTGAAAGGAGGCTTGAGCCCGACAGAGGGAAGCCTATGAAGGTGTGATTGAAGCTTGGGGAGGGGAAGCCCACAAATTGTGATTGAAAGGTTTGAGCTCAGCAGAGGGAAACCTGTACTGAATTGTGGTAACAAGAAGGAAACAAACTTTTGTTGAACTGTATTACAAGCTAAAAGGTGACCTGGGCTGGAGTGGGAGAAAGCCGAGAGGTCCAGTGTATAAACTAGTAACTTTTCGTCTATGGCCAAGTGTGCCCTGGTCCACAAAATGAACTGCATCCTTGTGTCCTAAGCCAGAGTGCGTCGCAAAGGTCCAAGTGTGCCACCTTACCCTGTGCTACCAAACGTGGTGAAGGTAGGTTACTCAGCCTTAATGACATTTGTTTTTAACACTGATTTTCCTTATTGCTATACACATTCCCTTTTACCCATTTATTGTATTAGAAAGAGGGCAGGCATTAGGTTTATTAGTATAGGGCATTTTACTTTGTCTAAGGACTGACTAGGACTGTATTTACATTTTGTTTGATGGTTAAGAATACTCCCATCTTAGTTATAGGGCATGATGGGAGTCTTCCAACCCCTTTTTAAACCATCAATAAAGGTTTTGAAACGTGCAGCTCATGTCAGTGTTTACTTGTGATACCATGCCTCCCTTACACCAGACATTATTTTCCCACCAGTATATGGCTGGAACTAATGCTATTTGAGCTCACCAACTTTATCCATGTACGGATGCATGTCTAAGTATATTTTGCAAGCCTGTTGTTTTGGTCAAAACGGTTGTACAGCACCTCAATGTCTGAAGTGGATTAGTGTGAATGTCACAGGAAATGCAAATAAAGAAGGTTCTAGTCCACCTTCTATTCCTGCAGCCAGACGAGCACATTGATGTAAGTGGGAAAGCGTGTTCTGCGCCAGTCCTTTTCTACAGGACAATTAAACCTGCCTTCTGGTGTGGAATTGCTTGTACCTCATTGAATAAGTAAAGAATAAACCTGCACTCTTCTGTACATACCTATGTACATACCTATGGTATCCTGCGTGATTTATAGGACCACAGCAATGTATCGTTGCACTGTCCCTTTTCTAGTTTGTAAGACTAGTTGTAGTCTCTACTTTTCATCCATACAGGCTTTCCCCTCCCTCTCTTCGATTCTTCTCTCCTGACCACCTTCCCTACTCTTATTCTGCTTGCAACCTTGATGCCATCTCTGACCTCACTACATCTCGCTCTTCATCTCCAAATCCGCGACCGCGGCCAGTCTTACTCTTCTTAACATCAGAAAAATCACCTTCAGCACTGCTAAGCGCTTAATCTCCTCTTTAGTATCTCTTGATCTGACTACTGTGGCACTATCCTTTATGGCCTTTCCAACTATGCTTTTTCACCTCTCGACAAATTCCTCAACTTTGAAATCCGCACACACTTCAACCTTCCCGGCTTCACCTCCTCCTCCCCAGTCCGTTGTCAGTTAGGCTGGTTATCTATGATAAAGAAGGCAAAATGTATTCTCATCATCTTCAAAACTATAAATAGACTTGCCCCACCATACCTATTGGCCCATCTCACTCCCTCCTGTCCCCTTTGCTCTCTACGATCATCCTCGGCTCACCTCCTTGCCACCTCTTGTGCCCCTTGCTCTCCCTCTTGTTTCCGCTCTCTTCCTCTCCTCGCCCCCTTACTCTGGAATGCCCTTCCTCTCCTTCTCTGCAGTAGTCCCACTCTGTCTCTATTGAAATCCAACCCCCTAGATCACCTTCTTTCTGAAGAACCACTATCATAGCATTCTCCCTGTTCTCCTCCCCCTAGCTCTCTATGAAAACCCCACAGCACTTATCCCTCATCCCATCATCCTAAACCTGGCACTTCCTCCACTATCTCATTCCTAGATCATGCTCTGTCCTTGTCCCTGGTTCATTTTTCTTCGCCCCCTGCATCATCTATGTTTATATCCACATCCTTTCAACCATTGTTGAGGACACTGGCCCTCTGCTCTGTAAATCAGTGTTAAAGTTTGTAAGCTTTTTGTGTGCCAAAAATGTCTTGCTTTTCCTGTAATTACCACAAATAAAAAGGCTGCCCATAACACATTTCATTTTAGCCCAGACCCTAGAAAATGAAGGTCTTAATATCTGGCATTCTTAGTCTTTTCTGAAATTGTGACATGGCTGGATTGATGCTAGTGTATGAGTGTTCAGTGTTTTAGCCATATGGACAAATTAGCCTTTAGCATTTTCTGGGGATTGTGTTGTAATGGAAATACCTGAAAATCAAGACACTGGTTACAAAAGAAATGATTGAAACATTTGTTCTCATAATGTTTTATTTAAATGTTTTGAGTTGCACAGTTAAAACAGTATGCACATTGTATGTAGTTAAAGACAAAAGTTGCATCTATCCTGTAATCCTACATCCTATGTAACAAAATGGAGTCACCTTCTTCTTCCTTTAACCTAGAGTGTTCTCCACAGACATAGGTAGCTGGCCCAATGGGAACTTCTTAGCAAGAACCTTGAGCTGTAATGGAGGAACCCATAACATCTGTACTAGTTGGCCATGCTATGATTGCGAACGGGGCAGGTCAGCAAAAGGAAGAACCCCAGAGGATAGTCATTTGACTACGTTCATAGACATTTCTCATACGTTTAAGAACTATCACTGCAATTAAGACCAATGGGGGGAGAACCAAGAAGACAGATTTTTCCCTAGAGTCATACTGAAGGAAGTGCTAAATAAAGACAGTTGTAAACCCAGAGAAGCACTGAATAACCTTTGTGAACCTGACTGTCAGCGGTGCAAATTTGTAGAGAGCAAGAGAGCGTGGCTCAGGCAGTAGACCGTGTTTCTGAAGGTAGGCAGTGGTGTACGGCCATCTACCTCCAGAGAACTGGAACTGTGCTATAGCTGGTTTACAGGCTTCCCCTTAAACTGAAGAGAAGTGAGAGGAACAACTGCAGAAGGTGTGGGCATCTAAATAACACTGCAGACAGCAAGTGGCAGAGCGAACAGAGTGCATCTATGAAGAGACCATCACAGAACCTGTAGAAAGACAGAACTTCCACCAGCAATTGTACTAATTATGGGCTCTCCCTTCCTCCACTTCACAAATGCACTGAAAACTGGACAGATCACCCCCCACCCACACCACCCTTGCTGAAGAAACCAACTCTAGAAACGCTACACTTTTTGGCAAAATGTTTGCGAAGACCATCAAATCCAGCTGCACGAAAGGATCCCACAACATAATCATGTACAGCACAGCATCGAAGTTGCCCCCATCCCAAGTTATTGATCATACTGCCGACATCCTGGGCACAGAATATCCCTGCCAAGTTGACCTCTGTGCTGCCTTCAATACTGTTGATCATGAAGCCTTTCTCAATTTCCTTGCCATGCACATGAGCCTTGATGGGACAGTCCTGCAGTGATTTTCCTCCTACCTCTCCAACGGCGATCGACTCATTCAGACAGCCCCCTTACAAATCCCAGCTCCACATATTAACCTGCAGAGGTCAACAATGCTTCATCCTGCCCAGTTTCAAACATAACCTCTTCAAGGAAGAGCTCCTCCTTAACATCTAGGTACACACATTCTCTACTCCCCACCGTACCTGAGACTGGGAGATCTACTCCCCACTATTTACTCCCTAGGTGCTTGTAGATCTCTTGCTGACAAATATCTCATCCTCGTCCTCCACCGTTGGCTTGCTGCTCCCTTGTTTCTCTGCTTCTGTACATCTTTACATGTGCATTAGAACTGTGATGTGTGGTAGGCCAAAAGAAGGAGGTGACAAAGGGGTGGTATTTGTAACCAACACTTTATTAAACTTGTAGATAAAAGGCCTATCTGTCCCCATAACAAAGGGTGGGATTCCCTGCCTAACAGAAATCTAACTATGGTGCTCGTTGTTAGTGGTGATGTTCAAATCAAACTAGTCCATCCTCCATCCAGAAACAAACCTACGCTGACCCTATTGCTAAAGAATAAGGTTCAGCAAACACAAAGGGGTCCAGGAAATTGGCTCCCTTTTCCTGGACAGGCTTACTCCGCCTCAGTAACTTTTCTTAAAATAGTTCCTTGTGATATTCTTAATGAACCCATGTCGTTCCTTAGGGGGACTCTTCCAGTCTCTCGTGTGTCCAATGAATCAATGTTCCGCGTTTCACTATATCAGACACTTGCTCTTTTCCCCACTGGGTTTCTGTTAGTGTCTCTTTCCTGTTATTGGTACGAGTACCACAAGTCCCGTAGTCGTACTACTGGGACCAGGGAGATGTCTCCCGTAGTAGTCTTGACTGTCTTTACTGGAGTTCATGCTACTGAGACGAGAGAGATGACTCCTGAAGTCTTGTTGCCTTGCTTCAATGTCTTCCCAATTACTGAGAAGGCGGGAGATGACTCCCAAAGTCGTCTTAACTTTCGTTATAGCCTCCTCCGTCAGTGTCCCCTACCGGGTCTCTATAGCTGCTCTCGTTACCTTTTTCTTGACGTGTTGGCGTTAGCGGGTCTTGCTGGGGTTGCGAGTTTCCACAATGCTGGTAAATGCGTCCTGCATTTCTCTCTCTGGCTTTCGGTGCTTATCTGCAGCTCTGCTGAGCCCTGTGCTCGGCAGTCTCTGGGTTGTTTGTGGACCGCACAGTCCAGCTCCTCGAGGTCATGCCACTACCCGGATCGTCCAGCCCTTTTCGTGAATCTGCTCGCTGCTGGCTCCTGGGCTGCTTCTGCTTCTGCTTCTGCTTCTGCTTTGCCACGTCCTCACGACGGAGGACCAGCCTGCTTCCACGGGTTTCTCCCTCCTGGATTTGAACTTCCCAGGATACACCTGCTCGCTGTTGGCTTCCCTCTTCTGCAAGCCCTTCTTCAAGTTTTATACTATCTGGCTGGGTCCGCCCCAGCGGGGGATTGTTGTCCTTCCTAGGTTTCCATGAGGTCTTCTTCATGACTCCATGGATCCAACCCCTTCCAGTGATGTATGTTTCCAACGTTATTACTCCTTCATTCTTCTTCTACCTAGTATGAGTGGATTACAACTTGTTGGTACTCTTTGTTTTCTTCACTCTTCCTCTTCTCAGTGGTTGTGTTTTTAATGGGGCAAGGGAAGAGGTAAGCAAACGGTAGTCTGTTCAGGTTGGAATTCTTGAGGTAGTGATGACCTAAGGGTCTCTTAGGATAGAGGGTTAGGGAGTTCTTCAAGGAACTGGAGTTCCTATCCCCAAGAAGGGAGTCTCTCCCTGTGAGGTCACCCGTACCAATACACCTAGGGGGAATGTTGCATAGCAGGCTCACTTCCCTAGCCTCACAAGGAAGGCCTCCCCTCTGGGAAGAAGTGACAAGATCCCGTGAATCAGCACAGATGCAAGGCCCTATATCCTTGTGAGCAGGACCTGTGGCACAGGATTGGCAGGGAGTTGGAAACCTGTTTTTTTTTTATTTGTGTTCCTTCGGGAGGCCAATATCTCCACAACAGTAAGACAACCTTTGTCCCACCATGAGACGGGTTTATAATGAACACCCAAGAGGGGCATTCCTCTCTTAGTTTGTATAAACCCAAAATGATGTATAGTATTTGTCATCCTCCACTTGTGCTTATAAAGAAAATAAGGTGAATCCTACTCCTTGCATCAGATTGTTTCCCTCTGTCCAGCACAACTTCATATTTACAATCTTGCCGGAAATCAGTCTTCAATACAAACTATACATTTGTCAATTGTATTTGATATAGCATGTGTTAACTGGAATCTAGGCACCAGCTGACCTGGGGTAGTGAAAAGTACACTATGGTATTTTTAGAACGGACATCAAAATTTCAAAAGTGTTTTTCCATTGCTGTTTGCACTTTATGCAGTTTACAAAAAATTCTTAACATTAGCAGAGAAGAGAAAAGCAGCAGATGAATTATTTAAGCAAGGCTGGGGGGACGCAACTTCCCAGTTGTGGCAGCCAAAGGCTGGAACGCCCTACCCCTAGACATTAGAGCCGACTCTTCTCACACCTCATTTCATAGAAATCTCAAGGCCTGGTTCTTCACTTCCAATGTGTAGCCCTTGTTGCCGCAATGCCTAGAGTATATTCACTGTTCAATATGCCTCTGTAAATACTTCTACTCTACTTCATCAGTACACTACTTATGTGAATAAGATTGCATATGTACATATCACTGATTATTATACTTATGGAACCTATGCACCTGTACATTATCCTGTGCCTATAAATATGTTCAATATAATATATGACAAACTTATGTTTTCTATTGTTGACTGTACCGCATTATCTGTTTTCCAGCGCCCAGATACACACGAGTTTGGCATGCTCTATAAATGTTAAATAAATAAACTAAACACACATTCAACAGTGCAGGCCATCCAGATCAAGGAATTGGATCCTGAAGACTGTATTGCACAGATTGTTTGCCGGCTGTGAAAGTTCCAACTTTGAATACATGATATCCCTTTTCAGGATCTGGAAAATCAACAGGTCAGGTGAAAACTAAACTGAGCAAGTGAGAAAGAGATTGGTTACCTGCGAGGCACCTGACAAATCCGAAGAACAGAGATAATTCGATATGTCTAGCCTTGGAAAGGTTGTTGGACAGAAACGATGAACTAATATTGAATAGGAGGAACATCCTTGACTGCATACACTGCATTCCAATTCTAAGACAAGTATTTGAAGGATTTAAAAGTGATTGAGTTTGCAGATGCGGTACGTATGGATCATGTGTTCTTCCATATTCATTCAGCTACTGTCAGGCAAATGATGCTGGAAGCAGCGGGCAGTTTCCAATTGTTAGGATTTGATTTAACAACAATCAAAAATCCTGCTCAGGATCCCGACAGGTCTCGGAGGAAGAGCGGTCACCAGGCCCAAGACTCAACTGTGAACCACAAGTCTCACAGACAGCTCAAGTGGAAACAAAGGTGGGGACTGACCCCACACCAATCAAGGTATGGTTGGAGAAGGCAGGAAACCATCTGAATGAGGCCTTTGAAAAGAAAGAGAATCTCTGCATGACAGTGAAATGCCAAAGGGATCAAAGTGGGGAAAGAACAATGGCAATAACCCGAATCCCGGTGAGTGGCCTGGAGCATAAATCCTGGGATTGGGTGTCGGGAGCATTGGGGGGTTGGACACTACAATAGCTGACTAAGAGGACCAGCCCAAAACTCATAGTAATGGGATCAAGGAGCTCTAGAGGATATAAACACCTTATGGCAAAACGTGCCATTAATTTGGGAGAATTTGATCTGCTATCCCTACAAGAAACCTTACTCCAACAGAGACCGAGTTTAGATGGTTATTCTGCTGTTCTGAATCCAGCAGAAAATGGCATTAAAAATTGATCTGGATTGGAGTTGCTTAAAACTGAGTCCAATGGTTTATACATCCGAGTTGTGGTGGGTGGTACCCATTGGGCTCCGGGAACAAACCAAAGTAGAAGTCCCGGTTATCAATCATTAACATCTACTGGAATCCGTTGGCAATACAGGCTGATGAACTGATTGGGAAAGTAGCTGATCTTACTGATGGGTCCTACCGCAAAGACAGCCCTCGGATCATCATTTTGTGCAGCGATCTGAACACAATCTGCCTGAGTAAAGAAGGAGCGGCATTGAGTGTTGAGAAGTCTGGGCTAAGTGCATACAAAAAAAGAGGATTGGCATGGATGAAGCTGAAGTCATCAAGAGACCTGTATATATTGAATGGCCACTTCGAAGGTGATCTACCAGCTAAAACAACATGGGCACGAGAAGACCAAACAACGATGGACTAGGTTTTTGTGTCTAGACCTATGTTGGCTTTTGTGCGTGGTTTTGGGAGTAGTACAAACTGTTGCCTGCGATCATAGACTTGTTAAAAATGTCTTGGGTAGTGGAAGCTGGTACTAAGGAGAACGTGATGGATGTGTTTGTTGAGCTCCACAAGGGTGATAATAGCCTTAGAATGAGTAAAACAAATGCAGACCTCCTGACCCGGAAATAACTTAAGAGTTAGTGAGGGCCCGAGGGGTGACCTAAAGAAACTAGTGGGACTACCTGTTGTTATTATTGTGTAACTTCAGAGGCACATAAAAGGGCAGTGGGGGCATTGAGAACAGGCATGGTCATGTGCATGACGGCCTGCTAGTGCAGGAAAGAATGGAATTGAGGAAAGCACTTAGGGTGGCCAAATTACTGGAGGAACCAAATAAAACAACGACCAAGACGTTAATGAGGAGTTATAAAAGATGTTTATGATGGCAGAAGGGGGAATTGCTGCAGCAGGATGCCGAAAATATGTTGAAGGCATTAAGTAAAAAAAAAAACAAGTGAGATATGGGGGTTGTTGAAAAGGTTAGACACACCACAATCGGTGGTACAGGTAAATACTGTATTTGAGTCAACATGGGTTGCCCATTTTAGGCAGCTGGGAGAGAAATAAGTTAGAGGTTGAAACGGGGGGCGCTCCGGGAAGGGTGGCTGATCCCGCACAGCATGGAAGAGATCTTGTTAAAAATATGGAGAATAAGTAGTTCATGTGCACCGGGGGGCGTGGCTACGAGGGCCATGTAGGAGGACGTGATCTGGAGGAGCTCCCGAGATCCTGGCGGAATAGTGCACAACGACGTGCCTAAAACTGCTGAAAACACACATGTCGATGTGTGAATGGTCTGACCGTGCTTGGTGAACGTTTGGAAGGCGTGGGAGGAACGACGGTGGAGTTTTGTGCGAAAAAGATAAGGAGCACCGGAGACGAAAGATGACACAAAATGGCCGACCAACAACCAGAACAAAGGAAGGAGCAGGCCGCACGATGATCGAGCAATAGAGGCGTACTGTGTGCGCATTTGTAACTTGTGCAGAACACAGGTCCTCTGGGTCATGTCTAGCAGAACGGTGAGGCCGAAGGCGAAACAGCCCACCTTGGACGACTTCGCTATGACATCCCCTGGTACGGAAAATCCCAAGAGTAAGGACAAGTCGCTTACAGGCAGCATGACGGTGACTGGTACCAACCAAGAGGTCCTAGCTGCGATTGCGGACTTAAAAGCGGCCTGGGAAGCTAAACTTGAACTGGCCGTAACTGAGCTGAAAACAGCATTGGACCTTAAGGTCGGTGAGGTCCAGGAAGAAGTGAATTTACTCCGGCAGGACGTCAGGGCCTTGGCGGAGCGCACGGAAACCCTCGAGAAAGAGGTGAGCCCGAACACCGCGGATTGTGCCTCCCATAAAGCCGAATTACATGCCCTGGTACAGAGAATGGGCAACTTGGAGAACAGAGCAGAGGAGGCGGAAGGACGTGCCCGACGAAACAACATTCGCATCGTGGGCCTGCCGGAGGGATCGGAGGGCCACGATCCTACGGAGTTCATTGAGTCTATGCTGCTGCAGGAGATACCCGGAGGAGCCTTATCTCAAGGATTTGCGGTAGAGCGAGTGCATAGAGCTCTAACAAGGAGGCCGCCGCCAGGAAACCCGCCTAGGCCTGTAATGGCCAAAATCCTTAATTACCGGGACCGGGAGAGGATATTGGAACACTTCCGTAAGGGAGGAACGATTACACGAGGAGCGGCAAACATCACGGCCTACCCGGACTATACCCTGGCTGTGCAGCATAGCCGCATGAACTTTGGGACGGTAAAGCAAAGATTGAGAGAGGCGGGCCACAAATACATGTTGCTGTAACCGGCAAAATTGAAAGTTTTTCATAAACACAAAAC
Organism: Ambystoma mexicanum; assembly: GCF_040938575.1. Taxonomy (NCBI): domain Eukaryota; kingdom Metazoa; phylum Chordata; class Amphibia; order Caudata; family Ambystomatidae; genus Ambystoma; species Ambystoma mexicanum. Next base: position 201,537,228 of record NC_090940.1, read on the forward strand.
TTTGTTTTTTGAGACTCCGGAGGACGTCATGGGATGGCTCGATGCACAGGGATGTTCCCAGGAGTCGGACGTTCGGACGGGAAGAGGAGATGGAGGAGATAAGTAATGCACGAGGAGGGTGCCACAAGATGGCGCGCTATAGATCCATGGGACTTGATTATAGTCATTTGCGCGGCCTTCGGGTGAGAATGTCAGACTGTTGTACAAGATCTTATGAGCACTGTTATTATTATTGTGTTTAGGGGAGCCTTGCAGAGCGGATCTCTTTACCCCACTTAGTAACTTTAGCTAAGTGGCCACTAGGGCTACTTCACCCTACTGAGCTCTGGGCATTGTTTGGTGCTTGCAGGGCTAGATGTGGGGGTGCCTGAGTTCCGAGGATGGAGCTGGGCAGCAGTTGGGGTGTGTGGTGTTGAGGAAGGGACGGGCAGAGGGTGGGGAGGGAAGAGGGGAATTTGTGGGGTATATAGTTATGGGGAGTTTGAGAATGCCTCATTGACTCCCTCTTGGGTGTCCGCTACCTCCCCATCCTCTCTGGTTATTGTCCTAATCGGGGGCCTAGGGGTTTCGCTCTTATACAACCACGCCAGAAGACGGCCGGTTTTATCCCCACCTGCATGTTGTCTCTCCACATACTTCTTATAGTTTGGGAAAGGCTCTGCACACCGCTGCTGCAGTTTGAGTACAAGTTCCGCATCCCCTCCTGCCCTATTGATTTCCCTCCGCTTCCCCTAACTCCATTAGGACCCCACCCTGTAGGCCTTTTGATTTAGCAATAGCAGCACCCCGCAATACCACCTTAAAGGCTTCCCAGAGCGTGCCCGCTGAATCCACACTGCCAGTGTTTTCTTCAAAATAATGTGTGATCTCATCCCCGATATCTTCTCTGAAGACCGGGTCCCTGAGCGCCTCAGCCCGGAGCTCTGGTACTGGTACTGGTTCCTAAGCCCAACAAGCCAGGGCACAGCTGCGGCTCCTATAGGCCTTTGTCAATGTTGAACCAGGACGGCAAGATATTGACGGCGGTCCTGGCCAATAGGCTGCGCAGAGTTATTAGCAAACTGATACACCCGGACCAGACAGGTTATGTCCCCAACAGAAATATAACCCACAACCATAGACGACTCCACCGGGTGATTGAAGAGGGGAACAGAAGCGAGGGTGAAATGGCGGTTGTGTCCTTGGATGCAGTCAAGGCTTTCGATTCAGTGAGGTGGCCATGGTTTCTGGAGGCCCTGAAGGAATACGGGATGGGGCCGGGCTATGTTAGGTGGACGAAATTGCTGTACAGTGAACCGCTGGCTAGGGTACGCACAGGATCGGTGATATCCGAGAGATGGCAACTTAGCAGAGGCACCAGACAAGGGTGCCCCTGGTCCCCGATGTTATATAATCTGGCTCTGGAGCCCCTAGCAGTGTACCTTAGACAACAATATGACATGATAGGTATTGAGGTGGGGGGAGAGAAACACCTAATATCCTTATATGCTGACGATTTGCTACTATATCTGAAATATCCGGAGGAAAATCTTCAATTTATTCTAGAGGTAATGGAAAAGTATGCAGAACTGTCCGGCATAGCGGTGAACCCCCACAAATCGAGCATGTTCCCATTGGGTAGCGACAGAGGAACCACTCTGGAGCGGTTGCCAGTGTTGTCGGTGCCATGGGCGGTGGGCTCCTTCCGCTACCTTGGAATAGATGTGTATCACACGGTAGAGGAGGAACATTTGCATAACACTGAGATGGCTGTGGGAAAAATCCATATAAGTATGAAGTTTTGGGAGAAGTTGCCGCTAGCAATGATGGGACGGGGGGCGATGCTCAAAATGGTGGTCTTGCCCAGGCTCTTACATTTTTTCAGCAATATCCCGTACATGATACCCAAAACGTTTTTTGCCAAGCTGAATGGTATGTGCAGAGACTTCCTATGGCATGGCACTCGGAATAGAGTGGCGCTATGGAAGCTGCAGAACTTCTATGACAGAGGGGGTATTAAGCTGCCAAATTTTGATGCCTATTATGTAGCTGGCCAGTTGCAATATGTGGCCAAGTGGCTCTCTGATGAGGTGACTCCGGAGTTTAGGCTGTTTGGACAGGACTGCACTCCGTTTTACCTAAAGGAAATGATTGGGTTGCCTAGACTTGTAATGAAGGAGCGCCTGGGTATGATGATGCTTGGGTGGAAGATGTGGCGTAGAGTATGCCGACTGATGGAAAACACCGTACCCGTGTTCCCCGCAGGTACCGCTGGTGGCCTTGGCTGGGGAAGATGCACAACTAAGAATGATAATCAGGACCTACTGGGAGTTGGTCGGGCTGGTTACATTGGGAGATGTCTGGCAAGAGGGGGTCATTAAGGATTTTGAAGAATTGGGGGAAGAGGCAGGCTTGCATAGAGGCCAATATGTCACGTATCTGAGGCTTGTGCAGATTATTTGTAAAAACTGGCCTGAGACCGCATTGGCGGAGGAGCCAGATGCCACCATGGGGACAATATATGACATGTCAGAGGGAGGGCATGAGATCTCTAGACTGTATGAGATGATGATGACCCGGATAGGGAAGGATTTGACGCATTTGAGGCTGGATTGGGAAGCAGAGGTGGTAGCACAGATGACCGATGGAATGTGGGAGCGTGCTATGGGATACCACAAGAAGGTGTCCAGAAATGCCAGATTACAACAAATACACTTGTACATAACGCACAGAGCCTATGTGACCCCGATGAGAATATCTAAGTTTGTAAATGCGGGACGACAAGCGTGCCCAAAATGTGATGACGAAGATGCCGATATGACACACATGTTTTGGTCTTGCCCAGTGATTGAGAGTTTTTGGGGGGAGGTGGCACAACAACTAGCTGACAAAGGGATCACGCTCAATATAGATACGGCCTGGGCCTGCCTGTTGGGAGGGTTTCCCAGACCACGGAATACTAAACCTGTTGGGAAATTGAAGGACTTGGTATATGTGCTTGCAAAACGAAGGATTGCCATGGGCTGGAAGCAGTGCCATAAACCACTGTTCGAGGTATGGTGGCAGGATCTGCAAAAATGGGCGGAGGCTGAAACGGTGGTATGGCAGGAGGCATGTAGCAAGTGTGGGGAAGAAGTGAGTACCTTGCTAGGATGGAGAGTGTTAATAACTGGACTGTTTGGCACAATAACGTATTCTGCAGTCTCAGAAGAAAACGATACCCTGCCACACGCAGCAGATACGGAATGAGGAAGAACTAGCTCTTAAGGGGGGAGGGATTGGGGGTTCAGTGGCGTTCATTTATTGATGTTTATGTGTATTGTTGCAAATAACGTTGCTAGTTTGGTTTGTATTGTTTGTTTGGTTTAAAAAATAATAAAAACTGTTTTAAAAAATAAAAATAAAAAGTAGTTCACGTGCACCAGGCCCAGATGGGTTAACTAATGTGATGTTAAAACAATCTCCAGGACGATGGGCAAGATTTATTCACATCTTGTTTGAAAAAATGGAGGAATTGTGAATGCTACATGATTCTTGTAAGAGAGCTGTGATTTTCCCAATATTTAAGAAGGGCAATAGGGATGATCCGGAAAAAATGATCGCCCTGCCATACGTGATCAGCAAAATCTTCTCATCCCTTCTGCTGATAAGATTAAATGAGTGGGCCAAGAGCGAACAGAGGAATGACATTTATCAAACTGGTTTTGTGCAGGGGGGTGGGGGAACCAGCGCAAACATATTGATCTTAAATATATTTAAGAGTAGGCCCTTGGAAGATATATCTTGCATTTGTAGACTTGGTCCAGGCCTTCGGTCGGTAGATGTGGACAAGCTGTGTAGCAGGTTATCTGCTTGGAATTGCCCAGGGTCACTACTGGAACCGGTGAAAGCACCCCACAGAGGCACAAGCATCAGAGTAAGATTGAACAAGGATGGGCACGTATCTGTCGCAGTCAAAACTTTGCATTACCACTTGCTGTTCTTCAAAACATCTGGCAACTTTTGTCATTGTTTGCTTGATCGAAGTCGCCTGCCTCGAGACAAATTAGTCTGGTACGGCACTACATAGGCTACTTTCTTTTTAGAAAAATGTATAGTGCCAACACAAGATTCGAGTGAGGAACCGGTGAAGATGCTTTGCATTCACACCATGCATCAAACTCTTTTTCCTCAACCCTGCTTTTCGCAATCTTTACCTTATTCAATGAATGGGCATTTAAATCTCACATAAGGTAGTGGGTCTATTGCTCAACCAAAAGCGGCTTGAATATATATAGCTCGTTTATTTTCTTTGCTCGAATTTCACCCCCAAAATGTAGTTGGTCGGTTGCGGTATACCAGTATTGTTGGGTTTGATGTGGTTGGGGGGGATGAAAATGGGTGATGGGTTGGGCGGGGTTCGCACTGAGTGGGTTCTCCCTCCACTTTCTGTGGTAAGAAATGAAAGTAAATAAAAGTGACTCATTTTTTTCCCCAAGCTATGGACATGCATCCTCTTAAAACTACTAACTTTTTCGTTTGTCCAGGATGGGCATTTGAGATTTCTGTTTAATGTTACCAATAAACTAAGACCCTGTTTTCGACCCTAGTAATTTTAGGAGAATAAATGACGTTGATTTTATTTTGTGATTTCCTCGGATCCTTGTAGAAACGCAGGTCTGGCCTGGTTGATGGTGGAATGGAAAGACTGGTCGAGTCTGGCCCGGTGCCTACCCGTCAGACACATCAGAGGCATTCTAGAGCCCGCATAACAGCCTGAGGCTGCGGTGGTGCTTGGTAATGTGTGCCCTTGCAGAGTAATGGAATATTCTGCCAGGATGCCTTAAATAATTAATAGCGACAATAATTCCTCCTGGGAGGTGATGCTCGGGAAGGGGCACGTGTCTCTAGGCACAGGAGGATCCTCCTTCGACCATTGTTGACTCATGGCTTTTGATTTCCAGGCACAGAGTGTTCTCTTGCCCGCAGTGGCACAACTCCCGCCTGGAAAAGCACGAGCTCCTCAGATCAGCAGGCAGCTGTGCAGTAACCTGCAGAGATTGCGTCCACAGCACGAGGAAAACGTCATCTTTTCTAAATGCCATCCTTTCATCTGTGCCTGACGTAATCCCCGTTCCTTTTCGCTTAATGTATCCGAAACTCGAATATTAGCTCCACCGGTGCCTTCCAGGAGGCGACTGAAATGTATAGGTTGTAAACCACAAGATAACCATTGTTAGCAAAGCCAACAGTTTGCGCTTTTGTTTGGGTATGTGATTGGCATTTTCTAGGCACTGATATGGAACTACCCGGCCATAAAATTGCAACACCTGAAAAATGGTGTGATTACCTGGACATAGGATGACAGTGCTTGGCGAATGCCTATATAATACCTATACATTTGTCAGTGCTGGTTTTTAAGAGGACTTTAGTGCAAGGAAGAGATAATAAGGAAGTGGCTCAAGACACACTTAGTTAAGCCATATTACATTAGTAGCCATTTACAGCAGGAATGAAGCCAGAATGGTTAGAAAAAACCCTTGCAGGCGAACTTTTGATGTTACCCTTTGATAGAGCAAGCTCAAAGAGATCTCAGGAGGATGTGTTTTGTGAGGGGGATGGGCAGGTAGTAGGTGTAAACGACCATGGGGAAGAGCATGGTCGTGGGCAGTCAATCGGGTGGTAAAAAAAAACGAAGACCCACAAGCTATGTTTCCCTCCCCCATGTCATCTTCCTCCTACCTGTACTCCATTGCAAAGGTTTCAGCTTCTAGGTGGTGCTTAAGGGCTACCTATTAGACCAAACTAAACATGAAAGACATGACATGATTTGAATTTCAGGTGTAAAAAATATAAATGTACTCCACTACGGAACTGTGAGATTCAGTGCGCTATTGAGCAATTGTTTGCATTAGTGGTCTGCGGAAACAATGAGTTTGTAAACCATTGTGCTAGAAAGTGTTTTTTCCCAGTATTGTGGTGTGACAGGGGAAGGAAATGGTGGTGCTGAGTGTAGAAGAATCTCATGTTATTAAGATTAATATGTGTTCCTTCACAGAGTCAGAAATATTTTGATTTTGATTAGAATGAGGATTTTGGATCCCAACTAAGGGCTTTTTCTGTCCCGGGAATGTAATAAAGGTTGCCATGTGATGAAAGAACTACTGCTCGGCAGGAGCACATGGTTGAGTAGTGAGTAGAATCCTACCCATCTCCCCACTTCTAGCAGCAGTGATCGCAATCATAAAGGGGAAACGGGCACAGCCCAACTGGTGTACCTTCTTCATCTCCTAGTGCTGTGTAGGCCGGGGGCAGGATATACTCAGAGGTGTGAGCTGGTACAGAAGCAAATCCAACAATAACAGTACTGTGGTATCAAAATAATATGTCTAAACATGGTTCCATAAAAAAAATAGGATTTGTAATTGAGCTAGCAAAAATGCACACAACCAATGAAAACACTATGGTCCTATCACTGTGCGGGAAAATACAGAGATAGTAGACTTTTAGAATAAAGAAGCACTCTTGGTTTGTAGAGAGAGGGGTGCACTGGCAATGATTCCAGCAGTGATTGTCTAGTTTATTGAAGATGTCCTTAAAAAGGAAGAGAAGAGGGACAGTCCCACTTCAAATATCTTGAATTATCTTGTCTTATGAGCTCAACAGCATCAAGTCGGGCTTCTAGGTGTCTGACTGCAGTCAAGATGTTGGAGTCATGCCTTCCAATGCCGAAACAGCAAGCAACGAGAGGGATTGAGACGGAGTCCCAGTGTATTGAGTTGGATTCAAGCCAGGTCACGTCTTTGGCTTCCAGTGGGTTGGGTCGGTGTTGAGACAATTTTTCCACTGGGTCTTGGCAGCATTGGAGTCTGGTCGAGATGATTCTTCCATTGGATTGAGTTGGCGACTGAGATGCAGTGAGTTGGTTGTTTCCACAAAGTGGAGCTGGCGGTCAAGTCGAGGTGAGACGAATGTCTAAAATGGGTCGAGTTGACGGTTGAGATAGCTGAAAAAGGGCAGTGAAGCAGATTGAAGTGCTTGGAGTGCCAAAGGCAGCACTGCCAGTTCTATAGTGGCTCCGAAAATGACTAGAGATGGCTATTGTGTCTGCTACTGGGTTGTTGTGTCCAGTCCATGGTCCTGGGAGCAAGGAGAGTCCTTGGTTCTTTACTCCTACACCAGGAACGTCCCCAGAAAGCTCTTGCAGGGTCCTTTACCCCATTGAGCTGGATCCTGGTTATAGTTTGCATGCACAAATAAATAGTTCTTGGTCCATTGATGTTACCCCAAACATTTAATTGGGATGTTAAGGGAGGACAGCTTCCTTGGTGATCCTGGTCTTCAACTCTCTGGCTGATGACTTTGGAGTAGACTGCTCCTAATCAGGTTACTTGTGAATCCTTCAAGAATGGTCCAAAGATGAACTAACTAAGGAGAGGGTCTCCCCCCTCTTATATAAGAGAAATGCCACAGCTAATTGGTCCATACCAAGCCTGTTCAGGGTCCATTCCAGATTGCTGTAAAGAGTGCCCTTTGACCCCTTATGACATACCCAGAGTGCTCTGTCTGCCGGAAGCGAGGTGGGGGCAGACAGGATGTTTGGGTGCCAGAGCACAATCCACTTTGGTGGGACCCTTCTGTGGACTGAAGCTCTCACCTAGGCTACTCAAACTCTTCCCCTTTCTGCCTACATCAAAGTGACTCCAGTAATTGGCACTATGATGAGAGGTGGCCATTCTAATGACAGGACTGTTTTTGAAGCACTGGTTCCTAGTTGAACCCTAGGGGAGTGTTCGTGTGCCCAGGAGACTGCCTCAAGTCTTCTCATAGAGATCAAAGAGAGGCTTTGTAGTTGGACCCGGTTAGGAAAGATTTCCATTATGCACGATTTCCCCTCCATCTATGGATCCCCCAAACATTTTGCTTTTGTTTGGCTTACCTAACCCGAATTTTTCGAGTGGAGGACAGCCTTCAGCTGCACTCCTCTGGGCTTTCGCTCATTTGTTATGGGGAAACTGACACGTCCTTCATGCTGTCAATACTGGGAAACGGTTTCCCTTAGTCTTCGACTATGTTGCCATTTCTTTGTAAATTTGTATCTATGTACCAAGTACCTTTTAGGGGTACTTTTTGTTTTATGGCCCTAGCCACCCTCTAAGGATTTTTTGGTGTTTGTACAAGTGTGTCTAAGCCGAAATGGATGCAGCAGTTTACTTGTAAAGTATTTTTACTTTGTTTTTATGTACCATACTGCGTTTACCACGATTGACCCAAGACTGCGGCCAATGCTGAAAATGCACGTGCCACAAAGTCTTTTGTCCTGTCCTTTGGCAATTTTGTCCCTTTGCCTTCCCCCAGCTCGAGAGACCCAGGTATTCCTTATTTGGACATACAGCCTCCCATGAAAACCACATCTTTCGCGGGCTCCTGCATGTCACATGTGCTGGTGCCCAGGAAGAGGGTTGGGACTGTCTGATCCCAATCCACACTACTGGTACCAGTGTGCCTGGTAGGCCGGAATGACTGGAGCCACCGTGGGACACGATTGGCCCACCCCTGACATGCATGCAAGAGAGCAGATCTTCTATTGGTTACCTGAGATTTGGGCGCCAAACAAATCTTGGATACGAGAAGGGGATCTGCATCCATTCCAGGTCGATCACCTGCAGTTCACACCAAACTACCGCAGGAGTAAAGTATCCTGAACGAAAGAGCAGACTCCTGGAAATACCAGAGATGTGCTGGAAGGTTGGCACCCTGACCCCACTGTTGTCCCGTCAGACCGCTGCTTTTGTATCGTACCAAGAAGGCCTGCAAGAGCACATCTACCCTTTTGGAGTACTGGGACCAACTACTCTCAGCACTTCCTGCTTACTCTTGCAAAGAGCCTCTTGGAAGTGTTTCTGGGCCATCAAGTGAACTGCCTAGTTTGAACCTCAGGTATCGTTCAGGAGTGCCGCCATCCAGAGTTGAAACTCGAGACTTTGAGCATTGCTTACTTGTGGTCCTGGGCCCTCTCCTGCCTAAACTCGTCCTACCCCCTCTGGGTTGCGATTTACAAGCGTGCGCCACGCTGCAAGCATTTGCGCCCCCTGCGTCGCCCCGCTGTGGTGAATGTCGATGTAAGTGCCTGCAGACTTGCACCACAATGACCTGAGACGTGCTGCACGGGAACTATCTTTCTCCTTTCTTCGAGAGCTGAGAAAAGGCTACTGTCCGCCATGGACGATCGTCCCGTCCCGCAGCTACAGAGAGCCAGAGCATCCTGTAACTGCAGGTGTGAAACCTACTAGCGAAGTGGACTAGACTGGCAACGTTTCGTCTGAACTGTGTTGAGGATCGGAGAATACTTTATCACTTACCAGCTGTTTTTATGCACGAGAATCCCTTAAAAGATACTCACCTTGGCTGGGCTAGCCTGCGCTCCCCACCTATTCCCAACTTCGGAAAGTCACTCTATCTGCAAGGGTAGACCCTCCTCAAGGAGTAGGGCTTTATTCTTCATCGCCTTTACCCCCTTCCTGAAAAGCTACAGCTCCCTGAAGAGCACCAGATTTTCGCTTTACTCACAACTGCGTGTTGTTAATACACTGCCGTACTTTGAGCATAAGGCTCCTCACTTCTTAGGGCTGGACTGCATACGATAGGGATTGAACTGCCTAATGTGATATCTGTGTTTAACTTACCCCTTTCTGTTGCAGGTTGTGGTTATTTTGCTCCGCTTTAGCATTAGGCTAAACGCATTTTGTATATATGTTACTTAGTGAATAGCCTGTGTGGGAACTGTTTTATTTTTACTGTGGTTTAATCATGTTTTCTTATAAAGGCCTATAACCAATGTATTTTTTATATGCATCTGTCTAAGGGTAATCTGCAGAGTTTTACTGTGTGTGCTCATTGTGGGCTTCCAATCGCTCTCGCCCCTACTGAGACTTAGTCTTGACCGCCTTCCAAGCTACAGTAGATTGGTCTGGTTTGTCCAAAAGGTTCCTCTGTTGCACTAAACAAGGGTGGCCTCCTAAACCTCTGCCCACCAGGTCAGAGTTTAGAAATCCATCTTAACAGACCGTTGATTTTCACTGATGACTTTATTAACTAAAAGGAAGAAATGCCTATTGTTCCCTATTCTAAGGGTTTCCCTGCATAACTAAACTAAATTGCTCGTCAGTGAGAGTCTAAATCAGAAACAGTCCACCGTCCAAACTAACCTGTTCTAACCATACCACTCTTATAACAGAAATCACGAGAATGACTCCCTTCCCCTGCAAGCTGGTTCTCCACTAAATTAAGTTCAATAAGGTATTCTTAGTAGTTCTGGTCAACTACATTGTCACACAGTTCTAATACTGAGTTCTTCAAGTTTATAATCCTCTCTCGTTTTGGAATACTCTTTTGATTCTTTTGATCCTCTTGTTTTATTTGTGTAGATCCTTTTCCTCTCCTAGGGTAATTTTATCCAACACTTAAAACATTTTCCCTTGACTTCCTGGGTTTTCAATCTTTATTTCAGTCTTTGGTTTCACTTTGGGTTCGACGCCTTTACTTTGTTTCAATGTTGTCCTCCTCTTTCCCCTCTCACAGGTGTCTCAGATCTTCCTCCTTGGCTTCATAGAGAGTAAACCATCCAGAAAGGTGTATTATTCCGTGTGGGTACTTTATATTGATGGAAACTAGCAAGAGCATTCCAGCAATGCTTCTCTTGCTCTTCACTCAATGCCATTATCTTAGTACTGGGATGAGCATGAGTGTTCCAGTAATGATTTATTTTCTCTTCATTCAATGGCAATAATCTCTTAGAACTGGGACAATTTATGCGTTCCAATAATGATTCTCTCTCTCTCTTCATTCAATGCCAATATGTTAAGACTGGAACGAGTATGAATATTCCAGTAATGATTCTCTTTCTCTTCATTAAATGTCAATATCTCAGGACTGGGATGAGTAGAAGTGTTCCAGTAATGATTCTCTTTCTCTTCATTCAATACCAGTCTCTTAGGACAGGGATGAGTATGAGCATGCCAGTAAGGATTTCCTTGTTACCTGTGGTGTACCGGCATAGCGTTACTGGGGATCTTGCTTGGTTGGGACGTTCTCGTTCACTTTTCAGTCCCTCTGGTTTCTCACATGACCTTCCCAGTTTATCATTCGTCAGCAATTTCTGTAGTTTCAAAGGCGGTGGTATCAGCGTTGTTTACAGACCTACGGGTCCACCTCTGTTCCTTTTTGGTCACGCCACCACTTAGCTCTTGTCCGTGATGAGGACACCTCGCGTCGATCTCCATTTTTACTCTACTTGATACTGCGTCTCAGAGTCCTCTCTCGGGTTCCTTTTCGGCATAGGATGCCTTTCTCTTTCTCCCTCTCTCCCTCCCCAACAGTTTCCACCTTTTTCCTTTATTACACTGCCGTGGGCCTTGCCCGGGGCAATGTCACAGACCTTGTTTTTGGCTCTCTATTCCTCCAGACATGTTTTTCCTCGTCTCATTATAATGAAGTATTTCCTTTAAAGGGATAGCTTGCATTTACTGGTGACAAAAACACATCTTGGTATGTTGCTCATACTTTTCTTCACTATATGTTTTTAGAAGTGTGTGATTGGCATAACTCTTAGGGAGTTCTTCACAAGAACAGAAGACCCTGTCCCCAAAGGGGAGTCTCTCCCGGTGAGGTCCTGCCTGCCTCTACTACCTAGGGAGGGTATTGCGGAGCGGGTTCACCTCCCTAGCCTCACAGGGAAAGGCTCCCCCCTGGGGAGAAGTGACGGATTCCTGTGATCCGTCACATAACCCAGACAGCTGGATACACACCAGGCCCAGTCATGAATGAGTCACTGTTGTGAGAAACCTGAAGGTGTCTCCCTAGCTAGTACCCAAGAATCTGTCATCCAGGTGGCCAGGACACGGCCATCGTTATTGGATCAAGTTCCTGGGGGTGGACCAGGGAGGGAGGATCTCCTGGTTGGGGGGTCCTCAGGGAGTGGGACACAGATGGGTGAGACACGGTATTCCCTTTCCTTTTACACCTTTTCCCATCCTCTCACGGAGGACATTCCCACTGCCCCCCTTTCTAACTCTAACACTTTCAAACAACACAAAGGACAACGGACGAACACCAGAGTCGTTTACCTGACATGTCCCAATACAAGGGTCAGGCAAAGTCAGGCAATTGATTAGAATCGCACACACCTGATGGCCTTTTCCCTTCCCCACAGGGATAAAAGGTGGAGCCAGAGAGCACAGTATGAACAAGGTGAGCACGGCAGACAGCACAACAAGACGGCTACCACGCAGCAGTTCAAACGAAGGAGAAAGGTGGCAGGAATCGAGAGGGTGGAGAGGAGAGAAGTGACCTTGCCCTTTTCGTCCCACGCCTGTGGAACCTTCATGGAAGAGAGCCTAAGACCGCGAACAATAGCACAAGTATCCTGCAGCAGATGTCAACGGAACACAGGGTGTGTCAGGATCAGGTTCAAACTCCCCCTTCTCCTCACCTGTATCCTCAGAGGTGCTATCCTTAAGTGCAGCTTCAGGCTTCTTTTTATCCTTCTTCCTTTCCTTGGGTTGGTTGTCCTTTAGTTTCCGACCTTTTGTTTCGTGTAAATAAGGTCTGGCCCCTCCAGAGGCCACCGTGACAGAGATGAGAAACTGCCCAGGGAAATCCCCAGGGGGGCCAGCCTCGCCCCAGGTAAAAAGCCGGAAGGCAGAAAAAACCCTGGTTCTGGTGTGTTGCGGAGGTAATGAAAAGTAGCTTCCAAAGACCAATGTCCAGCAATGATTATAGTACTGCAAGATGAGAAGGGCTCAATAGTGATGAAGGAACCGGAAAGGTTAGTATGAACAGAAATTCAGGGAAAAAAGCACTGGCGCTGACAGGAAATGCAATAGAAAAAACCTGTGGTTAAGAAACCTCAAACACCGAAAGAAATGGAAGCTAAAGTCAAGTAGGAACGGACAGGCACCGGGTTGTTACAAACTACGACCAGACTTATGGGGCAAACAATTTTGATATTTTGAACCAGAGGTGCTTGCAGTTAAAAAACCACTCCTGCTCTTTGAAACTTTGGGTTGAAGCAGCTGTGTTTCAGAATGCATGTGTGCATTTGAACCTACCCTGTTGCCACTGCAGGGCAACTGCCGAGGAATGTCAGTAGACATCAGTGGTACATATGTACGCTATGCTTTTTGGCATGGAGCATTGTGAAAGTGGTTACTGATTGGCAGACCCCACTTTCTGAAACAGAATTGTCAGCATAATTTCATAATAGAACATATACAAATGCTTAGGTTATTCTGCCCTCAGCCACTTGCCTATATTTAGTATTTAAGATGTCAACTTGTGTTGGCCAAATTAGATGTTTGACACCCATGTTGAGACTAGTGCAGTGTATTACTGGGCAGGCAAGAAGAAAGTGAATTAAGATAATGTTTTCATTACATTAGAAGCTTTAGAGCCCACAGACTATATAGTTTCTAGCCAGGGATGTTTTTGCCATTGTGTCATACTGACACCTTCTAAGAAGTTGGTATACTATAACAGGACCTTGTTCCTGGCAGCCAGCAATGCTCTTGTTATGCAGGTATTGTGTCCTTTCTTTCATCAATGAATAACATTTCTGCACGAAGATGGTATTGATGCAGGAAAACCTCAGTGATGAGGTGATTGAAAAGTGTAATCTTGTTTTTTCAGATCAAGAAGCATTCAGCCATCAGAGTTCTTGTTCCCTCAGCAAAGCATTTCAAGCCTGACTTGCAGTCAAGCAAATTGGCTCTTGGATACCGGCAAACAGTAATACTGTTACCAGCACTTGTCTGCCTGTAATACCGGCAGATTACAAATGCCGGTATTTATGGTAAATCCCCATTCCCATGAAGTCCAATAGGACTCCACAGAGGGTTATAATGCCGCAATTAGTTGGGCATTGTATGCTGTCAGGATCAGGTTCAAACTCCCCCCTTCTCCTCACCTGTATCCTCAGAGGTGCTATCCTTAAGTGCAGCTTCAGGCTTCTTTTTATCCTTCTTCCTTTCCTTGGGTTGGTTGTCCTTTAGTTTCCGACCTTTTCTTTTGTGTAAATAAGGTCTGGCCCCTCCAGAGGCCACCGTGACAGAGATGAGAAACTGCCCAGGGAGACCCCCAGGGGGGGCCAGCCTCGCCCCAGGGAAAAAGCCAGAAGGCAGAAAAAATCCTGGATCTGGTGTGTTGCGGAGGTAATGAAAAGTAGCTTCCAAAGACCAATGTCCAGCAATGATTATAGTACTGCAAGATGAGAAGTGCTCAATAGGGATGAAGGAACCGGAAAGGATAGTATGAACAGAAATTCAGGGAAAAAAGCACTGGAGCTGACAGGAAATGCAATAGAAAAAACCTGTGGTTAAGAAACCTCAAACACCGAAAGAAATGCAAGCTAAAATCAAGTAGGAACGGACAGGCGCCGGGTGCAAGTAAAGTATGGAAATGGAAGTCGCGAGAGCTGCTCGCGTACAAAAAGAAACACTGCCGCTCGCGTGTAAAAATTAAAGCGGCAGGGTTTATCTGGCAAGGCGCCGTGAATGTAAGCAAGGAGGACGAAAGCGTAGATGGAGTGAGAAGGCAAACAGAAACTGGGCAGCGGTAAGCGGTATGCCAGCGAAGTAGCAAGAGGTAACAGATACAACGCACCGGCAGAAGGGGTGGAGCCGGAAGTTATAGTTCAGGTCGCCATGTTAGTTGAGGACTAGAGCGCTACCCTGAATTGATTAATGCCGCCAGCAATTCCATAGCTTCCACCCGCCGGTCCTGACAGGGTGAGCCTATGCCGATAAGCAGGAGTGAGGGAGGCTCCACACCCGTGGTACCGGCTTAACTCCAGAGAAGCCAAAAGCCAACCGGTTCATCACAGTCGGTGAGTCGAGGGGAGAACCTATAAAAACCGGGCTGCGTTAAGTAAGAATCGCAAAGTGGCAAGTTGTGAACTAAAGCAGATTAAATTTGAATGAACTGTTGAAAGTGTGAAGGGGAGACCAGCTGCAGAGGGAAAACGGCACCACATGGCTGCTACTTCAAGAGACTCTTGTCGAGCCCCATATGAGAGAAACTACAAATACCAGAAGACCATAGGAAGGCCCGCGAAATAGGTCAAAGTGGTCATACAGAGGGTGAAGCAAAATCCCTGTACAATTATATGATATGGCATTTGTAACACGCCTATACACAAGTGTTTCAAGGCGCGACGAGGCAGGGAGGGGGGAACAAGGGGAAGACAGACAACGATCCTATTAGGCCAGGTGTCATTCAGACCGCGCAAGTGCAGGGGTAGGGGGAAGGGAAAAGGGGAAGGGGAGGGGAGGGAGTGCAGTACAAAGTAAGTAGAGTAAAAAATAAATAAATAGGGCCAGCTGGTGGAAAGTGCAAGGTAAGTGCAGACAAGTGCTGGGAAGGGGGGTGCTGTAGGGATACAGAGACAGTCCCGCAGTGCAGGGGTTGCCAGGGAGGCAGTGCAAGTGGAGAGTGGCTGGGCCCAGGACCGAGGTCGGTGAGAGTGGCCCAGTAGCAGATTCAGTGCAGTTTCAGTGAAGAATTTAGCAGGGCAGAGGGAGAGAGAAAGCAGAAGCAAAGAGGAAGGTTTTGAAGTGCTTCCGGAACCGGAGATGGTTCTCCTCAAGTTTCAGGGAGGCCGGAAGGCTGTTCCAGAGGGAGGCCCCTGCCGCGGAGAGAGAGCTACCCCCAGCTCGTTGCTTCGAGAAGCGGCTGACCCTGAGGGAGTTGGAGACGGATGAGCGAAGGGCTTGGGAAGGAAGATATTTAGGAAGAGAGAGTTGAAGGTATTTAGGCCCCAGGCCCCAGAAGGACAATGCAGAGGGTTTTGAACTTAATCCTCGCAGCCACTGGGAGCCAGTGTAGAGATTTCAGTCCTGGAGAGATACGGTCCCTGGGCTTGAGGCCAAGGACAAGTCTCGCAGTTCTGTTCTGGATGAGTTACAGAGGGCGGAGAGTGGAGGCAAGCAGATTAAGATAGAGGCTGTTACAGTAGTCCAGCTCTGAGAGAACCAGGGCTCGGGAGACGGTGAGCTTCTGGGGGAAGGAGAGGAAGGGAGAATACCTCTGAGGAGGTGCAGCTGGTAGTGTAACTTCTTAGAGACGTCAGATATGAGAAGAGAAGGAGAGTGTGGAGTCGAAGATGACCCCGAGGTTTTTTGCCTTGCAGGTAGGAGCAGGAAGAGAGCCAAGAGAGGCTGGCCAGAGAGCTGCAGGGAAGGAGGGAGTGGGTGTGCCGATGAATAGAATCTCGGTCTTACTGGCATTAAGGCAGAGGTCATTGGCGGCACACCATTCCTGGATAGCAGACAGACAGTCAGAGATGAGGGAAGGAGAGGAGGAGGCCGAGGGTAGCCTGAAAATGAGCTGGGTATCGTCTGCATAGCACTGAAAGTTGGGGCAGAGGGCGGCGATGCAGTGGGCAAGGAGTGCCAGATACTGGTTGAACAGCCAGGGAGAGAGATTAGATCCCTGGGGAACACAACAGGTGGAGAAAAAGATGTCCGAGAGGAAGGACCCAAGTTGGACCTGGGAGGGTCGATTGGAAAGGAAAGAGGTCAGCCACGCCAGAGCCTGACCAGTGATACCCAGGTTATCACGGAGACGGTTGAGCAGGATGGCATGGTTGACAGTGTCAAAGGCAGAAGAGAGATCGAGCAGAATGAGAACACACGGAGTGTTGGAGTCGAGTTTCAAGAGCAGGTCATCACGGATGTTCAGGAGAGCAGTTTCCGTGCTTCTGGCCGCTCTGAAGCCAGATTGATGGTCATGAAGACTACCAACAGATTCAGCATGGAGGTTAAGCTGGGAGATGGGCCAGTTTCTCCAGGAGCTTGCCCAGGAAGGGAGTGATGGAGATTGGGCGATAGTTAGCCGGGCAGGAGGGGTCGGAAGAGGGTTTCTTAAGAAGAGGGTGCACAAGGGAGTGCTTGAGGGGGGATGGACTCTAGAGGTGAAGGAGTGGTTGCAAAAGTCAGCCAGGGCAGGAGCCAGGGAGTCGATGTGGTCCTTGTTAGTTTTGGAGGAACAGGGGTGAACCTGTTTAGACGAGACTTTCATAGATCGGATTTGTCTGGAAACCTCGTCGGCAGAAAAAAGGGGAAAGGCAGAGAAGGAGGGAGGAGGGGTGGATGCAGAAGGGCCAGAGGAAAAGCTGGGAAGAGAGGGAGGGAAGTGATAGGATGAGAGTGAGGACAGGATGTCCTGAGTTTTAGAGATGAAGTGAGAGGCCAGTGCAGTGCAGAGGGCCTGGGAGGGGACAGGAGGTAGAGACTGCAGCAGGGTTGGCAAGCTCCTTGCAGATTTTAAAGAGTTCAGCCGAGTTGTTAGATGCCGCACAGATGCGGGCTTGGATAAGGGCTCTCTTCTTGGTGAGAACGGAGAGACGGTATTGCCTTTGGAGCAGGCGGCAGGCCAGTTTGTCAGAGGATGAACATGAAGCACGCCATTTCCTCTCTGCCACCCTGCACTTGCGTTTTAGGGTGACGAGATCAGAGTCATACCAGGAGTTACATTTGGCTTTGGGCTTCAGGCGGATTCTCATGACCGGGGCAAGGATATCAAGAGTATCAGATATAGCAGAGTGGAGCATGGAGAGGGCTGTGTCAGGGTGGGAGTCAGCCGAAGGGGGAGGGGGGGCGAGAAGGTGGCAGCGAAAGCCTCAACTGACACGTGCTTCATGGGTCGGATGACCGAGAAGGTGGGTGGCAATGATGAGGGTGGCTTTGCCTGCGGGGTAGGGAAGGTGAGGTGGGAGGATAGGAGAAAGTGATCACTCCAGGAGAGAGGAGTGGAGAGAGGGACGGAGAGGGGAAGGTCAGAAGAGATCAGAGCATCAAGAGTGTGCCCTGCAGAATGAGTAGGCCCAGACGGGAGAATAGAGAGTGAGAGAGAGTCGCAGAGGTCACGAAAGAGTCCAGTGGGGGGGACAAGAGGCATCCAGGTGGATGTTGAAGTCACCAAGAAAGAGGAGTTGAGTGGTAGAGGACAAGAGTGAGGAGGAGAGGTCAGCCCACTCAGAGAGGAAGGAGGAAATTTGACCAGGTGGCCGATAGATAGTAGCCACGGTAAGGGAATGGCTAGGAGAGAGAGAGAGAGAGAGTCGGCAGACAAGACATTCAAAAGAGGAGTAGGTCTGCGTAGGAGTGACAGTGGCAGGAATCCACTCAGGGAAGATAAGGGCAACACCCCCCCCCCCCCCCCTGCACGGTTGGGCCTGGGCACGGAGAGGATCTTGTAACCATCAGGTAGGAGTGTGTCAAAGCTGGTGACAGAGCTGGCTGTGAACCATGTCTCAGTGAGACCGAAGACGTCAAGGTCCAGTTCCTCAAGAAGGCGACAGATATCAGAGGAATGCTTGATGGCAGAGCGAGAGTTAAGAGTGGCAATGTGGAGAAGGTTGCCATCCTTGAAGGACTTCCGGGGAGGGGTACAGATCAGAGGTACGCCCTGCGGAGGTGTAGAAGAGGGAGGTGAAGAAGGAGCACGAGAGGGGGCAGGGAGGGAGGGTAGAGGCAAGGTAGCCGAGGACAGAGGAGGGGGGACAGCAGGAGAGGAAAGGAAGTTGATGAGGCGAGGGAAGCGTCTATCAAACAGGTGAAGGTTGGCCTGAGGGCCTTGGACCAAGACGGTCCCATTAGCGTAGACATTAATGATGGCCTTAGAGGAGCGGAAGGGGGCCAAGAGGACATCCCAACGGGTGCCACCATTAATGGGAGAAGAGGAAAAAGGAGAGAGCACAGAGACCATATGAAGGGTCCATAGGTCAGGCGAAGGCACGAAAAAGAGGATGTCAGTGAGAGTTTCCTTAGAGCAGGCACTAGTGTAGGTGTCAGCGATAGGGAGGCCTGGGTTGGAGACCAGGATGTCCTTTTTAAACTTTTTCCTACCAGATTTAGTGAGGGGAGCAGGATAGTCAATAGAGAAGCAGTTAGAGAAGATACGCGAGATAGAGAGCACCATGGAGTAGGAGGGAGTGGGGGAGGGGGAGACAGACGATGTGAGAGCACGCAGACAGGAAGAGAGCGGCAAGCACAGGTTTACCACATTTCAGAACAACAACAGTAATGCGTATTAGTTACACAGTGGAGAGGCCACCTAAGTTTGAGAATCCTGCGAGGGGAGAAAAAACCCTAGTGTACCACATTTCAGAACAAAAACAGTAATGCGTATTAGGTACACAGTGAAAGACTTTGGCCCTCATTCTGAGTATGGAGGTAATCATGGCGCTATTAGCGCCATGACTACCTCCAATACTGGTACCGAGTCCGCCCTGGTTCAATGGGGACTCACCGGTCTATTCCGACCTTTGCGGAACCGGTAAGTCCCCATTGAAAAAGCCCTTCTCCATTCCCATGGGAAGGCGCTAATAACGGTACCGCAAATTGCGGTACCGTTATTACCTCTAAAGTCCCTTAACAGGTCCCGTCCTTAACGCCTGGTTTCCTTAATGCCTGGTAAAACCAGGTGTTAAGGAAGGGACCTGCTAAGGGAACTCGGAATAGGGTGCAAAGGGATTACCGGCACCGGTGTCCTTACCGGTGCCCGGTATCCCTTTGCGCCCAACTCGTAATGAGGCCCTTTGATCTGCAAGCACTGTGAAAGAAGGGAAGTGAATCCCAAAGCATGAACATTGAGAAAACCAAGGGAATAGAATCCTGTCAAAGGCAGGAGGAGTCTGAGCCCGACCGTGGGAGATCCAGGTGTGGTGAAGCTGTCACCCACATTTGTTTGATATAAACTTGTGGAATAAAATTGAGACGGGTCAACACCCAGAAGAGGGGGACCCATGGGTGAATCGTCACCCAGTGAACATTGGAAAATAACTTTCATTTGTTAAAGGAACTTTTATTTTTGTTGTTTGAATACATCAGTCCTCGAAGGCAAGAGACATTCAAGTGAAACGAGACTTGGCCATCGACGGCCCTGATAATTGAAGGCTCGAGGAGTAAAAGCTGAACCATCATCTTGTGCTAGGAAAGCCTGTGTGTGTGTCCTGAAAGATGCCATTGGAACTGTTGTCTCGTGCTGGAGAAACCCGAGACTGTACTGTGCTTCAAGCTCCCATCTTACCCCGTGTCCAAAACATGGGGAAGTGAGACCCAGGCTACTGCATCCTGACATATTACTTTAGAACACTTCTGTCTTTTCTTGAGAATTATCCCACACACCTTACTGTATTAGTTGTGAGGTTTGGCAATAGGTTTCTTAGTATAGACCTTTCTATTTTGACACAACACCACTAGGACTGCTTTATATTCATTTGATGGTCGACATCTGTCGCCAACTTAGATTTAGGTTTAGATTAGGCATTTTTCCAACCTGCATACAACTTTCATTGTGCAATATACATCCTTGAACCGTGATCACTTGCGTCTGTCTTACTTGTTGTGTCACCATGAGTTCCTCACACTGTCCATCAATCTGACAATGGAATGAGACCAATTGCTTGTGGCTGTATGATTTTGTAATCCCAGTAGTCATCTCCATATCAGACATGACTTACATTTAGTTGTTACAAACTACGACCAGACTTATGGGGCAAACAATTTTGATATTTTGAACCAGAGGTGCTTGCAGTTAAAAAACCACTCCTGCTCTTTGAAACTTTGGGTTGAAGCAGCTGTGTTTCAGAATACATGTGTGCATTTGAACCTACCCTGTTACCACTGCAGGGCAACTGCCGAGGAATGTCAGTAGACATCAGTAGTACATATGTACGCTATGCTTTTTGGCATGGAGCATTGTGAAAGTGGTTACTGATTGGCAGACCCCACTTTCTGAAACGGAATTGTCAGCATCATTTTATAATAGGACATATACAAATGCTTAGGTTATTCTGCCCTCCTAGATGGCATTCAGCCACTTGCCTATATTTAGTATTTAAGATGTCAACTTGTGTTGGCCAAATTAGATGTTTGACACCCATGTTGAGACTAGTGCAGTGTATTACTGGGCAGGCAAGAAGAAAGTGAATTAAGATAATGTTTTCATTACATTAGAAGCTGTAGAGCCCACAGACTATATAGTTTCTAGCCAGGGATGTTTTTGCCATTGTGTCATACTGACACCTTCTAAGAAGTTGGTATACTATAACAGGACCTTGTTCCTGGCAGCCAGCAATGCTCTTGTTATGCAGGTATTGTGTCCTTTCTTTCATCAATGAATAACATTAATGCATGAAGATGGTATTAATGCTGGAAAACCTCAGTGATGAAGTGATTGAAAAGTGTAATCTTGTTTTTTCAGATCAAGAAGCATTCAGCCGTCGAGTTCTTGTTCCCTCAGCAAAGCATTTCAAGCCTGACTTGCAGTCAAGCAAATTGGCTCTTGGATACTGGCAAACAGTAATACTGTTACCAGCACTTGTTTGCCTGTAATACCGGCAGATTACAAATGCCGGTATTTATGGTAAGTCCTCATTTCCATGAAGTCCAATAGGACTCCACAGAGGGTTATAATGCCGCAATTAGTGGCAACAGTATTACCATGCCAGTAATACAGGCTTTCTTTTGCCGGTAGGGGTCAGATTTACCTCCAGCTCTTAGCAAAATTAAGTTAAATCCGTCACCCCTACTGGCAAAGTTGTAGTCGGCCGTCTTGGTAAAAGTGCAAGTAAACGTTATTACTGGCAACTTATACCTTGTACCGGCCAACTCTTAATGAGGGCCTTAGTCTGTTCCACTACCTCGTTTCACTGTCGCTGCTTCTGATCAATGTGTTTTAGGTTCCTTAATGCAGCCTGATTGAAGGCTCTAAAGATGCAATGCAGTTTTTTCTGGTCACAATGGGACAGCGAGGTAGAACTGCTCTGCCAAGTCTGAACATTGGTCAGGGAAGATATCCTTGTTTTTAAAATGTTATTTATTGAACATTTGTATGGTGCCTATACAGCAGAAAGTGTTTCCAGTTGCCACAAGACGAAGGAGGAAGGGAGAACAGAGGAGGATAAACAACAATAAACAGTCCTACTAGGCCTTGTGACATTTGGATCATGCAAGTGCAGGGGGTGTTGGGGGTAGGGGGTGGGACAGGTGGGCCATGGTGAAGCGAAAGCAAGGGGAGGAGGAATTGCAAGGGGAGGCCCAGGCGCTGGGTAAGCGCTAGGGGAGCCTGGAGGGCAAGTGCACCGTGAGGAGGGATAGGGGACAACTAATGCGAAGAGGGGGAGGGTGGACTCAGTAGTCTAGTCCGGGAAGGGTGCCTGAAGGCAAGTGCTGAGGCAGACTAGACGATGGAGGACCTGGAGCCTTTATGACTCAGAAGGGGCCAAGTATCCAGTTGCAGCAGCAGGGGGCGGGGCTTTAGCAGGGAAGGGGTAGAGGGAAGGAGGAGGAGAAAATGAAGGTCTTGAGTAGCTTCCGGAACTTAAGGAGGTCTGGCTCAAGTCTGAGAGGGGCAGGGAGGCCATTCCAGAGAGAGGCTCTTGCCGAAAAAAGAGATATACACCCCACTCTCTGCTTGGAGAAACATCTGACCTGCAGAGAGTTGGAGCTAGAGGATATAAGGGTTCTAGCAGGGTGGTAATTAGGGAAAGTTGGATGTAGCACAGTGCCATGCCCCAGAAAGCCTTGTGGATGATGCAGAGGGTCTTGAATGTGATCCTTGCAGCCACCGGGAGCCAGTGGACAGATTTTTGGGCTGGAGAGCTGCGGTCCCTGGGCTTGAGGCCAAGGATAAGTCTTGCAGTCCCATTCTGGATTAGTCTATGGAATTTTGTCGCCTAATTATAGTAGGTAGTTTAATGGCTGCATTATCATTTTCTGATTCTGGTATTCAGGATTGACTTTTATAGCACTAATTAGTCTTTTTAGGATTTTATGAAAAACTCTGTTTGCTTGTAGGATTGTATTGATAATTGTTTGTTCTGTTTTACAGCGATCTGATGCACTTTTTTGTCTTTTGTTCGCTCATTATAAGAATATATAAATAAACTCTTGTGTTATTTGCTAGGCCCCAGCTAATGCGCTCAGTTAGCAGGGAAAAGACTGCCACGTTGTCAGCAGAGGGAGGATAATTTATGTAAAAGGGACAATAACCTCCTGAAGTTAATGGTAACATCTACTCTAATCTATCTAATCTAACATTATAATAAAAGGCCTGATGTATGTTTGTCCCTGCATGTTTGTTCGATGCAGTAGCTTCGCCTGTTGTCACCGCTAGAAGGAGCTGTTGGTTTAGGATGGAAAAAATGCTTATTCGAATGGTTGTCCTCCAACATATTCCACATCTCTAACATGTAATATCCACAGCTGTGCTGCTTTGCAAATTCTTCGGCAGACGGCGCCCTGCGTGGATGGCGGCGGGTCGATGTCCCTCGAAGGCCTCAGTCGAGGGTGACGTCATCAGAGGTTATAAGTAGGACGCACGGCACCTGTAGCCTCAGTTCTGTTTTACCGCAAACGTGTTTGCTTCGAGAACTCTGAGCACCTCGTGTTATCAACTTCGATATTGTCGTCTTCTTCGACCCCTCCAACCCCGCGGTCGGGCTTTAAAAAGTGCAGGGACTGTAAGTCCAAGATGTCCATCATGGACCTGCACCGTATCTGCTTGTGGTGTCTGGGCAAGAGCCACGACACCGACAACTGCTCGAAGTGCCAGTCGTTGACTGCCAAGGCCTTGCGGAAGCGTAAGGGGAAGTTGCAGGTAGGTCGGGTATCCAAACCCTGTAAATCCAAGAAATCTGGCGTTTCCACCGATGACTTGAGGGGTGACTCTCCCCATTGGAAAGAGTCCAGGGGATCTAGGTCCCGGAGTGGTTCTCGCCACTCGTCGTCCTCGTCGAGGCACTCCTGGAAGCAGCGTCACTGGTCGCCTTCCCCGTCCTCGTCGGATGATGGCTCAGCGAGGAAAGTGGCTTGCCCCACTAAATCCCCTACTCCGGAGGAGTGGGAGGCATTCAGGGAGAAAATGTTGGAGATTTTTCAATGTCAGGGCACTGCCCCGCCTGCACCCTCTTTTGAAGCCGGTGGGGAATGGTCTCGGTCTGACGTTCACGCGCCTTTGGGCCCGGGCGATTGGCGCGATAAGCATCAGGAACCATTGAGGTCCCATTCAGACAAGGCTCTGGTAGATCGCCAGAGATGTGCCAGACCCAGGTCGAGGTCCTCATCCCTGGCGAGACCGTTGAAGCCTGGGAAGCTGTTGAGGAAGTTGCCGACCCCGTCTGCGCCGAGCCCATCGAGTGGGGCTGTCAGAGCCTGACCCTCGACCAGGCCCTCAGCGCCATTGTTGACGCCGAAGCAGTCGGTGCCCTCGACGCCATTGGGGCCTACTGGTCTGAATTTGCCGGTGGAGGCCCCTAGAGCTGTGGATCCTCTGAGAAAGGCTCTGGCTAAGACTGTTAGGGCCTCTGTGGACTCCAGGTCTACTCCTGTACCTAGGAGGGAGTTCTTTCACTCTCCGATATATTTGAGAATGAGGAGAGATCTGAGGTGGAGATGGAGCCTTTTGATGTTCCTGATGTTCCTGAAGCTCCTGAGATGGGTTTCGAGGGGATTGGGTCCTCTGACGTATTCCATATCTGACAGTAATCACTGCAGCTGTGCTGCTTCGGAAAATCTTTCGGCTTCTGCGTCTGTCCTCGAGGGCCTCCGTCGAGCCGGCGTCACCAGAGGTTATAAGTAGGACGCATGACGCCCGTAGCCTCAGTTCCTTTTTTTCCATGAACGTGTTCGCTTCGGAGATCTCTGCGTGCCTCAGTTCTTCTGAGTTCTGTTCTTTCGGTTCTTCGAACCTGTTCGTTGTGAAGATTTCCATGATGTCTTCGTCTTCTTCCACCCCGCGGCCGGGTATTAAGAATTTTCGGGACTGCGGGTCCAAGATGTTTACGGATTCGCACGATGCCTGCCTCTGGTGCCTCGGTGAGACTGCCAGTCACTTACATCGAAGGCCTTGCGGGAGCATAAGAAGAAGCTTTCTCTAGGTAGGTGGCTAAGCCCTGGAAGTCGAGATCCACTGGGCTTTCGACTGACAATTCGAGGGGCGACTCTCCGCATCGTCAGCGTAAGCAGGAGATGTTGGCGATAGACTCCATCGAAAGATGCCGGCCGTGACCGTGCTAGAGACACCACTCGCACGCCTTCGGGTTCGAGCGGTCGTTGCGATCACCGGGCACCTTCAAGGTCCCGGTCGGACAAGGATGGTCGCTCTAGACATGCCCGCTCCTGGTCCCGGTCCTCGACGCCCTCGACGCCCTCGAGACCGTCGAAGCCTGTGAGGTCTTCGAAGAAGAAATCGACGCATTTGGCGCCAAGGTCGTCGAGGGACTCTCTCGAGGCTCCACCTCCGAGGAAGCCGTCGACGCTTTCGGTGCCCAGGCTGTCGAAGGACACGCTCGGGGCTCCGCCCTCAAAGACTGTGTCAAAGCCATCCGCCCCACGCTCGACGTCGACACAGATTCCATCGACCCCCTCGACGCCTTTCGAGGCTGCTTTGTCGGAGGTACCCTGTGGCACGGTGGAACCCCCTAGAAAGGCTCTGGCAAAGGCTAAGAATGTCTTTGTCCCTTTTTCTGTGCCCTCATTTCAGCCTCTGGATTATATTTCTGAGGTGGTTGAAAGGGCCTGAGGAAGGTATGGTTCCTGAGGAGGTAACTGATGAGATTTGCCTGGGCATAGCCAGATTGAAGACCTGCGGCAGTCGTTGCACGATGCAAGTGGTCTGGACAGCTCTCCGGAGGTGGGAGTTCTGTAGGCCTGAGCCTGGCACCCATGCCGAGTCCTCGTACCGGCTCCTTATGTCGAGGGTCACGGAATATACTTGGGGTGGTCTGCTCCACCAGTGGATTTTCTGCAGGATGAACTGACGGATATCCTCGACCAAGGTCCACCAACTGACCCGGTACTGCCATTCCATATGGCCTTTCAGAGAAGGGTGGCAGCAGCTTGGACTGCTCCGGAGAATCTCCCGGCAATGAGCAAGTATTTGCTGCGAAAATACCGCCCAGCCAGTAGCGACCCCTGCTACTTGACCACGCACCCCACTCCGGAGAGTTTGGTGATGCAGGCGGCTACGGCCCCAGCAAAGCAGGCGTCATACCCTACCATCCCTCCTGATAGGAACGACAATCGTTTTGATGGCTGGGCGAAGAAAGTGTTTTCTTCAGGGGTATGGCTTTACAGGCAGCCAACTCTGTGTGTGCCTTGTCACGTTTCGCGCATACTCTGTGGAACTGTATTTCGTTAGCGGCTGATCATATTCCAAAGCGGAGAAAGGGATGGTTTTCTTGCTATTGTGCAGGATGGCAAAGATGCCATGTGTGACTCCGTTCAGTCGGGTCTGGACATGGCAGATTGTGTCAGCCGGTCCATAGTGGCGAGCACCGTAATACACAGGTTTGTGTGGTTGCGGAAGTCGGGGTTTGCTCTGGATGTGCAAAGCAGGCTCCTCAACATGCCCTTTGATGGTGAACATCTTTTTGTCAGCAAGGCTGACGAGAGCCTTGAGAGGTTGCAGACCGCGAAAGCGGCAGCGAAGTAGTTGAGCGCTGCAGTTCGCCAACCTCCGCCTTTTATTCCTAGGTGAGAGCAATGGAGGGGAGGTTCCTTTCGATATTACTCATCATTTGGTAAATAGAGAGGAACTGCTAGTCAAAGGGGCCACTGTAGGAGTACCAGAGGTGGAAAACAGTACTCAGGGTCCCAAAGCCGCTCGGGCAGTTGCCTCTTTGCCCTCAGGCACTGCCGCAGCCGCTTCAGCTCCGTCATCAGGCCATGTCCCATGGTTTGCCGGTTGGGGGAAGGCTGGCGCAGCATCTTGTAGAGTGGCGTGCCATTACTTCAGATGTGTGGGTTCTGGAGATCATAGCCCACGGCTACTGTCTTCCTTTCCGGCAGAGGCCTCACGACAATCCACCAGGGAATCTCTTTGAAGAGTCCGGATCCGCTCCTTGCACAGGAAATACAATCCCTGCTGGAGAAAAGCGCCATAGAACTGGTGCCTGTAGCGGAGAGGAACAAGGGATGGTATTCCCCTTATTTTTTTATTTCGAAGATTGGCGGGGGATTGAAACCCATCATGGACTTGCGCGGTTTGAACAAGCTCCTCAGGAAGGACAAGTTCAAGATGGTTACTCCTTCTCAAGTCCTCCAGGCCTTTCACCTCCAGGACTGGTTGGTGTCTCTCGACCTCAAGGACGCTTACTTTCATGTGCCGATCCATCCCAAGCACAAGTACCTGAGGTTCACGGTTGGCGACCTGCACTTTCAGTTTCGGGTAAAGCCGTTCGGATTGACCTCCGCCCCAAGGGTTTTCACCAAGCTCATGTTGGTCGGGCAGCGAATCTCAGGAAAGGGGGGGATTCACATCTACCCCTACCTGGAAGATTGGTTGATCAGGGTGCGCTGTCCCGAGCAAGTCCTGGATCATCTGTCCGTCACCTGCCACTCCCTTCACAAGATGGGCTTCTCCCTCCACTTAAAGAAGTCCCACTTGAGGCCACCTCAGCGGCTCCAGTACATCGGAGCAGTGCTCGACACGTCTCTGGGGCAGTGTTTCCCTCCCCAGGTGAGGGCTCATCACATTCTGCAGATGGTGCACAAGTTTCAACATGGCCAAAGTCTGCCGGCGTTAGAGTTCTTGAGGTTGCTCGGCCTCATGGCATCCTTCATTCTTCTGGTGCCAGAGGCCAGGTTGCGGATGAGATCTCTGCAATTGGCCCTCAAGATGCAGTGGTCACAGTCCTCCGGTCGGATGTCGGACCCCGTTCAGGTGCCACCCTCGGTCGCCCAGGACCTCCTGTGGTGGGCCGTCTAAGGCAATCTGATGAGGAGGGCTCAATTTTGGCTGCACTGGCAGGAGGTGATGATCGTGACGGACGCATCCCTCATGGGATGGGGAGCTCATGCCAACGAGTTGACAGTCAACGGTCGTTGGTCTCCGTCGGAGTCCAGACTCCATATCAATCTGTTGGAGCTGAGGGCCGTCAGGCTTCCCCTGAAGGCTTTTCTGCCGACCCTGCGAGGGAAGAATGTCCTGATTCTGACAGACAACACAGTGGCCATGTACTACCTCAACAAAAAGGGGGGGGCAGGGTCACTTCCTCTGTGCAGGCAGGCGATGCAGCTCTGGTTCTGGGCCATCCAGCAGGAAATTTCAATCTCGGCAGAGCATCTGGCCGGAGATGAAAATGAGACGGCGGATGCTCTGAGCAGGCAGAGCGCGATCTCTCACGAGTGGGAGCAGGCTCAGGATATTCTCCTGGATATCTTCGCCCTTTGGGGGACCCCACAAGTGGATCTCTTCGCCTCCAGTGTCAACCGGAAGTGCGAAAAGTTCTGCTTGCAGGAATTTCCTCCAAGAGGAGCGTTAGGGGACGCGTTTGTGGTGGAGTGGTCCTTCCCAATGCTGTACGCGTTTCCTCCAGTCCCCGTCATCCCCCAAGTGCTGCAGAGGTTAAGGAGGTTCGGTTCCCGGATGATCCTCATTGCTCCGGCATGGGCCCGGAGAACGTGGTACCCGGACCTTCTGACTTGTCCATCTGCACTCCACGTCGTCTTCCCTACCAAGACGATCTGCACTCGCGAGTGTGTTCTCCATCGAGAGGTCAGATCCCTCAACATTCACGCTTTGCTTCTGAAAGGTTGAGGTATAAGGATTGGGACCTCCCTGAAGACGTGATGGAGGTGTTGCTTTCGGCCAGACGGCCTGCGACAAAGTCCCTGTACCATTGCCGTTGGAGAAAGTTCTGCGACTGGTGCAGGGTTAAGAATGTGGATCCTTTTTCATGTGACATTCCTGTGGTTCTGTCTTTTTTGTTTTCGTTAGCCCACAAGGGCCTGCAAGTGGGTACCATTAAAGGTTACCTGGCGGCGCTGTCCATATTTAAGCGCTCGTCTGAGGAGTGTTCTTATTTCAAGATCCCTTTGATTTCTCAAGATCCCTTTGATTTCTCAGTTTCTCAAAGGGCTCAATAATGTGTTTCCACCGTCACCTTTCCAGGTGCCCGGTTGTGATTTAAACCTTGTTCTAAAATTCCTAATGGGTGATCCTTTTGAGCGTTTACATTGTCCTTTGAGACTGTTAACCCTTAAAACTGTGTTTTTAGTTGCGGTCACTTCTGCTCGCAGAGTGAGTGAGTTGCAGGCACTTTCTGTTAAGCCACCCTTCACGATGTTTTATAAGGACAGGGATGTCCTTAGAGTTTGTCCTTCCTTTCTTCCGAAGGTTGTCTCGGAATTTCATTTTAGCCAGAAGGTCATTCTTCCGGCATTTTATCCTACTCCGCA
This sequence comes from Ambystoma mexicanum, assembly GCF_040938575.1. Lineage (NCBI taxonomy): Eukaryota > Metazoa > Chordata > Amphibia > Caudata > Ambystomatidae > Ambystoma > Ambystoma mexicanum. The sequence continues at coordinate 201,566,426 of NC_090940.1, forward strand.
TCCTGTTAAGGAAGAGGAGAGGCCCCATAGGTTGGATCCTAGGAGAGCTTTAAGTTTCCCCATTTCACGCGTGTCCCGGGTCAGAGTGGACAATCAGCTCTTTATAGGTTACATTGGAAGGCGTTTGGGACAAGCTGTTACTAAGCAGACTTTGTCTATGTAACGCTCACCTGACTCCCACGGAGGCGCTGGCCTTGTTCGCGCTGCTGTGACCTCTTCTAAGGTGATGCGCAGGGTTCGGAAGACGGACTGGACCGGGCCCCCAAATCTGGCTTGTCTGGCTCGCAGAAGTATCCTTCTTAGGGTCTGGAAGGGCGAGCTCTCCATCCTGCTTCTGATGCAGGGGCGCGTTGGTATCCAGTTACTTTACTGGATTTTCGGATTGGTGAGAACCAAACTTGCTTGGCTTCCAGGTAAGTTTTTTTGATGAGAGGTTCCCCTTGTGCCCATGCATTAATGTACTAATGCTAGTGTCTTTTTCCCCATAGGGGCCGGGGTACGGAATGCCGGGGAACAGGCACCGACCCGAGATGAGAGGTGAAATCCTTGTAGAAATCAGGTAAGTCTTTAATGAGCGTTTTTTGGTAATGTCTTTTCATTCGCTCATTAACGCTGATGTCTCTTTTTCCCCTTAGGGGCCGGGGTCCGGAAATGCCAGGATGCGGCGCGGACCCGAAATGGAGAGGGAATGAATCAGCAGGTAAGTCTTAACATGGAGATTTAGCTTTCCTTATTCCCTTCTCTCTCTCACCTTTTGTTCTGGTCTTTTTCTCCCTAGGCGCTGGGGCGTGACTGCGAATCCGGATGATCGTTGCTGAACATGGAGGTGCCCTGTAAAGGTGAGTGGAATGCAGCGCTGCAGCGATCAACGCGATGAGCTATTAAATAAAAGTCTGCCTTTTCAGGATTGTCGGCAAGATGTCACTGGGATACGGTTTTAGCAGGTTAGGACTTTTCCTTCTTCTGTTCTCCTTCTCTTCCTTTGCAGGTGATTCAGGATGCTGGCAGGCGTGGCAGAAGTCAGGATGCAGGAGCAGACACGGTGAGCGTCCAGCTGCTAGATGCAGAACAACGCGATGCACGTGTGGCTGTTCGGGTGGGGTTTAAATAGCCTTGGAAGAAGTTCCAGGTATGTATCCTTCCTCCAATCAGGTATGTATCCTTCCCCGACCACGCCCGGATGATAAATTAGTCCCACAGGTAAAGTAGTTCCTTTCAGGCCTCAAGGAGGCCGGGATCCTGCAGCATGGTCTGCATCAGGTAAGTGCACCCAAGCACTCCCATAATGAGACTGGCGCCTATGGCGCCAGGACTGATGTCTTTTATGAGCCTGGTGCCATAGGCGCCAGGACACTGTCCAAAGGGCCCCTATATGGGGTTGCTGGGTCCTTACTTGGGGACTGGATGTCGGCTTTCGGGGACGCAGGGCTTGAACCGGCTCCCCGGGAGCGGGCATCATGACAGTCTAGATGAATTATCTTGGCAATTTCTGAATGTTACTGCTTGGCGGGTAAGGACCCTCCGGTTGATTTATGGGCCCATTCTACTAGGGGTATGGCTGCCTCTACTGCCCTGCAGAGGGGTGTTCCTATTTGTAACATCTGTGAAGCAGCCACATGGGCTTTGGTCCATACTTTTGTAAGACACTACTCCCTAGATTCTATCCATGGGCAGGATCTGGCCTTTGGCAAGGCGGTCCTTTACTCTGCAATTTAATTGGGCATTCTAAATTTCTATATTCTATATTCTTTTACCTCCTCCATACGTTGGTACTGCTTTGGGAGTCTGTCATAGATATGGAATACGTCGGAGGACCCAATCCCCGCAAAGAACAAGTTCCTTTCTTACCTGGTAATGTTCTTTCGATGGGCTGGTCTGACGACGTATTCCATATCGCTCCCTCCCTACCTGCCCCGCTACAGAATTTCTTAAGCGATTTCAGCTTACGTTTCCACAAGGCTTTCTGTGGTCATACTGGCAGGAGATTGGTGCCCCACGTTCTGGGAAAAAACTATAACTGAGGCTACGGGCGTTGTGCGTCCTACTTATAACATCCAGTGACGTCGGCTCGATGGAGGCTCTCGAGGACAGCGTATTGACGTCATCGACGCAGACGCCGGAAGATTTTCCGAAGCAGCACAGCTGTGGTGATTACTGTCATAGATATGGAATACGGCGTCGGACCATCCCATCGAAAGAACGTTACCAGGTAAGAAAGTGACTTGTTCTTCTCTGAGGACAGTCAATTGGAGGATCTGCGTCAGTATTTACATGACGCCAGTGGCCTGGACACCTCTCCTGAGATGGAGTTTGGCAGGCCAGAGCGTGATGCTCATGCCGAGTCCTCCTATAGGAGTTTGATTTTGAGGGTTATAGAGTACCTGGGGTGGTCCGGCCCTCCAGTTGAATTCGATCTGGATGACCTGACTGACATTTTAGATCAGGGTACATCCACTGACCCAGTGTTGCCTTTTCACGTGGCTTTACAGGAAAGGGTGGCTGCTGCTTGGAACATCCCAGAGTCTCTTCCGGCGGTCAACAAGTAATTGACTAAGAAATACCGCCCATCCTGTAGCGATCCCAGCTAACTATCCACTTACCCTACTCCTGAGAGTTTGGTGATTCAGATGGCCACGGCCACCTCGAGGAAGGCAGCGTACCCTACCATCCCTCCAGATAGGGACGACAAGCACTTCGATGGATGGGCACGCAAGGTATATTCTGCTGGGGGTATGGCCCTTAAATCGGCCAACTCCACCTGTGTCTTGGCCAAATGTTGGTACACTCTGTGGAATTGTTTCGCTAGCAGCTGAGCATATTCCCTTCGGGAAAGAAAGGGATGGGTTCCTTGCTTTTGCGCAGGATGGCATGGATGCCATGTGTGAATCCCTTCAGTCTGGGTTGGACACGGCAGACAGTGTCAGCTGGTCCATGGCTGCAAGCACTGTGATACGCAGGTTTGCGTGGTTGCGGAAGTCGGGGTTTGCACCGGACGTGCAGGCCCGTCTTCTAAACATGCCCTTTGATGGCTCTCGTTGTCTGGCAGCAAGGCTGACGAGAGCCTTGAGAGGTTGCAGACCTCCAAAGCAGCTACAAAATCTTTGGCCGCATCTGTGCGTCAACCTCTGCCTTTTCATCCTAAGGGACAGCAGTGGAGGGGTTCCTTTCGTTACTACTCCTCTTTTGGTAGAGCAAGATGAACGGCCAGTCAAAGGGGCCACCATAAAACTGCCCGTGGTGAATGGGGAAGAGGTGCCAAAGCCACACAAGCATCTGCCTCTTTGCCTTCATGCGCTGCTGCAATTGCTCCAAACAGCTATGAGGCCTGGTCCCATTTTTCGCTGGTTGAGGGCAGGCTGTCTCAGCATCTCGAAGAGTGGCGAGCCATTAATTCAGATGCGTGGGTTCTGGAAACAATAGCCCACGGCTACTGCCTACCCTTACTAAATCGGCCTCGCGACAATCCACCGGGGAAACTCTTTGAAGATTCCGGATCTGCTCTTGGTGCAAGAAATCTTGACCCTGCTGGAGAAAGGTGCTATACAACGAGTGCTTGTGGCGGAAAGGAACAAGGCTGGTATTCCCTATATTTTTTGATTCCCAAGAAAGACTGAGGACTAAGGCCATCTTGGACTTGCGTCGCTTGAACAAGTTCCTCAGGAAGGACAAGTTCAAGATGGTTACTCTTTGTCGGGTCCTTCAGGCCCTTCGACTTCAGGATTGGTTGGTGTCTTTGGACCTACGGGATGCTTATTTTCATGTGCTGATCCATCCAATGCACAGGAAATACCTGAGGATCGCTGTTGGCAGCTCACACTTTCAGTTTTGGGTACTGCCATTTGGGTTGACCTCTGCCCCGAGGGTCTTCACCAAGCTCATGGTGGTGGCTACGTATCTCAGGAGAGGGGTGGGGGTTCACATCTACCCCTACCTGGACGACTGGCTGATCAGAGCGAGTTCTCCCGAACAAGACTTGGATCATTCAAGAAGTCACATGCAACACCTTCCCAACAGCTCCAGTACATCGGGGCTGTGTTGGACACTTCCTTGGGGAAGTGCTCGCCACCCAGGGTGAGGGCTCATCACATTGTCCAGATGGACGACAAATTTCAACATGCCCAGTGTCTCCCAGCTTTTGAATTCTTAAGGTTTCTCAGCCTCATGGCATCCTGCATTTTTCTGGTGCCAGAGGCCAGACTGCAGATGAGATCCCTTCAGTGGGCCCTCAGGGCGCAGTGGTCCCATTTCTCAGGCAAGATGTCAGATCTCCTTCAGATTCCGCTCAAGATCTCACGGGATCTTCTGTGGTGGGATAGCAAAGGGAATTTATTTTATTTTTTTATTTGCATTCGTTATGCACACTTGCAGCCCATAAGGCATCGAGGCGCTGTTACATAGGATACACAGATTTAAGATTACAGAAAGGTGCCAGGAGGGCTCTTAGTTACAGATTGGCAGGCATATATGCAGTGGATGATACAGATTCAAGTTAGACAAAAAGTCTAGTTTTGATAGCCTTACGAAAGACTAGGTGGGACTCAATGAGTCTTAGGCGAGGTGGCAGAGCGTTCCAGTGCGTGGCTGCTTGGGTGGGGAAGCTGGAGCCCCCAGCGCGCACTTTACGTGTAGTAGGGGTAACAATTGAGTTGGCATAAAGGGATCTGAGAGGTCTTGTGGCGGTGTGCCTGGTAATTCTGTTAGTCAGGTAAGGAGGGGCAAGTTTGTGTAGGCATTTGTGGGTGAGAGCAAGAGTTTTAAAGATAATTCTCTCTTTGACAGGGAGCCAGTGTACTTGCCTTCTGATTTTGAAGATATGGTTTCTTCTTGCGGTGCCGGTGGCTGCCCTTAGTGCATTGTTTTGGGCTAGCTGGAGTTTGGCCAGGTTTTTGTTGGATGTCCCCACGAGACGGGCATTACAGTAGTCTTCTTGACCCGATGATTGCCCTGGCAATTGTGAGGCAACTTTGACGGGCCAAGAAGGGCCTGGCTGCGTTGAGGACTTTGGAATAATAGGTTGAGGATGCTGCGATAGCATTGACCTGTCTATCCATCGACAGGTCGGAGTCATGGTAGACTCTGAGTGTCTTAACATGGTTCGAGACCTTAATTGGAATGTTATCAATAGTGAAGGAGGCGTACTGATCTCCGAGGTTACAGAGAGTGAAGAGTGACCCAATGAGGAGGAGTTCGGTCTTTTCGCTATTGAGGCAAAGCCAATTCTCCACCATCCAGGATTGGCTGGTAGAGTAGATAGAGTGTTGGTGTCTGCTTGGTAGTTGCCCGTGAGTGGGATGAGTACCTGCGTATCATCTGCATAGTTGGTATATGAAATACCAAGTGAGTCCAGGATGCTAAACAGGGGCCTAGTAAAGAGGTTGTAGAGTGTGGGTGCGATACAGGATCCCTGAGGGACACCGCAGGTGAGGAGGCTAGGGGTGGCAGCGGCAACTTCAGAAAAGACTTTCATGGCCCTTTCTTGGAGAAAGGAAGTGATCCACTGGCAGGCTTTAGGGGAGAAGTTGGCTTGGGTGGCTAGGTGGTGACACAAGGTATTGTGGTCAACCCGATCTAATGCTGCGGATGGGTCAAGGAGCAGTAGGAGGGCAGGTTTGGCTGCATCTCTGAGATCATCCATTTGGTTCTTTAGGTCTAGGAGGGCTGTTTCAGTGCCATGTCGGGGGCGGAACCCAGATTGTCGAAGGCCGAGGAGACGGTTGTCCTGTAGGAACATTTGGACTTGCAGGTAGGCTGCTTTGTCCAAAATTTTGAGCAGGAATGGTACAGTCGTGATGGGCCTGTAATTCCCCGAGACGGTTGGGTCGAGTGAAGGTTTCTTGAGCAGTGGACGTACCCACGCTTCCTTAATTCCTGATGGGACATGGCCTGATTGGAAGGAGGAGTTGATAAAGGCTGTAAGGAAGTGGGCTAGGGTAGGTGCAGAGTATTTGATGAGGCTGGCTGGGCAGGCATCACCTTTGCAATTGGAAGGTTTGATAGAGTTGAGCAGGGTGATGACCTCTTGCTCAGTGATGTCTTTGAATTCGAACAACGGGGATGACGTGGTCTTGGTGGGTGGCTTGGCGTGCATGTTCGCTATAATGTGGGAGAGGGCTTTTTGGTGGCCACACATTTTTGTTTGGAGGGTGCTGAGCTTGATGACTGAGGAGGGGGGGGGGAGCAGATGGTTTTTCAAGTTCCCTAAAGATGGTGAATAGTTCCTTAGATCCGGACTTGGCGTCAGCGATCCTGGCGTTAAAGGAAGCCGCCTTTGCCAGAGTGATGTTAGTCTTGTATGATTTGGAAATGGCGTTGAACTTCTGTTTAGTGGCTTCAGAGGGGTTTGCTTTCCAGGTGGATAGTGCAATCCTCTTTTGCGCACGTTGGTCGAAGAGTTCTTTGGAGAACCATGAATTGGCATGTTTGGCTTTCTTAGCTTTTTTGAGAGTCAGGGGAGCAATGGCGTCCACGGCTGACGTGATGACATCCTTGAAGGTGTCAGCTAAGGTATCGGGGTTATTCGATGAGGGGGCCTGAAGGGCTGGGTTAAGGAGGTAAGGTGCTAGGTTCTCGACTGTGAGAAGGCGTGAGCTCCTGGTGTAGGCTGATGAAGGGAGAGCCTTTTTGGCAACCGTGGCCAGGGGTGATGGTAATGACGAATGCTTCCCTCAGAGGATGGGGAGCTCACGCCAACGAGCTGACAGTCAGCGGTCGTTGATCTCTGTAGGAATCCAGACTTCACATAAATATTATGGAGCTGCGAGCCATCAGGCTAGCCCTGAAGGCTTTTCTGCCGTTTGTGCGCGGGAAGAGTGTCCTGAGCATGATGGACAACACAGTGGCCATGCATTACCTCAACAAAAAAGGGGGGTGGGGTGGGGTAGGGTCGCTCCCGCTGTGAGGGGGGCGATGCAGCTTTGGTTCTGGGCAGTACAGCAGGGAATCTCACTCTCTGCAATTAATCTGGCCGGAGAGGAGAATGCGGTGGCGGACGCTCTGAGCAGGCAGAGAGCCGTCTCCCATGCGTGGGAGTTGGCTCAGGAAGTCCTTCTTGAGATCTTCGCCCTTTGGGGAACCCCTCAAATGGATCGGTTGGCGACCGGTGCCAACCGGAAGTGCGAGATATATTGCTCAAGGGAATTTCACTCGAGGAGCTTTAGGGGACACGTTCATTGTGGATTGGTCATTCCCACTTCTGTACGCATTTCCTCCGGTCCCCGTCATTCCTCAAGTTCTAAGGAGGTTACAGAGGTTCGGGCCCCACATGATCCTAATTGCTCTGGATTGGGCCAGGAGAGCGTGATACCCGGACCTTCTGGAAATGTCCATCTGTCCTCCATGCCATCTTCCCCACAGAGAGGATCGTCTCTCTCTCTCTCGTCCTTTGAGACTGGTGACCTCCAAGACAGTTTTCTTGATTGAAGTTAAATCTGCTCGCAGAGTGAGCGAGTTGCAGGCACTTTCGTCTAAGCCACCCTTTACTGTGTTCCACAGGGATAGGGTTGTAATGAGGGTACGTCCTTCCTTTCTACCTAAGGTAGTGTCTGAGTTTCATTTGAGTCAGAAGGTGGTACTTCTTGCTTTCTATCCTCCTCCTTGTCCTGGTAAGGAAGAGGAGAGACTCCATAGGTTGGACCCTAGGAGAGCTTTGAGCTTTTATATTTCTAGGATGTCCAGGGTCAGAGTGGACAACCAACGTTTTGTGGGATACACTGGACACCGATTGGGTAAGGCTGTTACCAAACAGACCTTGTCCAGGTGGATTATCCTCACCATTGCTGAATGTTACAGATTGGCTGGCAAGGACCCTCCTGAGGGTTTGCGAGCTCACTCCACCAGGGGCGTGGCTACATCCATGGCCCTACAACAGGGAGTTCCTGTTAAAAATATTTGATGTGGCAACATGGTCTTCCATCCACACCTTTGTCAAGCATTACTCCCTGGATTCTTTCCATGGTCAAGATATGGCCTTGGTAAAGCAGTGCTCTATTCGGCCATCTGATTGGGTATTTCAAAATTCTTCTCCCTCCTCCGTTCACGGATACTGCTTTCGGAGTCTGTCAAAGATGTGGAATACGTTGGAGGACACAATCCATTCGAAGAACAAGTTACTTACCAACTGGTAGTGTTCTTTTGACTGGATGTTCCTCTACTGTATTCCACATCGCCCTCCCAACCTGCCCCCCTGAAGAATTTTCCATGCTATTGCAGCTTACGTTCCCACAAGGCTATGTGCAGTCATGGAGGCTTGGTGTGTGGTTATGGCAAACGTTGTGGAGGGAAAAAACATGCCCTGACGCTACGACGGTGTGCGTCCTACTTATAACATCCGATGATGTCACCCTCGACGTAGGACTTCGAGGCTAATCGACCCGACACCATCGACGCAGGGCGCCCTCTGCCAAAATATTTCCGAAGCAGCTCAGCTGTGGACATTATATCTCAAAGATGGGGAATACGTTGGAGGAACATCCAGTCGAAAGAACGTTACCAGTTGGTAAGTAACTTGTTCTTCTCTCTCCTATCAGATGGTTAACCTCTAGGTTTACTAGATACCTTGACAGATTTTGCACCGGTGCCGGTGAAAGCAGAGGTGCTCTGCATTCAAACGTTTAATGGGGGAATTATTCCATTTATCAGCAAGCATATTACAAAAGGACGGATGATTCTTAACAAAGGTTATGAAGGCTTTCTTCATCGGCAGACAGTGTTTTTGGTTCCCTTTCCCACCTGTAGATTTTGAACTTGGGTGGGATTTTAGTGAGAGTTTTTTTGATGCAGTCTATCATGTTGCTTGGAACCCACTGGGGCAGTGGAATTTTCAGAGAATATATAGGCTAAAAGTGGTACTTGAGATCTCAACTCTCATTAACTAACAACTAGCAGCTGCAAAGGTTTCCCAAAATCAATTGGCTCTTTAGTAGCTATGGCAGAGATTAATCCTTAACTCTGCCAGAGGTGATGATCCATGCCGGAAACTGCAAGAACAAGACAGAGCAGCATAGGGATAATGGATGTAACGTCTGTTGTCACGAAGAGTGTGTGGATAAAAGAAAGGCTGGAGACAAAAGATCTCTTTAGATCAAGTTAACCCTCTGAGAAAATAAGAGTCAAGAACATGTGCAGAAATTAATTTAATTTTAATCAGGACATGGTTCAATAAATTACTAATTTCCCCCACTTCTCAAGTCCATTTCGGGTGCATAGTGTGCCAGTGTCGCTGGGTGAGGATGAAACAGAAGTCAAAAGTAAAAGTGCTCCAGTCCTTGTCAAGTTTGGGTCCTTGTCCTTTCATGGCAACATCACATGTCCGAGTAGAGGAGACGAAATGTATACAGGTTGGCTGTCAACAACAATTAGAACTCGTAAAAAAAATGCAATTCTAAAGAGTTTCAGGATACTTCATATTGAGCCAGCAAATCTCACCCTGTCGCTTACAGCCTCCTCGGAAGTTTCTCTTTTTGACCTCTAACTTTCTTAGCTATGCCTTTTTAAGTTGCGCAAGTACGGTGGGTAGCCTCTGCAGGGGCTCTCGGGTCAGGAGCAATGATCGCCTCCTGGATTGGCCCGTCAGTGAGTCCTTCTCTCACAAAAGCTTGGAGACGCATGCAAGCAGGAGGCCACCCTAAAACCTCCACTGGCTTCTTACTAGGTCTGTCACACATACCTTTATCTATATCATGGTTCTGCGGCTCTCTAGCCCTCCCTCTCTTCTTTGATGTTCTACCACACGTTCATGACTTTAAATCCCTCTTATTCTCTGTCCATTTGCCTTGCCACATGCTTGTTCTTCTGCCCATCCCATGCTACCTCTAGCAAGTCTGAGGGTTCACCTCTTACAAAACTACCACCTTAACCTTCTCATGGCTTAATGTGCCCTTCTGTCTTTCGATATCCTCCCCTGTCCAACACATGTTTCTTCTCTCCCTTCTTCCACCATTTTCTCTCACTCTCTCGATCCTGATGTTTCTTATCTCCTTCCGCCTAGCCTTCCTCCTCCTGATATTCTCCCCTCCTCTCACCCTCCCCCTTCTCTCCCCAAATCCAGGCCTCCTACATCTGTTGTGCCGGCTCTGTCATCCAGCTTTCTCCAAATGAACTCTTTCTTCAAATGCCCATGCTGCCCTACTTCAGCTTAACCCTTTTTTAAACCTGAAGGGCCAGTAACTATTAGGCTGATGTTGTGAGGCAGTATGTGTCTGGAGAGTAGAAATTGACACCTTTGGCCAACATAATTTCCAGTTCCCCCTTAGGTGCCTTTGAGAGACCCTCAATTAATGATTTCTCTGGCGCTAGTTAAACCCATGGGGCCTCTGTACCATCATAGCTTCTTCATTTCATCGGCTTGGCACTTTTTCATCCACCTTTTCAGGAAATGTTTTCTTCTCACCGTCGAAAGTTGTTGAGGTTCTGGGTTGGTGCCAAGGATGACTACTTCGAGGTCTCCTAAAACCTCTACTACTTTAGCTTGGAATTGCAAGTCATCGGCAGATACAAATGTAGGTGGGTTAAGGGTAGATATCTTGGTTCCAGTATGTGCAGTTCACCGGGACCAAAGGGTTTTGTAGTAGTTGGTCCAGGTTTGACCGATTGCAGTTTGCCTGCTTCCAGAATTGACATTCAAGTTACATGGGTGAATAGTAGTGTAAACAGTAACTGTGTCCTGTTAGTTCTTGTGCAAATGTATCGCTCCTCCAAGTACTCCCTTTATTTCCACCCCCTTTTAACCACCAGTAAAACAGTACCAGGACAGATACCACTCAAATTAACTGGTATACATCAGCTTGCGAGTTGAAGTGTTGGAGCAAGCTCTTGCCATGCGTCTCAGATTTCCACAGGCGTAACACTGGTTGGGTGTTTTTTGTTCTGGTAAGAGGGAGTTTGATATTTTTGGCTTGAATGTCACAGGGCTTGACCGCAGTGTGCTGGAATAGCCCCATCTTTTGACAGGGACATCAAAGGCTACCCGTGGAATTCCCCCCTTCCCAGTGTTCCTCAAAGTGAGGGTGCCAACATGGGGTTCTGTGGTGGTGCTTCAGCTGAGACCAGTCTCCATTGCTAGGCTTCACGAGAAGCCAGAAGCAGTCTGGATTGTGCTTTCTAACAAGGTCCGATGTAGTTGCCAGATGGGAAGCAAAGTAGTTTTGGAGGGACCTCTTTCAAACTGCTCCATTATGAGGTAGATTTTGATTTCCCCTAGCATCTGAATGGATTGACACTCCTCCAGGGTAAACTGTAACCTGTACACCATCTGCTCGGGGGTTCTCGTTAGGTGAAAGTCGGATTTCCTGTAATTGGTGTGGTGATGCTCCTTTCTTGAATTCCAGGTGCTGTAAAATCCTATCCTTCAGGGTCTCATAGTGGGTCTGCCCATCTTCATTATTGATTTGATAAACTGCCTGTAATGTGCCCGTTAGGTGAGCACTGTATTGAGACCAGGTTGTCTTGTGCAACTTGGCTCAAAGTAAAATGCTTCAGCTACAAACATCTCCAGTAAAAGGACCAGTGAGAAAGGTGTGCAACTATGTTTGTTTAGGTGATCGAGGATGGCTAGTTGTCCAGTGACCAGCTTCTCCAGTATGCTCTCAAGGGGACAGGACCTGGAATGGTGGTCTGTTCCATGATTAGTTTGATAACTGGTTCTATCTCGGAGGCTGGGTAAATATTGTTCCTCCTGTTGAATGGGGTCCGGGCAAGTCTGGAGGCTTTTGCCGAGAGTGGGCTGGGCATGGTTACCTGGAAGCCCCAGACAGTCCAATCCATGAATACGAACAAGGTGGATTGAAATCGAACTCCGACTGGAGATTTCTCAATGTTCCTAGGGAACTGTGCCCTTTGTTGCATGTCTTTTAGAAGAAGTGCCTCTGCTGCATCAGTTTGAACAGTCCCTGATTTGCGTTATAAACCTGTAGTATCTAGGGAATTTTCCTGATGGTTGCCTTGATCTTTGCTTGGTTCTTCAGGGCAGAGTGTCAGTGCAGTTTCCCCTTTTTGTCTCCAGGCAGTGTGGGGACCCTGGAGCACTGTCTTATCTTTGTCCATCTTGGTGCTGGAATCACCTGGGAACAGATGGTCCTCTTTTGAGCTTGATGCGTAATGTGATAGGATGGCTGTGCAAAGAGTAAACATAGGGGTAAGGAGTCTCCTTGGACTATAGTTTCATATGATTTTTAGGATCGAGTTTCAGATGATTCTTCCCTAATTAAAACTTGGATGCACTGTTTACAGAGTTGGATTGTGTTTTGTATGTAGGTGACTCATTCTGACACTGCATTTTATGAAGCAACTGTAGATGAAAGAAAGGCCAGACATGAAAGATCTCTCACAACAACTCTTTACTCTAGAATGTACTCTGAGAGGTAACTTTGAGATAAACTCTGGAAGGCAAGAACAAGTGCAGAAAAACATAATCTTGATCCAGGCATGGTTTGCAAATATTCTCAATTTTTCCTCTCCCTTGCCCACAAGTCATTTGCAGGGCTTATTGAACTGGTGTCTCTGGATGAGGAGCAAACACAGGTCAGCAGTTAGACATCCAATCCTTGTTAAGCTCAGGTCCTTGTCTTCTACAGGAAGCCAGACATATCAGACCAGAGGCGTGAAAAGTATGTACAGAATATGTTATGTTAGGGACATTTTTTGAGCACAACATACACCAGAAGGCCACTTGGCACTGAAAATACCCAAGACCTATACAAAGCTGTTTCTAGAAGAGATGCATTTTTAATAAATTACAACATTGAAGATGTTGCAGGGAGGACTGTTGATTCCACAAGGTCGCTGTGGAAACCGAGAACGCACGGCCACCCAGCCTGGCCCGATGATACCGTGGGCCCTGAAGAAGAAGTGGGTCTTGAGAGCGGAGAGTATGAGAAGGAAGATCGGGGCAGAATTTAGATTGAACATATTCTGGCCCTACAAAATAAAAAGCACAATGGACCAGACAGAGTGACTTAAACTGGATCAGTTCTGTACAGGCAACCAGTGAAGCTGGCAAAGGAGGAATGTAACATGATCTCGCTAGGATGATCGAGTAACAAATCTAGCAGCCTGATTCTGAAGAATCCAAAGGCACTTGATCAAATAGGCAGGCTGTCCGAGATAAAGGGAATTACAGTAGTCTAAATTGCCAGAGATTAGCGAGACGACTACAGGAGCCCGCATGGAGTCTGATTTTTTTTTTTTTTTAAAAAGGAAGAAACTTACAAAGCACTTTGAATTTAAAATGGCCAGATTGGCAGATGGCATTAACCTGGGCTTCCACTGACAAAGATGCAGAGATCTTAAAACCAAAGTCTTTGTTACGCTCACCTGGTCTCTGCGGAGGCGTTGGGGCACGGTTGCAGCCCTCCCGGGGGTGAGGTTGCTTGGGTCTGACTTTGCCTTCTGCGATTATGTGGTGACTAGTGGTGATAGGTGATGCTGCTCGGGACTGCTCCTGCGTGGAGAATAGGGGGCGTGAGTATGCCAGCTTGTGAGCCTGATCCCCTTCCAGGCCCCTTCTCCCAAACTGTGGTACCCGTGGGATGCGCTGCCCCTGGAAAGCTCACCTGTTGATTAGCTTTGGCGAGCACTCCGTCCTGCTGCATATGGCAGGGGCTTGTATGATCTGGACCGAGTTCCTTCACTGGTCCCTTGCACATGGTAGTCCAGCCCAACTGCGACTAAGCCACTATACTTAGATAAGTGTTCCGGTTTGCCTTTCCTCGTCTGTTTTTGTTGAATTGTAAAGTTTGTTGTCTTGTATTGCTGTCTGCTCCACTTTTGATGTTTGCTCTTTTGCTTTCTTCCCTTGCAGGCGATGTTGCCGGCCCGGCAAAAGCTTCAAAGCTCGAGGCAGCAGCCGGAGGGAACGAGGAACGAAGCTGCAGCGGTACAGTAGCTGGTAAGTTATTAACTAGGGGCGCGCGGGTTCAAATGCGGCGCGGCCCTCGGACGGATGTTCTAACCTTGTCTTTCTTCTTCACAGGGTCCAAGTTCGTGGATGCGGAGCGCAGTGCTGCGGCATCGGGCTCAAGATCACTGGATGTCGGGAGATGAGTCTGCAGATGAAGCGATGAAGCACCGGTTTCCAGGAGGTGAGTATGCAGGAAAATGCCTGGTTTCAAAGGTAAGTAAACTGGTCCAAGTGGCGGTGAGCATCACGTTGCACACAAGTGCACAGTAACGCGAAGCACCAGCCTTAAGGATGGAGCAGCTTAGGAGCCACACCCGATAAGTCGGCACATGGGAATGTTCTCTGGAATAAAGGCTTTCAGCACCTGGAAAGTTCTTGTAAAATAAAAGCACTCCTGCACTGAAATAAAGTGCTCCTGCTCACATCTCTATATGAGCCTGGCGAAGGCGTCAGAACTGAGTCCAGCCAGGTCCCCTGTATTTATGAGTCTCAAAGGGACATAAGTGAGTCAAGTGACCCATTGCCCCATCAATAGATGGTGTGGTTTTTGTGTTCTAGGGCCTGTGGCCATGACAGCCTTTGCCTATGGAAACAGGCTTAGGGAGGAGACCTAACAAAGGGGGCCAGAACGAAGAGGACCAGAAGGATGTGGCAGAAGAGGAACCCACTATAAACACCTCTGTTTTGTCCCCATTGAGCTTAAGCCAATTATTGCTCATCCATCTGCCGGTGAATTCCAGGCAAACCCTAACCTGAGACGCCATGTCCTGCTGACAAAGGGCAAGCCTAACAATGATCTGAGTGTCAACAGTGTAGGAATAGCACTGTAAGCCGCAGGCAAGAGGTTGAACATGAACATAAACATTAAACAAAATGGGGGGAAAGAGCAGAGCCTTGAGGGACTTCACAGGTCAGAGGGACTACGGATGCACGTTTGGGATCCAGGGAGAGTGACTGGACTCAGTCCAATAAATAGGACCAAAACCAGGACAGCACTCAGTCAGTGATATCTGCCTGCATCAAACGATTGAGGAGGATGGAATGCTCAATCATATCAAAGGCGGCCGACAGGTCAAGTAGGATTGGTGCACCAACCCCGCCCTGATCAGAGGCGGGTGAGGTCATTGTCCACTGATACCAACACTGTTTCCGTGCCCTGACCCAGGCAGGGCGGAAGCCTGCTTGAAAGGAATTCAAAAAAAGGTTTTCCAGCAATCTACTAAGTAAATGGAGTAGCTTAAGACTGTAAGTTTCATAAGGAACGTTAGTAGGGAAATAGGATGAAAATTGCCAGGGAGGGAAGTGTAAGGGTGCAGAAGTAAAACTCGGACACGGAGGTGACTTGTTTTGGGTCATAAACTTGTATTCAACATAAAAAGAGGTTGGTAAAATGCCTTTCTGTCCCTAAAGCTAAGAGGGGTTTCCCAGTCTCAAATGAAACTTAATGAAAATATCAGGATGTCAAACAGTCAGTCACTGTTGTGTCCAAACAGCCTACTACTGACCCTAACACTCTTAACCTGAATCTGATGTGCAAGGATATTACCTCAACTGAGGAAATAGTGTTGAAAGTTCTTTGTCAACAAAACGTTCCAAATGTCTCTGGTGGCTTTAAGAATTAAGCAAATGTTCTCTCCAAAAAGAAACAATGTTGTATTATCTAGGGAATGGCTCCTTTCCCCTGGATTCTGCCTTTTTCCACTTAACTAACTAGCAGGTAGTCTCCTCATTATGTGGTTTTCCTATAAGTTCACAGCAGCACAAACAAAAGTTCCAAATGCCAGGTGAAGTATTTCCCCTGTTCCTGGCTTCTTTTTTTTTTTTTTAAACTTTGGTTTTTATTGGCATTTTGTAAAAATACGTACAGAAGAAAAAGAAAATAGGTGACCCCTTCCCCCTCCCCCTCTCTAACACCCTAACCTTGTGTCCGGACCGAAGAGATCGACTTGGGAGGCTCTGAATGTTCTTTCCGCATCTCATGAGAAGGAGAAGATGCGAGTGGTGACCATTTCTCAGGTTGACTGAAGGCCAATGATCCTCGGGTCGTGGGTCCCCAGGTTGATTATCGCACATCACCTTGCTCGTCCTGCCCCGCACAGGCCGGGGTCTTGTCACAGGGTCAGTGAACATCCCATCCCCAGGACTGTTGCACTCTGTGCCAGTTCGACAGGAATGAAACAGAGTCGTTGTTTACCATGGCTGTTAGTTTGTCCATCAGGAACATGTTTTTTACCTTTGCCAGCCAGCCCTCCTTGGAGGGGGCCTCCGGGCTCTTCCACCGCTGAGCGAGAGCCACTCTGCCCGCCCTCAGCATGGTTTCCCACATCCTTGGGTATCGGTATAGTTCCGTTTCCTCCGGGGGGAGGCCCAGTAACATCGTTAGGGGATTTAGTGGTAGGAGTTCCTCTGTTACTTCCGCTATCCAGCCCCTCACTGACTCCCAATAGGCCTGGACTTTCAGGCAATGCCACCACATGTGGCCCCTGGAGCCTAACTGTCCGCATCCTTTCGGGCACCTTGGCGACACCCCTGTGAACATCTTTGAGAGTTTTACCGGGTCTCTGTGCCACCCCTGTAGTATCTTGAAGTTGTGTTCCATGTCTGAGGTGAATAAGTGCCCATGGAATGCTATTTTAAATATTCTAGCCCAGGCGTCTTCTGAAATCTCCTCTCCTGCCAGATCATTCCAGAATGTGCGGAAGCTCCTTCTGCCCTGTAGATTGTATGTATTTAAAATTTTATACATGCTGGATACCGCACCCTTTCTTGAGGTTGCCGAGTCGAGGAACTTCTCAAAGGGGGTCAATTGTCTCCTCAGGTTTGGGCCCCATGACTGGTCGCAGAGGATGCCCTTAAGGCGGAGGTACTCAAAGATTGGGAGAGAGACTCGTCCGAGAGCGTCCCTCATGTCCTCGTAGGTTAAGAATTGGCCCTCTCTGAACATCTGCCCAGCCCATTCCATTCCCATGTCTGACCAGGCCTGGGAGGGCCGGAATCCCTTACTACCCAGATTGAGGGGGTGGCCCCAGAGAGAGGTCATCGGGGACGGCCATGTGGTAAGGTATGCAGTCCGTGGGCCCTCCCTCCAGATGTCCCAGAGAACTCCCAAGGTCGGGTGCTTTTTCAGGTGTTTCGGGATCGATTTGCGGGGAGCCCACAGGAGGTCGCGGACCTTAAGAGGGTGGGCATCCATGTCTTCCAAGTACGACCAATATGTTCCCAGCCCTTCTTTCATGTGCTCCAGGAGGACGCGCAGCTGGGCAGCGCAGAAGTAAAGATGAAAGTCCGGCAACCCAAACCCCCCCTCTTCCCACGGCAGGGTCAGAATGGACCTCCCCATCCTTGATGTCTTCCCCTGCCATACAAAATCCCGAACCGCTTTCTGTAGGTCTCTCAAGGTCTGTTCTGGGACGCTAGCTGGGAGCGCTGTGAAGAGGTACAGGAGCCGTGGCAAAACGTTCCTCTTCACCGCAGTCATGCGGCCATACCAAGAAAGGATCATTTTCCCCCATCTCCTCAAGTCTGATGTGATCACTGCCATTATGGGGTCATAGTTCGAGCTGCCCAGTTTCGATATATCCCTGGTGAGAAGTACGCCCAGGTAGCGCATGGCATTTTTCGCCACTGCTATCCCATGAAATCTCTCCAGGGGGTCGAGCTCAGGGTCCAGTGATCTCATTAGGAGCAAGACAGATTTCGTAGTATTAATTTTCAGGCCCGAGAAGCGCCCGAATGCAGACACCAGGGCCAGGAAGGGGGGGAGCGAAGAGCCCGGGTCCACCAGGTAGGCTAGAATGTCATCCGCAAACAGGGAAAGCTTAAATTCAACCTCGCCCCTTTTGACTCTCTTGATGTCTGGGTGGGCTCTAATTGCTATGGCCAGTGCCTCCATCGTAAGGACATATAGCAGGGGGGAGAGTGGGCAGCCCTGTCTCGTCCCTCGGGTGAGGGGGAATGATCCGGACAGTCTCCCATTCACTTGGACCCGAGCCATGGGGGCTCTGTAGAGGGCAGATACCCAACTCTGGATATGGGCCCCGAAGCCCATTCTTTGGAGGAGTTGTTCCATGTATCTCCACTCGACCCTGTCAAAGGCTTTCTCCGAGTCTAGGGAGAGGACACATGCATCGAGCTCTGATTTTTGGGCAAAGTGGAGCAGGTCTATCGTTTTGCGTATGTTGTCTGACCCTTGCCTCCCCCTGATGAAGCCCACCTGGTCCCCGTGTACCAGCTTCGGCATAATCCCCTCCATCCGCCTCCCCACCACCTTGGCCAGGATCTTCACGTCAATGTTTAACCGCGATATGGGGCGGTAAGAGGAGCAGTCCGCGGGGTCCTTTCCTTCCTTGGGCAAAACTGCTATTATGGCCCCCATCATGGTTTCGGGGAGGATGCCCCCCTCCAGAACAACGTTGAAAACCCTCACTAGGTATGGGGCCAGGGAGGAGCGAAATCGCTTGTAGAAGTAAACGGAGAAGCCGTCCTCCCCGGGGGAGGTTCCAACCTTCATCCCACTAATCACCTTGTCCACCTCAACCTCGGTGACCGGGCCCTCCAACCCCTCTGCCACTTCCCTCGATAGGGATGGGATCTGGATGGAATTCAAGAAGTCCTCTATCTGGGTTTCGTCCCCGTCATACTCTGACGTGTATAGTGCCTTGTAATATTGGCGAAAAGCCACTCCGATGTGGGGAGAGTCGCATCCGGGGGATCCCTGGGAGTCTCTCACCTCCTTCACCCATCTGCTCCTCTGGACCTCCCTCAACTTCCAGGCTAGGATCCTATCCGCTTTGTCCCCTTTCTAATAGTATTTTTGCTTGACCATCTGGAGGCTCCTCTCCGTTTTGTGTAGGAGGAGGTCCTTCAGCTGGCGCCTGTAGTCCTCCAGCGCGGCCACCCGGTCATGGTCCAAGACCAGACCCGAGGGGGGTCCTGGCTGGAGACGGGCTATCTTTTCCCGCAGGGCTTTCTCCTGGGCCTCTCTCTCGCTTCTTCTGGGCTCCTATTTTTATAAGGGTCCCTTGTAGGGTTGCCTTAAAGGCATCCCAGAGTGTGTGTGTACCCACCTCCCCGTTGTCGTTGAGTTCGAAGAACTCTGTTATGGCATCCAGGACTTCCTGGGCATGAGCCTCGTCTTTTAAGAGGGCGTCATTGCATCTCCAGCGTCCTCTGCGTTCACTACACCAACCCACCTCTAGGGTGACTGGGACCATGTCATGGTCTGACCAGGGGACTGGGTATATCCAGTATCCTGTGGCATATGGGCGGAGGGTCTCGTCCACAAAGATATAATCTAGTCTGGAGAATGATTTGTGGATGGGAGAGAAGTAAGTAAAGGAGGGGACCTCTGTTCGGGCATCGGGATAGTATCCGCCAAGCCCAAATCTTCATTCAACCTCCGAAAGTTGCGCGCCATAGCTTCGTCAACAGGTCTGGGGATTTGGGGGCAAACTCGCTTTCTATCAACAGTAGGGTCAAGGACCATGTTAAAATCCCCCCCCCCCCACCACCGGGCCTTGTGCAAACAGCTTGAGTCTGTCCCTTACTTCTTCCCAGAATTGGGCCTGACCTTCGTTCGGGCCGTATACTACTGCCAGGGTTAGGGGGGAGCCCTGTAAGGAGCCCCGTACCAACAGGTAGCGGCCCTCTGGGTCTTTCTGGATGGCCTCTTTCTCAAAGCCAACGTTCCTTGCTACCAGTATGGCGACCCCTCTCTTTTTAACCTTATAGGAGGCGTGGAAGACTTCTTCGATTTCCCCCCCTCGCAGTTTGGGCTCTTTCCCCCGCGCCCAGTGTGTCTCTTGCAGGAAAAGCAGGTCCAGCTTCGCCCTCCTGAATTCCCTACATATCAGGGACCTTTTTGTGGGGGTATTCAGCCCCCGCACGTTCAGGGTACCCACTCCCACTTCCAGGGCCGGCCGGCCGTCAGCCATAGTCTGCGCTTCCCCCTCTATTGGTCAACTGCATCGCTTCATTGCTCCATTCCCGTTCCCTTTGTCGCTTTGCTTGGACACTTCTTAAACACGACCCCAACTGAACCCCAAACCCCTTCCCTAACAAACAACCCCCAACCGCTTTGTTGCCCCCCTCCCCGGCGTCCAGCCAGTCTGTTCCGCCATGTCTGGCATTTTGACCGGACCTCCAGCCTGCCCGCCTCGGCCAGGTATACCTTACTTAGCTTGTTTTTGTGAGCCCCCCCCCCTAATTTCGTCCCCTTTTTTGTCATCCCCCTTTTACTTGCTTTTCCAGGGGACTCTGGATTCGGCTTGACTGCCATTGCTTCCGATTCCGGACCACCTCAACCTTCGGAGTCATTTCGCTCTCCTTCCTTCGCTGGGGAGGGCGTATTCATTTTTCTAAATTTCCTGGCCCCAGTCCTCCTCCTTCTTCTGCCTGCCGGCGGGTCCTGGTCGTTCGCTCCGCCCGGGACAGGCCCCTTTGGTCCCCTCCGGGGAGTCGTTTCCATTACATAATCCTGTATAGCACTTTTGATATCTTCCTCCGTAATCGGCATCGACCGCTGGCCCATGTATTCAAAGGCAAGTGAAAAGGGATAGCCCCATCTGTATCTTACCCCCTTCTCTTTCAACAGTTGAGTAAGGGGGCAGCACATCCTGCGTTTGGCCAGAGTATATGCGGAGAGGTCTTGAAAAATGGAGACTTGAGTCATTGTACCTAATCTCCTGGGCTTTCCTGGCGGCCTGCAAGACCCTCGTTTTTTCTGAATAGTAGTGGAACCGGACCAGGATCGATCGGGGCCCCGCCGCCCGTCCTCCCGCTCTATGAACCCAGTCAAAAGTGAGTTCTGTGGTCATTTCCTCTTCGAAGAGGAGGGCAATAATGTCTCGTACCACACGGGTGACCTCTCTCTCCGCCTCCCCCTCCACCTCTGGGACCCCAAAAAATCTGAGGTTGTTTCTCCATTCCCTATTTTCGAAATCGTCCATTTGCCTCGACCTCTCCTCTTCCCTTTTTTCGAGGGCGGCTAGTCTCATGTTAATCTCTACCTCTTGGGTTGTTGATGTTGATTGGTATGCTTCGACCTGAAGAAGCCTGTCCTTGACCTTGTCCACCCGTTGATCCATTTTTTCAAATTTCTGTGCGATATCTGAGCGCATGTCCCTTATCTCCTGTAGAATTGAGGCGAAGCCCCTCTCCATTGCCACCGCAGAGGGTGTCGAGGCCTCCGGGTGGGCCATTTCTCTGTCTCGGGGCGGACCTTTATCGTTGGGTCCCTCTTCCTGGTAGCGATATTGTTGCAGACTCTTTTGCCAGCTCATCTGGCGCACCCTGGGCCTCGCCGTTGGGTACGCCTGGGCTCTGGGGGGGTGCCGCGGGGTCTCCCCACAGGCCTGGCCCGTGCTGTGTTGGGGGGGCGCCCACGGGGGGAGCCAACTGGAGCCTCCCCCTTCTCACTTGGGTAGGACTCCGCTACTCCTGGCAGGGGCCTCACACCCTTGTGTCTGGCGCTGACAGGGGGCCTTCCTGGCGTCGCCCACTCTCTTGTTTTTTTTATTATTTTTTTAATTTATTCCCCCCCCCCTCAGCGGGGGACGGGATTCAGCGTCGGCTGACGGGTGGGAGGCGCCCCCCCGTGGGTGGGGTTATTGCGCGGCCTCAAGGGTCACCCCGTCCTGCGCCCAGATCTCCTCCCTGGGTTGGCGGCGTGGTGGTGGTGGGGGATTCACAGCCCCGGCTTTCCTGCTGTGTGCGGGGCCTGGTCCAGGGGCTAAAATGGCATGACGGGGGACGTGCGGGGTGGGGCCGCCGCCCCGGCTCGGATCTGTGAGCCCAGCCCGCGGGGGGGTCGGCGCCCCCGTCATGCAGATCGCCGGCGTGGGGGCGGAATGCCCGCTGAGAGGAGGGGGCCGCTCCATCCCTCGCAGAGTTTCACCTGCGGCGGGCGGCCGCTCCTCTCCCAGCCCTGCGGCCTTTACAGTCGTTGGTGGCATCTCGGCCGCCGATGCTGCTGAGCCGGTTCTCTGCTCTCTGTGGGTCCCCAGGCGCCGCTGTTTCTCTCGGGTGGTCCCTGGGGGATGGCTGCCCTCGCGGGCTCCTTTGGTCACCTTGGGGGTGTTACGGGGGGGGCTCAGTCCCCGTTGCTTCCCGGCCTCAGCTGGAGCTCAGGAATCAGGCAGCCATTGCCTGTGGGCCCCCTGGACCCTCCTGGCTTCTTTTTTATCTCTCAGATAAAGTTCACCTTAGCCTTTGGCTCTTATAAGTATGCAAGTCCCCAAATCGCCATATAGCAGCGTGTCAGCTTGGTGTACTCTCTTGCCAAACCTGTAAATCTTCTCTCTTTATCTCCTTAGCACTCAGGGTCCCAGACCCTCTTATACTCTGGTTCTCATATGGGTGCAGGCCCCAGACTCGCAGTCCTGAATCATAATGACTTGGTTTGCTCTCCTGCCAAGTGTAGGATTCTGTCTCTTTTGCTGTTGGGGGTCCCAGACCCTCTTACTCTGCTCTCTGTACTCGCTCCCTGGACCTCTAGTCCCTCTCAGCCTGCCTGCGTACCTTTGTATTGGTTTGCATCTTCCGAATCGAGGGACATCTGCACCAGGCTCCGGCAGCGTTCAGGTGCTTTGTTTCGTTGCTATCAGCTTTGCAGTGTACTTTGCTTCTCCTGGGGTGCTTCTTCTTCAGCTGGCAGCACCCGAAATCCTGGAATGCGCAGAGAGTTGTGTGTGCTCCGACACATGTAGTCCTTATGTCCTCGACTATGCTCAGTCCTTCTCCCTTCTCTTTGCACGGCGTTCGGCTCACCCGTCTTGCAGCCAGTGCTACAGCGTCACTGGCCGCTCCTCTCAGGAGAGGGGATCTCCCTTACCTTGTTTGCCTCATCTATTTTAAATGAGTTTGTCCCATCAGGTTCAGCGGGACACTAGAATGCTCAGCACAGTTCTTGGGATCAATCGTCACACTCCTAGCCATCTTCTTTGTCCCAGTACTTGTATTCCAAATAAATGGAAGGCCAGTTGGATTCCCTTGTGTGTAAGTTATTTTCTTGGAATAAGATTGGTTTGCTATACAACAGAAGATATTGGCACTGTTTGTAAAGAGGGAAGGAGGGTTTGGATTTGGCAAAGAGGAAGGGGTGACAAAGCAGAAATATAAAGCATTCTCTGTGAATGGTCGTCCCTAATCCCATAAGGGGTTTCCTCTCCCATGTGATTTACAGGCATGGAGGGTGGAGGGGACTATCGGAATGTGAAACAGCAGAAGTTGAAGACTCCCTGTCAATCATAGAAGCCAATGTCACATCACCTGAGAAAAAATTATTTTGCTGCCATATGCAGATCAATGTGGTCAAACTTAAATAATGACTCGAGCAGAACAGTGTTCGATTTGGTTTCTCTCTGCAGACCCTCGTAGAGAGAAACCAATATGCAGAGCACTTGGTTGATTTCAGTAAAGAGCCCATCTTTCCCTTCACTTGATCCACCCTCAAGTTTTCTCAACGCTGCAGAAAGCCGTCGGGGAGGTGGTGAAGTTGGTGTACACTCTGAGGAGGATGGGAATGAGTCGGACTCAAAAGAATATAATTCCGATTATGATTAGGTAGATTAGACCTCCACTACGAATCCGGAGGAGTATCAATAGGGCTTAAGGCAATGGAAGCTGTGTGGGTATTTGGGAAGAAAGGCTGAGGCACTGAAGCAATTAAGTGTTCAACCGGAGGAGACATTTCTGAGGGAGGGCAAGCGGAAGTGCTTGCAGGGATCGAGCTAAGACCAGAGACGGAAGCAGTCTCTCTGGAGGAATGCTTCTGTAATTCCGAAACCACGAGGAAAGAACGATGTAATCTTCCCATTTGTTAGCTTTATCCCCTAGGAATTGCCTGGCAATGAGTACACCATAACCATCCGTAATGACACCAAACGATGAGCCCTCCCCTCCCTCTCACAGAAAAGTCTAGATGGAGAGTCACAGAGTGCCTGTGATGAGAACGCTGCATCAGTTGCAGCTACACCATCAGAGAGTGAACGTACAACATTGAATAGCTCCTTAGACTAAGGGGTCACTGAACCTCGTAAGGAAAAAAGTCCAGTTTACCTATTTAAACAGCTCTATAATGGGTAGTGGTGGCTTGCTGAAAGACAATTGGAGCGGCGGGAAAATATGCTGATCGCCACTGACGTACCATTTGTTTGCGATGACGCCAAAGCTCCTTGAGGTGTGTTAAACCACAGCTCAGAAGGACAGGTACATACTTTAGTAGCAGACAGTGGAGCAAGGGAATTCTCTGTATGAAGACTAGCCTGCAATAGTTTCAGCAAATCATTTTATATGGGGACATGCAACA
This sequence comes from Ambystoma mexicanum, assembly GCF_040938575.1. Lineage (NCBI taxonomy): Eukaryota > Metazoa > Chordata > Amphibia > Caudata > Ambystomatidae > Ambystoma > Ambystoma mexicanum. The sequence continues at coordinate 201,590,626 of NC_090940.1, forward strand.
CTCGATAATCTGAGCGGGGATCGTAGCTGCCTCCACGCTACTCCACGCCATTGGTGTTGCAGCAGACCCTGCATAGGTCGGTGCAGCTTAATATTGGACTGAACTGTAATAGAAAACGGAAAAATAAAGTGATCCGTCCAAAGGTACATGAAGAACCGAGTATGTTTTTACCAGCGGGGTAGATGAAAAATGTAAGTCAACAGTGCTGCCAAGGTAGTTTGTAGGTTCCAGCACTAGCTTTTGGAGGTCTAAATTACACATAGCATAAAGAAAATGAGAGGCCTCAGTGTCAGAGGGAAAATTTCCCTTAAAGTTAAAATCAGACTATCAACAAATTAGTATAATGAATTTGCAAGTCAGCTGCAAGTTCTAAAAAAGCAGAGTCAAAGTTAGGGTCAGAACGGGCGTTGGGGGGAGTGATAAATTATAAGAAAATGATACATGGTAGATGCACAAATCAAGACCTGAATTAAAACAGCTTCCATATTGAGGGAATGGGTCAGGGGCAATCTCCCATTTCTCTTTATTCGTGATTCAAATTTTTTGGTTCCTCATTTTACCCCCTTCCCATATCTCTGGTTCTTGTTTAGATCCTATATTTACGCCTTCTCTTATTAAATCTCCTGTGTCCTCATTCCTCGTCTATTCCTCAGACCACCATCAGTTTCTATTATTCCAGCGACTCCCTCTCGCACTTCTTCTCTCCAAACCTCTTCTTAATGTCGCTGTGATCTGTGCAACTTGAATAGTACACTCTTTATTTCCACCTGCACTTCTAATCTAGTCTTCTATTTATCCTTTTCGACTCTGACAGCTGATGAGGCTGCATCTGTTCTATCTACCTCTCTTTCTTCGTCCCTCGATTCACTCTATCCCTCTTCTACTTTTTATCCTACACAAAAACCTCGACCATGGCTTTCTCCTCACCTTCGGGCCATGAGACATGTTCTCCGGCGATGAGAAAAATGCTGGTTGAAGTTAAAAACTGTAGGAAACTACTGTTCTTAAGCTTCTTACCATTCTCTGTATGACAACTTCCTCCATTCTGCCCAACGAACCTATTTTTCCGATCTTTTACACTCCCAGTCTTCTCATCCTAGATTACTTCTTCAAACCTTGTTTCTTCTCCTCTCTCCTCCTACCTCTGACCACTCAATCAACTCCACTCTTTCTGCTTCTGATCTTGCCCTTTACTTCACCTCCAAGGTCTCTTACTTTCGATCTGCTATTGAATCTTCCATCATGCAATCGGCTCCCCATCCCATCCACACTTAGGTCTGGCTTCTGTCCTTGCAACTCCACGAATGCTGCTATCGTCTCTCTGTTCTGTACTCCCTACACTCTGCACGTCACTCTAAACACTCCTCTCTTTTCATTCTCCTGGATCTTTCTGCAGCGTTTGACACTGTTGACCACACGCTTCTACTATCTGCTCTCTCTCCTTTTAGTTTTTCTGGCTTGGTTTTATCTTGGTTCAAGTCATACTTGTCCAAGAGGACTTTCTCAGTCTCTTGGGCAGGGGCTTCTTACAATATTTCTGCTTATCTATGGTGCTCCTCAAGGCTCCATCCTTGCTCCTTTCCTCTTTTCTCTCTATACTTCGGCACTCGCCATTGTCATTTCCTCTTTCTATGCTAATGAAAACCAACTTTTTCTTTCCTTCCCACACTTTACTGATGGTATACACCCTAAGCTCAGCGTCGGTCTCCTTGCTATAAAATCTTGGATGACAGGCCACTTCTTGGTACTTAATGCTGCTAAAACAGAGGTTGTTTTATTTCCTTCTACTGCTATTCCACCTCCCCTCACCCCCCCATTCATATCATTGTCCCCAGCTCAGTTACCAACTTCTTCTACAGCCCGTAATCTAGGTCTCCATTTAGATTTAGATTTCTCCTTTAGTCATCATATCTCTCTTCCGTAGCTTTCACTTGCACAACGTCCGGAAAGGTCATCCATTCATGACATTTAAGGCAACTCAACACTTGATGTCTGCCTTAATCTGTTCCCGGCTCTTTTACTGTTCTTCTACTCTTTGGACTGCCTCCATCTTGTCTAGCCCCTCTGAAATCTATATTCAATGCATCTATTCATGTTCTAGTTCTCCTTGCGACTCCGTTTCATCTTCTCTGGCTGATCTGAGATGGCTTTCTTTCCATCACTGATTACAATTTAATTTTCTGTGTTTAGTCTTTAAATCCCTTCATGGCCTTGCACCCCTATATCTCTCCTCTCTTATCTCATAGTATACTCCTTCTCTTTCACTCCGCTCTTCTTCTCAGTCCCTCCTTGTTGTTCCTCGTCCTCCCTCTGATCAGTCTCGTTTTTGTTCCTTTTCTCTTCTTACGCCTTTACACTGGCATGCTCTCCCTCTCTCGCTTCGTTCCATTTCTCTCTACTCTACTTTCCGGGTCTCTTTGAAATCCTTTCTTCTCTCTACTGGTTAAGAAGGCTAATGTAAACACAGATCTCCATCGTGTTTTCTATTTTATCTTCATTTTAATGTACCGTTCTTTTCTTATGTACAGCGCTTTGGTGTAAAGCCCTATATACAAATTAAATAAATACAAATCGTACTGGTAAACAAATCCTTGAGGATGAAAGTCAGGGTCTCCACCAGGATGGACAGAGGTTCGATCACAGCAAAGAATGTTGTGACTAGCGGGGAGGGCTTGGACCACACATGGGCCTGAAGAGTCACAAAACCGCATTTGAGTTACACATACTATATCAGATTTGTAATCCTGCAGTAAATCATAAGTCGTGCAAGACAAGTGAGTGTGCATTAAATACAAATATTTTAGCTGATGTGTCAGTCGGGTAGCAGCATCTGCTCTTACCTCTAAACTATCATGAAAGCCTGCTGTAAAAAAAGGTGTGGGTGGTGGTCTTTGATCATCCAATAATTGATCGCATGCAGGCTGTTTTTTTCTAACAATTTTCTGCGATAAATTCTCAGATGACCAAACACCACCAAACCCTATGGTCAACTAAACCCCTCTCTCTCTGGTCCATTCTCCCACCATCTGCTCATATGAATGGGATATTCTTACTGCCTTCTCCTCTCTGTTCCTTTGACCTGCACCACCTCGATTCCCCGCCATGTGCTTGTTCCTCCACCCATCCCAGACTGCCCCTGGTCAGTCTTCCGGGTTTGCCTCTCTCCTCAGCACAACCTTAGGTTTCGAGGGGATTGGGTCCTACGACGTATTCCATATCTATGACATGTAATCACCACAGCTGTGCTGCTTCGGAAACTTTTTTCGGCGTCTGCGTCCTGCGTTGATGCGCCGTCGTCGAGGACCTCCTCCGACGTCATCCGATGTGATAAGTAGGACGCACGATGCCCGTAGCCTCAGTTCCGTTTTTTCCGCGAACGTGTTGCTTTGTGAATCTCGGTTAACGCCTCGACTCTTTGGAGTTCTGTTCTTCTCGGTTCTTCGAACCTGTTCGTTTTTGTGAAAATCCTTCGTGTGAAGATGTCTTCTACTTCATCTTCGACCCCGCGTCCGGGCTTCAAGAAGTGTGGGGAGTGTGGGTCTAAGATGTCGGTGACGGACTCGCACGAAGCCTGCCTCTGGTGCCTCGGGGAGGCCCACGACACGGATGACTGTATCGACTGCCAGTCGCTCACGTCCAAAGCCTTACGCGAACGTAAGAAGAAGTTGTCGGTTGGTCGGGTGACCAAGCCCCGGAAGTCGAGGTCTGCGGGGCTTTCGACGGATGATTCGAGGGGTGACTCTCCGCGTCATCGTCGGAAGTCTCGTGGGTCTCCTTCTAGGAGTCGGTCTCGCCACTCCTCAGCCTCTTCGAGGCATTCTCGGAAGCGCCGACACCGGTCGTCTTCCAGGTCCTCTTCGGAGGACTCTGCCCGGCACGTCGCTTACCCCACCAGCCGTGCGACGCCGGAGGAATGGGCTTCCTTCGGGAAGAAAATGCTGGCGATTCTTGAGTCGCAGGGTACTAAGCCGTCCGCGCCCCCTAGTGGGGTCGGTCGTGAGAGGTCGAGAGACACCGCTCGCGAGAGTGGTCGGCACGAGTCACGGGAGAGGTCCCGTTCGGACAAGGAGACTCGTTCTCGACGTACCCGTTCCAGGTCCCGGTCCTCGATGCGTTCGAGACCGTGTGCACCTTTGAGGTCTTCGAGGAAGACATCGACGTCTGAGGCGTCAAGGGCGTCGACAGGCTTTCTCGAGGCTCCGGCTCCGAGGAAGTCGTCGAAGCCGTCGGCGCTCAGGTCGTCGAATAACACGCTCGGGGCTCCGGCTTCGAGGGCTGTGTCGACGCCGCCGATGCTGGCGGCGCTGCATCTGACGTCGACGCTGATTTCATCGACGCGGATCCTCTCGGCGCCGATGCCTGTTCTCTCGACGCCGGCGCCGATTCGCTCGACGCCTTTCGTGTCGGAGGTACCCCGTGGCACGGGGGAACCCCCTAGGAAGGCTCTGGTTAAGAGCAAGCACTCTCGGGTGCCTTCTTTTCGCCACCTGGAATATATTTCAGAGGCGAATGAGGATTCTGATGGCCTGGTTCCTAGTCAGGTTCGAGATGAAATTGTCTCGGGCCATAGTCAGTTTGACGATTTGAGGCAGTCATTGCATGATGCCAGTGGACTGGACACCTCTCCGGAAGTGGAGTTTTGTAGGCCTGAGCCTGGCTCTCATGCCGATTCCTCGTACCGGCGCCTTATGGCTAGGGTTTCTGAGTACTTGGGATGGTCTGCTCCCCCAGGGGAGTTTGTGCAGGATGATCTAACGGACATCCTTGATGTTGGTCCCCCAACTGACCCGGTACTGCCGTTCCATATGGCTTTACAGAGAAGGGTGGCGGCGGCTTGGACTGCTCCGGAGAGTCTCCCGGCGGTGGGCAGATCCTTGTCGCGAAAATACCGTCCAGCCAGTAGCGACCCCTGCTACTTGACCAGGCACCCCACTCCGGAGAGTTTGGTGGTGCAGGTGGCCACGGCCCCGGCAAAGCAGGCGTCGTACCCTACCATCCCTCCTGATAGGGACGACAAACGTTTTGATGGCTGGGCGAAGAAAGTGTTTTCTTCTGGTGGTATGGCGCTTCAGGCGGCCAACTCCATTTGTGCCTTGTCTCGTTTCACACACACTCTGTGGAACTGTGTTGCGTTAGCGGCTGAACATATTCCCGAAGGGGATGAACGGGATGGTTTCCTTGCTATGGTCCAGGATGGTAAGGATGCTATGTGTGAGTCCGTTCAGTCGGGTTTGGACTTAGCTGAATGCGTCAGTAGGTCCATGGCGGCGAGCACCGTGATACGCAGGTTTGCGTGGTTGCGGAAGTCGGGGTTTGCTCCTGATGTGCAGTCCCGGCTCCTCAACATGCCCTTTGACTGTGAACACCTTTTTGGCAGCAAGGCTGACGAGAGCCTTGAGAGGTTGCAGACCTCAAAAGCTGCAGCGAAGTCGTTTGGTGCTGCAGTTCGCCAACCTCCGCCTTTTCGTCCTAGGGGAAAGCAGTGGAGGGGTGGTTCCTTTCGCTATTACTCGTCCTTCAGTAAAGCGAGAGGAGCTGGCAGTCAAAGAGGCCAACGCAGGGGTACCAGAGGTGGACGACAGGGTACCCGTGGTGCCAAGGCCGCTCGGGAAGTTGCCTCTTTGCCCTCAGGTAATGCCGCAGCCGCTCCCACTCAGTCATGAGGCCATGTCCCATGGTTCGCCGGTTGGGGGAAGGCTGGCGCAGCATCTTGTAGAGTGGCAAGCCATTACTTCAGATGTGTGGGCTCTGGAGATCATAACCCATGGCTACTCTCTTCCCTTTCGGCACAGGCCTCGCGACAATCCACCGGGGAACCTCTCTTTGCAGAGTCCGGATCCGCTCCTTGCGCAGGAAATTCAAGCCCTGCTGGAGAAAGGTGCCATAGAACTGGTGCCTGTAGCGGAGAGGAACAAGGGATGGTATTGCCCTTATTTTTTGATTTCGAAGAAAGATGGGGGATTGAGACCCATCATGGACTTGCGCGGTTTGAACAAACCCCTCAGGAAGGACAAGTTCAAGATGGTTACTCTCTCTCTCAAGTCCTCCAGGCCCTTCAGCTTCAGGACTGGTTGGTGTCACTCGACCTCAAGGATGCTTACTTCCATGTGCCGATCCATCCCAAGCACAAGAAGTACCTGAGGTTCGCGGTTGACGACTCACACTTTCAGTTTCCGGTCCTGCCGTTCGGATTGACCTCCGCCCCGAGGGTTTTCACCAAGCTCATGGTGGTGGTGGCAGCGCATCTCAGGCAAGGGGGGATTCACGTCTTCCCCTACCTGGACGATTGGTTGATCAGGGGGAGCTCTCCCGAGCAAGTCCTGGATCATCTGTCCGTCACCTGCCACTCCCTTCACAGGCTGGGCTTCTCCCTCAATTTAAAGAAGTCCCATTTGACGCCAACTCAGCGGCTCCAATACATCGGAGCAGTGCTCGACACTTCCCTGTGGCAGTGTTTTCCTCCCCAGGTGAGGGCTCTTCACATTCAGCAGATGGTGCGCAAGTTTCAGCATGCCCAGACGCTCCCAGCGTTCGAGTTCTTGAGGTTGCTCGGCCTCATGGCATCCTGCATTCTTCTGGTGCCAGAGGCTCGCCTGCGGATGAGATCTTTGCAGTGGGCACTCAAGATGCAATGGTCGCAGTCCTTCGGCAGGATGTCGGACCCAGTTCAGGTGCCGCCCTTGGTCGCCCGGGACCTTCTGTGGTGGGCCGTCGAAGGCAACTTGATGAAGGGGGCTCCATTTTGGCTTCCCTGGCCGGAGGTGACGATTGTGATGGATGCATCCCTCACGGGATGGGGAGCTCATGCTAACGGGCTGACAGTCAGCGGTCGTTGGTCTCCGTCGGAGTCCAGACTCCATATCAATCTGTTGGAGCTGAGGCCCGTCAGGCTAGCCCTGAAGGCTTTTCTGCCGACTGTGCGTGGAAAGAGTGTCCTGATCCTGACGGACAACACAGTGGCCATGCACTACCTCTAACTCAACAAAAAGGGGGGGGGGGGGCAGGGTCACTTCCTCTGTGCAGGGAGGCGATGCAGCTCGAGATCTGGGCCATCCAGCAGGAAGTTTCGATCTCGGCAGTTCATCTGGCCGGAGACGAAAACGTGACGGCGGACGCTCTGAGCAGGCAGAGCGCGATCTCTCACGAGTGGGAGTTGGCTCAGGAGATTCTCCTGGAGATCTTCGCCCTTTGGGGGACCCCTCAAGTGGATCTCTTCGCCTCCAGTGTCAACCGGAAGTGCGAAAGGTTTTGCTCGCGGGAATTTCCTCCAAAAGGAGCCTTAGGAGACGCGTTCGTGGTGGAGTGGTCATTCCCGCTGCTGTACGCGTTTCCTCCAGTCCCCGTCATCCCGCAAGTGCTGCAGAGGTTATGGAGGTTCGGTTCCCGGATGATCCTCATTGCCCCGGCGTGGGCTCGGAGGACGTGGAACCCGGACCTTCTCGACCTGTCCATCTGCCCTCCACGTCGTCTTCCCTACCGAGACGATCTGCTATCACGGGAGGGCGGTCGGGTTCTCCATCCTGAGGTCAGATCCCTCAACCTTCACGCTTGGCTTCTGAAAGGTTGAGGTATAAGGATTGGGACCTCCCTGAAGACGTGATGGAGGTGTTGCTTTCGGCCCGAAGGCCAGCAACAAAGTCTCTGTACCGTTGCCGTTGGCGTAAGTTCTGCGACTGGTGCAGAGTTCAGAATGTGGATCCTTTTGCATGTGACATCCCCATGGTTCTGTCCTTTTTACTTTCTTTGGCCCATAGGGGCTTGCAAGTGGGTACCATTAAAGGTTACCTGGCGGCGCTGTCCATCTTTAAGCGCTTTCACAGTTTCTGAAAGGGCTCACTAATCTGTTCCCTCTGTCACCTTTCCTGGTGCCCGGTTGGGATTTAAACCTTGTTCTTAAGTTTCTTATGGGTGCTCCGTTTAAGCCTTTACATTCTTGCCCTTTGAGGCTGTTAACTCTGAAAACTGTGTTTTTAGCTGCAGTTACTTCCGCTCGCAGAGTGAGTGAGTTACAGGCACTTTCAGTTAAGCCACCCTTCACTGTATTTCACAAGGACAGGGTTGTCCTTGGAGTTCGTCCTTCTTTTCTTCCGAAGGTAATGACGGAATTTCATTTGGCCCAGAAGGTTGTTCTTCCGGCATTCTATCCTCCTCCGCATCCTGGTAAGGAAGAGGAGAGGCTCCATAGGCTTGATCCTAAGAGAGCTTTAAGCTTTTATGTTTCACGCATGTCCCGGGTCAGAGTGGACGATCAACTCTTTATTGGTTACGCTGGAAAGCGTTTGGGGGCAAGCTGTGACGAAACAGACTTTGTCTCGCTGGATTGTTTTGGCCATCTCGGAGTGTTACCGCTTGGCGGGTAAGGACCCGCTGGCTTGCGGGCCCATTCTACCAGGGGTATGGCTGCATCTACTGCCCTGCAGAGGGGTGTTCCTATTCGCAACATCTGTGATGCAGCCACCTGGGCTTCAGTACATACATTTGTACGTCACTATTCCCTCGATTCCATCCGAGGACAGGATCTGGCCTTTGGCAAGGCGGTCATTTGCTCTGCTATTTGATTGGCTATTCTAAATTTTGATTCTAAATTCTTTCCCTCCTCCTTGCTCTGGTACTGCTTTGGGAGTCTGTCATAGATATAGAATACGTCGGAGGACCCAATCCCCTCGAAGAACAAGTTACTTTCTTACCTGCTAACGTTCTTTCGATGGGATGGTCCGACGACGTATTCCATATCGCTCCCGCCCTGCCCTCCCGGCTGCAGAATTTCTTTTGCGATTGCAGCTTACGTTCCGCAAGGCTTTGTGTCTGACTGGCAGTTGACTAATGTCACACGTTCTGGGGGAAAAAACTACAACTGAGGCTACGGGCGTCGTGCGTCCTACTTATCACATCGGATGACGTCGGACGTCGGAGGAGGTCCTCGACGACGGCGCATCGACGCAGGACGCAGACGCCGAAAAAAGTTTCCGAAGCAGCACAGCTGTGGTGATTACATGTCATAGATATGGAATACGTCGTTGGACCATCCCATCGAAAGAACGTTACCAGTTAAGAAAGTAACTTGTTCTTCTCATGGATTGGCATGCTTTCTTAATTTTTTTTCCCCCCAATAGTATTTTTATTGAAATCTTAATGTGCATGGCATTTAGTCAACATCTGCAATAGCTTACAGAGAGAGCATTTATATTTCGTTCCAAATTTCCTTTTTTCATATAATCCCCCAAATCAAATGAACAATAAAAACAACAAATATTATTATAAAGGTTGGTTCCATTGACTGTCAAGGCCTGCTTACTGCCGCCTTCTCTGTGGAACAGAACTGCCTTCCTCGACTGCGTGTCCCTCCGACCAGAGTGTTTGTTGTCCGGATCGCTAGTCCTGTAACAGGTGCTTCAGTGTTTGTGGCCTAAAAAACATATCTTCCATTTCCTGGACATACTCGAAGAAAGGGGCCCAAGTGGCAAGAATAGTGTCATGGTCCTCATTGTATGTGCCGTCAGTTTTTCCATGGCTATTATTTCCCAAATCTTGACCCAGCAGTAGGACAAGATCGGTTCCTCGTCGGATTTCCAGAAGCGTGCTCAGGTCAGCTTTGCGGCCAGAAGCAGCTGCGTTGTGAGCTCCGCCCTGCGACCTGATGCAGGGTACGAGCCATTTCAGGCACATCCACTAGTAGGATAGTGTGCGGGCACAAAGGGAGAGAGGCCCCGGTGATGTCTTTGATCTTGGATTTAATTTCTTGCCAGTACGTTTGTATTTTGGGGCATTGACACCTCATATGTATGAAGTCCCCCTGCTGACCACATCCGTGCCAGCATCGGTTCGAGTATTCTGGTGATATTGCGTGTATTCCCTGGGGGGTCATGTACCATCTGTAGCATAACTTTGTTGCACATTCCTTGGACCTGGTGCATCTGGAGCTTCTGGCAGTTCGCATCCATATCTTCTGCTTGGAGTCCGGTGTGATTTGTGCCCCAATATCTTTTTCCCATTTTGTCATGTACGCTAGTTAGTCCTCGGGATTGGCTTTTTTCAGTAAGTGGTAGCAAGTAGATATTTTCCGTGTGCTGTGGTCTTCTGAGATTTGAAGTTCGATTCCTATCGGTGGCAGTGTGCCCCCTCTTCTGATTTTGTCGTTGGAGACCCAATGCCTGATTTGGGAGTATCTACATCTTTCGGTTTCTCTGGGTCCCCTTTGATTCCCATTGTGTGAATGGGCGGCTCATCATGCCTGGGGGAATTCTGGGTTTTGTAGTATCTGTGTCAGTGGGCCCAGTCCTGTACTAGCTTTGTCCCAGGCTTCAAGTGTGGCTCGGGGAGATTCCAGGAAGGGGTCCCGGACGGGTTTTGGCAGGAACGGGAGCTGTGCTAGGGGACTGTGGGTGCTAGCTTGCTCTATCATTTCCCATTTGGGTTTTTGATCTTCTTCAGCCCATTCAAACATTGAAGCTATCTGTGCTGCGTGGTAGTATTGCAATACTGACGGGACCCCTAGGCTCCCATTGCCTTTGAATGCAAGCGTACGTGTCATGAGATTCTGGGTGGCTTCCTCTTCCATATGTATTGACAAATTGCTTTTTGCAGGCCTAGTAGATCTTTGTCTGGTACTGTAATCTGGAGTGCCTGGAAGATGATGAGGAGTCTAGGTAAGATCGTCATTTTAATTGCTGTGATTCTTCCCAGCCAGGATATTTCTTGAATCTCCTAGCTCTTTAGAGCCTTGGTCTCCTTCCACAGTTTCAGGGTGTTGACCCTCATGAGGGTCTTGTATGATTTGGTGATTTGTATTCCTAGATGTGTGAATTCCTTGTCTACCCAATTGAAAGGGAAGGTAGCTTTTATTGCTGATTGGGCTGTTGGTGCTTCATTGATCGACATTCCTACTGCTTTCTGGTGGTTTACCCCGAACACTGAGACTGATTGGAATCTGTCTAGAAGAGGGGGTGAGGGGGTGAGGGGGGTCGACTGGAGGGGATCCTGGAGGAAGCAAATGACGTCATATGCGTATAGCACCACTTTGTGTGTGTTGCCTTTGTATGTCAGGCCCTTGATGGTCAGTATGTCCCTTATTATTCAAATAACAAGGGGGTCCTGGGAGACTCTCTGCCAGACATGAGTCCTGGTTACAAGAGCCTTACCCAGAGTCTTTAGCTCACTATCTTTCACAGAGAAGAAATATCCCAAACATGTCCCTTATTATTTGTGTGAGGGGTTCCATCGCTAGGGCGAAAACCAGGGGGGCAGTGGGCAGCCTTGTCTTGTGCGTCTGCCCAGGGGAATTAGGGCTGTCTTGGCTCCGTTGACAATAATTACAGTGGATGGAATTTGGAAGTTTGCTAGTACCAGTTTGATAAAGGCCAGGCCGAATCTGTAGGTTGGTAGTCGAGTTTTGAGGAAGTCCCATGACATGCTATCAAATGCTCGCTGGGTGTCGAGAGTGAGGAGGGAGAGTCCTCCCTGCAGTTTTCGGGTTAGTGCTTTTAAGTCCTCTACCCTTCCACCCTTCTGATGTTGTCATGGGCCCTGTGCTTTTGATAAAGCCTGTCTGGTCATCATTAATTATGTGCGGGAGAATTTGGTCCAGTCTTAAAGCCAGGATCTTGCTATCGATTTTTGCATCTGTGTTCAGAAGGGCTATGGCGCGGTAGGAGGTGCAGTGTTCCTGGTCTTCACTAGGTTTCAATAATAGGGTGGTCATGGATTCTGCTGTGGTTTCAGTTATTTTCCCTGATTTGAGGAAAGAGTTGAACAGTGTGGTGAGTTGTGGGATTAAGGACCCTGCAGAAGCTTTAAAAAATCTATTGGTGAACCCGTCTGGGCCGGGGGCCTTCCCGTTTTGAAGGGAGCTTATCGCTTGGGTGACTTCTTGGGCCGTTATGGGTCTCTCTAGTGATTCCCTCATGGTCTTGGTGATTCCTGGGAGCTTTGCTTGGTCTATAGGGTTGCAGCCTTACTAAAGAATTCTTCAACGATCTTTAATTTCTCGGGCTCTGTGACTTCCCTCTTCCCTGTTTCACTTTTAAGAGCCCCAATATAATTGCGGATTGCCGCTTTTCGGAGCTTAGCTGCTATTAGTTTGTTTGCCTTGTTGCCCTTGGTGTAGTAATACTGTTTTGTCTTGAGTACAGACTGTGCCTCTTTCCCCATCATGTGTGTTTCTAGGGCTTGTCTAGCTATTCTGAGATCTGGGTTTTCGCCTCGCCTGTTCCCTTTCTCCGCATGCACCTTCTCATGCACCATCCACTCTAGTCTCTCGCAGTTCATGTGTTGGGTTCTGTACCAGGCCACCGCTCGTCCTGGGGTGACTACCCGAAAGACTGCCTTTCCAGCATCCCATATTGTGCGTATGACCATGCCTTCTGTTTTGTTTTCTTCGAAGTAGTGCGCTATCGCTTCTTCTATGGAGGTCCTGGCGGCTATATCTGTTAGGATTTGTTTGTTAAATCTCCACGGGGGTTTCTTGCAAGGATTGCTTTGGCCCAACACCATCCCTAGTTTCACCAGGGGAATGGTCTGAGTGCCTTAGGTAGGATTACTATTCAACTGACTGATGAGATGAGGGTGGTGGAGACTAGGAACATGTCTAGCCTTGAGAAGCCCCCATGTCCTGGGTAGTAGAAGGTATATTCCCTCTCCCCGGGTGGAGGAAACGCCATGTTTCTATCAAGGAAAGTTCCCTCAGAAGCGTCGTCATGGCTTAATAGTTGCTTCTGTCGGTAGTTGTGGGGGCTAGGGTCTTATCCATCGTTGGATCGATTACACAGTTGAAGTCCCCTGCCAGTATCACTTCCCCTTCATGAAGTTTTCTAGTTTCTCATTGGGGCCGTATATTACTCCTAATGTGGCTTTCTGCTCTTACAGGTTTTCCCTGATTAAGACATATATGCCTTGACCATCTCGTAGTACGTCTGTTATCCGTAATGGTGTCCCCTGTTGGATTAAGATGGCTACTCCCCTTTTCTTAAGGCCACTTTTTGCACAGTACGCCTTTGGGAATCCCTTGGTTATGAGTCCTTTTTCACCCTGTTTTAACAAGTGGGTTTCTTGTAGAAAGGTTATGTCTGCCCCCAGGGTCAGTGAGCCTTTCCAGTACTGCTTACGGTTTTATTGGGAAGTTGAAGCCCCGCAAGTTGTGGGTCAGGCATGTTATCTCATGGACCGGCATCTTGGGTCATCTGTTGCCATGGTTTCTTTGACCTACCTAGGTGTGGGCCCATGTATTTTCTTTCAGGAGGGCTGTGTTGGGTCATATGTGCACACTGCCTTAGTTGTATGGAACCAATAATTATATTTTTTGACGAAAAATCAAACCCAAAGTGAAAAAAATTCTGTGTCGTGACTCTCAATGCGAGTCGTGAGAGACCTTCTTTTTGTCCTTTGCAAGGACTCTTTTAGGTGCCATTCACTCATGGCAGTCCTCTTCTCCCCCCTGCTGTTTCTCTCTATTGTGGCATGTGCTTGCACCCACTTACCCCTCTTGTAGACTTAATGGCTGATCGCTCCCATTTTAGCTATTCTCCTTTTTCAGCAAGTGCTGCCCCTGGGATTTGCTGTAGTCTTGGTTTCCTCGCGTTATGTCTGCTGCCCCAGCTTTGGTTTGTTGGCTGTCTCATTTTTCCAGGGTTCTCTAGATCGTCCGGGGTCCCGCGCATCAGGTCTGAGGCTTCTTCCTCTGATCTCATTGCAAATTTCTGGTTTTGGAATTCAAACAAGAGTTTACAAGGGAACCCCCACTGGTACCTGATCTTGTGGGATTGTAGCGAGGCTGTGACCATGTGCAGTTTCCTTCTGTTGGCTAGGGTGAGAGGAGCCAGGTGGGGGTATAGTGAGATGTGTGTGCCTCGGAATTGAATCGGCTCTTGTTTTCGGGCAGCCGTCAGGATTTGCTCTTTCTGCTGGAAATAGTGGATTCTGGACAGTACATCTGGCAATAGGTTGCAGCTCTGTTGCATCGTTGTGTAGACTCGGTTCGTCCTGTCCAGTTCTAGTGTGGCTGCGTCCGGTAGATTCAACAGCCCCCGGAACATGTCCTTCACATAATCCGCTAGGTCCTGGTTAAGGACGTCCAATGGTATTCCATTTATCCTTATGGTGTTTCTCCAGGACCTGTTTTCTAGGTCCTCCTGTTTCATCCAGATTGCTTCCAGTTCTTCTATGCCCGGTACCCTGTTGCTGAGCTCCACTTGGTCGTTGGCTTGTTCACATAGGCAATTTTCAACTTCATTCACTCTGGATTCCAGCCCTAGCATGTGTGCATTCAGGTCCGTCACTGTCTTGAGCATGGCTTCTTTAGTCGCCTTGATTTCGACTGGGAGGTCCTGCTTTTGCATGGAGAGCATTTCCATGAAGTCCTCTCTTGTGAGCGTGGGTGGAGTGCTTCCGTCGGTGGGTCCAGGAGGTGGTACATGGATGTCTGCTGTTTACTTGGCCCTTTCCTTTCTCTTTTTCCCAGTCCTGCATGTCCAGTAATTATTTTATGTCTCCTGCTCCTCCTTTCGGTTTGGCTCCTCCTTTCGACATCTTTTTTATATTCAACTGCAGGCCTTTTTTGTCGTCCCTGCGGTGCTCCGGGCCTCGCCCTTGTTGGTGATGAGCTGGGGTTAGTGCCCTCCTGTTGTTCCATGCTGGTGCTGGTGTATGGTGTGGGGGGGCGGGGGGGCTGACACTGGTGGTTTTTGATAGCTGGCCATAGCCAGAGGACTTCTCTTTCTGCCCCTCTGGGTCTTTGGGCCCTTTTTCGTCCCGCCCGCTGTCGCAGTGCACTCTGGTACTCACAGACGGTTGCTCTCTTGTCCTCTGGCCGGTCCGGATTCCCCTCCACTCCTCTCAGGCGAAGTTCTGCGACGCTTCCCCTAGTGGGTGTTGGGGGTGCGTCCAGCGACATAATGATTCCTGCTGTCCCTCAGTGGCTCCCGGTCAGCACCTCTGCTTTTCCAGGCCACTCTCTGCGTGGCCTACAGTTTGGCATCATGGAAGCCATGTGCGCCTGCCGCATCTACTTTCATATGTGGCCGTTAGATTGACTCCACAGTACTGTGGCTTCATTCCAAACAGATGTGCCAAGGCTCTGCTGCCTTTGGCATTGCCGAGCCGATGGCTGAGGCTTCAGGTAACGGTGTCGGCACCTTTGGCTTTACTCACTGCTGATTTTACTGGGCAGAACAGTTAGCTTGCCCTTGCCTGCCACTCGGGGCTTCATTGATCTTTGTGTGGTGCTCAGCCTTCACTGTTGGGCAGGGGATTCGGTCACCTCACACAAAAGTTAATTCATAAATAGTAACATTTTATGAAACCAGTGTGCACACTTTGCACTTGCCACTAACCATTGTCTGGCGATAACTGACTGTTGAGTATGAAATGGCGCATTGTGCGTACGAGTGGAATTAAGGTAGCTAGTGACCTTTCTTACGGCTGGCTGCTTGCTTGCAACTTGACATTTTTATCCCGGGTATTAAATGTATTAACTTTACACCTCCTGGAGGTTTTGGAGTGTGAAAAAAGCATTCAGACTAAAAAGTCATCAAACATTTTAAATGGGAATGCAGTGGGGCCTTCCACTAAGAGTCGATAATAAATGCCTTCCAATGTGATGCATTGTTCATAATTATTATTTATTATTATGATTATTATTTTTTTTACAAGAATTTGCTAAAAGTCTGAGGCCAGAAGTGTCCCTGGACTGGGATCAAAGGTTGAGGCAGGAGTCACCCTGTTTTGCTTACCATAGTAATTGGGTCTTTATATAAACCAATTGCCTTTAGACTGCGTTTAATATTTGGAGCTCAGTTCAGTCATATGATGTTTGTAGCAGGTTCCTCCTCCTCAGATGTGCTTGGTGGGACCCCGCAGGGAACCAGTGTTAAATTACAGAAAAATCATGTGTTGGGAAAAGATGCATCCAGATGCCGAAGCACGACCGCCGTCGGTGCCTTTGCAGACAAATAATCAGGAGCAGGTTGCATGCATTCTCTGCAGCCGATCCCAGAGCCCTTGGATCAATTTGGCAGGTGCTCACTGCAAGGATCTTTTGAAGGTGAATACAAATTTCAGAGTGGTGAAAGGCGCTGCTATAGAGTGAAGTGGAATATGTGGCTGGCACATAAGTACAATAGGCTTTCACCGGATAGGAGTGAGTGATAAGGCTCACAGAGCAGGACCACTGCAGCTGTTATCTAAATTATTCTATTTAATGAGTTGCTCTCGCTCTGGATGACTGTTATTCCAGATTTCTAACAATTTTGCAATTATATGCACCTTGAACTAGCCCCAAAACTATTGATGCAAGCAACATATATCATAGTGCGTGAGTGTTAAGCTGTGCGTCTCTGGAGCGCTGCGTACCTGGGGTTTCAGTTGCTGGTCTCACTGGTGACGCCAGACTGGTAGTTTCCAAACCGAATGTAGATATCGCAACGCTAGGAAGCGACCCCGACCCAACCCTAATGGAACGGGGATGGATTGGAATCACCTCCCAACGCCACTGGCTCACCTCCCTGTGGATTACAGTGACGTCGGGACAGTGCAAGCACTGACAGGGAGGTGACTAGGTTGAGCTGGTGCGGTCCGGTAGAAAGCCACAACTGGAGGACGAAAGGTCTTCAGAGATGTCCAGGCACGATCCACCAAGGCAGTTGATGATCCGGAGGGCTGGCACCCAGAGCCAAAGTGACAAGAAGTTCAAGGCAAACAAGGAGGTCAGGAAGAGAGAATGGACCCAGGAACAGGGAGACCCAAAGAGAGGGAGAAGGCCAAGATGGGAATCCCCCCCCCCAACCTCCTAAGAGCCACGAAGCCAAGGGAACTAATCCCAAAGGAATTGGACCCAGGGAAGGGAGAGGAACTGGCGGGTAGTAGGAGTAAGGCAGCCCGTAGTCGGGACAAAGAAACGGGAACCAAGGAGCAGGGACCTGATGCGAGGCACCAAGCGACGGTAAGTGGGGACAAACCGCGTTAAGACGTGAACAGTAGAGGGCTGGACGCTATTTACAGCGTCCAGCACGAAAGCGAGGCGTGGACCGCTAGCGGGACAGCGCATGCGCGATGGCCGAGCGGGCACCGGAACGAGGCTTGGAACACAAGCTTGCCTGCCCGTTCCTGGTTACCCGCGGGGCTCGCGCACGCAAGCGAGCGCCGACACGCTGCCCACAGCCACGCTTCCCAAGCTGGTAACAGGGGTAGAACCGCCACGTCCGGGAACGGATGCGGCGAGAAGGCCAGGTAAGTGTCCTAACACCATACCCCCCTCCGGAAAGGCCGGAAGAACCCGGCTTCCAAGGAAAACGGGCATAGAACTCCCTAACCAAACGAGGGGCATGAACGCTCCCAACAGGCTCCCAAGTGCGATCACTGGCAGGATAGCCCTTCCAGTCAATCAAATACTGCAATTTACCCCTGAAGAGACGGGAATCTCAAATCTCCTGCACCTCAAATTCAGGGAGACCACCCACATCAATAGCAGCGGGCCGGGGGCAGGCACGATGGAAGGGATCAGGAAGATAAGCTTTCAAAAGAGACACATGAAAAACAGGATGGACCCTCCAGGATTCAGGCAACTTGAGTTCAAAAGCCACCGAAGAAATCCTCCTGACAATCGGAAAGGGACCCAAAAACTTGGGGGCTAGTTTCAAGGGTATGTTACGTGCGGGCAAATGTCTGGAGGATAACCACACAAGATCACCCACCCGGAACGGTGGCTCAGGGCTCCGGCGTTTATCGGCCTGTCTCTTCATGGCCTCACGTGCCTTGGCCAGGGTACCAGCCGCTCGACGCTGTAGATCCTGGATCTCGGTAACAAGGTGATCCGCCGAAGGAACATTACTTGGTAGCACTGGAGTGAAAGGCAGCAGTCTGGGATGAAGACCAAAAGTACAAAAAAAAGGACTTAGTCCAGTTGCAGAATGAACCGCATTGTTGTACGCAACTTCGGCCATGTCGAGATGCGACATCCAATTAGTCTGGGAGGCATTGGCAAAACAACGGAGGTACTGCTCCAACGTTTGGTTCGTCCTTTCTGTTAGTCCGTTGGTCTGGGGATGGTATCCAGAACTGAGAGCCCTCCGGATGCCCAGATGCTGGCACAATCGACCCCAAAAGGAAGAGACGAACTGGGAACCACGGTCGGAGATAATCTTAACAGGCAATCCGTGCAGGCGATATACACAGTGTAAAAAGGCACGCGCCACTAGGGCAGCCGTGGGAAGTCCAGGGAAGGGTATGAAGTGGGCCATCTTGGTGAAACAGTCAACGACGACCATGATGCAGGTATGTCCTTCGGAGGGCGGAAGGTCGACAATGAAATCAGTGGCAATTGTATGCCAAGGAAAAGGTGGTGTTTCCACAGGATGTAAAAGACCCACAGCCTTCAGGCGCGGAACCTTGACCTGGGCACAGATGGGACAGCATTCCACATATCGTCTGACTTGCAAGGTCCATTTAGGCCACCAAAAATGCCGGGAAACGAGCTCCTGCGTAGACCGTATACCACGGTGACCCCCAATCTTGGAATCGTGAAAACTCTGTAGGATTGTCTTGCGAAGCTCATCCGTGGGTAGGTACAACTTGTTCTGGAAAAAGAGCAATCCGTCCTTCTCCCTAAGCTGGCGACGTCTTACCAATGTATCCCGAGAAGAGTCCGACGAAGTAGCTTGTACCACCCTCTGCAGGAACGACGGCACGGCCAGTAGGAAATGCTTGGGAGCGATTACAGGCAGGTCCCGTCCCTCATGTTGCACATCAGCAGCCAAAGAACGGGAAAGAGCATCCGCCTTCACGTTACGGTTACTGGGTACATAGGTGATACAGAAATCATACTGTGAGAAGAAAAAGGCCCATCGTGCTTGGCGGGAGGTCCGACACTGTAAGGAACGTAGAAATTGCAGGTTTCGATGGTCAGTGCGTACCTCAACTGGAAAACGTCCTCCAAGAAGGTGATGGCGCCATTCCTCAAAGGCGGTTTTGATGGCCAGTAGTTCCTTTTCGATAATGGGGTAGTTCCGTTCACTAGCCGTGAGTTTTCTGGAATAGTAGGCCACAGGAAACTCCATTCCAACGCTCGGATCCATCTGAAGCAGAACGGCTCCTACAGCAAAATCCGAAGAGTCGGCTTCCACGATGAACGGCTGGTCTTCTTGGGGATGGTGTAAGATAGGCGCGGAGCTAAAGGCCTTCCTTAGTTGCTCAAAAGAGGCGGCAGCATCGTGCCCCCAAACAAAGGTTCTCCTACTGCTGGTCAAACAGGTTAAAGGTGCAGACAGCAGTGAGAAAGACGGAATGAATCTCCGATAGAAATTAATAAAACCAAGAAATCGTTGAAGAGAATTCCTGTCGCTGGGAACCTTCCATCCTAGGATAGCACGAACCTTGGCTGGATCCATGTGTATACCCGACGCACTGATCACATACCCAAGAAATTCGATATGGTCCTGATGAAAATGACATTTCTCAAGCTTAGCGTAAAGGTTATTCACATGTAGCCGCCGGAGTACCTCCTTTACTTGGACAATGTGCTCTTCGAGATTTCTTGAAAACACCAATATGTCATACAAGTATACCCAGACTGAGGTCCCGATTAAGTCGGAGAATATGTGATCCACTAAACGCTGGAAGACAGCAGGGGCATTACATAGCCCGAAAGGCATAACTCTGTATTCGTAGTGCCCGCTTGGGGTCTTGAAGACCGTCTTCCACTCGTCCCCGGCCTTTATTCGTACCAAATGGTAGGCTCCACGGAGGTCAAACTTGGAAAACATCCTTGACTCACGTAAAGATTCCAGGATGGATCGAATCAAGGGAAGCGGGTATCTGTCCTTTCGTGTAATGTCATTTAGTTGGCGATAATCAACACACGGGCGCAGGGTGCCCTCCTTTTTCTTTACGAAGAACAGCGGGAATCCTGCCGGGGAATTAGAAGGGGCAATATACCCTTTCTGAAGACATTCATCGAGATATTCCTGCAAGACCTCCCTTTCTTGAGCGGTCAAGGAGTACACCTTGCTGTGTGGAATCACAGCGTCTGGCAACAGGTCGATGGCACAATCGAAAGGTCTATGAGGTGGTAAGGGTATGTCCTTAGGATCAGAGAAAACCTCATGAAAGCCAGCATATACAGAAGGAACAGAAGAAACCGAGAGTAAGCGTGGCACACCAACCCCTTCAGTCTGGGTGGCGACTGATGATTGCGTTGGAGAAGAACCGACATGGCAACAGTCCTGCACACAACGCTCAGAGCTGAAAACCAAGGTCCGAGTCTGCCATTTGATGTTGGGGTTATGATGTAACAACCACGGCAGCCCTAAGATGATCGGATAAGAGGGAGTCTTGATGATATCCAAAGAGATCTGTTCATGATGTTCTTTAATCCATAAACCTAGTGTCTCGGAATGTTGATGGACCGGACCCGAAGACAACGGGGTACCGTCAATAACTTCCACCACTGAAGCGCAGTTCTTTTCGATCAAAGTGATACCATTCCTGATGGCAAAATCTGCGTCCATATAATTTCCAGAGGCTCCGCAATCCAATAATCCAAGCACCCCTATGGGTTCTCTTCCTGACCAAGAGACCCGGAGCGTTAAGACCATAAGCACGACTGATTGCATGGGTTGCCGAACCAGTACCGTATCGGGAAGGACTGTAGAAGGAGAGGGGCCCATCGTCGCCTTACCCCTGGACGACAGGCCATTCAGTTTTCCGACCTTCGGAGCGGCCTTGATGGGCAAGCACTGAGATAATGACCAGAGGCCCCACAGTACAGGCACAACCGTAGGTCACGCCTACGTTTCTTCTCGGCATCAGATAGGGGGCCTCTAACCGCTCCTAGTTGCATTGGTTCGGGGTTTGGTTAAGACGAGGTAGATGCTTTGGTTGGTAATGGGACGAATCTTGAAACCGTCCTCTCTAAACGGCGCCTCTCACCCCTTCTCTCCGACAACCTGTGATCAATCCGCATCACTTGTTCTTGTAATGCTTGCAGGGTTTCGGGTTCTGGTATATGGAGGAGTTCATCCTTATATTCATCTCTCAACCCCCTACGAAAAAGGGTCTTTTGAGTAATCTCAGGCCATAGTGAATCGGTGGCCAGCTGACGAAAACGGCTGATGTAGGCGATTATATCACTGGATCCTTGCTTCAGGTCCATGAGCTGATTTTGCGCAGCAGCGGCAAGGTTGGGAGACCGGAATACTTCCAGAAAAGCCTTCTCAAAGGCCACAAAGTCTTCCAGGACTGGACTCTCGGCAGCCACCAAAGGAGTGGCCCAGGCCAATGCGTTTCCGGTGAGATTCCCCAAAACATACCCAATCTT
Organism: Ambystoma mexicanum; assembly: GCF_040938575.1. Classification (NCBI taxonomy): domain Eukaryota; kingdom Metazoa; phylum Chordata; class Amphibia; order Caudata; family Ambystomatidae; genus Ambystoma; species Ambystoma mexicanum. Next base: position 201,611,927 of record NC_090940.1, read on the forward strand.
AGCCTTATCTTGGTTGAAATGTGTAGGACGGCACAAAAAATGTATCCTACAATGATTGCAGAATTCAGCTCCCCGTTTGGGGTCTCCGTCGAACCCTATCGGGGTGGTCTGAGCCATCACAGACTCTGCGGAGGTACCGGGGTGAGTCCCTTGAGCTACCAGCTGACGTAAGGCCACATTTTCTTGATGCAGTACGGTCATCTCGGCGCGTAGGGCCCTGATCTCATTCCTCAATTCTTCGGAGTCTTCCATTACAGAACCAGAGCTGGTTGTAAGGCGTCTTAATCTGTTAAGCTGTGCGTCTCTGGAGCGCTGCGTACCTGGGGTTTCAGTTGCTGGTCTCACTGGTGACGCCAGACTGGTAGTTTCCAAACCGAATGTAGATATCGCAACGCTAGGAAGCGACCCTGACCCAACCCTAATGGAACAGGGATGGATTGGAATCACCTCCCAACGCCACTGGCTCACCTCCCTGTGGATTACAGTGACGTCGGGACAGTGCAAGCACTGACAGGGAGGTGACTAGGTTGAGCTGGTGCGGTCCGGTAGAAAGCCACAACTGGAGGACGAAAGGTCTTCAGAGATGTCCAGGCACGATCCACCAAGGCAGTTGATGATCCGGAGGGCTGGCACCCAGAGCCAAAGTGACAAGAAGTTCAAGGCAAACAAGGAGGTCAGGAAGAGAGAATGGACCCAGGAACAGGGAGACCCAAAGAGAGGGAGAAGGCCAAGATGGGAATCCCCCCCCCCCTACCTCCTAAGAGCCACGAAGCCAAGGGAACTAATCCCAAAGGAATTGGACCCAGGGAAGGGAGAGGAACTGGCGGGTAGTAGGAGTAAGGCAGCCCGTAGTCGGGACAAAGAAACAGGAACCAAGGAGCAGGGACCTGATGCGAGGCACCAAGCGACGGTAAGTGGGGACAAACCGCGTTAAGACGCGAACAGTAGAGGGCTGGACGCTATTTACAGCGTCCAGCACGAAAGCGAGGCATGGACCGCTAGCGGGACAGCGCATGCGCGATGGCCGAGCGGGCACCGGAACGAGGCTTGGAACACAAGCTTGCCTGCCCGTTCCTGGTTACCCGCGGGGCTCGCGCACGCAAGCGAGCGCCGACCCGCTGCCCACAGCCACGCTTCCCAAGCTGGTAACAGGGGTAGAACCGCCACGTCCGGGAACGGATGCGGCGAGAAGGCCAGGTAAGTGTCCTAACAGTGAGTGACTATGAGAAAATATTCCACTGAGGAGTTCAGTCACACCTGATCGACTATGGGAGCAAAGCTGGCGTTGTCTGTGATGTGATGTGATCCTGAACACAGAGGTGGAATATTTTCCACTGGGTTGATAGTCACCCATGTGCTATTTTATGTTTTTAATCGGTGTCTACTAGATGAGTTGGCTGTACAGGAGGGAAGGTAAGGTGCTTTCCTCCAACACATCCTGGTTTAGTGTGGCTTGCATGTGTGAAGGCTGGAGGCAGTCTACGGCTGATATAAGAGCAGGTAGGTGTGTGATGTCACTGCAGTGAAATATGACTTTCATATTTCACTGGAGTAATATCAGAGCAAAGAGTAATGAGATTTGGGATGGTCAGTATTTAATGAATGGGTTCAATAGAAACCCATGTACAACAAGCTTGTGTTCTTTAACATTGTGGCTAGAATCAGCAACTTCAGATTTCATGATGTTCCTCGATTAGTCTTTCTAAAAATCTATTGAGCTGAGCTGGCAAATGTTTCAATTTCTCTTCACTAGCAGGTCTCGGGAAACATGGCTCTGAAGAACTGATGTTCAGGATTTCCAGGAACTGAAAGGCTGTCGAAGAAGGATGCGGACACAAGAGTGGCATTTTGGTTGGTTAAAACATTTCTTTATCAGAAAGAGAAACACTCACTATCCCTACCTGCGAATAGGGGTTTCACTGCCTCAAATTAATACAAAAGGATCTGTCAGAATGTCTGATGAAATCAAAATCCGCCATCCTGTGTCACAACCTATTTCTATCCCTTACAATACAACTAAAGAATAAGTCAACAGAAAAGTTCCTTCTCCATGAGAATGACTCCCTACTCCTGGTATTTGGGTGGTATTCCCAGAAATGTTATTTAGCAAAAAGGATGCCAGGGGGAATGGCTCCCTTCCCCTGGCGTCTATTGATCAAAAGAACTTTAAGTTTCTTCTACTTTCAGAACAAGAAAAATGACTCTCTTCTCCTGGTGTTGGTTCACTCACTCCAATATAGTTCACGCCAAAGGGAGGCGGGATGAGTCCCTTCTCCTAGTGTCTCTGGATCCAAAAAGGGCTTTGTTTCTTCAACTTTCAGAGCCAGGAGAAAGACTCCATTCTCCTGCTATTGGCAACGTCCCAAGTCCTTCTCTGGGCCTCACTGGAATTTTCCCTGGCACTGCGATGAGGATGCTTTCCCCAGATACTTAATATACTTATGTCAGGGTCCAAACACTTCTCTGGTGGTCAGTGGTCTTGTTGCTGCCACTACGATGAGGAAGTTATCCTCTGATGCTTTATGTGCTTGTATTGGGGGCCCAGACCCATCTCTAGTGGTTAGTGGGCTTATTGTTGACACTGTGACGAGGAGGTTCTCTTCGGATGCTCAATATGCTTGTGTTGGGGGGGGGGGGGGGTGTGGAAGGGCATGGTCCAAAACCCTTTTCTGGTGGTCAGTGGACTTATTGCTGTCACTGCAATGAGGAAGTTCTCCTCAGATGCTTGGTGCACCCTTCCCAATAGTTTACTACTGGGCTGGCGGAGAGCCTCTTTAGCCTGCCTCACTTCCACCCCGGTCTCTCCTCTGAATCTCTCGTACCTCCTGTGAGAAACCTGAAGGTGTCTCACCTGCTAGTCCCCAGTGATCTGACATCCAGGTGGCCAGGACGCGGCCATTGCTATTGGATCCAATTCCTGGGGGTGGACCAGTGCCGGAGGTTCACCTGGATGAGGGGTCTTCAGGGAGTGGAAGTGGGACACCAAAGGGTGAGGCGCGGTATCCCCTTTCCTGTAACACCTTTTCCCCCATCCAACCAAGTAGGATACCTAGAAGCTCATCCACCCCGACAAACATTTTCTCACAGACAGTTCATCGTGAGCGACAACGGACTAACACCAGAGCCGTATACCTGACATGTCCCAACACCCTGGTCAGGCAAATACTAATCATTACACACACCTGACTCCCATCAAACCTCCCCACATGGATAAAAGGTGGAGCACGAAAGCCCACTCTGAGCAAGGAAAACCACATGAGGAAGCAGCAGTTCCAAGATGGCGATTTAACACAAGGAGGAAGGTGGCAAGACCGGAGAGGGTTACAAGGAGGGAAATGCTCTTGACCTCTACTTTCACAGGCCTTGGAAAGTGAGAAGCCTAAGACCGGGAACTTGCACTGATCAGACACTGTGCATCAAAGGTATCCGGGGAGCTCCCTTGTTGATAACCCTGGTCAGGAGAAGCAATTGCCGTTGTGATACTGTCCTTCGCTCCTGCAAGAAAGCTGCATTGGTGAAAGCAGCTTAACCGGTGAGTCAGAGGAACTGATATAAAATCAGCTTGTGTTTGAACCAAGGTTGCAAGCGGCAACATTGTATGAAGAAATCTATAAAGGGCAGTGTTTGAAGTGCATGTGATGAGAGGCGGGAACACGTGGCAACTAATGGAGTGAATGTACTTTGAAAATACCAAATGAGATACTAGCTACAGAGTGGTCCAGTGCCACGTGGGTGCTAATTCAAAGGTTTATATAAGGTATCCAACTGAATGGCAACTGCTTTGTAAAAAAAAAGAACTTTGGATCGAAGTGGTCCTGCGATGGGTCGAGCTAAACTCTGGGCACATTCAAAAGTCTTCGATAAAGTGAACTGCAATTGGCCTGAATTGAATGTGAAGAAGGGATCCGAGCCCGGCTGAGGGGATCCGGGGTGAACCATGAGTCACCCGAGGAGGAATAATTTTGAAATCTTAAAATAAGGGGATCTGAGCCCGGCTGAGGGGGATCCAGGGAGAGACACCCAAATCATATAATTATAAGAAGAAAACAACTTTGTTTTTGTTTTGTACATCAGGCCCTCCGAATTAAGAGACTTAGATGGAAAAGAGACTTGAGCACAGAAGGCCCTGATGCTGGATTTGGAACTGTATCCTCGTGTCAATAAAGCCAGTGTGTGTGCTTGGCTCAAGTGAACTGCCTTTCCCCGTGCTGAAAACTTGGGGAAGGGAGGCCAACGGCCCGAACATCCTGACTTATCATTTTGTGGACACTTATTTCTTTTCCATGAACATTCCCCCACACTATTTGTAAATTAGCGGTAAGGATTGGCAATAGGTTTTTTAGTATAGGCCCTTTTATTTTGACTAGACTCCACTAACACTGCATTCTTTATTATTTGATAGTCTTAGCTTGCTCCCATCTTAAATTTGGGTTTAGATTGGCATTTATCACACCCCTTTGAAAGTTCTATAAACACCATTGAACTGTGGTCACTTGTGTCTCTTACTTCGATACCATGCCTTCCTTACACTCCGGATACATTCTTTGGGACTCTGGTACGCCACTGGTGCTCCCTGGAACTGGGGAACGTCTCTTCAGCTCTTGGGGGGTGGGAGGGATTACTCTCCTCTGTTTCTGCATCACTCTGGTAGTTCCACACACTACTGGTCTACTCTGCTTTCTCTTCCTGCTTTGTGCTGGGGTCTGCTCCAGCTGGACCTATGGAGAACTCCCTCAGCGCTTCGCCAGCGTCCTTCGCTCTTCACCCAGTCTGCCTATATTTGAAAATTCCACTCATGATGGTTTCCACACCTGTAGCTCTCCCGGCTGCGCTCGACCAAGTCTTCAGTCCTTCTCTTCTTCTACATTGTTGCCAGTCCCGCCTGGGTGGGTTGTCAAAGTCCTTTGATCTTAATGGATTGATCTTCATGCATCCACGGGGTAACTTCGTACCAGTACTAGCACAGTTAGTATTCTTCATGTCTTCTGTGCTCTTCTTCGTCCTGGTACTTTCTGTTGTGGCTGTTTCTCCTATACTACAGAAATACATGGATCTGCTTTCAAGAAAATGGTTTGGCATGGAGGGGGTGGGCAGGAAAGGTTGGGGTGTGACGTTGGGCAACGGACAATACCCTAGCTGATCGTCCTTATCCCTAGAGGTGGGGTCCCTCTCCATGAGGTCCTCCAGCATTATACTACTGCTAGGGGACTATTTGGTAGCGGCCACACCTCTCTAGCCTCAGGGGAAAGGTGACGATACTGTGCAAATTGTCGCAGAGCCTGGTCTTCAGCAGCAGTGCAATCTCATGACTATTGCCAAAAATATGGTAGCTCCTCCACTGAGAACGTACAAGGCAAAATAACCTATTCTAAGGGATGGTGCCAGCTCATGAGGCTCTATAATTACATTTAAACTCACACAGCCTTAACTGAGGAGAACTGTCCATATGCATATCAATCTAGTCCTGCCCAGAAGGACTGCCCAGAACCAGGAATTTGCCTCTCTACTAGTGTACCACCACCAACCACACATGCTTGTTATGCATTGTTGGTTGTCACCAGGGATTACCACAGGAACTCCACTTCAAAAGGATTGAAGGGTTAGTTGGCCTTGGAAGAATTTGAAACTGTGGCTGCAAGTTGAGCACAGATTGTCAAGGCAAGAACTTATCTCACTGCGTGGTCGTAATAAATCGATGGAAATTAACAGGGGCAACATCAGTCCAGTCCCAGTGTGTTATGAGATGGACAATTGCTTTTACTCTCAGCTTTCAGGTGCCTCAAATATTGAGAAGAGTCTATAATATAGTTGTCATGTGTCTTTTGTACTCTTCACCCATCTGTCCAGACTAGTGAGGAAGTGGAACAAGGACTTGACTGGTTATTGAGTGATGATACTGTGCATGGCCCTCGTTATCAATTGAATGCACAGGCTTCTTTAGCCATTAGCACCCTGGCAGGGGGAGCCATCAAATGGGGACACAGGCTTGAATCTGCGATTAAACCCCACGTTCGAAGGGATTGGGTCCTCCGACGTATTCCATATCTGACAGGTAATCGCCACAGCTGTGCTGCTTTGGAAGATTTTCGGCGTCTGCGTCCTGCGTCAATGATGTCAATACGCTGTCCTCGAGGCCCGCATCGAGCCGACGTCACTGGATGTTATAAGTACGACGCACGACGCCCGTAGCATCGGTTCTGTTATTTCCACGAACGTGTTCGCTTCGGAGATCTCAGCGCGCCTCGGTTCTTCTGAGTTCTATTCTTTCGGTTCTTCGAACCTGTTAATTTGTGAAGATTTCCATGATGTCTTCGTCTTCTTCTACCCCGCGTCTGGGTTTCACGAAGTGTTGGGACTGCGGTTCCAAGATGTCGCTGAAGGACCCGCACAACGCCTCCCTCTGGTGACTCGATGAGGACCACGCCACAGACGATTGTGACCAGTGTCACTCGTTAACATCGAAGGCCTTGCGGGAGCGTAAGAAGAAACTTTCTGTCGGTAAAGTGTCCAAGCCCCAGAAGCCGAAATCCACTGGGCTTTCGCTAATAATTCGAGGGGCGACTCTCTGCATCGTTGGCGTAAGTCCAGGGGGGTCTCTGTCCCGGAGTGGGTCCCGCCATTCCTCCGCCTCTTCAAAGCACTCACGGAAGCGCTGTCACCGGTCGCCTTCCTCATCCGAGGACTCCGCCCGTCGGCGGGTTGCTTGTCCCAACAAGCATTCCACTCCTGTGGAATGGGATTCATTTCGTAAGGAGATGATGGCGATTTTTCAGTCGCAGGGCTCCGTTCCGTCCGCGCCGTCAAGACGCCGGCAGGGAACGTGCTAGAGACACCATTCGCACGCCTACAGGCTCGAGCGGTCATCACGATCACTGGGCACCTTCGAGGTCCCGGTCGGACAAGGTGGATCGCTCTAGCCATGCCCGCTCCAGGTCCCAGTCCTCGACGCACTCGAGACGGTTGGAGCCTGTGAGGTCTTCGAAGAAGACTTTGGCGCTGAGGCCGTCGAAGAACTCTCTCGAGGCTCCGCCTCCGAGGAAGCTGTCGATGCCATCGGCGGCCAGGCTGTCGAAGGACACGCTCGGGGCTCTGCCCTCGAGGCCACGCTCGACATCAACGCCGATTCTGTCGACTCCTTTCGAGGAGGCTTTATCGGAGGTGCCCCAGAGACCGGTGGAAACTCTGAGAAAGGCCCTCCAGAAGTCAGTGTGGCCTGTATTTGAGCCTTTTTCTGTGCCCTCATCCAGGGATTTATTCCAGCCTCTGGATTATATCTCTGAGGTGGATGAATGGTCTGATGAAGGTATGGTTCCTGATGAGGTTCCTGACTAACTCATGTCTGGGAATAGCCAGCTAGAAGACCTGCGTCAGTCTTTGCATGACGCTAGTGGTCTGGACACTTCTCCGGAGGTGAGTTCCATAGGATTGAGCCTGGCACGCACGCTGAGTCCTCATACCGGTGCCTTATGTCGAGGGTGACAGAATACTTGGGGTGGTCTGCGCCACCAGTGGATTTTCTGCAGGATGACCTGATGGATATCCTTGACCAAGATCCACCAACTGACCTGATACTGCCATTCCATATGGCCTTGCAAAGAAGGGTGGGAGTGGCTTGGACTGCTCCGGAGAGTCTCCCGGCAGTGAGCAGGTCTTTGCTGAAGAAATACCGTCCAGCCAGTAGCGACCCCAGCTACTTGACTACGCACCCCACTCCGGAGAGTTTGGTGGTGCAGGCGGCTACGGCCCCGGCAAAACAGGCATCGTACCCTACCATCCCTCCTGATAGGGACGACAAGCGTTTTGATGGCTGGGCAAAGAAAGTGTTTTCTTCATGGGGTATGGCTTTACAGGCAGCCAACTCTGTGTGTGCCTTAGCACGTTTCACTCATACTCTGTGGAATTGTCTCTTTGGCGGCTGAACATATTCCTGAAGGGGAGGAACGGGATGGCTTTCTTGCTCTTGTTCAGGATGGTAAGGATGCCATGTGTGAATCCATTCAGTCGGATCTGGACATGGCAGATTGCATCAGCCGGTCCATGGCGGCGAGCACCGTAATGCGCAGATTTGCGTGATTGCTGAAGTCGGGGTTTGCACCTGATGTACGAGCCCGGCTTCGCAACATGCCCTTTGATGGTGGACATCTTTTTGGCAGCAAGGCTGACGAGAGCCTGGAGAGGTTGCAGACCTCCAAAGCTGCAGCAAAGTCGTTGAGCGCTGCAGTTCGCCAACCTCTGCCTTATTGTCCTAGGGGACAGCAAAGGATGGGAGGTTCCTTTCGATATTACTCATCCTTTGGTAGATCGAGAGGAGCTGCAAGTCAAAGGGGCCACCGTAGGAGTACCAGAGGTGGAAAACAAGGTACTCACGGTGCCAAGGCCGCTTGGGCAGTTGCCTCTTTACCCTCAGGCGCTGCCGCAGCCGCTTCAGCTCAGTCATGAGGCCATGTCCCATGGTTCGCCGGTTGGGGGAAGGCTGGCGCAGCATCTTGTAGAATGGCGTGCCATTACTTCAGATGTGTGGGTTCTGGAGATCATGGCCCACGGCTACTGTCTTCCTTTCCGGCAGAGGCCTCACGACAATCCACCAGGGAATCTCTTTGAAGTGTCCGGATCCGCTCCTTACACAGGAAATAAAATCCCTGCTGGAGAAAGGTGCCATAGGACGGGTGCCTGTAGCGGAGAGGAACAAGGGATGGTATTCCCCTTATTTTTTGATTTCGAAGAAAGACAGAGGATTGAGACCCATCATGGACTTGCGTGGTTTGAACAAGCTCCTCAGGAAGGACAAGTTCAAGATGGTTACTCTCTCTCTCAAGTCCTCCAGGCCCTTCAACTTCAGGACTGGTTGGTGTCCCTCGACCTCCAGGGCGCTTACTTTCATGTGCCGATTCATCCCAAGCACGAGAAGTTCCTGAGGTTCGCGGTTGGCGACTCGCACTTTCAGTTTCGGGTCCTGCTGTTCGGATTGACTTCCGCCTGAGGGTGGCAGCGTATCTCAGGGAAGGGGGGATTCACGTCTATCCCTACCTGGACGATTGGTTGATCCGAGCGTGCTCTACCGAGCAAGTTCTGGATCATCTGTCAGTCACCTGCCCCTCCCTTCACAAGCTGGGCTTCTCCCTCAACTTAAAGAAGTCCAACTTGACGCCAACTCAGCGGCTCCAGTAAATCGGAGCAGTGCTCGACACGTCCCTAGGGCAGTGTTTCTCTCCCAGGTGAGGGCTCATCACATTCGGCAGATGGTGATGGTGCACAAGTTTCAACACATGCCCAGAGTCTCCCGGCGTTTGTTCTTGAGGTTGCTCGGCCTCATTGCATCCTGTATTCTTCTGGTGCCAGAGGCCAGGTTGCAGATGAGATCTCTGCAATGGGCTCTCAAGATGCAGTGGTCAGTCTTCCGGCGGGATGTTGGACCCCGTTCAGGTGCCGCCCTCGGTCGCCCAGGACCTTCTGTGGTGGGCCGTCGAAGGAAATATGATGAAGGGGGCTCCATTTTGGCTACCCTGGCCGGAGGTGACGATCGTGACGGACGCATCCCTCACAGGATGGGGAGCTCATGCCAACGCGTTGACAGTCAGCGGTCGTTGGTCTCTGTCGAAGTCCAGACTCCATATCAATCTGTTGGAGCTGAGAGCCGACAGGCTTGCCCTGAAGGCTTTTCTGCCGACTGTGCGAGGGAAGTGTCCCAATTCTGACGGACCACACAGTGACCATGCACTACCTCAACAAATGGGGGGGTCAGGGTCACTTCCTCTGTGCAGGGAGGCGATGCAGCTCTGGTTCTGGGCCATCCAGCAGGAAAGTTCGATCTCGGCAGTTCATCTGGCCGGAGACGAAAACGAGACGGCGGACGCTCTGAGCAGGCAGAGCGCTATCTTTCACGAGTGGCAGCTGGCTCAGGAGATTCTCCTGGAGATCTTCGCCCTTTGGGGGACCCCACAAGTGGATCTCTTCGCCTCCAGTGTCAACCGGAAGTGAGAAAGGTTCTGCTCGCGGGAATTTCCTCCAAGAGGAGCCTTAGGGGACGTGTTCGTGGTGGAGTGGTCCTTCCCACTGCTGTATCCGTTTCCTCCAGTCCCCATCATCCCGCAAGTGCTGCGGAGGTTACAGAGGTTCGGTTCCCAGATGACCTTCATTGCTCCGGCATGGGCCCGGAGAACGTGGTACCCGGACCTTCTCGACTTGTCCATCTGCCCTCCACGCCGTCTTCCCTACCGAGATGATCTGCTCTCACGGGAGGGGGGGTCACGTTCTCTAACCGGGGGTCAAATCCCTCAACCTTCACGCTTGGCTCTGAAAGGTTGAGGTATAAGGATTGGGACCTACCTGAAGACGTGATGAAGGTGTTGCTTTCGGCCAGATGGCCTGCAACAAAGTCCCTGTACCGTTGCCGTTGGCGAAAGTTCTGCGACTGGTGCAGGGTTAACAATGTGGATCCTTTTTCATATGACATTCCTGTGGTTTTCTTTTTTCTTTTGTTAGCCCACAAGGGCCTGCAAGTGGGTACCATTAAAGGTTACCTGGCGGCGCTGTCCATATTTAAGCGCTCGTCTGAGGAGTGTTCTTATTCCAAATTCCTTTAATTTCTCAGTTTCTGAAAGGGCTCACTAATGTGTTTCCACCGTCACCTTTCCAGGTGCCCGGTTGGGATTTGAACCTTGTTCTAAAATTCCTAATGGGTGCTCCATTTGAACCTTTACATTCTTGTCCTTTGAGACCGTTAACCCTTAAAACTGTACTTTTAGTTGCGGTTACTTCCGCTCGCAGAGTGAGTGAGTTGCAGCCACTTTCTGTAAAGCCACCCTACAAAGTGTTTCATAAGGACAGGGTTGTCCTTGGGGTTCGTCCTTCCTTTCTTCCGAAAGTGGTGTCGGAATTTCATTTAAACCAGAAGGTCATTCTTTCGGCATTTTATCTTCCTCCGCATCCTGGTAAGGAAGAGGAGATGCTCCATAGGTTGGATCCTAGCAGAGCTTTAAGTTTCTACATTTCACGCATGTCCCGGGTCAGAGTGGACGATCAGCTCTTTATAGGTTACGCCGGAAGGCGGTTGGGACAAGCTGTTACTAAGCAGACTGGATTATCTTGGCAATTTCTGAATGTTACCGCTTGGCGGGTAAGGACCCTCGGGAGGCTTACGGGTCCCATTCTACTAATGGTATGGCTGCCACTACTGCCCTGCAGAGGGGTGTTCCTATTCGTAACATCTGTGAAGCAGCCACATGGGCTTTGGTCCATACTTTTATAAGACACTACTCACTAGATTCTCTCCATGGGCAGGATCTGGCCTTTGGCAAGGCGGTCCTTTACTCTGCAATTTAATTGGGCATTCTAAATTTCTATATTCTAAATTCTTTCCCTCCTCCATACGTTGGTACTGCTTTGGGAGTCTGTCATAGATATGGAATACGTCAGAGGACCCAATCCCCTCGAAGAACAAGTCTCTTACCTGGTAAGGTTCTTTCGATGGGATAGTCTGACGTATTCCAAATCGCTCCCTCCCTACCTGCCCCGCTACATAATTTCTTATGTGATTGTAGCTTACGTTTCCAAAAGGCTTTCTGTGGTCATACTGGCAGATGATTGTTGCCACACGTTCTGGGGAAAAAACTACAACTGAGGCTACAGGCGTCGTGCGTCCTACTTATAACATCCGGTGACGTCGGCTCGACGGAGGCCTCGAGGACAGCGTATCGACGTCATCAACGCAGGACGCAGACTCCAAAAATGTTCCAAAGCAGCACAGCTGTGGTGATTACCTGTCATAGATATGGAATACGTCGTCAGACCATCCCATCGAAAGAACGTTACCAGGTAAGAGAGTAACTTGTTCTTTCATGCCATCTGACGGCCGGCTCCCCCCGCTGCAATCTTTCCCCCACCCTCCGTCCCCTTTTTTTCTTCCACCCGCCCTACTTTGCGGCGGCCGCTCCTTCCCCTTGGCTCCTGCAAGATGTCATGGAAAGAAAGGGAAGAGGGGCTCCATATGCAGCCCTGCCTACTCTTTCCTTGCGGCCATCTTACGACAGTTTTTTCAGTCATTGAACAGGACGCGTGAAGCATCCCGTTCAATGACTGAAAATACATTTTCTTTAGCACCCTGGGGGATCACTTTGGTAGCCCGCTGTGCCAATGGCATTAAGCACCTGTTCCAAGTGCTGGAACAAGGGTAACGGCCTGGGGCCCTTGGTAATGGCCCTCGCATCGCTCGGGCGGTTAAGCTGGACTACCGGGCCATTAACCCCCAGTTACAGACCTTGGACGGGGGCTTAACGCCACAGTCAATGTCATTCCAAAGCTACCTGTTAGCTCCACTGTTGCACATCTTCTGTACATTCATACGTGATGGCTGGGGTCTGCTCATATTGGTAAGAGATCAGTTTCCCTTGGGCTACAGGAATTGGGCCAGCAGCATCAGAGGAGGGCATCAAAGAGCATCTAGGTATGATGTTGCACAAGTGACAGAGGTGTTTTTTTAAAAGTTAATTGCACAGTTCCCAGGTGCTCTGTGTACTCGTACGTTCCCAGAGGGATGGAGCAGGATTCCCTCAGAGACATTGTATTTCTTTAGGCCCGAAGCATCAGTCTTTGCCTTATGAGTTGGTATGGGACTACCTGATAAGTTGGTATGGCAGATCTGAATGTTTTTTTAAGTATAAGACTGGAACAGTATTAAGAGCCTTCAGTGCAGGACACATTGAGTATAATGAGAATGCTAACCATATCCTTTTTATTTTAGCGGAATATAAAAATGTATGCAAACTGTGGGAGTTTGCGGACTGCTGAGCACGAAAAATAAATTAATCAGCGTGGACATTATGAACACAATGTACCTTTTGAGGACCCATGGCATAAACCACTCCATAAGGGCAAGACAGTTCCTACACAGTCATTACATGTAGATTTTCCTCGTGGTCACGTTCAGTCCACTTTTGATACTCAAGATGTATGTGCAGAGGTTAAGGACCATTTTAAACTCAGGATTTATTTTGCATATTAATTGTGTGAAGGCACTGTGGACAAACACTTTCTTCATTACTTTGTTAAATGCAAGAACATAATATATTACAGGGTTGTCCTTGCGTACATATGGCTAGCTAGGATAGAACTAATGTTCTGTAGGATTGATCTGGAAAGGCGTATGGTTTATAGAGAAAGCTTAGTTGGTATTGTGTTATTTCTAAAAATCTCCATAATCTCATTTTGGCGGCATGAAGGAACTACTTGTTTAATCATATGCCGGACTGTCTGTGAAAAGATGGGTGGCAAGAAAACCTGTACACGCAGCTCCCTGTGATTGTCTACCATTGTTACAAGCATGAGCGCGTTGATTGCTGATTTTTGTGCACAATGAGCTTGTCTGTCTTTTTAGCATACTCCCCTATGTATCAGCTCAAAAACACCAATTCCTGCATAAATGGCACATTTCCAGTGTGTAATGCCTGGAGGACTTTGACTAGACTAATCGGGGCATTAGAGGAAAGGTATGGCGGATTCATTTCAGATGATGTGGGCTTTGCAAAGAATCCCATTCTAGAGCCTCAGCTTACTGTGAGAAGCCTGAGGGTGTTCTCTATCCTACTCCCATTGGATCCTCTGTGCAGGTGGCCAGGGAAAGGATCCGGACCCTGGGGGTGGAAAAGCAAGGGAAGATCACCTGTTGTGTTATGTTACTTGGCATTTATATAGCGCCTTATGTATCATTGGTATGTGTTCAATCTGGTGGGTGGACACCTAGACTGGGTTCTGGCTGCGTTCGGCCTGGGGAACGCCTAAACTAGCCGGAATGTGCTCAGCTAACTGTGTTTCATTAGGGTGATAAGGTGTTCGTGGGGTCGTGTTCGTATGAGAACAGCTGGGCCGAATGTATCATGGTACAGCTGTGTTCTAGTTGTTTGATGGTGTATAGATCAGAGTAAGCATAGTGGTGTGATGTGGTGGATATCAGAACAGATGCCTGCCTGAGACCGGGGACGTGAGCAGGACAGTGGGGACGTACATAGCAACATACATATATATAACGAGAGGATGGATAGGGTTATAAATGGGATACAGATACATAAATGGATACTGGTACACGGCATATATAGGCGATATAGATATTAGGTAGCCATCCACTCCATCTGTTGCATCCACTCTATCCGTTGCAGCCACTGCTCTGTTGCACCCACTCATCCGTTCTTTCCACTCTAGCCGTTCCATCCGTTCCATCCACTCCATCCGTTCCATCCACTCCATGGCTTCGATCCATTCCATCCTTTTCATCCATTCCATCCACTGTTCCATCCGCACCTTCGGTTCCATCCGCACCTTCGGTTCCATCCGCACCTTCGGTTCCATCCGCACCTTCTGTTCCATCCGCTCCTTCCGTTCCATCCGCTCCTTCCGTTCCATCCGCTCCTTCCGTTGCATCCGCTCAATCCATGGAGGGTCCTTGAGGATTGCGAGTGGGGAACCCTTGGGCGAGACATGGTAGCCCCTTTATTCTATTGATGACAAACCTAACCCTCCCCAACCTTTATGGGCTACTATAAACTAGCTCCGCTCATTTTTCCACCTATGACATTTGACAGTATTGGGATGAGGAAGAGACGACTAGGAGTAATGCACGCCAACATGCCAATACATCACTTTGGTACTGAGATGAGGAAGAGGGCTCAGAGGAGTACCGTTGTCAAGATCAGGCATGTCTTACTAATCCGGCTAGCTATGGTCAGGCAATTAAGGAGAAAGACTCAAACCTGCAACCCTGTTACACATGCCAGGTGTATAAAAGGGGTGTGGCCAGGACGGTGAGAGGTGAGATGCTGATGGGAGCCGTGGTGAGCCGTTCTGCAGCCGGAGAAAGACACTGAGGGCTAAAGCAGCTGAGGGTCTTTTCGAGTGTGAAGTGGGATCAAAAGCTCCATGATGCAGAGGCAAGGCGAAGGAAGGAGACCATATGAGTCATCATTCCGTCCATCAAAGGAATTGCTTGTTTTCCTGTGGCGCTGCAAGGGGCGTGAGAGTGTCTAAGGTGGCAGAGAAAGACCCCCTGGATGGAGCCTGTCAAATCTGTGGCCAATGCGACATAGAAATGGACTGCAGAATGAGCCAGTGAGTTTCCCAGATCAAGAAATCCAGTATTACTGTAAACACGAGGCTTGTAAAGTGAACTGCTATTTTTCAATGAGAGCAGAGGCTGGTACAATGGAGCAGAGCGGTCACGTGCCTTGTTAAAGAAACCAGCCCGTTTTTTCGAAAGTCTCTGAACGTTACAAATCCATCCTTTTTGAATCAATTAACATGTTGGTAAAGGGTTTGCGTGTCTTAAATCAGATGAACTCTGAATTAAGTGCAAGCCAACGCATATTGAATACCGAACAAAAAGGGAAGCTTGAGGAAAGCCAATGCATATTGAATGCCAAACTTAAGAGAAAGTTAACATTGAAGCAAACCAGTAAACTTTGAATGCTGAATGCATGTGACACAATGACGAAACCCAAATCTTGGATCTGAATATAATTAAGCAACACAACCCAGCATTAAAGCCACACAAAATTGCATTAAATCCTGAACTGCAATTGAATAATACTAAATGATTGTTGCACAAGGAATAAACCCAAACCTTGAAGCTGAATGGATTAAAGGCTAAAGGAAACCCAAATAGACCTTAAAAATTGAATACAGCGTGACAAGGCTACCATTTGAAAAAGGGTGTGTAATACATGATGACAGACCCAGGAGGAGGATAAAGCGAAACCAGAAGAGCCTAAGAGCACACCCTAACCTCAGAAACCAATTAAGGAAACCAAAGAAAGGTGACTTGGTGTACAGGTGCAGGTACCAAGGAACCTGTGTGAGACCTTGAAGTCTTGGGGAAGGGAACCCTGAGACTCTGCAGATTTGCATGTGTTGTTATGAGATCAGAGTCCCAAGACCCCCTTTTGTTTGGATTGCATTATTTGAACCTTGGCGAAAGGAAACACAGGATTGGTTCCGAACTATATTGCCTTGAACTGGAGAAAGGTAAACCACAAGATATTTTTTTCTTTTTTTCCCATGGAACTTTTTTGTGCTTGATAAAGAGGAGCTGAGAGAAAACTGTGAGCTGGAAGAAGCTCTGAACTTGAAGATAAACACAATTTCTTTTGACCTTGACATCCCTACACATTTGTTTGTTCTAGTTGTGAGGCCAAGAATAGGTTTTGGACACAGACAGACTATTAAGTTGAACTCTTTGACTCTGACTTTTCTTGGTTTAATTCCGGTAGGGAAATCCCACCTTAACATAGGGCAAGTGAGGCCTTCAATCATCCTGACATTTAAGTTAATAAATGTTTTTGTTTAAACTTTAGTGTTTTCTGTGTCTTGCTTCATGATGCCTTCAAATTACCCATAGACGTGATGTGAATAACTCTGTTGTCCTGGGAGTCACTGGTCTGCTGTGTGATTACATACATAGAGGAAGACCACGGGCTACGTGGAGAAGCGCTTAGAGGTAGTATGCTGGTGGAAAGATATTCTTTTCTCTGGTTTCTCTATCTGCACTGCCTTGACTCGCAACACAGGGCACTGCTGTCAGTTGTGTACAGATATACCAATGTCAATTCTCTATGGCAAACAAAAGATCATTTTAATGGCAATGCAACCTCCACTCGGTTTATTAATTTCTAACTTACTTAATATGGCCTAGCTTAGTTGTGTCTCTCTCCACTACTGAATCAATGGAATTTTTCTGCCTTGATGTATATTCTTCTTTGTCTAGTTTGGTTGTGTATTGTCTCTTTTTTGGTTTCTCAACTTATTTCTCCCTTGCTTGGGCAAAAGCTTCTCATGTTAAGATTCTCAGGACAGCCACATCTAATAAGGCATCTATTTTAATCATCACTGTCTCGCACACAAGGTGGATGCATTTGAGTCCAGCCTTTTAAGGAATCATTGCCCTACCAATAATCAATGCCTTAATCTCATGAAATGTTACTGCCAAGAGTTTTTAAAAAAGTGCTGTGAGCACTGGCCTGTTATGTTCGGTAACTGCTTTATTTGATGCCCTTTACTACGCTGAGTTTACCCATCCTACGCAAGACATTGTTTGCTGAGATTTGAAGCTATCGCGCGGCCACTAAAGATTCCAGGGATTCTAGCTCTGTGATAAAGCTTACCAATGCTAGTTCAGAAAAAATCCAACATAATCATTCACTTTGTCTTAGTTCATGGGCAATCATGGCTCAAGAACTTGGTCTCACATAACCTACATTCAAGGCAGCTGTCCTCTACATACCAAGATGTTGTGGGTTTAATGCGGGGTACATCTGTAACACTCGTTTTGACTCTTGTCATGTTCCTCTGATGAATTTTGTTAATTGTCTGCTTGTCACAAACTACAAATGCCAAACAATTCTTGGATATTTTGGAAAGGCTTGTCCTATACCTGGTACTTGTCATGGTCCCTCTGGCCTTGGTATGCAGCCTGAATTGTATGACTTTGTAGTGCTCATTCATGTAATTATTTTCCATTGGGATACTGTTTTTTTCTGCTTAATGTCTCACTCTACTCTACTCCATTTATTTGTAAGTATTTTAGGATATTGCATTAGATGTATTTCTAGGTACTTGAGCATTACCTCCTTGCAAAAATTCCGGACACAATCAATTGTTTCCTAGCTGGATAATGCTTCTTCTCTTGTGTTATCAACATATCCTGCAACAAGCACGTCATATGAATGTATTTTCAGATCACACTAGCATGAATGTTAGACTGGTTTGCTTTTAGATCTTTCAAAAACCTTTTCTGCTTAAAGAATTGGTGTGTTTCTAATATGAGACTTCTGATCGATGTTTCACAATATTATATTTTCCATTTTTGTTTTCACCAGTTTATACACAGATTAAGCTGCCCGCATTGCAGCAGGAATCTTTCTGCTGCTCTAAAATGGTTAATATGTGAATTGCTCATTAAAAACAGTTTCACACTGTTTCACTTGATTACATGAGCATTTTCTTCATGTAAGAACATTGTCTTGATAATTTTATTTGATTTAAAAAAATGGATTTGCTCTTCAAAAGCTAGGAGTTTTATAACCTTTGTTTTCCAGCAGTTTGTTGAATTGTTTTTTTATTTTTATGTTACAAGGTTTTATTTTGACCAATTTTGGCATGTGTGCGCCAATGTTAACGTATATACATGAGATTTTCCTCAAACAATCTGTTCCTCAATACAAGCTTATTCGTTTTCCCTTTTTTTAAATGTGCTCTTTGTCTACTGTGAAAATCCCAAGGGCTTTTCCCATCTTACTTCCCTAGAATCTCCCACATAAGTGGCCAGGGAACGGCCGTGGCTCTTGACTCTCGACCCTGGGGGTGGACAAGCGAGGGAGGATCACCTGGGTCGGTGGTCCTCGGGGAGTGGGGGGAAAGAGACACCCAATGGCGAGACATGGTATCACCCTTTTCCAACTACCCTTGAAATCACCGTCCCTACATTTTTTATGGGAAACTACATCTGCCAGAATTCCTCCCCACTCCACCTTCCCAAAATGACTGAGATGAGAAAGAGGAGGAATAACAAGATGAGGATTACCTCCTATTTTGTATCCGAGCCATCTCACACTAAGGAGGTCAGGCAGGCAGAATCGGGCATGTGATCTCAATCACACAAACCTGAGACTTGTTAATGCTTGGCAGAGTGATGAAAGGTGACAGGCACAAGAACACACGGAGCGAGGCTGGGTGCTGAGAGAAGCAGTTCCATTGGAGTCAAAGGAGCAAGGTGCTGTCAAGCAGGAAGGCCAACGGACTGCGTGAGAACATTTGCAAGTGGCCGAAACCCTGGTGGGAGTCCCGTGTTTGCAGACGGCTGTGAGTGACTCGAACGCAGCGGCATGTGTACCCGAGAAGCATGCCTTGCAGGTGCTCCAGGACAGCCGGCTCCCCTCCAGAGCACAATGCAAGTTTGTGGAGGAAACACAAGGCTGTGGGCGACTGCCTTGGAAGAAAGCAGGAAGGAGTCGCTGAAGAAAGCCCCCCACCCCTAAGTACATGACCAGAGAGTGATTTGAAGGCTGGCTTGTGTTAGAAGTAAGCGAGGGAGCTGCGTTAACGAAAGGTTGCGATAGAACTGCAGAATGCTTAATGAAACAGAACTAATATTGTGAGACGAGAAAGGATACAGATTAACAGAGGAGTTTGCGAGGAATCATCAGCCGTTCGAAAGACTCTTTAAGTCTGCATAAAAGTAACACTCCGTGCAAAAGGGAATGCAAGATTTGGGAAGCAGTTGAGAACCGCCATTAAGCAAAGCAAATGCAGGAAAAGAACCTGCAACCTAGGAAGCTGAAGTTTTTTGGAAGATTGAAAGTAAACAGTTGATAAGGATTGTGACGGGGCCAAGCGGGCAAAGTAAGAAAACTTGATGAGAGCATCACAAACCTTTTGAAATTGAGAACTCCATTCTAATGGGATGACTGAGTGGTCATGCAAATGTCTGAGTCAAATCCTTGCAGTTTCGAAAGTCTTCGATAGTAATAGCCCAAGGAACAAGGAGTTGAAACAAGAGAATTAAGACTCTAGGAAGGGAACCCTAAAGTGAAAGGAAAAGGCAGGCTCGAGCCTGGCATAAGGAAGCCTGTAATTAACTTTTGGTGAATGGGAAGTGCATATTTAAATATTGTGAAATGAAGGTGAACATTGTGCTGTGGTGAAAGAAAAGGGAACATTGAAACAGGTTTGAGTCCGGCAGAGGAAGGCCTGTGTAGGACGATGGTCCTATGGTTGTTTCAGAACTGAACTGGATGTGCAAAACGAGACCTAGAGAGCTTAAAGGAGCTGTTGAACTTTGCAGGTGTCCCAGTAAGATGAACTGTGCCCGTCACCTATCCATCCGAACTCTCTAAACCCTGTGCTAGTAAACGTGGGGAAGGGAACTGCTATACAAGCCATTCTACACTTCTTTTGATAACACTCTTTATTTCTTTATTTCCCCTGTACACATGTGCTGTTAGAGAAAGAGGGCTGGTTAGGTTTCTTCAGTATAGGCCTTTATAATTTGACTTGGACTGACGAGGACTGTTTTTATGTTTCATGGTCGAGGCTACTCCCATGTTGGATTTAGGATTAGCTAGGAATTACTCCAACCCTGCTGATTTTTCTAAATAAAGGTTTTTGAAATTTGCATCGGTTGTCATGTATACCTTCTGTTAATACCATATCCTCTATACACTATTTTGTTTGCATTTTCTTTAATGTTCCTTTCAAAATAAAAAATAGGGTGATTTTATTCTTTGAAATGTCTTGAGTTGCTAGGTAGTCACATGATGTCCCCCCGTCCAAATACTCAGTGAAGATAATGCTTTTAACATGAACTAGCACAGTCCCAACATTATTTTGATAAGTGCGTTCACCTTTTTTTAAATGAAGGTTTCCATAGAACCATTATAAGAGACAATAGCTACTAGTGTAACACTGAAAGTGCGGACGCTGTAAAATGTGATGCATGCTTTGAGCTGATGCAACAGAAAATAAGTGACATTGAAACAACCCAAAGTAAAATCAACCCTCTCCTTACTCTGCCATAACCTCATTTTGTCAGGTAAAGAATGCGTTGGTGGCCCGGCAGTGAACATGAGGAGTCACAGTAGTATCACAAATGCTAAACCAGGAGAATCTCAAAGTTTAATAAAGAAAGACCTTCCGATCTGCTTGAGGGCAGTGACCTGATGTTCATGGGCAAGACAGACCTCCAGGAAGTCCATAGCCAGGTCTGGTACAATAAGTCCTCTTGCAGTACCTGGGAGATGGAGAGGAAATCATTAAAGGAGTTACCATCATTTAAAAAAAAGAGCACTTTTGCAAGGAAATGATATTATTCTTGGACTTTGTGAGACCCAAGCAAGACAGAAGGGATAGGTCGAGCATCAGGGACAGCTGTTAAACTTGGCAATGCCGATTTCTGTATGCTCCTATGCTCCCTGCAACCCTTTCCCCAAGGGATGAAATCTCCTTTCATGTGCCTGAAACAGCTCCGGCTATTCCTGACAGTCTCAGAACTGAGACTTTTGGCACCTGAGCATGAACACATTTTCACCACGCCATCCTTCTACCCGGGACTCTGCCTTATCTGCCAACTATTTTTACAGTAAGACTTAAG
This sequence comes from Ambystoma mexicanum, assembly GCF_040938575.1. Lineage (NCBI taxonomy): Eukaryota > Metazoa > Chordata > Amphibia > Caudata > Ambystomatidae > Ambystoma > Ambystoma mexicanum. The sequence continues at coordinate 201,633,054 of NC_090940.1, forward strand.
TGAATTATGCTCGAGGATGTGCTATTAGACAAAGTATGGCGCAAACCTAGCATTTGACTTTCTGTTTTGTGGATGTATTGGTATGATGTGCAATGCTTTTTAAGGAAAAATTAGTAATGACATTCATCCTTGCTTGCCCCATCCCTCTTCCAAAAACAAGCCTGGGTTAAACCATTCTTGATTTGTTACCGTCGGTAATCCCAGAAAACATGACAAATCTTGTATGTGCCTTCAGGAACCTGTTCTATTAGCAAACTCATGTAACATGGAATGGGCCTAGAGAACTGGTGGTTCGCTATGTTTAAGTTCAAACTGAATTTGGGATAACTTTTTTTTTGTTTCTCCCTTTCCCACAATAAACTCTTGTGGTGTACTTATATTTCACAGCTAAATGAGTGAACAATCCTAGTATCCTTTAAAATGTGTTAAAGCTATAACAATGTTCTAGAACATTTTCATAACGGTTTACAAAAATGTTTTCTTGCAAAAGTAGTAAAAACTCCTATCATGAGTTTTCAGTTTTTGTTGCATGATACCGTGCAATTTCAGTAAACCTATACTTGAATTCAAGATAATTTAGCAATTTCTTGAAGTGCAAATTATTAATTGCACTGATTTTCATGGGGTAAAATGAAATTTGCGCACTCTTAATCTAGGGAGAGAATCGCCCCTTATGGAACCCTTTTAATCTAAAAAACTGCATCGTTGTCATTACCTGCACCTGTAACAATAGATATTTAAAATTCCGTTTTAACTGATTAAATTATTGAAATATTAAGGGATCATATAATTGCCCAAAATATAGGATATAAGCTCGAGAACACATTTTGGTATAGTTATATTTTTAAATGTCTGGCCTTGCAGTTCTTTGGTTAAAAATCACAGAAAAGCTGTATGCCCGCATCATTTGAGTGTACATGGCAGACTTCTTGTTAATTGGAATTCACCATACTTGCCCCTGCCGCCCAATCATTTCATTGAATGTATGTAATTGCAGTGTAAGGCTGCATGGCTAGGTAAGTAAGGATAATATATCATTAGATCTGGCCATAGCAGGCATACCTCGAAGAATACCTAGATACTGCAAAAAAAAAGCCCATTTGCAAAGTTACAGGCGGGGACTGGCAACACCTGTTTCCTGATTTACCAGCTGTATCTCCATCCCATTCCCGTCCAAATGAGCAAAGCTATGATTCTCTGCTTTGCCACTGGTTTTAATACATAGGACCAGCGGCAAAGCTTGAAAAAAACAGTAGCTGAAGCATCCACATGGAGTCCTCCAAGGCAAGATCATGGCAGATGTTTCCAATTGAATTAACTATTCCTGATCTTATCCAACTGAAGGACTTTGCCCAGATGGTGGCATGCAGGGCACTGATCAGGAATCTAGAACCGAAGATGATGAGCGTTGAAGGAAAACCTCCCTGAACCATTATTGGTGGTGTCCATTTGGAAAGAAGCCAAATTATTTTGATTGAGATTCTTAAAAAGTAGGTTATTCGAAAATGATTAGTCTGCGGGTCCCTTTGATTTCTTAACCAGTTAAAATTCTAAATAGTTGTCACATTTGTGAAATGGAAATAAATGGATACATAACTACATTGTCGCTGTTAGTGCCGAGAGATTAACACCACATGTTCCGTTAATGCAGCAATCTTGCCACTCATTTTAGTTCTCACTGTTTTTTCAGGTTGTATTAGTGCTCATATTCAGCCGGTAATGTTTGCTTGGTATCCAGTCATAATTTCGAATACAATATATTCGAAAGTAAAAATGTCGAAAATATTTAGTCGAAAAACAAAAATGTCGAAAAACAAAAATGTCGACTTTTTTTCGACTTTTTTCGATTTTATGTGTTAATAATAAATATTTTATTAAACTTTTTTTTAAAAATAATTAAAGGTATTTCCATGGGGGGTGGGGGTGATGGGGAGGATGGGGGGGGGGTTGGGGATAGGGGTTTGGGATGGTTTTTTAAATAATTAATTAATTATTTAATATTATATTAAAGATTTTTTTAAAATAATTAAAGGTATATCAATGGGGGGTGGGGGGGATGGGGAGGAGGGGGGGGGGTTGGGGTAGGGGTTTGGGATGGGGGGGTTGGGGGGGACCCCCCCATAATAAATGTTACTATCTGGGTAAAAAAAAAAAAAAGAGTGTTTTGGGTTTTCAATTTTTTTTTCGACATTTTTTTTTCGAAATTATGACTTTTCCTATTATATGTATGTGTTTTCGACTTTTTTACATTCGACATTTTTTTTTCGACATTTTTGCTATTCGACATTATGTTTTCGACTTTTTGTCTATAAACCGTTTGCTTATGCCACTTGCGGGATGCTATGGAGATGGAATGGTGGCAACCTTCAGGAGAGGAAATACATTTAGTTGTCTTCATTCACTCTACCCCTCCTCCCCCGCACCCCCTCCAATCGATTTCTGTTCTTCCCAAAAATGTTCACAAGCACCCCAAACCTTGTGTGCTGAGGTGGTCCACTGCACGTGCTAAGACGTTTTAAAATGATGGCTAGCCTATGCCCTTGACATCGTGTCGGGACTTTAAAGTTCTCTGTATCGTCCCTACTTTTCAAGGTTAGCAAATTACAACAGAAACTCATAAGGATATTAATAGCGGTGCAGGTCATGTTTTCATTCATGCCTTGATGTTTAAAACTTTTCAAACAACTGCAGGCCAGGGTTGTTGTTCTGTACCACACAAAGCTGTAGGCGGTTGCCAACTCTTGTGTTTGTACTGTCTCGCCAAATGATGTTGTAACGCCTCAAGCAGTTGGCACCAGTGCACACCACGTGGGGTAGGAACGGTGTCGGTGAAGAATATCGGCTCTCGAACAACTTGAGATTGCAAAATGTCCATCGGTTATTTGGTGTGTTGATTATCTACGCAGTACAGAAAAACACTTTTCAAAATGCGCCAGCAAAAAGCCCTAGCTTTGTACACATGCCTGCAAGCACGCTTCGACTCAAGCGGCCAAGTGCATACCTCGGCCTGTGTCTCCAATCCGCAGTGCCGTGTAAAGACTGCGGGGCGAGCTTTTCTCGATGATGGGCAGTGAAACGGTGCCTACATACATGCCCAAAACGTGTACACGTGCTTTTTACACCACCAAATTCTGACAGGTTTGGAAGGAGGATCTGGGATTTAGCTTGTCATTTCCGATTCCGCGATCCCCCCCCCCCCCCCCGCTCTGCATGTACATTTGATTGGGGGGGGGGGGGGAGGTGCATTGCGGTGGATATGTATGATGGAAACTGCCTCCTATTTCCACCTTCGAAAAGTTGGCGGGTGCCACAGAAATCCACGTAAATGCGCTCCGCCGTAGCTGGGGCCATTTACGATTCATTCTGTTAATGGGGTAATCTATTGTGGATACCCAGGGCGGGCCAGATTAGAGGTTTGATTTACGCCAGTTTTGAAAACGAATCAAAGTAGCACGGGGAGGGTGGTGGTTGTTATATCCGCCCTACGTCCCGCAGCGCGGTGACGTAGGGCCGCTTAATAAAAGCCGCGCCCCCGACAGTGGGAGGCAGTTCCGGGCAAACCCAGCACAGCGTGTGGGTGTCTCTTTTGTCTGCGCTACTGCCGATGCCGCGCCCCAGGCCACGCGGCCTCCTGGACCGGTGCCAGCCCCACGTGCGGGGCCTCCAGAGCACCGGCTTATAACAATGGCGACAAAGAAGTGAGCGAGCAACCACGCGCTCTACATCACCTCACACGCGGACGCCCCACGGACGTCCCGCACACATTTTTGGACACCCGGTGGGGGGCCACCGAGACCACGTGACCCCCACGCCAAAAAAAAAAATAAAATTTTTTCTCTCGTTCATTCCCTATCCAAAAGGGGCCGAGAATTTTTTTTTCTCTCTTCGTTTGCTTTTCCTCCTGCATGGCGCACATGCTACAAGGCGCCCATCGGTCGGCGCACAAGTGCCAGTGGGCACATTCACCGCGAAAGAACACTCCTCAATGCAATGTGCGGACGAACTCATGAGGCAGGACAACATCAGGCCAGCACGACAGCATAATCAACAAACCGAGGGTACGTGACACCATGGCGGCTGGGTCATCAACTCCTGGACCTTCCACGCCGTCCAGGATCGCGGCAAACCTGTCGATGGCGTCGCCACCACCCCGCACGCTGGGCAGTTCGTCGACGTTGGTTCAACCCTTCGACCCATTCACCGACCCATCGTCCAGTGGACCCAGATGGCAGTTATGGCTACAAAAGTTCGAGATGGCCATGGAATGCAAGGACATCACGTCATCCAGAAAGATGAAAGCTCATCTGCTCCTCAGTGTGGGCGACGAGGTGCTACGCATCTTCAACTCCCTGAATGTTGATGATGGCCAAGACGCGTACCTGAGTGCGAAGGACGCCTTAACGGCACATTTCCTCCCGCAACTAAATCCAGACTATGAGACTTTCATTTTTTGCACGACTATCCAGGCCACTGATGAGACTCTAGACGCCTACCACACGAGGCTGAGGAAACCGGCCATGTCGTGTGAGTTCACGAACACTGAGAGGGAGATCAGACGACAAATCATAAATGGCATACATTCGGAGAAGCTGAGGCGTCTCGTACTCAGTGAGAAAGGCATCCCTCTACAACGCATCCTGGAACTGGGTCGACGGAGGGAGCTTGCCCACTCCAGGGCCGCCAACATGGAAGCGACACTACAGAAACTGCAGCCGTCCCTCAACAGCGATGGTCGCCCAGATCTCCGACAGACCATTTACGAGAGGTGAAAGCGGCGGCAACCACACCCAGAACAGGTGGCAACCTCGAGTACCAGGACCCACGGAATGTGGGTGGTGTGGTGGTCAAAGACACGGAAGGCGAAACTGCCCGGCGCAAGGCACCACGTGCGGAGCGTGCGGCAGGAAGGATCACTACGCGAAAGTGTGCAGATCAGCGAACACGCCACTGCAGCCCCCACAAGGCACTCGGGATAAGGGGTCCCAGAAAAAAAAGAAGCAAGCCAGCGCAAGGAGGGTCGCAGTAGTCAACTCCTCGACGGAAGAGGAAGGGGATGATCTCTCAGCCCTACGGCAAACGGCAGGCATGGAGAGCGAAGGAAAGGGCCGAAAGGTATACCTGGTATCCGCACTGAATCAGGGGCCAGTACCGCCGAAAAGAACCGCCAGGCGACGAAAATGCACGGTCTCCATCTAAGGCCAGTACGTACAGATGACCATTGATACGGGAGCCTCGGTAAACGTCATGCCAACCAGTGTCTTCCAAACTCTTACACCACCACCTGAGCTCAAATCTACAGACACTCGTCTATTTGCCTACGGCAGCCGGAGACCCCTGCCAGTCATCGGGAGGTTCCGCACCACGCTTGAACATGGCGAACAGAAGGTGTGGTCAAAGATATATGTCGTGAAGGCGGGGATCGAAAGCCTACTGAGCGGAAATGCGGCTGAAGACTTGGGCGTGGTCAAATTCATCTGCCACATTGACTACACAGCCGAAGTCGAGAACTTTCTCAGGCAACACCCCAAGCTACAGAAGGGGATAGGCTGTCTCAAGGGAAAGACTATCAAACTACACATTGATCAATCAGTGCAACCACGTGCGGTGAGACACCGGAGGACACCGTTCCACATGAGGGAACAGGTAGAGAAAGAGTTAGTCACTGGAAGCTGCCGGAATCATTGAAGAAGTCACAGGACCAACGCCGTGGGTCTCCCCGATGGTGGTCACTAGGAAGCCCAAACAGCCCGGAAAAGTCCGGATCTGTATTGACATGCGCTTGCCCAATGCGGCCATAAAAAGGGAACGACACATAACACCAACAATCGATGAAATCATCACCGACCTCACTGGGTCATGTGTGTTCTCGAAGGTAGACTTAAAAGCGGGGTACCACCAACTTAAGCTCCACAGAGAGTCGCGCTATATTACCACTTTCTCAACCCACCTAGGTCTGAGGAGGTACAAGCGCCTGAGTTTCGGCATCTCCTCGGCCGCGGAAGTCTTTCAACAGACCATCCAGGAGGTCATCAGAGGCATACCAGGGGTATTGAACGTGAGCGATGATATCCTAATACATGCACCTGACACCAAGGAACACATCACGAGACTGAAGACACTCCTGGGCAGGTTGGAAGAAGCCGGACTCACAATCCATCGAGAGAAGTGCGAGTTCCTAAAATCGGAAATAACCTTCTTTGGGTACAAGTTTGACCGCACTGGCATCTCACCTGATCTCCAAAAAGTGGCGGACATCCAAGCTGCTAGTCCCCCAGCGACCCCCACCGAAGTACGCAGTTTTCTGGGAATGGCCACCTACTGTGGCAGATTCATTCGAAACCTAGCAACCCTATCTGAACCGCTACGGGAACTTACAAAGGTCAGCACCAAGTGGGTCTGGGGGCAGGAATGCCAGGAAGCTTTCGAGAGCATTAAAGACTCCCTGTCGACTGATACCAAGATGGCCTACTACGACACGGACCTACCGACAGAACTATTTGTGGATGCCAGCCCAGTAGGACTTGGAGCAATCCTGATGCAAGTCACGAAAGAGCGCGAAAAAAGACAGATCGCATATGCATCCAGGGCACTCACAGCTACGGAACAAAGGTACTCCCACATAGAGAAGGAGGCCATTGCCGTACTATGGGGGTGTCGACACTTCCACATGTACCTGTATGGGCGCAAGTTCACGGCAATCACTGACCACAAGCCCCTACTACCAATTTTCACCGGGTCATCGGCGCACCCACCAGCCAGAATCACCAAGTGGCTGCTACACCTCCAGCAATATGATTTCGAACTCGTCTATCAGCCGGGCAGTAGCAACCCGGCGGACTTCCTTTCGAGACACCCACGTCCAGCCACTCAGCAGGAAGTTCTGATCGCCGAAGAAACGGAGGAACACATTTGTCAAGTGGTTCGCACCATGAGGCCCAAAGCGGTAAACATTGAGGACATTGCAACAGAAACCCTAAATGACCCCTGTTGCGACCTGGTAAAAGATGCCATCATGTCAGGCAACTGGAAGGAATTCATGACGCACACCCGCAACAGAACCGAGGGGGCAAGGGAGTTCCTGGCCGGCATGTTCACGGTTCGACAAGACCTCTCAATCACCGAAGGAGGGCTCCTGCTGAGGGGAGATCGTATCATCATACCCCCAAATTTGCAAGACAGGATAGTAGCCCTAGCGCATGAGGGACACCAGGGTCTCGCAAGAACAAAGGCCCGGGTCAGACACAGGGTGTGGTTCCCGCACATCGATGATCGGGTCGAAGGCTTAGTGAACACCTGTTTACCCTGCCAAATAACGGGTGGGCCCCCAGATCCAGAACCGATTCTGTCGGCCGAGCGCGGCCGGGCACGATGGGAAGCGATCAGTATTGATTTTTGCAAAATCAGAGAGGGTCTACATCTACTGGTGGCAATCGACGATCACTCACGCTATCCAGAGGTCAAGATACTGGAGTCCACCGCCGCGGAAGTGGTCATCCCGGTGATAGAAAAGATGTTTGCCACTCATGGTCTGCCCACAACCATTAAGAGTGACAATGGACCCCCGTTCACAGGGGAAGAGTTCAAGCAATATTTACAGGAATTGGGCATCAAATACCACCACATCATGCCGAGGTGGCCACAAGCCAATGGGGACGTCCAGCGGTTTATGAGCACCATCAATAAGGTGCTCCGAGTGTCAAGGGCAAACGCCAGCCCGTGGAAGGTCGACCTATACCGCTTCCTGCGGAACTATCGGGTCACCCCACACAGCACCACGGGCATACCACCTGCTGACCTCATGTTTGGAACCATCATCAAATCGTCGATTCCCCATCACCCAAGCAGGACCCCCGATGACGTCGACAATGCCCGCATGGAGATGAGGAGAACACGTGCCAATGCTCACATGAGTGCCAAACGAAGAGCAAGGCCGTCCGACCATCGGGTGGGTGACCAAGTCATCATGTTACGAAACCCCACGAAGTCCAAGCTAGACACCAGGTACGAGGAACTGCCATGGACTGTCAGCAACCGGCGCGGGACCATGATAACAGTGACCCGGGGGCGTCGGAAAGTGACAAGGAATGCCTCCTGGTTCAAGCCCGTGCCCTGCACTCTCTGGACGGACTGCGAGGGCCCTCAAGACGACGACAACTTACAACAAGACAGCGAAGAGCTGGCGCAAGACCCAGAGGAAGAAGCCGCATGGGACCGCAGCTGGCAACCAGAGAGCCTGGCCGGCAGTGGGGACGCCTGCAGTGAAGGTGAGCAGATTCACGAGCCGAGCGGGGACAGCCCCCAGGTGAAGCGGTATAGTCTGAGAGCCAACACAAGGCCGCCCGCGAGGCTGAATGACTATGTATGCTGAGCAGACACCGTCGCCAAGCATCCCACACAAGGGGGAGCTGGTACAGTGTGAAAAGAGAACTGTGTCAGGCGTTTGAAGTTGAGTATGTTGATTGTGTTATTGTTAAGTTTATTTGAAATAAAGGAGGAATGTTATATCCGCCCTACGTCCCGCAGCGCGGTGACGTAGGGCCGCTTAATAAAAGCCCCGCCCCCGACAGTGGGAGGCAGTTCCGGGCAAACCCAGCACAGCGTGTGGGTGTCTCTTTTGTCTGCGCTACTGCCGATGCCGCGCCCCAGGCCACGCGGCCTCCTGGACCGGTGCCAGCCCCACGTGCGGGGCCTCCAGAGCACCGGCTTATAACAGTGGTGGTGGGGGGGGGGTACTGCTTGCTCGGAAGTGCTCCTGTAAGTGAATCACTTGGTGCTAATTATGGAAACCTAAAACATCACTGCCTTGGTGTCTTCTAGTGTTATTGCAGCTGTACTCGTGCATTGCACTCATGCAGCGCCCATTATTGCAGGGCAAACAATAATCGGCACACACACCCCTTGTGTGAAATGTTTTGTATATGCTGGTGTCGGCCTCCAGCCGTTACACACTCACACAATCACACGCACCCATGCATGCAAGGACGACACGCCGGAGACGTGTGATGGCTCCGGTCTCCGGCGCGAACTGCCGGGCACCGCCTTTATTAAACTGATGCGCATGCGTGAGCCCCGTGGCTGCCCGCGCATGCGTACTTGGTGTACGCAGTACACAACATCCCTCCTTTTCCCCGGAAATAAACAATTAACACTTCATTGCAGAAACACTAACAATTAACAACGGACTGCAGAAGTACAACCTGGTTCCTTCTTCGGATTTGCAACAACACCTTTCCCACCTATGGTGCAGGGTCCATGATGAAGTCTCTGAACCTCTGGGGAAGTCGTCGTCCGGCCCTGCTCGGGTACCGGGGTGCCCCGTCACTAGGGGCCTCCGATGTCTTGTGATCTGCAGTTGGGGTTGCTTCTTCCACCCTTGTCTCTTCCCCTTGTTCCGGGACTTGTTCGGCTGTTTCCTCGTCACTCGCGGCCTTGATGCGCTTGAAAAACGACACGTTTCTGGTGACAGTTCCTCTGGCATTGGCGGCGGTGACCATTGTACCTTTCATTGTTACTCCCAGTGGTTGGGTCTCATACGTTGTCGACAGCTTCCCTTCTGCTCTTCTATTTCGTACCAACACGGTATCCCCGACCGCGATCTGTTTTTCTGGCAGTCTCCTCCGCGCTGTTTCATTTTCATTCCTCCATGACCTTTCTAGTTGTACTTGGTCATTGTCAATCACTCCCGGTTGTCTCCCCTCTGAATCCGGTATGAGTCCCCTTGGGATCCTCTTGAAAAGTGCCTCAGCCAGTGCTATTCCAGTTGATCGATGCGGTGTTGTGCGATACTCCCGGAGTAATTCGACCAAATTCCGTCGGAGGTCTTCCCCACCATTTTTGGATATGCGAAACACCTTGTTTAGTGTCCGCATGAAGCGCTCCACTTCTCCATTGGCTCTTGGCCAAAGTGGGGTGACCTTTCGGTGTTTTATGCCTCTCTTCGCAGTATCGAGCAAATGATTGTCCTTGGAAAGGTGACCCGTTGTCCGAACATAACTCAAGGGGAAAACCATGGGTAGCAAATATCTTGTCCAAGGCCAGGGTGGTGTGATCGGTGGCCTGGGACTCGACCAGTTCCACCTCTGGATATCGGGACCATTGGTCACTCACTGCTAGGAAGTGTAGTCCTCTTCCGGTTGAGCCAAAGTCGGCATGTACTGTCCCCCCAGGGTGAATCGCTCCTTGCCATGGACTGAATCGGGGGTCCCTTCTCGGCCGGGCTCGTTGCTTGACACGGGATGCAGGCCCTTACATACTCTTCCACTTTCTTTTCCAATTCAGGGAACCACACTTTGAGTCTGAGACGTGCCTTCATTCTGGTCATCCCTTGGTGTCCGTTGTGCGCCAACTGAAGGACCTTCGGCACGAGTGACCTGGGGATCACAATCCGGTGCCCTCTCAGCAGGAGACCATCGGCAGTCACGGACAGCTCGTGTCGTGCGCCCCAGAGCAATTGCAGGTCCCTTTGCGTTTCTTCGGGCATTATTCAGAAGGAGTTCCCGCCATGCTCCTGTGGCTACCGCCCCCTTTACTCTCAGAAACGCCTCGTCCGAGTTAGATCCGCTGGCAATTTCCTGTCTTGTCAGGGCAATGGGAAGCGCCGACTCGACAACCATGTGAATGGTGTCCGTACAGTTTGCAACCTCCGTAGTGTCTCTGGGTCTTCCTGTGCCGGGGTGGTGAGACAAATAGTCTGCAGGGTTGTGCGTGCCTGGGCGGTATACCAGTTTCACCCTGTACTCCATGAGGGATAGCATCCACCTCTCTATCCGAGGTGGCGGTTTGGACGAAGCGCCAGCCAGGATGGGCAGTAGGGGTTTGTGGTCCGTTACCACAACAACTGGTTTCCCCAGAATATATAATCTAAAATGTTTACAGCCCCATAGTATTGCGAGGGCTTCGCGTTCAATTTGGGAATATCTTCTCTCTGTGTCTGTCAGAGCCTTGCTGGCGTATGCAACGGGTCGCATGGATCCCTGTTGATCCGCCTGCACGAGAACCGCCCCAAGTCCCACTGGACTTGCGTCCATTATGATTTCGGACTCCCGGGCTGGGTTGAAATACGCCATGGTGTCTTGTTCAGACAGGGCGTCCTTGATGGCCGTGAATGCTCTCTGTTCCTTGCCAGTCCACGTCCATGCCACTTCGTTCCTCGTGAGTGCTCTCAGGGGTTCGGAGAGAGATGCTAAGTCTCGAATAAACCGCCCACAGTAGTTCACCAACCCTAAGAAACTGCGGACTTCTGCCGGGGACGTGGGAGGTGACGCTTCTCGAATGTCTCTCACCTTCTCAGGGTCAGGGGATATGCCTCCCGCATGGAAGACAAATCCAAAAAATTCCAGGCTGTCCTTCAGGAATTCGCACTTTTCTTGGTGCAGCGTCAGGCCAAGGTTGTGGAGCCTTTGAAAAGTGTTTTCCAGGCGCTTGATGTGCTCCGCTTCAGATTTGGCAAAGACTAGGATGTCGTCTGACATGTTTATTACTCCTTTTAGTCCGGACAGAGCCCCCCTGATGGCATTTTGGAACACTTCTGCCGCCGAGGAAATTCCAAAACTGAGCCTTTTATATTGGTACAGTCCTTCGTGTGTAGTAAAGGTTGTAATATATCTAGACTATGGGTGGAGCTCCAACTGGTGATAACCCGCTCTCAGGTCTAGTTTCGAAAAGAATTTCGCACCCTGAAGTTCACCAACGATGTCGTCCAGAGTGGGAGTAAGATGACGTTCTCTTTTTATGGCTAGATTTGGAAGTCTCATGTCCACACAAATGCGTACAGCCCCAGGCTGTTTGGGCTTTGGAGCCACTACAATGGGAGAGACCCACGGGGTGGGCCCTTTCACCTTTTCAATGATATGTCGTTCCACCAGGTCTTGTAGCTCCTTTTCCACCTGAGCCCTCAGATGAAACGGTATGCGACGATGTTTCAGCGCTGTTGGTCTGACTGACTCGTCAATGTGGAGCCTTATTGGCTCCGCCTTCAGTTTCCCTATGCCCCTGAAGAGCTTCTTGAAGCGTGTCAGCAGGCTGTCCAGATCTGTGTGATATACAGCAAACGTGAAATGAACCAGGTCGAGTGCTTCAGATGCTGTGCTGCTTAAAAGAGAGTGCGGACTGACGTTGGTTACAAAAACCTCGCTTTGATGCTGTTTTGGCCATGGGTCACTGGGGCTACAAATACCCCTTGGATGGGTAGCGGGTTATCTTCACCAAAAGCGTATATCTGGGCTTTGGAGGGCGACAGGGTGGGTGGGCCTGCCAGTGCGTTGTAATGTCTGTCCGCCAGTACACAGACTGAAGCTCCAGTGTCAATGAGGACTGGGGTGGGAATCTCTCCAATGTCCACCGTACATATGGGCCTTCGTCTGGTGCCGGGGCCATTTGCGATGCTGGAAATGAAGAAAACTTCTTCCTCCTCTTCTTCCTCTTCTTCGGCAATGTTTAGGTCGTGCACGTCCTGTTCAAGGGAGGATATGCCCCTTGCCGTGCGAGCGCCTCCTCTACCGGCCCTCTCTGGTCCTCTGCTTGCTGCTACGGGCATGGCGGCCCTACACATCCTTGCGTAATACCCCGGTATCCCACACCTGCCGCATGTTCGTGATTTGGCTGAGCATTCGCCCCTGTGTGGGAGGTCATATCCACAGTAGGAGCACGACTGAGGTGTACCTGAAGTCGTGGGTCCTTCACCCTTCTTCGGTGTCCATCTGGCCTTCCCAGGTGTGAACCGTCCGACTGCTAGAGCCTCCTGCTCATTCTTGGAATGTGTGGCCGCGTCCATTTTCGATCCTCTGGCCTCCGCCAGCTCATACGCTCTTCCCATGTCCAGGATTTGCCGGAGGGTCAGCCCTGGTTCCCTCAGGACTTGTCTCCTCAGTTTTCCTGAGCAGCAACCTTGCAGCAGTTGGTTGCGGACCATTTCCTCTTCGTTGACCCACCTGCAGGAACTCGCTAGGTGTCTCAAACGGGCACAAAACTGGTCCAGTGACTCTTCGCTTCGTTGTTTTTCTGCCCCCATGACAAACCTGTCGAAGTCAACATTGGCCAATGGTAGGAAGTGATCCCGAAGTGCTTGCTTGACAGCGTCATACGTTGCCACAGGAATGTCAAGGGAGTCATATATTTTCTGGACTTCAGTGCCTGCAGAGTACATCATGATGGCGATCTTTGCTTCATCTTTAGTCTCTCCCGGGGCTCTGAACATCATTTCCAGTCTTTTGACCCATGTGAGCCATTTTGGGCCAAGTTTAGATGGGGGCCCCGTAGTATCAAATTCGGGCATGGGAGCCAAAGTGGTGCGCACTCTGCGTGGTATTGGGGCAACGGCGCCCTCATCATCTGTTTCTTCACCCATCACGATAGGTACTCACTGTATTGTCTTGGCAGGCTGACGGATGATCCAACTCCCAACTGTGGCAGAGTTTACCTGTTGGCTCTGCTGCCTCTTTTTTTTTTTCTTTTTGATGTCACAGCCCTGGTTCAGCTGGGCTGTGGAGTGTCCAAAAATTACTGCAACTGCTTGCAGCGGGCAGATGGCGCACGAGCACCCGGAACGGGCCGCAACCACTGCGTGTGTCGTCGTGAGTGAGCACTCAAAATGGCCGCCAGCTGTTAGAGCGGGTCCGCGACTGCGGAGTTGTGCTTCGTTTCGCCGGTGTCGTCGGAAACGGGAAGAACAGCTCCGATCCCGCCTCGTCGCCAATTTTGTATATGCTGGTGTCGGCCTCCAGCCGTTACACACTCACACAATCACACGCACCCATGCATGCAAGGACGACACGCCGGAGACGTGTGATGGCTCCGGTCTCCAGCGCGAACTGCCGGGCACCGCCTTTATTAAACTGATGCGCATGCGCGAGCCCCGTGGCTGCCCGCGCATGCGTACTTGGTGTACGCAGTACACAACAAAATGGAGGATGCGACCAGCATGCGCTGCGTGTTCTACTTTGGGGAAGTGGAGGATGCTCAGTCCAAAGCCTAATCTTTTTATGTGCGTGCCTTTGTATCGCATGAAGCACCTGTATACAGATGACCTCTCCGGAAGAGTCTGGCGAGAGAGACACTATCACGACAATGGCTGCAGTTCCATTGGAGGATGCACGTTGGCGGCCAGAGACCAATTTCTTCATGTGAAATGGTTTCGGCTCTAGGTGTGGAAGGAGGTGCCGTTAGACAACTGTGTCTAAAGTGCTCCTTCACATGATGGCACTCCTTCCCAAAGTAGCATGCCCCCATCGGTCCCAGCTTTGAAACCCATGGGATACCAGATGCAGTCAGCATTCAGACTTGCCCAGCAAATACCCTTGGAATGACTCCAGCAGTGCCCGCTGTTGGCTCTTGTGCCCTTAGTGCCTGCTTAGCTGAAAGGAGTTGAGGTGCCACCACAGTAACACTTCTGTGCTTACCCTACCCAAATTGCAAGTTGCAAAATGCACAACGCTAGGCAGTTTAACAGATGAACTGTTGGAGGTTGGGTCGTGGAGCTCCACCTCGCAAAGTCCTGTTGCTTGGCAGGCCAGCAATGTCAATAATGATGATAATCTGACTGATCTATGCTTCCTCATCTCTGCAACAAGCTACAAGCCAGGGGACTGCATTGCCACTGTCAAGGTCAACAGATCTTGGGAGAAGAAAACAAGGCACATAACCCAGATGTAGTTGAACAACCTCAGAAACAATTGAGGCACATTAACTAATAATACCTTTGCACCTAGTTATTCATACCTATTTAAAGGTATGTATACTTTTTCTGATCACACACTAATAGTTTCTTCCTGTGGTACAACGTCCACTACTGTTCCAAACATATCTATGGAACTGTGTGGGTGAAAGCAGGGGCACATGGCCCTATGTGTCAGTTTCCTATTTTTTGTTGGGAGTATTTTTACTCCCCATTTTAAATTTGTGGGCAGTATTTTCCTATTTTTAGGAGGTAAAAGTGGCTGATACACTTATTATCTGTAGGGCTGGTTAAATCTGTTCACCTTAACAAAGGTTTTTTTTCAGCACACACATACACTTACAACACCAAAAAAGTTATGGTGGGTTTAAAAAGATTTGGAAAAAACCCTTTCACCTGAAAAGTGAAAGTAGGAAATTCGATTAGAGAGAAGTCACACATTCCACAACGCCACCTAGTAGCCATTGTTGAAAGTTCAGCTCCATTTCTGAGCCACAACACCAAGGCATTGTGGGCATGCAAATTAGCCGAAATGCAAACCTTCTGAGAAGGGACCATGCCTGCTGATGCAGGAGTCTCTCTATTCCACCCCACGAGACAGTGGAAGCAAGCCTGTCTCCAGTTGGTGGTGTTTTTGTTCTGCAGCGTCCCATGGTCTGGCTGGAAGATGCACAAAACCACGACGTATTGACATTAGTCATTCCAGAAGAACCATTGGTTTCAGGTGGGCTTGGATCATCTGGAGGAAGGCATGATTCCATAAGTAGAGAACACACACGTAGGCATGGCATGAGCTGGCACGGGGGTATCGGGCAGACTGACAAGAGGAAGTCTACAGCCTTTTGCACCCTCTGAATGTGATGGATAGACTTGGGCGTGTAGCATTTTTGCTCTCAAGATGAAAGTTCTTTATTTATGAAACTTTAAAACTCCTGTGTAAATGCTTGGTCTTTATGTTGGGTACTCCTACAACTTGCAAATATCTGGGTACATTGTCAGGTGGACACCTGTTTTAACACTTCTTCTAAAGTTAGCAACGAAAAGCTGGCGGGTTACATAGTTTCTACTTTAAAAATAACTGGCCTGGTATTTCTGTGCTACAACACTGCGCAGAGGTTTTGTTGGTCATTAAAGGAAATGGAAAAAGTTAATATTAATTAAAATAGGGGATCTCACCCACCAAATTGGGGTCACCTGAAAGGGTGAAGGGTAAATATGTGCAAAAAACACTTGTAGAGTAAAAAAGACCAGAGATGGTCTGCAATCCTACTTGGAGAAGAAAAGACCACAATTTTCGCAGTGATACAGTTTTGGATCGATATATCCGCCTCTAAAGCATGGGATTGACTCTCTGAACTTGTCAATAAACACTATCTTAGATGTGTTGGACATCTTGAGGATTTTAGAATAATTCTGGTTTATAAAGATCAACTTTGACTTTAAACGGACATGAAGTGGATTAATGAAAAAGTTTGTAATAAACTGACTAATTAAAAAAAAAATGTTCTTGATTGTCTACAAATGACATTGTCCCTGTTATTTTTTTCCTTGAGGGCAAAGGGGGCTGTTGCCTGGGAGTGGGGCGGTGGTAATGGGGAACACAAAGGAGGTTACAGAGTAATAGAGGGGGTTCCACATGAATTGGATCGAACCTAAACAGAGGGAGCCGGGTCTATATAATGTGTAGGAAGGCCAGGGGTTGGTGCTAGCTTGTAGGCTCTGTGTTGGAGGGGCAGAATTTCAGCCACTTTGTAACATTTTCCCTATTGTTTGCATTCACACGGCAACAAAAGTTGATAATTTTGAACCACTTTTAAGGTCCATTTTCACATTCTGGCTTCCATTGAAAGATGGGATTTCATTGACAATGCTTATTTGCATGGGAAGAGGAATAATGCTTTTTAGCAATATATTTTCACTGATCTCTCTTGCAATGGTGATTTCTCACGATTGTAATTGCATAAAACCCCTAAAAGCAGCAAGTAATCGATGACCTAAGTGCCCCTAATTATGAGTGAGACTGGCACTGCCCTGGCCAACAGTATACCAGTGCTACAAAGCACAGTTGTGCTTCCGCTGAGCCACTCTTCCTTGTGCTCCACACTCTGCCCTGTGGTCCACTGCCTACAGCACACACAGTCTCGTATTGGCTAGCAGACGGCCTCGGTGGGTGGAATTGGCGGTGTTGGGAGAGGGGATCTGCTGCTTTAGGAAACGGAAGAGGCCTGCACCTCCTTTCATTGTCTTAGCGTTTTAGGAAGGCTGAGCGCGTACAGGCTGACCATCGGCGTTGCTGAGGTCTTCACCGCCACCATCAGAAGAACTGCTGGTGAGCGTTTGACGAGACCCAATACGTGGAGCCACCAATGCCAATGCGCAGCACGCTTCCTGTATCTTCACCGGTCTGGTGCTTGACCACCAGTAAGGGCTGATGGCGGAGAGCAGCATTTATAGAGAACATCACTGTGAATGTTTTCAAGCTGGCAGGCTGCACAGAAGCCTGCACCCATGCCATACGTTTTCTTTGCAAAGGAACGACCTACGATGATAATATTAAACCTAATGATAATTTCTTCTATAGAAGCCCGCCTGAGCCAATTGAACTTGCACAGGGCAGACTGCTCCGTGCGGGAGGTTGGAATTTATGTAGTGAGCTATCTCCCAGATAAATTGTGCCAGTTGTTGGTGAGGAAGTCTTCTAGGAAACTCTTTGCAAGTTTAGGAGCTTGCGGTGAGGGAGGATGTGTCCCTCCCACACATGTTAAACTAAATGCTCAACCTCTGTAATCTCCTATTGTGAGCCACGCAGACCGTGTTGGCTAGCCCTTATATCCTCTGCAGCCTCACCCTCGAATTTGGAGGGAAAAACATTAACTACGGTTTTTGCACAGCTGTTGTGTTTTAAGGACCCGTCACAAGAAACCAACAGGTGAACATCTTGGAACGTTCCCTAGTTTTGTTGACGATGTTTGAAATGGGAGTAAAGTAATCTCTGCTTCAAAGAAGACATTTGAATGTCTATTTCTCTCTCCCTTTTTGTTAAAGGGCTGACGGATCTGCACCGTTTCATGAACTGGTTTGGCATTTTTTTGTCCGAAAAATACTGATGCGTATGTGGTAGTTTCTGCAGGCGGGCAAGATCAGACGTTTTCACGCAGTAATGGGGAAAAGACTAGTACGGCATGTGCCAGTACTATTGCTGCATTTATGCAAAACCTGAAGCAGTGTGGTGGCCATTTTGCACAACACAATCCATTCGAATTTGGGAGCATTATAGCAGGCACCAAGCACCGCCAAGGCAATCTCACAGTTGATGCGGGAGCTGCTGGTGGCGATGGAAGACAGAATAGTAACCTTCTCTGAGCAGGAGCTCGAGACACTAGTGTAAGAGCTAGCAGAGAAGATACCAAGCCAAACCCCTGACTGAAATTCTCCTGCCTCTGGAACGCCATCTTTAAATGCACGGCAATGTATGCTGCGCTGTGGCTCACAGTTCTAGTTTGATTTGAGCTCATTTTGTGTTGTAAATTTGATACGAGTGTGCATTGCATGCATGCCTGCATTTTCTGAACCAGTTTAATTGTAAAAACGAGTAAATCTGATGTGAAAAATAAAAGTGGGTATATTTTTGAGTTTATATTAATAAATTGATACTCAGAAACCACTTTATGCATTCATTGCAACGTAAAAAGTTCTGTTCTTGCCCAGTACTGTCATGTATTTGAGCCCCAACGTGTAGGGTACTGTTTTTATTCCAAGAATTGTGAAGAAGGTAGTTGGCATGGCATTTGTAGTGGACCTGATTTGGGGTTCCTTTCATTTTTAGACTGAGGTATGTGTGGGATAGTGTTTTTATGACATTCACTGCTACTAAATCATGATCAATTGGACACCTGTGAAAACAAGAAATCAGGTGTTTGTACAAGACTGTGGGATTCCTAGAGGCTGATTGGTAGATCTGGGTGGTGGAGTGAAGACACCTTGTGTCTCTGCTCGTGATTTTGGGTCATATTCGAAAGAGAATTCAGTACATTTTGAGGATTTTATGCCTTGTTTAATTTGAGAGCGGGTGTACGGTTTATTACAAATTACTTGATGCTATTGTTGTTTTCCTTATCAGAGCTTAGAGTCCTAGGTTCAGGCGCATAGCATCATGTTTATTTCATCTCCATCAGTTTTTTTTTGTATTGCATCGCATTGATTTTTATTAAAACCAGGTGCTGAGTCATTGAATTTTTTCACTGCCACCTCTGCTAATCATGCACACCTTGTGTTATGGATGTGAACATATTTCAACTTATTCATGTGTTTACTGTTTTACTCCCATTTAAATGATGCAGCATGTTTGAGATCAATAAAGCGCACATCCCTTCAGATTGCTTACTGATGTGACCAGTTAAAACCAGCTCCATCACTGGCTGGTACAGTTGCAGTTTCTTCATGTTTCATTGACATGAAAGAAAAACTCTTATTTCCCAATCAAAAAGAACAGTTCAATATAAACTTGTCTGACAATGTAATGTATTCCATGAAAACACCCTCCCAATCAATACATTTAATTCAGATGGTTGTAAATATTTAGGTCAAAGATCTTGAAAAGCTCATTTCTTTCTTCATTCCCAGTTTCATTGTGTATGTTTTGCAATGTTTTCATTGTCCTGATATTGTAATTGATTTACAGTATGTCCAAATTGTAAACACAATGACGCAACACACTTCATTTCAAATTATTTACTTAAACGTCTAATTAATGCTCAAATATCTCATATTTGATGTTGCATATTGTCTCTGCCATGTATACCCTTGCACACAATAATTCAACAAAGATGGGCCACAATTGACATATTCCATGAAATATGTTTTTAATCCTGTCAGGGAGGTTATGGAAGAATTATACTTTTATGACATTGTTACAGCAAGAACAGTTAAGACAAATATGCTTCTTTCTGTTATGTTAACAAAGTTGTATGCTTATTTAATCATGTCAACTTTTAATAAATAATCTCATAAATTGTAATTAGTTGATTAGCAAATGTTTGTAATGTCTTTGTGAATTGACCAATGTCTTTATCTTGTCAGAAGATGGACACACATTTTTATATTTTATTTCTGTTCCCCTGTTCATATTCCAATGCACACCAAGTTATCCTCCATTAGAACCCGGGGTAGTGGTGCCAACCAAACAGATGACTGGAAACGGGTGGATTCCCACACTAACTGTCCATTTTCGCTTTGCGCCCTGATCACCTCCCTTTGACCCCCAACCCCACCCCACTTACCTACTCATCTCCTCCCACCATAAAAATAGAAATGGAACTACTTCCTTTTCTATTTGTTGTGTCATTGGCCATCTTTATTTTGTTTTCATGGAAGATTGTTGTAAGGATCCAGTAAAAAGTGTACATGAGTTTTCTATTATGATTATATAAAAAAAGGGGCTGTACTAATCATATGATCAACATGTGTTCGCACTGCTTTCAATCAAGGTGCAGAAACACTGAAAAGGAAAAGTGGGGAAACTGAAATATAAGTTGTACAGTCCTGGCCCCAATGATCTTCCCTGTATGGACCTTAAAGGTGAATAGGAAGTAGTACCACAGCTAATAATTGACTATGGGCTGACTTACATCCCAACTTCTATGGACCTGGCAAACCTCACATCAGACACAACCAAAGTCAAGGCTATATGGGCACATCTCCTTTGGGGGTATGGGCTGATATTTTCTACATGCTGGTTTTTTGGAGGACTGTAGATGGCTCAGTTCTAAAATTCCTCAACTGAAATTTCTTTTTTCCGACCTGGGATTAGAGAATATACAGAGTAAAACCGAAGTACCCCAAAACCAGTTGATTATTCTCGGCTCATTTAATGCCTCTCCCCATTTATGGGTAAAACCTGGCGCATGGGATGAACTCAAATGTGCACTTTTCACCTGCGGCAGAACCGTGCAACATGACCAGAATCTCTTCCTCCACTCGCTCAATAGAATCCATGGTGCCTACTATACTGAAATCTAGTGCAAGATGGTTTCTGTTAGAAGTAATATCAAGTGAACCCAGTGCCATTGCTGTCACCCCAGAGCTTTGCTCCCTAGGGCGCAAAACAAGAGGGTGACCGAATGCTTTTTTGCTCTTGGCTTTTCTTTGCCCCTTCTCGTTGAGCATCACGCTGGTGCTACCTTTGTCCCACCTAATTTCTAGCGCAAGCCGGGAACCTAAAGATGCGGGGTGAGGGAAGCGCAGGGCCCAAAGTCTCACCTCGGCATGTTCTTTTTCAGCTTCCTCCTAAAGATCTGACTTTTATCCCTACGTCAGATTTCCATACTGCTGTACAAACTTTAGGTTTATCTTGATGTGATGGAGGAAAGGCCTTCTTTATAGGGCTTCCCGCTCCTCTCTAGCGCCTTCGAAAGCAGGACTCATTTTTGCGAGCGCATTTGCTTACAGGAAGAATGGCACTTGAGCACATTACTACTCTCCCTTCCTTCTCGTTCCTTTTTTCCCCCCATATGTATACGCGCTTTTTCCTGAATCTAGCCATTAAACTTGAATTATAATAATGTAATATGTGGTGTATTATTCAGCACCGAAAATTCCAGTCTCTCAGCATTTGGTAACAGGTGTTCGTAATTACATCATTGCTTCCCACGTTTGTGGTGCTCGATTTACGAAAGGATGAAAGCGTGAGTTGGCCGGAGGAGTATTAAAGCTATGTCCGAGCAGTAGCTGATCTTCATCAGGGACGTACCTCATGTGTACAGCTGTCTCCTCCTTCGTAAAGCCTGCTGTCCTAGTCCAGCCAGCTTGTTTGGCTTCTAAGCTGCATATCTCTACTGGTCTTGGATGTACTCGGGCCTTGGATATCCTTAGAATAAAGCTCCCAAGATTCTTCTGCTCCCACTTTCCAACTCAATCTTTTTGGGCAGTGGAATTGCTGTCCTGGAACCGTTTACTTGTTTCTCTTAGTCTTCCCCCTTCTTCCTTTTTAAGCTAAACATACTTTTATTTTTGCAGTTTCTCTGTTTTGTGTTTCTTCTTTCGCCTTTTCCTGTAAATATGTTGAGCAAAGGAGATCATTTATACATTGGGTAAACCTTTGTATGTGTACGAATTGTTCCTGAAGTGCTCTACGACGCCCTGCTAACTGCAGGTTAGGGTTGCCCTCTAGAAAATGTTACAAATTAAATAATGGTCATTTGGTGGGGGGAGGGGTGGGATGAATGCTCTGTGTTCTTCCCTCATGGAAGTCTGGAGTGGGAAAGGAGAGTGAAAGGGATCCAAGCCTCTTTAATCTCTAAGAGTTGCCTCAATCCACCACTCGGCTACTCCTACACCAGGCGTGTTCTCGAAGTTCAGCAGATGGCTGCACGTGCGGTCAGGGCGGTGGGACCATCTTTATTTCACCTCCTGGTTTGTACTCCTAGAATCATCACCACTCGGTAAACTCCGCTGGATATGCTGGAATCGTTACCTATCTTGCCATGCATGGAAAACCCAAATGTCCTCTCTCATCTGCACTACACTGTGTTGCTTTTATTGACACCTTCCTTAACATTGTATGCTGCTCCTACGCCCAAGCGTGTGCGCTTTCCTGCGTCACACCACTGTCTATCCTCTCACCACTCTCGATTCAACCCTTTCTAATCCATCTGGCTGGAAAAATGATGGGATTAAAGACTGGCACATTCTTCCTGTAAATCCTAACAGGGCTTCAAGGCCACATAAATGAGATCTTGCTGAATATCTGGAGCATGCACGATCAGTCCTGGTCATAGCAATTAAAACAGAAATAAGGCTGCAGAGGCAATTGGGGGCTTGACAGTCTGCATAGCGGCCAATTGATCCCATGCAATGCATGACCGCTTCAGCAATCCCACCATGTCTTGTCATTGGGAAAACATTAAACTTCAAGTCCCACCATGCAATGTGCAAAAGCTGCACTTTTTGACATGTCGCATGACATGGGACTTTTCGGTATCCATCCATCTGGAAGTGATTATGAAGTGGATGTGTACGTTCTCTTCATTGGCAAGCCCCATAATTGGAGAACGCAAAGGGTCTGGCTTTGCAGATGTAGAGGCCCTTTCAAGCCTTTACAAAAAAGACTCTACTTTTGCAAAGCCAGGCGTTTTGGCTTTGCCAATGCTTGTTGATGTGGCGTTTTTTGATATAACGGCAAGTGCAAAAGAAGTCAAACAGTTTTAACATAGTAGCTGTGCCAGTTCTGATGACAGTAAAAACCACTAAGGTTCATGACGACTTCTGTCATTTGAATTAATATAGATCTTAGACTGAGGGAGGGGTCATTAACGTGGGATAATGACCAGTCACCAAGTGAGGGCCATAGGTTGGGGGAAGGGTCAGAATGCTAAGCGATAATGAACACTCCCAAGGTCTGTACGGCCATTCGCACATAGTGGTAGTAGCAATGTATGTTTACTTCAATAGTTAATAAATTGACCAACTGAGTCAGTAAATTAAATGTGGTTTTACTTTTTATTGTTTAAATAGAAAGGTTTGTATTTATTAGGTTTATATAGCGCTTTATGCCAAAGCGCTTTACAATACAACAACAACAATACATAGTAAACAAGAAGCATAAAGTTACAAAGACATGAAACAAACCATCAAAAACAGTATGTAGATCAATTGACCAGTTCTAAAGGAGGAATAGATGAGAGGAAGATGAAAGAGAAGTAGAAAGGGAGGTCAGAGCGGGGGAAGAATACAGAGATAACAGGAGGAGGGAAGGAGGAATGTGAAAGAAAGGGAAGAAGAGGGGAAGTAGGAAGGAGGGTATAGATAAAGGAGGGAGATAATAGGAGAAGGAGGGGAGTTAGTGCGGGGGGGAGGTGAAGAAGGAAAGATTTCAAGGAGGCACGGATGGAGAGAGGTAAAGAGTTCCAGTGCTGTGGGGGCTAGAAGCTGAAAGGAACGGAAACGAGAGGAAGCACAAGGGGAAGGAGGTACTGTGAGTAGGAAGAGATCAGTGGATCTGAGGGAGCGAGAAGGAGAGTAGAAAGAAAGGAGAGAGGAAATGTAAGGGGGAGCTAGCCCATGAAGAGATTTAAAAACTAGGCAGAGGAAGTTGAATTTAAGTTGGGAGTGAAAGGGAAGCCAGCCAAATAAAGAAAGGGAGGAGGAAATGAAATCCAGAGGTGCAAGAAGACAGAGGGTACGGATAGCAGAGTGGTAAAGGTTGTCTTCATAAGGTAAGTATTTTCATTGCAAACGTGGTTAAACTGGAGTGTGTTTAAGGTGAGCATGCATCAGGCGTCCTGTAAAAGTGAACTGTTTATCTAGAAGCAAGTTAATGCATGTTCCCATGTTTTAGCTTTCTCGCTGGGGTGCTAAATAGGATGTTGCAGGGGAGTCGAGAAAGGGCCTCCGAGAAAGGAAGTGTCTTGTTGAGAGAAACCTTGCCTGGAAATCGCATTGGGGTTTACTGTAAGGTTCAGAATTCAGCCAATAGCTCTAGTTATTGACTGCACTCTGAGCATTCTGACTGGTTGAGAGGAGGTCAATAATGATCCCCATTTGCTAACATATATATTTTTTCATAGTCTTCAAACGGCAACTGACCGAAGAGAAGGTTAAAAAAAAAAGTTGTGTGCTTGAGTCTATTTACACAGTTACGTAAGTGAGGGTGAACCGATAAAGGGTACCAAGGTGGAAAGTGCTGTGTGAAGGGTTGTGTGGCCAGCAAACTGATTGCGCTGCGGTGATGTATTTGCCATTGTTGTGGTATTCTCTGCTGACCAAAGGCTGCTTTGCCCAGGGTATTGTGCTGGTTTTTCAGGCACTGGGAGACCTTCCTTTCCCCTTAATCGACCCACATGCTGCACTTTAGTTCTTGCTAGCACCTGCAGCCACATTGTTAAATGGAAATACTGCAACTAGTGGGTGACTTCTATATATATTTATGCCATAATGCCCTTTACATAGGGTGACCAGACGCCCCGGTTTTCGCGTGACAGTCTGGGGAAATCACCCAGGGTCCCCGGAGTTTTTTCATTTTAGAAACCCTGTCCCGGGTTTGCATGGTTGGGTGGCTATGGTCCCGATTTATGGTCCCGGCGCGGCTCTTGTTGTGTGAATGGGGGCGTAAAATGCTTTTCACACCCCCATTTCCTCCCACTTCCCCTCCCCCCTGCTCTCCTCCGAAGAGAGGAGTGTGCCTGTAAGTGTCACCTACTCAAACATTTTTGTTACTCTGGAGAAGTTACTTATGTGGTCAGTTTTGGGTCTTGCCAATGTGCGGATGCTCCACGGCAGGAATACTTTGTGCTTTGTAACCGGGTCAGCGACCTGACCCAGTCACAAGAGGATGGGAACGAACCCCTCTCAACCTGCGGCAGGAGGCCTACCACTTGGTTTCCCAAAACCAGTCCTGTCCCAGAAGCGGGTTGTGGGAGTTGGGAAGACCCCAGTCTCTGTCCCTTCTACATGTCCTGGATGAACATGTCTAGTACCACTGTCTGTTTCTTCATACATATTGTGCACCATGCTTGCCAATCTTCCTTCCCTTTCCACAGGACTAGGAATACCAGTATGCCTAGCTGTGGAGACTCAAACAGGCAGCGCAACAGAGAGAGGGGCAGCAGCCCGCGGAGTAGTCTAGGAACGCTGCACACATCCCACAAGCAATGCAGACGTTCAAATTAAACGGGGCACAAACTCCAGAAATGACGTTTTCAGGTTGCGGCCATTTCAAGCTACTGGCGGACCGGTTATGTACTGTAGTGATTGCAATTCTGCCGCTGAGTGAAAAAAAGTGTGTGTGTGTGTGGTGATTGAGGGAGACCGTTGAGGGTGTGTGATAGAAAGTGGTTGAGAAGGGTCTCTCCGAGTGAAAGGAAGATGACTGGTGGAGTGGGAAGGTGAGTGTAGCAGGGAGGGGAGCATTGTATGGAGTAGTGCGGAGGGAAGTATAGCGTTGCAGGGAGTAGAGGGGAGAGGAGTGTTGCAGGGTGTAGTGGGGAGGACAGTGTAGCAGGAAGTAGTGTGGAGGGGAGTGTAGCAGGGAGTAGTGGGCAGCTGAGTGTAGTGGGGAGGGGAGCGTTGCAGGGAGTAGTGGGGATAGCAGGGAGTAGTGGGGAGGGGAGTGTAGCAGGGAGTAGTGGAGAGGGGAGCGTTGCAGGGAGTAGTGGGGAGGAGAGTAGCAGGGAGTAGTGGGGAGGAGAGTGTAGCAGGGAGTAGTGGGGAGGGGAGTGTAGCAGGGAGTAGTGGGCAGGTGAGTGTAGTGGGGAGGGGAGCGTAGCAGGGAGTAGTGGGGATAGCAGGGAGTAGTGGGGAGGGGAGTGTAGCAGGGAGTAGTGGAGAGGGGAGCATTGCAGGGAGTAGTGGGGAGGAGAGTGTAGCAGGGAGTAGTGGGGAGGAGAGTGTAGCAGGGAGTAGTGGGGAGGAGAGAGTACTAAAGAATAAGCTATGAGGGTTGAGGTCAGTATTAGAGAGAGAGCAAGAAGATCATCAGAGGGACAGAAGAGAGAGTGTGAGGAAGAAGAGGGGAGGGATGGTAGGAGGAATAGTTGGGAGAGTAAGTAGGAGAAGGGGAATGGAGAGAAGCTCAGGGTGAGGAGTACAAGAGTGCAAAAAGTAAGGGCAACTGGTGCCTGGGTATTTGGAATGCACCTAATCCAATTGAAAAGACCATTGTCCTTTTTGTGAGACCCCTGTATAGGCTCCATCTAGGAATTCTCAGAGGGAGTAAGGTAGATCACAACCAGCCAGGCAGAATCTCTGATGGTAAGGGTTACCATTCTCTAGTGATGATGATGAAGTTTAGGGACTCCTGGGCTAGGGAGGGAACAGCCCTCTGGAGACGAGGGACAGCCCTCAGTGAGCCCGATTGCTGAAATCTCAATAAAAACCCTGAACCTTCTCTGAGCTGGTGTGTTCTGTGACCTCTTCTAGTCAGAGAGTTTAAGTAGCTCATGCCGGTCGGCTTTTGAGTATGTTCTGTTACTGAGTCCGTTTTCTCAGCAGCTGACTGTAGGACCGGCTTCTGCTTTTAATAGTGAAATCACTTCCCAATAATGCACCAGGGTAACAGATATAAATAGGCTCCTCTGTCAACAATAGGAAATGATTGCAGCAGGTGCTGCCCTCCCTCTGCTGGCATTTTACATGGTCCTATATGGATTTTCGTTCTTTTTCTTCGTGGTCATGTTTTATTTTTACATAGTGTAATCATAGCTAGGACAATTTCTGTAAACACAACAGTTGTTAAGTGGCATGAAAGAAACACTGGCACACACTGCTGATTTTAAATGAAACGTTGATTCACCCATATCTAGTTTGTTTCTGTAAAATGCACAGCACAAACATGTTGTAATGATCCCTTCGTTCAAGAGAAAATAGATTCTCTAGGGCACGTTGCTACCTTTTTATTAGCGGTGTAAAAGCAATCTGCACATTTTATAGCCTTATTTGTAAATCTTTAATTTTGATTAAAGGAATGATCATGGCTAGATGAATGTCGACAGGTATTAGCAGAAGCTTTACTACAATAGACAGACTTCTAAATAAAACGGTCACAGTGAACCAAATAGAGACGCTTTTGTGCTCCCAATAATTCCCCTCGAGATCCAAAGTAAGGTTCAAAACCTATTCCACCAGGTTCCTCCCTCTCCAGGGGCGTCCTAATCAACAAAACAGTGTCCAAACGATGTGGCCAATGAAAAAGTGTTGATCCTAACCTTAATGAGTCCTGAGCCTCCCAGCTACCCTGCGCTAATAGGATTACCCACCCTTCCAAGTACATCCCTATCCTAATGCAAGAAACAAGCATCTTCCTTGTGTCTTTCCAGATTTACCGCAGCCCCATCCAGGATTCATCATGGGCCCCTCCCGGGCTGTCTGTTGTCTGTCTGTCTATCCTTGTATCAGGATTCACCGAAGGCCTCTCTAATAGGCCCTGGGTTATAAGATTTGAAGAACGTCTTGCTTCTATTCCTCAGCTACAGGATTCACGTTTCCCTTTGTTTCAGGGTTCTTTCTTCCCTGTCTCCTTTGTATCAATTGCACAAGATTCACTGTAGGCCACTCTTGTAGGCACAACGGGCCTCTCTTGGGTCTTCATTTACAGAATTGCCAATAATGCGTGGGTTCAGCGTTCATAACGGGCCCCTCGTGCCAGGGCCTGAAACATCTTGTTAGGCAAGATTGTATGCAGTACCCTTTGGGTGCACTACAGCAACCTTGACCTCCTGGCAATAGGAACCCAACCTTTGGTGTAAGTCTGTACTACACAGGTTGGTAGTGTGGCTGAGCAGCCAGACTGATCTCAAGAGGGGTCAATGTGAGCTGTCGGGGAGTTACACAGAGATTCACAGTGACAAGTATCCAAATAAACAATTTCACACAAGGTTTCTTGATTAAATAATTATTAATTTATTTAACAATCAGTTTGAATAAGGCTTCTTCAGTAGGGGCAACATAATAGCAACACACAAACTCCAAAATGCACACTCTTAGTTTCTCTAAATCAGCAAGTACCCATTTCTGATGGCACACGCACTTTCTACACCCTCGGGTGACTTAAATAGTTAGGACACTGTGGACATTAATCTCTCACTGATACATTTAGAGCAATACTGAAGTTGGTGTCAAAGAAAAGGCTTTAAGAATAAAACAAGAGATCACACAAATATTCTGAAGCAGGTAAGTACTTTTGAACCCCCCAATGCAAAGCAAGTTAACACTTTCCTGGAAGGAAGGTAAAACACACAATCAGAGGAGAGAAGAGACATTCATGGAGCCAGGCCAGCCAATGTCAATTGGGCAAAAGTCCAGGAGAGCGGAAGCACTTCTTGTAGGTAAGTAAAAGTCTTGCACAATGTTTTAGAAGCCTTTGTAGAAAAAGTAGAATCAAGTAGGGCCACACGCTGTGAGGCTTCTGAGAGGTAGAAGATGCAAGCAACTCTACAGAAGCAACCAAGACAAGGCTCAACTGAGAACAAGAAACGCTACAAGACAAGAGGTAAGTTCTCTTAGACTGTACAATACCTTTGGTTAGAAGAAATGGTTCCAGATGGCTTCTGTTCCTATGTGGCTCTGCAGATCCTTTTGTTCCTGGGCCTCGGTTGTGGGGACAAGAGGGAGGATGTGTGGTGACTCCTGCAACACAACAGGAGGGTCGGCAACAGCAACGGGCAAACTTCAATTCAGTGGCACTTCGGCGTTTCAGCTCCTCGTGTCTGACATTAAATAGCAACACTGCAGTTCTCCGATACCACTTCAGACTTTCCTTGCTTCTGGGGTCCAGGACTCTGTTGAGCTGGCTCAGGCTTGGTCAGTCCTGCATCAGGGAAGTCCGGAGGATCTTCCTAGCACTCGGGTCCGACTTAAAAGCGATCCACTCGATTTAGTGTTCCTCTCCCTGGCACTTCGGTTCCAGCAGCAGCAGCAGTGGAAGTACAGCCAGCTTCGAGAGGATGTCCAAACGAGTTCACTTTGGAGTTGATTGGTTCCACCAACTCAAGGGGAGAAGTCGTCCTTGCAGGGCTTCTCGAGTCTAAACGAATTCAGAGCTTCAGCACAGCAGCAGGGCTTCACTGGGCAAACCAACGGTCCAGGAGTTGCAGCAGGTGTCATCTTCAAGTTCTTCTTTGGATTCCTTCGTCCAGTGGTCGACTCTGACTTCCAAGCCAAAAAGCCTCGCCTTTTATGCAGGTTTCTCCCATTCATTCCAGCCTAGCTGTCAATCACACAGCAGGATGGCTGTCCTTGCCGGACAGCCAGCTGGCCAATCACCTTTGGGTGCATTCCTGTAACCAAGGGGATTAAGCACAGGGAGTATCGGGCACCTCCCTCGCGTCCTGCCCCTGCCAGAAAACCTAGAGCCAGAGGCGGCCTTCACTCGTGAATCCCGCCAAAGACAAAACAAATAAATGGTCAAACCTGGTTTGGCGCGCTGAGTAAATCTCAAGAAGGACCTTTCCAACCAGAAATGGTGAAAAATGAAGACCGGGGCCATTTTGACAGAATGGGCACCAATGGGTGCTTTACTGCAGTTGCGAATGCAGCCCGCGGTAAAAACTCCCAATGGTAGTTAAAAGTAAACCACTGCCACCAGCCATTACTTGTAGAAAGGGTAACATAAAAATGTTACATGAGAAACTAGACAAAGGGGATACTAAGTAACCCCTCCAGCACCCTATTGTAAGATTGTGTCTGCTGGTTCTAGAAAGTTACAAATGTTAGTAAAGTCAATTTCACTTCACTTCACTGCTCTTGGACACAGTAGTTTATCCAAGAGAAGGTTTTTAAACCTTTGGGCAATATGAAAGACTTCAATGTGTCACTGCACTGAAGGTGCTATGTGTCACAATGTACAAAGATGGTGCCTATGGAATTTGTCAGACTCCATAACCAAAAGAAACACAGAGAACACATAGAATTAAAAGTACAAAGTCCCAAAGTACAGCAAAAGAGCTGGGGGTCTCAAAGGTGGGAGGAATTTTGCCCTAAACTGAAAATTCTCCCTAACACATCTTAATTTCACCTGGGGTACAATGAAGAAATCGCAGGCTTTGGCTTTCCAGTTCCCCCAAGGAGGGCGAATGGTTAGGTTGTCTTCTCACTCCTCCTATTCTAGGACTTGCAAGGCTTAACAGCTCTTCCTCTCTCATGGCTAGCACTGCCTTCCTCCAGGCAGCAGCCCTTCCATATGTTGTTATGTTTTTTTATACCGTGCACCGCTACCACCAAGGGGCAGTCTCCAGGCTCTTGTGTTACTCTGGAAGAAAGCGAGTGAGGAGGTTAGTGAGGATAGGTTCAGAACCAGGAGGAACTGTTGTCTGTGGTGTTTTGCATCTGGGAGTTGGTGCAGAAGGCTCAGTGTGTTGTAACCGTATAGGCAAGACTCAGTGCCTCGGGTGCGTGCAAGTGTTTGTGTTGGCATTAGTGTGGTGTTGGGATGGGTTGTGCTCACTGGGAAGTGTCCATAAAGGATCCAGAGTCACAGGTAGCCATAGCTGTTAGACAATCTGGTGTCTTGGTGTGTGTACTTGCTTTGTTGGTGATTTTATGGTCTGTGGGGTGATTTACTCTAGGTGTACTTCCAACATCTCAGAGATGGTGGGTCTGAACATAGAATTGATTCTTGGTTTGTTTGTGTAGTGTGGCTAGCCCAAGGTCTGAAATAGTGGCATTGGCTATGTCGGCGGACCAGGAAGGGGAAGTGGTTATTAAGTCTGTCCGGTTGTTGAAGCTTCTGTTGTGACTCTTTGGTTGCTACCTGATGGTATCTACCCAGTTTCTTGATTGTGGTTCATCGGCCCATCTCGCCTCCTCTCTAGTTGTTTATCTGTGATGTTCTTGCTGCCGGTGTCCCTTTGCGGCTGACATTGTCTGTTGAATAACCAGGCCTTGAGTCATTTCCTGAAGGTGGTATGGTTTTCTGTGGTTCTAATTTCTTTGGGGATGATGTTGCAGAGTTTAGCAATTAGATGTGAGAATGCTGTACCGCTGAATTTCCTTTTTTCGTAATGCTTAGCTTCTATTTGCAGGTCTTTGCTGGGTCTTAGGTCTCTTCTTGGGAGGTACCGGCTAATCTCGTCTTGGAGGAATTCAGCTCCTTGTCTGTGCATGGATTTGTGGGCGATGCAGCGTGCTTTGAATTTGATGCGTTTTTATACTGGTAACAAGTGTAGGCTTTTCAGTGCTGGGGTGATGTGGTCTCTTCTGTTTAGTCTTAATAGGATCCTGGCTACTGTGTTTGGCACCCTTTGGAGTTTCTTGGTGAGTCTTTCCTGCATTCCTAGGTAGAGGCTGTTTGAGTAGTCAATTCTTGTGAGTATTGGGGATATGATTGTGAGGGTTCTGTGATTGCTTTGACTTGCGGTTCCAGGGATAGTCCATTGTCCATTAGTATTCCTAGGTTATTTACTACATCAGTAGTCTACTGTTGCGTTCCCATGCCGACCTGGCCAGTCCAGTTGTGGGTTCCCTCCATCGAATCTTGCGGGTGAGGACATTATTTCCATTTTTGCTGGGTTAGTTTAAGGTTGTTCATTGTCATCCAATTGTAGATGTCTGTGAGGCGGTTATTTTGTTCCTCGTTTCTGTTTGTTTTCACAATCAGTTGTGTGTCGTCTGCGTAGTTGTAGTCGGTTAGTCCGTGGGTTCAAATTATTTACATCAGTGGAAACCTGTAGATGTTGAAAAGCAGAGGAGAGAGGCTGGATCCCTGAAGGACCCGGCAGGATATATTTTTGGTGTTTGAGGTGAAAAGTGGTAGGTAGGTTCATTCGGTTCGGTTTGTCAAGAATGAGGTAAGGCACTTCAGTGCAGATTCCTTTATGCCACAATCCATATTTCTTTTTATTAGTGTTGCTTGGCTGATTGTGTCAAATGCTGCTGTGTCGTCCAGTAGTATGAGGGGCGATTGGGAGTTGTCGTCTGCGTTTATTTTCAGGTCTTCCCATATTGATAGGAGTGCTGAGTCTGTTCCTCTCATTGGTCTCAAGCCAACTTGTGACCGGTCTAGTATTCGGTTTGTTTCGACGTATTTAAGTAGGATCTTGTATAAATGGTTCTCCAGGATCTTTGCCGGGTAGGGAAGGTTGGATATCGGTCTGTAATTGCTCAGTTCTTCTGCACTTTGATTCCTTTTTTATCAGTGGTTTGATGTGTGCTGATTTGAAGGCAGACGGTACTATTCCTTTTTTCAGTGATAGATTCATTAGGTTCCATAAGTGAGTTGCCGGGGTTCTGTAGTTGAGGATAGCTTTGAAGATGTCAAGGGGGAAGGGGTGACTCTGCAATCCTTCAAGTTTGGTGTCCTTGATCAATGTGGCCAAGGTTTCTTCTATGATCGGTTCTAGGCAGGTGAGTTTTGCTGTAGTCTGCGTTTCTCCCGGTGTCTGTGGTCCGGCAGTTGTGGTTGGATTTGCATGGGGCTGTGTTGATGGTCTCCTGCATTGTATCTATTTTTGATCTCATGTGGTTGGTGATTTTGTCACAAAGTGCATGTGTCGGGATGGTGGAATTCTTGCAGGATGCGGTTTTTTAATCTTTGATTTTGAAGAGTTCTTTCTGTGGATTGTTTGACGATTCTATTCTTGTGGCTTAGTAGTATTTTTTTTGCTTTGAGGACTGTTGATTTGTATAGTTTGACCTGTCTTTGGTATCTTAGTTTGCCTTGTCAGTTGTATTGTTGTCCCAATTTTTTTCCATTTTGCGGTTATTGTTTTTTAGCTCTTTTAGTTCTTCTGTGTACCAGTTTGCTGCCAGTTTTTCTGGTATTGCTTTGAATGTTTTTGCTGGTGCCGACTCATCCAGGGCCTTGGTGATTTGTTTTCTGCTGTGTCTACGGTTGTTTCAGTGGGTTCTGTTCTGCTTGGTGTAGAGGAGGCATGGTATCACAAGTATGATACTGACACGATAGGTACAATTTCTAAAACCTTTATTGAAGTTTCTGGGGTTGGAAAAACGCCTGCTTTGCCCTGCAACTAAGATTGGAGTAGTCTCGACCATCAAACGATAAACAAAATGGTCCTAGTGGAGTCTGTCAAATCAAAATGACGTATGCTAACAAAGTATTGTCTGCCCTATCTCTTGTACAAAAAACTGTATAAAGGAGAAATGTATGTAAAGGAAAAATCGGTGTTCAAAAGAATAAATGTGGCCGAATCACGCTCCTCCCCACGTTAGACCACACAGAGTATGGCAGTCCCTGTATGCTGGTTGACAGTCTGGCTCAGATTTTCAATACAATAAACCGCTCCAAAAAGTGGATTGCGGCCCACTTGGCCTTCCACGTTAAAGTCTCTCTTTCCAGACTTCCAAATAATGTTTCAACAAAAAGTTAATGTAGGCCCCCCGTTGTCGGGCTCAGACCTCTGCAGAACACAGTTCATATGAGTCCCCCTCTGTCGGGCTCAGACCTTTCACAACAAAGTTCACATAGGTCTCCATCTGTCGGGCTCAGACCTCTTCAGAAAAAAGTTCAACAAAACTTGCAAGGGGGCTCCCTTCCCCAAGCTTATTACACTTCGGGTCGCCCTCAGCCAGGCTCAGACCACTTTTGGGTGTCGAAGACTTTCAAATGTGCGTGGCTTTCTTTACAGACCTCCGCAGGACCACTTCGACTAACAGAACAAGGTTCAACTTTCACTCTCCCCTTCTCTAGGAGTCAATTTTGGCTTACTTTGCTTTTGCAGTTCATTCTCTTTATCGTCACAAACAATGCGCCTTTCACAGACACCTTCGAGTGGGCTACTGCCTTTCGCCGTACCACTCCGTTATCAGTATCGCTGATTTCACAACTGTCCTTACTTCAAAGTTCATTCACAGGTCTGCCTTTCTTCACATCTCATCCACACGCGTGCAACCTTCACTTGCCACTTCAAACTTTCTTCCACATTGGTTGTGATGAGTTGAGATCCTCAGATGTTTTCTTTGTGTATGATTTCGATTCCGCCTCTTTGGTTTTCTCTGTTTTTGTGTATTAATTTAAAGTTGTCCGGTATGGCTTCACTCGCGATGGCTTTCTACTTTCTGTAAGAAAAAGCATGTCTGTGCCTCCTTTGCTTAATAGGTCATGGAATTTTATTGAGTATTCTGCCATGCATCTAATTTTGCGAAGGCTTCAAAGTAGTTTTTGATTTTCCTTTCGGGTTGTTGTTTGTATTGTTGATTCGATTCGGTGTGCTGTCGGTTGGGGTTCTGTGGCTGGTGGTTCTCTCCTGGTTGTGCCTTTTGGGAGGTGGAGTTCTTTGGTGGTCGGTCTCTTCGTCGAGTAGACTGATGAGGTTGATAGCAGGGTTGGTTGGTTTTGGTTTGCCGGCTGGTGAATTGTGTTGGTGCCCATCTGTTGTTTCAGTCCTTGGTGATGTAGGGCATGTAGAAGGTAATAGATTCCAGTTTGTTCCTGATTCTGGTTGGAGTATTGTCCACGATGTAGTCCGGGTTGGGGTGGTTTATCAATTGTTACGTTTAGCTTTCCGGTGGGGTCTGTATTCGTAACACTAATGGCCTGTTGGTTTGTTGTTGCTGGTCCATCTTTGCTTACTAAGCAGTCATATGTAGAGGGGTTGCGAGCGATGTAGTTCGTCTTTGCTCTATTTTGTCTGTGTTCTCAGGACATCTGGCCTGTTCTTTAACCAGTTTTTCGGAGTTGTGGGATTTTGCTAGTTGGAACCTTCCAGTGGAGTTGGGGGTTTCCTTATTGTTTCTTTTGTCCATTCTGGCGTCTTTGTCTTTCTTGTGGTGAGGCATGGTGTTTTTTGGGTTGTGGGTTGTATTCCTTTGAGTGGGCGTCTTCTTTAGATTGGTGCGTCATGTTCCTTGGGGTTCAGTCTTCACTGTTTGTGGTTAGTTGCTTATAATTGGTGGGGTTGTGGTTGTTGAACCAGGGGTTGTAGACCCTTGCGGTTCGGTTGTTTACTGCTATTTTCTTTGTGGTTCTAATATGGTTTTTGGTGTTTATCTTGGGGGCTTTTTGATTGTGGTTGTTAAACCAGGGGTAGTAAACCGTAGCGGTTCAGTAATTTGCTGGTATTTCCTTTCTGGCTCTCATCTGTTTTTTTCCTTTTTTGGTGTTTATCTTGGGGTCCTTTGGTTGATGTTGTAGAAAGAGGGCGGGCTGTGCGGCTAGCTAGCTGTTGAGTTGTTAAAGACCCGGTGGTTCATGTGCAGCAGGGGAGGGCGTTTGGGATGGGGACACTGCTGATGCGGTGTCGACAACCTAGATTGTTTGGTGGAGGTGCCTGGGTTGGATACATAGTGATGAATCAAAGAGCACTTGTACCTTAGCTACCGGGGGTTGTGGGGAGGCCCAATTTGGGGCACAGCAGCAGTACTTGGCTTGGGCATTCCTGCTGAGTAACTGAAAGCCTAGGATTGTGGTCACAAGCGTAATAGCCTTGATACCTAGCTTTGGGATACCTAGAAGGTGGGAGAGAGCCCCAGACTCTGGGTGCAATCAAGAATGTGGTAGCACCTAGATTTGGGAT
This sequence comes from Ambystoma mexicanum, assembly GCF_040938575.1. Lineage (NCBI taxonomy): Eukaryota > Metazoa > Chordata > Amphibia > Caudata > Ambystomatidae > Ambystoma > Ambystoma mexicanum. The sequence continues at coordinate 201,668,685 of NC_090940.1, forward strand.
GCCTGGCAAGAGGGAGAGAAGCTCAGATTGACGACACAGCAGCAATGCCAGGTATGGCTAGCAAACACAGCCAGCCCTGATGCCAGATATGGCTAACTGCAATGCAGCTATCTTGTATCTCGTAACGCCTAGATTTGGGACGCCTGGATAGAGGGAGAAGGGCCTAGAATGGGTGTGCAACAGCAGTGCAGGAACCCTCTGATCTGGGATACCTGGACCTAAAATGGGGGCAAAACAGTAGATTCTCTAACACCTATATTTGGGACACCTGGATAGGAGAAGGGGCCAAAGTGGGGGGCACAATAGTAAATGCAGTAACACCTAGATTTGGGACACCTGGTTAGAGGGACAATGGCCTAAAATGGGGCCACAACAGTAAATGCAGTAACAGTTGGAACTTACAAAACAATCTGGCTAAATGCGAGATATGGCTGACTAACACAATCCGGTGTGAGAAGGCTGAGGGTATTCTCACTCCTACTCCCCTTGGATCCTCTGCTCAGGTGGCGAGGGAAAGGCCATCGCTCTTGGATCCCGACCCTGGTGGTGAAGTGAGGGAGGATCACCTGGGTTTAGGGTCCTTGGGGATTGGGAGTGGGGTGCCCACAGGCGAGACAGGGTACCCCCCCTTTTCCTATTGAAGAACAACCTAATCCTTCTCCGACCTTTATGGGTTACTATAAAGCAGTTCCCCTCATTTCCCCACATTTAACCTTTGAAAGTTCTGTGACGAGAAAGAGGAGACTGAGTAATGAACACTACACCTTAATTTTACCCCTCTGGTACTGGGACGAGGAAGATGCCTGCAGAGTATCGTGAGAGTCTGGCATGTCCCCTTATTCCTAGTCAGGCAAACCTAATTAAGGACCCACACCTGCAACCTGTAAAGTGGTTGCAGGTATATAAAGAGAGAGCTAGAGAACCCCAAGGAGAGAAACCGGGAGGCCTGGGAGGAGACCAGCAGAGGACCTGTTTTCGAAGCAGGCAGCCGGGATGGGACCTGTGGAGGAAACAGGACGCCAGCCAGCAACCCAGAAAGCCCTTAAAGCCCAAGGCAATTTGTGCCGTTGGGCTTTCACAGGAGTGGGAGCCTCTATGTCGAGGAGCCAGCAGCCAGAGCTGCGAAAGTGCAGGAGAGCGCATAATGCCGTTGGCATCCATACAGAGGCAGCGGAGCAACTCACACGGGCAAGACGGGCCCCGATGTGCGATCGGGGCTCCGAGAAGCTGGCCTGTCGACCTGCGAGGCAGGAAAGAAGCAGCGGGAGCCTTCAGAGGAACAACGCAGCGGACCACTGAGTGTCAGGGGGAGGCATTTGACAGCTGGGGTATTCCTAGCAGGCTGTGAATAGGTAAGGATTTACCGAACTAAGCGGAAACATGAAATTAAGAATATTGAACATCTGTTGAATGCTGAACTTAATGAAACCTTGCAATTAAGCTTCTTGAATATGAAAATGAATAACACTTTATGGGCAACGCAAATAACCAAGGACAGCCAAAGGGGAGAGTGCCCACATGACAACATATAAGAGTGGAAGCGTGAAAGAGTGCCATAGAAAGGTGGGCACGAGCAAGAATTTTGAGTAAGTGCAGCAAAGCCAAAGACTTGTGAGAGCTGTGTGACACATCATGGCATAGCCAAGAGCCTAACCAGGAGATGTCAGAGGAGTGTAAATATTGCACATAAAGCCAAAAGGCCAACAAAGAGAATCCTAAGGGAATGTAACTCTGTACACAGGGACAAGTCTAGAAGAACCTGTGTGGGCTGAGGATCCTAGAGATCCTGGTTGCACGATGTGTGATGGGTGGACTGTGTGGTCTGACAACTGTGCCTAGATAAGGGAGCCCTGAACCTTGAGAACCAAAAGACACTATGGAATAAATCAAGGGGAGGCACTGCAAGTGAACGGATGAGGCAATCCAAAAAGAGGGTCAGGCGGACCTTGAGTTGCGTTAAACGTTTTGAAATACTGAAACAAGGTCAAGTGACTGAGTTAAAGTCTTAGGGAAGGGCACCCTGCGACTTGAAGAACTGCAAGTATTGTCTTGAGAACAAAGCCTCGAGACCCTTTTCTTTTTAACAGTGTTGCTTGGAACTTGGGGAAGGGAACCCCGAGGATTGTGTGGAACTGTATTACCTTGTACGTGAGAAAGGTAATTTTGAAACTTTTGTGGAACTTTCTTGAACTCGGGGAAGGGGAGCTAATAAGGAAGTGAAGGGCTGGAAGAACTTTGATTATTGACATCCATACACACTGTGTAGCTTTAGTTGTGAGGGCAAGTATAGGTTTTGGACACAGCCAGACTTTTAAGTTGTAATCTTTGACTCTGACTTTCCTTAGTTTTGTTCAGCTAGGGAAATCCCATCTTAGCATAGGGCAAGTTAGGCCTTCCACCATCCTGACATTTAAGTTACTAAATATATTTTGTTTGAATTTTGTTGTCTATGTCTTGTTTCATGATGCCTTCACACAGGCTAAATGCGAGATATGTCTGACTAACACAATCAGGCTAAATGCAGGATACGATTACTATACACAACTGTGGGCTGGACGCATCAGACTACAAGCTAATAGAGAATAAGGTATGGTAAGTAAGATGAGTCCTACCTCCAGCAGCCTCACGGGAGCCTCAGCAGTCACTTCTGCTTTCCCTTGGTCTAAGACACTGAATGACTTGGCCCAGCCCCTTTTTACCCATGGGCCTTTTGTGCAAGAGGCTTGCATTTTTTCTCCTAGGCCCTAGGTCTCCCTCCCTAGGATTGGCTAAGCCTAATGATGACCTAAATTCTTCTAACCATCTTTTTGCTCATTGGGTCTTTGTATTGCCCTATCAGTGTATCAATGTCCTCCCCTCTAGTCTGCTTTGTAGAGTCTCTGCAGTGTTCTTTGGTACTTTGTGCATACCAGCTTGCAGTGGTCTCTCTGCCTCCACATTTGCATTGGAATATATGATCTGCAAGCGCCCCACAGCTTTCTTCTGTATCCCAGTCATTTGACCAGTTTGCTCCCTCGTGATGCATTCTGGTGAAAGGAATGTTCAGGTGCAAGGCTGTCTTTGAGGCCAGGCCATCGCACTTCTGCAGGGATAGCGAGCAGAGACTCGGACATCCTCTGGTTAACATATCGGGCAGTGGCTGTAGCTTGGTCATCCACTGTGTCTTGCTCCCAACAGACAAGTGTGGGGAGTTCCTCCAACTCCCCACAATAGATTGACAGACCATACACATTTTGCATCAGAAAATTGTTGCTATTTTCGCTAAGTTCAGGGAAAGGCTCAGAAGCTTTGAAAAATAATCTGCAATGGCTCAGTCTTCAATAACCAAGAAGGTGGAGTGAGAAGGCTGGTGAATGGCAACTGACTTTCATCACTAAACTGTCACAATAGTGCATTTGAGAGCGAATCTTAATCCTTCTCCCAGCTTGACTTCATGTACTCTGCTGAATAAAGGGAGTTTCTTACTTTGCTGGTCAGTCTTGCTGTGGAAAATGACCAGACTCATCCAGTGGATCGGTGAACGACCTTTGATGAAAATCAGCAAAGCAGCATACACAGGACGAACGTCAACCCAGCAACAAACGAGACTAGGTGCAGCAACCCCCTTTCCTCCAGTCACGAGGTTTTATACCCCAGGGTACCCATGCCTTTCAATGGAGAGGTAGGTTTCACACATAGCAAGACATTGGGCAGAAACAGTGTATCAGGTGCAAGGACAGAGTCTCAGCATACAAGTCTTAGGCACAGGCTTCAGTCTCACGCTCAGGAAGCCATGATCAGCATGCAAGATACATTTTGGGTACTGCTGTGTAAACTAGTTCTACAGTTCAGACATGGCTCGGGGCAGGCGAGCCCGCTTACTATATGACAAACATCTGCCTGCTAAAGACGCCTTGCCTAGGAAAGCAGCAGTCTAAAACATGCTTCAATAATGCGAAAAGGAAAACACAGACGCGAGAACTGTGGAAGCAAGCTCTGCTAGTTACTAGGTGGTAATTCCTTCGAGGTTGGGAAATGCACCTTAGAACATAGGGCTCACACAGCTGTGGCAATAAGGCACTTGTTAAACAAGGCAGTTAGCATTGGCTAAGCATTACTATAACGATGTGTGGTGGAAAGGATATTCACATTTTCAAATTCTCAGTTCTGCCCCACAGTCTGTACTGGCAGACTCCTGTGGCACAAGACCTTTTCTTGGTCTGGATTTGATGCATCTACTTGGAAAATATATGAAAGGTCAAGGACTTTACTGAACAGGAAGTACACTGCTGTTGAGCTACACCCTGTCTTGGGTTATTTCATTGTTAGTAAATTTAGTGTTGCAAGATTCAAACTGAAATTGTTCAAATACATCTTATGGGACTTTTGTTTATTTATGTACTTATTTATTGTTTTCTTGTTTCTTGCTTATACAGCAAGTAAAATACTGTTTCAAAGCGCCCACAGGGCGAGGGGAGAGAACACGTGAGTGAAATACATTGCAAAAAATAATATTTAATAAGAGCAGGGAGGAGGGAAAAGGAGGTAGGACGAACCTACTATGCCTTGTCAGTATTCAGAACATGCAAGGGCAGGAAGGAAGAGGGCAGAGGGTGTAAGTGCTGGCACTTGACAATTCATAAACATTTTAGCTTCTGACATGCTCGTGTTTGTGACTGTCAGGTTTTTAGATCCATTGAGAGTTACTCTCCCCTTACTACTTATCTCGGGTACGTCACTTCTACATTGACCCCTTGATTCCTCCCACCCTTGATAATTCCTTTCCATCAGTTTGATTCTCCGATAATCACTTATATCTCACTTCTGTCTAAATATGTGAAAATCACAATTCTCAGCTCAAGTGCCTAGTTGGCTAGGTTGTGGTTGGACTGAAGTACATCGTTCAGCCCTAAACACCTCCCCAGGCACTTATAATCGCACTGTAGTGATAAGAATGACCGTCCCCCAGCCTCTGTTGCTGCTTACCACATGCCAGCTCCATAATTCATTAAACAGTCAAACATTGTTAGTGTGTGTTATGGATCAAGCATCTATGTGTGTGTTGAGATTGAGTGTGTCACTGTCTACCCAAAGGCATCATATTGCATCATTCTTTGTGGTGACACCCATAGGGAATGCCAAAGCCTGTTGGGTGTCTTCACTGAATAATTCCATTTCCTTGATCCTCAGCTCTAGTAAATCCGAGTGGCCTACCCATAACCCACAATGTCTTGTAAAAGGGAGCACCTACACACATACTTGCAAATGTGAACAGTATGAACATTTTAATCTGCCAAACCTTTAGCTATCTGTTAATAGTCGTGGAACTGGGGTTCCCATCCAACTTCCCCCCACCAAACAGAAGGGAAATGGCTACTGGCCTACAAACTACTACTATAAACAGCGCAGCTGGAATCGCCCATTCAGCAGGACCTATTGCCTAGGAATAAGAAGCTACTACATATCGCGTGGAAATCTAAGTTCCTCATGAAAGGCAAACTAAAACTTCCTGCTCATTGCCATGCTCCATAATGCCTTTAAAAGGCCTTTTGAAGTTTATATATGAATTCACAAATATAATATCATATAGGCATGCTTGTATAGCACAAGTTAGCCTATGGAATTAAAAAGAGCTCTTGGGAGCTTTTTGTGTCGAGCTAATGCGGCGCATCTTGGTTTTAAGCCGTAGCTGTATACCACCCAATTCCCAGCAATTTCGATCCCTGAGCACAAAGCCAGACCTTGACACCTGCCATCTGGTAGGGTAGACTGTTATTTCAGAACCTCCAAAAAGCAGTGCAGTCTTTGTGATTTCATATTTTATTTGTTCTTTTAGTTGCTTGGAAAACCGTGCTGGGTGAGGGTTGTCGGTGTATGCTGGGATTTTCTTCTCCCATTGTTAGTTCTGCTCCCAGCACTAGCTGAAGGGATGTTTGTGAAAGGATGGAGGCTTAAAATGAGTGACTGGGAGAGCCATCCAGTTCCTCTAGCGCATGACTAGTGAGAAAACTCTAATTTAATTAATCATAATAGCCATTGATTCTAAGCATCAACATATTTAATCCATTGTAAAATGTAAGATCCTTGTTCAGTTGATTGGCGTATCAAAACATGCAATCTTGGGCAAATGTTTTATAATTGGCCAATTTATTTAAGGTCTGTTTGATCCTTCAACAGGGGCTAATCGTCACTGATATAAACATGTATGTTTCATGACCGGTTCAGGGACCTGGCCGTGTGAAGTGGGGATGGGCACCCCTCTCAACCTTGGACCGGAGGCCTACCAGGGTGTTTGCCAGAGCCAGTCCTGCTCCAGTGACGGGGTGTGGTGTTGGGAGGGCTCCAGAGTCTGCCCACCTGCCCCTTAAGTGTATGGTTATTCATCCCATGCCGAACATACAACATGCTGGCCAGTATCTTCTCTCCATTTCAGAACTACCAAGCCCAGAAATTCTAGCGGTGCAGGGTGGAACATTCAACTCACTGGGGAGAGATGCAATGATGAATGCAAAGATGGAGGAACTTTGCTCGGTGTGGGCCTGCAATCAAGATGCTCAGTTATGCCCGACTACGAACTCTGAAATTGACTTTTACTGTATTGCCACTGGAGCCACTGTGAAACATTGATAGACTAGAGTTTGGAGATAAGGAGTGGAGTGGACTTGAGAAATGAGGCAGTGGAGAGCAGACGGCAGTGGTAAGAGTGAAAATGGTCATGGAGAACCGATCAAACCCGAGGGGGAGAGTGAGCAGAAGGAAGTGCTGGGGAGTAGGAGGCTTGGGCATCTTGGGTCTTGGGCATCTTGGGTTGCGAGCACATAGAAGGAAGTTGTTGGATTAAGGAAATTTGCGGTGTTAATGTGAACATTAGAAATGGAAACAGACATGAGGAGGTGTTACCCAGAGAGAAGGAGATAACAGAGGGGGAGAAGGCGAGAATTGAGTGAGGATGAGAGGAGATGACCACATCTGGGGAAGGTTGAGGTGGGAGGAGAGAATTACATTACAACAGAGAAGTTCTACTGAGGCTTGTTGGTTTCTCACCAACTTTTCAATAGTTGATCTTTAGATAGTCCCTGGTGTTTGTGGTTATCAGCTCATAGTTAATTTGCTGTTGTATTGGGATTTTGTTTCTTCTTTTGGTTACCTCTACAAAGAGTCATTCTTTTCTCTTCCCCTGGTAAACCTATTCGACACGTATCTTTTCCTTCCGCCCTATATCTTATTTTTCTGAACAGTTCACAATCTTTGGATACTACCGCTTCTTTGCCATTAAATATATTTACCATGTCCACCTTGTTCTCTGGCTTCTTTTTTTCACTTGGCCCTCTACTTTGATTAGGCCTTCTTAGCCTTGACTGATATGAATTTGGTCACTCTCACAATATTCCTCATCCACTCCTCTTTGTACTGGTTTTTTGACTCTCCTTTCTGATATCGTGATATTATCTTTCTCATGACTGTGGCGAGTATGAGCATCTCAATAATGATTCTCATTAATTCCCGTTGCCCGATTACATTCTCATCTTAGGGCTGACTTCACTGGGGTTTTGGTCATTGTGGGTCAGCCCACTCTCCCTCAAGCTTGGTATTTCGTGGCCTTTCACCACCTTCTTTCACATTTTGTTGTCTTGGATGGGTGTACTGTATTTTGTGTACCGGCTTGTTCTGTGCCTGCCATTGCAGAATGGTTTTGGTGTTTTGCAAGGACCCTCAGTCCACCACGAACCTCCCTTGGTCATACCACCACTTTTAGCTTCGGGACCCCACACATCCGCCTCCACTTCTCCTGACCACCTTGCTACCAGCCATAGCGTGTCTGTCACTTCTCTCCCTCTTACGATTTCCGGATGCTGTGCATCTTGCCTCTGCAAGCCTTTTTAACTTATGGGCTCTCTTTGCATCTCCAGGGTCCTCCTCTTTTTGGACTGGGAGGAGGCTTCCCTGTGCAAGCCTTTGCTCCTTTTTCTCTGTCTCCTGCGGATTCTCTTCTCTGTACTTCCTCTTCATTGTCCCAAACGAATGGGAATTTATAGGGAGCTCTTCTACTTCCAGTTGGCAATACAAAATAATGGTTTTCTCTTCACATACATTTTCAGCAGAATGGTTTCAAGATGTTATTTTGGATGATCCTCTAGGAAGTTCCTCACAGGAACGGGAGTCCTCGTCTCCAAAGGGGGAAATCTCTTCCGGTGAGGTTATACTTGCCTCTACCCCCAGGGAGGGTTTTGTGGAGCAGGCTCACCTCCCTAGCCTCACAGGGGTTGGGCGGTGGTCTCCCCATAGGGAGAAGGGATGAATTCCCGTGATTAGTCACAGGATGTAAGAGGAGATAGAGACCCCCAGAAGAAGGAGGTGACAATAGAGACTGATCCTGAGACAAAGTACTTTTGCCTCATTAGTGAGTTTTCCTGCTCTGATGTTTTTGTGTATAATACCATATCCTTAATCTATGCATTTACACATATTTTGATTTAGTTCAAATTATTGTGGTGTAGTAATTCCAAGGCAGGGAAGAATTGTTAAAATTACTTGGTGTCCATGGTAAGTCGAGCTGCTTGGTGCGGAATCGGAGACGTTGTTTTTGCCTTTTGTTTGTTGTGTCGGCAAACATACTCTTACAGTAGTCTAGTTGAGAGAAAAAGCACTCTATCAAGTGGCACATTTTGAGTTCTATTTTGGGAAGCATATTTATCAGGATGTGCAATTTACAGTTTACTTCTTTGGGGATGGCATTGATCTAGGGTGTGAAGGAAGGGCACAGTCAAAGAAGAAGCCCGATTCCTGGTCAAGGTGGTAGCCTGCAATGGCAGGTCATGATCATGGTAGACTCTTGTTGAGCGGAAAAATGTGAAATTACCTCAGCCCTTTCCTCATTTCGGGCAACATTATTTCCCCATTCACTCTGATATGTGTAATGTGTTCCATGATTGTATTTCAGTGATCGCAAACTTGGCCCAATTGTATCAATATCTGGATTATGCAAATAGCTTGAACTAACTGCACATTGTGCTATCTAGGGATGTTCAGGTTACATGTTCTAGGTTTTACTGCTCCCCAGTGCATCATTGTTTATGTAAGCAAGTGTCAGCTGGACTTCACACAACAACTATTTTGGTGCACAGCACCCCATATTGGAGATGCTTCTGCCACATTATTTATTCTCTGTAAACCCATATGCAACTTATTGGAAGTAGGTCTGAACTACATAAATGCACTTATATGTATCTTTGAAAGAACTAATTCTATTAATAAATAAAACTATCCTGAATAATACTAGTGGATAAGAAAGTCTATGTTCGTAATAGGACGTGTCCAGTGTGCTATTTTGTTCAAGATAAAAACGTAATCTTATATTTGTTCAGGCTCTGGAAAAAGCAGGTATAACTGATCCTACATTGTTCCACAAAGTTAATCCTCCATGCCCCATTATGTACACATTATAGTCAATGTTTTTGTGTGTTGTAGTCTGACGCCTGCCTCTTGAAATACTTGCACACACACACATTTACACACACTTATTCACACTGTGGTGGGTCAGAAGAAGGAGTCGGACACATTGAGGACATTCTGAATTATCTTTAATGACATTATAGAAATAAAGCCTATTTTTCCGTACTGTCTGTTTGTTTTATTATTCATAATGCGCGATCATACCCTCAGGTAACAGGGCGCAGCAGTTACATGTATATGCGAAGCTTAAATACAGCTAGAGGTATGGCCCTGCCTCTCTAAAGGTGCTAGTCAGTTGTCAGGAAGTCCAAAGTAAAACTGTCCCCCATCCAAACTAATTCTACCTGACCCTTCCACATACATAACTCAATAAAATAGGCCAAGAGAATGCCTTTCTTCCACATGTCTTTTCTTCTCTTCTAATAGTCTCTCTATATATATATGTTTCTGCTGGGTATGGATATTTTTTAACTTCATTTTCTTGGATAGTTTCTTTGATCAACTCTTGTAGCTCTTACAAAAGACTGAGGGTTTGTGCTTTCTGTGGTATTATACTTTGAATATCTTCCTTCAGATATGTTCTCACACTCAAACCTTTGTCTTAAGTCGCAGACTCTTCCCAGTATAATAATTCAGGCTTTTCTAATATGGGGTTGTCTTGATCCCTGTTTAGGTTTTCCTTGTCATGGATTCTCTTTCTTAGGTTGTCTTCTCTTTTATCTTGCTCACTTAAGTTTTATTTCCTGTCGCTAATTACCTGTCTATGTTGGGCTTTCTCCAGCCTTCAACTCTGAAGGCATAGGGTATTTTCTATTCCTCCTAGGGGATTTGTTTCCGGTCTCTGTTTGTTCCCCAGCTGGGATTGTTAGATCCGTCTTTTCTAGTTTTTTAACGTCCTGTTAACTGGTCTTTCTAGTGACAACTCATCAGTACTGGGACAAGTTTCTCTCTTCATATAATACCAGTCTTCCTCGACAGGTTTTTTTTGTAAGATTGGTCTGATTGAAATACGTTTTACTAGATATATCATATTTTTTACTTTGATTATATTTTTAAAACTGAGTATGTTTTTTAAATTGTGTAATTACTTTAGGTGTACTCTATATACCTTGCCCAACACTTTTGTTTAGTTTAGTAGCCTACACAGTGTGAGTTGAATCGGGAAGCAACAACTTCCTGCACGCACGGTCCTTAGGCAAAAACATTTCCCATAAGCATTGTAGTCCTTTGCCCTACTTCTTGCCTAACCCGGTGTGAAAGTGCCGACACGAAGGGGGCAAGCAGGTCTGTGCCGGTCTGGCCGGACTTAAAAATCCACAACAGCCAGTTACTGCTTAAGGTTTGTTTGTAAGGTTGGTCTGATTGAAATACGTTTTATTAGATATATTGCATTTTTTACTTTGATTATATTTTTCAAACTGAGTATATTTTTAAAATTGTGTAACCACTTTAGGTGTACTCTACCTTGGCCAACACAAACACGTTTGTTTAGTTTAGTAGCCTACACAGTGCGAGTTGAATCAGGAAGCAACAACTTCCTGCACGCACGGTCCTTAGGGAAAAACTACATTTCCCATCAGCATTGTAGTCCTCGGCCCTACTTCTTGCCTATCCCGGCGCGAACGCTCTGCCGTGAAGGGGCAAGCCGGTCTGTGCCGGTCCGTTGCCGGACGTGGTGGACGCGGCGTCTCTCTCCAATAAAATGGGGATACAGGAGGTGCTAGCAGCAATCACCACAGCAAGAAATATTTTCACCAACCAATCCGGAAATATGTCACTGCTGATAAATGTAAGTACCCCTTCATTAACCATGAACTTGGAGCTCAACTCTTTGAGCAAAAAGACTCCTCTCTGTATACACCAGTACATCCTTTTTTACAGGGCACTTCGATGGAAAATGCTACTACCAACGCTGAAATGGTGAAACTGCTGTTTGATAGCCATAAACAGTGCCTAAACATAGCCACCAGCGCAGCACACAACACAATACATAAGAAAGGGTTACAACATATTAAAAAGGAGGGACTAGCTACTAAAAGACTCCAAAAAAAAGGTCAGCCGTCTTCGATACAATCCTTACAGGCAGTCTGCAAAATAAAACTCATTTCGGAGCTCAAAATTAGTATACTCAACACATGTTCTCTGAATAAACATGCCCAATGCATCCACAATAGGATTGTTGAGGAGGGCATTGACATATTTTGCATCTCTGAGACATGGTTAAAAGAACCCATAGGCCCCACATGTGACATTGCAGTCCCAGAAGGATATTCAATTTATTTTACCAATAGGAGGAGGAGTGGCAGTTATTGCATGTAGCTCTATTCCCATGTTTCCAGGTAAATCTACATGTAAGGGTAGTAAAATTCTTCACTTAAAATATTTGCTGACTGGAAACAGCTGCCTTAACCTGGTAGTTATATACAGACCACCTTCCATTACCCCCAACTTCAATGAAGAGTTTTCCCATCTTCTCAACCTTCTCAAAGGTCCAAACAGTGCAACACAATAGATGGCACGGTGACCCAGCAGACAAAGATGCCACCAATCTAATGAGACTTTTGAACAACTTAGACTTTCACGTTACTAACAGTGAACCCACAATGGAAAATGGGCACCAATTAGACTAGGTAGTGACAAACACCTGAAAAACACATGATTAAGACAGAACCCTGTATTTGGTCAGACCATTTCAGTGTCACTTTTCAAATTATTCCCCCTTCCCTGGAGATAAAACTCCAAATCCACCACTGAAAATAACCCAAAGGAACTTTAAAAATATTAATAGGGAACAGTTAGTATGATGCATAAAGGATATTAATGATAATATCAAAGAAGAAGACTCCTGTGAAGTCATGATGAACAATGTACTTGGTCATCTTAAACAATTGGCTGACCAGAACACCCCTCTTCAACTCAAAACATGCAGATCCATTACTAAACCCTATACCTGGTTCTCAAAAGATCCATCTATCCTTAAAGGGGAAAAAGAGAAATCTAGAAAACGCATGGAAAACAAAACCCACTGTAGAGAATAAGGCAAAATGGAAGAACACCGAACTAAGATAGAAGAAAGAGATAATAGAAGCAAAAAAGCAATACTTTGATAATCAAATTATATCAGCGGGTAATGCCACAGATAAACTATTTAGCATTCTCAAGTCTATCGAGAAACCTAAGGCCATCTCACCTCCTTTTATTCCATCTCAACAGGAATGTGAGAATACCCAAATTGCCTTCTTCTTGAAAATCGAAAAAGCCAGAGACAAAATTACTAAATCTCAATTAAATAAACCAAACAACCTAAATATCCATCCTGAAGAGGCTATTGACAATGTTAGAACTTTTAATTTTTCCAATATCACCCCAGAAGATATGGAAAAAACACTTGACTCTATGAAGCCTACTTCGTGTGCTGAAAACATCCTGCCAGCAAAAATGATTTTGGAAAATTCAGATCTTTTTTCACCACTTCTAACTAAAATTGTCAATTCTTCCTTCAGGGATCAATTAATCCCCTCAGGACATAAAAAGGGTTATGGTCACTCCCCTGGTCAAAAAGCCAGGCCTAGATCCCAGAGACCCCAGCAATCTCAGGCCCATTACCAACTGTAACTTCTTATTAAAAAATATGGACAGGATAGCCACATCACAACTTCAGGCGCACGTAGAAGCGTCAGAATTCCTTAATGTCCAACAGTCAGGCTTCAGACCTGCTCATAGCACGGAGACGGCTATGATAGATCTTCAGACAAAGATGCTTAGCATCATGGACAAAGGGAAAGCAGGCCTTCTCATCCTATTGGACCTTAGTGCCGCATTTGATCTTCTTGATCATGACCTCTTTGAAGTGGCTCTGGGGAAAACGGCCAACTGTTCACCAGCAGCTAAAGGGTGGATAATGTCATTCCTAAAACACAGGACTTCACGGATTCACTGGGGTGAAAACTTCCTGTCAGAAAAAGAAATCCTCTGCGGGGTCCCACAGGGAGCCAGTATGTCCCTGTTGTTGTCCAACCTATACCTTAGATTTCTTTGCCTCGTACTGGGTCAGTTAAACATCTTTTTTTACTAATTATGCGGATGATACCCAGCTAGTGATGGAACTTTGTGGTGATCACAAGAAAGATAATAATAATTTACTTAACATCTATTCTAGCATAGAACAATGGATGAATACCAACTGGATGTGCTTAAACGGAAAGAAGACCGAGTTGATGGTCTTTGGTTCTCAACAGGCCAGAAACTCCCTCTCCCCACAATACAATTCTTTCCTGATAGAAAGCGCACAGATTAAGGTCCTCGACAAAGTCAAAACATTGGGCATGATGATGGAAGCATCATTAGGAGCCGAAGCACAGTTGCGATACATTAAAAAAAAATATGTAGTTACTACCTTAGACTCCTTAAAGCTATGAGACCCTACCTATGAGAGGACAACTGTGCCACTGTGGCTAGGGCAACCATTTTATCCCGTTTGGATTATGGTAAAGCCGTGATGATAGGGGCAATCAACAAATGCCTCCAAGTCTATCAGATCATACAGAACAATGCAGTTAGAATCATTAAGCGCATACCCAAACTTGACCATATCAGCAATTCCAGGAAAGAGCTGCACTGGCTTAGAGTTGAGAATAGAATTCAATTCAAAGCTCTCACTACAGCACATCGTTGTATCCATGGGAAGGCACCAGGCTACTTGAAATCTAAAATACGTAGATGTATACCTACCTGTACCTTATGATCAGCAGATCAAAACATGGTCGTGGTGGCAAAGTACAAACTTATACAAGGCCCAGGTAAATCCTTCCCGACCATTACAGCAGGTCTCTGGAACAATCTGCCCATCAATATAAGGAAAGAAGCGAACTACCTAAGTTTTCACAAGTTGGTGAAAACACATATTTTTAATTAATGGTCTTCTTAAAAGCTTCCAGGCTCTCCCTTTCTACCTGTTTTCATTAATTATTGTATGTTTTATGTGTCCATGTATCTGTGCCCCGAGACTTGCGAGTTACTGGCGCATTAGAAATGAAATAGAAAATAGAAATATTGGTCACTTGCTTTTTCGGGTTTTCACCATTCCAATTATACAGTCTTGGGTTTAATGTCTCATCCTTATGACTAGAACCATGTTTTTCATACATATATTGATGCGCCAGCGGCCTTCGGTATCTCCCTCTTCCCCAGTACTTCTCTGTATGCAAGGGCATGTTTCAGGGTTCGGCTCTCGCTCGGGCAGTGCTCTTCTGTATCTGGCTTCTCGCTCTCCTTTCTCGCTTGCGTCCTGTTCTCGGCCTATCATTTTGTTACTGCCGTACATGGGCACTGGCGATATGAACCTGTTCATGCATCCAGCGATCTCACTGTCGTTGTACGGGCATCCTGCCCATCAGTGCTGCAGATGTGGTCATACCACCGCTAGGCACATGGTTTCTCTCTTCCTCTTCACAACAATTTCTTCGCTGTTGCATACGCCGGTCCTCCAGCATCCCGCACCGGCGTTCTTCATTTCATGGAAGATTGCAGACTCTGCAACCTGTCTCGGCTCTGCCTCCACCAGGTGTGATGATGCCACGGGGCTTCCCCTGCGTACAATACTCTCCTGCATTCCTTCTCTGACTCTTCCCAGTTAAATGCACTTCCCTCCTTAAAGAGACATCTCCTTTCCCATATTGATTTCTTATAGCATTGCATTCAGCCAAATGTAAAACGCACGCGCACACACACACACACACACACACGCACGCACGCACGCACGCACGCACGCACACACACACCTTTTAATGTATTCATGATTATGTGTATTTGTAATGCACCACATGTAAATACAGAGCACAGTGAAACCAGGGGGCCAGTGCATATACAAGACTAGACCTTTTACAGTAGTATAAAAACCACATTCCTAGAGCTATTCAACAAAGTGCAAAAAGACACCAGGTACAAAAAGAGCTTTTGTTAGAGCGTTTCATATGGTTCAGGTTACCCGTAATCCACCGCTACTTGTCAGACATTTGTATAGCATTGAGTAAATTATATCAATATTGATTGAAGCTTTGGTTAAAAAAAAGTCACGATTGAGGTGAATATTTGGTTGTTCCCACCACGTTCGCGGAGGGCCAACGCTTACCAACTGTAGTAAAGAGGTTCAGTACTTCCCCTTTTTTCCTACTCTGGGAATTGAAAAGAAGGTGGAAAAGTGTTTGTGTGTGGTTGCAATGATCGAAACAGTTGCCAAAATCGTCCAGGTATTGTCTCTCCACTCAAGCAACCATGCTGCTGTATTTAGCCGGCATATCTAGCACCAGCAAATGATTTCTATTGGTGCATTTATGAAAATCCACTTGGTGTCTCCGAGAGAAAAGTTAAGGGGTGGCGATAGTGAGGTTACATAGAGCCACCGTCGTAGACAGCCACTCTTCATGTGCCGAACCAGCTGATGCCCCGAGTGGACTTTCCACTTCAAAGTTTGGCCAGGAGTGGATGCGTGCGAGCCCATCTCCATGAGGTGTCAAGTGTCGTGATGCTGCTCCGCTCCGGCGAATGTCCACGCTTCCTTCACCATATGACCTAGCCAGCATGCTGTGGTGCAGCACTATGATGTCCACGTCCACCTCCATGCTCTACTCGGCAGCAGAGCAGCCTGCCGAGGCACTTGTACTTGGTCGTCGAAGGTAGCTGGGCAGGAGTGTAGGAGGGATTAGTTAAACGGTCATCCATTTTAATCATCCCTACTGTACTCCAGCAACAGCCACTTTTTATACCCATTAGAATGTGGGGTGAGAAACGCCTTCAATGGGGAATTACCGTTAGTGATTCTCTTGTATAATGGAAGCCCTTCCTGACTTAGCAGGTATTGTCCATTCTCACATCATCATCATAATCGTCACCACCACCTCCTGACCTGCCAATCTTGTCTCTGGCCCAATTAGGACAACACCAAAATATGATCTGCCTCTTAACATGCCACTTTAAATTCTTGCATGTTTTACCTCTTGCTGCTAACTCTTCTGGAGACACCTTGTAAAGCAGATACAAGGGACCTGATCTGCATTTTACTAACCAGTAAAAGAAGGCATAAGATCTGAGAATGGCAAAGCTGGCCCTTATTCCATGCCTCCATCACTACCTACAAGTGTTTGAAATATGTGAGTGTTCGCTAATATCGCTCTGCACAATGGATATCGTTGAGGGCTCACCATTTTTGGGAAGATTAACTTACCACAAATATCAAAGTGATTAATCTAAATATTTCATATAATCATAACCACTGGCAATTTATTTGACTGTTCCGATTCCATCCCATTCCATTGCTTACCCTGTATGCGCTTTAAAGAAGGTGACCAACCATGTACTGGTCTGGCCTGGTCCTGCCTCAAAGAGGGCATTGCAGTCCGCAATGCTAGACCATGTCCCCACTGCATGAGAACATGTTTCAGCTTTGTTGGTCTCATCAGTGAGGTCCGGCTTGATTCTCTAGGTACAATGAGCAAATGAACCATATCCAGGCATATCCCAACAAATTATCACTATAGGGAATTTGTGTTGGCTGTTTCTCAGCGGAATGCAAGCTTTCCAGAGGAAATATATGGATTATGATTAATTCCAAGCTTTCCGTGCATTGATTTTTGGGGTGTGAGGTGAGTCTTCGTACATGGGAGTGACCATGCCCAAAAGTGCGTTCTTTGCTTACTGTGGGCAAATACCCATAGAAATGAAAACTACCATGAGCAGCAACTCTGTGGTTTTGATTTAATTGAAATGGTTCCATCCATCAATTTGTAGTGTTGATTCTTTAACTCGACGATTGCCTGGTATATCATAGATAGTAGAGTATTCCCCACCATACACTGATCCTAACCCTCCCTCCCACTCCAGCTCCAGAAACCGCTCCTATTCTGCAATTTGCATGTTCAGCTGATAAGTTCAGTACTAGTGTGTTGAAGATGCTTGCTGCTTCATATGGAACAACGCACTATTTAATGCAATGTTAAGCTGCCTGGCATAGCGCATTTATGCAAATGTGACCGCCTCACTGCAGCAACTTCCTTTTGCCCTGAGGGGCAGAATTTGCAGCAGCCCACTGAGCGCAGCATCTGAGCCTGTTGATGAGGTTTGCAGCAAACCTCTGCCTGCCAACCAACCTACTACGGTAGATGACAGATAGCTGCGTTCTCAAATTGCAAGCAGCCATTTTTCGAACCCCTAAAGCCTTCGTATGCATCTTAGCGTAATGAATTCAGTTTCCAGACTGCCCCCCTTCCCTCATTTGACAATTTGCAGATCCTTGCTTTGTTGCTTAGGGCGTACAATGTATAGGATACAGGAGGATAAAAAGAGTGCAGTTGAAAGAGCAACTGAGCTTGAGTGAGCGATTTCCACTTCCAACCTCAATCTGAAAGTGAGATTGTGAAACAGAACTTGCCTGCAAGAAGCCAGTGGTAGGAGTGCAGGGTTGCAAGTTCTTTTACCTTGTACCGCCTACTCTGCTCTTCCCCTGCCTAACCAAATACCCTCCAATATCTCTTTTCACCTTACACCACACACACAAATCCCCTACATATGGCTGCACAGGTCTAGCCATTGGCACTTCAACACTAGTAGTGCCATGATGAGGCTCTCCTCTTTAATCCTATCACACTCTACCACAGAAGTGGATAACCAGGACCAGAGTTCTGCAGTCTATCAGGTCTTGGGCTCTTTCTTTGGTTAATATAGATACCAAGTCGCTCTGCCAAATGCATACAAAGCCGATTGGCCCATAGATGCAGGTTAGAAGTGCCTGGTTCCCATCAACACCACAGGTTTTGCATCAGTCTCTCCTACTAATGACACTTCTTTTCTTAGAGAACAAGGCCACCAAAAGCGGCAGAAAGGTGCCATACAAGAGCATACAAGAACCCTCAGGGTCAGTCACTTCTCCAAGCAGCGAATTGTTGGTAGATCTCTTTATTCTGCTGAGGCCTTCCTCTTTGCTTCTGCTTTCTCTCCTTCTCTCCCCTGCTGATCTCCTGTCTGAATCTGAAACTGCACTGGTTACCTGGCTACCCTCTGATCTAGGGGCCCAGGTCCCCTCCCCGCCAGTTGCACTCCTGCACTGCCCCCTGGCAACCCTTGCACTTTGGGACTGTTTCTGTATCCCTACAACCCCTACTAGCACTTGACCCCTGATGTCTGCTCCTGCCCTTGCACTTGCCACTAGCTGGTCACACTTCTTATTTATTGTCTTTATTTATTTTACTGTTATCCTATGTACTGCACTGCTCACTCCCCTTTCCCCCTGCACTTTTCACCTTCCCCATCTCCCTGCACTTACGCGATCTCAATGTCCACTGGCCTAGTAGGATCGCTTTCTGTCTTCCCTCTGTTTCCCCTCCCATACCTTGTTGCGCCTTTGAAGACTTGTGTATAGGTGCGTTATAAATATCATATAATATATCGCTACATTAATCCCAGATCAACGCCATTTTGAAAAATGAGCCGCTTTGTGTTGGAGTAGCAGTGAGAAAGTCCACCTAAAATGAAAGAGACGCTGTTATGAAGATAGCTTTGTGAATTGTATCTTTACATCTTATTTTTCTTTTTCAGGTGTGAAAGTTGTGTGGACTTATTGTTTGTCAGAGGGTCTGGCAGCTGCCAAGAGTGTGGAACAGCACTTCGAAAAAACAACTTTCGGGTTCAACTTTTTGAGGATCCCACCGTAGACAAGGAAGTCGAGATTAGAAAGAAAGTGTTAAAAATGTGAGTACTATTTCTCCTAGGAAGTGTTGCTTGATTTCCATTATTCCTTTTCACCCTGTTTTCCTGGTCTGCTCTTATGTGCAGTCTGCTCCTTTCTTTTGGTTCAAGATGTCAGAATTGGAACAGAGCTATCCTATACATGCAGGTTTTAGGAGTTTGAGTTACTTAGGTTTAATTTCCCGCTTACACCTTTGCAAGCAGACATTACAATATAAGCACTTATTCGTTATAGCCTGCTTTTCACTTTTAAAAACACATGGAGACCTTCATACTAAAGCAGAATAACCTATGTAAAAAAAAAAATATTTAAAGTATTTAATGGGGACTATGGTATCATGTTCTGTACTACAGCCTTTAGTTCACACATGATACTGATTTAACCCAATTAGTGTAGCTTGTGATGAAAATATGATTCGTCTTGATGTCAAAGGCTTAATTCCTTATTTGCACCCGTTTCCTTGGTTTGTTATGATTGCCAAGGAACCTTAGCTGCCCAACTTTTACGCTTTTGTTATGGCTCTTTCAAAACATTTTAGTCTTCAAATGTATCATTTGTTGTTCATAAAACCTGGTACACAACTAACGTTTAGGGGTGTTCATGTAAAGGCATTCACATACTATGACATAAATACTGCAAATGTTTGCGGTAATGTGGAATCTCTTCCACAAATGTCTACTTTCTAAAGACACGTGGTTTCCCCCTAGGTAAAGAAGGGTAACAAAGGCGTGGACCCCATGCTGCCTTTGTCCAAATGCAGATTGACCTCACTGACGACACCCAACAAGGCAGAAACCAGTTGCCCAGGGTTGCTGTTGGTACTCCTGTTCAGAGGAGGATTGCTAGGCATTTCAGTGCTGAACTGTGCTTGTGGGCATGAATAGACTGCCATGCAGATAGATTTATCTCCTCTGGTAAAGCACAGGGGGGTAAACAGTGATTGCACACACTCAGCAGTGGTTGCCTTCCTAGAGATCATGTCATTTAAGCCGTGCTCATCCTCACTAGAGGGGTTTTCACATGTATGACCAGTATACCACAAATGTAGTTTTAGAGCTCATAAACGATCTGATTACCGGTAGTATCTGTGAAGATATTAACATTATTCGGCACAAATACACACATGTTGCAGGACCCGCATTTATGGAAATCTGGTTGTTGCGATTTCAACCTTAATAGACATATCACTAGGATAATAGTATATTTCATAGTTTCTTGGCTTTTCTTTACACTATCTTTGGGCTTAGATTACTATACTCTTTCAAATCTTTGTGAAACTGCAACACATACAATACTTTATTAAAATAATTCTGTATAGTTTGACGTTGTGCTGACAATGTAGCCACAAATCCTACACTGTTTTATCTTTTATTGAGTTTGGAACGCCCATGTACCCATACTCTCTTTCTACAGTTTTACATGGGTCATTGCTGTAGTCTGCAGCCTTTCTCCGATCAACGCCTGTGTGACGAAGTGGAGGAAACACTGCCACTGATTGAGACCGTTTTCCTTTCCCTCAGGCAGGGGGCCATCGCAGTAGATCTGAAGCATTTGAAAACCATTGTTCAAGGAAGAGGAGACCTGAAACTGGCCAGAGTAGTCCAAGCATAAGAACTAGCCTGTGAGAGAAGAACACGCTGTTATGAAGGAGTTGCATAATCAATGATGGGGCCAAATTGCGATTTTAATGCAGGTCGTGTAGCAAAGAGCGAGAATGATCAGATAGCATGTTATTGACCTCTGAGATGAGGCCAACCAGCAGACAGCACTTTGGTGGAATGATTGGAGCGAAATAGACTAACCCATCTTGCTGATGCAGAGCAACCATAAGGAGCCAAACCAAGAACAGCACTGGACAGACGAGAATCAAAAGAAATAGAGCTGACAGGAAATGCTGACCATTGTGAGAAAGAAGTCTACCTGCAAGGCTGACTGAGTCGGGTGAACCTCCAGAAGTCCATGATGCAGTCGCAATCTATAACTATGAAGGGGCAGAGGGAAATGGAACCAACGAGCAAACCCTCAAAATCTAAGGGATACGACACTTAATACTTCAAAACACAAAGCTTGTGGTTCCTGCTCTCGATCCTGAGGTAAAGAGACTTTCACCCTTTCATCCTAATTATTTAGGGATTTGAAAGTGATTCTCAGAACAACAATTTCATAAAAAAATACATATTTTAATGTTAAATAAACACAATGAACACCATCCTGTATTAAAATGCAGTAATTTGATCTGATGGTATACATGAATTTCACAATCGCCACTGCGATCCAAATGGACACTACCTTGTTAACGTATCCAGAATTTATTCTGTTCCTTGGTTCTTTAAAGTGTCTTGTGCTGTGCCGATGTGCATCCCTGGACATACCTCATTTACACACATTCCACTTCACATCTTTTCCCATTCATACCGTTCTTCTCACACTCTCAATGTAAAAACAAACCTATCTTGTGCCCAACATGTTTCTTTCCCACAGAAAATCGTGTGTTAAGTGCTGGGAAATTCTTCAGGGGCTAAAAACACGGTTAGCGTTTCTAACAATTACAATTTGCAAATTTTGTTTCTTTCGTTCTGTTGTCTTGAACATCGTGTCCTGAATCAAAGTGAGCTTTAACTGCCCTATGCTTTGTGTCAATGATGACGTCGAAATGCCTCTCCCTATATGGGAACAGCAAAAAGATAAGTGTTATTATCCTATCATCTATGTTCCAGTCATTGTTTAAAGACCGCTATTAAATGAATCGCGGTCTTAATTCTTGGTCTACTAAATTCAAAGTATGGACTGGTACTTTTTTACCTCGATTGCAAACCCTTGATGCAGTCGCAAACTGATGAGCATAGACACTGTAGGCCAAAGCAGAAGCTGTGAGCGTGAGCATCCAGAAAGTGGTTGAAGACACTGTTGGGTGTGAGAGACTGGATTTCTCAAATCTTCTTGGAACCTAGTACAGATAATCTTGACAAAGGTGTGGGATTCAACGGGCAGGAGGTAGAGAGTATTGTAACCGTTTCTAAATTAAATCCTTTATGATGAATTACATGAAGGAGAGCAGGCTAAAGATTATTGAAGATTATGTTAAAACTGTTTTAAGTTTAAATGCTAGGCATATGTCAAGTATGACATATGCTAGGATAGTCCGCTGAACTAAGTTGAAGTTAAGAAATGATGTGTCAGTGCACAGGCCTTGCTGGACTAATAGATATGGGATGCTGTTGCACTCATTTAAGAACAGAAATGTAGAAAAATAGGCACCATAGTTCTAGGTCCGTGCAAAACTAGTTGAGGCAGAAATAAAGCAAGGAAAAGAAACCCTGCAGCATGTGCCTGAGAACTGCAAAGTGATGTGACTGTGAGTCGGAAACCATGCATTCTGGGAGTCATTGTGGTGAAGAACTGTGTAAATAATAACCCTTACACGTCTGGCATCCAGTCACATGCAGATCAAATCGATCTGTGATAACCGCTATGTAGGTCATCCCAAACTCACTTAACCATCCTGAATATTTCTTATTTTCAAATACTCTTAGAACAATACTTGATGATTGCTCTGGTTTACAGGAATGCCATAGGTGGTGGATATACGTAGATGACTGGCTGATAAGAGCTTTGACTCGACTGGGTACACTTCCACTATTGCAGTTCGAGGGCTATTTGTACATTTAAAATGGTTTCCCTCTTTCCATCCGCAAGGCGTAGTCATGTGGACCATGCTAGATGGAGGAGTTTGGAAAGTATTCCATGTCACTTATCCAGATAGTTGGGACCTGTCTCTGTGTCTGGGCTCTCACTATCTAGGCTCTCCTCCTTGAGTGTCTGCTAAATGCAGAAGTCACTTGAAATGCCAAATATTTGGAGAAAGGAAACCACCCATTTCTCTTCCGTTCCTTTTGGTCCCAGTCTCCTAAGAGGTAAGAACGTCCTCTGTCCTCCAATGAAAACGTTGTACTCGTGCTCCCATCCTAATTGCGTCGGGTCTGCCTGGGCACCATGTCGGGCCACAACCTATTGTCATCGGCAGTCAGGGCTCCTACCATCACGTGTGGGGACTGAATTCCATCTTTCTTGATCTATGCTAGTTCTCACTCTGGTACATGTGCAGAAGCTGCCCTATCCTATATGCAAAACACACCCGCATTATGTTTTGTAAAGAAGTAGGTGGTCATGACTTTTCTGTGATGTTGTAAATTAACTGTGGGCCTGGGCTTTCTCATGTTACCTGTGATTGTCAGCTTATCAATGATTGGGAGTTCTGAATGTGCACAAAGATGTCCTGAATAGGTCAACCCACACCCAGAATTGATTTCATTATTTTTTCGATGTGCAATGAGCTATAAGTAATGGATGGGCATTGGCTAATGGCAAGACGGCAGGAATATCTGATTGCAGTAGAGGGTAAGGATGTTTTGTTTTGGGAAAGTGTTTTTTTCAGATTTTCTAAACTTGATGTGGCACAGTTCATAGTCAAGATTGAATGGGAGGCAGTTCCACAGTTTGGCACGAACATCGAAAATTAATGAAATAAATTGACTAAATGAATGCATGAAAACCTATATCTGAGTATTGTATTCAGAAAATGGAGTCTGTCAGATGAACATTTGTCTCCACATGAATTACCAAATGCCTTGAGTTCACTTGTTGTATTCCTCATGCCATTCACAGATCCCACAAGTTCCCATGGTGAGAAAAATAACTATCTGGAAGGACAATAGGTGGTTAATAATTCTCATCTAGTATAAATGGTTACAATTAGTTTAGGTGACTCCCAAGAGGATCACCATCCATCGTCCGAGAGCAGCACAAGGCCGAGACCCTGGGAAATGGTGACAGCAGGGGATCACTGTAAAAGGAGAGCCCAGCAGTGTGGGTGAGGTAGGGAGGGAGCCAACAGAATATCTGATGGTGATGGCTGGCACACATTCTGCTTTACATTAGAGGGGTGGGGGGGATCTGATCGCATGAAGTGGGGCCATAGGAGTGCAGGATGTCATTCCATCTTGTTTTTCGAGAGGGGGCGAGAGCCCTGGAGGGAGATCGGGGTGGGGGGGGCGACTGGGGATGTTCGCAAATCAACGCACCTATAAATAGAACCCTATGTGAAAGCCCAGGGGTAAAAAAGAGCAGGAAAAAGTGATGGACAAAATGACCGAAGATCTGAGACTATGTCCAAACAACCCGCAGTGTTACCTGAGGTAGCAGTGGTAGCCCCTGTTGCCTATGAACATATAACCAAGTATTTTAAACCCAGAACAGCAGTAAAAAATTCAAAAACCATCTCGGCGAACATGCACAAGGAAAATGAGATCTTGCCGGAATCTACGATTTTGCCACAGGCAGAAGTGGAAACAAGTACCCCTAATGAAGACTTTGCAGATATCGATAATAATTTGCTGCTCAAATGATGTTATTCTATGTGCAATGTTAACTCGGGGAATACAATTCGCACAACATATTTCTGGTTCAAGAGAGGTAAATTAAGCCAGTGGTCAGAAGTCCACTGATGAAAACCCAAACTCAAGGATATCGGTTTCACCTAAAATGTCCTCAACTACCAACCCAGCAAGTGAAAATACAATCATTAATGTATCAGCAAAGCAGACTACAGATCCAGCTGAATACTCGACCGTTAAATCAATTTCTGGATACGCACATACAAGGGATGACCCCAGGTGTGGGTGGGGGGGGGGTCTTACTTTTTGCAGTTAAAATTTTACTGAAGCTCTGCGGTCGAAAACATGAAGATGTACAGAGACAAGGGGCATTAACCGCACTGTTAATGGGGCAAAAAGAAATCACCCAGGCTACGACGAACAACTGTCTCTTGCTTCCTTTTGTGGATATAGGTGCTACTTCTATTGTGGCTATGGATAATCAACCATCAGAGGTGATATCTAAGCAAGATGAACAATGTGAATCACCTCTTAGTTATCCCACCCACAAAGACACATGGCGAAATAAGAAACCAAAGAAAAAAGCTGCAAGATCCACTCATGTAGCCAAGGAGACCATACTGCTTGTAAAAGACCTTATAGAACCAATTAACTTATAGTAGTGGCAGTGAGTCAGAAGCAACAAGTAAGGAAAATTAAGAAAAAAGGCAATAATACAATGGAAGCAATGCCAACTAAATTCGGGAACTTTAACAAGTTGACCTCTTCAAGAAACCAAAGCAAATATAATAAGTACAAATGAAACCAATTTGAATCCTGATACATCTGTAGTTGACTGTATTGATTTATCTATTTCTTTATCTCCCTCAGTCACTGTCACCATAAACCAACGAGATCGAATTAATGAAATTGGTCATAACCCTCCGACTTTGAACACTGATGAGCATGAGTCTCCTAAAATGATATTGAATGCTTGTGTGCTAACTATTAAACACCGATCTGTGACGGGAGTTAAAGTGTATATTAATAGACCTAAATGACTTTAAATATGTAGCCAAATACCTTCTTTGCTCATTTTAACTTCATGCAATTTTGATTTTATCGTACCTGAGAGAGGGGGAGTGGGAGGGATGACCTCTGTGCACTGTGTACTTCCAATGACAGCCACCTTAATTATAAGCCAAGCAGAATCCTTAGAATTCTTAGGCTACGAATTAGATCAACCCTGTATCGTGCAAGTCTCTACTTCATGTTGTGACTGTTGGAAAAAAAAACAGCAAAAGGGATTCCAAATTTTGGGCCTGACTCAAATAAAAAAAACACATCGAATTTGATAACAAACGAGGGTGACAATGACTGAAGAAATTAATACCTGGTCTGGAAGTGCCTCAGAAGTTAAATATTAACATCCTATCTTGGAACACGCGTGGCCACTCCAACTTTATAGAAAAGGACCCCTCCTAGGACAAATTAGTCGATGGTTCTGTAATAATGCTGCAAGAAACCTGGCTCATGCAGAATGTTCTTATTGACAGGTTTGTAGTTCACCAATTATGTGCAAAGAGAGGTGAGAAAGGGCGGCCTTTTGGAGGGCTAATCGGTATTGGACAAGAAATTCCAACAATATTGATTTCTAACCCTGATGGTAGTGACCATGTGTTGGCTGTGGAACTGTCTATTGGGACAGGTATGGGACAACAAACGATACTTATTGTTAATGTGTATAATCCCCCCCCCCCGGAACTGCCCCCACAGATCGTTTTTGATGCAATTGACTTAACTTAACTGTTGCTAATTGGTATGAAAATGAGACAGATTTAATATTATTGGGGGAGATCTTAATGCTAAATGCGGTGAACATCTGATAAAGAAGTCCCACTCCACTAGTGTAAAGAATAATGAAATGAGGCAAAAAGTGGTGGATGAAAAGGGTAAAAAATGACTTTACCTCTTAAAACAATGTGGCATGGTTATCCCAAACTGGCGTACCCTGGTGATATTTCTGGTCACACAACTTGGCACCTTGGAACTATAACAACTAGCATAGATTATTAAGTGGTAACCCCTCATTTATTAACACTGTCAAAAACCTATCTGTGGAAAACAATGTATTCAGTGATCATGCCACTCTAGAGTTAAATCAACAGAAAACACATCCGTATGCAAATGCTGGAGTGACACCAAACCAGAGTGCTACCCAGGTGGCTTGGACAGAAAGAAATGTCCGAAAAGTATGTGAAAAGATGATACTGCCAATATATAAAAGATTTATACACACCTGATGAAATCAAAGAGAGGATAAAGGAATTTGCTTTTGAGTGTGGAAGGCCAAAGGGCCACTAGTTACCCCTTTCTGGGAAAAAGCATGTGTGTGAGTTTGATATTGAAATCCCAAAAGAAAAACGAAACTTGCGTATGCAGCTCCTCAAGCTAAAAAGGGGTGGAGCGACAAAACAAGAAGTCCATATCAAATCACGTAAGTTGAAAAATGTATATCACAATTGGTTAAGACATAGGAAATGAGTGGGCACTAATATGAACTGGTAAAAGATGGTTAAGACACAGAGTGAAAATAATTCTAAAGAGGTATGGCATATTTTAAACCTCTCTAGACCTACTAAACAATTAATCATCAATCCAATTTCGGAGAATATATGGACTGCCTTTATTGAAGATAAAATGAAAAAAACATGAGGTCACAGAGGCTTTACCCAACTCTAAATTTGTGAATTGGCCGATGAACTTTGATTTGTCTGAGATGTTGAAAATGATAAAAAAAATCCCAGAGCACCGGGCCCAAATGGTCTCTCATCTGCAGTACTTAAAGGTGACTATGAATTGTGGGTCACCATACTGTGCAATATGTTCATGAAAGTGTGCCGTGATAGAAGTGTTCCTATGTCATGGAAGAAAGCCATCTATATCCCAGTGTTCAAAAATGGAAATCGTCTAGCCACTGAAAACTATCGATTACTCTCAATGCTGGACTCCACCGGCAAAGTTTTTGTCGGTTTTGTGTTAAATCATTTGCAAAAATGGGTAACTGAGAATCATATTTTACACTCTTTTCAGACTGGTTTTCGCCAAGGTTCATCTACAGTGCACAATATCGGAATGCTAGATACTGTCATAGAACTGGCTAAATCTAAAAATAACCCATCAGTCTACATCACCTATATTGATTTTCGACCAGCTTTTGACCAGGTTGACCATGCACTACTCTGGAAGAAACTGCGCGCACTAGATTGTGATGAATGGCTATTACAAATTCTAGTAGCATTATACACAGATACCACTGCGCAGATTCGACTGAGCGACTCTGGCCTTCTGTCGGGTGAAATACAAATAGGAAGAGGGGTGAAACAGGGTTGCATATTGGCAGGCGTACATTTTAACCTCTACATTGAAGACATCCCGACCTTGATGGCTCATATCGCAAAGTGTCCTCTCCGAATCGGCCAATGTCTCGTAGCTGCTATGCTTTACGCAGGTGACTTAGTCATCTGCAATCATCTATTTACTGGTAAGAAATCTATGATAAGCGCTCTATTGAGTTATTCCAAAGGTCATGGGCTGTCGATTAATCTATCAAAGACTAAAACTATGTTAGTTGCGACCCGCCACGTAAAAGAATTGCTCTTATTGTGGACCTTGGGCATATAGAGTATGTTGAAACATATAAATATTTAGGAGTTGAAATGTTCAACAAAAAGGGATATCATGAAGTTATAGCATGTAAAACGTACAAAGCAAAACATATTACACGTATGGTCCGTCTTTTTGTGTACAATCATGCTGGGTTTGCACTAGGAGGCATTTTAATGCTTTACAAGCAGTGGGTCTGCCCTGTAATATTATATGGACTTGATGCACTAGAAATGCAAATTTTGGAGTGGCTTAAGGTGCTAGAAGGATATTTTGTTACACAGTTCGGTTTGAAGAATCTCAGAAAACTAGAACCTAAGAATTTTGTATAAGCACTTACTTTTGCTCCTGAAGAAGGAAACTTGAGTCCTGAAACATGTTGAGTTCATGTATTTGCATTGAAAACCATTACATGCAGAGTCTAATATCTGTATAATACAATGTGTGTAATATATTGCTGTAACTGGTGTGGAATACTATAGTATGTTCAAAATAGGTACACAAAGACCCTATTCAGAAAAATACATCTTACTCCACCAACAGGGAGGTGAATGTATATAATAAAGTAAAGAGTAAGATGATTATTTTTCTCCACTCACACCTTCACCCCTTAATTAAGCACCTCAGTTGGATCTTCCGGCACTCCAAGTCCTGACAGAATGGACTGTGTGCGTAAATAAACTTACAAAAACAATATTTATTCAAAGTATTGCAACCAATATTAAAACATAAAAACAACCCTCACAAAACACAGTGCAGTTCCTAACCATAGGAAAAACAATTTCTAAAATATAAAACACAATTCATACGAATGCACAGGACACAAAAGATATCACATAACAAAACACAAAAATCTCAATGTGTTGTTAAAATGATGATCCCAACATGTTTCTGTTCTTCACAACCCATGTGGGGTGAGCATTCTTCAGGGGATAGTTTAAGACATCCAAAAATCTCCTCAACACCGCGATGACTGGGTTGTTTCTGGGACCCTCAATGGAAAAGCAACGGGCCTTCAAATGGTGAATTTTCTATGCGCGTCTGATAATGACAAATTTCAAGTCTCTCGTCAATGGGAAACCAATACATCGAAAGGTGTCACAGTTCGCCAGGGTATCGCTACACCTTCACAAATGTATGGATGGGTGCTACGGAGGAAAATGCACCAAAAGGATCAGATCCAAACGACTCTATTGCTGTCACATTATCAATCTGTGGTGCCTGCTCGCTCTGCTGCGAAATTAAACACTGGGCGGCGATCGAATGCCATAAACAGAGCACCCACGAGTGAATGCAGGCAGAAAACGCTATCTGTATATGTGGAATACTATAGTACATGTTGAGTCCAATATTAAGAAGCACAGACAAATACATTTGTGTATATATTGAAAACTGTGAAATGCCAGTACTTGGACAAGATGTTGTTTAAACTACAGAATTTATTGACTACATCAGTAACGTGGAGGACGAACGTGGGGTTCACCCTAATAACGATTGGGAAACCTATCTATATGTAAGTTTTACCAGTTAAATACTAACTAACTACTGTTTGCCTTTTGACAATATTTGGAGTTTGCAAGGGACGCAAGTGATTCACAGCCCGTGGACACTTTGCCTTTTGCTCTTGTGACCATCACAACCTAGTGTCAGGGTTGTCTTTCTCCTCTGCACCTCACTACTTATTTTAACTCTGTACAACTCACAACAAACATAGGTGTGCAGCACTGTTTGTTCTTTTTCTAGAGGGATATTTTGGCGCAGTGTGCTTAGTTTACCCCTTGGTACTTCTATACAGTACATTTGGCTAGAATTGGGACTACTGTCTTTAAAATCAATGGCAATCAAACGTAGAGGGGAGCACTTTATGAAAGCAAAGACTGTTGCGGTATGTCCTCTATTAAAGAAACTAGGAGCAAATGATTGCCTTGTACATACCCCTGAAAAAAACAAAGGGTACATGAAGTTGGTTAAAGAACTGTTTGTCAAACTAGATTGGAAACCTGATTTTGCCCGTTGCTCAAATTATTTGAAGTTGAAAGAGGCTTTTTCCTGGCGTTTACAAAAAAGGAACTGGGTAAATAACTGCGAGCATTTACAAACTCTTCATAACTATTGTCCAGTGACTCAAATTTCTCACAAGTTTATGAAGCCTCAAAAATATTTGCTGCTCTGCCCAGCCCACGGAGGTATGACGCTTTAGGTTACTAATGCGTACTGATTATTTACCTGTGATATCCATCTGGGGTGGCAATGGAAAATCCCTAAAGAGGACAGATCGCGCAGGATATGTAATATCCCAGAAGGTATCGAGGCACTAAGACATTTGCAGTATCGGGTAATATTGTCCCTGTATATAAGTCACCATAAATATAGTTGCCGGGAAACGGCATAAGTGACATTATATATGGGGACAATATATGGGGGTAAAAGGGAGTGAGAGTGTCCCCCGCTCCCTTAAAAAAAAAATGTCAAGAGTTTGTGCGGGTGTCCCCCGCATGTTCCCAACGATAATGTTGCCACACAAAAAGGGCGCCGTTCTTGCATGGCGACATTTTTGCTGGGACATTATCTCATGGAACCGACATGTGCTGACTGAGTGCTCAAAACTAGGGAAAATATATATGACCACAAATCCATCAAATATGTTCATTAGACTTCCGGACCTACTGTTTGAATACAGAATGTGGGGCTATTCACATTGCACCATACAGAGTATGGTGTCATGCTAAAATATACTTTGAATACACGCTGATTAAATTGAGAGAGTATTATACACACAGTGGTAGTAAGGGTGTAGCAAGAGTATTCCTCTGTTCCAAATACATTTTAAACAAGAAAACGTTTAATTAATTTTAGATATCTTAAAAACGAAATCGGAATCAAATTGAAGAGTTTATATTAGGAATATATTGACTGAAATACTGTGTGAAGATTGTTGTAGTTGTATGTATGTACTGTATTATATTATGTACTGTATATTTGAATTTGCAGAGATATATATATATATATATATATATATATATATATATACACATTTTATTTATTTTGTAAAAGTTCAATTATGAACTGATTACAAATAAATAAATAAGCTATTTATCTGGTGCCCTGCAATGTTGTTCACGTATCCTGTGGATTCACACAGTCTTTGTTACATCTCCAAGTTCATAAAACCAAGTGAGTTGCCTTTCTGAAAAGACCCACAAGAAACCTTTGGATGGCCATCAGTTCTCACGTTATACACTAAACACCCTCTGTTGTTTGCATCCTTAAAGCCCCCACTCTGTCTTGAAGTGCCCCTGAAGAGGGATGGAGACAGTATTGTCTCTATTGGGTGAGAATTACCAGGTTACTCACCGTAGTGACCACCTTACTCCTAGTCCATAGTCCCCTTTCCTCCATACTTATGGGACATCTCTCCATCCTGTGGGACGGGACCGGAGCACTTTGTAAAAAGCATCCAATTTTTTTTCAAAAATGTGTCCCTCCTCTCTTTCCTGCGCGGGGCCCGGCACGCGGCCGTAACCCCGCCCACCTTGGTTCCGCATCGACCCTCGAGTTCTTTTCTATCGCAGGATCAAAGACCCATTAGCAATAACAGAGGAACCATATTAGAGGGGACGGCTGGCGGGCGTATGGAGGAAAGCGGACTATGGACTATGAGTAAGGTGGTCACTACGGTGAGTAACCTGGTAATACTCCTACGTCCCGTCCCCTTTACTCCATACATATGGGAGACTCCCAAGCACTCCTTACAGGAACTTTGGGTGGATGGAAATACCCCTTACTGAAACAGGTTCTTCAGCACAGCCTGGCCGAACTGAGCGTCAGCTCTAGAGCTCATATCGAGGCAGTAATGCTTACAGAAAGCAGATGGGGGGAGGCCCAAGTAGCCGTTTTGGCGATGGACTCCCAGGGAACATACTTCTGAAAAGCAACCGCGGCTGCCTTGCCTCGCACCTGGTGTGCATGGATACCTTTAGGAGGTTTCAGCTTTTGGACGTTGAAGATTGCGTGATAGAGGCGGTAATCCATCTGGAAATAGATGCCTTAGACGCCGGCCTGCCCTGAGGCTTACCGAAGGTCACAAACTGTTGGGAAGAGCTCCGAAGCTCGGAAGTCCTGTACAGCTAGAACCTAAGAGCTCTTCGGACATCCAGGCAGTGTAGAACCCTTTCCGCCTCTGAGGCAGGTTTCGGAAAAAAGACCGGAAGGGAAATCGACTGATTCAGATGGAATTCAGTCACTACCTTTGGTAGGAAAGCTGGGTTCGTCCGAAGGACTACCTTGTCCTTGTGAAAGACCAAGAAAGGGTGCGCCACCGACAATGCCTGGAGCTCACTCACTCTCCTCGCTGACGTAACGGCTACCAGAAAGGACACTTCCCAGGACACGTACTTGAGGTCCACCGTAGCCATTGGCTCAAAGGGTTTATGGCACAGCGCCGTCAGGGCTACATTTAGGTCCCAAGGCGGGTGCTGACTACAAACTGGAGGATAGAGGAGTGTCAAGCCTGCAAAAAGCCTCTTAATCACTGGGTTACCCAGAGAATACGAGCATTGGTCTATAGCAAGATAAGCGGAAACCGCTGAAAGGTAAGTTCTGCATGACAATGTAAACACCCGACTTTGCTAGGGAGGACACGAAGGACAGCACCTTGTCAATCGTAACCACCCTTGGATCCAACTGCTTTTCCAAACACCAACGACAGAACCTGAGCCGTTTACTCCTACTATTGGGATCTGGTCGAGGGTTCCCTGGCTGCCTGGATAATGTGCATGTTATCCGTAGACAAGTTAAAAAGCTCTAAGACTTGAACTCGGGCACCATGCCGCCAAGCTGAGCGATTGTGGGGAGGGGTGCTACATCTGCTGTTCCCCTTGATGAAGAAGATCTGGGGTTACTGGTAACCTGATCAGCAGAAACACCGACAGGTGTTGAAGTTCTGAGAACCAAAAACTGTCCGGCCACCACGGGGCCATGAGCAGAAGGGAACAGTACACAGAGTTCTTCAGCTTCCCAATTGCTTGATGAACTAGAGGCAGAGGCGGGAAGGCGAAGCTCTCATGTTTTGCCATGGAATCTTGAGAGCATCCCCCAGAGAGGAGGCTCTCAGCCCCCCTCTGGAGGCATACCGAGGAAGCTTCTTGTTTACCACCGTAGCGAAGAGGTCCACCTCCGGTGTGCCCCAACGCAAGACAATCCATGAGAGGATCTCCGCCTTCAACTCCCACTCGTAGCTGACCACTGTCCGCCGGCTGAGGGCATCCGCAGTGACATTCAGCTGGCCCAGGATGGGCACTGCAAGCAGCCAGACCACATGAAGCACAGCCCACTCCCAAATCTGGATGGACAGGTCCACGAGAGGGGGAGACTTTGTTCCCCCTTGCTTGTTTATGTAATACATTGATACCACATTGTCCGTTCTTATGCGGACCACCGTGTTGACAATGAGCGGTCTGAAAGCCTTGAGCGCCAGAAAGATCACCATAAGCTCCAAATGATTTATGTGCAGGAGCTTGTCCTGAGGCGACCAGAGGTCCAAGACCTGAAGATCTAACGTTGCACCCCAAAAGGGAGGAGTCCATCGTGATCGTCACCATGGGGGCTGGGTCCTGAAACCCCGCGCCCACTGACAGGTTGCTGAGAGACGACCACCAGTCCAGGTCCACTCTCATGGAATCTGGAATCATTATCCGCTTGGAATCCGGGTCCACAGCCTGACGCCAGGAACTCCGAAGAGCCATCTGGGTCCGTCTCATTTTGAGACGAGCAAGAGGAAGAGCCAGTACACACGAGGCCATGGGGCCCAGAAGCCTCTGGAACCACCAGGCCGACATGCTCTCCGACTGCGCAAACGTCTGACACGTGGCCAACAGTTCCGCCATTCTGTCCCTGGTCAGATACACTCGGCAGTTGATTGTGTTCCAACGAAAACCCAGGAAAGTCAGGCCCTTGAGACCGTCATGGAGGACTTCCGCCAGTTCCCCGACAGCCCAAGATGGAACAGGAGCTGAAGGAGAGACTGGAGGTTGCCCGCTGCTGCCAACGGACAAGGGCTGCGTAGGAGCCAGTCGTCCAAATAGGGTGACACATGGATACCCTGGAGACGAAGATAGGCTGCAATCACCAACATCATCTTCGTGAAGACACGCGGCGCCAAACTGAGGCCAAAAGGAAGCAGCCGAAACTGGAAGTGCTCCTCTCCCAAAGAGAAGCGGAGGTATCTCCTGTGTGGATTCCAAATCAGGATATGCATGTACGGATCCTGAAGATCCACCACGCTGAGCCAATCGCCCATCTGCAAACAGGAGCGAATCTGGCCGGGCGTGATCATCTTGAATTTCTCTTGGGGTAGGAAAAGATTGAACTGGGAAAGGTCTAGGATGGTGCGCAGGCAAGCCTGGTTGGGTTTGGGCACCGTAAACAGCCAGGAGTAAAAACCCTCCCCTCGCTCCCCAAGGGGAACGGGTTCCACAGCTCTGAGGTGCAGAAGTTTCTGAACCTCGGCCTTGAGGGAGGGTGAGCTCAACAGCTGAAAAGGAGGGTTGAGGGGTGGGGTAAGGGGGTAAAGGTAAGCAGAAGCCCGTTCGAGCGACTGACAAGACCCATCTGTCTTCTGTGATTGTCTGCCACGCCTCCCAATGAGACGCAATGCGTCCTCCCACCGGGGTCTCGTGCGAGCGCGGAAAACCCTCATTTGACGGGCTTATCGGTGGCGGTGCCACCTGAACCTGATGAGGAGGCTGAGGAGCGGGAGAAAAATCACGTACGCTGTTGTCTACGGCGGTTATTCCCCGCAGGAGTATCCACTCTGTGAGATTTGCGGTCGAGGAAGCCCCTAAAACCAGAGGAAGGTCGACTTTGTGACAACGGTCTTTGAGACTTGAAAGGGGCTTTAACCAGAACAGACAATGATTTAGCCGTCTGAGTGCTATCTTTGGTTTTGGTGAGCTCTGCATCAGTAGAAGAGTGAAAAAGTTCCTTGCCATCGAATGGAAGGTCCAGAACCTTGTCTTGCACTTCCTTCGAAAACTTAGTGGCATGCAGCCACGCTTGCCGCGAGGTATCAACCGCAAGCATAAGGCCACGAGCCGAGGTGTCTACGTGATGAGCCGCAGCCTCCAGGAGATCCTGGGCCAAGACCCTGGCATCGGAAAGGCCCCATGAAATCTTCCAACTTCTCGACCGGAATGTGCTCCTCAAACTCCGACAGACCTTTCCACATCTGCATGTTGGCTCCCGCCAAAATCAATTCTGCATTGGCCTGCCTGAGCTGTAAGGCCGAATTAGCAAAGACTTTCCTCCCTAGGGAGTCCAGGAGCTTGTCCTCCTTTCCCAAGACCAGAGTAGCCGTCACGGAGGAGGATGCTGCAGGCCTGGATTGCAACGTAGCTGCAGCCACCACTGTGGAGGAGGGAGGCGGACAAGACGACAAGGCCACTTCTTCCAAAGAATGCAGCCTGTACCTCGCGTCAATCTTTTTATTGACAAAAAGTCCAGAGTGTGGCTTTTCCCAAACTCTTCGGACCTTGGCCAGAACATCCTTCTGTAAGAACAGGCCGGTACGCTCCATAGAAGACAAGGTGAACACCCCAGAAAGCACGCCCTCGTGCGGAGCGGGTGCCTCGGGCACCGGAACATCTAAGAAACTCATGTCCAGTACCCGGTCATGAAAGGTTCTGATAGAGCGGGGAAGGTCCTCGTTGTCCTGATCGCCTTGAGGGTCATCTGACAGGTCAGGATCCTGCTGAGCCGTGTCAGGCACTGCCTTGTCCACTGGGGAAAATGGTGGCAAAGGCGGAAGCGCAGGGGAGGCACCACAGGCAAGGGAGGTGCCGGCGGGACCACCGCCGGAACAGGTGGAGCCAGAGGCGCAGGTGGACATATCTCCTTGAAAAGCCCTTTGAAATATTTCCTCATGGGGTCGATGCGCTTAAGCGCTTGAAATTTACTGAAAAAGGCGTCCTCAGGAGATTGTTTCGGAACCTGAGGAGGCCTCCCATGAGGTGGACAAATCCAGGGACGTACCGGGGAAGGGTGCCACACCGGCCCCTCTGCCGACGTATCCACATAAATCAAGGGAGCTGCCCCCACGGGCAACAAAACATTGTGCGGAAGAGGCATCCGGGCGTTCCAATCATAAACCGGCCGGTAAGGAGGCGCACAAGGGACCTTCGGTTCACCCAAAGGACCGAACCCTACACCAGGGGCCGATGGCGTAGTTGTAGGGGTAGTACCTAATCCTCATCTGAGGGGAACTGCGGCACGTGAGGAAGTGAAGCCTTAACGTAAGGAACCTCGGCAGAGCCTGTACTATGAGGCCTGGAATGTTTCTGCGACATACCAACCGCCAACTGATCCTTCAAAGGAAGGGCCTCGGCACTGCCGGTAAAAGAAGAAACTTTCTTCTTTGCCCCCTCAACAGATCTGGTGTCACCACAAGAGCGGGAACGGTGAGCAGCCTCTTTCATCGACCAGGGCCTTGCCCGGCCCCTCAGAACTGTTGGTAGCCTTAGCCTCTGTACGAGGGACCTCGGACCTAGGCCCGGTAGAAGCCTTATCGGCACGGGCCTCGAACATCCTTTCGGTAACCTCAAGCCCAGCCAAGACCTCGGGGCGCACCCCGGTTTTGTTTTTGAGGGAAGCCGAAAGAGCGGCCTCAGAGCAAGCACCGGTACCCCACGACTCAGTAGAACTGTGTCTACAAACAGCCCCCACAGGAGGGGCCTCAGAGCGTACTCCGGTGAACACAGGCCCCTTACGGAGACCCTCGGAGAAAACTCTGGTAGAATTATTATGCCCGACAGGCACCTCAGGGCGAACCCCGGTAACGGAGCGATCAACGCCCCTCCCGGCCCGAGAGGAACCCGGAAAGGTATCCCCCGGCCGGGGTGCTCTGAAGAGTAAAGAACCTGAAAATGAGAAGGAGTTCGTCCGAACACCTCCTCCCACCGCTCCAACCGAAGTTGAAGTGCCCGGACCGAAAGGGAGTCACAGTAAAAACAGGAGTCCCAACGGTGTTCCGGACCCAAACACTCTAAACAAAGAGGATGGGGATCCCCCCTCGCGAAGCGACGGTGACACGATGAACAGTCTGGAAAATCTAGTTTAAAAGACATAGACAGACTAGTAAACGAACGCTAGCGAGAGCCAGAGAGGAAAACAGGGAAGAAAGTCTTCCGAGGATGCAAGTGCGTCCGGCCCCGATCGTGCGGAGAGAAGGACTGATGGGCGATGCGCGGGGCGGAGCCAAGGTGGGCGGGGTTACAGCCGCGTGCCGGGCCCCATGCAGGAAAGAGAGGAGGGACACATTTTTGAAAAAAATTTGGATGCTTTTTACAATGTGCTCCGGTCCCGTCCCACAGGACGGAGAGATGTCCCATAAGTATGGAGGAAAGGGGACAGGACGTAGGAGTATTAGTTATTGGTGATTTGCATCGAAATGTCGTAAGTGTTATGAAAATATGACACGCACAGGGATTTAATAAAATACAATTGAGCCTTGATTCAAAAGCAATATAATCATTTGATTCATTGGTTATTTGTAATGCGCCTATGCACAAGTGTTTCAAGGCACAACCTGGTAGAGGGGGGGGGGCAGACAAGAGAAACAAGACATACGATCTTACTAGGCCTAGTATCATTTAGATCATGCCAGTGCGCAGACAGGAAGTGCAGGGGAAGGATACGGGGAGGAAGTGCACCCAGAGCAACAAGGCCCTGGGTTTAAATGTAAAGTTTTCAATTCTAAATTCAAATTCTTGGTTGCAAAGTTTTACTATTTTTTGCCATGACACTTAGTATTGGAATATGATAGAAAACAGAGATAACAAGCAACATTGTGTCATCGAAATTGGTGTGAAATACCAAACAAGTACCTATCTACTTAGAATTCCTGATCAAATTTGTACTGAAGACCAGTGGTATGTCTCATCCAATATCCCGTGCATCCGTTCTACACGAACACATGCACTACAAACAAAAGCTGGGATTAAGTAAAAAAAAAGGAAGAGACATCTGTGGAGGGAAGGAGGGATATACATGAAGATAGGCCAGAAAGATTTTGTCAAAGCAATGATTTTGCGACATCAGAAAAAGTGCTCAATTTATATATAGCACTACCCAAATGTCTGTTCGGGACATGACACACCACTCATCAATTGTTGAAAATCAATGATCCGGGTGGGGGGTGGGGGGGTGGGGGGTGGGGGGGTGGGGGGGTGGGGGGGGTGTGTGTGTGTGTGTGTGTGTGTGTGTGTGTGTGTGTGTGTGTGTGTGTGTGTGTGTGTGTGTGTGTGTGTGTGTGTGTGTGTGTGTGTGTGTGTGTGTGTGTGTGTGTGTGTGTGTGTGTGTGTGTGTGTGTGTGTGTGTGTGTGTGTGTGTGTGTGTGTGTGTGTGTGTGTGTGTGTGTGTGTGTGTGTGTGTGTGTGTGTGTGTGTGTGTGTGTGTGTGTGTGTGTGTGTGTGTGTGTGTGTGTGTGTTACCGCCGAGCAGACATTGGGAGGAGGCGAGAGTTTGTGTGCTGCTGCACACTGGTACCTACTGTGCTCTCTCCCCCCTTCTGTTGCTTCACAATGGCATGGTGGAGTTCACTGCGATGCATTGCGCTGCAAATGTCCAAGAAACTGTACATTTTATCATTGCGGACCGGTCACATTGATTTGCCGTGTTTAGGCAACCGTCTCATGTGTGACGGTGCTGAAATCCAGGGAAAGGGGTGGGGGGTCCAAATGTTATGAAGCCATTCATGTCTGGAGGGTCCTAACAGGCAACTATCCAAAATGTGGTGCAGATTGGTGAAACAATGTAGAATTGTATAAGGAACAGCGCTTCGCCAAGCCACAAACCGACATAAAAAATTTGACTTTAGCTGTAATCCGGGGAAGGGGGTGGGGTGTCCAAATGTCATTTAACCTGTAATGTCCAGAGGGTCCTAACAGGAAACTATGCAAAATTTGGTGCAGATTGGTGAAACGTTGTGGTATTGTATAAGGAACAAAGCTTTATCACAAACCCAGCCACCCACACATTTTCACTTTTATAAATATAGATTTCAATCTGGTGTCAAAGGGGCTTGCGGGTAGAGAAGTGCCCACAAAGCCGAAGGGAGAAAAGTACACAAGAAGCAGGGGAGTGAAAGGAGTCCTGCAGACAAGAAAGTATTGGCAACAAAGGCAGTGAACAGAAAAGGGCAGGGGAGTGCAAGTTAAACTTGTTAAGGTTGGTATCCGGTCATTGCATCGACAACCAAAGCATTGACAGCCATACCATCTAAACAAAAGAAGCATCTAATGCATTTTTTTTTTTAGATGGTAAAGGGTTTAGTTGAATAAAAATGGGTTTTAAAGGTTAATAAAAGAGGGGTTGAGGGGGGACCCCCCATTAAAAAAAGGAAAAAAATGCATTAGATGCTTTTTTTTTAGATGGTATGGCATTAGATGCTTTGCTTTGGCTGTCGATGCAATGACTATAAACCGTTAGGTTCCCTCTTGGGATGTATGCAGAAGAGATCCTGGGAAAAATTCACCACAGAACCAGGGAAACTCCAGCCTTCTGAGCAGGTTACTATTACAGGGCCCCACTCTGAATGCTCATGGAATGGAGCAGCAGCAGTGGGTGTCTGTGTCTGGACCCTAAGGCACGAACATGGAAACAGTACTCACAAGATTGAAGCATGTACAGGTCCAGCAGGAACTGAACGATGACTGCCTCCTGAAACAGGAACTAGCACACCGTTAACAATGACACAAGGTACAATACTGAAACGCAACAAAGGAAATGGGCAGAGATTTCCTGCTGGAAACCCAGCAGCCAAACTCTGATCAAAGGAATTACACCAGGCACAAGTGAAGACAAGAACTGTAACAGAAATGTCCAGGGGAAAAAGGAAGTCAAGTGAGCAAAGTTCAGGAGAGCGACCTGGAAGAAAAGCAAGACAACTAAGTGCAGGGGTAAGGAGACTCGAAACTGCAGACTGGTAACAAGGAACAGTAACTCTGGACTGGAATAACAAGGGTAGGACTGAAGAATCAAGGATGTTAAAGCCATGTAACACGGGCAATGGACACAGAACAAGGAACTGCAGGCAGGGATCAAGATAATTAGAGCAAGGGGCTGTAGACAGGGAACATAGGACTGCAAGCAGGGGAGCAGGGCTGCAATGTAGGAAGTGCAGAGGTGCTGGGCAAAACACAGGGAAGTGAAGGCAGAGTAGCAGGGCTGCAAGGCAGGCAGGGAGCACAGAGCTCTGGAACAGGAGCAGGTTCTGGAAACAGGACACTGAAGCAATCCAAGGATGAAAGCGACAAATCGCTGGAAGCTGGCTTAATGCAAGATACTTGTGCTCCTGCAGGCAGCTGCTTAAATACTGACCCGTCCTGGGCTGAAGCAGGCTTGGAGCAGCACACCTGAAGATAATGGGCTTCCTCCCTCTCTGGTCCTGGG
Organism: Ambystoma mexicanum; assembly: GCF_040938575.1. Taxonomy (NCBI): domain Eukaryota; kingdom Metazoa; phylum Chordata; class Amphibia; order Caudata; family Ambystomatidae; genus Ambystoma; species Ambystoma mexicanum. Next base: position 201,709,338 of record NC_090940.1, read on the forward strand.
AAAGTTAAGCAGCACTGATCTCTAAGGTTTCTGGGGATTGTAGTTCAAAGACTGCTGCATGGGAATAGCCAGGGAATGGGAACTGCCTCAAGGTGCATTATGGGACATGTAGTTTGTGAAATTAAATCGGGAAGTTCCAAAGTCTTGCAAACGGAAAGTAAAGCCAAAAATATGTCTGGGAAGGTTTATGGTGATGATTGAGTACCATATAGTTCACAATGGGTGCCAATTGATTCTCCAGTGGCACAGTCGTGACATCTGGTGACCTGAATGGCAGGCCAAATTGGAGCGAGCTGGTGGGGTCAGCAAATTGCACACAGCTGAATTTTCGGAAGGTGTGAGACTCTAGCTGCAGCTTACAAGCACTGTTTGAAATAATGCATAGCATGTATGACATTTAAAAATATTCTAACACCCTTTTAGCCAGAACACTGAAACAATAAAAATGAAACATGTCTGTTTTGTGAATATCATAATGTAAGGGACTACCTTATCAAATAGCATGGTAACTTGAAAACCATCAGTCTCCAAGTACTGTTCTTGCAAGCCCCAACTTCACCTGGCTTTCAGGATTCCTACAGAGTGTACAATTAACTCCTAGTTAGGTTCATTGCAAAGAAATGTACCTTGGTAGGACACTCTGAAAACATGGAGCTGGTTTAGCTCTTGAGGATCATCCCTGGAGCCCATGATGTATTCCCTGGATTTGCTACTTCTACCACAGATTTATGCTGGCCTATCCTGCCTGTTATTCGCTTGATCTGTAATCTCTGCCAGCTTGTAATCAATATTCTTTCTTCATTTTCTTAAAGATATAATAAAAGAGAAGAAGATTTTTCAAATTTAAACGACTACAATGATTTCCTTGAGGAAATAGAAGATATTGGTAAGTTCTGCTACTTGTGTAGCAAAAGCATGTTTTCCCTTTTCCACATCTTGATGACAACCCTTACTAGATGTCGAGTTCCATGTCCTCTCCTGTTTGCATTAGTTACTAATTGAAGGGGTGTTGTGGAGTGCTAGACACTATCCTGCAGCAACTACCAACTGCTATCTCCTAGGAGTGTAGGGGCAGAGTGTCCTGCTCCAATCAGCTGCAAGGTAAAGTTTCCAATTTCGAGTTTGGCAAGCCTAGAAACACTTGGGTGTAGGAATGCTCTCAGTATTAGCATGTGGGGAAGAGCAGCCAAGCAATCAGGTGGCCAGGAACATGGGAGGAACCTGCCACTAATGGTTCCTTTAAATCCTGGTGAGCTCATACACTCTACCCTGGGTCCGCCATGTATGCTTTCCTGGGCCCTCATCTCCCACCTCCCTTTCAGCCCCTGTGCTCCCACTCTCGCTTTTCCCATCACCCACCCCCAAGGACCACTAAACTTTCCTCACTGGCTTGCCATTCTCACAGACCACATCATCTTCCTCCAGGTAGTCGCCACAGAACTAATAAAGGGAGAAAGTACATTAATAATTTTCTGTGTCAACCATCTTGAGTGGTATTTTTGAAAAATTAAATTGGGTTCCAAATCTGTGTGCACCCATTTTCTTTTCAAATAAAAAAAAAATTGCACACTAGACTAAGCCCGGGGTTGCTGATAGCGATAAGTACCTTGGCAGAGGGCAAACATGGCTGCCATGTTTTTTGTTCCCTTGTCTTCTCTCCCCCTCTCCTACTTTCCACTGGATCTCATTGTGAAGAAAGCACCATTGCTCTCCATAGTACAATGGTGAGTAGTGAATAAAACTCCTACCCAATCTCACACTACTACTAAACCAGTAGTGATCCCAATCATACAGGTTAAAGAGGCACAGCCCGACAGGTATACCTCCTGCGCCTCTTTGAGATAGCATGGGCAAAGTGCAGACTATACTTTTCAGGATAGATGGGAGCTAGCACAGAAACAGACCAAGCAGCTATAGTACTGTGGTAGTAAAATAAAAATGTACAACCAAGATTCTCTGAACATAGTGTACCTTATATTAACCAAAAATACAAAACCCTAGTAAAAAATGTTATGACACATCCCTGTAAAAGAATACACAGAAGAGATTGATTTTGAATAGAAAAGGGGAACTCTGGGCCTGAAGGCATGGGTGCACAGCAATAGTTTCAGCAGCAATGTCAAGTCGCTGAAGAAATCTTTTGAAAAGGTAGAGAGTGGGTTTTACTAACCACTAGCCCCCTTGAGGGTGGGATTGCAGCAACGTGCACATTCTTGGCACTATAAATGCGCAGGTTTGCATCAATATGTTTCAAATAGCTTGTTCCCAATGGATTGCAGTAGTTGAAGTTGCATTGGCAGGTTTCTGCCCAAGACCAAAGGATAGAAACAGGGAATCACTTCACCAAAAGACGCAGCTATTTCCCAGTAAATTCGTACTGCTCTCCCAGCATTCACAACATCGAGGGAAGGACAGGTGAGTTCATGAGGCAAATGAAAATCTGAAGAAAGCTTTGAAAAAAAGAGGGTGGTATGAGATATGATATGGCATTTGTAACGCGCCTATACACAAGCGTAAGACTGGAACCATAACATATTTGGTATGATTCTGAACATGAAAAAGGACTGAGTTCCCTTAATCTTCTAGCCAAAGTGATAACCTTAAAGGTAGTATTCCTACTGGCTAACTATCAAATGGGGGGTCAAGCGGTTTGAATGACACTTTGTGCTGTACGTCGGGACAGAAGGAAGGTGAAGGAATGGCAGGGAGGGCACATAGACAGAAAAGCCTTTGAGAGACAGAAGGCACACGGTTCCACCAAAGCAATCTCACACCAAGTTCCATAACGTGCGAAATTGCAGTGAGTTCAGCTCAAACAGAAGGAACCATAAGGCCCTGTGTGAAACCGTACTCAAGTCCTGAAGAATTTGTAGAGGTTTACAAGTGAGTTTAAAGGGACTAAATCTGAAACACCAGTCAGAAATGTATTTCCAATGCCTGTATAAACTTCAAGTGTTGCTAGATTCTCATAGTGTTCTATCTCGAATGCAACCTAGGACAACAGTCCTTAGTCGTTAATTCTGTCTTCAGTCGACTAAACCAGCAGACTGAGATGCAGACAGGATTCACCCCTGCAGGATAAACCAATGCATGGGCAGTGGAAGCTTTTGAAGGATCCAGGGACCCTGAGAAGTCCATCTCAACTAAAGAAACAACCCTGGTTTTTGTTTCCAGAGAGGAATCTTTAGAAGGACATGGTCCCTTTCCATCTGAATCTTTGCAAGGACCTGAGGAAATGGACGAATGAGCGGGAAGTGTGGCATCATGGAATGAAGAGTCTGACCAAGTGGTGCAATAGTGGTTGCTATAGACTTTTGTTAAATGAAAAACCAAACATATCTGTCCCGACCTCTAAGGGGATTTTCCTACCTAAACTAAAGAAACTCTGGTGCTAGTCAGGAAGTGTGCGTGACTCAAAACAAAAAGACACTGTCTCGGTCATAAAGCCTCCTACTCTATCCCTGTCACTTCAATAAAACACCATAAAGTCCAACTACTGTTTACAATCCAAGAGGATGACACTCTTCTCCTTGATGCAAAGCGTCCAAATGCCTTTCAGGTTATTGAAAGTGAAAGTCCCATAAATGTTCTGGGTTTACAGTAGCCCAACAGAAATTCAAACAATCACATGAAGCTCTTGTGGGGCTCGGAGAATGACTCCCTTCTCCTAACTGGTTCCCTAATGTCTGTCACAGTTCTTAATATGGTTTGTAGCTCCCATAGGGAGGTTTTCACAATCTCTTAGTTTTACACAATTCTTGATCAGATTAAACTGTTCCTGGAGTCCCTCTCGATTCTCAAGTACCGCACTTTTCTGGAACTGGCCTCGGAACTGCATCTGGCCTTGGAACTGCATCACAAAATGATTTACTGTTTTATCTATGTCTTTATGGTTCACAGTCTCGGAACTTCCCAGTCACCTGACTTACTTGTCTGTGCTCCTTTTACTTTCTCCCAGGGAACTCTTCACCGGTTTTACCAGGGGTCGTGGGTCTACTCTTCTTAGTTCAACTTCTTTCTTTAGTAGTCCTCTGCCTCTCTCGACCTCAAGTGGTTGTGGTCTGCCTCGGCCTAGCTGTCAGACCAGTTGGTCCTGCTGTGACAGGTTATGCCTCCTCCACAGTCTCTCGCTCTCTCATTATAGTCACCTATGCAGCTCTGTTGTAGGCTATGTTAGGCGGTCTATGCACTGTTGTTGGACCAAACGATCCACCCACTACAGGTCGTGCCACCAGCTCTCAATCTCTGCAATCCGCTCTATCCCCACCTTTTCCTCTTTCCACACGTCTCTTAAGTCTCTGCTTCTCCATTCCCCGCCATGAGCCCCCTCGCCCTTCTCTTCCTCCCCTTCTTCCACCCTTCCCTCTCCCCTCCTCATGCCTCTCCCTCCATTCCCCCTTCCCATCCCCTCCCCTTCCTTTCCTCCTCCTCCCACCCTCTTTCTCATAGTTTAACTCCACTTCTCTCCCCTTCCCTTCATCTAATTGCCCTACATACTGTGTTGTTGACTGATTCATGTTGGTAATGCTTCTATTGTTACTGTTATTATTATGTTAATTGTATCCTGTTGTTATATGTGCAGCGCTTTGGTCTAAAGCGCTATATAAGCCTAATAAAATACAAAATACAAATGTTTATCATGCCAGTTCCCAACCGACTCGCAAGACACTTCTCGGTGTCCCGCTATTCCTCTTCTCAGCCTTGGAGACGAGCCTCACTGCAGTCGCTTGAAGCCCTGCACCAGCTTTCCAAGCTTCAATTCAGCCTCCCTGGCCCCTGGTTCTCCCTCTGGTTGTATCACAGCTTCCAGTTTGCCAGAACCGCACGGGCCATTGCCGGACAGGTCAGAGGATGACGAAGAACCTCCTGTTCCAACTTCACTCTCCCAAGGATTGATTTCCGCTTGGGATTTCTTACCCAGCTCTGCATTACAGGTTCCTGAGCTGAGTTGGTGAGACACCAGTCCCTCTGCATGGTTCTCCTAGCTTCGCGTCTCCACCTCCCAGGTTTGAACCCTTTTGGATGTCTGCATCCACATGCTGCGCTCTCTCATCTTTCTGCTTCACACTTTTGTCCCTTCTCAGTCTTTACCATATATAGCTTTGGCCATCCCTGTGTAACGTCGTTTCGATTGACAGATGCTGTGAAAGTCTTCTTCTTGCTTCCTTGTACTTGGTCTGTGCTGTTCTCCATCTCAGTCTTTTCCTCATTCAATAACGGAGTTGTTTTGTCACTGCTCTTCTTTTCAGTCCATTGTGTTCCATCATTCGAAGCACTGTTAACAAAAAGGCTAGAATTAGCTAACTGCTCTAGCTTAGGCTTCTTAACAACATTATGAACAACAGATTTAGATTTAGAAGAAAGGATATGGCAACAATATACACTAATTCTTTATGACCAGCTTCTCATCTATCTTAAAAACTTCGGGTTTTCAAGGGTGAAAGAGTGATTAGGGTCCATCATGGGATGGGAATTCTTACAAGACTAAACGAGTTCCCAAATAGGGAACTCACGTCCCCTGCACACTATCTTTTGTCTGGAAATCCAGACCAACAATTAATGTGTTTTAAGTATATTTGTACATTTAATATAATAGTAGTAAAACAATTTTCAATAATCGATTTTCAATAAGAAGGCTAGTCCAGTCATATTAGTTCACAAGAAACCATCTTCATTTTATTCATGATGACGAAGTCAGAAAGGGCCCAACGAGTTTCGAGTGCTTCACACTCTTCATCAGGGGCATTTGTATTTCTAGAAAAAAGTATATACAATATGTGTATTAAGTATCAAACAAGATCCAAAGTAATTATGATCATACCAAAAAGTTTGAGACAAAAATACATAAATACATATGTTCTGATAACCCAATTTCACAAGATTGCTCATTGTATAACACTACATTAGTTGCTAGACACTTGATGCGACATTGAGCGGTACCATTCTGTGATCAAGAAGTCAACAACCAATTTTTGGGCAAGATTTATCGACAGATTCAAACAAATAAACCCAGAGGTGTTGAAAATCAGACCCAGATGTCCTAGTTATTTATGCAGTCGTATCTGCTAATTAGTAGAGAGGGAATTAATAAGATTTCTAACCTTGTGATCCTTGGTTTTCATAAAAGGAGTAGCTATTGGATACTCTGAATTGGTATTTTCAATATGCTGCAACTAACTCATGAAGAGGAGAAGTGACGAGAGTAGGTGAATCGTCAGAGAAGACAGAGTATCTGTGCTACTTTAGGGAGACAATGGCCCTTCTTTAGAGTCTAGCGCAGTTGTAAAAGTGGCGCCACTTTTGTCGCATCACCCCTGCTTCATTTTCAGTTGCATCGTGATTTGCGCTCTATACAACTCATGTGCCATTCAGCTGTGGTAAATGTCATTGCGCCATTGCAACCTCCCACTTGAGGCATCCTTACGCAAAATCAAGCATTGCACTTTATTTTGTTTATTGCTTTACAATTGTGGGGTATATTGTTACGTAGCAGTACACCACCCTTAAGGTGATGCACTGCTAGGCAACTTCACTGTAGTAAGCAATGTAGAAGCCGTGATGTGCTGCGGCTGGCCTGTTGGCTCCAGCTGAAATTTGCTGCCAGTTGTGGCATGCAGGCACAGATGGTTTATCAGAGGTTTGTTTTTCAGCCTTCATCTTCACAGCAGCAACAGCTACAATGAAGAAGTCAATCACTTTTCTGGCAGTTATTCCACATAGCTTGTGCTGCGGTGAGCGCACCTGGCCCCAAAACAAAATTTGCCACAGTAGGAAGCTGCACACGCTGTGTTTATCTCTAAATCAGGACCACTGTCTGACCCTCTTGGCAAAGTGCCCCTATGTCTTCACCACTATTTCCTCAGCTGAATGTTAACACTTAAGTGTTATGTCCACCCATGCAGATGACATCCTTGCACAGATGTGGTCGACAGGAGGTTCTAAAGTGGGAAGCACTTGGAGGAGGAGAATATCCTGCTCAGTGAGACTCCTGAGCAGTCCTCTTCCTTGGAATGTATGAAGCTGTTGATGTTTAGAGAGGGCGGAACGCCCAGAGACGGATGGCTTGTGCTATGATATGGTAGGTTATTTATATATGCGAGAATTATTTGCACAGTGCCCCCCTGTTGGTTGTTGTAACACTTTGCAACCATTTTCTTAGAACAGACATGGACAGCTCTTTCTTCCATGCTCCAACAATCTCTGCCTTAATGCCAGTAAAACGAAGATTCTTTTCATTGAGACCCCTGCCCCTGTTTTCTCTCTCTCATTCTGGCCGCTCGCCTTGGGCCCTCTTCCTTCGCATTCCAGCGAGGCAAAAAACCTTGGTGTCCTCTTCGACTCCACTCTTTCTCTCCTCACATCTAGGATGTCCCCAAGAAGTCCCACTACCAGCTGCACCTCCTCAAAGGGACTCTTCCCTTTCTCACTTCCCCCAGAAGCTTGCTGTCTCCAGAGCCCTGGTTCTCTCTAGGCTGAACTACTGCAACAGGCTCTTTCTCAATCTGCCTTCCTCTACAACTAATCCCGAACAGGACTGCAAGACTTATCCTTGGCCTCAAGCACAGGGACCATATCTCTCTAGCCCTGAAATCTCTTCACTGACTCCTGGTGGCTGCAAGTATCAAGTTCAAGACCCTTTGCACCACTTCCAACGCTCTTCCAAAATACCTTCCTTCTCAAGCCCTTCGCTCCACTAACTCGAACTCTCTAAGGGTTACTCACTTCTCCAGGCAGGGTGTGGGGGTAGATCTCCTCTTCGGGTGCCTCCCTCTGGAATGGCCTCCCAGACACTCTCAAACGTGAGCCGGACCACCTGAAGTTCTGGAAGCAGCTCAAAACTTTCTTCTCTGCTTTCCCTCTCTCTCTCCATTCCCTGCTGACCTACCGGTCTGCTGTACCGACTGGTTTCTTGGCTCCCCTCAAAGTATCACTGGGTATCTGGCTCTTTCTTGATCAGTCACCCTTGCACTGCCTCCGGGCCTACTACGCACTTAGGGACTGTAACTGTAACCCTACAGTCACTTGTTCTCCTTGCGCTGTCCTGTCTGTGCTTACTCCACGCATTGCTGCCCTGTTTTCCCCTCCCCTCTTCCTTGCACCCCTGCTTCCCCTTGCACTTCTCGTTCTCGCACTTGCCCAATCTGAATGACATAAGGCTGAATAAGATTTTGTCTTGTCCTCCCTCTTTCTTCCCTCCCTTGTCTTGCCGCGCTTAGAAACACTTGTGTATGGGTGCATTATGAATGACTTATCATATATATCATATCATGCTAGGAATAAAACCCTGAAGTGTTTTACAAAAGGCTGATAGCTCCCTCTGTTTCGAGGACCATTTGGACTCCCCAGTGCTTACCATCCTTGAATTGGATGGCATTTTAGAGTGGCATTCCTAACCATTATGCTGGCCTCTGTTGTGACAAGCAAGAGATCCGGGGGTTAGAAGATGATTCCTTTGAATACGTTCTCTTCCAGCATCCAAAACAGCAGTGACTGTGCCACAACTGGAGACATTGGGATCTGGAAGTTGCAATCTCCCAAGTTCAGATTCCAATTCACCAGTAAGTGGTAGAGTTTTGAGATGTAATCTCATTTGGAATACAGTGGAATTGTATTTCCCATGAAATTTAAGCCAGTAATGAGCCTTTGGTGTAGCCGTGCTCAGGAGTAATTTCCTTCAGTTCTTCATAATCCGAGAACAACGAAAAACAAGGTATACTCTTTTGGCGGCAGTACTGAATGATGGCCGAATGACCTTAGAACTGGAGGGTGCTCATTTTTTAATGTATTAGCCATCAGTGACCACAGGAGGTGTAGAATGTCTAGGTTGTGCTCTTTGTCTGAAACTCTTACAGTGCATATAGCAGGCAGTCGTTAATGTGCAGAATCACCTCAATATAATTTCATGGAGTAGACTGATGAGAGAAGCCATTTAATAATCACTCTTGGAACTGTTTCAAGCAAATAAATAGTAATGTTCTACTGCAACCATGAACCTCTGGGATTTCTGATGTTCTTCTCTGAGAGGGAAGTGAAAGTATGCGTCTTTCAAATCAATCGAAATAATAAGCTCCCCTTTGCTGAAATGGGCACATAAGAATTCGATTGATCCCCTTTGGAAAAGGTTATGCAAGGTGTTCAGATCCTCAAGGGTCCAGGATTGGCAGGAATACATCAAAACGCTTTAAAACCAAGAACAGGATAATCTAGAGTCCACAGTCCTGTTCCACTGATGTGTAATCTTGGGGACCGTGGGGACCGTTGCCTTCATAAGATCTTTTATTCCTTGGCGAAGTGCCACTTTCTTCATTGGGTTCTTTGGTAATAGTGTAGTTCTTTGCACCAGAAGGCTGAGCTTTTTGGCGATTTCTATTCTGTATCCTTGACTACCTTGAAGACACATTAGTGTGAAAATTAGCATTCTCATTGCTTGTACATGTCCTATATTCCACCACTCAGTTTTTTCCAAGAGAGGGGTATGTGATGAATCCATGGAGTTTGTCCATCCTCCCTAAAGGGGATCCACACCCTTTGGGACAAGGGTGGTGAGCGCACTATGGAGTACCTTCCCTAGGGGTCAGGGCAAGTGGGATCTAACTGGGGGTGCCCCATCTCATCTTTTGAGGACAAGAAATGCCTTAATGACATCAACATCCCCCAACTCCCCTTTTCTCACAGTCTAACATGTTGTTGGATTGTATAGGATCTAAACAGGATCGTCCTCTACAGGGTCCCTTTAGGTGACGGGATTGGTTTCTGACCTGCATATGGTGCCAACCTTTACCGAATGCCAGGACCGACTTGATTGTTCCTTCACTCAATGGATGAACTTGAAGCCAGCTGGATGACAGAAGGAGAGATGTGTATCTGCCGCGGAATGGTAAGCGTAGGTGTGTGGAGCTGCGCCAGGGGGGAGTTCCATTCAGGACAGGCGCTGGGGTGGGAGGAGAAGGCCACAGTTCTGACAAAGGCGGTGCCCCCAAGTACTATGGGACCACTGAGGCATGGAGCCACCACCACCATCGAAGGCAAAATTCTATTGGGACGATTTCCACGAGAAAGTTCTGAACAACACAGATGCTGCTTAATGGAACCCCAATAGAACTAGCATATAGGGTCCAAAATCTACCCATTTGGAGACTGTCAAGGAAGAGTTTACCAGAAATTCTGGAAACTGTTACTAAAGAACAATATATTCATGCCTTACTTCCACTTCTCCATAAGGCTATTTTTCAATGCACCAACCTTCCTGGAGATGGTGATCCAGATTGCACAGGCCCCCTCAGACTCCTATAAATATCTCTGGTAACATCATGAGAAGCATCACAAACCGAGGAGAGATCCCAAACTTCACTGTACTTGTTTTGTGACATGCTGCCAAGCGCCCGTTATTTGTTGTTTGGCATGGGGAATCCATCTTAGTACTAGGGACTAGAGAAGGTTTTTTTTACGTTTACCAAGTTGGTTGAATCATGTCTTTGTGTCTGTCTCCTATGTCTGACTTACCACAGGTAGTAGTATGAGGCTTGGAGTCAGACTGTAGTTGGGTCTTTACTGATGTTGTTTGCCTGGAGACTTAGATAACCAATGGCCCTCTTCCACGTCTACTCCCTTAGGGTCCTATTTTATTGGAATGTAAGATGTCTGGCATTTCCAAGTGTAGTGTTGTCTAGCCCGCACCAGTTTTTCCAGCTTGCTGTCCTCTTAAATGTGTTTCATTCATTTGCCTAATTTTGGGACATATAATGTGAAGCCAATGAATGGGAGGTGCTGCAGGGATGCTTCTGGCTGCCATCAACTTTGATAAACCAGGGCCAGAATTGTATTCTGGCTCCAACTTTTGTTGCAGAAGCCAGTGCCATCATGTTGAGATTGTCCATTGCAATATCTGATAATAGTTGCATCTCCTTTTCCTTGGCTAGGCGGCGTTCCAAGCAATGTCAACCTTCTTATGCAGTTATCCACATTACATAACGGGGCAACCACACATGGTGGGGACCTGCAACCCTGGTCCCCTAACATCTGGCAATGAGGTGGGATCGCGCTTCACTGCTGCTGGCCTCCCGGCTCCCACCTGGGGGAGCTTGGTCCTGTGCGGCACGGCCTGCTTCAGCGGGACACCAAAAAAAAGCATGATTGTTCCCACATGGGGAAATGGAGCGGTGAGGGCCGCCGCCGCTGCATCGAGGTAAATCTCCCCCCTGGGGGAGTGAAAGTGGCACATTCGCCTTCATCTCAAGAAAACAAGACATATTTAATGCTCCTGTGGAATGTCTACGTGGCCCGCTCTCATTGTGGGAGGTGCTGCAGCGCAACACTGTGCAGACCGCAAGACATGAGCTGTCAAATCTCCTGCGGAGGGAAATAAGCAGCGCGGCCTCTGCCACATACAAACAGCAGGTTAAGGCATGAATCTCCTGCCTGCGGGAGAGAAGTGGCTAATGCCGCCACACTGGTTTGAACTCCTGCCTTGGGGGGTGGGAGGGAATGCGGCCGATGCCACTGCGGTAATTTGCTAGGCTCCTGCCTGGGGTGAAGTGCGGCCTATGCCGCTACAGTGGTTTGGCATGCTGCTGCGTGGTGAGAACAAAGAGGAGTGGCCTGCCTCTCTGGACGGTTCCATGTCATTTCATCGTGAGATGTTTTTTCGCTGGGTTTTTTACCGCGATTTTTATTTTTGAGGGGTTCCCCATCCAACCCCCCATTTTCTTTAATTTGTATTAATTCCCAAACACCCACACCCCATATATATATATATAATTTACTAACCCCCCCTAAAAAATGTGATGGTTTTTTTTTTAGAAAAATAATTTGCAGCAAAAAACCCAGCGAAAAAACATCCTGCAATGAAAGGAATTCATACCCTCTGGACAGTTGGTAGAGGCACTTCTGACTTGGGGAAAGGTGCACTGCCTCAAGTATGGCACGCCCATCGGGGGAGAAGTGCACTGCCTCAAGCAAGGGCACTCCTGGCTGGGGGAGAGGTGCGCTTCCCAAAGAACATTCCTTCCTGGTTGGGGAGCAGAGTAGAACGATGCAGCAAGAGCCGACACTACAGTGGCTTCACGAAAGTCGCAACTGTGACCCTGCCTATCCTTGCGACCGAAGAGCCAGGAGCAGGTCATGCAGCGGGATACGTCCCCAACACCGTCAAAAGGAGAAGAGCAGCCCACAGGAACTGCTGCTGCAATGGCTGTACCCCAGAGCCCACTAAAAGCGACCTGCCTGGGGGAGGCAACAGCCTTGGCCCGGCCATGGCTCTCCCCTGAGAGAGAGCTTGCGTGGCCAGGCAAAAGGCAATCCAGGAAGGGTGGCCTGGCCCAAGAGCACTGCCATCAACTCCCACCTGGGGAGCCTGGCAGCAGCAAAGCCGTTGATGTCACTGTATCAAAGTGAACATGACCGCCATGGAGAGAGAACGTGGCCAGATTTGACGGTTGCCGTAATGCTTTAGAAGGATCCCCGGCCTGATAGGAAACTGGGTACTGCGCTGCCCTGACTGCCGCCCGTGCCAGCTCCTGCAGCGGGGAGCCTCAATACGGAAGGGCTGCTGCCACAGTGGTAGCGAAAAATAACTCCCGCCTGGGGATTGAGGGGAACCCGGGTGGGGCCATGCCCGCTGCTGTCAGCTATTCTACACCTGGTGGGGGGGCGGCTCAAGGAGAGTGTCCTCCTCTTGCCCCTATCCTCATGGGGCAAAGGGAGTCCAGAAGTCTCCAGACTGTGCCACAAGAAGGGAGAACTACCCAGGCCCACCAGAAGGGTCATCCTGCAGCAATGGGAGTGGAAGGGGGTGCAAAGACCTTCCACCGGCTCCGTAGCAGCGGTCTGCACACTCAGCCCAGAAGGGACAGACTTGCTGACAAGGCAACGGCTGATGTGGTCTCCAGTATCCCTGGCATGGCTTTGCCAGCTAGTGGATCGCACTCCACGTTGGGTGAGCAGACAAAGAGGGACTGCCCTGTGACCATCTGCTGATGTGACCCCGATATTCCTGGTGCAGCTTTTCCGGCCAGTGGGGTGATTCCCCCCCCCCCTCTCTCTGGCGGACTGAGAATGAGGGGCTGCCCCCATGACCATCCTGTCAAGGTGGACCTGGTGTCCCCGGTGCAGCTTTGCTATCTAGTGGGGCGCTCTCTACTCTTTTGCTGGACTAATAAGTTTGCAGTGGTAAAGTTGTGAAGGTGTGTGTTGCATACCAATGTATATATGTGTGTAAATGCATACCATGACAATGAGGTGTTTAAAATGCAGTGAATAAACGAAACCGCCCAAACGTTGGTAGTCAAGCCCCTGTAAAGAGTGTGTATAGAAGTGGATGTCAATAAGGGCGTGTTTAGTGTTTCCAGTTAAACCACAAGTGCAGTGTGAGTATGAGCAGTTTCTATATCGCATGCCATGTGATGTTATTGTGTGCACTGTTTGTTTTTATCTTTGGCATGTGATGTTACAAAGTCAGCAACAAGCCACAGTGCTTGTGCTGAGTCACATGTGTGAGCATGTGACCCACACTAATAAAGGTGCTGGGCCGAACAGATAGTGTCTGCGTGGTGCTTGCAGTCTGGAGCTGCGCATTAACAATGGGCCCAATGGGGCATTCTCACGTGGTGCAGTCCGGCGGCCCCAAACCCCTAACATTTGCCTCAGATCATTATTTGCACCTGGCCCAGAGTATTTCAGAAGGTGCCATATGAGCAGTGTAATTGGATTCCACATGTTTCCTTTTGTTATTATGTTTCCTGTCTGGAGGAGAGGGAGAGTGCCTGTATCGGATCTGGTTTGTTTGTTCGTGCCACATTTGTTCACAGCCTAATTCCAATGCTATGGAAGCGGGGCACACCCCGAAAGCCCAAAATGCCGAACGTGGGACGGGGGACATCGTTGCAGCCCCTGCTCCTCATGTTCGGTTACTTTGGTGTTGAACAAATTGGTAACACCCATTTCGATCAAAACATCCATAGGGACAGTTTTTTTCGATCAATTTGGATGTTACCCCTGTATCTGCTGTGCGAGGGAGAAGAAAGCATTTCTCTATATCGATTCACCTAATTGTCCAAGTGTGCAGCACAGAACAATGCTTTTCGAGGGGATTGTGTCCTCTGACGTATTCCACATCTTTGACATTGATTACCACAGCTGTGTAGGCGTCCTGCGACGATGACATCGATATGCTCCCTCGAGGACCTCCTCCGATGGCCGACGTCACCAGATGTTATATGTAGGACGCACGTCGCCCGTAGCCTCAGTTCCATTTTTTCCGCGAACGTGTTCGCTTCGAAATCTCAGCGCGCCTCAGTTCTCTCTTGTGAATCGGTTCTTTGAATATCGTTGTGTTAAACGAAAATATGTCTTTGTCGTCTGCTACTCCGAAGTCAGGCTTCAAGAAGTGTCGGGACTGTGGTTCCAAGATGTCTCTGACGGACCCGCACGACGTCTGCCTTTGGTGCCTCGGTGAGAGCCACACCACTGATGACTGCGACGAATGCCAGTCTTTGACGTCGAAGGCCTTCAAGGAGCGGAAGAAGCTGTCGGCGGGTAGGGTTTCCAAACCCCGTAAGTAAAAGTCTGCTGGACTTTCGACCGACGATTCGAGGGGCGACTCCACGTGTCAGCGTAAGTCCAGGGGGTCTCGTTCCAGGAGTGGGTCCCACCATTCCTTGGCCTCTTCGAGGCATGCACAGAAGCGCTGTAATCGGTCGCCTTCCCCCTCCTCGTCTGAGGACTCCGCCAGATGGCGGGTTGCTTGTCCCACCAAGCATTCATCTCCGGCAGAATGGGATGCCTTCCGTAAGGAGATGATGGCAATTTTTGAGTCGCAGGGCACCGTTCCGGCCGCGCCTTCGAGAGAAGCCGGCACGGAATGCTCTAGAGCTACCGCTCGCACGCCTTTGGGCTCAGGTAGTCGGCGTCATCACCTGGAACCTTCCAGGTCCCGGTCGGACAAGGAGGATCGCCATTGTGCCCGCTCCAGGTCCCGGTCCTCGACGCCGTCGAGACCGTTGGAGCCTGTGAGGCCTTCAAAGAAGGCATCGACACCCTCAGCGCCATGTCCATCGAGGGAATTTCTCAAGGCTCCGAGGAAGTCATCGACGCCATCGGCACCGAGGCCGTCGAAGGACGCGCTCGGGGCTCAGGCCTCGAAGCCTCTGTCGAAGTCATCGGCGCCACTCCCATCGGCGACCTCAACGCCTTTTGATGAATTTTTGCCGGAGGTACTCCAGAGAGCTGTGGAAGCTCCTAGGAAGGCGCTCAGCAAGACTGTGCGCCCTATACTCGACCCATACTCTGTTCCTCCTCCCAGAATGGACTTGTTCCAACCCTTGGAGTACATTTCAGAGGTTGAGGAAGGGTCTGAGGAAGAGGTGTCTCCTGAGGTTCCTGATGACCTGTTGTCTGGTCATAGCCAATTGGAAGACCTTCGTCAATCTTTACATGACGCAAGTGGTCTTGATACCTCCCCGGAGGTTGAGTTTGGCAGGCCTGAGCCTGATGCATATGCTGACTCCTCGTACAGGCGCCTCATATCGAGGGTGACGGAGTATCTGGGGTGGTCTGCTCCACCTGTGGATTTTCTGCAGGATGACCTAACCAATGTCCTTTACCAAGGTCCTTCTACTGACCCGGTGTTGCCATTTCATATGGCCTTACAAAGAAGGGTGGTGGCAGCTTGGACTGCTCCGGAGTGTCTTCCGGCAGTAAATAAGTCGTTACCGAAAAAATACCGTCCAGCCAGTGTCGACCCCTGCTACTTGTCCACGCACCCCACTCCGAAGAGTTTGGTGGTACAGGCGGCTACGGCCCCTGCAAAGCAGGCAGCGTACCCTACAATCCCTCCTGATAGGGACGACAAACGGTTGGGCGAAGAAGGTATTTTCTTCTGGGGGTATGGCTTTAAAAGCAGCCAACTCCGTTTGTGCCCTTGCAAGATTCACGCACACTCTCTGGAATTGTGCATCTTTGGCGGATGAACATATTCCTGAAGGGGAGGAACGGGATGGTTTTCTTGACCTCGTTCAGGATGGCAAGGATACCATGTGTGAATCCGTTCAGTCGGGTCTGGACGTGGCAGACTGTGTCAGCCGGTCCATGGCGGCGAGCACCATGATGTGCAGGTTTGCGTGGTTGCGGAAGTCGGGGTTTGCGCCTGATGTACAGTCCCGGCTTCTCAACATGCCCTTTGATGGTGGCCATCTTTTTGGCAGCAAGGCTGACAAGAGCCTTGAGAGGTTGCAGACCTCCAAAGCTGCAGCGAAGTCGTTGAGCGCTGCAGTACGTCAACCTCTGCCTTTTTGTCCTAGGTGACAGCAATGGAGGGGGAGGTTCCTTTCAATACTACTCTTCCTTTGGTAGATCGAGGGGAGCTGCCAGTCAAAGGGGAAACGTAGGAGTACCAGAGGTGGAAAACGAGGTACTCGAGGTGCCAAAGCTGCTCGGGCAGTTGCCTCTTTGCCCTCAGGCACTGCCGCAGCCGGTTCCGCTCAGTCATGTGGCCATGTCCCATGGTTCGCCGGTTGGGGGAAGGCTGGTGCAGCATCTTGTAGAATGGTGTGCCATTACTTCAGATGTGTGGGTTCTTGAGATCATAGCCCACGGCTACTGTCTTCCTTTCCGGCAGAGGCCTCACGACAATCCACCGGGGGAAGCTCTCTTTGAAGAGTCCGGATCCGCTCCTTGCGCAGGAAATCAAATCCCTGCTAGAGAAAGGCGCCATAGAACTGGTGCCTGTAGCGTAGAGGAACAAGGGATGGTATTCCCCATATTTTTTTATCCCGAACAAAGACGGGGATTGAGACCCATCATGGACTTGCATGGTTTGTACAAGCTCCTCAGGAAGGACAAGTTCAAGATGGTTACTCTCTCTCAAGTCCTCCAGGCCCTTCATCTTCAGGACTGGTTGGTGTCTCTCGACCTCAAGGATGCTTGTTTTCATGTGGCGATTCATGCCAAGCACAGGAAGTACCTGAGGTTCGCGGTTGGCGACTCGCATTTTCAGTTTTGGGTCCTGCCATTCGGATTGACCTCTGCCCCGAGGGTCTTCAACAAGCTGATGGTGGTGGTGGCAGCGCATCTCAGGAAAGGGGGGGATTCACGTCTACCCCTACCTGGATGATTGATCAGGGTGTGCTCTCCCGAGTACCCAGCAGCTCCAGTACATCGGGGCAGTGTTTGCAGGTGAGGGCTCGCCACATTCTGCAGATGGTGGACAAATTTCAACGTGCCCAGAGTCTCACGGCATTCGAGTTCTTGAGATTGCTCGGCCTCATGGCATGCATTCTTCTGGTGTGAGAGACCAGGCTGCGGATGAGATCTCTGCAGTGGGCACTCACCTGCAGTTCTCCGGCAGGATGTCGGACCCCGTTCAGATTCAGCCCTCGGTCGCCCGGGACCTTGTATGGTGGGCCATCAAAGGAAATCTGTTCAAAGGGGCTCCCTTGGCTGGAGGTGACGATCTTGACAGACGCATCCCTCACGGGTTGGGGAGCTCATGCCAACGAGCTGACAGTCAGCGTTCGTTGGTCTCTCCGGCAGAGTCCAGACTCCACATCAATCTGGTAGAGCTGTGGGCTGTCAGGCTAACCCTGAAGGCTTTTCTGCCGTCTGTGCAGGGGAAGAATGTCCTGATTATGACGGAGAATACAGTGGCCATGCACTACCTCAACAGAAAGGGGGGGGCAGGGTCACTCCCACTGTGCAGAGAGGCGATGCAGCTCTGGTTCTGGGCCATCCAGCAGGAAATTTTGATCTCGGCAGTTCAACTGGCCAGAGACGAAAACGCGGCGGCGGACGCTCTGAGCAGGCAGAGCACGGTCTCTCACGAGTGTGAGCTGGCTCAGGAAGATCTTTTGAAGATCTTCGCCCTTTGGGGAACCCCATGAGTGGATCTCTTCGCCACCAGTGTCAACCAGAAGTGCGAACGATTCTGCTCGCGGGAATTTCCTCAAAGAGGAGCCTTAGGGGACGCGTTCGTATTGGAGTGGTCCTTCCCACTGCTTTACGCGTTCCCTCCAGTCCCCGTCAGTCTGCAGCTGTTGCAGAGTTTCGGTTCCCGAATGATCCTCATTGCTCTGGCATGGGTCAGGAGAGCGTGGTACCCGGACCTTCTAGACATGTCCATCTGCCCTCCACGTCGTCTTCCCTACCGAGGCATCGGCTCTCACGGGAAGGGGGTTGAGTTCTCCATCCAGAGGTCAGGTCTCTCAGCCTTCATGCTTGGTATCTGAAAGGCTGAGATATAAGGATTGGGACCTCCCTGAAGACGTGATGGAGGTGTTGCTTTCGGCCAGAAAGCGCGCAACGAAATCCCTGTACTGTTGTCGTTGCAAGAAGTTCTGCGACTGGTGCAGGGTACAGAATGTGGATCCTTTCCAATGTTCCATTCCTTTGGTTTTGTCTTTTTTGCTTTCTTTAGCCCACAAGGGCCTGCAAGTAGGTACCATTAAGGGTTACCTGGCGGCGCTGTCTATATTTAAGCGCTCGTCTGAGGAATGTTTTTATTTTAAAATCCCTTTGATTTCTCAGTTCCTGAAAGGGCTACCTCATGTGTTTCCACCGTCGCCTTTCTAGGTGCCGGGATGGGATTTGAATTTGGTTTTAAAGTTCCTGATGGGAGCTCCGTTTGAGCCCTTACATTCTTGTTCATTGGGACGGTTGTCCTTTAAAACTGTATTTTTAGTTGAGGTTACTTCCGCACGCAGAGTGAGTGAATTGCAGGCACTTTCCGCCAAACCACCCTTCACTGTGTTCCATAAGGACAGGTTTGTCCTTGGGGTACGGCCTTCCTTTCTACGGAAGGTTGTGTCGGAATTCCATCTGAGCCAGAAGGTAATTCTTCCGGCATTCTATCCTCCTCCACATCCTGGTAAGGAAGAGAAGAGGCTCCATAGGTTGATCCAAGGAGAGCTTTGAGTTTCTGTCTCTCACGGATGTCCCGGATCAGAGTGGACGATCAGCTCTTTATTGGTTACGCTGGAAGGTGTTTAGGTCAGGCTGTTTCTAAGTAGACCTTATCTAGATGGATCATTTTGACGATCTCTGAATGTTATCGTTGGGCGGGGAAGGACCCTCCTGTAGGTTTACCGGCCCATTCTACTAGGGGTATGGCTGCCTCCACTGCACTACACAGGGGTGTTTCAATTCCCAATATTTGCAAAGCGGCCACATGAGCCTCTGTCCATACTTTTGTGAAACATTATTCCCTGGACTCTATCCATGGGCAAGATTTGGCCTTTGGCAAGGCAGTCCTCTTTTCTGCAATTTGATTGGGCATTCTAAAATTTCTAAATTCTTTTCCCACCTCCTTATGTTGGTACTGATTTGGGAGTCTGTCACATATGTGGAATACGTCGGAGGATACAATCCCCTTGAAGAACAAGTTACTTTCTGACCTGGTAACGTTCTTTCGATGGGATGTTCCTCCGACGTATTCCACATTGTACCCTCCCTACCTGCCCCGCTACAGAATTTCTTTTGCGATTGCAGCTTCCGTTTCCGCAAGGCTTTCTGTGGTAAGGCTAGCATAAGATTGGTGCCACATGTTCTGGGGGAAAAAACTGCAACTGAGGCTACGGGCGTCGTGCATCCTACATATAACATCTGGTGCCGTCGGAGGAGGTCCTCGAGGGAGCGTATCGACGCTGGACGCCTACGCCGAAAAAGTTTTCCGAAGCAGCACAGCTGTGATAATCAATGTCAAAGATGTGGAATATGTCGGAGGAACATCCCATCGAAAGAACGTTACCAGGTAAGAAAGTAACTTGTTCATCTGACTGCTTTGATAGACAAATGGCATATACTTCGTCAGCCATTGTCTTTTGTACACGGGTAAATATTATGCATAAGCACAAACATTGCATGCTGACTGCAGCCAATAATGAACAGTGTGAGGGGAATGCAGAACTTCTTTCCATTCTTGAAACACTCCAGGTCACTCGTAGTACACACTTTGAATATATCCTCGTCGCCAACCCCTCACTACAGTAGACCTCTTTCCAGTAGAGGTGGTGCAGGTTCCTTGGGGGGGCAGAGGGTGAACCATCTGAGAGGGAATGTGCGTGGCCTCTCCCAAAGCAGCCTCTCGATGCCCCTTAACCCCTTAACTTTGGGAGTGCACTGTGAGAGGGAGCAGTCACCCTCTTGAGTTTGCTATTTGTTCAGGAGCCGCTCTTCTTAACACCGGGAGTTCGCTATAGATGGGGCTGAACATGCTTCCACTGCAGTTCACCCTCAAGGTGATTTTTGGGGATTATCCTCAGTCGGGAGCCCATTCCACTCCAGTTTCATGGGAGCACAGTTCACATGGCTCACTGCTTGGGGGTGCCCTTCCATCTCTGCTGTATTTTCAGCTCACTGAAATAATTAAAACGGGTTATAATTAGCGACTACTGTATCAGATTATCTGGTATTACACCTTTAATAATTACTGCATCTTACCTGCCAGTAGATAATTGCTCTCCTCAAGACTCTTCCAACTCTTTTTCGAGGGAGACCTAAGGAAGAAAGAGGAAAAATGTGTTCATAATTGACTTCTAAAAACAGAACCTCTGGTTTTGTGTTCTTCGGGCATAGCAGTGTGAAATTGTTCATACTCCCTGTTGTCTTTATTCCATTTCTTTATACCATTTTCTGGTCTTAGAGTTGTGCATGGGGTAAATTCACTACATCAGTTGCAAAAAGACGGTTTGAGGAGAAAAATGCCTCTGATTATGTATGGATCATGGTCTATTAGTTGTCTTTCTGACTGTAAAAATTACAAAATCAAATGCCCTATAGTTGTAGACACTTTCTGTGAGAGCTACCTTAAACATATTGTGATACTACCTCTTATTATTCACAAGGTGCTGTTTCACTTCCTGTCTGAGTAATGGCCACTTGGAGTTCTCTGTTCTCCTTGGTAGTGCAGCATTCCACGTTGGAAGAACATCTACATGAAACGATGTGCTCTCATTGTATGCATACCGGCCACTAGACTGTGTCACGATTTTAACTTTGACACTTCAGTGGCCTCCTCAGTAGTGTCTTTATGCCGTAGTAGCAATATGCTTGCAACTCTGTTCATGTGATTTGTGTGCAGGCGATTCAACCACATTGTAAAAAGGCATTATGCAACTTAGATGACCTCCTAAACTCACAACGCAGGACTTTCCTGCTCTTTCACATTGTCTTGAATGGATCACTTTGAGCGAGAATGCCAATTATAACCATGTTCAGGTGTTTGAAGAATGCTGCAATTTACAAGTTTCTACTAGCATCACCACATGGACATAGTATATACGTGTAAGAATCAATTATATTCTGTGATAGTGTAGAGGTAGGAGACTGTCACAGAGATGGCTTGCTTTTGGCTATAGACTTGTATTAATAAGGAAAGAAAAGAGAAAGTCCTAAGTAGGAGTTTCCCTGCCTCAAACAATACTAAGGAATCTGTTGGGATATCCGTCTAAAACAAGAGTTCACTGTCCTGTGTCCAAGAACCTACTTCTGACCCTTACACAAGAAACTTAACTAAGAAAAGGGGATTCTCTTCTTGGTTCAGAAGAGTGACTGCCTTCTTCTGGACGACAGCCAAAGTACAATTCCACAGGATTCATAAATAAAATGTTCTCAGAAATTGCAAATCCAAGTTTCAAAAAGGATTCCTTGGGTTGGAGTTTTCCAGCAGGGAACAGTAAATCTTGTATATCTCCACAGTGTTAGGAGGGTAACTCCCTCCCCCTTTTTCTCACATTTTCTTAATGATAGACAAGTGCCATTCTTCGCCTTTTGATGTTCACTGTGCCAAGAGAATGACTCTCTTCTCTTGGCTCTTTGTACTCTGTTCAACAATACCAGAGGGTATTTTTTTTATTTCCTCACCTGGTTTCTTTCCTGTCTCTTTGCAGTGTTTGCCAAGGTCACAGCCCACTTGGTTCACTATCCTGCCAGTTACTGTGACTTTAGGGGTGATCTTGGAGGCAGTTTTTTATTATGTGTGTGTCCCAGACCCTTCTAGGTTCCTCTTGTTTCCCAAGACTTGTACCCAGTTCACTATCCTGCCAGGTATTCCCTTTGTTGGGTCACAGAACCTCTTGACGTTGGTTTCTTTTTCTGCCTTGTAGTTTTATTTTGCCCTGATTCCCTGCTCTGCCTCCAGCGGATCACAAAGTTTCAGGGTCCTCATGGACCCTATTGTATGTATTTCTTTCTATAGGGGCCCAGACCTTTCGCTATAGCTTTTTATTTCTCCTGTGGTCTAGACAGCCCTGGTTTCACAGTCCACTAAGGACTGCCACAAAGATGTTGTCTCTGGATGTCACTTGTTACTGGGTGCGGGTTCCAGACCTGTGTCTGTGTGGTAAGATACCTCAGGGTTCCCGCAAGCCTCCTGGTTTCTCAACCCTTCGCTGGCTGCTCGCCGGTCTTCTTTCACGCTTCTGTGTCTCTTGCCTGTGCTCCGGCAGCCCCTTCTCTCCCTCGATTGTGCAGCGGTTCCACAGCGCTACCTGTTTTCAGGCGGCATGCTCCTTGTGGAGGACACACTCCAGCTCCTTCGTCCAGCTGGTTGCCCAAGCTCTGACTTCTACTCGACCGCAGTGGCTCTGTCAGGGATGCCTCTGCCGGCAGGCAAGCGTCCCTTTCGTTGCACTTTTGGCATCACAGTCCCTCCAGCGGCTCACAAAGCTTCAGGTTCCTCAAGGGAGTATCTCTCTAGCTTGGTTCGAATTCCTTCTTCTAGTTAAGGTATGTTTTGACCAATAGAAAGTCTGTGTAGAGTAGACTGCTCATGATGATTTCTGAAGGTGATCTTCATTCTTCTGCACTTCTTCGTCTTCCCAGTTATGATCCTGTGAACTCCCAGTGGGTCAGTTGGTCTCTCACTCGTCTCAGTACAATAGGGATACATGTCCCTTTTGGAGTCTACACTCTTTCTCTTCCCAGTACTTTCTACATTACTAATATGGCAAAGGTGCATGGGTACACTAGGTAAGGTGTTCCAGGTAGGGAGGTAGGAAGGTGTTAGGTGGGCTATGGGGATACCATGTTCTCCCCAGGTCATCACTGATCCCCTAAGGGACTTCACCCGCTGAGTACCACCCCTAGGGGGACTCTGGTAACAGCCTCGCCTCCTTTGATCTCATTGGAAGGGGCTCCCACCAAGAGAGAAGGGACGACATCCAAGGAGTTGTCACACAACTCTGATTTTACACCACCTCTTGTTTCAATGGCATTTGTTTTTACAACTATTGCATTTCACTTATATTATCCTGCTAAGTGCTGATGATAAAAATAGTTTAACACCCTTAAACATCTTTAAATTACATGTCTGTTCTACCTAACCCATTTGTGTATCACATCTTCTATTGTTTGGTGCTGCTGATATTTCTCAAACTCACAGAAATCCTTTTTAATGTGCATATGTCGTATAATAATATAAACATTCACAAAATACCTGCTTAAGTGTACAACAAACATTCAAAATCTTCGTTTCAGGCAGATGAATGCCTCTTATGTAGCTAGATTAGACTTTGTTCTCATTTTCTCGATTTCTTCAGTGTTCTTTTTGCTTAGCTTTCAGAATCACTGTCCACTTGGTTGGGTTTTTGTAATGTCCATCTTCCATATTGTGTGTGTGCACTGCAAGTGGTTCATTCAAATGTCCTGTCCTTATCCAACTTGTGTTCCTGTATTCTGAACTTGACGCATCTTGTAGTCATACCTATATACTATTTTTGGCATGGCCATCTGATCTAACTAACCACAGTGTGAGTGATCCAGTTAGAGAATTGTTTCTTCTTCCATGATGAGTTTAGACCTATCTCAGTAAATTGGTGTGTGTATACTTACATGCCACACATGAACCACATAGGTAGTGTGAAGGCATCATGAAGTAACACAGACAACAGACTTAAAGTTCAAACAAAAGGTATTTATTAACTTAAATGTCGGGATGGTAGAAGGCCTAACTTGGCCCTATGCTAAGGTGGGATTTCCCTATGTGAATAAAACTAAGAAACGTCTGAGTCAGAGTTCGACTTAAGTCTCTGTGTCCAAAAACTATTCTTGCCCTTCATAGCTAAAGCTTACCAATGTTTAGGCATGTTACCAACGAAACCCAAAGTCTGGGCTTCTTCCAGATCTCAGCTTTGTTTAGCTCCCTTTCCCCAAGTGCAAAAAAGTTCCATAAAAAGTCTTGCGTTCAAGGTAACACAGTTCCAAACAATCCTCTGGGTTCCATTCCCAGGTTCCAAGGAACACAGTTCAAAAAGTAAAAGGGGTCTTGACACCTCGTCCTCAAGACAACGTCTGCAGTTCCTCAAGTCTCATGGTTTTCTTCCCCAAGATTTCAACTCCGCCAAGTATACCAAGTCTTTTCAAAGTATAACATAACTTGAGGTCAACCTGACCCTCCTTCTGATTTGCGCAACCATTTCGCTCACAATGCTTCTGCTGGGTTTCTTTCACAATGTCTTTGATGTCTCCTCACTCAGGGCTCATTAGTCTAGGTGCAGATTTCAGACCACATGGTCTACCCATCACAGACCACGCAACCAGGATCTCTAGGTTCTGTGGCCACACAGGTTCCTCAACTCTTCCCCTGTGTTCCAAGTTACATTCACTTAATTCCTCTTTGTTGGCCTCTTGGCATTATGTGCAAGTTGTACACTACTCTAGCTTTTCCTAATCAACCTCTTGGCTCTGCCATCACTTGTAACACACCTCCTGCCAGTCTGTGGCCTTGCCGCATTGCTTTCACTCATAAAAGTTCACCTTTGTGGGGTTTTATTCATATCCCACCTTCTGTGGCACTCTTTCACACGTTGTTCTTCGAGATTTGCTTTGCCCATTGAGGTTTTATTGCATTCAGTATTCAAATATATTTAACTTCAAGGTTTCACTTGGTTACATTTAGTTTCATTTTGTTTGGTATTCAAAGGCATCTGTTATGTTTAATTTCACCTTTTCATTTAGTTTTGCATTCAAAAGCATTCATTAGGCTTATCTTTAAGTTCCCATTCAGTTCGATATTTACGATGCATTTGTTATGCTTAATTATACGTTTTCAGGCAGGTCGGTATTTATGATGCATTTGTTATATAGTTTCAAGTTTCTATTCGATTCGTTATTTAATAAGTATTTGCTGACCTTGGTTTCAAAGACTATTATGTATTCACAGTCTGTTCAGAGTGCCCTGGTGCTCAATTGCTCTCCCAGACACTCACCGGCTCTTTGAAGCTCCTTCCGACGGTCCCCGCAGCTTTCTCTCTCCTTGTGAGGTCAGGGGACTGTCTGGTGCGAGTCCAGCTTGCATACTGGGCTTTCATCTCTTGCAGGATGTATTGACCCACTCCGCTATGCTATGTGGCATCACCCTGCCAGTTATGGTGATAGAAACCGCTACAATGGCGGAAAAACCCTTGTTTGCGCCAAAAACCTACAAAAACCGTGTGCTTCAGCACACAAAAAGAGGGATGCACAACCTGCCACCCATGGTGCATGTGCAGTGAAATAGAGCACACCCAGCAAAAATATGCCAGGGGGCTCCATGACCAGCAAACAGAGTGCAGAGAGAGAAGCAGCACTTTGCAAGTGAAACCCCAAAATGTGCCTACAAATGACATTTGCTTTGTTGCCAAAAACTCCAAAATGCCCATAACACAACACTTCAACATTCACAATCTTGCCTGGTGCTAAAATTAATGTATCAAATGAAACATTGTGAAACATACAAAGTCTGAAAACTGACTGCCTATGCCAAAATCTGGGTGCAGTACCTGGGGCCACCTGAATGACAGCTGTCAGAGGAGTACTGATGAAACTTTAAAATGACCTAAAACTAAAAGTCTGCTAGATTAGCAAACACAAAAAGGATTGTTGCCAAAATGGAATACAGATTTTAATTGTGTTTTTGATCCCACAGATTTTAAGGCGAAGAAAGAAATTTATTTGTTTGATGCAACAAATGTGGTTTTGGCTGGATTTAAGAAGTTAAATAGCCTGGCTGGAGCTGCAAGAAATGGAAAAGCAGGTTTTTCTCCCAGAAGGAGGGCATTCCTCTCAGCATAAACTCACTGGGAGGTTCTAATTGCGGGTTAGAACAGAATCTTGTCTACAGAAAGCGAAGGAACAATGACAGAGCTTCAGCCCAGGAAACTGGAAGTGTGAAGGGGGTCATAAACGGCCTCTGGAAGGAACAAACAAAGAGGGGGATGCCCTGGACTGCAGGGAGACATAAAGGGGAGGACCATCTGTTGCGAAACATGAACAAAGAACCATTCTTAAGACTCATAACTTGCCATCCAAAAGGGTGAAAAATATAAAAAGGACAGAGTTGTAATTTAATTTTTGGCTGCATGTGTGAAGAGGCGGTAGAACTGTGTAACATGTTCTGGACAGGAATGGCAATATATGTGGTTTTATGAAAAATATATTAATGTTAGAATTGTGAAAATTTACACACACGTCCCTATGTTAAACATGCACATTTGTGGAAATGTGCATAAAATTTGGAAATTGTGTTCATAGCGAAAAGGGCAAAATTCTGTAGAAAGTTGAGACAAGATCCCACGGCTGCGGGGTTTTGTGGAATAGCTGCCACATAAAATATGGCATCTTTGTGTGTTATTTGTATAAAGGTGACCAATGTAGAAATGTACAGTTAGTATCAAATCCGATTTTGAGACCAGTGTGTAAAGGGGAGGTCTCTGAGGATTGTAAAGCAAATCATCATCCGGCCTTGATCCAATCACTCAAATTGCAAGGCGGAGATGAAGTGGGGTCTAATCCCAGCTCACAGGGGCAAGCTTAGCTAAGCTGGCCCATACACCCCCTTTGTGATGTCATTTTAAAGGATAAATAGAGACAGCTGACAACACATAGGGTCTCACAGATCCACTCACTTTCCTGATTCCGGCGAAGCACTCTGATCCAGCATTCTACATCCAGCGTTGATATTCTTCCAGATGCCAAATCTCTTGCCAGCAATAGAAAACTATTGATTTCCAGTAAGGCCCAAATCCTCAAATTTATTCTCTCCAACCAGTGAAGCGCTGGGTGGTGTGAGAAGGCCTTTTGAACCAGCAACCTGAAATTCTCTGTCTTGCCACCACTAGGCTTGCCTGAGGAACTCACCATCTAACTGATTCAAATACCCACAGACTAGGAGGGCAGAGGCTGTGCAAACCCGGCGACCGGCCTAGATGATCCAGTACCGTGCCTGAAGTGCTATCTTTCTTAGACCAGACCCAATCCAATGACCAGAGCAGACGGTCCCATTTAAAAACCTATCCTGTGAGTATTAATAGGAAGAACTGTGGCCCATAGTATATTTGCATTGTCTTATCCCCATCTCAAACCCATTCTATCTTTCCTTCAGAACCAGTATTATTAGAACTATCTTTGCGCTGACCCTTTTCTCATCTGAAGTATTAGTTTCCTTAGCAGGCGGGTCGCACTGATCACGTGACTGTAAGATCCCTTTGTGGTATTCGCTTTTTCATAGTCATCCTCTAGTGTAAGCAAACCCATTTGTCATTTTCAAAAGTGCATTCCTGTTTTCCATTCTCGCGCCTATCTCGCAAAAACGACCTTTGCTAAAACCTCTATAAATCCCTTAGTTTTTGTGATAGAAATGAAATCTCAACTCCTACTTGTACCTAACATCCATAGCTATCCATAGAACCCAAAACAGTGCGATTCTCCAGTTGTCGTGAATATCGCGCAATGAAAGGTTTGCCACCGTTTGAAAAATCTGAAAGGTTTACACGTGTGAAATAGCTCTAAACTGCTTCCAACTTGGACTTTAAGATTTCAAATGTTTTCTTTGGACTAAATCAGTGCTTGTGCTTGTGTGCAACTGTTAAAGCGGCTCCCATAAGAATTTGTAACAATTTAAGTATTTTTGACCACATTTGGTGTTTTTGCCCAGTCAATTCTAAAGACAATTGTAAAAGCCATCCTGACAGCTGAAAAGTCAATTCCGTTTTTCTCTTGTGTTTTATGGGGGGAAGGTGGGACTGATATTCTGTTTGATTTGCAATTGGATAGGTTTCTCTCCTGACATGGACAGCATTCTCTCTCTCTCCTTCAGTCGTCCGCAGCTTCTGCTGCTCACGTTTTGTGCTGGAGGCTCCCACCCCTGTGGCCACAGCACAGCCCACTTGCCTTAGGGCCCACAAGTTCCCTGGGGTGTCTGCTGGCTCCTACTCTGGTCCCACCATGGCTGCCTCCGCACAAATGGTCCTCTGCGGGTCTCTCCCACGCAGGCCTCCCTGTTACTCCTTGTGGTGTTCTCTGCCTCATTGTATACACCTACAGCCGGTTAACAGGTTGCAGGTGTGGATCGTTAGTTAGTTTTGCCTGACCATGATTGACGGGACATGCCTGACTCTCTGGTACTCATCCCAGTACCAAAGTGGTAAAATTAAGGTTTAGTGTGTATTACTCTGTCTCTTCCTCCTCATCTCAAATGTAGGGAAGTGAGGGGAGAGGTCTTGCAATAGCCCATAAAGGTCGGTGGAGGGCAAGGTTGGTCATTAATAGGGAAAGGGGGATACCATCCCCTTTGGGTATCCAACTCCCAATCTCCGAGAACCCACCACCCAGGTGATCCTCCCTCGCTTCTCCACCCCCCGGGTCAAGATCTAAGAGCGATGGCCTTTCCCTGGCCACTTGCAAAGAGGATCCAGGGGGTTTAGGAGTGAGAATACCCTCGGGTTTCTCAGAGTAGTCTCCTTGCAATGTTGGAAAATCCCACGTTTCTGTGGGATATGAAGATTCCATCGCAGATTATTCCATCGAGGGAGAATTTGTCTTATTATTTTTTAGTTTTTTAAATTGTTTAACTTTTGTTTCCGCTGCTTTTTACTGCAAATGTATGTGGGCAATGGGTTAGGGTAGTAATAAAAGTAGGGGAGGATTTGGGAGGGTTTTTAGGGGGTCTCCCCCGCATACATTTGCAGTAAAATGTATCTTGATTAAATAAAACCCATGAAATCAAATAGAACCATTTCTGTTACTGGTATTTAGTTTTATCTGTCTCCTTTTCTGATATGGTGTGTACCATCGAGTTTCTGATAGTTTTACATTTTTATAAGAGGCCTGACATGCTGGTATTGGCTTCTGTAAAATATGCTGATATTTCAATATTGCTATTTTAATAACATATGACAGATGGGTGTAGGGATAGTGCAAAATGTGCACTTGCCACTAGCCATTTGCTAGTGTTAATGGACTCTTGGCGACTAAGAAATGGTGTGGTGGGTATATGTATAGATTTGAGGTGGCAAGTGACTTTATTATGGGTGGCTGGTAGCTTGCAACTTGAATTTTTGCCCCTTGGAAAGGTGTTAACTATTACCATGCAGTCTCCTTCAGATTCGTTCTGCTTGGGTTCCAAAACAATTTCCCAACAGGTATATCTTGCTGTTTTCGACGCATTTCTTACCATCACCTTTGGGAACCCTCTCATGTAGGTTCTGAGCAGGTTTCATTGCCTCCATCTCATTCTCATTATCCATTCTATTCCTTTTTAACCTGAGGAACTGACCTATGAGAAGATTATCTCAAAGTTTTTGGATAGAAGGACTCCTCGCTCAAAAGGTAGTTCTTGTCCATAGGTTTACGGTATGGCTTAAATTCAACCTGGCCTTATGACTCATAAGTATTTGGTGTGTTTGAAATGCAACTGAGAATGTTTATGCAGTTCACAAATGCCTGTGCTTGATCATTGGTATCGTCCAACAACACAGATATATTGCCAATACATCTTTTCCAGACTACTATATGATGCTGGAAAACATCAGTATGCTAGATATGATTCCTTGAAAGTGTTCATGTTTAGGTTCGGGAAGAGTCGAGCCCATCGCGGTCCTCCATATTTGATGATGGTAGTATTCTTTGACCCTAAAGAAATTGTATGCAAGTCTGAATCTGGTACACTAGGCTATGAACCCTCTGCTTTATTCGGTCTGATCTGTGAGATATGCATGTCATGAAATGCTGCTAAAGCCCTTAATGCACAGTAGTTTGTGGAGCACTTTACAGATTTTTGGAATGGTGTAAAATATAAGGGCACTTGTTTTCTTGGGTGTCAGAAATTGTGCTGCCTGTTTAGATGGTGGTTGATCTGATTTCCTGCTCTATTCTCACTCATTCAATACTCTTTATTTAACTTTTCTGTGGAATATCCATTTATTTTTTAATAATGTCTTTCATTAGCAAGTTGTCGATGACAATCATAATCCCTCCTAATCAGTAATACACTTGCTCCCCCTTTGCTGATTTACTTACAATGGGCCGATTGTTAGACTTTTTTATGGGATGGATTTTTGCTCCACTCAAATTACGATTGTTTTTTGTTCTGCTGTTCATCAAGTAGGATGTCCCCTAGGACTCACCTCTCAAAATGTTTCAATTAAGGAGACATCTTAGAGTATATGGGTATGAACCTGAAAGGTTATGCAAGTCCTCTGCCATTATACAGCTGGTTCTGATGCTACTGCAAACAATTCTTTACGCCTTAATTGCCTCATAAATCCACAAACTTTCCTGAATTTAACTGGATCATGTTAATGAGTGGGTTCAAAATGTTAGCCCTTTTTTAATACTGACGATTCTGCTGTCAAGATATGATCAGACACGTTGACTCCCAATGATGCCGTTCCCGGTGGTCAGTTGAGGATCCTATTCTGCCCACTCCTTATATGATCACTGGCTTCGGTCTTAAAAAAAAAAAAAGGTCTAGGTCTCCTATTATGACCCCTTCTATAGCTTCTCCATCTCCTATTGATGTATCCCTCATGCCAATCATCCCTTTGTATTGGTTCCAGAAACTTCACTATAGTGTTGTGATATACCAACCCAACTTAAACTATAGAATATTTCTCTAAATCTAACTTTTTATTTTTTTACTAGCCCATTCGGGTTGAAATGCTACTTTCTGTGCTGCATACCCTTCTGTTGTGTTTGGAAAAGCACCCTTGTGTGGAATGTATTGCCATCTTTCTTTGATCTCCTCATTCTGTCACTTGTTGGGAATTCTTTGAACTCCCTCATCTCCTTCTCGTTCCCTTCCCCCCCAACCCCCATTTTTATTTGTTTTACTTTTCCAGTGGGACCAGTTGTTTAATATTCTTCTATTGCTAGTTCTTCCAAGATGCTTTTCGTAACCTCTCTTGCTGTATCTATTAGAAGGACTATCCAATCATGATCACACTTTTTCTTCGCAATCTGGCTCCATTTGATCCTGAATTGTAAATAATCTGGAAATCGCAGGAGAGGGATATAATGGCCGTTAGGACCTGATTAGTAGACACTGAACAAAACGGGATTAGGTGAAGGGTGGACTATCTTGATACACCCGTCCTTCCCTGGAGCAAGAAGCTATGAATTAAAACAAATTGCATTTTAATAATGCTTGCAAAGCAAGGGTTTGCCCAGAGCCTGACAGCCCTTACTTTTCTAGGATAGGGATGAGAAGGTATTGAGATTCAGGATTTGAAATATTGACCAAATGGTCCCCTTGCAACTAATACGATGCTCATTGTTTGATGTATTCACTCCAGATCTTGGGACATTTCATACAAGTTCAGGCTACAGCAAATTAAATTATGACACTATCGCCTGATTGCCAATATGATTTTAAATGGCAAAATCCTTTGAATGGTGGCAACTCATGAATTGCTGTTTACGTAGCTGCACAATGAAACATAAAATCCCCACAGTGACAGTATCAGCCCTGCTCTACAGGAGAGATGAAATCCTGAGATCTTTAGATGCCAATTTCTTACCCATTCTCATCCACCTGTATCTCTCAGTGCCCTTTGATGATAACTACTCCACTCTCTTCAGCCACCCTGAGACTTCCTTTTGCATATTTGTGTATGCCCTCAACTTGATTGCGTCCTTCCTGACTGATGGTTAGATGTTCAAGAGCCGGTGGCTACACAACTTGGGTTGTCACCATTGGTGTTCCTTTCTACGAATGTGGTGAGTGCCCTAGAGACTTGAGAGCAGGTGTCGTGGTCTGAACTGCTGTTCTCGGCTACTCTCTAGCTGATTCCATTGGCACATGCAGCTTGTGCTCTACCTAATCACGCACCACCCCGACACCACACCTACTGTAACGAGGAAGTAAAACAGTGTTTGTTCCCAGCAACCGTGGTTCGGACCTGTGTTTTTCTCTCTCCACACTCAACCTATATTTGGCTTCTTCTTTGAATTAGGCGCTCTTGCTCTGACGGCACCTAGACACTAACCTAGCTCTGTTCTCCTATTTTGAGCACCTCAAATGGGGACCACTACTCCCCAAGCTGAAGAAGAGTCCTGCTGCCAGAAAAGGGTAGGCTACAAGCATAGTCTAGCAACCATGACGGTGAGCATAAAAGGGCCGTGAGTCCAACTAAGTCACTTAGGGTGCATACAGGATAGCCACAACTTCCCCCACTACGTCACAGGGGAAACTAGCCTTCTGAGCAGGTTGCCATTAGGGTGCGTCACTCTGAATGCTCATGGAAAGGAGCAGCCGAAGTGGACTTCTGTGCCCGGACCCTAAGGCTCAAACAAAGAAACAATACTCACAAAACTCAGGCCTGTATGGGTCCAGCATGAACGAAACAGTGACTGCGCTTCTGACAGGAGTCGGCACACTCTTAAAACATATGGCACATGGGGCATAACTGAGACGCAACAAATGAAAAAGACAGAGACTGGCTGCTGTAAAACCCCCAGAAGCCAAACTCTGGACAAAGGAATTACACAAGCACAAGTGAGGACAAGAACAGTAACACAAGCCTTAACAGAAATATCCAGGGAAAAATAAATGGTAGTCGATGTAAGCATGGCTCATGACCGAGAACAGGTACTAAAATCATAAGCAAGAGTACTGTGGACTGGAAAGGGAACTTTCAAACTATGGACTTGAAGCAAGAAACATCTGACTGAACAACGGACTAGGAACAAGGGAACACTGGATGAAACCTCTGGATTAGAAAAGCAATGACAGAACTGTTGACTGGTAATAAAGAAACTGGAAGCTGAAACTGCACTGAAATATCAAGGACTGAATTGCAGACTGGTAAGAAGGACACGCTTGTCTGTAATCAAGAAAACTATGGGCAGATCAAGGAACTGCAGGCTGGGAACAAGAGAGCTGTTAGCTGAGACCATGGGCCTGCAGACAGAAAAACAAGGATTGCAGGCATAGGAACAGGGGGACTGCAGGCAGAGTGCACAGGGCTGCAGAGCAATACGAGGCTGCCTGACAGTATTGCTTTGTTTCATCCCTAGGAGTTTTTTCAGAAAAACTGTTTTTATGATGAAATTATTTGGATACAGCTCAAATATCTTGATTATGGGGTAAAGGGTTGCAAGGAGTGGGGAGGGGATCGGGGCAGGGTTTCCAATATAGGGAAGGTAAGGGTTTGGAGGGAGACCCCAATTTAAAAAAAAATAACTCAATTAGTTTTTCGAAATCATTTAATTGAAAAAAACTATTTTGAAAATACTCATGTCGATTTAGGGACATAGAACCTTGCCGGACATAGGACTGGCGCTAGAGAAGCAGGGCTGCAGGGCATGGAGCATAGTTTATTGGAACTGGAATGCAAGAAGGGCTAGACACAAACTCCATGGAACACCAAAGTGCTCCTGGGGGCAGCTGCTTAAGTACTGACACATCCAGTCCTGAAGCAAGCTCGTTTGCTGCACCTGGAGCACTACACCTGACTGTAATCTACCCCCCTCCCACGCTGGACCTAGGAAAGTAAAAGCAATGCACGCTTATAGGCGTACTGGGGTTGTAGGTCTCGCACATAGGCAGGTTTTGCAAACTGCCAAAGTTGGCACTCGTCATTTTTACACTGTAACAGGGAAGTGGTGATGCCTTACAAAAGGTATGTAGTGCCAGAAATATAGATGGATGTAGTTGTAATGCTGGAAATGCATTGGAGGAACAGGGCCTCCCTGTCCTTGTCCTCCTGTAGTCCTTTTTCATGTGTGTTCTGTATTGTTTTCTGCCCAGGAGTCCATGTGGCTCTTCCTATTTTTGGTTTGGTGTACAGACCCATGGGATACCCTTATGGCACCCACGGGTGGGGGTACAACCCTGTAGCCCTAGTGTATGTTTTTGGGCACCTCTGTGTGGCCCACAGAGCAGTGCATGGGCTGGTGGCAGCTCCATGCTGAATTTGACAGGTGCTCTGAGTATCCTCCATTTCGAGGATACCCAGGCCCTGCCATTGGAATCAGTTGATTCCTGATAGGAAACAAGATTGCCCCTGTGGCCTCTTGCTTTCTATTGCCTGTTACCTTGTTTTCCCAAAGTCCTGGGAAGCCCTGACTCTGTCCCTTCCACCTGACTGGCTGTTGAGTGGAAGTTCCATATAAGGTGGTGGTGTGAAGTCCAGGCCAGACTGGCTGGAGCCTTCCCAGTGACTGTATGTTGTGGGTACACCCTGTGGGTGGGACCTGGGTGAATGGAGTGTGTGACCAATAGGCACTTGTTGATGTCTGGTTTCTAGTATGCAATACAATGACTGAGACAGCCCTGCCTGAAACTGGTATGAATGCAGTGTGTAGTGTTGAATGGCTGGGTACTTGTTCCAATACACATTCCTTGTTGTGAGTGTCTGAGAGGGAGGAGAATGGCCTGAATGCACGGTATGCCTGATTGGTTGACTGACTGCTGAATGCCCTTCTGAGTGTTTGGTTGCCTGAGTGTGACCCAGCAGAATGAATGGGAGATCAACTAGTATATCTGGGGGCCTCTCACTGCTAGAATTCGTTCAGAAGCTGAAGAGAAACTGGAGTTGAAACTGAAGCTTGACCTTGAAGCCCTACTGGAAGAGAAGAATAGCTGTTGCTCTACTTCACCGATCTGAAAGCGGTTGTGTCTCCAAGAACTGATCCAAGAGAGGACCTGGTAAGGAGACCTCTCCCGAGCTAAGAGGGACGATCGTGCACCAGCTGATCTTGGCCAAAGCTCCCTGGTAGACAGACCTACGAAAGGCTGCCAACCGGAGACTGGGACTGCCGCGGAATCCCAAGGAGAAGCGCCCAGACTGTTGTCGGTCACTGTCGCCGACCGGAGCCGCAACACTCCCGTTGCCTAAGAACCTTTTTGATCCAAGGACGCTCTCGTCTGCACCGTCCACCACTTTGTCCCTCTGGAGAAAGTAGAGGCTGCTGACGCGCTGAGGAGCATCGACCAGTGGGTTTCCCGCCACCTGAAGACCAGAGAGACGCTGATGACCCGGCGCCCTTGCCTTTCCAAAGTTCTTCAAACTCTCTGTGGTCCTGAACTATCGACATCGAGGTGGCCACACGACTCTTCATTGCAGGACGTCTAAGCTCCATTGTCGATGAGCACCGCTAGGAACGAAGCTGCCACTTCCCCGCCGTAGTTCACCCTGTTCATCGCCAGACGTTCGTCAACTTGTGGCTCCTGCCTTAAAGGGAGTGCACTCAAGAAGGGCTGTCGATTTCCCGACCAGGAACTCTATAACACCAGGTATTTTGGGGTTGCTGAACTATTGTAAAGACTCTTGTGAACAATATGTGGACTGGGCTTGTAGTTTATCTTCATCTTACAGGTTGCCCAGGTTTGGGGGATCTCTCCACAGAGCTGTGTCTAGGTAAACAGGGCCAGTGTTCTGCCTATTGTTCTAACCAACTGCGTTCCTCCTATATCTATTGTTGGTTACCTTTATTAATTGATTTTATGTGACATTTGACCACTGTACAGTTGATGCACTTTAATGAGATCTAATAATAATTGTGGTACCATGTAGAACTGTGTATATTTTCCATTGTAGATTAACCGAGTACATTCATTATGTAAAGACTGTTTTAACTAATACAGTGTGTGGACATTCCTTTGTGGGTGCTTGGGGACTACACTGTACTTAAGAACCAGCCCACTTCACCTCTTGAAAAGCTAGGCCCTGATTGCTCGTCCATTGCTACCAACAATAGAGAATCTTGGCTGGGGTCTTCTGGGCCTCTCCTCTACCATATAGAGAGCAGAAGTACAGACAACCCCTCCAGTCGTTTACAGTTCAGCATGAATTGCGACCAAGTGTGAGCCGCAGCTAGTCGAAAACGGGTGCCTGCTTCCGGACCAGTACCTATTAACCCATTGTGGTGAACCAGAAGAAAGACTCGGACTACAATGGGTCATGGTGCAGATTAGTTTATTCAAATAAAAAAGAAACATGCCTGTCTGGCCCTATTGCTATGAGGGAAGCTCCCTACCTTCTAAAAAAAAAAACTAAAAAAACTAAGGGTGCTAGTTAGAGTCGCAGGCTGTAGGGAAGGAGAAATAGTCATCCAACTTGTTACCTGACCGCCCTGTTTGATGTACCCACGCATCTTCGCTGGTAGTGCGGTCCCGTCAGAGGAAGCGTCTAATCCTCAAGGTTTTGATGAGGGCTCTGAATCCAAAGTGTCCTGACAGTTATTCAGGCCAGGTCGA
Source organism: Ambystoma mexicanum (assembly GCF_040938575.1). Classification (NCBI taxonomy): domain Eukaryota; kingdom Metazoa; phylum Chordata; class Amphibia; order Caudata; family Ambystomatidae; genus Ambystoma; species Ambystoma mexicanum. The sequence goes on from NC_090940.1 coordinate 201,745,780, forward strand.
TTAATCCCTGTCTCTTTGACCATGGCGCTGTGGAAATCCCCAAGTATTCAACATGTCCCCATGGCCATTTAACAGCTATTCGTTGCGTATCCAGCCCTACTGGGGCAAGGGCCTAATTTAGCTCGGACAGAAGTTCAGAAAATATCGCCCACTCAGACTCATACGAGATGGCGGCTTCACAGCGGCCTCTGCGTACAAGAAACAGAAACTCTGCAAGAGTTTCCGCCTGGAGAAGTGGAACACCGTTTTCATTTGCGCAAGATTGCTGAAAACCACGGACTCTAAGTAAATATGGCTGGAATTTTTCCCTGGCAAGTAAAATGTAAGCTTACTTACACCTTTTCCAGCACACAAGTGTGCTACTCCCAAAGTGTTAATGTTTTCTTTCTCACGGTTCTTCACCCACACCACAAACCCAACCCCCTCCCCATAAACTATATTCACCTTTTCACAAAGTAAGTACACTTAATCCCTGCAACTGCTGCACGCAGTCGCCATTCTCTCCTACTTGTTTTAATCTCTCAAAAAATCACAGCCCTCCTTCCTTCACGGGGCCATTTTTTCGGTAGCCTGTTCTGTTATGATTGCATAATAGTGAACCTTTTAGGAGATACAGTGGCCTTTTTTGTGTGAATTCTGAACAGCTGTCAAATGAGGGCAAGTACTGTGGCCCACAAGGCAGCTTCTGTTCCCCTGCCTCCAGGGCTCTCACATCCTCTGCTATCCCGGCAGCCCCCGCTTCACGGTTCGACAAAGAAAGGTGACTTCTTTGCACCCGCCTCCGCTCGGCCATCTGCCGCGCCTGTATCATTTTCCCCTTTCCCATTGTGTATTCTGGCACATGTTCCAGCCATTCATAGCGTCCAGTTTGAGGGGCACATGCGGTTTCTGTGTAGTCACTTGCGTGTCCATTTCTGTACGGCGCCTCCTGTTGATGATCCAGATACTAGAATGAAGGGCAGTGGGACCGTATCGGTTTACCAGTCTACTAACCCCATTTGCGTTTTTGTCTACCTTTTGTGTGAAGATCCGTGACATTGTCATCTCTGCACGTATGCAGGCCTGCTGTTGGCCGTATCACTGGTTAGCATGTATACACGCTGGGGCGTTGCTAGGGGGGGGGCTAAGGGGGCTATAGCCCCTGATCTTTTGGTTGTAGCCCCCGATAGAATCCCAGGAGCTACCGCCAAAAGACTAGCTAGCCCCTAGTCCCAACAGTTCTGACATCAGCTTAGCCCCGGGTCTTTTCCAGACCTAGCAACTCCATAATGAACGAAAGGGCCGGCCGTCAAGCCTCCCAAAACGGGCCTGCAGAAAAGCATTGCAATTCCAGCGGCGACTCATTTTAAAGTCTCTTTGGGGCGCCTGAGTGTTCCAGAATGAGTGAAAGGGGCGCTGATGCGTAACAGCATCTCGGATGAAAGAGGATAAAGTTGCTGGATTCTTAGTAAGCTTCCGGGCTGCTTGAACGTTGATGAAAGATGCTCTGTTATCTTGGGACATGAGCCAGGAGGGTCTGCAACCTTTAGCTCTCAAGATGTTTTGGACTTCAACTCCCATCAGCTCTAGCCAGCATAGTCATTGGGGCAGAGGTCGAAGTGGGCGGGAGCGGTGCTCCTATACTTTTTATTTTTCAGTTTCACTGTTCCTATACTTTTATTTTAAAAAGAAACCGGAACGTTTTCGTTTTAAAATAAAAATGTAGGAAGAAGTTGATGCTTTCACTTCAGTGCACTGCACTGAACATTCCCTTAAATAATAGGTGTGCTTGTTTGGGGCTTTGGAATGTGTGTGGGAGGGGGCGCAGATATGGGGTTTGTGGAGAGTGGGGCAGACCAGCAGGGAACATAGCTCCACTACTTCTTTTCGTACACTTCGACCACTGCATTGGGGTGGGACTATGAGAGTCGTAGTCCAAAACATCTGAAGAGCTGCAGGTTGCAGATCCCTGTGTAGAGGATGAACATACCTCTGTTAATTGTGTGTGGTCAATAAACTTTTCCTCATGGTTCACAGATTTGCATTTATATTATGTTCGGAATGGGGTCCATTATGTTGTATGTCATTGTGAGGATATGGCTACTACTCTGCAGAATCACAGGAATGACTAGGGGCTAAACTGCCTATTCCGCCCCACACTACTACTACACACGCAGTAAGCCAATCATAAAATGGAAAAAGGCACAGCCCGACAGATTACCCCCTTTGCCTCTTTTGGTAGCACAGGCCGAGGGCCGGCTATATCTTCAGGAGTGATGTGAGCTTATACAGTTGAAACACACAAGCAACAATACTGTGATGACAAAATAAAAGAATGTCCAGCGAAGATTCTATAAAAGTAGGGACATCAATGTAAAATAATTAAAGCAAGGAACTAATTAAAAAACGCTAAACACCTGTCCCTATGAGAATGCAGACTTTTAATAACAAAGGGCACTCTCGGTTGATAGGATGGGGGTGTTGAGGCAAAAGATTCCGGCAGCAGTGTCAGTGTTCAAGTATGTATTTAAAAAGGTAGAGAAGGTGGGGCTCAAAAGTCACTTTTAAGGTGGACCAGAAGGACAGGGCCGCTTCAAATACATTTGTATGTCATTGTGTAAGACATCTTGTCTTTCGGCCTGAACAGCATCGACCCGGGCTTCAACACATTTTGCTCCAATTGAGCTGGTGTCAGGACGATAGTCGTGTGGTCCCAAGGGCGAGACGGCATTGAGTCAGTTTGAGGCACAGGCTCCTGCGGGATCGAGTTAGTGTTCAAGACAGTTGAGTGGATGGCTTCCAATGAATTGGGTCAGCTGTTGAGTCAGCAGCAAAACAATGTTTCTGTAGAGTTAGTCAGCGTTCAAGATGTTGAGTCTGTGGCTTCCAGCAAGTCGATATGGCGTTCATGTCAGTTGCTTAAATGGAGTTGAGCCGGTTATCGGGTTTGAGTTGAGGCGATCCGCATCAAAGGGATAAGCCATCACCTGGATGACTTATGGAGCGGGTCCGAGATTAGACTAGCGGAGGGTGCCAAAAGTAACACCATGGATCCTGTAGCAGCTCAAAGTGAGTTGAGCATGGGCGAACCTCCTTGAGGATGTCTTGAGGCAGTAAAACAGGGTTACAGCTGTTTTTGGAATTCTGAACCAACAAGGGTTCACCCCCTCCAGTGAGCAGAATCTGGGTTCCAGCACACAGGCAGCTGAGAGGTCTTGGTCCCAGTGGTTGAAGTGGTTGGGAGCGGTGCTCTATTTTTTTTTAATTACATTTTTCCTGTTCCTATACTTTTATTAGAAAAAGAAACCATTCCGGAATGGTTTTGTTATAAAATAAAAGTGTAAGAAGAAGTTGAAACTCGCACTTCAGTGTACTGCATTGAACGTTCCCTTAAGCAGCAGGCACATTTGTTTAGGGGTTTGTATGGCACGTGGGACGGGCGTTTGATGGGGTTTGTGGGGAGCGGGGGCAGGCCAGCAGGGAACGTAGTTCCACTACTTTTCCCACACTTCAACCACTGCTTGATCCACAGCGGTGTCATCCCCACTGTTTCCTGGGGATGGTTAGGGGCAGACCTTTCTTCTACCTTGGAGCTCTGTCTACGCCTCCATGGCAGAGGACTTTGGAATAGACTGTATTCCTGACTGATTTCCAGAAAATTCTTCTTTTGTGAGAGTCCAAAGATTAATCAAATAAGGAGAGTGTTTCCTCTTCTTATGAAGCCAAACATTTACCTGGGATTTGTTGAAAGCAAGCATATTTTTAGTGGTCCAATCCAGGCTCCTGTAACAAAAGTCCTTTGCCTTCTGACATCATGCCCAGAGTCTTCCATCTGCAGGACGTGGGGAGGGGCATAAAGTTGTAGAGATCCCTAGCAGAAACTAAGGTGGTAGAACCCCTCTTCCAGCCTTTCTCCTCTGGCTATTCTGACTCTACCCCCTTCTCATGTCTGCCAACTTGGTCAGCACCCTGGGGGATGATGGGGGAATGCTGTCTGTGTGTACTGCCTTTGAAGCACCAGTCCTCCGGGACCTTCCGTGATGAGTTCCTGCGCCCTGGGAGGGAGGTGTTGGCCTCCCTCAGGAGATCAAAGAAACAGCTTGCCGGGCATTGTCCCACATGGCTTTTGTGGAGCCATCTAGACTAGACAGCGTATAGACATCAGTCCCATAATAGCTTGAGAACTGGTCACCATGCTGCACTGTGATATTCAAATGCTGCGACTGTATAATTGTGTGACCACATTAGCCGCCATACCATAACCAGCTATGGTTTATATTTACAGTTCAGTGTGCCATCTCACTGACTAGGATACACAATTATTATAGTTTGAATCAGAGGTGCATACTATTTTTTAAAAAAAAATTCAAAAGCCATCTCTTCCCATTTGAACTTTGTGTTCTTGCAGCTGTCAGGAATGCACATGCAATCTTTAAACCTGTCACTGCAGGGATAGTACTGGGGTTGTCACAGACTATTTCAGCAATGGCATACAAGTGGACTTTATCTTTGGCATGGAGAATTATGAAGGGCGAAGTTGATTAGCAGACCTCCCTTTCAGAAACAGAACTACCCACTTCATTGTTATTAATAAAAATCAAAAATGGTCAGGCTATCCCACCCTCACAAGATAGTGTTCTGTCAGTCATTCTTTGGTACACATTAGATGTGATTCCTATTGATCATGCGGCACTATGTTTTATTACTAAGATAGCAGCCCACCCAGGCCTTTTAGGCTTAACAAGGTAATAATAGAGGTTTTATATTTTTTCATAACATTGTCTCCGGCATTCTTGTTGCCATCATGTGAAGGTGAGGAAGGGAGGGTGGGTGGTTTGTACTGTTGCCTGGTCCAGTCTTTTTGACAACTTTTATTCTTGCTAATGTGCAAATGTTTGATTGAATTATGGTGATTTAAAATTCAGTTAAAACGAAGTATTATAAGAGAATATTATAGTTTTGTTACCCTCAGGCTTGAGTTCACCGGCTCATATAAGGATGCTCACTTCTACAATGGCTGAGGGCCTTTAGGAGCCTGTGTAGCCTGCACCTCAAGGGTGTAAAGCTATTGGTATTCCCCAGGCCAGCCTCTGTGTACCATTGCACCCTGGGGTATCTAATGATGAGCTGGCTGGTGGACGGCGGGAGGAGAGGCAGGACTGCATAGTGTGTTGCTGGCATGACAATGCAAGATGGTGATGCACATAAAAAGAGGTGGGCCACCGGGGTGGAACATCAGGAAGGAGCAGTGTGTGGAGCCTAAAGGAAAGGGGAGCGAAGTGGAAGGGAATGTGAGCAGTGAAGTGTTAGATGGTGACTAGAGGGGGAGCAGAACTGTGGAGAGGGACGCTTGGTATGGCATTAGAGCTGAGTTTAGTCAATTAGGGAATGTCAGCACCTCTGATCTTAACAGCAGCACTCAGCTATTTTATGTGGTTATTTCAAAGTTTGGAAGAAGAAATCTAATTATTAGTTCTCGTCTAGGACCAAGTTACCACCAACATTGTCCTGATTGGGGCTCAGCTATGTTTTTGGGGTATTGAGGTTGGAACGCGGACCCTTCCAAATGACTGATATTCTTGCATGACAATCCATCTTTTTGTTTACAAATGGCAGGGGGCATGAGGAAGCATTGTTGAGGGTCCATTACAGAGTGGAAATGTGACCCATTACATTCCAACCCATCGTCTCTTGCATGTCAGGAAATCACTTCCATCCTCTGAGGGTGCCATGCTGGAATAATCGAGCCACACTGAGGTCATGGTGCCTCATCCCACCCACCATTGATGAGTTTCTGAGGAGCGTGGTGGACTATTACTGATAGCTGTGTGTTTTGTGAAGAAAAAAAAAACATTTTGTTATGCTTATTTTGAAAATCCTCAAATTCTAGCTGCTTTGGGTAATGCAGGATTCTTCTTTGCACTGGTACAGCCTGCTCCCCTTCAGCCAGACAACATATTGCTGGGTTGCCATATCATTGGTACTGTGAATGATGCATTTCTTGCAAAGAACAAACACATGCTAGAAGCCTGTCTCAGGCAAAGCTCCTCCAGTAAAGAAGAAAGAGAAGATTCAACCTAGGAATCCTCCCGTCCCCTGCACACTATCAAGTGTTGGCAAAGCCAATTACTCAAGTATTTCAACAAAGTATATACAAAATATCATACACATGTAAAAAAAGGAATGACAAAACACAACACTAGAGTTGATAGAAAAATATATGTATATTTATGAATTTGCAGGTACAAAATGTACAGGAAATATACAGATAGAAGCAAAATAGGGTAGTCTGTTTTCTGTGGCGACGCATTTCTAGGAGTCTTTCGCCTTCTTCAAAGGCCTGTACGGACTGTTGGAGGGGAGTTGAAGAAAATCAATCAATCAACCAACTGTTGAAAATAGACAACTAGCTCTTGTGCACCATTGACCTTTTTCTAAAGCTCCTCCAGTGCGCAGGTCCTACCCCCTATGCAGATTTCAGTTTTCATAGTTCCGACACTTGTTTCTTCTAGACTAAATCGGGTGCTTCTTGCAGAGATTTGTTTCCTACCTTAACCACTGACTTTTTAAAGTCTTGTTGGGGCCCTACATCAGGCTCTTTTTTCCCCGTGTGCCAGCAGTTGTTTGGCAAGTCTTCTATTTAGCTGTGTATGTCTTTTAAAATACTGACATTGAACAATCTTAGGGTTGCATTATGCAATTCTCTAACGCAGGATCCCATAATCTGTGACCTTGTAACTTCCCTTTTGTTTGGACCATCAAAAACAAACTGCACCACTATGTGTAGGTTATCAGTGATGTAGCCAGAGATGATGTCACTTGCAAGAGGCTAGAGGGTGGGAGTAAGGTGACCTTGAGGGCCGGCGACCACCCCACACTCTGTGATGGTGTCAGGTTTTGAGCTCACCTGCTGCTGGTTACCCAGCGGAGACAAAGAGGTGGTCCGTCTTCTAAGGCGTGTTCGGGTTTCATGGAGAAATGGGTGGTCTGCTCTGGACGCCACGCTGCCAGCAGTTTACAAAACAAGCTGGGTGATGCCTTAACAAGGAAAAAAAACAAAGGGTAACCCTTAAATAGATCCAATAAGTTGTTCTTGAGAGCAGAGGTCCAGAAATAGTCAGAGGACCGAGGCCAGGCACAGGAACTCATAAAGAGGAGTGCAGGAGTAGGAGACCAGGGTTGGAAACAAAAGGATCCAGGTCTGGCGAAGGAAGGAACAGAGAATGCAGGAGACGTTCTGAATTGAGCAAGTAAGGAAGGCAGGAGGAAATCCCAAAAGAGCGCTGAGTTAAGGAACCTACCATAGTGTTGAGACGTGCCGATTCCCTCGCGTCAGTGCTTCTTGTACTGTGTCACTCGGGAAGTGGAGGCAACCTCATGCCATCGGGTACGACGTGAACAGCGCCGTGTTGGATGTGTCAAAAAGGTGAGTGGTGGATAAGGAGCGACCGCCATCCTGGAAGAGGCAGTTGATGGCAAGGATGTGTCGGTGAACATGTGTTTGGGCAATCTCCATGTATGCCACAGAGACCAGCGGTAAGCACGGGGAACCATGACAGATGGAAGCACTGGAGACACTACATGGGGTATTCCATAGGTTCCTCTACAAGCCTTGCCTCATGTATAGGCCGTCCTCTGCCTCCGGGAACCATGCTGGCGCTCAAAAGGTTTGTATGAAAATATTTGGAATCACCCTCGGAATATGCAGTTTGCAGACCAGTATACTTGGGACCGGTGATTATTATGAGTATGAAGGAGGTTATCTCTGTTTGCGCGTTCCAAACACTTAGCACATATGTGTTGCACATGCCCAGATCAACTCCCACTGTGAGGGCACACAGATGTCCGTGCAAGATCAGGAACAGGAGATATTGTAGTTGGGAGACCCATCAGGGCCCATGGGAATGAGCTGAATAGAAAAAATGTGGCGTATCACAGCTTTACTTCCTTGGGCAGCAGAGTTGTGGAGCAGTCCTCTGCATAGTGCCAAATTGGGTGGAAAGGTTGTAGTTTATCAGTGAGCTAATCTCCATACCTATCTGAGTGCAGAGAGGTGGAAGAGGTGGAACGTTCAGATTACAGTGTGGCTGAAGTGGGAGGAGAGGCAAAGGAGTGATAGAGTCGTTGGGGACGGGGAGAAGGAAAGGAATACAATGGAGAGAGTATGGTGGAGTGGCATTAAGGAGGTGGAGAGGGACATACTGGAGGAGAAAGGGTAAAGAGACTAGAGGAGGAATAGAGAATAGAAAGGAGGAGGAAGAGAAAAATGATGGAGATGGAAAAGATGAGGATGTGAAGTTTAGGGAGGAAAGGAAGGTGAGCAGGAGACTATAACTAGTATCTCAGTTCTTAGAAATATCTTTTAGTGGGGAAGAGGCCGAAGACTACAAACCAAGGTCTTGGGGGCCAGGAAGATGAGGTTACCTATTTCCAACAGCAAGGGAAACATGTTATAACACCTATGGTCTAGCGATGTGTCTATTTTCTAGACACAGAGCCCTGTTGGAAGACCTCCGGGTTCCTGGGAGGAGAGTCCAGGGGGACTAACGGGTCACCATGATGAGTTTATCAATGACCAAGAAAAAATACTGCGAAGGCCATGAAAAGTGTATGGCACTTAAATCCCAGAGACTGTTTATAGACAAAGGGATGGACTTAAAGTAAGGGACAGAGAAAGGAACTGACTGTAGACCTAAAAGTCTGACTATTTTGTTAAACACTAAGCCCATCAGGTGGTCTCTGTCAAAAGCTTATCACCATATTTATCGGTATACATATTACAATGAAGCGTGAACACATATATGGTGTCAAAGGGTCTGTTGGTAGCTCAGCTTTTCTCTAGAAGACCTTTGTTGTGAAAGGTGAGTTGACCACCTTTTCAAATGCACCATGATCCGGTGACGCCTTCTTCCTCGACACTCCAGTAACAGTTTCTTCATATTCGTGCTCTGAGGTACTAACTAGGTCTTATTCTGTGGTAACTCTGAGAGAGCCAGAAGCCCCCACATCTTTTTCTAGAGATTGTTTTAAGACCCAAAGAACTTTGTTTCTCGGACCTCATCCTGTGACTCTCGAGAAGTCGCACACACAGAGCCCTTTTTTTTCAGGTATGGATAGCAAAGCACGTGCTTAGAATCATGAATTGCCCATGATACCTTAAGGGCTTCTTGCTCCTTTTGGCAAAACCAAAGAGACCAGAATACAGAGAGCCTGGTACTGGCCATGAGGTTGATGGAGACGCTCAGCACCCTGAGCATAGGGTGGAAGCTCCATGTCACAAACATACAAGTCCATGTCGACTCAAGACAGTGCTGTCTGCAAAACTGCCCATTTTCTTCTACAGGTACTTCGAGGGATTTTACCTTTTCTGCCTGTCCACCTGTGTCCGCTGGTGGTAGCTTCTGCTGTACTGAGTTGTATTGACTATTGCAATGCCTTGTTCCTGGCTCAACCTATAGGGCTGGTTCGTAGGCTACAGCTCCTTCAGAATCTTGCGGCTAGGGTGGCTGCATCTACCCCCTACCCGTGCTCATGTTACTCCCAACGCTCTCCACTGGCTCCCTGTGACTAAGAGGATTGATTTTAAAGCCCTCTGCTTGGTACACAGAGCAGTGTACGGGCAGGGAGCGGACTACCTCCATAAAAAAAATGTGTACCCGATGTCCTGGGTCGTATACTTTGCTGCAGTAATGCTCTTCTGGTGACGGTTCTGAAGTTCCACTTTTCTAGGATAGGTGGCCGGGCTTTCTCTGTTAAAGCGGCTAAATTATGCAATGAATTAGATGCATTGAGAATCACCTTCACTTTCATCGTCTTTTGAAAACTCTTCTCTTTTAGACTGCTGCCCTTCATTGGTCCCTCCTTGTGCTATTGTCGCGCCATGATGCCCTTGGGCGACCGTGCACGTTAGAAATACTGAGACCATAACACAACAAACATCAAAAGCACAGTCGTAAGCCCAGAAAACAATCTCTGCTATACACCTGGGTGAAAGGCATTGTGGCCATGCAGCAATGGGGGCACTCCTCAAAAAGGAAGGCGCAAACAAGGCTGTGGTGTCAAGTCCCCAAGCTGAGGGCCACTCTCGCAGTGGCTTCTGTTTTGGATGCTTCCATTTTGCCCTGTTGGGGAGCGGTGGAGGGAGAAGACACACAGACACGGCAAGCAACGCAACATCACTGGTATAAATATCTACCAAAACTCCTCTGCACGTTTATGACAGGGTAACCTGGACACTGTTCCAGCTGGGTGTAGTGCTGCCACAATTGATGAGGTGGAGCACGTTTCCATCATTCTTCTGGGGGGTGCCCTTGGCCACTTGGACACAGCCCCAAGAAGTGTAAACATGCATGGACAACTGGTAGATCATGTCCACCTTATTCGAGGTGCCCTGTCTACAATGTTCCCATTCTTAGTTACAACATTTGTGGAGAGAGTAGGGTTGTTGGGTGAGTGGGGGGGGGAGGTGTGTGTGTGCACTGTATGCTCTCCCTGTTCCTCTTTTTTCCCCTTCCCCCCTCTGCTTTTCTTCTCCTCCCTTCTCCCCACAAGTTAAGTGTATCTGGTTGTAACAGCGCCTTGATGCCCCATGGTTATGTGCGCTTAATAAATATATATAAATATATCTATCTATATATATATATATATCTATATCTCTCTCTCTATATATATATGTGTGTGAACAAAGAAAGCAGGCATGAGAACCCTGCTGTATGTAGAAGCGTTTTCACCACTAGCTTCCCACCTTCCCAACACATCGCCGTGGGGTAACTACTCCGTGAATGAAGATAACTTTCACTCAACTGTGTATCAACATCAATTCAGGTATCAAGAATATTTTAATAGATATACAAAAAAATGTAAAAGCATGTATTATGAAAAAGACATGGACAAATCATTAAAAAAGGGGCCTCCTAAGGGCCATTCAATCAATCAGCGTTTTTTTGAAGATGCATAAAAACCAGATCACATGAAGATAATTATGTCAACCCCCATCAATGAGGTGAATCAACATACAACTTTCTATATTCAAAGGTGTGTGACGTTAGTAACACTGGTGATTTAAGCAATCATGAATACTTTTTATGTATCTTCAAAAAAACGCTGATTGATTGAATGGCCCTTTGGAGGCCCCTTTTTTAATGATTTATCCGTGTTTTTCATAATACATGCTTTTTACATTGTTTTGTATATCTATTAAAATATGTTTCTTGATACCTGAAATGATGTTGATATACACAGTTGAGTGAAAGTTATCTTCATTCACGGAGTAGTTACCCCACGGCCGATGTGTTGGGAAGGTGGGAAGCTAGTGGTGAAAACGCTTCTACATGCATATATCTCCTCAATCACCCTAGTCCCCGAAAAAAAGAGGAAACATTTCTTTGTTCAACACTTTTGAAAACTATGAGAATCCTGCTTCCTCCTGCAAGCAGCGGCACTCTCTCCAAAAAATTCAATCATTTTCTCCAACTCCCGCAGACTTAAATTAATTTCTTTTATTAAGTTGATGTGGACATAAAAGACAGCAAACAACCATGCGTTTCACCCTGGCAGGCTTCGTCAGATTGTGCAAAACAGGATTCGCAAAGACTTATTTATATCTACTTCAGTGTCCCTCTTTAGTTTTGATAACCTAAATCAGCCCCATAGATGTTTAACATGGGCGATACAGCCCGCCATGTTTGAACGTATTCAGACTACACATAGAGACATTATTTCTCTGGCTTTGAAACTATACAATCTTGTACATATGTCAAAACATTCCATATATTTGCATTTTTTATAACATACACTTGTAATTGCTGTTTATCTAAAGTAGTATATGCTATTTACAATTTATTATTTAACACTTTTTGGATTGAAACCCTCGTAGCATGTTGGATTAATTATATCCTATGTATGTATATTGCTGTGATCTCTATTGTGGCTGTGAAAAAAATGCATAGTGCCTAGCATTAATCGTAAATATTCCATTTCGAGAGTGCCTTGACAGTTATAAACATCGACACAGGCTTTGCCAAGTAGGCTATGAATTCAAAGTGCTATTTATTTATGTAAAGTCTATGGTACTTTGTATCTAATGGTTGTAAACATTAGCACAGAATTTGCCACTCAGCTTCCAGGGTCGAGCTATTTATCAATTGTTGTGCATCGTCCTGGGCTGAATTAAGATACATGTGGTGCATTGTGTCCGGCAGCAGTTACAGATGCTCCATAATAAAGTGCTTTGTGTAGAATAGTTTAAAACTTTAACACTAACATTGCCACATAAGGAGTTTCTGGAATCAAGCTACATTAGCGCAGAATTTACCACGCATCCTCGAGGATCAGGCTACTAATGTATTGTTGTGCATCATCCTGGGGCTGAATTAAGATACATAAAGTGCATAGTGCCTAGCAGCAGTTATAGATGCTCCATAATAAGGTGCTTAGTACTGTGTGCGGAATAGTTTGAAACAGTAACACTGAAGTTTCCACATAATTTCTGGGATCAAATTTACTAGTCAGTAATTATGTATCGTGCTGGAACTGAGTAAAGGACCATGAGATTCTTAATGCAAGTCTTTCAATAAAGTGCTCGGCTGATCAAACAAACAATTGTATCATAAAGTGCATAGTGCTGAATATACTTCAACTTACTAAAACCTGCATTTCTCTGAGAAACCTCATCCTCCAATTCCTATAAAACAGACCAAATGATGTTTTAATTAAATTGTCAGACCTTGCGAAACACTTATTTATTTACATTTATAAAGTGCTTAAAGTGGCCCTTGGCCATCGTGGCGCTGTTACAGTAGGCTTACTTAGTTGCATGTGGAGTACAGAATAATGACGATGAAGGTAGAAAATCATGGTTAATAACTGAAGAGAGGGTTACAAATGACATGGAAAACGGTGAAAAGACATTAAAGTTACAGTCGTATTGTGAAAGGCATGACGAGTCCATGGGAACCAAATCAGCCGCACAGGCGGTTCTTAGAAAATATGTGAACTACAGTTCCAATGGAGTGCAGGGGGTCTAGAGCACATGTATTAGTTGAAGAGTTTGGTCTTAAGAGCTTTACGGAAGACGGTGTAAGAGGCTTCATTTCTGAGGGATGTGGGCAATGCATTATAGTTTATGGGTGCTATATGTTGGAAGATGGAGCCTCCCGCTTTAGTTCTTTTGAAGGTGGGGCATTAGTTTGCATATAAAACATACACATAAATATACATTGTAATAAAATTAAAATCAACCTGTAAATCACTATCAGATCTGTTAAATTGCACATAATGTGTAGAAGCTAACATAATTCATAGACTTGATCTTAAAGGATTCACATAGCATTTTGTGATTAATCTTCTACGAATGTGTATAATCATTTATCCTAGTTATGTCCTTTGGGAATCTTAATAATATAGTCAATAAAGTATCTGCATTCGGCCTGTCTGAGTCTTTTTCCCTGTTCCCTCCCCTAGGGTGGTTGGATGTTGTGTCAATGGCGAAATATTTGAAGGAAAGGGGAGAGAGGGTTGCAAAGAAATTCTCCATTCTCAGTACCCAGAGTATGAATATGAACTACCAGTGCAAGAGTCACTGCTGTGAGTAAGTTGTCCTGTCTCACTCATTTACCAAGGAAAACAATATTGTGTTCCTGATGGCAACTTGAGTGACCCAGGCAACATTAATTCCAAACCTCCTATCCACTTCTAATTATGAGAAATGGATGAAAGACTATGGACTGGGTAACAAGTACACAGTACACTCTGTAAGGGGGGGGGGGGTCGGTGAAGAGTGCCCAGTACCCTGTTAGAGAGTGGAACGCAAGTTTAGTCACTAATAGGATATGAAACTATACACTTAAAGATTGCAAAGGGATACTCACCCACTGACTGGGTAATGAATGCGTCATTGGGTTCAGGCAGCACAAGGAGTTCCTAGGTAATTGCATAACCATCATGGCTGGAAGTGCAAGTAAAGGAGGCATACTCTGGCCGAAAGTCCGATGAAAGGGAAACCAGAAAAAATAGACCTGAAGGGGAGGTCGGGTTCAAACTACAGATGAAGGAATAAGCGCAATTCGAGTTCATCATTCACTTTGCTGTTAAGTGTCCATGTTTCCCGACATGAATTGTATTGCCTTTGCTCCATTAACACAGAAAGGTGTTGTTACCGAAGTGTAAAATGATCATCTGCCATCTTGAAATGCATTCAGGCTATTTGTTTTCAATGTGAGAAATTATACTTCCTTTTCTCAGTGAGGCCTTCTGCGTTGTACACATTCTTAACCACCAGATCCCATTTCTGAAAACCCTAAGAATCTTCAAAGGACCAGACTGCCTGGAGATCACATAGGTGAGCCCCCCCATGCTGCTGAAGGTAAATACATGTATTGCCCTTATCCTTGCAAACACCAGCTGTATCCATTCCATCCAGAGAATGAAAAAAAGTATCAAGCATGAACTCCACATGACCCAAAAACACTCGGAACAATGCAGCAAAATAAGTAAGCCCGAAGACGATCTGGACTTTCTTGAATCTCTCCTTCTCAGTATATTCAGCATCGCCAAGCGAACTCGCACACACATACTGCTTTCCCTTAAATAATAAAAACAAGCAGAAGCAGTTTTCAAAACAATCACCAAATTGCTCAATTTACAGCTCACCATCTTGGAAAAGTTAGGGTGAAATTTGCAGCATAAAATGTGTGCCGGTCGAACAAAGAGGCAGTTAAGACCTTCTGCAAAATATATAGTAGGGCATACAATTAAAATGGCAAAAAGGATGGTGATAGTGGGTGTTGCCTCGTCTGAAATTAACCTATTTGTGTGATCCAGAACCTTGGAAACCGCCTCATTGGCAAAATCCAAAGCAGGAAACCTCCTGTATAAGGTTCAATTCAGAGCTAATTTCTGCCTTGAGTAAAAGACGTTGCCAATAATATTGTCAGTATTGTCAGGTTTTTATATGGCACTTTATGCTGGATTCTGTCCACTTCTAAATGCTGCAATATTAACTATTATTATTTCAGTGGTACTTATGAATGCCCTTGCATAGATAAAGGGCTGAGTTGGCCATACTTGGATTCAAACTTATAAGATTTAGGGTTGCCATGTGTAGGAGTCGAGTGATTTACCCATTATCCACTATTCCATATTACTTTCCAGTGGCACCAACATCCAACTTGCCATGCAAGATGACGTTCTACCCCTCGAATATTAACTCGTATGGTGCTAATGAGAGCAATAGCTATTCCAGATAGAGCATTTGTAATGCTCTCTTCACTGCCCTGGCCATCAAACCCTTGGCCACCTATGTTACTATGCCACTAGAACCACCTGAGATGCTCTCCACTGATACCCAGAGGAGTTTGCAATTACATTGAAAGTCCTCTGGACGAGAAGGTCACCCACAGCCCTATGATCTACATTATATATCAACCCTGCAAATCTGCTCAGGCTAGTCTAATACAAAAACTCTTTGGAATTTCAAGTAGCAAATTAATGGGGCAGGACCCTCACGATCTTGGATCCTGAGGCTCTGGATTTCTCTAGACCTAATCCTTTAAGCAGAACCATACCACCTGAACTTGAGAAGAGATGTCGGAACACACTGTTCACACAAGCTTTCGACTCACAATGGACATCATTGGAGGCAGCAACCAATGAATGCCGGCTATGGTACTCCTCTCCATCTCGGAGTCAGGATAAAAAAGCTGAAGGAATATGAAACCC
Organism: Ambystoma mexicanum; assembly: GCF_040938575.1. NCBI lineage: Eukaryota > Metazoa > Chordata > Amphibia > Caudata > Ambystomatidae > Ambystoma > Ambystoma mexicanum. The sequence goes on from NC_090940.1 coordinate 201,761,476, forward strand.
TTATCAAGTACAGGAAATCAAGTAAGTGTTTGTTTGTGTGATCTTGTTGACTGAAATGGTCCATTCCACACCAAAGCACTGATTTAAAAAAAAAATAATAATTTCATTTGGGGAATTGAAAACCTAAAAATAAACTTTACATTGAGCACCCAATCAATTTATTTTCTTAAAAAATATCATGCCTAAATAGGACATATTTCTTGCTGTTCTTGACTACTGCAGATTTCTTTCTACCCGCTGTGATGAATCCAATGGAGTCATCAAGGATTCCCCGGCGGTGACCTCCTTCCATGTGGCCAGGGGACGACAGCTGCTACCTGATCCTGACGCTGGGGGCGGCTAAATGTGGGAGGATCACATGGGAAGAGGCAACTACTGGCAGATGCCATTGCTTCATTGGATGAAGTGCAGTATCCCCCATTTCTCCATGAGGAAAACCCCCTGATATCCAATACCCTAATGGCATATTGCCACGTGTCTGTTCCCCCATTTAGTGAAATAAAGAAACCATTTCCCATCTATGACCTGAAGAATAAAAGCTCCAAGAAAACCTTTTTCAGTTCTAATTTCCCTTCACGTAAAACTGATCTTTCATGTGGAATCATTGAGAGAGAGTCTCCAAATACTATGTGTCAAATGACATCAGTGGACTCCAATTCCCACAACCACCTAAGTACTGAGACGAGGCGGATTAAGGAATTGATGCAGAACAGCAGGAGCCTCAAGCTCAATGAGCGTGCTAGTTGTTTGGTGAAACGGAACATTTAACAATGGCAATCACACTATGAGAAATGGTGCATGAGAAGAGGTTGCATCTCCTGCAGAGGTGTGTGAATGCTGGAGGTATGAGCCGTTGTGGTGGAGCAGTAGAGCTCGCCAGCAGAGAAGGAGAGTAACATTGAGTGAGCAGGATGTGTCGTGGAGATGCCAGGAGCATCGAGAGGAGTCCTGGGTGATCGGCAGCCCTAAGAGGTAGCATTATCCTTAACAGGACCTGAAGGAAAGCAGGCGTGCAGGAGCGGAGCTGGAAGGTAAGCTGGAGAGACATTGCAGCAGGCCAGAGTGGGAACCAAGTGCGAGAGCTACACTGCATAAGAGTGAAAGGGACCCAAGATGCTACACAGAGCCAGTGAGTCAGCCCAGGCAAGTGGGACCTGAGCGGTTTCACGACTGTGCCAACGACATTTTGATCATTATGAAATTGCAAAGATAAACAATAAGATTATTTGCGAGTAAAAAGTGCAGAGTGCAAAACTCAATAACATAGGCGTGCATGGAATGCAGATGTGGGGAAAAGCATAAACGAACATTGAAACAGAAAGATATACCGAACCAAGAATGGTATATGCAGTTTTGGATATAAGGAGGTACTGTAGTACAAGAAGAGAAGTTCTGGCAAGAGAAGTATACAATGCAGTTGAAACTACATATGAAGTCCTGGCAGGTGAGTACACCAGGCTGTTGCAAGTTCATAAAGAGTCCTGGCAGGGGAGTATACCAGGCAAATTGCAAACCTACAAGAAATGTCAAGAAAGGACAGTGTTTGTTGAGCAAAGAAGGAGCTTGTGTTAAAGAAGGACTTACAAGGCTAAAGAGCGTTTTACCTAACAGGATTGTTGTGGGCCAAGGAGAGAGACAAAGAAAGAGACAATGCCATCCCATTGACGGGGGAAGGGAACCGCCCACTAGAACCAAGGTCTTTTCATCTCAGAACATTTACATTGGAGCTATTCTATTTTTATTTATGAACACCTTTTGCCAGTACCAGGTAAAAGACATTTCCCTTCTCACTTTATTATTTTGTTTGTAGTCTGAGGGTCAGGATAGAATGTTTGGACACATAGATGGCTTTTGATTTCTGACATCGCTACACAGACAGATCCTTGGTTTTTGCTTTATAGGTAGGGAAAATCTTCTTTAGAGCAAGGTCACAGAGGCATTTTGCCTATCTGTTTAAGTTGATAATAAAAGCTTTTACCCAAAAACATGACAACTTTGTGTCCAGCTTTCAGTTCTGACGCCTCACACCGCCAACTGGTATCCTGTCTCCTACATAAACCATTGGTCAGTCTAGAATAGTCATCCCCACGAGTACGCCGGGTAAGACAATAACGAGAGAGTCCTCTGTTTCACCGACGCTGATGGTGGCTGTCAAAGTACCCTCTACTTGCACCTCGCCCCCACTGCCTCCCTTATGCTTGTCCCTATCTACACTCCTCACCCGAGCCCTCTGTGCGGCCAGTGTTAGGCCTAAGAGTGGGGCTGATTCTAGTGGTGGGTGAGGAATGGGAAGAATGCTCTGGTGATAGTTAGCCTGTTCTACAGTGGGTGTATAAGTGCGGAAAAGGCGGTCAAGATGGCTGAACATTTGCTACTGGACCAAAATGTGGCTACAAAACTGAATTTGCCGAGGCATCGCTGGGTAATTTGTTCCCTCCTATAACCGTTTCGCCTGGTTCTGGGCGGTTAAAAACTCAGAAGCAGAAGGCGATCATGGCAAGACTCCAGTCAGTTGAACCCAAAGTTTATGTGGAGTGTGGTAGTCCCCTGTTAAAGTCCTCACTTAAGTCCCCTCCAACTGGAAAAAAACGTCCTGTTTTTCTTTTGGATCTAATGCTCGGAGGGGTAGTTAGATTTGGGGGGCTGCACAGACTCAAGAAGCTTCCTATGACTCCTGTATGGTGCAGGGAGTTATTGTGCAAACAACTAGTGGTGCAGTGCAGAAGGCCTTAACTGCCAACTGCTGCCAACCCCTGGAAAGGGACATTTTTTACTTTAAAGCAAAAAAGGATCTTTGTCTGCATTTAACTAACATTGAGTACTGTGAGAAACAACCCTAGAGTTAAGGTGGAGGTGGAAGGGTACCTATTTGAAGGGGAAAAGAAATTGCAAACCCACCGGTTGCTCTCGGGAGGAGGGCGGGGGGCAAAATAATTGTCGGGAATGCAACTACCCAAAGATGAGGAAAGATCATAGGGATCCCCCCAATTGAACTGATTGACACTGACATTTTGGAAGGCACAAAGAAGGATGAAACCGATACTCTAAGGTAGTGAGTGACTTAGGTTTTAACACCATTCTAGATCGCACCAGAGTACCAAGCGCCGGCCAAAAAAAGACAGAGAACCTCCCCTTCATACTCAGAGGTCGCAGTGGCTCGGTTGGTCCCGCTAATGACATCCTAAGGAACCAGTGGAGTATAACCGCGATGGAGGGGCCTTGGACGCGGAAGTGCTCCTGACTCTTAAAGAGTCACCTATTAAAAACGAGATGGTGACTCTTCTGTAAAAGGAGATCGATAATTTGAAGAAAAGGATCAACCAAGTTGACTTAAGGGCTGGGAACTTGCGAAGTGTAATTGAGACTTTATCGAGTAACGAGTGTGCAGAAAGCCACATTAGCCTAAATGTAAAGGCCCAGGAAATCGCATCGCCCATGAGGAATGCTGTGAAGTTGATGACGCCGCCTAACCATCTGTCCCACGATCACGAGAAACGGTTGACAGAGATGGAACACTAAGGACTGGAAAGGATGGGGAGTGGCTGCTCATGGGCATCATCTATAAATTTGCCCTCTCCTATCTTGGCCTCGCAACCTGATACAGCTCTGGCTAGACCTGAGCAAACTAAGAACCAAAATCAGAAAAGGCAACCTCCCTTACAAAAAGATTAAAGACAACATGACCCGTTTAGCCAGCTATCAATGGCTCCCTTCATGAAATTATATGAAAGCATCAATAACAACCTAAAAGACCCAACAACATTAATTTATTTATTTAATGTGATATAGTTTTGATTTAAAACTTTACACATAAACAACATTAATAGCAATGCTTCATTCTAAGATCATTTTCATTGAAGGATTTATTATGGCTAAGACCTCTACCTTAGATGGCCAGGCACGGACGAGGAATATAGGTGAGGCTAGACCAGCTAACCCATGCACCCATTTAAGCTGGAGGGGGAGGGGGACTCGCCAACCCCACATCATGCCCCAGTGGAGAACAGAACGATGATAACACTGCAAGAAAGTTTCAGAGGTGTCTACACGGCCTCTAACAATTTAGTTAGAGCAGGAGCCGAAAAGGAACTTCGTTAAGCGGGGTGGACCTTGGGTAAGCAACCCAAGATAAAATAATCCCCCTCCCTTCGGCTGAGCCTTTACCAGGCCAAGGAGCAAATAAAGTGGGCCTTGCATCAAATTTGTATCCGCTTTTTGTCCAAGAGAAGTCTAGTAAGCCCCAAAGGGCGACCCAGCCAAAAGCCAAGAAACAACCCTTTATGGTTAAGTCGAATGATTCCAGGACTTTTTGGAGAAGCATATCACTCCCCTACGAGTGAGAAACCGCAGCCCTTAAAGTTAACAAAAAGAAAGGAAAAAAAACTTGGAGTGGTGGATTAGACTAATCAAATCTTTGCGGAAGAACATCTTTACTTTATTTCATTTATATAGCGCAAAATGGACCCGATGGCGCATACAAACATACAACAGAAAACATAACATAAAACAGAAAAGGAGGAGTGCAAAAGCACAGAGAAACAGCAAATCACTAATAGCAAAACGCATGATAGAATACATCTTTAAACATATATTATGGGAAAAAGGTAATTTGATCATAAAGCAGGCAAGGCTTGATCGTGGCAGGGGGCCTAGAATATCAATTTACAATTCAAGCTGCCCCTAGGGCGATATTTACATGATCTAAGATAGGTGGGTAAAGTGCTAAAACCGCAGCCCACTAGGATACAGTCACTAGATTGCTGCGAGCACCAGTCACTGAGGTCAATCCTGCGTACAATCTTCAGGTCTGATGTTGTAACTACTCCAGGTCCAGTTCTTTGACGTAACCAAGTGAGTACCTTATTTCGCAGTGAGTCTCTAGATTCTTTACCTTCCGCTTTCTCAGCATTAGTTATCACAAAGTTCCTTTGGTCCAAAATAAAAGATTTAGTACCCATATTGTTAATACTGGGCATTTGTGCCTTCCTGGTGTGTAGGCTCCTAAAGGTCAGCTGTTTGGTGTTAGGGCCTAAGGATTGTTTGGCGGAAATTTGATCAGGACTTGAGGTAGGCAAATCGAGGGCTTCCCGTGAAGGGTCACCCACCAAGCAGGGGGCAAGCAGGACAGTCTTCACCTGCCGAGTCAAGCCTGAGGGGGTAGGAACTATATCAGCTGTTTGGCAGCCCTGGTGAACACCAAACTGGAGGGGAGTAGTTTGTGCAGAGTCATCGGTTCCTTCTCGATTAGGCTTCTGCCGGTGTAGTAGTGGTGGTATCGGCGTGTTAATAGTCAACATCAATGTCTGAAAGTCTTCCATTTTGGAGCAGGCTGCAATGTCCCGCAGCCTCTGCTCCTTAAAAAGACACCATAACTCTGATGACTTGAGGTCAGCAGCCCCACTTATCTATGCTTACTGCTGAATCACCCTCCGTCTGGTTCCCATTAGCGGGTTGTTGGGGAAACCCCAGATGTACTCCCATCGGTGTGCGACTTTCAGCATTAAAGGACTCCTTATTTATGGGAGCAGACCCATTGCTCACTCCCATCTCAGAAGGATTATCGATTTTTGGCTGTAGGAACATCGGTATGCGTGGGGAAAAACATATAGCTTTATTAGCATTGATGGGTGCGTCATTCTTAAACTCGTTCAGCAAATCTTTGTTGATATGCAGCAATTTGCTGAAGGAAAGCTGTTCGAGAAGGAGCTTCTGTCTCCTACTGGCGCTTTGTGCCAGGACTTCTGAGAGCCCATCATTCCTCCTATGAGGGGCAATGGGTGACAAACACAAAGAGGGTTCCTCCCCAGTTGTGGCATCAAGAAAAGGGCTGAGGGAGCCATGCCTCAGTAAGAGAGCGCTTTCAGCTTCCATGCGCGAGGAGAGAGGGATCAAGGAGAGCAGGAAGTAAGCGAAAATAAGCAGTGACCTGACAAAAACAGTAATAATCACCAGAGAGAGGCCAACAACGGAGCCGCTTACCTGCCCATACTGCCCAAGCCGGATGGAGCCTTGGGTGTATAGCAGACGTGTGCTCGCTGCTATTCCAGACGCCGGTCATCAGACGTCAAACACCATCAGTTTTTGGATACAGCAGAATGCTGGCCGGACTGGGGAGCGGGAAGATTAGGACAAGCAGAAGGCTCTGGATCAGCCGTGGCGGGGGCGAGGGGATCGAGAGCTATGGGATGCTGTGGGTGCGCTGATGGTGTGGCTGCGGTCCCGGGATCCCCGCACTCAGCTCGCTGCTCTCAATACTGTCTGCTGCACCGCCACGGAAAGATTAGAGGAGAGGACCCTAAAGCGTGGGGGACATCAGGCCGCACCGCCTAGTACGGCCGCCTCTGACATTCTCCTGACAATGCCACATCTGACCTCAGACTCTTAAATGTATCCACCTACTCAATAGAGGAGGAGCAGGAATGGTCAGACAACGGCCAAAATAACACTTTTTGTTCGGTAATATCAACTTTGGAACGTCAGTTAGTGGTGTTACCCAGAGGAGGGGACCCCGGAAGACCTTTCCTTACACTGGCTGAAAAACAAGAGTGGCTAATGGCGAAAAGAACAAGTTACTTTCTTACCTGGTAACGTTCTTTCGATGGGATGTTCCTCCGACGTATTCCACATCTATGACAGTAATGACCACAGCTGTGCTGCCTCGGAAAATCTTTTGGCGTAGGCGTCCTGCGTCAATGACGTCCACACGCTGTCTTTGAGGGCCTCCGTCGAGGGTCGACGTCACCGGATGTTATATATAGGACGCACGGCGCCTGTAGCCTCAGTTGTAGTTTTTTCCCCAGAATGTGTGGCACCAATCTCCTGCCAGTATGACTGCAGAAAGCCTTGCGGAAACGTAAGCTGCAATCGCATAAGAAATTCTGTAGAAGGGCAGGCTGGGAGGGTTCGATGTGGAATATGTCGGAGGAACATCCCATCGAAAGAACGTTACTAGGTAAGAAAGTAACTTGTTCTTCGAGGGGAATGTGTCCTCTGACGTATTCCACATCTATGACAGACTCCCAAAGCAGTACCAATGTCTGGAGGTGGGAAAAAGAATTTAGAATTTTAGAATGCCCAATCAAATTGCTGAATAGAGGACTGCCTTACCAAAGGCCAAATCTTGCCCATGGATGGAGTCCAGGGAATAGTGTCTCACAAAAGTATGGACAGAGGCCCATGTGGCTGCTTCACAAATATTACGAATGGGAACACCCCTCTGCAGAGCAGTGGAGGCAGCCACACCCCTAGTAGAATGAGCACGTAAGCCTAATGGAGGGTCCTTACCCGCCAAACGATAACATTCAGAGATTGTCAAAATGATCCATCTGGACAAGGTCTGCTTGGAAACAGCTTGACCGAAACGCCTTCCAGCGTATCCAACAAAGAGCTGATCGTCCACTCTGACCCAGGACATCCGTGAGAGATAGAAACTTAAAGCTCTCCTAGGATCCAATCTATGGAGCCTCTCCTCTTCCTTACCACGATGCGGAGGAGGATAAAACGCCAGAAGAATTACCTTCTGGCTCAAATGAAATTCCTACACAACCTTCGGAAGAAAAGGACGAACCCTAAGGACAACCCTGTCCTTATGGAACACCGTGAAAGGTGGCTTGGCGGAAAGTGCCTACAACTCACTCACTCACTCACTCTGCGTGCGGAAGTAACCGCAACTAAAAATACAGTCTTAAAAGCCAACAGTCTCAGCGGGCAAGAATGCAAGAGCTCAAACGGAGCTCCCATTAAGAACCATATTCAAATCCCATCCCGGCACCTGGAAAGGCGACGGTAGAAACACATTAGTTAGCCCTTTAAGAAATTGAGAAATCAAAGGAATCTTAAAATAAGAACACTCCTCAGACGAGCGCTTAAATATTGACAGCGCCGCCAGGTAACCCTTAATGGTACCCACTTGCAGGCCCTTGTGGGCTAACCAAAGCAAAAAGACAGAACCAAAGGAATGGAACATTGGGAAGGATCCACATTCTGTACCCTGCACCAGTCGCAGAACTTTCTCCAACGGTACAGGGATTTTGTTGCGGGCCTTCTGGCCGAAAGCAACACCTCCATCACGTCCTCGGGGAGGTCCCAATCCTTATACCTCAGCCTTTCAGATACCAAGCATGAAGGCTGAGAGACTTGACCTCTGGATGGAGAACTCAACCCCCCTCCTGTGTGAACAGATCGCCTCGGTAGGGAAGACGGCGTGGAGAGCAGATGGATATGTCTAGAAGGTCCGGGTACCACGCTCTCCTGGCCCATGCCGGAGCAATAAGGATCATCCCGGAACCGAACCTCCGTAACCTCCGCAGCACCTGCGGAATGACGGGGACTGGAGGGAACGCATACAGCAGTGGGAAGGACCACTCCACTACGAACGCGTCCCCTAAGTCTCCTCTTGGGGGAAATTCCCCCGAGCAGAATCTTTCGCACTTCCGGCTGACACTGGTGGCGAAGAGATCCACTTGTGGGGTTCCCCAAAGGGCGAAGATCTCCAAAAGAACTTCCTGAGCCAGCTCCCGCTTGTGAGAGACCGTGCTCTGCCTGCTCAGAGCGTCCGCCGCTGCGTTTTCGTCTCCAGCCAGATGAACTGCCGAGATAGAAATTTCCTGCTGGATGGCCCAGAACCAGAGCTGCATCGCCTCTCTGCACAGTGGGAGTGACCCTGCCCCCCCTTTTTTTTGTTGAGGTAGTGCATGGCCACTCTATTGTCCGTCATAATCAGGACATTCATCCCCCGCACAGACAGCAGAAAAGCCTTCAGGGCTAGCCTGACAGCCCGTAGCTCTAACAGATTGATGTGGAGTCTGGACTCCGACAGAGACCAACGACCGCTGGCTGTCAGATCGTTAGCATGAGCTCCCCAACCTGTGAGGGATGCGTCAGTCACAATCGTCACCTCCGGCCATGGTTGCCAAAATGGAGCACCCTTCAGCAGATTTCCTTTCGACGGCCCACCACAGAAGATCCTGTGCGACCGAGGGCGGAATCTGAACGTGATCCGACCTCCTGCCGGAGCACTGTGACCACTGCATCTTGAGCGCCCACGGCAGAGATCTCATCCACAGCCTGGCCTCGGGCACTAGTAAAATGCAGGATGCCATGAGGCCGAGCAATCTCAAGAAATCGAACACCGGGAGACTATGGGCACGTTGAAACTTGTCCACCATTAGCAGAATGTGATGGCCCTCACCTGGGGAGGTGAACACTGCCCCAGGGATGTGTCAAGCACTGCTTCGATGTACTGGAGCCGCTGGGTAGGTGTCACCCGAGACTTCTTTAAGTTGAGGGAGAAACCCATCTTTTGAAGGGAGTGGCAGGTGACGTACATATGATCCAGGATTTGCTCTGGAGAGCGCGCCCTGATCAACCAATCGTTCAGATAGGGGTAGACGTGAATCCCCCCTTTCCTGAGATGTGCTGCCACCATCCGCTTGCTCAAGACCCTCGGGGCGGAGGTCAATCCGAACGGCAGGACCCGAAACTGAAAATGCAAGTCGCCAACCGCGAACCTCAGGTACTTCCTTTGCTTGGGATGAATCGGCACATGAAAGTAAGCATCCTTGAGGTCGAGAGACATCAACCAATCCTGAAGTTGAAGGGCCTGGAGGACTTGAGAAAGAGTAACCATCTTGAACTTGTCCTTCCTGAGGAGCTTGTTCAAACCACACAAGTCCATGATGGGTCTCAATCCTCCGTCCTTTTTTGGGATCAAACAATATGGGGAATACCATCCCTTGTTCCTCTCCGCTGCAGGCACCAGTTCTATGGCGCCTTTCTCCAGCAGGGATAGAATTTCCTGTGCAAGGAGCGGATCCAGGCGCTTCAAAGAGAGCTTCCCCGGTGGATTGTCGTGAGGCCTCTGCCAGAAAGGAAGACAGTAGCCGTTGGCTATGATCTCCAGAACCCACACATCTGAAGTAATGGCACGCCATTCTACAAGATGCTGCGCCAGCCTTCCCCCAACTGGCGAACCATGGCCACATGACTGAGCGGAAGCGGCTGCGGCAGTGCCTGAGGGCAAGGAGGCAACTGCCCGAGCGGCTTTGGCAACTCGAGTACCTTGTTTTCCACCTCTGGTACTCCTATGTTGGCCCCTTTGACTGGCAGCTCCTCTCGATCTACCAAAGGAAGAGTAGTATCGAAAGGAACCTCCCCTCCATTGCTGTTCCCTAGGACAAAAAGTCAGAGGTTGACGTACTGCAGCGCTCAAGGACTTCACTGCAGCTTTGGAGGTCTGCAACCTCTCAAGGCTCTCGTCAGCCTTGCAGCCAAAAAGATGGACACCATCAAAGGTCATGTTGAGAAGCTGGGACTATACATCAGGAGCAAACCCCGACTTCCGCAACCATGCAAACCTGTGCATCACGGTGCTCGCCGCCATGGACCGGCTGACAGTCTGCCATGTCCAGACCCAACTTAACTGATTCACACATGGCATCCTTGCCATCTTGAACGAGGGCTAGAAAACCATCCGTTCCTCCCCTTCGGGAATATGTTCAGACGCCAAAGATGCACAATTCCACAGAGTGTGAGTGAATCTTGCCAAGGCACCAACGGAGTTGGCTGCCTTTAAAGCCATACCCCCAAATGAAAATACTTTCTTCGCCCAACCATCAAAGCGCTTGTCGTCCCTATCAGGAGGTGTAGGGTAAGCAACCTGCTTCGCTGGGGCCGTAGCCGCCTGCACCACCAAACTCTCCGGAGTGGGGTGTGTATACAAGTAGTAGGGGGTCACCACTGGCTGGTCGGTATTTTTTCAGAAGCGACTTATTCACTGCCGGGTGACTCTCCGAGCAGTCCAAGCCGCTGCCACCCTTCTCTGTAAGGCCATATGAATTGGCAACACCGGGTCAGTGGGTGGACCTTGGTCCAATATATCTGTCGGGTCATCCTGCGGAAAATCCACAGGTGGAGCAGACCACCCCAAGTACTCAGTCACCCTCAACATGAGACACCTGTACAAGGACTCGGCATGTGTACCAGGCTAAGGCCTGCCAAACTCAACCTCCGGAGTGGTGTCCAGACCACTGGTGTCATGTAAGGACTGACATAGGTCTTCCGTTTGGCTATGACCCGACAACAGGTCATCAGGAACCTCAGGAGGCACAAACCCCTCCTCATCCGACCCTTCTTCCACCTCTGAAATGTAGTCCAAAGGCTGGAATAAATCAAGCCTGGGGGGATGACCAGAGAAGGGCTCAAAGACAGGCCTCACTGACTTACTGAGGGCCTTCCTCAGAGTTTCCACAGCCCTCCGGGGCACCTCTGGTAAATTCTCCTCAAAAGGCATCGAGGGCACCGATGGAATTGATGTCGACCGAGGTGCCGACGACTTCGACAACGGCCTCGAGGCCGGAGCCCCGAGCGTGTCCTTCGCTGGTTTTGGCGCAGATTGTGTCGACGACTTCCTCGGAGCCTCGAGAGAGTCCCTTGATGGACATGGCGCCAGCTGCGTCGATGCCTTCTTAGAAGGCCACACAGGCTCCGATGGTCTCGACAGCGTCGAGGACCGGGACCTGGACCTGGCACGGCTATGGCGATCAACCTTGTCCGATCGGGACCTTGATGGCTCCTGAGGATCGTGCTGACCGCCCGAGCCCGAAGGTGTGCGAGTGGTGGCTCTTGCTCGTTCCTTGCTGGCTTGTCTCGAAGGCGCGGACGGAACGGTGCCCTCCGATTCGAAAATCGCCATCATCTCCTGGCAGAATGCGTCCCATTCCGCCGGCGAGGAAGGCTTGGTGGGACAAGCCACCCGCCGTCTGGCGGAGTCCTCTGACGAGGACGGGGAAGGCGACCGGTGACGGCGCTTCCGAGAATGCCTAGAAGAGGCAGAGGAATGGCGGGAACCACTCCGAGATCGAGACCCCCTGGATTTACGCGGAGAGTCGCCCCTCGAGTCATCGGTCGAAAGCCCAGCAGATTTTGAGTTATGGGGTTTAGAAACCCTACATACCAATAATTTCTTCTTCTGCTCCCGCAAGGCCTTCGACGTCAGGGACTGGCAGTCATCACGTAATGGACATTTTGGAACCGCAGTCCCGACACTTTTTGAAGCCCGACTACGGGGTAGAAGAAGAGGAAGACATTTTCACAAATCGAAGTAGAAGAACCGAGCGCGCCGAGATTCCGAAGCGAACACGTTCATGGAAAAAACGGAACTGAGGCTACGGGCACTATGCGTCCTATACATAACATTCGGTGACGTCCACCCTCGACGGAGGCCCTCGAGGACAGCGTGTCGACATCATCGACGCAGGATGCCTACGCCGAAATCTTTTCCGAGGCAGAACAGCTGTGGTCATTACTGTCATAGATGTGGAATACGTCAGAGGACACAATCCCCTCGAAACAGTCTTCTGGACTTGGCAAAATCCAAAGCCTCTCGTTCTCAGGGAAGACCTTTATGGAAGTCAGCCAATGTCCTGGCAAGACAAAGAACTTTACTAGCTAAACAGAGCCCGGTACATACAGAGAGGGAGTTCGTAGAGAAATAGACATCAAAGATAGTGACGCTCTGGGGGCCGTTGCCCCAAAAGGACACAAGATTGAAGAACAGTGATAACTACCAGAACAAACAATGGATAGAACTTGGAGCTGGTAGAGGGGTTAGGACCCCTACCCTCAGACTGACAACTCAGTTAAGACATTTTATGAGATGCCTCAGGGTGCAAAGGGTAGTAGACAGAGAGGAAGGCTTCATCTTGAACAGACACACTGGGCCTCATTACGAGTAGGCCGGTAAAAAAAACGGGGTAATTACCGGCATGCCGGTAAGAGCGGGGTCCATGCTCGTATGAACCCGCTAATAGCGGCTGAATACGAGTGCGTGAGCACGCGCGAACCCCCATGCCGGTAATGGCCATACCGGCATGCCGCTAAAAGCCCTCTAACCCCCGATAGCGGCATCACGGGACCCGCCGATACCGGCACCGCCTAGGAGGAACCCCTAAATATCGACCCGGTAATACCACCACGCTAATACCGGGCTCACAAAACCGGACCCGTAAATAACCATCGCGTCGGAATGGGAAATTGGCTGGCGGCCATCTTTAAAAACACAATCCATTGCAATCCTCCAAAACCACCAGTCTATTTGTGTTGTGCTGTGTTGGAAAACCCAGAGGATGTCCAAAGCCACCCGGAAGACGACCCCCCCCCCCCCATCCCCCTCCCCCCCCCCCCCCCCCCGGCAGTGGAAACAGTGTTTCTCAGACACAGAGCTAAATATGCTGGCGGACACTCTTGCTGCACATGCAGACATAATGAAGGCCAATGACATGAAGCATTCTGCCCAGATGAGGAAAAAGGAAATCTGGCAGGAGGTTGCCCGGAACGTGTCGGCCGTGGGGACCACCCCATGTACTGTGCGTGACTGCCGCAAGAGGTGGGACGACCTCCGCATGAGGGTGAGAAACATCCGGTCAAGCAACAGGAAGGCGGCCATGGCGACAGGCGGGGGTCCCTACTCACCTGCAAAGCTGATGCCCTGGGAGGAGACGGCCAGCACATTCATCGATCCTGAGTCAATTGAAGGATTTGGAGAGATGGAGATGGGTGCTGCATCATCCCCAGAAGGAGGTGAGTGACACTGCACATCCCTGTAGGGGAAACCATGACGTAGCACAAGTGACGTGGAAGTGAGACTAGGCAAGGCAATGCATGTCCCTACACCCACATCAACATATCCAAGTCAAAATTGCGTGCCAAACCCTGTCACACAGAAATGCATGCTGAGTGCCAATCCCATAACCAACACACGGGCAACATACCAGGAGCGTGCCCATGTAACCCAACACACACACCCCATATCAACGGCATGCCACCTGCCATACTTTGATTGCCAATATGCCCCCTCAGAACACCAAGTGCCACACACCTGTAAGACATGGATGCATGGATGCATGAATGTATGAATATTGAACAGCACAATTGTATGTCGCTGGCATGTGACACCATCACTGATGACCTGCATCTCTTCTAACCCCCAGGCACCGATGAGGAAGATGCCAGTCAGGAGAGGAGCGCAAGGGCATCCACATCACGCCATAAGACAAGGGCCACCGCCACCACCACCCCCCAGCCAGACAAACAGGCCAGACCCACAGGCAGTGTGCCTGACCGGATGGAAAGCCAGACAACACCACCTGCTGCCAGTGTGGCTGACAAACATCAGGACCAGCAGCACACACCGTCAACAGTTGGAGGGGTGACCCTTCCTGCGCCACCAATCACCGAGGACATTGTGGATGCCAATGTGGACCCCGAGGGTGTCCCAGTTGTGTCTACTACACCCACCCCAAGCCCCCTGCCTACCCCTCCACCCTTTGTGGAGGCCTACAGCAGTGATGATCCCTGCCTCCATGACTCCGACCTCAGGGATTCGGACGTGTGCCCCTTCGAGGAGGACAGCACCCAGGATTTAGGCCCCGTACATGCACCATCCACCACTCCAGCTCCCACTACTCCAGCCCCCACCAACACCCTGGAGTCACGCCTGTCGAGGGTGGAGGCACGACAGGAGGCAATGCTGGATCTCATGCGGCAGTATATTGCCGATGGGGAGGACACTAGGACGGCCATTGCAACTGCCATTGCGGGGACCACAGCGGCCATTGCGGGGACCACAGCGGCCATGTCAGCGAACACAACTGCTGTGAATGAGTTGGCTGTCCTCATGAGGGACTGTCTGGGGGCAGTAACCCAAGTCCTAACTTCCATCCTGCTCCATATGCAGCGGCCACGCCTTGGAGCAGGCGTGGGACCTGCCTCAGACACATCCACTGCCACAACACCTGCATCCTCTGTCCCCGCAAGCCCTATGCGGATGATCCGGACGAGTGCACGGCACTCGGAGATGCCACCCCCGGACAACAAAAAGTCCAGGAAGTAGAGTGCCCAGACAATGGGAGTGGGGCACATGGTTGTGGGTGAAGGGAACCATTTCATGGAGTACATTTGGGGACTTTTGGGGTTTGTAGGGTGGGTTAGGGCGTTCACTGGGGGTTTGTGGGGATTGTAGGGTGGTTTAGGGATTTCACTGGGGGTTTGTAGGGTGGGTTAGGGAGTTCACTGGGGTTTTTGGGGGTTTGTAGGGTGGGTTAGGGAGTTCACTGGGGGTTGGGTGGGGAGTGGTCACATTTTTCTCTGTTATAAAAAATACACCCGTTGTGTGGAGAAAAATTCAATGGCTGGACATTGTTCATTTTGTGTATAACCATTTAATGTGTGACGGTGTTCAGTGGCCAACTCAAAACAATCCCAGTGTGCAGGTCCACATGGACCCAGTGTGTCAGTGACACATGTCTATCATAGTCCCTGTGGTTCAGAAGTATACGTGAATCGGTGCTTGGCGTACTGCATGGCCATCTCGTGCATCACGCACTGGCAGGGGGGCTACTTCACCTCCGTCTCCATCCTCATCATCCTCACCCGGTGCATGCATGTCAATGTCAGGTGGCAGTGGTACATTTCTCCGGACGCACATGTTGTGCAGCATGACACAGGCCATGGTGATCTTTGCCACCTTCTCAGGACTATATAGGAGTGCCCCACCAGACCTGCTTAGGCAGCGGAAACGCACCCTCAACAGGCCAAAGGTCTGCTCAATCACAACACGGGTACGGGTGTGCACACAATTGTACTCCTCTTCATGGTTGTTCTGCGGGTTCCGCACAGGGTTAAGTAGCCATGGCCTCAGGGGATATCCTCCATCACCTGCAAGCAAATACAAATAGGTGTGTGTGTCACTCTGAGCTGCCACCTTCAGGAAGCACAGTCATGGCCGCAGCTATTTGGTGTGGACATGCACATGTCCCTGTACGTATGCAAGATTGTTACGTTGATGCATACTATACTGTTATGAGGTGTGGTAGTCTGGATGGCGTTCAATTGATGATGCAGGGTGTAATGATGCATGCTGCGGCGGATGTACTGTAGTTGTACGACAATGTTTCGCCTCCCGTTCATGCTGTGTATTCTACACTGTGCATGGTCACACTAGCCACATTGGCACAGTTGCAGTCCTGTTCAGTCATGCATTGCTTGTCATACCCATGGTGGCCTTGTCGTGACTCTTGCTTGTTGTGTTCGATATGCATTGATGGTAAAATGTGTGCCAGTGATGTCTCATGTTCTGTTTGGGTAGTTCAGGTCAGGAGCGTTTAGCTCTGCATGCATTCTACAATCACCAACATGTCCCATCCAGGTGGAGTATGCATCCCCCACCCCTTTCCCACCAAGGTGGAGTATGCACCCGCCCCTCCTTTCCCACCCAGGTGGAGTATGCATCCCCCCCTTTCCCACCCAGGTGGAGTATGCATCCCTACACATCAGTGCCCCGAAGCACTGCCATGGGCCAGTTGGGCAACTCGCCAAGAAGCCAGGCATGTGGTCCAGCATGTCGCTCCATGTGACGGGGTAGCGTGGAGTTGCGCAGCACCATGGCATCATGTGTTGATCCGGGATATCGGGCGCAGCAAATGTGTGATGATCTTGCTGGAGTCACATACCATCTGCATATTGATGGAGTGGTATTGGTTGCGATTGCAGTACACCGCCTCTATGGCATGGGGGACTACCAATTCAACATGGGTGCAGTCCAGGGCACCAACACAATTGGGCATGCCTGCCAGTGCATGGAAGCCTACTTTGGTGTAGGCTATCTCCTGGGCTGTCCGTGGTAGGAATATGTGGGTGCTTGCGTGCTTCAGGAGGGCATCCAGCACTTGGTTCAGCATGCGTGAAAAAAGTGGTTGTGAAATGCCATGCAGCTGCCCCACTGTGTGTTGATAAGTGCCTGTGGCCAGGAAGTGGAGCACAGACACCACCTTTAGTAGCGGTGGGATGGCAGTGCGTATTTCTATGAGGCTGACAATGTCGTTGTGTATCCTGTCCACTATGGTGGTGATGGTGTCCCGGTCCAACCGGTACAGGGTGTGGATCTCCTCAGGGGTTCGGTTGAATGGCCTGGGTCTAATGCTAGGGATTGGTGGCTGGTGGTAATTGCTTGGCCTGTCTCACCCTCCTTCTCCTACTGCGTCTCCTCTGTGCTGCCTGTTGTTGCTGCTGTTGGTGTTGTTGCTGTAGTTGTAGCAGTATTGGCATGTCCTCCAGCGCCATGATTGCAACAGCTAGTGGTAGCATTTTGGTGTTGGAAAGGGTGTGGTGTGTGGGTGTGCTCATTTTATACTGGCCCAGCCTCCATTGACTACACCTGTGGTATTGTGTGCACCTGTGGCAGTTGGCTTGATTGCTGATTGCTGTTTGCTGGTGGTCCGCGATGCCTGTATGGCCGGCATCGTGCAGGCCGTGATTACCGGCTTCTGGATGCCGGTATTTGCATGTCCGCGTGGGTTGGGATGTCCTCCTATTACCGGCATGCCGCTATTTGCTCCCCGAAGGGGCGCTTGTACACGCCCATGCCGATATTAGAGGCACCGTTATTTAGGGTGCCGCTAATAGTGGTTTGCCGGGTCATAATACACCGGAGCGGTAAGCGATGCCGGTAATGCTTTACCGGCATCGTTTTTCCATACCTCCAACCTCGTAATGAGACCCATTGTCCTAACCCTTTTCTAATGCATTCTGAACCCATGCCAGATCAATACTGAAGACATCTTGGTAATTGAATTTGTGTAGGAAATGAGAATGGATCTAGTATATGTACACCTCTGCTCAAGAGTAGTAAAGCACCTGATCCTGGATTCAGCCACGAGCTTCCAACTCCTAGGCTTTGATCTGACACCTCCCCTGGATAACGAGTTGGAAACCCACGGATTAAATATAATGGAGAATCTTACAGGGCAATTCATAGAATTTCGCAGAAAAGTGTCGCAAGCGGCTGGCGCAGAGTGTCCGCGTGCGATTGACTGCGCCAGGCACGTGCGCTAAAACCGATTTCCGCGCACAGCGTATTCATGGATTTCAGGCTTCCAAACCAGCCGTGGCGCAGAGAATCGCAGCGACCCTGCAGCAGCGCCAGTAACGCCCCCAAGTACGCCCTCGCGCAAGGAAAAGCCATCAAAATCGCTAAATCATCGCAAAGGGCTGCGCTAACCCTGGACCAGTTCACCGGGCTGGCAAACCGCAAACGCCAAGCGGGGAACGTGTATTGCAGGGGTGCGCGGGAAGTTCCACACGCGACTGGCCCCGTGCAAGCAGGGTACGTGAATTTCAGGGGTGCGCGGGAAGTTGCACACGCGATTTCAGCAGGGTACGTGTATTTCAGGGGTGCGCGGCAAGTTCCACACGCGATTACTGCAGGGTACGTGCATTTCAGGGGTGCGCGGGAATTTCCACACGCGATTGGCCCAGTGCGAGCAGGGTACGTGTATTTCAGGGGTGCGCGGGAAGTTCCACACGCGATAGTCCCAGTGCGAGCAGGGTACGTGTATTTCAGGGGTGCGCGGGAAGTCACACACGCGAATGGGCCAGTGCGAGCAGGGTACGTGTATTCCATGGGTGCGCGGGAAGTTCCACACGCGATTTCATCAGGGTACGTGTATTTCAGGGGTGCGCGGCAAGTTCCACACGCGATTTCATCAGGGTACGTGTATTTCAGGGGTGCGCGGGATGTCACACACGGGAATGGGCCAGTGCGAGCAGGGTACGTGTATTCCATGGGTGCGCGGAAAGTTCCACACGCGATTGGGCTGCGTTTGGGTTTAAGGGGTGTGCGCAAAGTTTCACACGCGATTGGGCTGCGTGCGGGTATTAGGGGTGCGCGCAAAGTTGTACACGCGATTGGGCTGCGTGCGGGTATTAGGGGTGCGCGCAAAGTTTTACACGCGATTGGGCTGCGTGCGGGTATTACAGGGGTGCACGCACATTTTCACACGCGATTGGGCTGCGTGCGGGTATTAAAGGGGTGCGCGCGAAGTTTTACACGCGATTGGGCTGTGTGCGGGTATTACAGGGGTGCGCACGAAGTTTTACACGTGATTTCAGCAGGGTACGTGTATTTCAGGGGTGCCGGGGAGTCCTACATGCGATTTGCCAGTGTGGGTCCTCCCAGGTGTTCCCTGTACACCCTCCACGGCCCCAGCAGGCAGCCCACACCACAGGGGACTACCCTGCATCCCTGGTCATGTCCCGCAGGCAGCCCACCCAACATGGGCATGCCCCCCCAGCAAACTCATGTCCCCTTGCACCCCCACCCCCAGCATTGCGGGGCACCTGCCAGCAGGCCCCCACCCATGTCTCCCAGCACCCCCACCCCCCCCAGTCACCAGGGGCAGCCTCCACCAGGCCCCCACCTATGTCTCCCAGCACCCCCACCCCCCCAGTCACCAGGGGCAGCCTCCACCAGGCCCCCACCCATGTCTCCCACCACCCCCACCCCCCCAGTCACCAGGGGCAGCCTCCACCAGGCCCCCACCCATGTCTCCCAGCACCCCCACCCCCCCCAGTCACCAGGGGCAGCCTCCACCAGGCCCCCACCCATGTCTCCCAGCACCCCCACCCCCCCAGTCACCAGGGGCAGCCTCCACCAGGCCCCCACCCATGTCTCCCAGCACCCCCACCCCCCCAGTCACCAGGGGCAGCCTCCACCAGGCCCCCACCCATGTCTCCCAGCACCCCCACCCCCCCAGTCACCAGGGGCAGCCTCCACCAGGCCCCCACCCATGTCTCCCACCACCCCCACCCCCCCAGTCACCAGGGGCAGCCTCCACCAGGCCCCCACCCATGTCTGCCAGCACCCCCACCCCCCCCAGTCACCAGGGGCAGCCTCCACCAGGCCCCCACCCATGTCTCCCACCACCCACACCCCCCAGCAGTGCAGGGGCACCCACCACCAGGCCCCCACCCATGTCTCCCACCACCCCCACCCCCCCAGTCACCAGGGGCAGCCTCCACCAGGCCCCCACCCATGTCCAACTCATGTTCCCCACCACCCCCACCCCCCAGCACTGTGGGGCACCTGCCAGCAGGCCCCCACCCATGTCCAACTCATGTCTCCCACCACCCCCTCCCCCCAGCACTGTGGGGCACCTGCCAGCAGGCCCCCACCCATGTCCAACTCATGTTCCCCACCACCCCCACCCCCCAGCACTGTGGGGCACCTGCCAGCAGGCCCCCACCCATGTCCAACTCATGTCTCCCACCACCCCCACCCCCCAGCACTGTGGGGCACCTGCCAGCAGGCCCCCACCCATGTCCAACTCATGTTCCCCACCACCCCCACCCCCCAGCACTGTGGGGCACCTGCCAGCAGGCCCCCACCCATGTCCAACTCATGTTCCCCACCACCCCCACCCCCCAGCACTGTGGGGCACCTGCCAGCAGGCCCCCACCCATGTCCAACTCATGTTCCCCACCACCCCCACCCCCCAGCACTGTGGGGCACCTGCCAGCAGGCCCCCAACCATGTCCCCCTGCCCCCAGGTCCTGACGATACACAATCATGGCAGTAATGGGCAGCATACCCAGCACAAACACCCAGCCAAGGATTGCATCCACCCACATAGCAAATGCAATTACATGATACAACCCCAATGGCAAGTATGTAAATGAACACATGTCCGTCACACACATACACAATGGGTGCAAGTGAATGTCAAAACCCATATCATGACATGCATGAAACCAATGAGAAAATACCACAAAAGAAAGTTATTAAAACATGTATTCTCGAAGAAAATGAAGTAAACTAATCAAACATACAACAATGGGGATAACAAAATAAATTGTCCATGTCCGATAAGTAATGTAAAAATCCAAAAAACAAAGGAATCCAAAAACTAATGTTGTCCAAAGCAAAATCATGGTGAAAAAAATAAGGAAAAACCATTGCCTCATGGTGAACACAAATATGAATCAAAAAAATGTATTTTAAAAAATCCAACTATACACAAGAATATTCCAGGGTCCATGAGCCCAACACCATAAATGAAACCTACTAGTACCTAATAAAAAAACTATATACAGAAAAGTGGCCATTGTCCGAGCGGTCCAAAAAAAATCTCAAAAAATAAAGGAAACCTAACACTAACTAACTAAAGAACTATATACAATGGCAGCGGGCAAGTCCTGCGGCTCACTCTGTGATGTTGCCGGCCAGGGCATCATCGAACTCCATGTCGATGTCCTGGAGGCGGGACTCTGTCCTGGCCCCGAGGTCTCGCAGGGATAACCCCATGTTCACCTCAAACTCCCTGCGAGCTTCCTCGAGGCACTCAGCCCGCCTCAACGCCCGACGCATGGAGAACTCCGCCCTGACCATGGTGAGCCGCTCCTCTTCCGCCCGCTGCCGCTCCGCACCTATCCGCTGGACCAACTGCTCCCACACGGAAGACACTACCATCCCAGGGTTCTCCTGCCCTCCGGCCGATGCCTGCCCCTCTGATCTTGATGGCCGCGAGCCATGATGCCTCCCACGTCGAGCCTGCTGCTGCCTCCGACGCCACTGCCTCTGCCAGCACGACGGCATCCAGGATGATGGAAACCACCGACGCCGTCGTGCACGTGCCCTGCCCGATGATGCCGTCACATCCTCCATCTGCTGGGGTCCAGTTGCTGTGTTGTCCACCCCTGCTGGACCTCTGACTCCCGACTGTGGCAGGGATGGGATCCCCACCGAGCTGGCTGCATTGGTCAGGGCAGGTCCACAGGGGGCCCTGGTGGCATCTGGGCCGGAAGACGGCAAGGAGAACGACTGGCGTATAGTCTCCACAGAGGAGGAGAGGGCCGCCAGATTGGCCGACACATGCAGGAAACCCCCGAACATGGACAATCCCAATTGGGCCACGTCGGCACGGTGCTCTTCGTGATGACGTGCGTGCTCCTCCTGGGAAGCACGCACGGCATCACGAATCACAGCCGTGCGCATCGCGACCCCAATCAGGACCTTGTCCACACGGCCAGGGGTCCCCTCGTCCGCAGGTGGAGGGGAGTCAGATGACAGCCCCTGTGGGGGCTCACCCACCCCTTCCGCTGCAGCCGTGGGGGCATCCCCGCCGCCTTGCTCCACAGCGCCGTCTCCACCCTCTCCTTCACTAGCCGCTGCGTAGAGGGAGACATAGAACACAAGCATCAGGGTACTGTACAATGGTCCCCTAGACAGGAAGCAATAGCAGATGAGTGCCACTGTCAAAGTACACTTCCATCATGTCACACCACAACACATGTGTCAGTCCAGGCAAAACACACACAGTGACAGTCATGGTGCGTGCCATGGACATTTCAATGCATGTCCAATGGACTCTCGAATCATAAAATGTAATGGGACTCACATGCATCATGGGTCATGCCTATCACATGCACACACTTCACCTCAGTCACATCCATCTGGCCCCGTACACCCCAATCACAGTGCATACAAGGATGACTAGGCTGCATCAGTGAATCTGTACATTGTCACAGACATGTGTCATGCATCCATGGCACTCACGTCACAGACACGCAGGTCAGGCACACAGACATGGATACCACATATGTATCTGGCATCAGCACCCATCCCTCGCCCCCACCCATGTCCAGGAACAGAGACTGCCATGCTCTCATGTGTGCAATCTGCACAGGGCTCCCCATGTCGCATTCAAACACATGCAACAACCGTGCGGTTCACACATTACAGGTCGCACATGCATTCCCATGATGTCCCTGCACACATACATGCGTACATGGCCTATGTCACACATGCAGGCAAGTATCAGACAACCAGCACACTGCAACATGCCCTGTCTCACACAGCAATGCTTGGCCACTTACCGCTCAACTCCAGACGGGTCTCCCTCTCAAGGACCTGGGCGTGGAGCGCTGGGTGTGCGCGTTCCAGGACCCTCAACTAGATGGAACTCATGCGGCCCCGGCCCCCCTCCACGAGGCGCCGGGCCTTCATGAGGGTCCTGGACCTCAAGTCCTCCCAGCGCTTCTTGACCTTCTGGATGGTGCGGGTTGCCACCCCCTCCGCGTTGATGGCAACCACACAGTCGGCCCAGATCCTCTCCCGTCCTTCCCTGTTGGCGCGGGACGATCCGAAGAGGGCATCATACTGCCCCAGGACTTGCTCCACCAGCACACCAACTTCGGTGGCAGTGAAGCTGGTGTCCCTCTGCCCCTCTGGCCGGGGGTTGCCACTGGGGTCAGATGTGGATGTGCCCGACATGGCAACCCCAAGGGCAGGAGTGGGTGGGCAACTGGGTCCTGGGGCTGGGCTGTGGAGCGATGTTATTCGAGTCGGGAGTCTTCTGTACCAGCAGGGGTGGACACAGCAACTGGACCCCTGCAGATGGCTGATGTGCAGGCACCAAATGGCAGGGTACGGTGGCAGCAGGCAGGCAGGCAGCAGCAGATGGCACGTGGGAGGCTGCTCGGGGCACTGGGGGGCAGTAATTCGGCCTTCTGGGCAGGAGCGTGGTCTTCCGTGTGTTTTCGCGTGGCCAGCTTGATACGGAGTGATTTGGCACGTGAAAATCCTGCACGTCAGCGTGAAAATCGAGGAAAGGCCCTTAGCGCGTAAGCGAGTCAGCACGCGTACGCGATTTCATTGGACCAAAGGCCCTTACAGCGTAAGCGCGTCTGTGACGTTTTGCGCACGGGCGTTGCCCTGGCAGGGCTTGGTGATCCCGCGTGCCTTTATGTTCTGTACGTGCTTTTCGTGCGGTGCGTGTGTTTTCCATCCGTTGGGGTTCACAGGCTATTACTTCACAGCGTGTGTTGGCTACGCGTTCTTCTACACGCAAGGCAGACGGTGAGTGGTACCCCGCTCCCCCAGGCCCGATCGCGTGAGAAAGTACACGCGAACCCCTGAAATACACGTAGCCCGCTCCCCAGGCCCGATCGCGTGAAAAACTTCACGTGAACCCCTGAAATACACGTAGCCCGCTCCCCCAGGCCCGATCGCGTGAGAAAG
Organism: Ambystoma mexicanum; assembly: GCF_040938575.1. NCBI lineage: Eukaryota > Metazoa > Chordata > Amphibia > Caudata > Ambystomatidae > Ambystoma > Ambystoma mexicanum. The sequence goes on from NC_090940.1 coordinate 201,785,327, forward strand.
TACACGCGAACCCCTGAAATACACGTAGCCCGCTCCCCCAGGCCCGATCGCGTGAAAAAGTTCACGCGAACCCCTGAAATACACGTAGCCCGCTCCCACAGGCCCGATCGCGTGAGAAAGTACACGCGAACCCCTGAAATACACGTAGCCCGCTCCCACAGGCCCGATCGCGTGAAAAAGTTCACGCGAACCCCTGAAATACACGTAGCCCGCTCCCCCAGGCCCGATCGCGTGAAAAAGTTCACGCGAACCCCTGAAATACACGTACCTTGATGAAATCGCGTGTGGAACTTCCCGCGCACCCCTGAAATACACGTACCCTGCTCGCACTGGGCCAATCGCGTGTGAGACTTCCCGCGCACCCCGGTATACACAAACACGTATTTTTGGTCAGCGGGTGTCTGTGTTTGTGGGTACCCCTTTGCACGTCATTTGTCCTGGAGGGCCACAGTATAGAACATTCATCATGGCAGTATATAGGTGCTATTTGTTGCCGCACCTTTTGGCGCACATTTCTTACAGCCGCAGAGACGCTACCGCCTGCTTTCTTGTGGCGGTCGTGTTTGTGCCTGTGCGCTGGTTTGAGCGTGCGCTTTTTTGCCCTATTCTATTCCATGAATACGTGTTGTAGGCGAGTGTGTGGGCGTTCCGCGCACTTGTGCCCTGTACTTCCCCCGTGACGCCCACGTTTTGGCAAGTTGTTCCCCATTCCGAGTGTTACGCCCGTGTTCCGCCTACTTTTGTTGCGTGCGCCGCGCTATGTGCGAATTTCGCTGTGGCCTGTGCGATTTTTGCTGTGACCTGGCGCACGCTGTTAGATGGCCCGTGCGCCGCGCACTTTTTTATCGCACATCCGCTGGTTTTCTCGCGCACGGACTTCCATGAATCGATGTGCGCTGCTTTTCGTGCGATTTTCGCACTTGCACTGCGGTTTTCGCTATTCCACTGCGATTCGCACGTTTTTGCCCACTTGGGCCACGCTAATTATTCCATGAATTGGCCTGTTAGTGTTGTTCGTAACTCGACACATAGAAGAAAATCAGACGCCCGCTCGGTTAAATCACCTAGCAGGAGGGCCCCTGGTGAATAGGGTGTGTCATCAGCCCAAATCAGGTGGGCTGACATCTGCTCTTGAGGGGGAGACTGATAGATCGCCTATGAAGAACTTCTCCTTGGCGATAAAAGGTATTGGAAGAGAATTGAGTAAATCAAAAAAGGCCCAGAATATCAAAATCATCTAGAGACAATGGAAGTTAACCTGTGGGCTTGGTTACCGGCAACATTGGCTAACCGTTACACCGACTAACTAAGCTTGCAGATAAAAAGGAGACTTGAACTTTCACTGATTTCATGGAATAAGAGAGGGTTTTCGCACTTGTTCAGAGAGGGGGGGATATAAAGTGGATAGTATTGGACTTTGTATGTCTACAAGAAACTTGCCTACATCAAAACTTATAATGGACCGATTCGCCTCCTTCCTAAATCCAGCGCTAAAGTCTGGGAAAGGTCGACCCTGTGCGGGGTTGCTGACCGTAATTAGGAGTGGTGGTGAATTTGAGGCCGTAAGATCGAAGAATATTGGCCTGTTTATTTAAACAACACTACTAACAAAAAGGATAAAAAGGCCCTTAAAAAAAAGAGGAAAGCGACCTGGAAACATCTGACCATTATTCATTTATATTGGAACCCACTAAAACTTGACATGTATGAGTAAAGATAGTATAATAACTCGAGTAGAAATCAGTGGATCAAACCCTCGGAGATAGAGAGGCAGATAATGGATGAGTTGATGGATAGTAGAGACTTACACATCCTTAATGGGTACTTCGAAGAGGACAATCACCCTCATCCAACTTGGGAACGTGGGGGCCAATTTTCTGGGATTGGTTATATATTTGTCTCAAGAGATTTAATCAGAGATACAGCCTCGTTTGAAATCATGTCCACAAGAGTGAGCATAACATCCTTAAAATGGTGTGGCTAGAGGGCACAGAAAATTAAACTAAAATAACAACAGTACCAGTGGAATGCACTAATAACGGCTGCCCACTAAAAATTTCATAAAAAGATGTAAAACAAATGCTGCCCATTTATCCAGCAAGCTTTCTAGGGACTGGGAGGGGAGTCCCACTCATTGTGGTGGATTATACACCAATGCTGATGTGATTATGATCAAAAACACCACTAGATTGCCCCCAACACGCTTATGATGACCAAGTAAGCATGAAAAGGCATGAAATGAGGTCTGCAATCAGCCACGCCCAAAGGAATCGCATTCCATATAAAGAAAGGCTCATCAAATGTCTAAAAAATCAATATAAGAATTGGCTGACTTGGTACAAGCTTGCCCTAATTCAGCAAGACACAGAAAAAATGATGAGGGCTATTACCAAGAAGAACTCATTGGAAATCTGGAACTGTATCAAGCCATCCGGGAACTCTCAAATCCTGGCCCAGATAAAAGAAGTCCCAGAGGCAGTCTGGATAGTAGACCACTTTTAAAACCTATACACACATCTCCCGTTTAGGGAACTTCCAGCAATTGATCTACAGACGCCCTGGCACGTCTCCAGCGATCAGGAGGAGATTGTGAATCTCATAAAATGAGCAAATCCTTCCTGAGCTACAGGTCCGGATGGCATCTCAAACTTTATGCTGAAAGAAAATCTGCAGGAATGGGCAGCTTTGATATCTCACATAATAGGAAATGTAAGAGAGGCACAGGATGTTCCTACATCATGCAAATCAGCAATCATCCTTCCAATATTCAAGAGTGGCAATAGGGAAGACCCTAACAACTATCGCCCTATTGCCCTCTTGGATGTTTCAGGCAATATCTAACCCTCTCTTCTTTTGAAAAGATTGAATCAATGGGCCCTTAGAGAAGGACCGTTGGACCCGCTAAAATGTGGCTTTGTAAAAGGTGTGGGTACCACTCCACTGATTTTTCTAATCTCGCTGCTAAAGGACCAAGTTTGGAGAACAAATAGCAACCTCTATTTTGCTTTTGTAGACCTAGCCAAGGCTTTTTATAGCATAAATTGCTAACTACTATGGTCTAAATTAACATCTTGGAACTGCCCGGAATATCTTGTTGCCCAACTGAAGACCTTGCACACAGAGACGAATATGAGAGTACGGGTAAACATAGAGGGAAGAATATCGGAATAAATCAAGACCAATAGGGGGTGTTAAACAGGGTTGCCCTTTAGCACCGGCACTTTTTAACCACTACCTCTCAGACCTGGGCCCTTTTATGAAAACACAAGATGTTTTTCCCCAAACATCGGGGTCCCATGTGACTCATTTGCTATGCGCATACGATCTGGTTTTATTGGACCACACGGCATAGGCCTCCAAAGGCAATTGTGAAGGTTAGCTGAATATGTGGTTGAGAATGATCTACAAATTAGCTCCAGTAAAACAAAAATATTGGTCCTAGAAAAAAGTGGAGGTAAGAAAAGCCAGTGCCATAAATGGTGACTGGGAGACGTACAGCTGGAGAAAGTGGACTCCTTTAAATACTTGGGGGTGAAATTCAGCAAAAGATCTGTGGAACTACATAATCTCCTAGCCTTAAAAAAGAAAGTGAAATTGCTGGCTAACCAAGCTTTGATGCGGAAACGAAGATTCTGCCGCTACTCGATGCTCCTCCTGATGAAGTTTTATAGGAAAAGGTTGCGTCTATCTTATCATATGGTGTCAATGCACTAGTGCAGTTCCCGAAGAGACACTGGGCAGGATTGGAAGGGATGTACTGGAAGAGGATCTTGGGGCTTCCAAAATCAGTGCCAATACAACTAATCTGAAAGGAGTTGGGTCTGATTTCCTTAAAACAACAGTTGAATGGAAGACTCTGATGTTTTTTGGCAAATGTATGAAAGAAGATGGGGCCCCTATTCTCACACTGATTAAAGCAGAACTAAGTAAAGATTTTGGTGGTGTGGTATCCAGATGGGTAGCAACCTGCCAAACCACATTGGATTACCTCAATGCTACAGTCATGGACCTGCAGTTGACTCCAATTAAATTTAAAAAGATGTCGCAACAGGACTGGATCACAACCTGTGAAGAAGCAAATCAATACAAAATATATAGGAACTTGGCAAAGGGAGTTAGAGCATGGGGAACTGTCCCAGAATATATAAGGACATTTCCAGATCCTTTTTAAAGGACTTAATTCATGAGGATCCGTTTAAACTCGCTGAGAACAAAGGAGGTGCCATCTGCGAGAAATAAGATGGGGCCAAGGAACACCACTTGTAGATTTTATAACAGAGAGGGTACCCGGGAATCCTTGAAGCACATCCTTACACTTTGCACTGCTTTAAGGACAACATTATTTGCATGATTTCTGACAGATGTTTCATCATTGTCTGCGAAAGAATGGTGGTTGCTTCTCCTGAGGGGAGAGAAGACCTCCTCAGTGATCGCTATGGGTAAGTGTGCAACTGAATGTCTAAAGGAAGAGTCGGAGTGAGTCGTCTGACGCATGCAGAATGTGAATACATCTGGCAGCAGTGCTAAGTGGGACATTGTGTTTCATGTATTGCATTGTTTTTATACTATTTTCTCTCTCATGTTATTTACTTGTAAGGCTTTGCTAAATGTTTTAACAAACTATAAGGCAAAACAAAAAAAATGAAGAAATCTGATTTGGATAATAGGATGGTTGGGAAATGGCTATGGGTTGAGGGGGAATGTACTGGTTACGTGTAAGGGTATTTGATTATCCAACAATTTTTGGAAGGTTAGCTGCATTCCTTGCTGTTAAGCTGAATTGTTCTTTTAGGTTACAAATTGTTGATTTGTCTCCTTTTCAGTTTGTTTATTGGGAAACGTAATAAAAAATATTATTATAAATAGTATCCTATTACAATGGATCCACCACAGAGTCTCCATCTTCTCAACCATGTCATATCAACCCTTTGCTCACTCATTAAATTCCAGCACAGACACGCTGAGCTTAACTTGCATTGGACCTCGTTATGGATTCTGCGGTGTGGGTGAAAAATTGCATTAACGTGATGGTAATTGCTTTGTCATTTTACCTCTGCTTTTCTGCACCGCAGATTAATGAGTTGCAATGTAAAGTGAAGGGGATACCTCCAGCATATTGTAAAAGGTAGCCCCTCTTCTTTACCAGCAAATAAAACAGAGGAGTTACCAGGCAGAATTACCCCCCTCTGTAATTCCCCCAAAACCCCCATGGAGATGTTAGCAATGATGGTGTTCGTGAGGCTGCAAATGTAGAGAAAAGGAGGAAAGGTATTGAGGGCCCAAGAAAAAACTTGGTAGCAATGTTTATAGGCCAGTTTGAAGATTGCAGCTAGGGGGGATACGCTTTCAGACAAAGGCATACGAGTTGTGGTCTCTTTATGGGAATAATAGTAGACCAACTCCTTGCTCAGCATTTCATAGATGGTTATAGCAGTTAATTGAAGTGCCACGTCTAAGTCCAGTGGGCATCTTCCATGCGAAGTTGCTTGCAAAGTGAGTTCCAGAGTTTGGTGGCCAGTACTGAGAAAGGTGATCCTCCCTGCCTTTTCCTGCTGAAGGTCAGAGCTATTACTAAAGCAGCGTTACTGGCCCTTGGAGCTTTCGATGGTGTGCAGTGCTGGAATGTCCATATGATGGAAACTGGGGCATTTCCATGGTGAGCAATGCAGAGGGTTTTGACGTGTATTCCTTTCTTGACCGGGACCCAACAGGGAATGCGTAGGGCTGTAGTGTGTTCTAACCTTTTCATTCTATGGAGTAGTTTGGATGTTGCATGTTGAAGTTCTTCCATGAGGTATCCGGGAGACCAAGATAGAGGCTGTTTGCATAGTACAGTCTTGACAGAACTAGCAATGCTCCTTTAGCTAAAGGACAGATAAGGCATGATACATTGTATGGTGCAAAGTTTGAAAGATGAACATTTGACAATGGCTCTCCCCTGTGATTCAAACGTGAGACCATTGTTCAATGAGAATAGCTATATAGAAACATTCTAGCACTCCTCTGGTGCCACCTTTCTGGTGGTGCCCCTATGCAGCCACCTAGTATTGCCTTGTAATAAGACTGACCCTGCCCAGGATTGTTATCCACCTTCTCCCGCAGACACAAGCCAGGCTCTATAATGTCCTCACCTTGGAATTCATTCACCAGTCCTTATTATCAGCATCCTTACTATAATCAAATTATCTCTCTGATACTTCAAGCCACCAGCTCTGTGCACACATCCAACACTGTATCATCACCCTATGGCCTCCTACATGTATGAGGAAAAAGATCTTTGGACCTCTTCTGATTAGGTCGATTAGATTAATTCTGTGCTCTAAAGCATGTATTTGTGCAGCCTCTTTATTTTGAATTCGAACATATGTAGCTGATGAGTATCGGTTATGATCTCATGAGCAGTCTTTGTTCGGATCCCCCTCTTTGACTACTTGCTCACGGGCATCTCACCCAAAGGGTGATTTCATCATATCATCCAATTATATGTATTCTCGTGTAGGAATATGGTAGATTTGGCGCATGTTTTAACGCTGTGATTTCATGAGTGCTTTACTTTATTACCAAAGTCCTCCAATCTGCTTTCAAATTCAACCACTCTTCTGCAGACCATTAAAAGCTCATCAAAATCAGGTTTCTTACCACTGAGTAGCACCTGCATTCTCAGAAAGATAACTAGTAATCTGCCTTGTTTTTGTTTTTATCCTTGGACACTCTTCCTACAAGAATCGTTGAAAAACAAAGACTCCAATTTAACACTTACCTCATAAGCTACATAAACAACTTTTGGGAACACCGCATGCTTGTCCAACTTTTTTCAGTGTGGAGCCAGATTGTGAACACTTCTGTCCCCCAGTTTCCGAGATCACAGGATTCAATACCTCATCAGGAAGTGATGAAGTGTGACTGTTGGCCTAAATGATATTGCAGGAAGCGACACAAGTGTCTAGTGCTGCCACCATATTCCAACTGGATCTTCAAATGCCTCTGTAATGACAGTAAAGGCCCATAACCTATATGGTCGTCATATGGCAGTTAAGCACTTTACAAATGCTACATAACAAAACATAGTAATGCCATATAATAGCAGTTAATGCCTTGCATGCTAGTTTTGTCACTGTAAGGTACAGTTCACATGTGCGGCAATTATATTACAAGTGTACCGTCAAATTAACTAATTATCCTTTCTAATACCAAAAGAGCTGTGTATTCTTTCTGTTCCACAGTTCTGACCCTACTTTCTCTAAGTAAGAGGTTACAATGTCTGCACTACAGGCCATATAACATGGCTGGTGGACTGCACCTTGACCGATGGGCTGTTTGTCAGACAACTCTCAAATGAAAACTGAGGTGCAAGTGTTTACAATTACTGGATTCTGATAAGAATACGTTTTGTTTTCTCTGACTAAAAGCTGTAGCATTTGTTTCCGGTGTGCATAAAAAATATTTTTTATTTAATAAAATGTTACATCCACAGTGGTAACAGATGACTCGTTTTTTATTTCAACTTCACCGTTTTGTATACCTTTTTCTTGATGAAGGCTCATGTTGAATAGTTCTTTAAAGCTGAAACATGTAGATGCATGTTATGCTTTATATTTAGGGTGGACATTAGGCTAGATTAGCACTCAATATGCAAGTTGTGCAAACCAGTTGTCACTAGCTGCTTGTATTTAGTCTCATCCCTCTTTTTACTGTCACACAATGTGGTATGCAATTACATTTTTGTATACTTAGTTTTTCCATTACACTGAATTGTTGATCAGTCATCTTTTGACAGTAGAAAATGGGTTTTCTTTTAATATATGTGTTGTGTCTAAATAGTTTGCTGGCGATTGAGCCACTTGGATGAAATTATTATAAATGCATACTCGTTTAACTTGTGCTTATTTCATTGATGATTTAACTCTGAGAATGTGTGTCTAGTGAAACAAATTATGATCTTACTTATGGAGAAGACTAAATTACTTCTTTTTCCTATGTGACTGGCTCCCAAATCCCTTTGTTTTGATTAATGAGATTACACAAAGCCGTTTAGAGCTTTCTGGGTCAATATTCTTTTTTCAGGTTGAATTACGAGCCTGTTGGGGAGCCCAACCTAAGATTTTGATCAGCTGTACCTAGGCAATTGTTAATAATGGTTTACAAATAGCATATATGCAGTCGCAGTTCCTGATAATTCCCAAAAACACAGCTTTTTTGGATTTGAGATGATTGCTGTCCCTCTTGAGGGAATATACAATTAAAGAGATAAGCTGATGGCATATGTGACTTGAAGATGGATTTTCATCCCTTGCTCTCTCTCTCCTTTCACATGCGGTAGTATTCAATTTGACCAACAATGCAGACCTTGAAAACACCAAGAAGAAAATGGAAATGTATCAAAAGGAGAACAAAGAAGTTATCCTAAAAAATAAGGTTAAACTGGTAAGTTTCTGATATTTGTGTTTTACATAATAAATGGGCTTTTTTCAAGGTGTAAAACCTCTCTTAGGATCTTGAAATTTTTCAGACAGCTGTTTATACATCCGGTAATTATGTACTGTGATTTGACCACATGTTTTCATCCATAATTCCCTTGAGAGTAAAAACCACTGAAACAGTAAAACACTTTCCCTCAACATCTTCTATACATAATGCAATTAACATCCTCCTCAATAATTCCATGTCTCTCTAAGTTCCATTTCTTCATATCAAAATTGTAGCGGTAATGTATTTCCTTTAGCAGTGTTACACATGGAATCTATCACTTTGAAATGTAATGCAACTGCCCCAGGAACCGATAATCTACAGCTCAATGCTCCAAGGCATTGAACCATGGACCCCAATCCTTTGAAATGTCTTAAGGCATACATGAACATTGTTTTAGATTTCTTCATGAGATCCTTGAACTTGGAGCACAAGAAGAGACTATATCCGGCTTCAGGCACTGAGAAACACATTTGTAAGCCACCACTGTTCTGTACCTGATAATTATTTTAAAGTATCTCCTACCTGCTACTTCCCCCAGGTCACCTATTGGGCAGAGTAAAGGAGGCACTTGTTTTCTGAACAGAATCTTGGTGCTCAGCTCTTCAGTTACTGAAGGATCCGATACTCGGCAAAACCACATTTGGTGATGAATGGTTTCACCAAGTCCTTATTGCATCTATCCCATTTATTCTGTCTATCCATATACTAAAATGTGGTTATGCTGAGCCCCTGAAATCCTGTTGGCGAAACGCCAGTACTGATATAAATGTTTTGGGTCCAGATCACTACAGTATCAATTCTGTCTGGACATGAAACCAACCTTTCTTGTTGTTTTTGTATTATGCCACCTAAGAATTTAAGATGCCCACTGCAGCTTTTCTGAGTAATTCCTATGGCATTTACCAAATTGCGTGGATGTTAATGTGCATTTCCTTAAAAGTGTCATATATATATATATTTCTGAGGCTTGTGGAATCTGCTTAGATCACATGCTGTGCATAGGCCGACATCTAGTGGAAGCTGCGGTGTATTACAGTTTGTTTTTCGAAACTCGAAAATGGGCGTCGACACAGGGCGTGCCAGTAATACTATCCCTAGTGACATCCACTGTACCCAAGATCCCTCACGCGTCTAGGATCCTCAGATTGTTTTTTTCCGCCATACTGGTCGGAAGCATTTTGCGGAGTCCCCTGACCTTCGCCATACTTTTGCTAAAATATCGATTTAATTTACATCCTTTCCCCATCCCAACGTCGAACTTCGACACTCGACGCCAGCTTGGAGAAGAATTTGACCGTCGGCTGCTGCACGACGGATTTGGGCCTCGGAAGGCCTCTGGCCTCGGCCCGGGCCTTGGAAGAACTCTGGCCTCGGCCCTGCAAGTAGGGAGAGTGGGGGGTTGGAGATACTCTACACTCTTGGTATATAGGTACACCTTATACATTTCCTACACTTACCAGCCCGCTGCCTCAAGGTGCGTATGGAGGGTACCCCTTTTCAATTCTGCCCCAAGTGCAATCGCAAATACCCTTGGGTCGACAGGCACGCCACGTGCAATCTCTGCTTGCCGAGGGACCACTCCGAGGCGAACTGCAGAGCGTGTAGTAGGTTTAAACCTAAGACACTTAAGGACCGTACTTCGAAGCGTTGGGCCCACCACGCCAGGCAGGCGGCCATGACAGCGGACGGCGCCTTCAGCGATGGCAGCGACGCCGTGCTTTCGGACGGCGAGGGCATTATGGCGTTTAAAGACAGCCGAGCGCAAGTCCCCGACCTCGGAAGGTCGTCCGACAGGGCGGCTATGGGGAAGACCCCCGGCGACACAAGCGCTTCACACACCACTCACACAAAACACACGAAGTCCAACCGAGACTCGACGACGTCGAGTTCTCGGAAAGAGGCACATAGAGAACGGTCCGAATCGGTGTCCTCTGGGCGTTCTCGATCGATATCGCCGCATGACTCCAGGCAATCATCCACTCTTGCCAAGAGTGCCTCGCTCCCTAAACTAACGGAAGTTTCGATCGTCGGAGGACGAAGACGACTTCCACCCCCAGCCCGCTCTCCAGGAGTCGGAGCCCGCAGACCAGATCAGCGAGTCCCCCCGTTCGAAGGACAGGGACTCTACCCCCGATCCTCGAGGCCAGGCGTCGAAAAGCTCTGGAACCACAAAGGGACAGGGAAAACACTCTTCCACTCACGGGGAGGGGGGGAAAACAGCAGAAGAAGCAACCACTGCACTCTTCCACACCTGTAAAACACTGTACTCCTCTTAAACAGACAGACAAGCCCAAGTCTGCTGCTATTTCTAAAACCAGCAAGCCTACTCAGGATAAGTCTCCTAGACTTTCTGAGAGAGTCATTCCCAGTTCCAAAGAATGGTCGAGTGATGACATAGATAGGATCATGTCAAGGATGTCTTCTTTGGCAGACTTTTATGATAAAAATCCAGACCATTTCCTTTCATATAATCCACAAGGAGCTACACCCTCAGGCTCTAATGATCCTATCCCCCCAAGTAAGAAGCCCCGGTTTGAGACACCTATGAGGTCTTCGGACACCTTTGATGTACAACCATACTCACGGCCATACTCACAGTATCAAGGAGAGACTTCTTTTGGTGAGGACCAAGAATTTGGCATGGTAGAAGAGCAAACCGGGACGGGCTACTATGGGGATGATGAGGACCAAGAAGAGGAAGACCCTGAAACCTACAGAGTAGATTCCCCGGTATAGAAGGAAGCCCTGGTTACCGACTCCCCTGCCGATAACCAACCCCTCCTGAACGAGGTTCTCGCACGAGCAGCAGAACACTTCCATATTGACACCCACGCTGTCCAGGAGGAAAGGGACTTCGCCGAGGAGTTAGTGGGAGAAAGGAGGCCTGTTGCCCAGACCATCCCTATCCTTAAGTCTATTCAGCGAAGAATAGACCCGTCCGTGGTGAACCCGAACCTCACCAGAGCAGTCAATCCCAGAGTTGAAAAACCTTTCAGGGCAGCCGAGTCTGACCCTCTCTATATAAGAGGACATCTGAAGCCAGACTCCCTGGTGGTCACTAACACTCGTAATAGGGCTGGAACACCCTTGTCATCGTCCGAAGCTCCTCCAGACAAGGAGAGCAAAAAACTATATGGTTTCGGCAGGAAAGTAGCCTCAACGTCCGCCTATCAGGCAAGGATTGCAAACTCCACCACCTTGTTGGCCAGCTACAACTGCCATCAGTGGGAAGAAGTCGCGGCACTCATAGCCTCTGCACCAGAACCCTTAAAGGGCCAGTTAGCACGAATTTCAGGAGAGGGTAGAGCCGTGTCTGGTTGCATTTTAAAAGCAACTTTTGACGCCGCGGACAACGCAGGCAGATTAATAGCAGAAGGTACTGTTATCAAGAGACATGCGTGGTTACGGCAGTCTGGTTTTAAGCCAGAAACCCAGGCATCATTGTTGGACAAACCGGTGGAAGCCGATCTGTTGTTTGGTAAGGCGGTGGAGGACGCGCTGAAGAATGCCAAGGAAGAATATGAGACACTCAAGTCCCTTGACCAACTAACCAATAAACCCCCTAACCAGAGAGGGAATGGGAATTTTCATCGCCCACGCGGCCAAAATTCCCAGAGAGGATCAAACTATTCCCAGGAGCAGGGAACACAGTGGAACAACAACAGCCAACAGTCTACCCAGGGTTACGGCAGGGGTAATAGGAGAGGACGTGGTAAAGGCAGAGGCAGCCCCAGTAAAGGAGTCGGCACGCCTCCACCAAAGTAGTGACGCTCAGTTCAGGGTCCCTTCTCACGCAACCCCAGTAGGGGGGACGCATTTCCAACTTCACCCAGGCTTGGGAAGGGATCACATCAGACAGATGGGTGCTGTCAACAGTATCCGCAGGGTACTGTATAGAACTACTGCAGCGTCCCCGGAACCATCCTCCACGACAAAGAGTACACTCTTTAGAACATCAGAAGATTCTCCTCGAGGAGATCGCCAATCTGCTAGCAAAGGACGCGATAGAACTCGTCCCGGGACACCAGGTAAACAAGGGTATTTATTCAACTTACTTCCTTGTGCCAAAAAAAGATTTGACAATGCGCCCAGTATTGGACTTACGGCTTGCCAACAAGTATGTCAAGCCCCAAAAGTTTCGTATGACTACGCTACAAGAGGTGTAATCCCCCTCCTAAAAAAGGGGGATTACATGGCAACCTTGGATATGAAAGATGCCTATTTTCATATTTCCATGTTCCCAGCGCACAGAAGGTACTTGCGCTTCAAGGTGGACAGTCGGCACTACCAGTTCAAGGTACTGCCCTTCGGGATAGCTTCAGCACCAAGGGTATTCACCAAGGTACTGGTGGTGGCGGCTGCACACCTACGCAGGGAGGCAATCCCGGTGTACCCTTATCTGGATGACTGGCTCATAACGGGGGAAACCCCAGTAATTTGCAGGACAAACATTCAAAGGACTATCGACCTCCTCCACAAATTAGGCTTCTCAATCAACGAGAAAAAGTCAAGCCTGGTGCCAAGCACCTCCAAACAGTTCCTAGGAGCAATCCTAGATACTCAAGAGGGGTTGATGTTTCCTTCAGAGGAAAGAATTCGGAATATACTACTGCAAATTCCGCAATATCAGTCCGGTCACCAAATAACGGTACGCAAAGCAATGCGTTTGCTGGGCATGATGGCGTCATGTATTTACCTGGTCCCCCACGCGCGCCTGCGCATGCGTCCCATGCAGGAAAGGTTGGCGAAACAGTGGTCACAGGCAAGTGGTCAGTGGGACGATCTAGTGGTCGTTTCGCCAATACTGGTACAAAGCCTTCACTGGTGGACAAGAGAGAATCTTGCACAGGGGAAACCCTTTTACGATCCCGAAGTACAGGCAGTAGTCACTACCGATGCATGCCTGACGGGGTGGGGAGCTCACCATCTCCACCACACAGTGCAGGGTCTCTGGTCTCACTCAGTGGCCAAGAACCACATCATCCTGCTAGAGCTTCTGGCAGTATTCAGAGCGCTTCAAGCGTTCGAGGCCCACCTACTAAACCTGTCAGTGCAAATCCGGACGGACAGCACGACAGCCATGTTCTACCTGAACAAGCAAGGAGGGACTCGTTCGCCAAATCTGTCCAAGCTTGCCCAGAAAATCTGGATATGGGCACTCAGACGGAACATCTTCCTGTCATCACAACATGTTCCAGGGGAGCTCAATTCCCTAGCGGATGCTCTGAGCAGAGACTCCCTCCCAAAGGAACACGAATGGGGTCTACACAGAGAGGTCGTAGAAGATATCTTCTCCCAGTCGGGTTTCCCCACTATAGACCTATTCGCCACAAGCGAAAACAGACAATGCCCAGGATTTGCATCCAGGTTCCCCCAACCAGACTCCCAGGGGAACGCCCTGTGGATGAACTGGTCAGGGATGTTTGCGTATGCTTTTCCACCAACTCCTCTCATCAGGAATGTGGTCTACAAGATGAACAGAGAGTCGATGACGCTTGTCCTAGTTGCTCCCATGTGGGCAAGACAACCGTGGTTCCCACACCTACGCAGGATGGCGGTGTGCGAGCCCATCAAACTTCCGGCCTGGTACAACCTACTGTCCCAGCACCAAGGTCAAACAGTGTATCAGCAACCCAACTCAATGAACCTGGCAGCATGGCTCCTGAGGTCATAGAGTTTGGACATCTCAATTTACCACAGAGGTGTATGGACATCCTAAAGGAATCTAGGAAACCAAACACAAGGCACTGCTACTTTGTCAAGTGGAAGAGATTTGTTATCTGGTGCCAGAGTAAACAAATCAACCCAGTTGATTGCACTACTTCCACTATTGTTACATACATGCTCCACCTGCTGGATGCAGGACTGGTTTTTAACTCACTGAAAGTACACCTGGCAGCCCTGTCGGCATACACCACTTCCCATAACAAGGTCTCGTGGTGGAAAGTACCAGTAGTTAAAGCCTTCATGGAAGGAGTAAAGAGACTTCACCCTCCTATTTCAAACCCACCACCAGGGTGGGACCTTAATGTGGTGCTATCTAAGCTCATGGGCCCCCCTTTCAAGCCCATGCATAAAAGCAGTCTCAAACACCTGACTTATAAAACGGCCTTCTTAGTAGCTATTACTTCTATAAGAAGGGTCAGTGAAATTCAGGCTCTGTCAGTGCAGGATCCCTTCTTTACTGTCCATAAAGACAAACTGGTTTTACGCACACACCCTAGGTTCTCACCTAAGTTTATATCTAAATTCCACGTAAACCAGTCCATCGAGCTTCCGGCTTTCTTCCAGGACCCTCAAAGCTCGGCTGAGGTGAAACTACACACCCTAGATGTGCGTAGTGCGGTCCTCTACTATGTAAATAAAACCAGACCGCTAAGGAAAACAGATCAGCTGTTTGTCTCCGTAGCTACAGGCAGAGAGGGAGATCGCGTCTCTAAAGGTGCCATCTCGAAGTGGATTATTAACTGTATCCAGCTGTGTTACTCACTCTCTGAAAAGACTCTGCCTTTCACGCCAAGAGCCCACTCTACAAGAGGCAGTAGGGCCACTCTGGCTTTCATTGCAAATGTACCCCTTGACACCATTTGCAAAGCAGCTACTTGGAGCTCTATTCACACTTTTACTCAGCATTACTGCATTGACACCCATTCCAAGGCAGATACACAAGTGGGACAAGCGGTTCTAAGACACTTATTTGCTCATGACCCTTCTCGCATCCCACCTCCTTCTTCAGGTACTGCTCGCTAATCTATCCACAGCATGTGATCTAAGCAGATTCCACGAGCCTCAGAAGGGATACATTACTCACCATAATCGTATTTCTGATGCTTGTATCTGCTTAGATTCACATGCGACCCACCCTTCCTCCCCTCTGAGAGAAGGCGCATGTGTTACGCTCACCTGGTTCCCACGGGGGCGTCGACTGGAACTGGGCCACTGTTGTTTCCACCAGCGTGACGTGTAGCGCCGAGATGACTGACTGGACACGCCCGCTCAGCCTAGTTTGTCTGGCTCGCAAGAATATTCTTCTGCAAAGGAGAAGAGGAATTAACCACCCGTGGAATTTGAGTGTCAACCCACCTTCCCCACTCCCGTTGTCTTCCCACAGATCACTCTTGATGTCCCCTCCTTAGTCTCACCTGATGGTTTGAAAGGATGAGCTCTCCATCCTGCGTCGACCGCAGGGGCGCGTTGATGACCAGTTACTTCACTGGCGTAGAGGAATTGCTGAGTTCCAGTATTGACTCTAAAGTCCAATTGTTCATAAGAGTTTAAATGTCTGATCTTCACTCTGTCCGATTCCTTGCAGGTTGCCGATTAATCCACTCGAAGATTTCCAAATGGCACTTGGTAAGATTTAGGTAAGTCTATTGTGGTTTTCCCCTTAGGGGCCGGGGTACGGCGATGAAGCAGAGTTGACTGTGCCGACCCGAGATGAGGTGACACCCCCGTGGTAAATCAGGTAAGTTTTGTGGTGGGGGTAACTGGTATTGTCTTTGCTTTCTCCCCTTAGGGGCCGGGGTACGGCGATGAAGCAGAGTTGACTGCGCCGACCCGAGATGAGGTGAGTACCTCCCGTGGTAAATCAGGTAAGTCCTTGGAGGTAGCTTGTAAAGCCTTAGAGAGTCCCCTTGCTCACCTTGCTGTCTTTGTCTCCTTAGATGTGGGAGGGCGGCCGCGAGATGGAGAGAGCGTGATGGAATGCTGAAGTACCGCCAAGCAGGTGAGTTCAGTGCGGCGCCGTAGGAATGCGAAGCGATGCTTCAAAGACTTCTGTCTTTCAGTTCCGTGGCAAAATGGATCAGGATTCAGGTAAGGATTAAAGTTAAAACTCCTGTTCTAACCTTTATCCTTCTTTCTTCTTGTTTCAGGAGTCCCAGGACTGAAGCGGGCGTGGCTGAAGACTGGAGCTGCTGAAAACACGGTGAGCGTTAAGCTGCAGCAAGCATTATAACGCGAAGCACGTTTGGCTGACCGGGCGTGGTTTAAATAGCCTTGGAAGAAGATCCAGGTAAGTATTCTTCCACAGCCCCACCCAAGTAACAAAATAGTCGCTTCGGTAAAATAGTCCCTCCTAAGCCTCATTTGGCTTGAGTCTTCATGCAGCATGGTCTGCCTCAGGTGAGTATGCAGCATGGTCTGCTTTAGGTAAGTTATCAATAATGAGCCTGGCGCCCATGGCGCCAGGACTGACTTTATCTTTATGAGCCTGGCGCCATCGGCGCCAGGACTGCACCCAAACAGCCCCTAACTGGGGCTTTTGGGCATGCTCCAAGTGGCATGATGCCTGCTTCCGGGGCTGCTGGGCCTCGTCTGGTCTTCCGGGGGCAGGCATCATGACAGCACTCCCCCTCAAGGCCCCTCCTAAAGTCGTTCTCCCCCTTGGCCGTGGTTTTTCTGGAAATTCCCGATGGAACCTCTTCACTAAACGAGGTGCATGCACGTGGTCACTAGGTTCCCAAGACCTTTCCTGCGGACCATAACCTTTCCAGTCAATTAGGTAAAAGAGTTTTTATCTCACTCTTTTTGAGTCCAAAATATTCTTGACTTCGAACTCGGGCTCCCCGTCTATGAGGATAGGTTGAGGTGGAGTGGGTAGCCTAGTTCCTGGTTGCACTGGCTTCAAAAGAGACGCGTGGAAGACGGGATGGATTCGCATATGAGCAGGCAGGTCCAACTTGACGGCCACTGGGTTAATAATTGCCTTGACAGAAAAAGATCCCAAATACCTGGGGTTAAAGGTCCAAGTCCCCTTGAGTGGTACGTGCTTAGTGGCTAACCATACTTGGTCCCCTATTTGGTATTGAGGAGCTTCACTTCTGTGCTGATCCGCATCCTTTTTGTATTTTTCCTTAGCCTTTTGCAAATGGATGGTTGCTTCTTTAAAGGCTTGTCTAATAACAGCGTGGAGATGGTCCACTGCGGGCATCTCTAAATGCTGGGGTGAGTCCAAATCCGAGGTTCGAGGATGGTGCCCATAAATGGTAAAAAAAGGACTTTGTCCAGTTCCTGAGTGTACAGAATTATTGTACGCATACTCTGCGATCCACAGAATGTCTTTCCAATTCCCCTCAGACTGATGTAGCATACAAAGGAGGTACTGTTCAAGAGTCTGGTTGGTCCTCTCCATTTGACCGTCGGTCTGAGGGTGGTGACTGGTCGAAAGCCTAACATCAATTTGTGCCAGTTGGCAGCATTTCCTCCAAAAATGTGAAATGAATTGACTGCCCCGATCTGAAATTAACACTGAAGGAAAGCCATGCAGGCGGACAACATTTTCAAGGAATTCCTTGGCCAGGATTGAAGGTGAAGGTATCCCTTTTAAAGGAATGAAGTGGGCCATTTTAGAAAAAAGATCTACAATAACTAGAATGGTATTGTAACCTTGGTACGGGGGTAAATCCGTGATGAAGTCTAATGACAAGGTATGCCAAGGGGTAGGTGGTATGTCTAATGGTTGCAATAATCCAGCAGGTTTTTTCTTTTGCCCTTTATTTTGTGCGCAAATGCCACAAGACATGACAAATGACTTGACATCCTTTCGCCAGGTGGGCCACCAAAATTGCTTCCTAATTTTAGCTTCGGTTTTTGCAATACCCGGATGCCCTTCTATTAAGGTGTCATGGTAATGGGAAATGACAAGTTCCTGTAGTTCCTTTTGCAGTAAAAATAGCCGGCCTTGGTAATAAGGTAAATCATCGATGACAGAGTACTCTGGACCTTTCTTTGCCCAGTCCTGTAGGGCAACGGAATCAAAGAGGTGGTGGATCTTGTTTTGAATGTCCTCCAGTGTCTGTATGGATGTCAGGCCAAGGATTCTCTGTTCCGGAATTATGGGTACAGGTTCTAAAGTTATTTCTGCTTCTCCCATTCCAATCCGGGACAAGGCGTCTGCTTTACCATTCTTACAACCTGGTCGATAGGTTATTACAAAATCAAACTCGGCGAAGAACAAAGCCCAACGGAGTTGGCGCGAAGATTGGGCTTTGGCTGTCTTTAGGCATTGTAAGTTGCGGTGATCGGTGATGACCGTGATGGTATGTCTGGCACCCAGTAGATAGTGCCGCCAAGCCTTGAAGGTGGACTTGATGGCCAGCAGCTCCTTGACGGTTATGGCATAGTTTAATTCGGGGGCTGAAATTTTTTTTGACCAAAACGCCACTGGGTGAAGCTGGTTAGTTTCGGGATCCTTTTGGGAAAGGACTGCTCCCATGGCTGAACTGGATGCATCTGTTTCCACTATGTAGGGAAGCTCGGGCGCGGGTGTCTTAATATGGGTGCAGATGTGAATTTAGCTTTTAACTCTTGGAAGGCGTTCTCGGCTTCCTCTGTCCACACAAAGCGTTTGTTTTTTCGCAATAGCGTTGTAATGCGATGTAAAATGTGCGAGAAGTCCGGGATAAACCTGCGGTAGAAATTGGCAAAGCCAAGCATGCTTTGAACTCCTTTGATTGAACTTGGCGAAGGCCAATTAAGAATGGCATCCACTTTTCGTGTATCCATCCGGATTCCTCTCGGGGTCAGAATAAATCCAAGGAATTCCACTTCCGTAGTGTGGAAGATGCACTTTTCCAGTTTAGCATATAATTTATGCTGGCGTAACTTCTCTAGGACTGCTCGGACGTGTTTTACATGCTCAGATTCTGATAAAGAGTATACTAAGATGTCGTCGATGTAAACGACCACACAAACGTCGATAACCTCTCGGAGGACATCGTTCATGAAGAACTGGAAGGCTGCTGGTGCATTGCATAGTCCGAAGGGCATCACCTGGTACTCAAATAGTCCGTACTTGGTGCGAAAAGCAGTCTTCCATTCGTCACCCTCTTTGACACGTACCAGATGATATGCCCCCCGAAGGTCTAGTTTTGTGTATATACAAGCGTCCTTCACCTGGTCTAGTAGTTCTGGGATCAAAGGCAGTGGGTATCGATTCTTGATGGTTATCTGATTCAGTGCGCGGTAGTCTATACATGTTCTAAGGTCGCATTCCTTTTTCGGTACGAAGAACAAAGCTGAAGATGCAGGGGACTTGGACGGGCGAATGAAGCCATTAGCAAGGTACTGGTTTAGGTACTGGCGCAAATGGAGATTTTCGGGTTCCATAAGGGCATAGATTCTGCTGCAAGGTGGTTGTGCTCCAGGTACAAGATCTATTTGACAATCATACGATCTGTGAGGTGGTAAGGTGTTTGCCTGTTCCTTTTGGAAGACATCCTGAAAGTCTTGGTAATCAACAGGTAATTGTATGGCTACTGGAATTACTGGGGCCAGGACTGAGTTTTGAGTTTTCCTTGGGTAGCAGGTGTGAGCACATTCTGGGAAGGTTAGTCTCTTCTCTCGCCAATCAATACAGGGATTATGTTTTTCTAACCAAGGTATCCCAGTATCAGCTGAAACTGTGGGGCCTTGATTAAGTCAAACATCATAGCCTCTCGATGCCCATCTTGACTCAGCAATGTCATCTCTGCAGTGGAATGAGTTACGGGTCCAGAGGCAATTTCCGTTCCATCTACAGTGGTGACAACATCGGCCGTGGTCTTGCGGGTGAGAGATAGATTCATCCTGGTAGCCAATTCCCAGTCCAAGTAATTTCCTATGGCTCCACTGTCTACGTACGCCTTTACCGTGTGCATGCGTGATGGCTGCTCTGGATCTACAAGGACCATGGGTATGGTGAAATGCGAGGTCAGAGTGTCCTTCTTTAAGCTCGGCAAACGGACCTCTACGCTTGCCGGGCGTGGTCGTTTCCCGAGTCAGATTTCACATGGTTTTCGTCTGCTGCTCCTATAACTTTCTTGGGTGGTTTTACAGGGCAGTTCCGAAGAAAATGACCAGTAGTTCCGCAATATAAACATAATTGCAGTTGCCATCTTCTATCTCTCTCCTTTTGGGTTAAGCGTCCTTTAACCCCCCCGATTTGCATAGGTTCTGAGACATCTACTCCCTTGGAGCTTACGTGGGTTTTAACCAACACCCTGTTCTCAAACTTGGTTCGGTCAGCCTTCCTGGTTTGAAGTCTGTGATCGAGCTGGACCACTAGATCTATATATTCAGCACAGTCTTGAGGCGGGTTCTCGATTTGGGCCAAAACATCTTTGAGTTCTCCCCGAAGTCCTCGATGGAATAATGTGATTCGCTTGGCTTCAGGCCATTCGGTTTCCACTACTAATCTATTGAAAGTTGCAATGTAAGATTCGCGCCTTGAAACACTTGTGTATAGGCGCGTTACAAATGCCATATCATAAGATAAAAGATCCTGGTTACCTTGACGTAGGGATAAAAGTTTGTTGTCCAAAGCCTGTCCTCGGGAGTGTCGGGTGAATAGTCTTTCCATGCTTGTTCGAAAACCCTGGAAATCTCGAAGAATCGGGTCATCCTGGTTAACTAGTGGAATGGACCAATCTGCTGCACTGCCGCTGAGATATGACAGTACAAAGGCTACCTTGGCCTGATCGTTTGGGAAAGCTCCAGGTCTACATAAAAAGTGCAAGCGGCATTGATTCATGAATGTTGCAAACCCTTTTGGGTCTCCGGCAAAGCATTCAGGCGGAGCCAAAGGAACGGCTCCAGGTAAATTTATCTGCACCGGGTTACTCGATGGTACAGGAGCTGGACTTGCCCCAAGTCCTGGTAGAGGTGTTTGTCCAGCCTGGCTCTGTAATAGTTGTCTGGCCAACTCATCAGTTCGTTCTTTTGACCCTATCATTTCCCTCCTGAGGGCATTGGTTTCTTGGCGGGCGGAATGCACTTCGGCCCTTAATTCCCCTAATAATTGGGCCAACTGATCAGTTTCCGAGGTCTCCATGACGCCCAGGTGGGTATTTGTGGGTAGGCTTCACGTTCTGTTACGCTCACCTGGTTCCCACGGGGGCGTCGCCCGGAACTGGGCCACTGTTGTTTCCACCAGCGTGACGTGTAGCGCCGAGATGACTGACTGGACACGCCCGCTCAGCCTAGTTTGTCTGGCTCGCAAGAATATTCTTCTGCAAAGGAGAAGAGGAATTAACCACCCGTGGAATTTGAGTGTCAACCCACCTTCCCCACTCCCGTTGTCTTCCCACGGATCACTCTTGATGTCCCCTCCTTAGTCTCACCTGATGGTTTGGAAGGATGAGCTCTCCATCCTGCGTCGACCGCAGGGGCGCGTTGATGACCAGTTACTTCACTGGCGTAGAGGAATTGGTGAGTTCCAGTATTGACTCTAAAGTCCAATTGTTCATAAGAGTTCAAATGTCTGATCTTCACTCTGTCCGATTCCTTGCAGGTTGCCGATTAATCCACTCAAAGATTTCCAAATGGCACTTGGTAAGATTCAGGTAAGTCTATTGTGGTTTTCCCCTTAGGGGCCGGGGTACGGCGATGAAGCAGAGTTGACTGTGCCGACCCGAGATGAGGTGACACCCCCGTGGTAAATCAGGTAAGTTTTGTGGGGGGGGGGTAACTGGTATTGTCTTTGCTTTCTCCCCTTAGGGGCCGGGGTACGGCGATGAAGCAGAGTTGACTGCGCCGACCCGAGATGAGGTGAGTACCTCCCGTGGTAAATCAGGTAAGTCCTTGGAGGTAGCTTGTATAGCCTTAGAGAGTCCCCTTGCTCACCTTGCTGTCTTTGTCTCCTTAGGTGTCGAAGGGCGGCCGCGAGATGGAGAGAGCGTGATGGAATGCTGAAGTACCGCCAAGCAGGTGAGTTCAGCGCGGCGCCGTAGGAATGCAAAGCGATGCTTCAAAGACTTCTGTCTTTCAGTTCCGTGGCGAAATGGATCAGGATTCAGGTAAGGATTAAAGTTAAAACTCCTGTTCTAAACTTTATCCTTCTTTCTTCTTGTTTCAGGAGTCCCAGGACTGAAGCGGGCGTGGCTGAAGACTGGAACTGCTGAAAACACGGTGAGCGTTACGCTGCAGCAAGCAGAATAACGCGAAGCACGTGTTGCTCTCCGGGCGTGGTTTAAATAGCCTTGGAAGAAGATCCAGGTAAGTATTCTTCCACAGCCCCACCCAAGTAGCAAAATAGTCCCTTCAGTAAAATAGTCCCTCCTAAGCCTCATTTGACTTGAGTCTTTATGCAGCAAGGTCTGCCTCAGGTGAGTATGCAGCATGGTCTGCTTCAGGTAAGTTATCAATAATGAGCCTGGCGCCATAGGTGCCAGGACTGCAGCCAAACAGCCCCTAACTGGGGCTTTTGGGCATGCTCCAAGTGGCATGATGCCTGCTTCCGGGGCTGCGGGGCCTGGTCTGGTCTTCCAGGGGCAGGCATCATGACAGCATGGTTGCTTGTAGTCTTACCTTTCTATCTATCTGCTTGGATTATCTGCACTCGCGCTACTCCTCATGCTACCTCATGTCAGAAAAAATACAATCTGAGGATCCTAGACGCGTGAGGGATCTTGGGTACAGTGGACGTCGCACTAGGGATAGTATTACTGGCACGCCCTGTGTCGACGCCCATTTTTGAGTTTCGAAAAACAAACTGTAATACTCCGCAGCTTCCACTAGATGTCGGCCTTTGCACAGCATGTGAATCTAAGCAGATACAAGCATCAGAAATACGATTACGGTGAGTAATGTATTATATATATATATATATATATATATATATATATCTCACGGCCCGTGGTAGTGGCTGTGTAGTTATGGTTAAGTTGCTAAACCCATAGGCAGACCACTTTTTCGGCAGCTTATTACTTTGCTCCCCCTGGAGGGAATCCTTACCAAACTTTTCACAAAAAGTATATGGCCCGCTCTTAATGATTTCGGCAAGTTTGGTGAGGTTTCGTGCAGGGGGGGGGGAAGTTATAGGGGGTCCCAACATTTTTTTTTTTTCCATAGACTGAATGGGCGAAAACTTTGCGCATGGCTACAGGCCGGACAGACTTGCACCAAATTGCGGCAGGAGCAGGGGCTTGGGTCAGAAAGCGTGCTTTTGTGCGTTTGGTGGAATTCCGACCAGTACCTTTGTTGCAAAGAACTGAAATGTACGTATCAAAAAATGAGCTATGCGGACCCATTTCCCTGTTCGCTCCGCGGACAGAAGTCTCATTGGCTTGCAGTATGCTGTGCTGTCGGCAAACTTTGGACGTGGCTGGTGGTTGGCTGGAGGGAATCGTGCTGTGCGTCAAAGTTTTTGGGAAACGCTGCCATGGTGTATCAGAGGACAGTGCAGCACCGAAAGGGACTGACAAACCTAATGTATGGCATGTGGTGGTGGGAAAAAGGGATGAAGACGGTGGTGTGCATGCAGTATCCGTACTACTGCGCCAATTCGCTGGTCCCTGCACAGGTGACTACCATGTGTTGTGAATGCAGGCAGCCTTCGTTACGGCATGATAGCTCGTGCCGCGACCTCTTACCGTGCTGACTGGTGTTACCTGATTAGCAGACAGGGAGTGCATTGCAAAACATATATTACGCCATGTGGTGGTGGGAAGAAGTGATGGAAAGGATGGGGGAGTGAGAAGTGAATCTTCTGCGATATGTCAATAGGTGGGCGAAGACGTTGATAAGCCTGCAGTGTCCATACGTACAGCGCTAAATCGCGGGTCTCTGCACAGCCAACTACCATGTGTGCTGCATGCATGCATGCAGGCCAGCAGGCTTCGTTACGGCACGATAGGTGGTGTGGAGACCTCTTTCCGTGGTGACAGCAGTGCATTGCACATGACCAGAACACTGTAAGATAGCGTGTACTCCGGTGTGTTGCATGGAGTGGTGACCACTGTACTGCAGTATGATGTATTGCTTTTGTGTACTGAAAAGAGTGCTGGGAGACGTACTATGTGAATGAAAGTGGGTATGGGTGCCGGAGGCTGTTTTATGTTTCCATGCATAGCTGTATTACGGTGTGGAGGTTGGGTAGTAGTGGCAGTGGCTGTGGTACGTGTGTGCAGTGTGGTACGTGAGCACATGATGCCATGCACGGCTGCATTATGTTGCGGTGGGTGTGGGCAAGGCCTAGACTACTGGATGCATGGCCAAAGGCCATAGGGCATTGGCCATGCACCCAATAGTCTAGGCCTTGCCCACACCCACCGCAGCAATGTAGTTTAGACTGCATCTGTCAGACTTCTCACCTTTACAGAATGGTTGTGGAGCACATTGTAGACTTGATAGAGCAGCATAAATCAGCTGACCTGCATATACTGTTGGTTGGTTCGGTTGGCAATATCACCATCATATATGAATGAAAGTGGGTAGGGGTGCCCGAGGCTGTGTTAAGTTTGTAGATTCTGGTAGAAGGTGAATCTTTCTATGCATAGCTGTATAACGTTGCAGAGCTTGGGTAGGAGTGCCGGTGGCTGGGGTATGTGTGTGGATTGTGGTACTTGGTGATATGTTGCCATGCATGGCTGGATTATGTTGCAGTGGTTATGGCCAAGGCCTAGTCTATTGGGTGCATGGCCAAAGGCCACCCGAAAGCCAAGGCCTTCACCACACCCACCGCAGCAATGCAGTTTTGATTGCATCTCTGAGGGTGGTCACCTTCACAGAATGGTTGTGGAGCACATTCTACTTTTCATAGAGCACCAGAAGTGCGCTCACATGCATACATTGTTGGTTCCATGGGTGCGGTCATTGTTAGAACATCCTACGGTTTTCGGGGTATGGCTGCAGATTGTGCAGGGAAAAGTCTTGCAGTGTGCCCACTGTAGGCAGTGTTGGAACACTGTCAGTATAGAAGAGGGTAGGGCTGAAGTGAATCATCTATGTGCTTGAACATTCTGATTTGTGTAGCCTCCTGGGAGTAGGCCCAAAGTTGTGAAGATTGTGCGGTTTGGTTGCCAGTGCTGATCGTGGGTGATGCATTTGTAGAAGATCTACACAGGTATGCCGTGCAAAGATGCGTTGCTGCTAATTTTGGGTTGGAAGGAGTGGACACTTTGTGGGCCAGTCTCAATGCGTGCAGTTTTGGCGAGATGATTTGCCTTTGCAGATATGTGGCATCTATCATTACTGGTGAAGTTGTTGTGGTGCATTATGGAGGTCTACATTTGGGTTATATGTCGTGTGGACTTTTGCCCCGTCACCTGAAGAAGTTGATGAATGCAGTGATGCAGATTTTTCCCACTGCCAAGGTTGTTTTCTCACCCATTCCCCCAAGAGGAGTATGGGACCATGATGGTGTAATTTGTCCCCAGGCACAGCTTGGAAGGTGTCTGATGAACATAGGCATGCTTGCATTTATGTGCACTGATGGGATGTTCTCCACCCATTATGAGACCATGAATTTCCAAAATATACACTGCTTCCATGCAAATGGCATTTCTTTGAATGCCATTGGCAATACCATTTTCTTGTACACTGTGCACGAAGCGTTGCCCATAATTCGGTAAAAATTGGAGGGGAAGCAAACAAAGTCATACAAAGAGAAAAAACAAAAAAGGTGGTTTACAAGAACATAAAAAAGTTACAAAAAATAAAATAGAAATCGCCTACCCTGTTTCCCACCCTGCCCATCCCCCCCCTTCCTAGCCCGAAAACTCTGCAGATTACACTGTAGTTTCAGGATTACATGTGCCACATCAGCCATTTTCAGGATGGAAGCCATGGAAATGGGATTGTGGAGCGAAAGACACTGCTCAATAAGGTTTATGGCTGTGGCGTGTATGCAAAAACTGTGGCAGAAGGTCTCTTTGTACAAAGAAGTGCAGAAGGCTATGGTGGAAGTGTGCAAGGTAATGGGCAGGCATCCTGGGTGTATACATTAATTGTATGTGCTTGTTTGAAGTTCGCAACATGTATGCAGTGCTGTTTTTGAGCGATAATGTTTGAAAAGTGTGAAGTAAGTGGGGTACTGCGGGAAAAAACATGTGCAGTGTACAAGGTAAGTGGCAGACATCCTACTGTCATGAATGCATTGTGTGTATGATATCATATGATGTGCAGTTGTATGCTATGGCATTCACAATGCACCTATACACACATGTTTAGCAAAGCGCAACGAGGCAATAGAGGGGGAACAGAGGGGAGCCAGAGAAAATGAACCTACTAGACCAGGTGTGACTTAGATCACCCAAGTGCATGGGTGAGGGAGGGGAAGGCGCAGTACGTGGGAAGAGGAACGAATGACAATAAGTAAAAATATGGGCCGATTGTGCCAAGTGCAAGGATAAGTGCACACATCAGGTGGTGGAGGATCGGTTAGGATACAGAAAACAGTCCCCAAGTGCAGGGTTTGCTAGAAAGGCAGTGGAGGGGTTCGCCTGTTGGGGGGAGGCGGCATGGGCCTGACATCAGAGTCACCAGGTAACCAGTGCATAATCAGTTTATGCCAAGCAGTCAGCCGGGGAGAGGAGGAGAAAAAGCAGACGCAAAGAGAAAGGCTTTGAGGTGCTTCCGGAACCAGCGACGGTTCTCCTAAAGTTTCAGGGAGGCAGGGGGGCTGTTGCAGAGGGATGCTTCAGCCGGAAAAAAAAATCTACCACCAACTGGTTGCTTGCAGAAGCGACTGACCCTGAGGGAGTTGGAGGCAAATGAGGGAAGAGCTTGAGCATGGCGATATATTGTAAGTGAGTGTTGAAGTTATTGAGGTCCCAGGGCCCAGAAGCCCTTGTGCATAATGCAGAGGGTTTTCACCTTGTTCCTCGCATCCACTGTGAGCTATTGCAGACGTTTCAGTGCAGGAGAGATACCATCCCAAGTCGCGCAGTCCTCTTCTGGATGAGTTGCAGAGAGTAGAAGCGGGCAGATTTAAAAAGAGCCTATTGGAATAGTGCAGCCTAGACAGAAGCACAGCTGTGCAGACAGTGACCTTTTGGAAACTTGCTTTAGGTTGGTAAGGGACATGTAGTGCTGCATTCGGTGGCATATTTTTACGATTTACTTATGAGGTGGGTTAGTGGAGAAAACATTTTGTAGCATTGTCAGAAAGAAAGTAGAGAGTTCCTGTTTCAATATTACAATGTATGATATGGGTAAATGAAAACATTGCAAGCACATACCACTGAAGTGCCACTTGATGGTAGGAGATGGGGGGGAAAAAACAGTATGCTTTTAAAGAACGTAATGGAAGCTCAGTGGCAGATACCGTGCGCAGAGGCACTTATAACACAGTGGTAAACATACTCCAGAAAAAGTTTTCATACCTCCATTTTGTTATGATGGTTGCTCATGTGGATGAATGTGGATGCAAAAATCGTACAATCATTTACTGAACTTTCTACTGGACGTGTTTTAGAGTGACAGGACACTTGCAGGCTGAATTTGTAACGGTACCTATGAAGTGTTGTGCAGAACCGACAGTGTTAGATGCTAACATCTTGGATGGCATTGGTGGAATCGTGTGTGCCTATTTACCCGTACCCAGTGAGGTATTGGTGGACAAAAGATAGTGGAAAGGGAAAGAGTGCTTCTGATTTACTGTCGTGCTGCCCTCGCGGTACATTGGGAAGCGCACTTGCCACAATCTGCGCTTCTCACTATGCTGGCCAATGGACATGGGGACTGTGGGGATTATCCAATCGGGTAATGTGGGTATGGTTCACAGGAAGGGGCGGTCATACTGTTGTACATTACTCTGCGTAGTGAGGCTGGCTGACATGGCGAAACACATTGTGTTGTCTTTGGGTGATGCCTTTGTGATAGATCTGCACAAGTATCTCCTGGAAAGACTCTTTGTTGGAAATTTCGGTTTGGAAGGAGTGGACACATTGTGGAACGCTCTCTGAGCACAGTTTCGCCAATATGCATGCACTTTGCAAAGACCTGGCCACTTTTGCTACTGCCGATGTTATCGTCATCCACTACGGCGGCATGCATATGGGTTACGTGTCTTGTTTAGGTTTGTTCCGTCGACTGAAGCGGTTGCTAAATGTAGTGAAGAGGCTTTTTCCCACTGCCAAGTGCTTTCCTCGTGGATAACATCACGAAGAGTATGGGACAATGCTCATGGATGTTGTTCCGAGCCAGAGGCAGGAAGGTGCCTCATCAACAGAAGCATGTGTGATTTTTATTTATTTGTTTATTTTTTTTGTCCGCTCGTGGGATGTTCTTCTGCAACAATGACCTCATTAGTTGTGGAAATGCTGAGATTTTCCAAGCAAATGGCATCTCGTTGTCGCCCATTGGTAATGCTGTTTTGTTTGCCTGTCTACAGGATGCAGTGAAGAGTTTACTGTAGCAAAGTGAGCACAAGAAAACCAAAATCAAATAAAAACCAAAAAAAGGTGTTTCTCTAGAAGCATCTACAAAAAATAAAAAGCTCTTTTCAGAGCCGCCCCTTACAACGAACTCCCCCTACTCTGGTTGCAATTTATTCACCCACGCCCGCACACAGCACGAAAGCCACATCCAGGGATTTTCAGGATGGCGGTCATGGAAATGGGACTGTGGAGGCAGAGGGATTGCGCAATAATGTTTCTGGGCATGGTGTGTACTCAGAGAACTGTTGTACAGAACTGATACTGTTACATGGAGAGCTCTTCAATGTCATTGGGGGATGTGTGTGGAACTTTTTAACAGTACGCAATGACAGCGTGCTGGAAAGAAGAAAGTGTAAAGGGAAGAAGGAATGTTCCTGCTTTATTGGGCCACTGCCCTCGCTGTCATTGGGGGGAGGAGGGGGAACGCACGTGCACATACTCCCGTTTTCAGCATGCTACCCATGAGATTGGGACAGTGGGGACTATCGCGCCTGCGGGTGTGGGTCACAGGAAGGGCCGTTCATAATTTTCTCGATTACTGTGCGCACTGAGCCGGACTGACATGGTTGCTATTAGTTGCAAACGCAATGTAGCACGGCAGATTTGGTCCAACATCACTTACACAGCAAACCTATGTGGCCTGCTACTCTGTTCTGAAAAGCTGCAAACAGATTGCGGAGCAGCTGTGGGGGGTGGCCTTTCGTAGGGCTGCTGTGGAGAACGTGCACCCGGAAAACAGGCATACATTGCTCAAAAACATACATACATGTACAGCGGCACATTGTGGTGTGTTTGTAAGTGTATATTTTCTGAGAAACACTCCGTACGTTGTGCTACACTGTACTTTGCCGCTGTTCGAGGGTCCGGATTGTATCCCCGAAATAAGGGCCCACGTACAGCGTGGGTGTGGTCACATGGTGACGTCGCCACTGTTCTGCTTTGGGGCGGCTGTCCGCAGAACACATTTTGGACGGAATACGTTGTGCGCATGTGCATGGGTGTCCTATGCACACCGTTGCCACTTCTCTACTGAATAATAGTGCACCACACGTGCGCCGACCATTTTGGGAGACGCTGGCTGTTAATAGTGTATAGCAGGGGGAATGTTTATCTGTATAAACAGATAAACCTGTAGGACGTGGGTGGGCGCCTCGACCTAATTAACATTTGTTCGCATATGCTGCACAGTGGCGGTGTTACCAGGACACTGAGGAACAGATACACATGCATGTACTTGCACAACGAACAAACGTCCGCTCCCACACTTAATTGTAGGTGGTGGCCAACATGCGGACATGCAGAGCGTGCTGGCGTTGTACAGATGCCCCCATTGTCATTGTGGATAGGCCCGGCAGCTGCGGTGTCTGTAGGACCCCTACCTTTTCCTTAATTGCGGTCATTCCAATGAGGACTGTATGCCGCTGAGTCAGAACGGCATTTTAACAAAAAAACAATACCACATATACACTCAGCAGCATTTTAATTATTAATGTACACATTCATACACACCATTAGGGAAGGGGTAGCAGAAGTGGATACTTAATGTGGGGACTTGGAGATTTGTACAAACTGGTTGTGAGGGGAGGAAGAGATTGAGGTATCATCGTAATGTCTCCCATCACACAGATTTTGAGGGGATGTCGGGATCTGACATGGGGAAAAGGGGTACACTTGCAGGTCTGCCAGTGTTGTTTTATTTTGTCCATAATATACTCTTGTACGCAACCTTTAAGGTGGCACAATTGTTCACTAACTTTTCCACTTTGGCTTCCAGGCTGTCCATTTTGCTATTCACAGAGCTTCTTTCCTTTCGTATGGCCGTATACTGTTGTGGAAGGGTTGTGGCTTGCTTTCCTTTCCAATATGTTCTCTTACAGAAAAGAAAATGTGTTTGGTCTACATGTAGCAATATATATTACATAATATATGCCTAACACTACTGTGAGTACCAATGGGGTTAGTATCATAAGTCATTGCGTCATGAGAGACATTTTCTTCCAGCCACTCCAAGGTGCTTGCCGTTGCTGCGTAACAAAAGAAACGTTATGCTTCTATACTATTGTATACTGCAGCACCTGTGCGATTATTGGACAATCTTTATTTATTTTTTTTATTTATTTATATAGCGCCGACCGCCCGCAGACATCGGGGCGCTTACATGTAGACATGTACATAGCTCAAGATGGAGCCAGAATGAGGCGACGGGACAAGGACATACAAAAACCAATTAACTGATTCATTGGGGCCTAGGCGGGAGGTCACTTGAAAAGCTCTGTTTTGAGTTTTTTGCGGAAGACCAAAAGATTGGACTCCAATCTAAGGTGCTTCGGCAATTTGTTCCAATTAGAGGCCGCTCGGTTAGGGAAGGCTCTGCCCATGCCGAGTTCTTTCTTGTGTTTCAGGGGCGTTATGAGCCTAATTGCTTCTGAACTTAATGCCCTGGGCGGGCGGTAAAAAGTGAGTTTGGACTTCAAATAGGCTGGTGCCTTGCCATATAGGCACTTGTGAGTTAGGCACATAAACTTAAATTGTATGCGTTCCTCTATTCTCAGCCAGTGAAGGTTCCGTTTAGCTTCACTGATGTGTTCACTTCTTGCTTTCTTTTTGACCATTCTGATCGCGTTATTTTAGACCAGTTGGAATTTTTGGATGCTTTGCTTACTAGCTCCTACCAGGAGGGCATTAACATAGTCCAGATGTGACATGACGGTAGCTCTTTAAGGCTTTAAGTAGCCGGATGTAATAGTTGCAGTTTTTACTAACATACGTAGCCTGGGCATCAGAGTTGAGGGATGCTTCCAACGTCATGCCCAATGTTTTAACCTTATCTGTCACTGGAATAAGGGTTTCTTTAATTTGGAAGACCTGATATTCCGCGGGGAGTTTGGCACGAGCCTGGGTGGAGCCAAATACCATTAATTCGGTTTTATTGCCGTTCAGGCACATCGTTATTGTCCATCCAATCTTCAATGTTTCCGTAGAGTGTATTTATTATCGTACTATCCTTAGCGTAATCCCCACTCAGTTCCAGGACCAGCTGAGTATCGTCAGCATAGTTGGTAAAAAATATCTGGAGTTGTTGTAGTAGCTCACATAGGAATCAGATGTACAGATTGAAGAGCAAAGGGGACAGACTAGCTCCCTGTGTTACCCCGCAAAAGATGTTAAATTCAGAGGAGAATTTGTCACCCCAGTGTACTCTGGATATTCTGTTTTCTAAGAAGGATGATAACCAACGTATTGATTCCTTGGAACAATTAGCGACCTTCTCAAGTGCTTGCTGCAGGAGCTGGTGGTCAAGCAGGTCGAAGGCGACGCTCAGATCTAACAAGATCAGTAAGCCAGCCTTTCCCTTGTCCATAATTTCCAACATTCTGGACTGTAAATCCAGCATGGCGGTCTCGGTGCTATGAGCGGCTCTAAAGCCAGATTGTTGAGGATGTAAGATCTCATGGCTTTCCACATATTCTTGAAATTGGGCTGTTGCTATTTTGTCCAGTACTTTAAGCGTAAAATTATTGTTTGTAATGGGTCTTAAATTGTTGGGGTCGCGAGGGTCCAGGGTAGGTTTTTTTACTAGGTTTGTGATGGTAACCTTTTTCATGTTGGGCACTACTTGGTCCCGAAATGAGGTGTTGACATTTTTAGTAAAGAGTGGCGCAAACATTTCGGGATATTGTAAGATGATCTTGGGAGGGAGTACGTTTTCGGCGCAAGAGGATGGTTTCATAGATGCTAACGTTTTTAACATGGTTTCTGGAGAGATGGATTGAAATTGAAACTTCTCCTTTCCAATTGTTGTTGGTTGTTCTGCAGGGAGGCTACGTTGAGGTTTATTAGCTTGTGCTAGAGCAATACGTTATCTGGCTTTAGATATTTTGTTCGCAAATGCTACCTGGGTGTTTTCGCATTCAAATTGTGATGGTATAAATTCAGGGGCCAACGCCTTAGGTTTATCTAAGGATTTGAGAATGTCGAATAGCTTGCTGGCTGAATTGGATGATGCTTCAATTTGGCTGTTGAAATAGTTCTTTTTAGCCTCATTGATCTTAGTTTTGTAGGATTTTTCTAGTGACTTCCAGCTTGTTTTGTGGTCCTTTGTTTGGTTTTTAAGCCATTCTTTAATGTTCTTACTACATTGTACTGACATTCTGGTCTTAGTACTTTCGAGTCCGTAATCTGGCCGTTTGTTCTTTGTTCCCATGTACAGTGGCAGTGCGGTAAGATTGTTGAAGGCAGACGTCACTTCTCTTGTTGGTGCATTCCGTTATGTGTACTCCCTATGCCTTTGTCCTGTTTGCTTCATAAGTATACAATTTGCAGACCTACTCTGTTCCCTTGCAATTCTTGCACATGGTGCTGTTTGTACATGTTCCTTGTGTTTGGTGATTGGTACCACTATGTAAGAGAGCACCTACCTTCCTAAGCAGGTTGGATGCCACCCGAAGTCCGCAACCAGACGCATAGTCCGCAACTGCTGTGCGCATTAACATGGTGCCAGCAGCTTCATTATGTTGCACAGTACATCTTTACAAACCAAGGGTATCCTGCTAAAAACCAATGAAATTCACTGAAAAAACTTTGTTAAAGGGACGTTGTGGTTAAGTTGCGCTACTAAAAACCTATGCATTTGTGATGTCATCTTTGATGTCATGGGTGTTAGTCCTTGCAGTACAAAGGGTAGCGCGAGTTCTGGTTGCTTAGCTTACCATAACTTGTGAATTTCTCGGTTTTACCTGTAACCATAACGTTGCTGTAATGTTTTTTCAGTGATATATATGCATATATATATATATATATATATATTCACTAAAAAGACTTTAAGGGGACGTTATGGTTAAGTTGCACTACTAAAAACCTGTGAAATTCACACAAAAAAACTTTATAAACATGACATTACGGTTCAAAGAAAACTGAAAAAACCCTGAAATTCGCCAGTTATGGTAGGCTAAGCAACCATAACTGCCCCCACCACTGTGCACTGCTAACACTAACACCCAGGACATCAAAGATGTCTCACAAATGTCATTGATGACATCACTGATGACGTCACATATGCATTTACCTTTCTGATGAGGGGTTGTGAATTTAATTGTAGCAAAAAAGTTTCAGGGATTATTGGGACATGAGTAATAAAGTACATACTTCATCACTCAATGTAGTGTTCTAAAGTAAATTCCATTGCACTGTTCTTTCTAGTACAGGAACCTACGCATACAGAAATGTAGGTATTGGCTGCAGCATACACCACAGAGGAGCTATGTTTGTACTTTCCAAAGGTGTACAATAAAAAGGTGAATGTGTCTGTATCACAATTTTTTGGTCTGTGAAACATGTACTTAAGTACTAATGATGCATCACGTACTACATATTTGTAGTAATACACACAAAATATAAATAGGATGCAATGCATACAAAGATGGGGCTTATATATGGAGAGTAAAGTAAGCAAACAAGAGGCAGTATCTTTAGCAACTGTGTATAATGTACATTATTGTATTCAC
The DNA here is from genome assembly GCF_040938575.1 of Ambystoma mexicanum. Lineage (NCBI taxonomy): Eukaryota > Metazoa > Chordata > Amphibia > Caudata > Ambystomatidae > Ambystoma > Ambystoma mexicanum. The sequence goes on from NC_090940.1 coordinate 201,819,438, forward strand.
GCACAAAAATGATTGCTTTCATTTAGGGCTGCTTCTTCTCCTATATATGTACATCATTAGATGCGATTATGTAAGGAAAGTAGTGTAAGAACATGTGAGAATAGCAATATCTAATAACTTTTGAAAGTTACGTTTCTGACTGTCACTAAATTAACCCACCCGGCCTAGATATGGCAGTGAACAAAGACGAAGGGGCTACACATGTGACGTCATCAGTGATGTCATCAATTACATTTGTGATGTCATCTTTGATGTCCTGGGTGTTAGTGTTATCAGTGCACAGTGGTGTGGGCAGTTATGGTTGCTTAGCCTACCATAACTGCCACATTTCAGGGGTTTTTCGGTTTTACTTTGAACCATAATGTCACGTTTATAAAGTTTTTTTTTTAGTGAATTTCACAGGATTTTAGTAGTGCAACTTAACCATAACGTCCCCTTAACAAAGTTTTTTTTTACTGAATTTGGTAGGTTTTTTGAAGGGGAACTTAATCAAAACATCTCGTTAATAACATTTTTTTACTGAATATACACTTTCATCATGTCATTTTGGGAGATATGTACTATAATTTCCTTACTTTATATACATGTAACATAGAACATACTGAACCCCCTCGCTAATGATATTTGAAAGGCACGGACTGAGGGCCTGTCTCCGGACGGGCGCGGACGAGGTCAACAGTACCCAAACAGTCAGGGGATATCTGAAATTGTACTATTGTTATATGAAAAATGCACAACTTTGAAAAAGGACACATAAAGACATTAGAAGTACTAATAAAAAAATAAGTGAACCTAATCGTCTGAAACAATAACCATGTAGTTAATGACCATGTAGAATGAAATGGATTAGACCGTCACAGAAAAAGGTATGCCTCCAACGTAATTACCTCACATAAACTGTGCAGCCAGGAGCGACAGTAGACGCACACAGTACAACGAAGAGAAATTACAACAAAATAGTAAGTGAACCTCATTTTTCTTATATATGTGTGTATATTTTTTGTATGAGAGGCAGAAAAAGTAATATATTTCTGTTGTTTTGACACAGAAATGTGCAGTACTTTGGAGTGGCTGGAGGAGAATTTTCTGATTGGGGAAATGTCGGAAGATAGCGATAATAATGGTAGACACTACTCTGCATAAGCAAATTAATGATCAGTATTTTATGGGCATTTAACATATATATATATTTATTTTTAACAGACCAGGCAAAAAAAGAAGAAAGGCCAACAAACGACACAGAGGAAGATGGGCTGAAAAGGATAGAATTGAAAATGGACATACTAAATGACAATTTTAACAGTTTAAGGCAATTTATAGAGGAATTTGTTAGAGGAAAAATACAATATCACTGTCCCAACTGTACCTCCCCCCCCTTCTCCATTTCCTAGTGATCCATCCGCAAACCTTGAAGAAGAAAATAAACGTTTTGATGAAACATCCATCCCCTCACAAATCATCCTGTCAGAACCAGCCTGTGTTAAACCCTAATTCCCCTATATTCGTTTCAGTATCTGCTTCCCCCTGTATCTCTATTGAATGTTGTGTGTTTTTGTATTGAACATTTTCTTATGTTAGTTGTAGTGGAAGGGTCTGAGGGTTTGAGGGAAAAGATATTCTTTTTAAAAAGAGTTAAAATGTTCGCGGACAGCGCGCCTGTTCGAGCTGGCCATAAGCAATCGAGTATGGATTTTCTAAAGGCAGTACACCTACCCCTATGAATGGCAACCAAGATGGATGTGATCTTTGAACGCACCATCTGCTCAAGTTGTGCATAAATGAACAGAATGGGGGGGGGGGTCCTAAGGACACTATACCTGTCCGTACTGTCCGCAGCCAAGATGGAACTGTCCGTAGAACAGGCGCGGTGGCCGGCATGTCCGTAGGCTAACAAAATGGAGGTGTCCTAAGGACACTGTATCTGGCCGTACAGTCAGCAGATCATGTACGCACATGCGCACTACACCCATAAGTACTGCAAACATTGCGCCTGTCCGTAACTGTCCGTGTCACTTGTGTCACACTTATAATTACTTTCAGGACCCGAACACTGTCCGTAGAACACCCACGCGCATGCGCACGTCCGTTACTCTGCATTTGCTGTCCAGCGGGCACCCATTTCCCGCGCGGATGTGTTCAGGACGTCATCATGTGACCGCACCCACGCTGAGCGTGTGGACTAATTTGCCTAGTTTGTCTGCTTCCGCAACATTTCTAAAGAACTTATGCAAACAGCGGAAATAATTTTACAGTATAAAATCACCATTTCACATGTCCCATCCAATGGCCCGACCTTTCAATGTAGTGTTTAGAATTTTTGCAACGCTTTTGAGTGATCAATAAGGTCACGAGGCGCACCCCTCCACCCCTATAAATGGCCACACCCCCGAGCTCATCTTCATTGTGCTTCTAGCTATAGCAGATTGACTTGTACTGCCTTTACTGCTGTAGCGAACATTAGCCGACTAATCCTTATGGCATCCATGGCTACTGTTGCTTCATTAGCCTCAGCACCACCCCCAAACCCTCCACCTCCACCACCTCCCCAAGGGCCTGCAGAGGGAAATACGGGTGAGGATGTAGAGAGCGAGGAAAAAGAGAATGAGGTGGAGGAACTCCGCTCTACAAGCACTCGCCGGGAGTCGTGGGTGTGGCGGTTGTTTTCCGTTTTTGGGAACGTACCAAAAGCATGTATGAACCTGGTTAGATGTAACCAGTGCCAGTTGGTGCTGAGTCGCGGGAGACCTGGTGCGTACAGCTTTGGTACGACAACCATGAAGCGACACCTAACTTCGTTCCACAGTGCGGACATTCGCAAGGTGGTGACATGTGAAGAACATAGTAGATTGAGTTCCTCCACAGCATCCTCCGTGTAAGCATGCCTGCATATGCGAGATGGACTCCATCTCTGCGAAAAATGAAAGTGCTGTGAAACAAAATGTTTTCATTGTGGAATGAGGACATGCCAACATCTCTTAGAAAGGCACAAACAGCCTTGTTAACATTGCGCCTCGTCTTCTCCATTTGTGGACCAAATGCAGAAGAACGCAGCCATATTTGTCTTTGTGCAATACGGGAAAAAACTATTTGGCAATTTGGAAACATGTCCATGACCTTTGCAAGTCCTTCCTTCATTACAAATTGCAAAGAAATTCCAGAGACATGTCCTAAACTGTTTCCTCCGCAATTAATGATAATTATATCAGGATGAACCTCTGTCTGTAAAGTAACAGAGAGGTACCAAGTCCAGCCACCTCATTCCACGCAGGCCATGCCAGTGCACTTCCACATGAGCAAATCCAAGATCAGCAGAAAGACCGCAACTTTCTGCATGCACCATCAACCAATGTATCCATGAGTCTCCCAAAATCCAGATAATCTGTTTTCTAGCACACAGAGCCATGGCTGTCTGGTCTCCTCTCAGAGAGAAGACGTTCTCACTAAATTTCTCCTTTCAGAACACACCCATTGAACTTTACAGACCAATCCCGACCTTCGCACATTCTCATTTGCATGCGTCTCCACCCCAGAATCTCCATTGGTAGTACGTGCTGCCTGCAGACTACCGCCATGTCCGCAGACATGTAGAGGATCACAGCATGACGACTGTACATTTAAATATTATTCCCTTTTTCCCCTTTAAGGTGGGCTCTGAAAAGAGCCGGTTTCTTTTTGTTTTTTGGGCAGATGCCTTGCAGACAACTGTTATTTATTTATTTTTATATTTTTTCTTCTTACTTTACTCCTACAAACATTACAGAACCTTCTCCAAAGCAAGCCTTACATTCCAAAAGAACATGGCATTTCCCAAAGAAGATAACGCAACACCATCTGCTTCAAAATAAGCCGCATTACTGGGAACAATGTTCTCGTGGCTACAGAAAACCATACCAGCTTGTAACATGAAAGCACGCATGCCGCGATTGATGTTACACCTCCCAATAGTTTGATCAGGACAGAAAACAGAACTGTTGTCACATTTTCCTCTAGGGAGTAACCCAGAAAAAATTACTTTCGCAGTTGGAAAGATGTTAATGACTGCTTGCACCAACTGTTCCAAATCTTCAAACAAAGTATGTGAACTCGCGTATTCCAAATGGCAAGCACTGTAGTGCAAAAGTACCACATGGGGAGTGGTGATCTCACGCATATCTCTGCAAACTTGGAGAATTGCTGCAACATTGCGATCAGTCTCAGCGCTCCACACCACCTCCACTCCTCGCACATCCAAATTGTGTGCCACATGCCTACTTTCAGAATAGTGCTGTAAACCATGCACAAAAATATCTCCATGCACCAAAACCCTGACACACTCCACCTTTGCCATCTTCAGTATACGCACCGTTTTTCGACAGAAAAGAACAATGTGAACATCTGATTGGCTGATGCCTACAGTCCCCTTTCCATGCTGGATTTGCTGTAAAATCCCGTATGTGGCATGCCCTACCCGCGGACAAGCGCTGTCTATGTGCGGCACGTAACTCTTAGCCTGTCCTTCTACCCTTTCCACATCACTCGCAAATCCATTCCCTCATTGGACACAGCTAAGCAGTCACACAACCATCCGCCAATCACATTCAACATCTCTACATCTAACTCCGTCATCAAAATTTCACACTTCAAATGTACTATTGATCACTCTGAATGCAAGTCGCATATCATTGCAAAGCACCTACTTCAAAAACTACTGTGCAAGTGTCGCGGATTTCTACGTACAGCTCCATGCATGCGCACATGCATGAGTATAAAGTACAGGTATGTATATTTTAATCAGAGAACATGTGCAACCGTTATGATTTCATTTAAACAAATTAATGCCACTAACTCTGCATAGCCAATACATGCCAACGCTCCCCCTTTAAGTGCAAGACCTCAGATTTTTCATTGACAAACTGCACTACTTCTTACCATCTCCCGCATAACCTATACATACGTAACAACACTCCCTATTTAGCGCGAAACTCGATTTTCCATTAGAAAATGTCACCATTTTTTACTGTGTACCGCCTACATTAATGCTACTTCCAATGCGATCGTACGAGAAACATTAACGCTCCCGATTGCTGTGGTGACATCTCCCTGTGAGGGTCTCTGAGGGTCTCCCGATTTTTCTGATTCATACTTATAATATGAAAGTAGTGACATTTTTCCCATCTACTATAATAACCTATCACTTACAAACCTCTCTGCTATGGACAACACTTTTGCGAATCATGTTCAACAAAATACTGCAAATAACATACAAAGGCAGCACATAGTGTAGTGAAATGCACACATGCACTATGTTGAGATGTTAGAGGAAAATACTCCGACGAAAGATGCAAAATTAACGTACACAGTAACATCACTGCTTTAAATACACAAAGTTACTAACTTCTTTTTACAATCGCAGTGAAGACTAGTCTCCTGAAAGTCAACAGCATCTACACTGCAAACGACATATCCAAAGAAACCTCGTCAATCCGCAAAAAAAAGTAAGTACAGTACTACCGTTATATTCTTACTGCTCCTCAAAGAGACTGTGTGGGTTATTTATTTAATTTGCGCCCCAACACAAACATTGATTTCTGAACCATTCTACCCACAAATCCCCATTTATTGAACAAAGAATAACAGGCAGAGTGGCTCTCAAATCCCTGTGTTTTTGGAACTCAAATAACATACAGAAGCCTTAGACTGTTAGTACTAGAAAAGAAATAGCTGTTTCAATTTTATACCATTTCATTTACTTTTAATGCTTCTCCTCACCACTAGCTCACTTTGTACTCTCATCTGAAGCACAGTGTAGTAGTATACAAACAGAAACTTAGCCTCCCCAACTCATTGTAACAAGCCAATACACATTCACACACCACCACAAAGAGCTTCCCCATCAAACTCATGCACACATACATTGTACAACAGACCAAACCATGCCTTCTTTTTTTCAACAGACCCCAAAGAATGCCTACCAAAAAGCAAGTCCATAGAAAGGAACGCAGAAATAGAGCAAATGAAAATAAAAGTGTCCAAAGTAAGCATCCATCTGTAGCAGAGTTTGTAGAGAACGTTGGAACAAAACACCTAATACAGTCGTTTAGCGAAACAAAGGAAGCTTCAACTACCGAAACTGTACCTCCTCTATCAAAATGTGGCACGAAACACAAAACGCTTCACAAAAAATCAGCCAATAGTACTGGTAACAATGCTCGTATTAATCCTGATATAGTAACAAGAACCCATAGTAAAAAAAATATTTTAGCAAAAATGTTAGTCAATAAGAGGACCGAAATCATCCTCAACCCTTAAAACCTACTGTATAAAATTAATCCTACAAGCTCTCGTAGACAGTGCAATCCTTCTCAAAAGGAAGTTGTTTATATTAGTGTTAAATAGGATGAAACCACTAACAAAACTAAGTACTAAACTACAAAAGAAACTCATCAATCAACGGAATGTCAACAAAAATAACTTCTTAAATATTTGTGAAGGTGAATGGAGTCACACAACAACCACAGAACCATATTTTAATGAAGAAGCATACAAACAAAATCAAACAAACACAATTGCCATCCACAGCAGTGGATGAGGGTATGAAAAAATCAATAATACCATCATGGAACAAGAAACACTACTTACAAAAGTATCCCCGAAAACTCAGAATTACGTCTTGATTCAAATGAACCAGACCGTCCAGTATACAAATGGCCGTGCACGTCAATGTGTGACATTCCTAACAAATCTTTCAAATCTTTGTCAGTTACTCAATCAGTATATAAAAGGTAAAGACAAAATTAAAATGAAAGTGCTGCAAAATATGGATATCTGTCCAGTGCGCAAATACACAGGACTAAAAGGACATTCATTAGCCTGCATTTCAGGACCTATTTGCAAAAGCGCCTTCCATGATATCAAAAGGATATCAATAGGTCATTCAAATGTAAGAAATCTAGTGTATAAAATAAAAGTCCAGCTTTAGAATTAGCCAATTTAAATAACACTCTTCAGCATGGTACACCCAAATACCTACAAGAAGAAATCAACCGTTTCCAGAGAAAATATTTTGGAAGTGAAAGCCACTTACAAAATGCAATAGTTTTAGAACAGACTAGCCACAATTCTGCACATAGCAACCTTCTATTACACACATACAAAAAAGAAATACTAAAATTTAAAAGTGCATCGGCTGAAGTACCAAACCATGTGTGTGTGTGTTGCCGCAGAACGTTTTACAAAAGAAACACAAAAAATATAGACCTAACATACAAAATAGAAGACAATGAATATTCCAAATGCTTTGAATCAGCTCTCTACCTTCTAGCAGAAAACAAATGGTGAACCCTTAATATGTTGCAGTTACTGCACTACAAAACTGGACAACAACCAAACTGCTATCACAAATAATTTGGAATTGTTCCCACTACCAAAACCCCTGCAACAACTCAATTTGTATGAGAGCATCATAATTCAAACAGTTCACCCATTTCAAGCAATTATACGCCTTCAACCAAAAACAGCAAAATTACCTCCCTCTGAATTACTGAAAGGCATTCATGGCAAAGTAGTTTATTTGCCTTTAGATCTAACAGAAAATGTACACACTCTAGGAGTGCAACGTCCAATACAGCATTCTTTAATTGTCTTGGTAAATGGTGTACCAACAAAAAGCAAACAAATTTGACAACAACTGGTGGACTTACATAAAGTTAGACAATAACGAATACTACAAAGAAATAAATATTGAAGAAAGCTTAAGAGAAACAACTGAAATAATTCAAGAGTCATCAGAAACTGGTCAATTTGAACTTCTGGATCCTGCTGCAGTAACCACTCTTTTGGACCATTACACAATTCATCCATTGCATTCCAATGAAAGCATAGATGATGCACTAGAAACTTACCAAATGCGACAAACCAAAGGGTCACCAATAAGCATATGGGAAAAAGTATAGAAGCATATGCTTTTCCACTGCTATTTCCTACTAGCAAAGGCGGAAGATATTATGATAGACCCACTCAGATTACAGCATCAGATTACCGCTCATTACGAATGTATTCGCAAGATCCCAGATTTAGACAAAATGGGGAATACATATTCCACCTACTCTTTGAAAGTGAACTAGCAACCCTATGTTACGGAGTTGCACACATTTTGAAATCTGGAACCCACTTTCAAAATATGTCAGCTACGCAATTAATACAAAAGGTACATGAAAAAGATGAGGTTTTACAATCAAGCATAGAAAATCTGTTTGCAAACATGCGTGGTACAAAAGAATACTGGTTCCGATGACACATATACGTATGGTGTATGATCAGAAACCTTGGACCACCGACTTGGTTTGTTACACTAAGTTTTGCAGAATATGCATGGGAAGATATACATGAGTTCTACGCATATCAAACAACAAAAAAACCAACATAGATATATTAACACCTGGAGAACTTTACTCTCTAGATCAAGTTAATGTGTCGAGATATTTCCATCATCGTTTCATTGCTATGCTACACTTTATTTGTAATAAAACTGTTCCTCCCCTCAAAGAAGTGCAACACTTATTTGGAGAAATGAATACCAAGCGAGAGGAGCACCACATATTCACATGCTTTTATGGATCAAAGGTGCACCTAAATTTGGTCACAACAGTGATGCCACTGTTTTGCAGTTCATCCAAAAATATGTCACTTGTGAAATCCCTTCACAACGGACACATAGTGATCTGCATGGACAGATTTTACAATTTCAAAGACACAAATGTGCCAAATATTGTTGCAAATACAAAAGCAAAGGGAAATACCACACCAAATGCCTCTTTGGTTTCCCTAGACCATTTACAGAAAGGGTAGAAGTGAACAACTTCATGTCTTCAGTTCGACATAGTGTTAAAGGTAAATCACCTAAGAACATGTATTACATAAAAAAAAAGAATCCAAATATATCAATGATTACAATACAATCATTGCCCTCTTATGGAATGCAAACATAGATGTGCAATACCTTGCAGACAATTCCACTGCAGTTGCACGATATGTTACAGCCTACTTAACAAAAGCAGAAAAAACAGAGCTTGAAGACCTCTGGAATGACCTATCATCAGACAAAACACCATCTCAGAAATTGTACAGCCTAGGCATAAAAATGCTCTCTCATAGAGAATGTGGCGCCTATGAAGCGGCAGATCGTTTAACCGGTACTGCTTTGTATGGAAAATCAGACAACATAGTATGTCTAAGTCTTGGTCCTGCTAAATCTAGAAAGAGTTCTGAAATCATATGAGGACATAGAAACAATTGCCAGAAACGATCCCAACAGCCAAGACATTTTAAAAAACAATTTACTGGACACATACTATCCGAACAGGAGTAGCTCTTTGGAAAGCATGTGTCTATACCACATAGCTCAAAACTTTGCATACAAAAATAATATAAAGCCTGATGAAAGCAAAGGTAGATATAGAGTGACAGATTATGAAGGCAGCTTAGTGAAACTTACCAAACGAAGCTTAATTAATCATGTCAAATTGTCATTAAAAACTCCTCAACAGAAAGAACTATATTACATGTCTCTGCTACAACTTTTTAAACTATAGAGAAAAAGAGAAAGAGATACTAGATAACTGACTGCTATGAAGATGCTTTTAAAGCAAATGAAAGTGCGATCACTTATGTGAACTTTACGCAGTACAAAACAATGTTGCACAATGAACAGCAACTACTTCAGGCCCAACTAGATAAGGACACTTCCGACAGTAGTCAACTTTCTGTAACAGGAAGCAAAGAACCACTAGGGCAGCCACTAATAGCAAATGAGGCAGAATTAGCTATGACAGAAGTGGAAAACACCATGTGTCACTATGAAGAACATATAGAAGCCTTAACTGTACTACAAGCAAAACTTAACAAAGATCAGCACACCATTTTTGAAGAAGTAACAAAACAAATTGCACATCGTGTACAACACAAAAATAAAGAATGTACCTGTCAAAATTACAAACCTATACTGCTGTACGTCAGTGGTGAAGCTGGGTCAGGAAAAACATTCTTAATCAAAATCATCAGCAGGTTCCTACAACAATTGACAAACAAACTGTCAGCTGTTGTAACTGCCCCATAGGTTTAGCTGTCTACAACATAGGCAGTGTCAGTTTACACCGATTACTACTCCTTCCAGTAGAACACCAAAACAAATTAGACTATTACAAACTTTCTGCAGAAGCTGCAATGGAACTACGCAGAATATTAAAACAAATGAAAATGCTACTAATAGATTAAGTGAGCATGGTCTCCAACCTAATGTTGGCTTTGATTCACCTCAGATTGCAAGAAATACTTAAAACAAACTATGAAGAACTCTTTGCAGGGAAACACATTATCGTTTTCGGAGATCTTCTACAATTGACACCAGTAAAAGGTGAACCTATTTTTAAAACCTTAGGACACAAACTCTGCCATAAAACTGTTGGCAGCATAGGAAATGTCAACCTTTGGCAACATTTCCAATACAGAGAATTAAAAGAAAACATGCAGCAATCTGCAGATCTCATTTATGCCTACATTTTAAAAAGTATTAGAGTTGGTGTACTATCTCAAGAAGCACAAGCAATATTGAAAAACCGGCAAATTCATGCACTTTATGGCAATAATGCATGTGCTACTGATGATATGGAACAATTAGCGCACAAAAATGTCAATTGTATAGCCTTAATGCCAACCCTTGCAAGCTGTTTCAAATTCATAAAAAAAGAAATGCAACCAATAATGGAAATTTGCGCCACAGACAAACTAGACGTACATGGTATGACACTACCCATGTGTGAGCAAGCCACAACAAGACTAAATACCTTAGAAAATTCAATCTCCAACACAGCTGTCTTGGAATGGAAAAAATATTAAAATGATCCTTAAATTGTAGAGTAATGCTTAAACGTAACATTGACGTGGAGCAAGGGCTAGTTAATGGGGCACTGGGTACAGTTGTTGGCTTTCAAACATACCCACGTGACAACAACATTCAGTTTGTCAATATTCGCTTTGACAAACTTTCAGAAGTGAAAAGGATGGGGCGCTCAACAGCTCGATTCCTTCTCTTCAAAGACATGTATGTACGTAGAGAATAATTTTCTCTAACGCTTGCATATGCAGTCACCATTCATAAATCCCAAGGTCTTACCCTAGACAAAGCATTGATAGATATAGGAAACAGTCTTTAAAGAAGGCATGAGCTACAAAGCACTATCACGCTTACGTACACTTGACGGTCTATTTCTAATCAACTTTGATGCAAGTAAACTGAACGCTGGTATTCCTTGCATTTTAGAATACAATAGACTGCGTTCACTGTACACCTCCCATCTGAAACAATATCCTGTTCTAGAAAAAGTAAAACGTGGTAAAAGAAAACTAATTCAAACAAATGCAATAAAATCTGACGGCAAATCCTTCAAAGAAAACAAAAGAAGGTAAAACTTCATCAATTCCCACAAGGAAAGTAAATCAGGTACTTCTTCAAAGAAGGAGAAAGCTCAGAAAAAAAGCACTCAAAGACAGAACTAGGTGGTCCATTCAAATTTGCGAATGAGACTGGTGTAAGTTGCTATGAAAATGTAGCAATGAATATTCTATTTCAATTGCCACCAATTGTTAACAATATTTACTTACACAGTACAGACTAATTGTGTTTGCAAATGTTAGTCCTTCATAGAAATGCAACAAACAATCCTGACAACACGTACTGTGTTCACGGCATAAGATAAGAATTGGACTACTGTGCTGAAATGGTGAGATTCACTATAAACTCACAAGAAGATCCACAAGAATGTCTAATGTACTTCCTACAAATACTGGAAAACAAAAACATACCTATAAATGAAATCTCCCAGATTTCATACATATGAAAACATACATGCATTCTTTGTAACAATGTGATACAGGAACAAATCCCAAACGAGCGATTTGTTTATGTATCCATACCTAATTGTGAATCCATTCCATTTCAGCAACTTGTACAGAATGCAAACAATGGCAGATTATGTGCTATGTGCAATTCAGATAATCGCTCCACCTTACTGATACAAACACATAGTAACTACATAATACTTATGCTTGTACGTTACAATGCAGATGGTAACAAAAACAACTGCAAGCTGACTGGATTCACACACGGTCAAGTGTCACTTGGAAAGAAAACCTTTACAACAATAGGTATAATCTACCACGCAGGAGCTACAACCAATGCAGGACACTACACTGCATACATTAAAAAGAAATGTGGGTGGGTCGAATTTAATGATAGCACCATTACTCTAAAGCAGAGATTGCCAGCTAATCTTACAAATGCATATTTAATCTTCTTAAAGCCAAAATTTAATAACTAACGTGTACTACAGCAGTAACAAAAAATTCAAGTAAACGACTATAAACAGTTAGAATACGCCAACAGGTATCTAACTGCCCAAGAGTATATAACAACCACACAGATAAATGAATACCACATATCGGTAACAGAAAATGCACAGTTAGAATACGCCAACAGGTATCGAACTGTTTTTAAAAATCTGCAACAAGCCAACAGACATAACATTAATCAGAAACAACAAGGAAACACTCAAGGAAAACAAAGAAATTGTGTGTAGCATAGCAAAGAAAGGTTTTTATTAATCCAACAAGGATTTTTTTCCCCCAGACCCAAGGATTTGAAAAACAAGCACAGAAACTAAGCAAAATGCACAGTACACTGGTTTGTAAACTAAATATGAGGGTAGAAAAAAAGGTAAACTGTCTATTGCACAATGTAATAAGTCTTCGTAAAATACAAACACTAACATGCTCTTTTCTTTTATCACAGAAATTAAAAAAGGATATTTCCGCCAAGTACTAAAGTCATGTAAGAAATATATGGATTCTCAACAAAGTAATTATAAAGAAAGGGGTAAACCTGCAATTTGTGTCCCTGGTCCTTCAGGTAAGATGCATTATATTAAAGTTAAGTGAACCAGTGGAACAGGATGACACAAATCTTCGCTCAAATATAAATTTGAATTTTCATTCAATACTGATTTCACATAATTAATGTATGTATGATATAAAATCATAAGAGCAAAAAATGTATTCCATCAATTTAGCATTCGTATCTCAAACAATCACTCATAATCCCATACTACCACTTTCAAACAATCATAAATAAAACCAATTTGGCTTGTCAAGACAGTGTAGACTACTGCTCTTAATACAATCTCCTTTCATTTTTACATATATTGATGACCCGGTCCATAATATCAGGTGTCGGATATCTGGTGTTTTTATTAGTCCAGTTTGCACACTGCAAGTCGTCGACACGTGTTTCAGTCACAAAAGACCTTCTTCAGGACGTTGGGCACAGAGTAACTACTCTGCCCTTTTCGAAAACATATAGGCCAATGTTCATTCTAAAAAAGACATACATATACATTCATCAGAATTGTGTCATCCCTATTTCTTTTCAAATGTGACTTATATTGTCACAAATGTGTACCTAAACAGTCATCAGGGTCTACTCACCACCAAGTTCCAACTCTAGGGTAAGCAAGTAGATCGTCGGAGTCAATCCTCCACAGGAATCTATGATACCCTAGACATCCTGTGGATTAAGCAAAGACACCACTAAGTCTTCCTATGATCAGCAAAGGTGGATAACAGTAAATCAACCATCCCTACTAAAATCTGTTTAAAAACCAGTAAAAAACTAGTAAGAAACAAGCAAAATTCACTCAGTCACTGCCGACTCGTGTGATGCAAAATGCACACGCCTTCTGTGCAGTCCACGGACCCGTGATTTAATCCGATTTGAAATGTCCAGTTTGTTCAACAGTGGACCAGTCCACAGACCTTAACAAGGTCTATAACACTATAAGAGTAGAAGAAATATAATGGTCAATACCTCATTGGGCCATGCTCCCATATCACACTCATAGCTGAACACATCATGCCGGCCCTATGTTATGAAAAAGGTCATACACTACGGTGGAAGGCACCACCTCAAAGCGTGTGGGAATGCCTATCTAAACATACTATAGTGCATTACTGCCATCGATCTGTCAAATTAATTGCAATGTTTCCCGGTACACAAAGAGTCCTAAATTAACTTCTGAGCATACTCTAGCATACTCATATAGCACATGCAGCGTTCATTCCCGCGTGCTCATCACTACCACCAACAGCCGGTATGACTTCTAGATATAGGGAGTTTAGAACTATTCAAATCCGCCGGTACGACGCATCAGGCAGCATGCCTTTATGTCCAAACACGGTGTGCGAAACTGAATACACATAAATAGAAAAATACTAAAAAGCAGCAATTGCCGCAGACTCACTGGCACCAGCTCGTAGAGTACAACAATAATCCATAGCACGTCTCTGCCCGTATTCTAGGTAGACATAGAAAAAGGGCGTTGTATTTATCTAGGCGGACGTCACCGATTTTGCTCGGAACACAAACAAGGGACTACAATGAATCCCAAAAGCGGCCGCCATGCTATCAGATGTAGGTCCAAGAGACGTATAATTGGACATAGAGAATGCTGCACATTTCCTGATCCAGCGGGTCAATGTTTAAAACGAAAACTTAATCGTTTATCATACTGCCGAACATACTATACTAAGGTAAAAAAAAAAAGTGCCATGCCGGCGTGCATCAGTTTGTCACCTGATGATGGTCATTTCAGACAGAATATTTGTTGTTAAGAGTCAGGAGGACCCCCTGATGATAGAGACGGAGTCATCAATGTATCACTACAGTTCATTAGTAATACGCTTATTCGTGTGACCAGCGTATACTGAACTTTACAAAAGATCTATTCATCATCATTTTTACATCCATGTATAGATATGTAGGGCCATCCGTACATCAGCTTTTAATTATGACAAGAAGTCCCATGATCAACAGAGAATACAACATACCAATATTTTAGTACATACATTGATTTTTACTATATTGCAGTGCACATCGATATAGGAGGGCTGGGGATAAACAACTATATACACAAATGAATGAGACCAAGTACTAAAGTCATGCAAGAAATATATGGATTCTCAACAAAGTAAACAGTAAGTATAATTGCACACATGGCATACATATTTAAATCTGCATTTCTAATCTATGGCAGTAATATGGTGCAGTGGCTGTAGGCAGGGCCTAGTGTCACAACCATCGCAGCATATCAAAACCATGGTGCTTATAATTTCACTACTTATAAGTTTACTCTTGGGGGCATGGTCTGCAGCCATGCACCTAAGACTGAAGGTCGTGCACACAACCACCGCACCACAGCACACCCATGCTGACTTATAACCTCACTGCTTATGACTTCAGTCTTGGGTGCATGGCCTTCGGTCCTGAACCACCACAGCATATCGCACCCATTCTGGCTTCTAACTTCACTACGTATAAATTTGGGTTTGGGTGCATGGCCTTCGGCCATGCAGTCAATATGCTAGGCCTTCCCCACAACCACCTAAGTGATGTGCGATACTACGGGTGTATCTAGGGTGTATCTATAGCTGTGATATGCTGCAGTGGTTGTGGCTAGGGCCTAGAGTCTTAGGTGTATGTCCATAGATATTTCAATGTCTGGATGTGCAGTGGCTTATAACTCCAGTGCTTATAACTTTGTTCTTGGGTACATGGCCTTTGGCCATGCACCTACGACTGTACACACTCCCCACAACCATCTGATCGATAAGCAATACTACAGGTGTATCCATAGCTGTGACATGCTGTGGTGTTTGTGGCAAGGGCCTAGAGTCTTGGAAGTATGGCCTACGGCCATGCACCCAACACTCTAGGCCCTGGTCACGACCACCGCAGCATGTCACACCCATGGCGGCGTACTAATCAATAGCACACCCATAGGAAAAAATAATGTAATAACGACATGTACTCAATTTCAATGTTCACTAACACCACGCGTGTCTTTAGAACAGTTTCAATTTCCCCGCTCACAGCATGGACTAAAGTACTATCCTTATGAGACCCCTCATTTTCTGTACTTACAAACATCCTGAACAAGGCGGACATAGGGAATACATCATTAACACCTACCTGAACAAATACAGTATTTCACCCATCTCTTACTGTCTGCACCTCGTTAAAATACAAACGTTAAGCACAAAATCCAAAATACATACAATCATTTAAAAAGGAGAAATACACTACATAGCAAAAATTCATCAATCTTAATATTAACAAACACTTCAACACAACATACAGTAGAAAATATTCCTTAAAACCTTACAAAATCACACAAGCTTTTGAATTTTTTCCAAATAAAATGTGCAGCAGCAGACATTACAAGTGAATTCTGAAATATAAACTTCTCCAACATTGATCAGTGCAAATTGACTCTCTGTTGCTAACAAATGTGTGGTAACCATGGGCATACCTTCACTGTAATCTTTGACAGCCAGTCAATACATGTCTAGAAGTCTTAACCGAGAAATGAGTCTACAAGTCCAATTTCCATATGTTTTTTTCCAGTCTCCTATATTTTCATATGTTTCAAGGAGATTAAACCTGAGCTTCATGATCAATCTTCTTAATGAAGCACATTTTATTTTTACAATGTATGAACAAGGATGAGTGAATGGAAACCATTAATTAATCTTAAATTGGTGCTTCCTCCTACATTAAAAGACAATTCCATTTGTAAATCAATACAATTAAACAATGCATACACATCAGTAAAATGTTGGAGTACCCCCATCACCTTTTCAGTACCCAACAACATAGGGAGAAAACACCCAAGCAAGGAGTTTATGCTACCATGATCATGCATCTTCAAGTAAAAAAACATTTCTGTGTCTGCCAGACAGTCAGGATGGAGGTGAGCCCTAGCTCACAACAAGATTGCCTAAGGTTCGCTTCCAGATCTTGCTCTCAATCTGCTGGAGCCAGAGTACCTCATTTTCAGCAAACACCTCCGTCCTGTACAATAGGCAGGTATAAAACAGGCCCTCTATGGGGTTAGAAAACCCACCACAGACCAACCCCCTCTTGCTAATTATAAAGGATTTAAGCAGGAAGCTTTCTTCAATACTCAGGGAATTATGGATCTGGATTATGCAGATGAGTATAATTTGGAATTGATTAACACACCCAAGTAAATATACTTCTAGACAATTTCAACGTTTGTTCCATCCATTTTCCACTTGAATTTCCTAGAATATTTCAGGCAGTTTTCCATCACCAATATCTTGGTCTTAGAGGGATTAATTGATAGGCCATTCTCCTTGGAGTAGTGAGTCAAAGCATCAATACTACATTATAATCCAATGGACGTCCTATCCATTAAGATGGTATCACTTACATAGGTATTTCCTATGAAAGCCAGGGTGGTGCACTAGAACCAATCCTGGGAGGGACATTTTGTGTCTCCTCCTTTTGGGTTCTTGTACCAACTCTTTGTGGATGACACCCAAATCTTCTTCTCTTTTCCTGAACTCTCCTCTGGTCTCTCTATCAACATTTCCAACTGTCTCTCTGCCATTAAATTTTGGATGGCTTCAGACTCTCTGATGTTAAACTCTATCAAAACCGAGCTACTCTTCTCCCTGCCAAAAACTCACTCTCATCTCTTCCTCTGCCTATACAGTTCCCACCGTACTCTTCTTCAGCTAGAAATCTCAGCATCATTTATGACCCTTCTCTACTTTCATGGCCAAAATTGGAACAGCAGCTTGCCTCAACCTCCTAAATATTAGAAAAATCAGGCACCTCCTTCCTTTCAACACTGCCAAACATCTCTTAACTACTCCTGTCAAACGTACAAAAACCTTGGAGCCCTTAGGCAAGGTAGATCTCATAAGGTACAATAGGCACCAACAATTGTATGTGGTGCCCACCCTTTCCTAAATCCTGTCTGTTGTTTCCTCAAGAGACCCCTTTCCACAACCCACTCATTCAATTTGGTTACGCTACAAGTTGCGAAGAATTTTGACATTAAATCAGTGAGCACATTTAATCTGTAATTACTTGTGTTGCTTCTTATACCCTTTTTAAAGACATGTACTCGAAATGCCCTTTTCCAGCTAGCAGGCACAATTCCACAAGTCCTCTCAACTCTACATTCTTAAAGAATGTATGTCCAAAGACTTCAAAGAAAACTTCATTGGGGAGACAGATTGGCAGGTGGTTTGGGAACCAGGGAAGGCAGTGGTTTGTGGCAAATTTATATCACAAGCCACAGCATACTTTAGAGATAGAGAGGTATGGCAGACAAAACTGGAAGCAGAGCTTTAAATCGCGAAAACACAACACAAGAGACAACAATCACAGAAAACACTGCAAGTATTAAGATTAACTAGAAGCGAATGAGGCGGAACGCTCTGCCCAGACCTTGATAAACACCAAGCAAACATATATTATACCGAAGGAGCCAAGGTTAACCGCCTATTGGCAGCTAAGCTAGGCAAACCAAAAACCCAGAACTATGTAGGCCAACTTGGAGATGAAGGAGGCACGCTACAAACGGAGGAGGGAGATAAACTCAGTATCATGGAATCCTTTCACACAGGTTTACTCAAAAGGGAAGGCCTAAGCCCGGATCTCACGACAATCTATGTGAAGGGGCTACAGCTTCCCCGGATATCGAGCGAAGGGATAGAAAATCTAGAAAAACCTATCACGGCACAGGAAGTTAATGATGCAATATCATCCCTACCCAGAAATAAAACACATGGACCGGATGGTTTTGCGAATGGGTATTAAAAAACCTTTAGATCACAGCTACTCAATCCTTTAACATGCCTCTTTAATAAGATTAGAAAGCAGGGAATAGTTACAGAGGATATGGGGAAATCCACCACTGTATTAATTCTCAAGTCAGGGAAAGACCCAACTGATTGTGACAATTCTCACTCTATCTTGTTATTAAACCGTGACGCAAAATATATGCTACGGTCCTGGCTAGATGATTAACAGCTATCCTGCCAGGGATAATTCACGAAGATCAAGCTGGGTTCATCACTGGGAGACATACTCGGGATAACATAAGGAGAGCAATAGACGTAACAGATTTGGGATGCAGAACGGGACATATATTCTCCATAGCAGCATTGGATGCGGGTAGAGCGTTCGATAGTTTAGTGTGGGGCTAGATGCAGAGAGTTCTAGAAGCATTTGAGTGTGGTCCAGAATTCACAAGAATGTTACTAGCAAACTTCCAAATACCCACAACTAGATTCCTACTTAATGGGCAGCACACAACGCAGGTCAAAATCCTAAGGGGTACAAGGCAAGGTTGCCTGCTATCCCCCCTAATATTTGCTATGGCTATGGAGTCATTGGCAGCTACAATCAGGCAGTCTCGGGGGATCCAGGGAATTAAAAGTGGGAAATGGTCACACAAAATAGCATTTTATGCAGACGACCTATTGCTATTCATAAAGGACACGAACGTTACATTGCCCAGAGTAATGGGAAAACTACAGGAATTTACAGCAGTCTCAGAATTCACCATAAATTATACTAAGTCTAAGGCCCTCAATATAACTGACGACCAGGGAGAAATAAGAGAACTCGACAAGGCATATCCATTGATCTTGGAGGACAAGAGTATAGAATACTTGGGGATAAATCTCACTAGCGGGTATAAAGGTCTCTATGGGGCAAGCATAACGCCACTGTGGAAGAACTTGGCTGAAGATCGCCACAGATGGGATAAGCAGGAACTATCCTGGATCTCGCAAATAGCAGCTGTCAAAATTATGACATTATCCCGGTTGCTGTATGTTGTGAGCTCACTCCCAATAGAGATACCAGCGCATATGATTAAAACTTTACAATCCGAAATAATATCCTTCATGTGGCACAAAAAAAAACAAGGATACATAGAATAGTATGTACGCCAAACAGTGGTGGGAGGTCTGGAAGTTCCAGACGTAAAGAGATATATAATGGCGGCTCAAATAGCGCCCATTCTACAGTGGGCAGCAGGTTCGACAGCAAAAGGCTGGTGCGAAATCGGACAGGGCTGTACACACATCCCGCTAGGAATTATGCTTGCTATGATAAATCGAGCCTGAGGAGCTGGAGTACAGATACTAGAAACCACTAAAGTGTCCCTGAAGGGTTGGGACCCGGCATTGAGATGGAAACTAATACCCCCCGGGACTGGGTCCCCATACTCCCATGGCCTTTAATACTGACTTCACTCCCGGACAGAAAGTAGGGTTCAGGGAATCATGGGGACCCTGAATACCCCCATGACACTGGGAGAATGTTTCCACAATGTGAACCCACTGACCTTTTGAGGAGTGTAAACAGACATTTGGTGTGGGGGAGAAGGAATGGTATAAATATATACAAATTAGACACTGGAGCTCCCAAAAGGCGGTAAGAGAGGCCGAACTAGAACATCAACAGAACTTGAACTAATCCCTAGAGGCGGCCAGACATTGAAGGGCTTCTCAAGAATATATAATCTACTGGATAGGACACAACCAGGAGATAAGCTCCCCTACATGGTTAGATGGGAAAAGGACTGTGGGGCTCCTATTACGGAGGAAGAATGAGGTCAAACATGGGAGAGGGTACATAAGACATTGAAACGTACTTCAATAAAGGAAACTGCATGTAAGATCTGCTACAGATGGTACCGAACACCACAGCGCCTACATGGGATGAACGCAACCTACTCCGCCTTATGTTGGAGACAATGTGGGGAAATAGGAGACTTATTTCAAATGTGCTGGGCATGCCCCAAAGCTAAACTTTTCTGGAAGGAGGTCTTGAGCCATTTAAAAGTGGGATAACAGGGAGACAATTACCCAACTCGCCAATTACAATTCTGTTAGGGGTGCAAGTGGAAGAAATCTATGCGGCAGGAGGGGCACCACTACCCTTATTACGCACCTGTTGATGGCGGCCTGATTGACACTAGCCCAGGGCTGGAAGACAGTAGAAAGACCAATAATAGCCTGCTGGTGGGTTACATTTTGGGGGGGTCCTTGCCATGGAAAGGGTGTGCGCACTTAGAACTGGGAAATATCAAAGGTTATTGACAGTCTAGCTCTCCTTCCACGAATATACCAAAAACAGAGAACACCACTTCCACAAACCGACCCTACTCAAAAATATAAAAGTGATATGAATATTGAAGGGAATGGAAATAGAAACCATATTGAACTTCTTAAGACAAAATAAAGCCAGAAAGAACTGTGTCGGAACCACACAAGTTGGGGATTCGGGGGCAGGTGGGAAGGGGTTACTGTTATTATTGTTTATATTTATTATATATTTAAAAATGATCTCAAGACCACAAGGGACATTCAAAAGGAACAATGAGAACAGCAGAGTTATGACTGTTTTGAAAAGTTGTGATAGCCCAACATGAGTTGGAGCAAATGGTATATAACGGGAACATGCGAGTTTGAGAAAGAAAATAAAATATTCTTTTTTTAAAAATAGTTATATTTTTATGTCCACAGTATCCTCGTAATTGAAGTCACCTCAGGGTGGAGGAAGTGTGTGTGTGTGACATCCCAAAAGGGTATCTACTTGTTCATCTTAAATCTGAGGAAGTGTTGTGAAGTGTATTTTTATTCTTGCATATTGTCCTTTCTAAAGAAGGCTTATTTAAAATTGACAGTTAAATAATTATTTTACTTGAAAACCTTGCGTAGAAATGTTATTTAGATACTTGCCATTGTGAAGCTCAGTGTTACATCTCTACAGCTCACATTTACCCCCCTTGAGATAAGACGGGCGGCTTAGTCAGTCTACCAACTTGTGTAGTACAGACCTATACCTATAGGTGGGGCACCCAATCCCAAGAGGACAAGGCTGGTGTAGTCTCCCACAGGGTTACTACATACAATCTTGCCTAACACTCGCCGCTGTCATGTCCATTGTTATGTCGAGACTGAACTATGCCAACTCCTTATAACTGGGAGCACTGGCATACCAACTTAAACTCCAAAGAACCCAAAAGGTGGCCACCAAACTCCTTCTCTCCCTGGGACACAGAGACCACATCTCCCCCGCACCCTGCATCCCGCACCCTTCACTGGCTCCCCGTAGGACAAAGGACCTCCTTAAAAACCCTATGCATTACCTATCGCGCAGTGCACAAGACAGGCCCAACTTACCTACAAGAGAAGATTAAACGCTACCTCCCATCACGCACCCTACCATCAAGTATTGCCTTGTTACTTGGGATTCCAACCTCCAATTCAGCCAGGATTGGTGAATCCGCCTTCTCAACCTTGGCCCCTACACTGTGGAACTGTCCCCCACCCCACATTCGACACACCCAAGACTACATGGCCTTCTGCAAAGCTCTAAAAACCTGCCTCTTTCCGTAAACCTGAATAATGACCATCTAGGGCATCAGAAACCCCACAACACCATGGATCAGTACTTCTATGTCAATGCGAGTACTGTGCATGCCTAGCTGCCACCTGTGCCATCTCCCTCTGAGTGCAGCTATCGTAAAATGTGTGAATGTAACCCGGAACAATGGGTTGGTAAGAAAAAAAAAAAACATCCACTCAACTCTCCTATCACTATGCTCACTCTCTACACCAACATAGAATAGAGCGCAGCTACACCCCTCGATCAATTCGGCCTAGCTGCTCACATATGAACAATACTCCAAGAACACCTCAACACCCTGCTAGAACGCAGCTATTCCCCACAAAAAAATCAGCCTAGCTGCTCACATAAGCGTCCTGCACAGGTCTAATACCGCCAGAATGCAGTCTTGGTTGTCCGACCACCAGACTGCACACATTTAACTGATCTCTCAATACCACAAGACCTAATGTTAGGATGCAACTACCATCAGGCAATCGCATCAGCTGCTCACATGTTGAGTGCACCCAATCACCATATAATACTCTACTCTCTCGACTGACCTGGACTGCGGTCCCCGAGGGCGTTCAACCCACAAGTGCTTTGAGGTCATACCAATGATATATAGAGCGCTATATATATGCCAAATAACATAACATGTCCTGTAACAAAATGATTGTTCTGTAGAATTAAAGATCACATTAGGGAGCCCAACAAAGCCAGGTGCCCCTAAAGATTTCATATGTAATATAATATTTAAAGTGCATTATGCTGGACTTCAATTGCATCACGAGGATTCAGATGGCAAAAACACGTAATCCTTGAAATAAAGCTGCTAAACATGCTCAATCCAAGTCCTTTCTGCTATACAGTTAATTTTGCAATATTCTTAGCCCTTAATGTGTAAATTAACCATATGCCAGAACTTTGCGCTATTGCGATTTCTGAGTGCACATACATAATTTGCAAATTAACAATTTGCTGACATTTTATGCTTCCAGTTTGTTTTTTTTATTTGGTTTTAGTCATCCCTGTTGCTTGATTTTTCTGTACAGGAACAAAAAAACACATTTTTACGGATCTCAAAACCGCCCCATCCTCCCTTTCCATGGTACAATAGCATCATTGTAAATAGCTCCACCTTTAAAAGCACTATAATAAGTCATTTTCTATATTTTTAAGGCTGAGGGTAAGACGATTGATTAACTTGACAACCTCCAACCGCAGTGTATACTGTGAGGAACCTGCAGGAGTCCTCACTTCTTTTCCCCCTGTATACTCCTCTCGGGTGCCCAGGGAAAGGCCATTACTCTTGGATCCCGACCCTGGGGGTGGATATGCGAGGGAGGGTCACCTGCATGGAGGAGACTTGGGCAGTAGGGTGAGCAGGTGTCCCTATTTCCTTTTCATAATGAACCCTCTATCCCTCAGGCCTTTGTAGGCTATTGTCAGCCTTTTCCCTGTTCTTTGCTCCGAGCTTTCCCCTTGAAACACCAGCTCCTCACTGGGACGAGGAAGATACCAACTAGGAGGATGCATCCTCACTTTGTTAATGCAGACACATATCAACCTCCATAATGTACTGGGACGGACAGGAGGACAGCACGATTAAAGCAGGACTGCCGTTCTAATGGTGAGTGGTGTCGTCTTTCCTGGATTAATCATGGTGGCAGGAACTTTAACAACCCAACCTCCTTTGGTAAGTGAAGGCAGCTGTGGCGGCAGAGTGAGCCATGCAGGCAGAGGAAGCTGTGGAAGAAGCTGGGTGTAGGCAGCAGCGGTGTGGCCAACGGAGCGCTCGAGACCCGGAAAAGAATGAAGAGTTTATGCAGCGGGAAGCTGAGAAGGTTGGTGGTAGACCAAAGGAAAGAGACCAGCGTGACCGAGCGAAGTGGTCCAGCAAGTTTCGAGCTGCAGGAGGAGCATCGCCGGGTGCACAAAGCCAAAGAGAGCTGGGAGCAGAGACAAGGTACTGCATTGGAAGGAGAAAATCTGTGGCGGCTCCAATCAGTGACTGAATCCAGACGGAGAAAACACAGGGTTGGCAGGCAGATATGTAACGCATATCAATGCAGAGTGAAATGAAAGTAAATATGAGCATTTGTGAATGCCGAACAAAGTGAAAGCAATTGGAAACATTTTTAAATACCGAACCGAGTGAAAGCAAGTGTTGAGCAATCTTAAACATTAAACTGGGTGAAAGAAAGTTCGGGAATCTGCCTAAAAACAGTGAACTGCAATATGGGAAAAAATTCATGGGCAAAAGACAAAAAGAGAATTAAAGGAACCGCATGTTATAAATACGCATTGGCAAGAGCCAAAGGCGTTCAGAGAAAGTGTAACAAGTGCATTGTGATTCAGCAAACCACTGTGCAGTGTGTGAATACAGGTGGAGAAATCACAGAGCACTGTCAAGCTGACACAGTGACCTAATGTAATGGGAAAGCAGTAAGGAAGGGGGACCGGTTGCATGATTTGTAATGGGTAGACCGTGTGGTTCGACAACTGCGCCTAGACCGAGTGCACCCCTGTGTAGAAAGGCCCTGAAAACACCCATGAAAAAGATTGTGTTTTATAGTACAACAAACTCTGATGTAACTTTTGAAGTTAGAAAGTGAACTGCTTATGGGAACTTGTGAAAACCACAAATAGCATAAAATCTGGGAAGTGTCCCAAGGAATTGTTTTGAAACGCTGGAAGAACTGAACTCATGGGGAAGGGAATCCCTATACCTTGCGAACTTGACATCTCTCTGTTTAGTTCAACCGGCCTAATATGGTCAAAGAGCTGAATACCTTAGAGACAAATTCTGCCACTATACCCCTGGATGCCTGCTCTGTTCTGGCACCGTCAATTTTGTAGCGATTCCCATGATTCAACTCCCCTCAGGTTGGCGGACAAGCTTTTTTCGTTTGCAGCTCCCAAGCTTTGGAAAGGTCTTTGTCCTGAACTCAGGGCAATGGGGAACCATCTTCAATTTAGGTGCTTTCTAAAAACCTTACTTTTTCCCTAAAGAGTGAATTGACCTGTACCTGACCCATTCTCACGCCAAGATGCCTTACAGTGAATGTGCGCGCTACAAATAGCATTAACATAACATAACTCTTTTAAATTTGTAGAAGAGGATGATGATTACGAGCCAAGTGCTTGAAGAAGCTCAGAACTTTACTTTGAACAGTATTTATTTTGATGCTGACATCCCTGCACATTGTATGCAGTTAGACGTGAGGGTAAGTATGGGTTTTGGACACAGACAGACATTTGCTATGGACTTCCAGACACAGACTATCCTTAGTTATCTTTAGGTAGGGAAATCCCACCGTAGCATAGGGCAAGTTAGGCCTTACTGCAACCTGCATTTTAAGTTAATAAAACTTTGAAGACGTAACTTGATCCTGTTGTCTGTACCTGCTCCTTGATGCCTTCACAGCACCCTCCACTTAACCCTTTGTGGAAAGTTACTCCATCAAACGGTAGTTCAGCAAGCATCGGATCATTAAATCTTACGATTTTAGGGGAAAGAGTATCTCAATCAATTCTTGCTACCAGTGATAGCAATTACTGACAATATGGCAAGCTTGCTAGGTTGCTTACTTATTATCTGACACTTTGAGATAACATGGCCGCTGAACACTGTCACCATTGGGATATAACAAGAAATGTACTTCCTCAGACCATCTGTGACAAAGATATCGATACACGATTCCTGCGTACCATTTTTACACATAAAAGCAGGGCCATTCATATTCCACGTACCCTTCAGTTGTAATATGCCCAGACCATATGAGTCGTAGAAAGAGCACACCTCCTCCGAGCACCGGGCAAGATGTCACGTAATTTTCAATTAAATCATTCCGTAATTTTTTTTAGGGTCTTTCTGTTGATCAGTTTAATAAATAATTTTTTTGCTTAAATAATGAGTGCATAGATCAATGTTTCTTAATCAGTTCTCTTCATTGTGAAATAGTTAATTAATCAACAACTCATAGTTCCAGAATTCAATGTTACTTGATTGTAAAATATTTCAATAATAAATAACTTTTCGGTTCAGTGCTTAGGTCGTAAAATGTTTGTTGCTTGATTAATATAAGTTTCACTGATCAAATCCTCAATTATGTGTTTAATGTTCAATTTCATTTTTATGGTATTTCATTTATCAAGTTGTCTCATATTTTGAATAAAATCAACATTTTTAATTGTTGGTAATATATAATTGATCAATCTCATTTGCAATTTTTCGGGTATTTCATTAATCAAACTTTCTGTTCAAGTCTTTATTTTTGTGTGATAATTAACCAAAACTTCTCTTTAAATCCTCTACACGTGTTTTACCATTTCTATAGCTAATCCGTAGGATGAATAGGTTTGAATCAATATAAGTCTATATGGGATCATGGACACCCTAGGAAGCTTATCCAAATAGGAATTGGCAAAATGGTGGGAAATTAAAACTCTAAAGAAATAATTAGAAGTAGGCAGAATTCCGAGAGGTCTTAGAATATTTATCTTTCCTTCATATAAGGAAGAAGATAGAACAGCACTTAATGAATGGGAACAACTTCTGGTCGCCAGATCAAATGAAATGATGGGATGAATTATAAATCAATCCAAAATCACAAATACTAACATTGAAGAAATTAATTTAATTCGAGGGAATCAATGTTCCAGAAGAAACATTTACAAATTATAAAATTGTAGACAAAATATTAAATGGCTTTACAACAGAATTCAAAGCTATAAAACAAAGGAAATTCAGAATAGATGAACAACTTTATAGGAGAGGGAGAACACTCATATTTCAAAAGAGAAACAATCACAAATCTGCTACAAACTGAGAAAAATAATGTTTACTAATATCTCAAATACTGATATTGTAGACATAACCTCCACAAGTAAAAAAAGCAAAAATGATATTGACAATCCATCAGTTAGAAATAATTTACCAATATCACCGTAAGCTGAAAAAGCATGCCCTTTTTTAGAAGAACTATGTCGATCCAGAAAGAGTTTCAAACAATACAACCAACCATTAACAACAGCAAAAAGAATTCAAAAAATTCCGAAAATCCGGATACAGCAACTATCCAACAAAAAGAGGCAAGTAGGCAGTAAAAGGAAGATTTGATTCAAAAAGTTCAAGTGTAGTGGCAAGATCAAAGAGAATTGTTGTTCGGCGCAACAAGGAGACATAATTTGTATTTTATCCAATATAGCCATTTTGCCAGACCTACAAAAAGCACATTCATTTTAGGACTGGAGGACTTAAACTATGAATTATTGATTAATGAACTATTTACCATTAAGAAAATTGATTAGGAAACATTGATCTATGCACCATATGTGAGCATTTGGAGGATCTGATATACAAAGAATCATTTAAGCAAAAAAGCACTTCTATCATACTAAAAAGACAGAAAGACCCCCAAAATCATGGAATAATTTCATTGAAAATCATATGCTCTATTTCTGGGAAATATAATCTAAGCAATTAAATATATTGTTTCCTTTTTATGCGAAATTTGCAAATGTGTTGCAAATTTTTTGGAAAAATCAAAAGAATTGATATATAGATTCTTCATAAAATGTGCATTAGCTTCCACACAGTTTGGATTGTGCAGGAATTTCCAGAGACATTCATTCCTATGGTGCTAAATCTGTGTATCACCCCCCCCACCCCCCTCTGAGCTCTGAAGCATCCTTTGGTAACCATGCACACTACAAATTAAATTATGTGTCATTATTACCCTTCAGAGAGAGAGCGCAAATAGCACAGTCGGGCATTACCCGTTGGCATTGATGGTGCATTTGCTAGCCCTACTAGCTCTGTTTTCAGAATCCCACTGTAACATGTTCTTCGTCAAAATAGAAGTTGAATAGTACAAGTTTATCGAGACTGGGACTCATTATAAGTTTGCCGGTCCGGTAACAACGGTACCGGTAATCTTGCCGGTACCGTTGTTACTGGACCAGCAAACTACGAGTTCTGGCCAACCCGGCCGGCACCCACGAGCAGAGCATGTCAGATGCACCGGCACCATTCTGAATGGTGCCGGTGCATCAAACTTCCCCATTCCCTTTTGAGCCCTCTGGGGCTCAAATGGGAATGGGGAGCATTTTTTCCGGTGACCGATGTCTCTCAGCAAAGCCTTATTCTCTTAGGAAATTAAGAGTACTGTGAAAGTCACATTGTAGGATATCACTACTGTGTTCAATCATGCTTTCATATTGAACATCCATGTATATCAAATCATATGAAAACAGGGATGTGTGGCATGCAGTCTGGTGATCGAGATGCAAGGATTCTTTCTACAGTCAGCAGCCCACTTTATCCTGATAATTTCACCTACTTGAGAATGTGCTTTAATCCTAATATATGTTCAGCTAAGGCAAGAGATGTTGGTGGGCAGCTGTCAGGCTGTTTTATTGTATTGGATTGGTGGAATATGGGTTGAAGAGGTGCGTCCATGCTTGAAAGGGAGTCTATGTTGAGTATGCGGTTCGGGGATCCTGGAAATAGTGGATGAGTAGACTGAAGGGTGACTCAACTGTACTGGAGTGACTGGGCAATATAGGAGCAGTGGATTTGATTTTCCACATGTGCCGGTAAACGATCTCAGTAATTGTTTCAGCATTGCGTCTTGGGTGATGCACTTGATGTGTACATGCCTTGTTTGCACTGAAATCCCCAATGGTATTGTGACTGCGACCAGATCGCTTTGAGAGGTGTCAGAGATATTTGTGCCATCAATAAGGACATCACACAAACTTGGCCAAATCTGTCCAGTAATGTTTTCAAATTTAATCAGGTGCCCCTGGAACCAAAATCTTTTAGCTAATTCCCATGATGCATTGCAGCAGTTGGCTCTAGAGTGTGGAAAATTGAAATGTGCTTAAAATGATATTTAGTTGAGGGCTGAGGGGATAACACTTGTGTATAGGCGCGTTACAAATGCCATATCATATCATAAAATTTAGACCAGGAAAACCATGGGGAAGATAAACGTAGCTTTTGTGAAAGTTTTGAGTTTGTATCAACCTGAAAAGATAAATACATTTCAGTCTTTCCAATGTATCCGTAAAAGCAGTCCCACTTGCTAAGTAGATGAAGATGGTTGCCACGCCGGGCCTCCAGATACAGTCCCTAGGGTTAAAACATGGAATGCATATTGCAATGGAGCCGCAGCAGAAAATCTTCATGCAGTGAAATGACAAGTCTGACCGTGCTTCCGGGTTCCCGTCAGCACACAACTCTCAACAAGTTAGCAACCCCCAATACCCTGACGTGCCGGCTAAAAGACTGAGAGTTGCTCGTGGTATCTCACAACCCACAAGGCAAGACTGCCATTCTCCAGCAATATCAGATTTGCTGATGCCCCGAACTTTGAGCCGCCTTTCCCATGAGTCAACCCAAACGCTCTTTTTCTGTCCACTGCTAAAGAACTGATGCCATGTGGTGTGACCAGCCTAGGTATTTAGCCACCACAACCCCTCTTAACCCATATTCTGGTGAGGAAAAATATAATAATTGATGACCACCTGTGATGTAACTGGTCACCAACAGAGAGGTACCTTGACCTCCAACTGTACCCTCCTTACTAGTTCCAGAGTTAAGAGACAGGAGCACCAGCTCTCTGAATCACACCCACAGGTATTGGGAACATTGAGTGGGCTACTCTGAAGAAGCTGTACCAGGTAGAAGGTGGATTCCCTCGTCTTAACTCTGCCTTCTCTCTCCTGTGCAGCTCCTGAGATGGTTCCTCTTCCTCATTGTATAATGGCACCATCCAGATCTTGTGTCTAGGAGGGCAACATTCTTTCTCTGTCCATAATACCAGGCGGTGGTGGTGATCTCAGAGGTCTGGTCTGAGTGCCATTCCTCCTTTGTTCCAGAGAAAACCTTGACCCCTTCTTGGCCAAACGTGACTGCAAGGCATTAAAGTAAAGCATTTTGTCTTGAAACTTTAGTCAGATATTTCTGAATGGGGGGTATTTTGTCATGCAAAACAATGGAGTAAATTGTTAATTACGTTATGATAAAGAATTAAGTTGTGCAATGTGAGTGGAAGCTCTACTGGCATGAGATAGGATGCTTTTAATTGTTTTTTTTTTATTATCTCGGAACAACAAAACCTCTCGAGTATTTGCGTGAAAATCTCAGTGGAAAATTAATGAGCATGAAAGTCATTAAAATGATATAAGAGGAGGGCTTCCTCTTCCTCATTTCAGTCACTCATACTCTTCCTTGTCACAGCCCCTCGTGATATCCCTGTCATGTTCCCTCATGCTCTTCCCCATCGTGGCCCTTCATGCTCTTCAAGTCAGTCTCCCTTGCGTTCATACTCATTGGAGTTCCTTTTGCTCTTCACCATACCACAAACAGATTGTCCAGCAGCCACAGCCGCAGCCAATAACCACAGGTACAACACTTAAGGAAACACTGATGCATTGCACATTGCACCATCTATGATATCAGAAGAAAAAACTGCAGAATGTTAGGTGGTTGTAGGTATCTCATAACAAAACCCTTAAAATTCAGTGATCAAAACTTTAGTTGAAGTGAGATTAAGGTGTGAGTTTAATGCAACAGCCCTGAAATTCAACAGGTGTTTGGAGCTAGGTCACCTTACTCTGAACCCCTGTTGTGCAAACCATGAGCACATTGATGACATCATATCATAGTCCCTTTACAACTCTGTCCTTAAATGGATACCTGTTGTGAGAAAACCCTGTTGAGTAAGTTGTGTACTCAAAATAGTAACATTGGCCATCATCATATGTTGAGAGGTAGTCTGTGTGGATACAGTCTCATGTTAAAATGTTTACATTTGAGCATTTTGGAACATAGTGAAGAACTAAGTAGACATTGTAAGTAGTTTGGCTTTGCAGCTCTTCAGAAAAGGCTAGTAACATGAATGAGATGCAACATATGTCCAAGACACTTTCTTGTTCATTTCACAGTGCTTGGAGCTGTCTCCCCGAAATAGTTTACCAGCTAGTTTTAGGTCCGGTAACATTAATGTTACTTGCTACTCACGGGCAGAGTTGATAAAACTGGCCCCGATAGTGACTGGCCTTCCTTTGAATTGGCTATGTGAGCCATCGGGGTTGCTAATGCACAGTCTGAAGCCTATAGTCGATCTGATAAGTTATCCTCAGACTGGCTGCTGTTCGGTTTCCTCATTAACTTCCGGTCTGCTGGAGCATATCGACAGGGGATCTATGAGTATTTAATAGAGCATCAACTAGTACTGTTCCGTCTTTCAGAAACATGGTTCTCTTGACACCTCGGGTCCTGACATTGCTCAGCTGCTTCCCCCATCATATTCAATTCTTTGTGCTGATCGGCCTAATCATCGAAAAGGTGGGGGCCTTGCTCTTATTCATTTGGCATCTCTAAAGTGCTTCATCATCCCTTTGGTTTCTGTGTTGCCTGCAAATTAATGCTCATCAGGATACAGCCTTCAAGCAATAAGGGTGTGCACATACTATTGGTCTATTGTCCACCCTCCCATTTGACTAATGCTTTTATTAATTGTTTCAATCAAATGACCACTGATCTGGCTATTGTTTACACTAATTTGGAGGCATCTCATTTAGTTTCACATTTGGCAGATTGTCACCTTCATTTGCGAAATAATCTGGAAAGCATTATAAATGCTTACTTAAATACTTTGGATTTAGTGTTTTCTGAGCCTTCTCTTATGACCATCTTTCGCTCTTTACCAATGATATGGTCTGATCCCTTTTTGTTGCCCTTCCTGATCACCCTGCCTGGGCGCAAACGGGCTTTAAGAGATCACGTGTATTGCCTTTGCTGCAACAGGGCTAAAGTCTCTGCTGACCAATTGATGTTTGTTTTGAAGCAAAATGTCCTGACAGCTCGGTTAGGGTGTCAAGAGGATGCGTGTGAAGCATTAATATCAGCTATATCTCTCACGGCAGACGTGTTGGCGCCCCTTAGGAACGGTGCATGTCTAAAACTGTCTGCCCCTTGGTTCACGTTGGACATAAAAGCTCTTAAGCAGAAGTGTCGTAGAGCATAAGTGGTGCACGGCCTATGAGGCATTTGAATAAAAAGAGCTCTATAATCAACATAAATTGGCAGTTAAATCTGCTAAATCCCAACATTATGCTGATCGGCGCCCAGCTTTCCTTCGAGAGTGGGGTTATCCTGGCTTCAATGGAACATGCGATAGTTGTTCAATTTTTGAAGAAGCCTTCATTAGATCCTTTGTCTCCTGCTAGCTATCGCCCAATCTCTACTTCCAGCAATGATGAAGCTGGTGGAAGCTATTGTGATACCTCAGCTCTGTAGGGTCTTGAAGAATAATGAGAGGCTGCATCCTTTCCAGTCTGTATTCAGGCCACTTATGGGAACGGAATTGGTCATGATCTCGATCCTGGATGATTTGGCTCTGGCTCAGGAGAGGCTGGAGTTTTGATTCTCCTTGACCTCTCTGCTGTGTTCGATACCATTGACCATACTATCCTCCTCCAATGGCTGGAACAGGCAGGTTTGTTGGGCTCAGTCCTAGCCAGGTTTTCTTCTTTTCCGAAAGATCGTATGCAGATTGTCTCTTCTAGGTTTCTATACCCAGCCAATGCAAATTTGGTGTGGGGTGCCTCAGGGCTCTTCCTTGTCACCTTTGCTTTTTAATCTTTATCTTCATCCTTTGGCTAATTTGAGTCATGCGGCATACGTTTCTATACCTATGCCGATGATACTCAATTTTCAAACTGAATGCTCTGGCTTCTGATCCACCTGCTAAACTCAAATCTTGCCGTATTGAGATTGACCGTTGGATGTCTCAGAACTGGCTGAGCCTCAACGGTGACAAAACGGAGGTCATGATAGTCTGTTCCCCTGAGTCGCACACTCTGTGGCACTGTAATTTCTGGCCGACTCTCTTGGTCCCTGTCCCGCTCCTAGTCTTTTGGTGAAGAGCCTACAGGTGAAGTTGCTGCCAACAGGCTCTAGAGAAGGGCAGATTGCGGCAGTCTGCAGGTCGCGTTCTTAGAAAAGTACTTCCTTTTGTGCCTTTGCCGTTTCGGGCATCGGTAGTCACTGCCTCCATTATGGGTGCCTTAGCCTACTGCAATGGGATTTGCCTGAGCCAACCAGACTTTTTGATCCACCGTCTTCAAGTCCTTCAAAATGCTTCTGTGCGCTTGGCGTGTAATGCACCATTTCGGTCCTCGGCCTTGCACTTGCTAGCCAAGCTTCCTTGGCTTCCGGTTAGGAGCTGGATTAAGTTCAAGACACTTTGTTATTGTTCATTGTGCTTTTTTTCGATGTAGGACAGGACCCTCTTTCCTTCAAGCTAAATTGATTCCCTATTGTCCGGGGCGTCTCATTCGTTCCTCTTCTGTAACAAATCTGCTGGAAGTCCCTCGGTTCCATAAATCCAAGCTGGCGAATGCTCCTTTTCGGTGCTCGCCCCAGTTCTATGGAACTCCCTGCCATGCCCTCTCAGGGAGATTGCAGACCATCTTCGATTCTGCAGAGCACTAAAGACTCTTTTGTTCTGAGCTCAGTAGGGTCTGTTTTCTGTTAGGGTTTTTCTTCTTTCTTACTGGTTCTGCTAGCGCCCAGATGTCTTCAGGCCATGGTTTCCGAGCTCTATAAATTGTATTACATTACATTACATTACATGCCAGTGTGTGTGCCTAGCTAGTGCAGTGTCTAATTTATGCTGCTGGCAATGAGTTTACTCCTCTTCCTGTAATAAATATGTTCCTAGTTTCTACAAAGACTTTGGTGCCTTCATTGTGTTCCCACTTTTCAGTTCAGCCTGCCTGTTATTGCCAGAGGGTACACAACGCACCCCGACTGGGTCTGTTGAATCCCTGGTCCAAGACTGTGGCCCTGTCTGGGGTCTCCTTCACAGCCTCCCCCATTGTGACTTGCCTCCCACTTCCACACTTGATTGACAAGGGCCAGGCAATTCCTTTAAGCTATTATTCCTAGACGTCCGTTCACTGTACCTTTGGCCATCTTAGGGCCTTCAGCTTTCCAAGTTTGGAGATTTTTGTAAGCAGGTGTATAATTGTTTTCACCTCTTATCTGCAGGCGGATCTTGTGGAATAGCAAGGGGAATTTTGCCACAAGCTATTACATATTTTGGCATTGTGGAGTTACCCTCCCTAGAGGAGGACAAATACTGTCTTATTCCACAGAGATCTCTCATTTCTTTGGACCTTTTCTCCTCCCACGTGATCCTGCCGCAGACCACCACCCCCCCAAGTTTAGGATCAGAAAGCGTCTGCCTGCCCTTCCCTGGCCACCTGGGAGGAGACTGTAGGCAGGGAATTGGTGAGGAATCTGTAGGATTCGTCACAGAGGCGTGACAAAGGGTAAACTGGATTCCAAAGAACAATAACCCTGTGCATCACAAAAGCCTAACTGCTAAGGTAGCATTTTTAATATAGCATGATGACTTAATGATTAATGGACTCTCCACAAATATATCTGTGCAGGTTCCCATTTCATATAAGCTAGAATCTACTCTGGCAAAGAAAAAAGTAGGGACTTCAGCAGCTTGATGTCTCGAGGCTTTTTCCAAATGTGAAGCAATTTTAAGGAAAATCTATTTACATCTTTCTCAGAGTGCACTGCCTAGCCTTGATGAAAACGAACTATTCCATTAACATATTCTGCGTGCTTAGTAACGGATTAGGAAAGGGAGCACTTGAAAGGAAGCCACATTTGAAAAACCTTTAGAGCAAGGATCATCCATGGAGGGTCTATTTTTTGAAAAGCACAGAAGTGTGGTGAGGAAAACAGATTGGCACAGTTTCCTGTATAAGGGGGGGGGTGAGAATAGGATTTTGGTACGTACATTCTTGCAGATATCTGAAAAGGAATTGGTTATCATATAAACAGTTTTGATTTTCATACAACATAGACACAGTATAGAAGGGGAAATGTCTTTAACCATGGCTGGTTGGTAAAAAGTGTAGATAAAGAAAAAATAAATGCCGCCATCACAAAGGTTCTTCAAGACAATGATCCTTATTCCAGAGGGTGGATTCTACCTTTTTCTTGAGTGTTTTACAAAGAACAGTTCTCTCAGCCTTTCTTGGCCAACAGTCACCTTTGCAAACAAACTTGACCTTGTAACTGTCTCTTTCAAAGTTTCTGGTATAACATTTGTGAGAAACCAGAGAAACCAGAGGGTGTCTCACCCGCTAGTCCTCAGAGATCTCTCTCTCAGGTGGCTAGGGCACGGCCATTTCCTTTGGATCTAGACCGTGGGGGTGGACCAGTGCGGGAGGATAACCTGGGTGAGGGGCCTTTCAGGAGGAGGGGGTTCGGCCGCCAAGGGTGCAGTATCCCCCCTCCCCCCTTTTTTGTTCATTTACTGCATCCTATTTTTTAGGATACTCTGAGAGCCCAACTCCCCCCCTCTTTTTGACAAATACACTGGACAGAGGAGAGGGTGACGAGAGCAACAAACTTAACTCCCATACATCGTACTGGACATGTCCCGTTAATCTGGTCAGGCAAAGTCAGGGACTTGACTTAAAGTGCGCACACCTGATAACAATTAGCTCTCCTCACATGGATAAAAGGCAACACCTAAAGACCCACACTGAGCAAGACGGAGCACGAGAATGAGCAGAACTTACGGGACAAAGGCACGTCTACTGGAGCAGAGCAACAGACAAGGGACGAGAGCAGCAAGCCGAAATCCCCAAGACTTCTCTATTGGAGGTCGTTGTCTCTGAAAGGCTGCAAAAGGCGCGTGGAGAAGGCCAGATCCCACAAGTGAAGATTGTATTGTGTTTCAAGGGTGCCAGCGAGGCTCCCAGGTGAACGGCAGAGTTGGGGCGGCTAGGTCGAACCTGTGGTGCTAACCTTGACTCGGAAATCAGAAAACGCCGAACAAGAAAGAAGCGCACACAGCCAGTGAGTTGGCAAGCAAACTAAGAGACGTGTGTGTTAAAGTGAATGCTGCACGCGTGTGGAGGAGACGCAAAGAAAGACAAACCTGTGAATGAACTTTGATGTAAAAGACCAGCCTGGAAATCAGCAATACTAAGTAACGGAGTGGTCCGGTGAAAGAAAGTAACCCACTCGAAATTCTCAGTGAAAGGTACTTTATTTAAAAGCAAGAACGCAACTGAACATAAAAAGTTTAAGGAAGAAGATTAATTCCTAGAGAAGGGAAGAGTAAGACGGTGAACTAAGCCAAGCACATTTGAAAGTCTTCGACATTCGAAAGGGGTTTGAGCCCGACAGAGGTAGACCCGGAGTTTGTGTTGAAAGTTATTGTGAATTGTCCAAGCCCAGCCGAGGGAGACCCGAAGTGAAATAAGCTTGGGGAAGGGAGCCCCCCCCCCCCTCCCCTGCAACTTGTGTTGAACTTTATCGTAGGAGGTCTGAGCCCGACAGAGGAGGATCTAAAAACTGTGTGGTGAAAGGGTCTGAGCACGGCAGAAGGGCATCTTTTGGGAACGTTTTAGATAAGACATTATTTTGGAAGAAAGAGATAGTCTCTAGCGTTGAAGGCCAGGCGGGCCTCGATCTGCGGCTTTTTAAACTATATATATTGTGTTGAAAACAGAGCGAGAGTGTCATCCTGCCTACAAGGATCGCCTTACTCCGTGAGGCCTAATGTGGGGAGGAGAGCTGGTTCAGCCACATTATAATTGGAACAATGATTTTTTTCCTTTTGTAGACCTTTTTCCTTTTCACACTGTTTGTACAAGAGATGGGGCAGGCACTAGCTTTTTGTTAGCATAGGTCATTTTGATTTGACAGACTCAATTAGGACTGCGTTATTTATTATTTGATGGTCGAGACTACGCCCATCTTAGTTCTAGGGCAGAATAGGAGTTTTTCCAATCCCACCCATTTAAATAAAGGTTTTACAAACTGTACCCATTGTGTCAGTCTCTGCTTGTGATACAATGCCTCCCCTACACTTTCTACCACAGTGGTTTATCTTCTTTTGGTTAGAACAATCACTTGTCTAGTCCTGCTTTTACCTCTCAGGACTTATTTGGATCTTGTACACTTTTTGTTATGGCCTGGTATACTCTCCTATCAGGGCTTCTTATTCTCACTCACTTGTAATCATGGGCCTTCGCCCTTCTCCAGAATTGCGTATCAACTGCGTTGGATAATGTATCCTCTTGATGTATTATCTTACTCGTGTTTTCTATTTTCTTGCATTGCACCCGTTCATATATTCAGTTTAGTTTGTGGTTCTTTTCCCTTTCTCTCTCTGTCTCTCTCGATGTTATGTTGCGTACAATTATTCTGCATTTGGCATGGCCGCTGATACGACCTGGGGTCCCCACCGTTTTTGGGTGGACTCACCGGCTCTGCACAGCATTCCTGGATTCTCCTGCTGTCAGGGTAAAGGCTTTCTGCTAATTTCCTTGTTGCAACCGCTTCTGCTTCTTCCTTCTGTCTCTTGTGGCTTCCATGAGTCTGGTCTGCTTCCTACTTGGCACGGGTAAGTGAAGTGCTGCTGTTGGATGCCTGTAAACGCCCAGGAGGCCCTCACCAGTCTTGGCGTTCCTGAAGCGTGTCCCCGTGCAGCAGCTTCCTCTTGTTTCATAGGCAAGCCTCCTGGTTCCATCATGCCGGCTCCAGCCTTTCTCCTTCTCGGTTCTTGTTGCGAGGTTCAGCTCTCTCCGGCCAGCAGCAGACATTGCAGTCTCTCTGCCTCTGCCTTTTGAACATCCTGGGCTCGGGTGCATGCGAGCGAACACTAGAGCACTCGCTTGACTTGTGGCCTCCTTCAATCTGAATTCTTTGATCTTCTTCGTCCCAGTATTTTGAGAATTCTGGGACATGAAGTCCATTGTTACAAACAGATTCCGACAACTTGAATAAGTATCTTCAAAGGTTTCACAAAGTAGACCAAAGGCGGAAAATTGGAACTAGGGAAAACCATTTGCCCAAACCTATTCTCTAGAGGAGAATGAGTGGATGAATGACAATAGGCCATGAGGGTATTGGGTATGGGAGGGCCATTTATAAAGCAAAAAGGGGAATCCATGTCTCACTGGATGAAGCCATGACATCTCCCCGGAGGTTGTCTCCTCCCATGTGATCCTTCCTCATAATGCCACCCCCAGGGTCAGGATCAGGTAGCGGCTGCCGTCCCTTGGCCACATTGGAAGAGGTTGCCGCCGGGAAATCATTGATGCCTCCACCGGGTTCATCACAGTATCCTTAGCAGCAATCTTCCTTGGCCCATACCGAACAAGATCCTGACCCTTATAAGTACCTAAAATGAATAGCTATTCTAGTCACACACCCTAATTAAATTTCTAACTCAAGTAGTAGGTATTGTATTGTATCTCTAGCTGGGCAGATTTTCCTTCCTTTTTGTAGAAAATTATGACTTTCTATATTTTAATTTCACTTTAAACATTGTAACAAAACTTTGATAATAGAAAGCAGTTCTAAAGCCAGTGAATATGACTAATTGCACTTTGAAAATGTTGTCCTCCTCTCTCCAATGTACTCCCTGTCTCGTATTTAACTAATGGCAATTCATGGTTTCCTCCCCTCCTCGTGATTAGACTAATCCCCAATTACCTCCCCAATAACAACAGCCTGTTATTTATTGCCTAGTGTTAAATTCGGCAAAGAAAATATTAGTATCATGGGTAACTTTTGTTTATGTCCCTTTATTATTGACTGGTTTACTGTTTGGGAAATCATTTGAAAGTGGATACTCACATGCCCAACAAACGTTTCCCAGTTTAAGCTCTTAAATTTACGATGGGAACATCTCTTTCATTGCTGATGAAACAAATGTAATTGCAGGTGATGCTCAATGCACTGTATCTGAAGCTTATTCCTATATCTTGTGTTCACCTTTCATTAGACTCGTGAGCAAGAAGTGTTGGAAGAAGCCTTGGAAGAGGAACGTAACGCTAATGTGCAAAGAAGAGTGATGATCCAAAGAGAGGAACAGATGCAACAGATTCTGAAAAAGAAGAATAAACAAGCTCTTCTCGATGAGTTGGTAGGTTGGAGGTTTACTTGAGTAGTCCTAATGTCAGCTAACCACATTTCCCCCAAAAATGATGTCTAGGTATTTGATGAATTTTAAAGCAGCCTCCATCATGAGTGCCACAGGTGATATTTTAAAGCCTTGATGAGGCTGACCTACTGTGTGCTCTCATTGTGTTCATAGATATATATATATTTCTGATGTTTGTTAATCTGCTTAGAATCACATGCTGTGCATAGGTCCGACATCCAGTGGTCACTGCGGAGTATTGCATTTTGTTTTTCGTAGTCGAAAAGGGGACGTTGACAAGGCGTGTCTGTAAAACTATCCCTATAGTGACGTGTGTTGTACTCACAATCCCTCACGCGTCGAGGTCCCTCAGATTGTTTTTTTCTGCCCAGCTACTGGTCGCCTTTATGCGGAGCGCCTAGAGAGACATTGCAAAATAGTTTCTTCGACCTTTGGTCGTTTGTCATTAATATCAATAACATAGACCCCCCCCCCCTCGACGCAGAGCGTTTCTCCGCCGAGCAAGATCTTTGACGGAAGGATGAGCAGAGGGGATCCTTCGGCGCTGCCGAACACGTGGCGTGGCCTCGCCAGCCATACACAGTAGGGAGAGTGGGGTTTTGTGGTCTTTCTTTCTTCTCTTTAAGAATGCCTTTCTCTTTCCCCTCCCTCTCTTTCGAGGTCGTAGTCACACTTCTTGCCCTCAGCTATGGAGAGGACGCCATTTAGGTTTTGCCCGCTTTGCAAGGGTAAATATACCTGGAAGGATAAGCACAAACGGTGCAACCGTTGCTTACCCCTCGATCACCAGGAGGACGGCTGTGCGGCCTGTAAATTACTAAAGCCCAAAACTCTAAAAGACCGCAGGGTCAAAAGGTGGGCAGCCTACGCCATGTCTAGGCCTGACTCCTCGCCTGCCGCCGCCGCCGAGTGTGACGAGGACAGGGACTACACGGCCCCCGTAACGGAGGTTGTAGACCTCTCAAAGGAGCGTTCACGCTCCTCATCGTCCGTCCCCGGCCCCGACAAGCCCGGCTCACGCCCAGCTTATGGGGATGAACAGCCCGGCGACAAGGACGCACACGGAAAAACACCAAAGCACATACCCCCCGCACGCATTCGTCAAAGACTAAGGCAGCCATAGCGCCAATGGGGACGCCGGGCCCACCGGCATCTTCCGCCGACCGTAAGGGTCGTCAGCCCTCCCCGCCATCGCCTCCGCGACAGGGCATTCCAAAAATAAGGGCGCTAACCCCAAAACCTCAGGCGACGTGCATCGTAAGAGCGCTCACGTTGCCAACAAGGACTCGACGAGCAAGGACTCGACGAGCAAAGGCTCGACGTTACATAGCGCGACGGCGACCGATCCCTCGGAAGAGAGAATGATCGCCGAAAGCCTCGCGCGCATAGCATCGAAGGACGGCCAGAAACGTACGGCGAGTGAGATGCCGAAAACCGCGCACAAGGCCAAAGATACGCCGAAAGCGCTGGAAAACAGATCAGGCCAGTACCCGATGCCGACAGAAGGCCCTAGCCAGCGAGAAGGCTACTCAGAAGGCGAAGGCTCACTTTCTTCGAAGTTATGGGACGGAACCAGACAACTACAGGAGGAAGAAACTCCTTTTTCATTCCCAGACCGTCCTGGCCGACCTCAATGGACCTTTGAAAGGTTCCAGACCTGTATGGATAAACTAGACCGGTTCATGTCCATCCCAGAAGACAGGGCACCCAAGAGACCAAGGGAGGCACCCCTGGAGAGTCCAAGGGCTAAATACCAGAAGTTTTATAACCCCATTCAGGAGGACATATACTCTTACAATCCCACTGAGGAAGACACCTTCTTCCAGGAGGAAGATGAGTTCACCTATGTTGAAGCCCAACAAGAAGAGGAAGGTTTTCACGAGGAAACTAACCTAGGTGAGGAGGGATTCCAGGAGGACACAGGTGAGGGCGACCCAAATCCCTGGCAGTCACCAGCTAAGTCGACAGACACAGGCAGTAGCAGTATAGTCATCAGGTCTACTGAAACTACACCAGTCAGGAACCCTTCGCCTGTCGATGATCAACCCACCTACAATGCACTGCTGAAGAAGGCAGCAGCTCATTTTGAAATTGAAACTGGGGAAGTCACCCCAGACACCGATTTTGTGGAGAGGATTATCAAGGAAAAACCCCCCACTAGCCAAATTATACCCATCCTCGCCTCAGTTAAGAGACGTATTACCCCTTCTCTTTCCACTCCTGCATTGGTGAGAGGGGTCAATCCGAGGATTGAGAAACTGTTCTCTCCCTCTCAATCAGAGCCATTATATATTAAGGGTCACTCGATCCCGGACTCCCTGGTCGTGACCAACACCAGGAAAAGGGCAGGAGTCCCACTATCTACCAGCGAGGCACCCCCAGATAAAGAGGGGAAGAAGCTGTATGCCCTAGCCAAGAGAATCACCACCTCTGCAGCATTCTCTACCAGAATTGCCAATAATAATACCCTATTGGCAAGCTACGCTGATGCTCAATGGGATAAGCTCAAACAGGACATCGAAGAAGTTCCCGAACCCCTAAGGACTTGTTTGCTGGCTACAGTTAACGAGGGCTCTCTGGTCAACCAAAGCATCGTCAAGAATACCCTCGATGCAGCAGAGACGGCTGGCCGCACTTTGGTACAAGGAATTTTGCTGAAGCGTCACGTCTGGCTTCGCAATTCCGGATTTAAGGCGGAAACACAACCGTCCCTTTTTAATAAGCCCATAGAGGAGTCCAACCTCTTTGGGAGAGCAGTGGATGACGCGCTGGAGAACGCGAAGAAAGAATTTGACACAATAAAGACCTTAGACCAAATTTCAAAACCCCCTAACAGGCGGGGATTTGGTAATAAGCGATTTTTTCGTGGACAACGCCAGCAACAAAACCAACAACAACAGTATTCTG
The DNA here is from genome assembly GCF_040938575.1 of Ambystoma mexicanum. NCBI lineage: Eukaryota > Metazoa > Chordata > Amphibia > Caudata > Ambystomatidae > Ambystoma > Ambystoma mexicanum. Next base: position 201,861,657 of record NC_090940.1, read on the forward strand.
CCAGCAACTACCAGGGTAATAGTGGCCAGTACAATCAGAGGGGTCAACGCCGTGGCAAAGGGAGAGGCCGGGGTTCTACCCCCCGAGGCTCCCAAGCCACCAACACCACCAAGTGACGCGAAGATTCGCGTCCCCTCCCATGCAACGCCGGTCGGGGGCCGGTTAACATCTTTTCTTCCAGCATGGGAGGGAATAACATCAGACCGCTGGGTACTTTCCACCGTAGCCCGCGGCTACTGTATAGAGTTCAACAGTTCCCCAACATACAGAACCCCGAGGGGACGCCGCATGACACCAGAACACCTCGCCATCCTTCTCCAAGAAGTGGACCAACTGCTGGAAAAAGGAGCCATAGAGGTTGTGCCTCTTTCTCAGGTAATGGAAGGTATTTATTCAGTGTACTTCCTTGTACCCAAAAAGGATCCAACCATGTGCCCTGTATTAGATCTGCGCCCAGCGAACAAGTTTGTCAAACCCCAAAAGTTTTGTATGGTGACCTTACAGGAAGTGATCCCACTGCTATCACAGGGAGATTACATGACAACACTGGACATGAAAGATGCATACTTTCATATTTTAATGTTGCCAGCGCACAGAAAATACCTCAGGTTTATGATAGAGGGCAAACACTACCAGTTCAGAGTGCTACCCTTCGGCTTAGCATCTGCACCAAGGGTATTCACGAAGGTACTGGCAGTGGCAGCGGCCCATCTGCGCAGATTATCCATCCCAGTATACCATTACCTCGACGAATGGCTCATAACAGGGGATTCTTACGAGACATGCTTCTCAAACACCCAAAAGACTGTAGACCTTTTGTTCCAACTGGGCTTCTCGATCAACGAGAAGAAGTCCAGCTTAGACCCCAGCCAGGTCAAACAATTCCTAGGGGCTCTAATTCGAACAAAGGACGGCCTCGTCTTCCCCTCCAACGAGAGGGTCCAAAACATGCTGTTTCAGATCCCCCAATATGTGGCAGGTCGAGAGGTGATGGTGCGCAAAGCGATGCGCTTGCTAGGAATGATGGCGTTGTGTATTTATTTGGTGCCTCTCGCGCGCCTGCGCATGCGCCCAATGCAAGAGTGGCTCAACAGCCAGTGGTGTCAGGCCAGCCGACAATGGGACGATCTAGTGGTGGTCTTGCAGGCCTTGGTTCTCTCGCTACGGTGGTGGACAAAGGAAAACCTGATAATAGGGAAACCCTTTGCCACACCCACGGTGGAGGCCACTCTAACCACGGACGCATCCCTCACAGGATGGGGGGCTCACCTATCCCATCAGACTGCTCACGGAGTGTGGACTCCGAGCGTAGCATCCAAGCACATAAACCTACTGGAGCTACTGGCGGTGTTCAAAGCACTAAAAGCCTTCCAAGAACACCTACAAGGGAAGACAGTGATGGTCCTTACAGACAGCACCACCGCCATGTACTACATCAACAAGCAGGGGGGCACCCAATCTCCAGGACTGTCCAAGCTGTCCCAGAATATATGGAAGTGGGCTCTCGGACACAACATGTTCCTACTGTCACCACACGTACCAGGGGAACTCAATCTGCTAGCAGACGAACTCAGCAGAGACTTCCCCCTGCTCGAAGAGTACGAATGGCGATTGCACGAAGACATCGTCTTAGACGTCTTCACGCAATGGGGATTCCCCGAAATAGACCTGTTCGCAACTCTGGAGAACTCACAATGCCAAAGTTACGCCTCCAGGTACCCCCAGAACCAGTCCAAGGGGAACGGTCTGTCGATTCAATGGTCAGGGAAATTTGTTTACGCCTTTCCCCCCGACTCCCCTTCTCAACAAAGTTGTGCACTATGCACCAGGAACAAGTTACCATGATACTAGTGGCCCCGATGTGGGCCCGGCAGCCATGGTTCGCTCACTTGATGGAGATGTCCCTATCTCCCCCAGTGAAACTTCCCTGCCCGTACAACATGCTGTCACAGGACAAGGGCAGGACACTGCATCCATGCCCTCAGACCATGAACTTAGCAGCCTGGCTCCTGAGATCATAGAATTTGGACATCTACAACTCCCGCAGAGATGTATGGACATCCTCAGGGAAGCCAGAAAACCTAATGCTCGCCACTGCTATTCTAGCAAGTGGAGAAGATTTGTCATCTGGTGTAGAGGTCAGAGCATCAACCCCGCTGACTGCTCTCCCACACATATTGTTCTGTACTTGACCCGTTTATTGGATTCAGGTCTAGTGTTCAATTCCATTAAAGTCCACTTGGCGGCACTTTCTGCATACACCACTTCCCAACTTAAAGTGTTGTGGTGGAAGATACCAGTTATCAAGGCCTTCATGGAGGGGGTAAAGAGAATACACCCTCCGATAGCTAACCCAGCTCCCGGATGGGACTTAAATGTGGTACTTTCCAGACTCATGGGCTCGCCATTTGAACCCATGCACAAGGCAACTCTTAAGGACCTCACTCTTAAGACTGCTTTCCTAATAGCTATCACCTCCATTAGGAGAGTAAGTGAACTACAGGCTCTTTCTGTTCTAGACCCCTTCGTAACAGTTCACAAAGATAAGGTGGTTCTACGCACACACCCTAGGTTTGCACCGAAATTCATCTCGAAATTCCATGTAAACCAGTCAGTAGAACTACCAACGTTCTTTCAAAACCCTTCCAACTTGGGAGAAAAAAGTCTGCATACACTGGATGTCCGCAGAGCTGTCCTGTTCTACATGGAAAGAACCAGGCCACTGAGAAAGACTAATCAGTTCTTTGTCTCGGTGGCAGCAGGAAGAGAAGGAGATGCAGTCTCAAAATCCACTATATCTAGATGGATTGTTCAATGCATCACTCTCTGTTACACTCTTGCTAAGAGAGAACTACCCTTCAAGCCAAGAGCACATTCTACTCGAGGCACTGGGGCTTCCATAACATTCATTGCAAATGTTCCCCTTGAGTCCATCTGCAAAGCGGCTACCTGGAGTTCTGTGCACACCTTTACAAAACACTACTGTCTAGATGCACACTCTAGATCTGACTCCCAGGTGGGACAGGCAGTATTAAGACATCTTTTCTCTACAGTTCCTTCTCATAACCCACCGCCAACTCTGGGTACTGCTCGCTAGTCTATGCACAGAATGTGATTCTAAGCAGATTAACAAACATCAGAAGAAAATGCATTACTTACCGTAAAAGCATTTCTGATGGTTGTATCTGCTTAGATTCACATTCGCCCACCCTTCCTCCCCGCTCGGATGGAAGGAACATAGACATCTTTTACATCTCTCTCTTTTCTGTACTCACTCACTCACGTATAGAAGGCTCCCTCAGGGCAGACAAAATACAAACAGAGGGACCTCGACGCGTGAGGGATTGTGGGTACAAAGCACGTCACTATAGGGATAGTGTTACAGACACGCCTTGTCGACGTCCCCTTTTCGACTACGAAAAACAAAATTCAATACTCCGCAGTGACCACTGGATGTCGGACCTATGCACAGCATGTGAATCTAAGCAGATACAACCATCAGAAATGCTTTTACGGTAAGTAATGCATTGTCATATCACCTTCAGTTCATTTTTTCTTTAAAAAGCATGCAACTTTGCAATTCCTCAATTTATATAATTTTTTTGTATTTTATTAGTATTAACGTTATGATGCATACAACATAAATTGAACTATACAACTATGTAACATTCATCCGACATACTTGTTATAAGGGCATGTAAAGCAGGATTTATATTTTTAAGAATTGTGTGACAAGAAACCGCACGGTCATCGTCCCATGGATGTGGAAACTACAGCCCCTGGTCCCTAATGTGACAATCCTTCAGATGATGTCACTTCTCCCCAGAGGGGAGCACCTTTTTCATGAGGCTAGGGAGGTGAGGCCACTGCCCTCTTATGGGTGGTGACATGTGGGGGGATCTCATGGGGAGGGACTCCCCTCATGGGGACAAGGATATGAGTCTGGGACACGGCCCCTTTATCTCCCAACCCCAAAGGATAATAACCTCGCCCAACCCTTCCTTATGTCCGTTAATGTCTGAGACTATGTGTTACTGTAATGTGTCACACAGTTTCGCTATGATCAGTACTTGGACGAAGAAGAATCCAAGAACGCTACAGACAAGCATGATGAGTGTTCGACCAGCTGTTGTCAATCGAACTGACGTTACACTGGGGCAGTCGCAGCTACTTAAGCTAACAGTGAAGACGGACAGGAGAGCGAATTCCAGAAGGAGAAGTCGGCAAGTTAGGAGGCCGACAAAAAGCCTGCAAGTTGGAAACAGGGCAGCCGGAAAGGCTGTAGCGAAGCAGGCGTGTGGAATACCGAGAAGGTCCTGAGGGACGCAAGGAAAGCGCCTCACCAGTCGACTGAGAGTTCACAACCTTGATGCTGAGAATCAGTGTGGTGGTGGGGTGACATGTGGTGTGTGGACTGTGTGGTACAAAAACTACACTGAGACCGCCAACACCAGCCTACTGCGGACCCATGTAGGCAATTGCATGGGAAGTACAAGGAACTGTAGTGGTTGTGTGACCTATAACGGGTGGACCATCCGGTCCGCAACTGGTACCCAGACTGCCAACGAGAACGGGCCGTGAAGTCAAGCGGGCTGAAGAAGAAATAGCGAGAACAAACCTGCACCCCCTGGCAAAACCAGTGAAGAGGTCCCATAGAGAAGGTAATGGGAACAGTAATATCTCTAGGAGTGGGCCGGGAAAAGTCAAGAAAGTAAAATAAGATTGGCAAGAAGTAAATCATTTTGTTAGGCAACTACTTGCCCAATCTCATAAATCTGTGGTATTGAAGAGTCAAGGTGGTCTCGGTGAGCCTCTCCCTCATCCCAGTGGGGGTGGAGGGGCAAGTTGAAGGACAGTGTTACATTGATGTTAACACAAAATCTGTGGAAAGAACCCAATGAATTGGTGAAGAGCCTAGAATTAAATTAACTCAAGGAAAACCTGTTGTAAACTGGGCGTAAACTAGGAGAAGGGTCCTGTGATAATTCTGGAACTTTGAAGAAACTTGAACTTTGAGAGACCTTTACCAAGGAGAAGGGATTCATTCTCTGGGGCTGGGATAAGAACTTTTTCGTTAGCTTGGTGCTTTGTGTTTGAGTGACGGGGATCGAATAGGAGTTTTGACTAGGACGGTACCTTTTTCTTTTGACCCAACGGACCTCCTGACTGGCCCAAGTTTTAATTTTGTTGAGGTAGGGAAAACCACCTCTAGGTTTAGGGATAGATAGATAGATTAGGTTTACATTTTCTGTTCAGCAACAAACATGACTTCACTTGGTCAGACTCCACATTCCAAGTCACCACACTAAGCACATTTTGAAAAGGCCAATTGCAAGTACTAAGACTGCAAGAATTCCCCCTCGGTCAGATGGAAAAACTGGACGAGTAAAGGGAGAGTCCATTTTGCATTTGGAGTTGGAAGACAATGGTGGAGAACTAACTTGATCCCCAAAGCCAAGAGGGAAGCCAGAGAACATGCCTCTAACCCACATTACCCAGACTCTGCTAACAGACCCAGGAGAGGTTGTCACCTCACTCAATAATGCCTCTCGTTTCCAGAAGGCAAAGCTGAACTGGACTAGTGTCACACATTTACATATTTAGAAGCAAAAGACTAGCAGGGAGACCTCACTGAAGTGCTTTGCACTCCCCAAAAAGACAGTCATTAGAAACTCACACCTCTCCCCAATTTAAATCCAGAGGGAAGCGTATCCATTCCCCATGCAACAATCAGACATTCATAGAGAGCATTTTTCTGGATTCTCCACTAACCCCCAACAACACAAAGTGAGTTCAGACGCCAGACCGACTTGCTCAAAACAGAAGAGGGGCAAAACTAACTTCAGCGTGAGAGAACCCTACAGCAACAGGCAGGTAGAGGGAACGGCCGCTACAACTCATCCAGTGAACAGAGCATTCTAGAATAGTTTGAGTTGTTGGCTTCCCTACTTGAACACTTAAACCTAAACCTCCAGTAATAGAGGGCATCCCAGTGGCTGAGAATGCCCAAAGGAATCACATGAACACTTAAGCCAATCAGGTTAAAGACATTCAGCTGAAGACCTATGCGAAGAGGGGCTCCCAACACAGTAATGAGAATATTTTCGGAAATGCAGAGCTGGTGAGTTTCAGAGTGGGAGTTTGGAGTCGTAGAAGGAGCTTTGGAGGAGAATGGAAGGCAGAAGATAATTCTGGCTCAGGAGGCGGAAGGAGGTTGGAGAAAGGTGGTCAGAGCGGGAGAAGAAGCTAGAGGTGATGAAGGAGGGGGATGAAGAACAGGCGTGTGGTGGCTGGAGGGAAAGCTAAAGGAGGAGAGGAAAAAGTATGGACCAAATTGGCATTTGCACAGAAAAGGGGACGTCAAAGGAGAGAAGATGCTTTTGAAGCATTTTTTGGTCGGTTTCCAAAGCAGAGCTGTTTTTCCGCTTGCGCTCGGAGCTGTTTTTCCGCTTGCGCTCAGAGCTGTTTTTCCGCTTGCGCTCTGAGCTGTTTTTCCGCTTGCGCTCGGAGCTGTTTTTCCGCTTGCGCTCGGAGCTGTTTTTCCGCTTGCGCTCGGATCTGTTTTTCCGCTTGCGCTCGGATCTGTTTTTCTGGCTGTGCTTAGAGCGGTAGTGAAGATATGATTAGATCCCCACTAATGCCACTGTTCTCTAACAAAGACTTTAAGCTCAGAGTTCATGTATTTTCTCTGCTGAAATAATGTGTTCTTATAATTTTGAAAATCCTTGAAAATCCACTTTTTTCATTCTGGTTATTTATTTTCAGCTTTGCTGTTCCGTTTAGTATGACGAAAGAGCTTTCCAGTTGAACTGCTTAACATTTTATCATGTTTGAGCTTTGAAATATTTCATCCCATCCAAAGCATATTTTTGGACAAACAAATATATGTGCATTGTTGCCATTATTTAGATTAGTCCTTCAATGTGTGGGAAGTCTCTTACACCACCATTTCTAATTGCTACCAATATCATCTCAAATACGTGTTCGTACCAAGCAAAGTTGCAACTGCAATATTAGGTTTTATACTCTTGCAAGCAGTACCTTCTATGTGAACGTTTACTTCGATCCCAGTGTTCATTTTTGTCTCCATTTTGTGTGTTCTTGTAGATCTGTTGTCATCTTGGGGCTCTATCAGTGGCTTTAACGTGGATGTAGAATTCAGGAGATAATTTTCACTTGGGTGATGGTCTTTAAGAATTTGTTTGAATTATTTCCATTTGTCACACTCTGGAAGTGCATGTATTATGTTTATGGTTTAAATGACACCCCAATGTTGTTAGTTCCGTTATTCCAGACTTCACCAATTCCCCCTGTCTTATTGCTTCCTAATGATGTGATAGATGGTGTGGAGGCATCAGTAAGCAGACACAGACAACAAGAAGTAAAGATTATGACGCTTTGGAAAAAGGCCTAACTTGCCCTATGCTACGGTGGGATTTCCCTACCTAACTAAACCTAAGGATAGTCTGTGTCAGGAAGTCCAAAGTAAATATCTGTCTGGGTCCAAAACATATAGTTACCCTCACCTCTAAGTTATACAATGTGCAAGGATTTTAATTTTAACTGATAAGTGTTCAAAAGTAAGCCACAATTAGGATGTCTCCCTTCCTCATGATTCAAACTGTTCATTAGACAAAAGAGGAGGTTTCTTCTTTCCCTGTAGGACTCAATGTTCCACAATGCAGTTCACATGCCTTTACCCCACATGTCAGACCCCATCAGGCAGGGGGTGCATCCCAGCCCCTCCGGTTGGGGTCAATTCAAACACAAAGGTTCTTGGGTCTTACAAAACACAAAAGTTATTTTATTCCTTTTCACAAGGATGTCCCTTCAGTCTAGGCACAGTTGTTGGGCCACACAGTCCACCCATTACAGGTCACGCAACCGACAGACATCTTGGTTTCTTGTTCTTCTTTCTTTCCACTCACTTATGAGTCAATTCAGATTGCCAGTAAACTCTCCTGCTTAGAGCACTGCCTATATGGTTCTCCTTTTAGATTTGCAGTTTGCAACATGCCACCTTGGGCTGTGTTTTACTCTGTCACCACAGTTCTTTGTCACACCTTATTTTCCTTTTCCAGCATTACTTTGCTGCACAATACAAAGTTCACATCTTTTCCATCCATATATATATATATATATATTATATTTCTCTTATAGCTTCCACTTCAGCTTCAAACTATTTGATTCAATTATTCAAAAGCTTTGCTTCAACTTTCAATTTAGTTCGGTAATTAGAAAAGCTTGTACTTGCGTTCATAACCCGCTTGTGTGTACCTTTCAGTTTCCGAGCGTTCCGCTGTGAGGGTTTTCTTGTTGTATCTCACTGGATTCTTGCGGCAGCTCCCTTCAGCTTCCTAGCTTACTGTTGCTTCGTTCCCCCGTTACGAAGCCAAACTCCAGTACGACACTGCTCCGGCAGCACACACCCGCCTGGGTAGTCTTGCAGGGCTCCCAGACCCTCAAACTACCAAGCTTGGCCTCAGTGTCCCACTTGCTTCTGCTTGCCGCCTCTGGTTCTCACGCTCCGTTCTCTCCGCTCTGCTCACATGTCCCAGCTGGCATCCTGCTCTGTGCTGGTTTCTCGACCTTGCTGTGTTGTGACTTCTTATACTTGGGATACTGGTTATGTGACCCCAGTTGTGGGTCCTTGAATGTAATTGCCTCACTTTGATAAGAGATAGACATGTCTTTGCAGCCCTCTTACTTGTCCCAGTACTAGAGTGGGTGTTTTATACGGGACCTGTTCAGATTATAGGGCAGCACTTTACAATAGCCCATAAAGGCTTGGGAAGGGGAGGTTTCAAGGACAATGGGAAAAGGGGATACCATGTCTCATCTGTGGGGTCCTCCTCCTCTCCCCCCCCTAAGTTTCCCCCGCCCAGGTGAGCCTCCGTTGCATATCCACCCACAGGGTCAGGATCCAAAAGCGATGATCTTTTCCAGACAACCTGGGAGGAGGACTAAGAGGGGAAAGAAGTGAGGACGCCCTCAGATTCCTCACGATGGTTAAACATATAAATTATAAGGATCCTGGTCGCCTGATTGTGAAAGGGCCATGGGTTTCACCCTGTCAAGGGGAGCGAGGGACACTTCCCAACCTAGGGTAGGAGGCCTAACGGGGCAATGCCGGGGGGGGATTGTTTCTAAGCTTCTCTTGAGTCTTTCTCCTGGGTCCCCAGGCCTAGGTGTGCTTGCACGATAGGCCCATGCAGCAGCAAGGGGGAAGTGGGGTGAGAGGAGAGCCACCAGGCGTGACCTCCCGGGCCCTTCCCCCTCCCTGAGTTGCCACCAAAATCTGGGCCACTTAGGCTGGACTGTCAGCTGTATCAGATATTGTTTCATACCTTCTTGTATAGCTGCGCTAGCTGTCTTTCACAACAACCTGCCTTTCTCTTCCTCCTTGAAGGTCAGGTCAATCTTTCTAAAGGGTTTACCTTGCCTCTCCTCCCATGTACGCCACACATGTCTGCTCTAACTCCTACTTGGCATTCTGCCAGATTCTCCTTCCTTCTCCCCTCCTCTCCTTTTAGGCTTGTGTGGTGCCCATTTCACTATCCTGCCTAGTTCAGCCATTGCTGTGCTTTGCCTCTTTGCATGTCTTCCTCAAGGATCTCTCCAAACCTCCTCCACTCCATGTCATCTTCCCACCTTCTGGGCCTTCTCCACCTATTGGTCTTTATTACCTTCCTCCTTCTGGGGTGGTACCTCGTCTTTCCTCGTTCCTTCGCCTTCTCGCTTTCTTCCTCCCCCTATATGATTCTTAATTTCTTTCTCACTACCTCCACTTTAGTTATTGTCTTGCCTCCTCCATTACCTCCCCTCTCTCCTCCTCTCTGACCTCTTCTCTCCAACCTCCCACTCTCCTGTTCAACTTGCTCATCCTCTGTCCTCCTTTCTCCAGCCTCCTTTCCAGCTTTCACCTTCTCTAACCTTTCTCCAACCTCTTTCCCTACTTTCTTGCTTCAACTCCTCCGGTCTATTCTCCTCTCTAGAGCCTCCGTCTCACCTCTCCAACTTTCCTTTTTCACTCTAGCCTCCTTTGTACAGCCTCCCGCAGTGTTCCCTCCCTATCTTCAAATGCCAACACCTCCTTGCACTGAAAAATGAAAAAATAGTCCATAAGCACCCCTCTGCGAGAACGAATACGGCTAAATTACCTGTTCTTTGGGAAGGTACCCACTCGAGAGTCCGCAGCCACACTTTAGCTCACTGTACCTTTCACAGAAGGGAAATACCCATTTGCATATCAGTCTTTGTCCCACCCACATGGGCAGTCCAGCACCGAAATGCTATGGAAATTCTCTTCTGAACAAGAGTACCAAAAGCAACCCCATACACGTGTTTCAGCCTTGTTGGGCCTCATCAGTGAGGTGGAGCTGTTCCTCTCTGAGCACAGTGAGCAAGGGATCCACGTCTGGATGACCCTAGGAAACTTAGGGTGACTAAACCCAAGTCCCTTAAACAATGAAAAAATAGTTCATAGGCACCCCTCTGCGAGAACGAACACGGCTAAATGACCTGTTCTTTGGGAAGGTACCCACTCGAGAGTCCGCAGCCACACTCTTTGCACTGTCTTGCGACTTATGTAGGCTGCTGCCCCAGCCCCTGGTTAATGCCCTCACTCAGCTGATCTCAGGGGTGGGGAACTTTGCATGCATGAATATGTTTGGTTGCATTCTACCCGACCATGACTTCTCTGCCTACCTGCGAGCTCCACCTCCACTTTGCGTGGCCCCATGGACAAAGCCTTTCTCGGCTCAATTCTACCTTGGACCCTTATTTGGCGCATCCGTGGGATGAAGCCTGCTTAGTAGAAATGTGCGCTGCCCAGTGTCCTCTTCCTTTCCTGGCTCACGATCTGATGCTGGTAAATGGAACGCTGTTTGGCGCGTTGTCTTGCACACAGCAGTGTGGCTTCTCTTACACTGGTCCTGTTTTTTATTTATCCCTATACCTGCCGTATCAAATCCCTTACACTAACTGAACTCGTGGCTATTCTTTACTATGGCCGTCATTATAAGATTGCCGGTATCCCGCCGTTAATACTGGTGGGATACCGACAAACTGTACTGCCGTTTCCTCCACTTGGTCTGCTGGAATTACTTGCAGATTCCAAGTGGCAGAAACGCTGGTAAATTCCCATTCCATGGAGTCACATTTACCTGTATTATCGGCACCAGTATTACCGGCAGATGTTTTGCCGGTAGAGTGGCGGATATACCTAGAGCTCAGAGCTGGAGGTAAATCCTCTAACCTGCCGGTAAACTTCTAGTTGACCGGTCCGCAAAAAAAACCGGTTCACGTTATTACCAGCAGTTTATTTCCGGACCGGCCAACTTTAATGAGGCCCTATGCCTCTCACAGACCTACCCCAGAGAGACCGGGGTCTTGTGAAGGATGTGCAGAGTTTACTATTTCAGGATAAAGCATGGTTTGGGGCTTGCCATACATAGAGAAGGTGAGGCATTCAGAAATAGATTGATTTAAATTAGGATTGTCCCTTAAAGGGGCAGAACCTCAGATTGTCTCCTTGTGACAAAGCTCTGCCACCTGAGTGGGGTATGGCCTCCCCACAATCCCCCACGGCCAATCACCTAGTGGGAGGCGGTACACCGGCCCCTAAACGCTACCCCACCCTACACCCCAAAGGTCGAACAGGGAACTTAGTCACACTACCCTGCACATTATTAAGAAATCAAAAAAGGATCACTGTACCCGAATCATGTGCTAGTAGATGTTGGAGCTGCACAAACTTGGCTGAAATAAGACCCTTAGAAAAAGGCACTATAGTGTTTCATCTCTCTAAGCCCCTTTCCCTCCAGTCTCTTTTTAGGGGTTCCCCTGATCATAGTGTACAGTGCCCCTATGTTGTCGAGTTGTGCTACATACAGAACTGCATTAATAAAAGCACACGACCCTCCTTCTAGGCACAGCTGTTAGCAAATCTAAAGGTTATAAATACAAATATTGAAAGGCATATAATCCTGATGTGAAAATCAAGGGCAATACTAGCCAGTCTTGTTCTGTGGGTGATTTAGGGGCAACCGCAACTGTCATTATATTGCCTTTTGTTCAATTTGTTTGTATAGTACATTCACTTGTGACCCAATCATTAGATTGTTAATTAGGTTATCCTTTTAAGCCCATTTTTTTACTTTAACTTGTTTCATAATCCGTTTTTTTTTTTTCTAATCTGCTTTCACCGCCTTATTTTTAATAATAGTGCCTGTTATTTGGCATGCGCCGTACAGAGGGGGGGGGGGGGTCATCATGCCCGTTCATTTGGCCAGTTATTCATTTAAGTTGGCTCCACTGGACCTTGGAAAAGCCTCGGAGCCTTCATTAAGCCCAACAAGGATGGGTTTGTTCCTTTTGCTCCCCCAGTTGCCCTGCTTCGGGGGTGGTCCCGGGGGCTCTATTTAATAGGCGGGGATAACGCGCGCTTCCCTTAATTAAAATGGACGGGTTTCTTCTCCTCTTTCAGAAAGTCACCGCGTGCCTATGTCCACTAGTGAGCTCTGGAAAGGGATCCAAATGGTGCCCATAGCAGCACATTGTGTTGCACGGGGGATTGGGAGGGAGGGGCGGGGGTAGTGGGGTCTCTCTCTCATTCTCCTCATAGGCCACAGAACTGATCGGGCGAAGCCACAGAGGGTGTACATGGCTGACACATTTCTCTTGGACGCCTCTGGAAATGGACCCCGAAGACGTTTGCAATCGGGAAGGGATGTACCTCTGTACAGTGACTAAAGGTGCATGCACACCCTCAAATCGAGTTCATCAAACAAATCTATATTGTGGGTAGTAATTCGTGACTTCGAACGTTCATTATCGAAGTACACTTGGCTCGCTGCCTGTGGCTGTGCAGTTACTGAGCCCTGTGAAGTCCTTAAAATGGGTACAGAAGGGGTTACCTCCTTAACAAAAATATAATTCCGCAGCAGCCCCCCTGCCCCCATGCTGTCTGCCAGCTGGCATACAATTGGATTCTATTGTCTGCCAGCTGCAAGTACAACGGGCGCCTAGTGTTTATAAGGTTCGGGCATGGCCTATTAGCATTACCTAAAAGAAACTTTTTGGTATAAGTGGCATACAATTGGATTCTATTCGTTGGAGTAAGAATCCTACGGTACCTCTGTATAGCAGCCAGGCTAATCCGCTGGCTACCAGTACTCTTAGCGATACTGGACGCGTAGACTTATCTCTTGAAACCCTTATAGCCCTGCTTCCGGTTCTGTCTCCCAGTCAAGGTGCCTTATGATGCGAGAGCGCGTTAGACACCCTCTATACCCAAGTGTGCAGCTGATTACTGAATCTTCTTAATACATTACCCCAGTTCCTGTGCCCAGTTTTTCTGTTGCGAGTGGATCCTTGGAAGCTAGTCAAAAAAAAAAAAATCCCAGCAATTTGCTAATCCTATAGCTCTATTACCTGGCGCCTCCATTGCTAGTAGAAGTAACATTCAGTTACAAAAATGCCGGATAACAATGTTTTGAAGCCAGATAACAGAGCAAAAAGGCCAGGAGGCTTTGCTATGCAGCCATTTTGCTTTATTTTCCAGCTTCAACAACCAGAGTTCCTGATTTTCTGCCACCATTGGGTTTTCATTGGTACCGTGTAATGGTGCTTGAACTGGACATCTATTTTACTTTAGTATTTCAAAATAATTTTCAATGTGCCAATAATACATATTCGATCACAGATAATCATGGCAGCTTCTGAAGGCAGGATGGGAATACAGTAACCAAGATATGTTTAGATCAAAACATGCACCTTTAATATCACTTTTTTCTAAATAAAACACAGCATGCCAGATACCTTCCTCCGAGAAGTTATGAAATAAAAAAGGTACTATTTCCTAATTTATTGATACTCCATATATCGATCTCTGAAGGAGGACAGAGGAAGTGCTGAGTCAGCCCTAATGGGATTCAAATGTGGCACCTGCAGGCTTGCCCCATGTCTGAGGCGAGGCTTTAGCCTGCTTGGCCATCTTCCCGGCATTAATGTGCCCAACATTATTCCAAGAGACACAGGTAAAGAAAAATTGTCATTTGAACCCCATACTACTTATATTGTTGTCGGGTGCAAAGTTGCACAGTGAATATAAGAGGTTTTCATCCATCAGCTTCCAACTTGGAAGTTTGCTTTGGAATTGATTTATAGTTTTTTTTTCGGCTCTTTGGGGTATTTCTGACAAGGTGAAAGGGTGTTGCCCTGCAAATGTTTACTATCTGAAACAACACAGTTTCTTATGTATTGTGTCTTCTGCACAAGTAGGAAGTGGGGTGGCACCAAGCCTGATTTGCATTTGGTCTTTTCCCTTTTCCAGTGGCTTGGCAGGCGAAGAACGGTGGTCTGGAGGGTTGCTCCGAGCAATGCCAGAGGTTAAGATTCATTCTAAAACTTCCAGCCTTCACTTCTTTATTTTCAATGCGCCTACTGCCTTAGGACTATTGTGTGCATGTAAGTGGGAGCATAGTTGCTAAGAAGTGTGTGTGGGTGGGGTGGGGGCTGACTCAACACCAAGTCTGCAGCAGCTGTGTGGCTTTCTGTTTGCTTGGTGAAAGGTTGACTGCTCTGCATTCATTACCTTTTGGACTATGGGTGAGAACACGGGTAGAGCAAATCTGTGTCGTGGTTACTTTTCAAGTGAGAGTCTAATGCCAGGGTGGAAACATTGACTGCACTGTTGGTGGGTGAGCACATCAGAGGCATAGAAAGTAAGTATGGATTGGTTTGGTGCCAGATTGAACAATTCCTTGAACTGATGCATAACCGGCTCAGACAGGAGTGAGTGAGTGTGTGCTTGTGTGTGTGTGCATGGCTGCCTTGCTGCAACTGTATGTGTTGGTAGATGGTATTTTGGATTTGGAGTCGGTGCCGGGCAAAGCTTCAGACCCTCAATTACCCAACATTTGAAGAATGTGACACTACGTTTTGAGATTCTGGCGAGTTTTGGGTTTTGTTGTGGGGATCTTGTCTGAATGGAAACCATAGACTAGTGTGCAGATGCATAAGCAGTGGCTGCAGAGATGGGCAGGCTGCCGTTGACTCGTCTGCCGTGAAAAGAACCCAGTGAACAAGAAAGGAGACTCCGAGATTCCCGCCAATATACTACTGCCAACTTTTGAATTATATAAAGAAACGGGCTGTGTCCGAGCTCAAATAAGGTGTGGCCATTGGAAAAATAGTAAAGGAAAATCACTTTATTACAAAATGCATCACAATTATGCTACTTTCACCGATGTGACTGTTGTATACCACCACCAAATCTCACAGACTAAAACAGGTGTATATAGGTACAAACAAACATACATTTTGTCCGATGTACAAAACATTAGGTATAAATGCCCATCAATGTCCAGGCTTTTGGAACAAAAGTCCCCATACAAAACAAACACCAACTAGTTTCGACGACACTTAAAGATGTGGTCCACCTTCCTCAGGGTGAGCATGAATGGCACAATGCAGGTCCACCTTGTCATGCGTAATGATGTGCCAACTGCATATAGTAGTACTTGGAAAGATGTATTAAAGATGAATGGGGCGCGGTGGAAATATAACCACCTCTTCACTCTTGATTGTATAGAAATCGCAAATTAAGATGAAAAGAACCCAGAGCATTTTCGATCAGACTAGAGCACTCTGCCGCACTCAGTGCCTAGCTTCTGATTCTCTGGAGAGTGGTGAGACCTTCCACAGGTTACAGGATTACTGTTTGCGGAGGTATGAGGTGGCAGAGCATGCATGGTGCTATAAGGGGTTATGTTTGTGCCTGACGTCCCTGCCTCCATACTATGTTTCTTGTTCCTCAAACTTTCCTGGATTGTGCATCTGGTTTAGCGGGTGCATATGTTCCAACCTCCTGCGAGTGTGTGAGATGCAGATCAACGTTTTGAATTGTTTTATGGCATTTGATCACAGCTGCTCTTTTCCGCCCTTATTCTGCCTTAAGATAGACCACTAAACGTCTCTCGCCAAGTCTATTAGTCTCAGTGCTGCATACATTGTCTCCTGTGAAGCGCAATATTGTGTTGGCCAATTTTTAAAGGGGGATTCATGTATAATGTGAAATGTGTGCGCTTTTGCCCTATGTTAATGCGAGTAATCCAGTTGTCTTTTTATTTACGAAACATGGTTGCCATTGTCCGGTCCCTTGAGGCTCCCAGTGCCCACAGCGCGATCGTTTCTGTATGCTTACAGCAGTGCCTTCAGGTTTCACAGTTAATCCGTGTCCAGGGGTTCATTCCAGTGTAGCCCAAGAACCCTGTGTCTATATCACATATCACACTGTCAGTGGGTGAGATCCCATAAGGGGTTACCAGCTTAAACATTCCCCTCCATCGGATTTCTGCTGTTCCCATCAAGTACTGTCAGCGATTATTCAATGCTAGACCTTGACCTGACCCATCTGAGATGCTTGCTGAATGGCCTCTAATCCTGCTCAAAATCAGGAACAAACCCAACAGTTCCCCCTTCCCTTCTGGGGGAAGAAAAGAGAGGGCAACTTGAACTGGAAACCGGAATGCCCAGAATGCAAAGCAAGTTCAGGAAAAAGGGATTCACTACAGCAGTGTTAGTTCGCAGATTAGAGTGCACAGCAAAATGATGCAGATTTGGGATTGTAGTGGCATTAAAATTGTGAGGGCCCAAAAATAAAAGTGGTCAACTGTGTGTTCCCCAGAAACGGGAGCACAATTGAAATCAGGATCCTGTAATTTAGAACTAGCAACAGTAGGGTCACTCAGAGTAGGCACACTATATCTATGACCAACACTGAACTGAAGCAAACTGAGGCTTTGAAACATCCCTAAAGATAAGCGGTTCCTGAGGTGACCATTGCTATCAGCTGTCAGCTGCTTCCTTCCCCCATCCTTAGCCTGCAAGGGCAGAGAGAAAGCTGTACTGGGGAAAATCTTGAAAACAGTCTTTAGAATATAAAAGCATGCTCCTTGTCCCAATCCCGAAACTGATCCAGATTGAAAGAGGTTTTCATAAATGCAATTCTAGTGCTTCTCGATAGATCACTATTACCAAGAGCGCTGAGGTCTGGATGACAAGGCCTTTAATTGGGAAAGCCCCAAATCATGTTCCTTTCTTGTGCAAATGAAAGAGTGTAATACATCCTATTGAATGTAAGGTATGTATTATTTTGTAATACTTGTTTAGGTTTCTTAGTGACAAAGGCCTAATAAAGTACTTCTGTGGGCGAGAAACAAATAGTGGACTGTGTAAAAAGAATGAGTATTGAAAGGGCTGAATGTTGTCTGGAGTTGGAACGTTCAGTTTTAAGCCATAGGCCCAGGCTACAATTTTTAAACAGTGTCTGAAACTTCTTTTTGTTGAGTTCATGCAGAGAATTGGTGAGAGAAATTCAGAAAGAGTTGAGCCTTATTTGTTCAGAGTTCTTCCTCCAAAGTGCTTGTTCTGCACAAGTGATGAAACGGTGCGTTTTGGAACGTTGGCCTCAGCGAGGGTAATCAAAGCACATGCAGATGCATTGCTTTATCCACAGGGCAGATTCGATTTAAAGTGTGACCATTCTTTATCAGAAGCAGTGCAAAGTGTTCATAGCAGGTCATCATCAGGAACAACACGAGATGGACACAGAACAGTTTGTTTAAAAAGGTTTATGGGGGCTATGTACAGATATGGGCCAAACTACAAGAAAATGCCCAAAGTATAACTTCAGCAGCAACAACAGGATGGCTTCTACTTGGGGTTAACAGTTCGGCTCTGGAGCTTTCAACTCTTACTCTAGTTTGCCTCCCCAGCATGAATGATCAATTCAGTCATTCACAGTACTGGGGTTTGAAGTGTTTCCTCACTTCTTTCTTCTCTCCCTGGTTGATGAACTCTGGTCGCCTGCTTCTCATCCTACGTTGGGCCTTGGTCCTGGGCCATGTGTGTTTGTCTTGTTAGTACCACACAAAGGTAGACGTTGGGGCCCCGGAATGGAAGATGAACCCCCAGAGTTTCCACAAAGTAGCTTGCAGACTTTGTGAACCTCGAGGGTCGAGTTCTGCTTTCACCACCTCCCCATCGCAGGGCCCTGGCATGATTTCCCAATAACAGGGACAATGAACCCAATGAATACAGTTCTGTTAATTTTTACACAGTATTTTACTTTTTCAGAAGATTTAATGCACAACCTAAATTGCATCTACATAAAAACATGTTAACAGGACACTCATCAATTCATAGAAAGTATCTACACATGATACATTGGTGTTCACCCAAGACACATACCTTGGGTCACAATACAAGACATATACATAACCTTTAAGGGCAAATGTGCAAATTCAGTGGGGTGTAGTTACACAACTTAAAACAGTGTATAAGTTAGACACTGGGACAAAGAGTCGACACTACTGTGTTTTGGCCATTTCTAGCTGTGCTGTGTAGCTGCTGTTGTGTAGGCCTTCATCAGGACGTTAGAAATTGTGGTGGGAGGGTCCTGTTCACTCTGTCAAAGAATAGACAGAAACATGTGTGTCAGTGGTGTATGCAGGGTTACAAAAACCATTATATTATTTATTAAGGGCAATTAATGCATTTATTCAAATGAATAAACGCATGAATTGCCCTTGATAAATCTATCGTCCTCTACATAAACATCCTCTACTCTCCCAAATGGTTTTCCTCTTGCCCCTCCTAAATGATTCACAACATGCTTGTTAGGCTTGCCTCCTTCTCTCTTCTTCCAACCAACTCTGTTTACCTGCTCATCCCCTTCCTGACATTCTTTCTCTTCTCCTCCTGACTGCATCTCTCTCCTTAATGCCTCCTCTATACTCCTCTTGATGTCCCTTTCCAAGCTCCTCTTTGCATCTCTTTCTCTCCTCCCTGATGTTTCCCTTCCCCGCCTAATTATTTCCTCCAACAACGTATTCTTTTCATCCTGAATATCTCCTCTTGCCTTGCTCCCTCCTGTCTCAGCTGTTCTCCAGCTGCCTCCATGATGCCCCCCTTATAATGCATTCTCCCTCCTCTGTGCTCCTCTTTCCAACAGCCAATTTTCTATGCTCTCCTATCTCCACTGCTCTACTACTGACACTGACCTCTTCTCTCTGCACATCTTCCTCCATCTCTCTCCTGCCACCACCAGCCTTTTTTATGCACTTCTTCCACCTCTCTCTCTCCTCCCAACAGCCTCCACACATTTCCTGCCACCTCTTACTCCCTCAAAGCTGTGTCACTGCTTCTGCTTTACCTTCCACCTCCCATTGGGCCATTCTATGAGGGAGTGGGGCCACCTTTGATTATGTGTGAATACTGGTATTGGGTTGGGTGCCTAATTTCCCTGGACTACTTTCAACTATTGACAGTTTGTTGCTGCTGTGGTGTACCGTGATGTGGACAGTCTGTTTCAGGCTCTGCCACCATCTTGGAACCCATATGTGTATTCAGGACATCACTTTGTGAATTGACCTCAAACATTCCCTCTTAGGATACCTATTGTAGCTCTCGGTGGACCTTTAAAACTCGGATATGCCCCTGAAAGGTGCCACATTGTTAATCTACTTTTCTGTTGACCTTTCCCAGCCAGGCTGCTGCAAAGTGGAACACCAACTTGCAGGGACATCAGTGTATTGTCTCACTCACAGTGCCTGAGGCAGGACAATTGTTTGTTATTTGATCGTGGTAATCCTTAGCCTTAGGCTAAAGTGGATGGTCAAAGGCCTTACCCATGTTTCTCCTCTGGGCCTAGAATCACATGATGGGTGGCACCACCAGGACCACAAGACCAACCATCCACCACCTCCGACACAAGCAGGGGACTGTATCACAAGCGTTATGTGGTCAGAGGTTTTCATGTCAAAAATGAGTTTGGCTGCATGGAATTACACTCTTTGCAGTTTTATTATTGTTTTGCCGGGTAGCCCTGCAAAGATGCTGTTACATTGACCTAGGCAGGATACTACCACTGCGAGGACTAGCATGATATGATATGATATGATAGTTTATTTACATAGCGCCTATACACAATGTGTTTCAAAGCGCTTCAAGGCAAGGGAGGGAACAAGGAGAAAATACAATGACATTCTTACAGGCCATGAACAGTAAAGATGTGAAATTAACTATCGTACTCGGCCTGACAACATTTTAGATAGTGCAAGAGCTAAGACATAGATAAGGAAGGGAGGGAGAGAGTGGGAAGGAAATGGAAACAGACAGGCGACTACTGTACTAGGCCTGACGACATTTCTGGTAGAGCCGGAGAAAAAGAAAAGGTGAGGGAGAGGGGTAAAGAAAGGGAGGGGAGGAACAAAACAAGCGACTATCGTACTAGGCCTGACGACATTTCAGATAGTGCTGGAGGAGGGTGGGGGGGGGACAATTAAGGGAAGGGGGGAGGAGACAGACGAGGTTGCTATCATACTAGATCCAGGGACAATTC
Organism: Ambystoma mexicanum; assembly: GCF_040938575.1. Lineage (NCBI taxonomy): Eukaryota > Metazoa > Chordata > Amphibia > Caudata > Ambystomatidae > Ambystoma > Ambystoma mexicanum. The sequence continues at coordinate 201,882,064 of NC_090940.1, forward strand.
TGATAGAGTAAGTGAATAGAAGAAAGTAAGGGGAGGCGGGGAGATAGGAAAAGGGAGAGAAGGAGAGAACATAGAGTAAACCTAGAGTAAACAGTCAAAAGAGTGGAGAAGCAAGATGTGAGAGCGAATACAATTGCAGAAGTCAGTATTAACACATAATGTTCAAGCCAGGATTTAAGATAAAGATGGGAACAGCATGATTCAAGGCCACCATGAGTACAAGATGCAAAGGAGGTCCAGTATGAGAGTTGTGAAAGGGTGACGCACTGAGAATCAATGAAGTCCATAAAAGTAGGATGGTAGGCCATTTACCATGAAAATATATATTACATGGGTAAACCATTGTGAGGCAGAATTTCTATCTAGGTACAATACATCTTGCAGAGCGCCTCTATAAACACTAAGATGTAGGTCTGCTATATTTTGACCTAATTTCAAGGCTGCAACAGACACTGTCCTTGTCCATCCTAGCACATGATATATACATACATTGGATGCTGAGGAAGGGGTTCTCATAGCCCGTTTAAGAAATGTATTTTCTATCTTGCTTCGAGTCGGTTTTTGTTTTTGTCCCCATAATTTTGCATCATATTGGGTGCTCTTTGTGCTCTGAATTGCATAGACCTTTAACAACTGTCCAGCAGCCTTGTTTCCATGCAGGTGTCCACACCTCCCTACATGAGGAGTCTTTCTAATTTAATAATGCATGACTTTTTTTTCTCCAAATGTGCCTGATGCAGTTCCCTTCTGATAAAACACTGTACCAAGGAAACCATAAAAAGGAGCATGAAACAGTTTAAACAACTGCTTATCATTTGTATTGAGACTTTGGTTAGGCCTCAGAACAAAGAAATACTTAGCTCAATTTTCAATATCAGAGGTTTTACAAATGATAGCTGGTAAGATCACACATATGAACTCATTACTAAAGCAAAAAAACAATGTTTGGCTGGTGTGATAAATGTAGAAGAATTTGTAGTGATAATAAAAGAGCTGGGCTCCTCTAAGCAATTGGCACAATGTGATACCCGGTTCAGGTTCAAACTTGTAATTGTTTGTCAGTGGAATTGAGCCGTTTTGTCTCAGATGCTTGATGTAAAGGATGTAATGACTGTGCTTCTCTCTTACTCTCCCCTGCTGAGGAACCTGACTGCTCTGTGCACTGGTCACCTGGTCACCCTCTGAACTCGGGCCCAGGCTCCTTCATGTCCATCTTCCCTTGCACTGCCTCAGGGCTCCCCAGCACTTAAGGGTCTGTATCTGTAGCCCTACAGTCCCCTCTCTCTGCACTTATGAGCCACCCGCTGGCTGCAGTTGTGAGTTAACTGCACTTCCCCCTTCGCCCCCCCCCCTGTCACTTCTCCACTTTCCTCTTCCTCGCACTTGTGCAATCTGAATGATACAAGGCCTAGTAAGATCGTTATTTTGTCCTCCCTTTGTTTCCCCCTCCTTGTCATGTCGCGCCTAGAAACACTTGTGTACAGGCTCGTTATAAATGCTATATCTTATCATCGGGAGAGACCGGAGGCATTCCAAAGTGAGGTACTGCGTAAAAGAGAAGATGACATTGGGATGCTAGTGGGGCTTGGAGAAATGTAGAGCATTGTTGTTGGGAAAGCCATTCGTGATGCACACAAATCACAAACCATTGAAGGCGGGTTATGAAACCGGGGGCTTTGATGGGGCATCAAGGCGTATTGAGATCTGTGTCCAAAATGCAATGTTACAACTACAAAAAAAAGAGTATATTCTGGATCCAAAAAATACTTTGCGTACTTTTAAAGGTTTCCTGGACATATGGAAGAACAAGTTGTAGAATCAAATGAACAAGTATTTATGACTTGAGAATGGATTGTAGGAAAAGAGGTATGGATCACGAGTGTATCAAGGGAAATGAAATTCAAAATGTTTTAACTTTGGAAATGCACTCTGGGCATGACTATTGAAGTTCTGAGAAGTAAATGTGAATGCAGCGTGCAAGGTGGATCCATGTATTGGGTTGGTGCTATTTAAAGGAGTACAGGTAGAATTGGTTGGTATCGCGCATGAGGACCCCACAAGGATATACGGCCTCAGAGGTCATAGCTTGTTATCATTGTGTGCAACAGTACCAGTACCTGATCTCCTACCTTGAAGTTGTATAGGTGGGCATTTCTATTATATTTTTGTTCTTAGTATCTTCTCCTTCGAGGATTCAGATGAGTCTCACTCTTTCCTGGGTGTTTTGCACACATTCCATTATTTCTGCTGGAGTTTTCTTGGTCTTCACGCGCCCCCCTTTTTTTGTCAGACATCCCTTGGATTTCTCCCAATTCTTTTAAAGTCAGTGAACTGGATGGATGCTTGATGAGTTAACCGTATGGCAAACAGGACACCAGGTAACAGGACATTTTAATTTTCACCCATGTTTATACATAATATTAATTAAAAGGGGTTTCATGGTCCCCTTAAGTCTCTTGATGAGCCCATCTATTTGGGGAATGGAAAATTGAGTTGTTTAAGTCGTGAGCTTTAGGAGTACTTTCATCTCTTCCATAATTTAATACACAGAGTGAATTGTCTTTGATGTATGTCTCGTGGGAAGCCGTTTCGGCTAAAGTATGATAGTTGTTGCATATACGAGTGCATCTGGGAAATCATTGCTGCTGGCCTTTTGACAAATCTCAGTGTTCACAAAACCCCTTGATGATGCTATATATTCCTGGCTAGTAGGAGCGACTCAAGAGATGGTCTTGGCCATTGTCACAGGTGCAGGAACCATAACAGATTTTTTTAAATGGTTATGCTAGTTGTTGCAGGAGTGGTTGATGTGCCGCTTTCAGATATGGTTCCACCATGTACAGCAAACGTCTTGGTTCTGTGAAGAACACTTTCGTATTTTCCACACCTTTCTGGTAAGTGGTGCTTTACTCAAAGGCATCTTTCAGGACCAAGTCATCTTAAAACGTTGTGACAAAGCCAGCGGAATGGGATACTAGAAGTACTGGTTGGGACTCATATACTCTTGAGGAACGTGCCACTTGTGTCAGGGTTTTCCCGACAGAAGCGGCACAGGTGCCAAAACGGAAGATCACTGAAGAGGATGGTGCTGCACAAAAGGGTGATGGTGTAAGGGACAATGGAGAGAGGCCAGGTCAGGTTGAGAGGATCAGAGAAGTAGGGTGCAAGCTGGGGAGAAGCAGGGAGGACGAGGACCATGCAAGGGACAGTTAGAGTAGTTGGCCACACTCCTGTCCTACCACGCTGTATGGGCCACAACCAGGGCTGTGGTACATACCATGCCTCTGCTCCGCATGACTCTCATTACCTACACCTGCAATTCAGATGCTCCCACGGAGGTACAGGGCATTGAGGTGTAGAAGCGATAGAACCAGTAGCTACAGGACAAGAGGGAAGAGGAGAAAAAAGGGGAGTCCTTCCAATGAAAACTAGCATTGCAGAGTATGATCCACGAACCCCAGGAGAAGGCTAGTCCCAGATACTGGAAAACAAGGCACTTTGTTTAAAGATTAATGTTGCCAATAAGAAAATGTTTTGATTAATGAGGGGATACCCTGGCACATTCTAAAGCTGTAGGAAAGCCGCGTTTTATAATTTGTTGCCCTCAAAATTCTAGCTAGAACTCATCGGACCTAGCCACACAGGTTTCAGTGCACTTTTTCATCCCAGTCTATTATTTTGCCCCAGCAGTGTTATAGTTCACGAACAAAATACCTTAAGCCTACATTCCCTGCCTCGGTTTGGTCATGAATTCCCCTTCACCTACATGACACATGGCATCAGCTATTATACAGATTTCTGACTGAGAAATGCATACTAATTTGCCAGACACTGGCATAGGTGAGACTGAGGAATATGGAAACCTCCAAACCTACTGGTCGCTATATCGTAGACAAAAGAGCAGAGAGGAGGTGAACAGGATGCAAAAACTCTGGAAGCCTGCCTTGCACTATGCCTGACAATGGCGGGAGCCAAAGAGTAGTAAAGAGAAATCCAAGAGCTTGTTGAGGGCTAAAATCTTGGCCCTGGAGGGCTACAATAACACGGCCCGACAAATACCCTAAGCAAGGGCTAAAATATACTTGCTGGAGGGTGTAGGCCAAAGGTTAATGACCCAGAAGTAGAACCTGTGACTAGTGAGACTGGGTCATAAACCTGATTCTGTGAGGAGGTGATGGGGACCCCAGTCAGCCTGGGAGGCCTATAATGGGAATTCCTCGAGCCAGGACTACCCCAGAAGAGAAATATAAGATTTGGAAGGGCTCCAGTCCCTAATACTTTATGTGCCTACATGTATGGCATAAATGAGAACTACCGTTCATCAACCTATACCTGCTGTGAGGAGTCGAATCGGGAGATGGACAACTCATGGTGGTTTGACTCAGTAATGGCTTTATTGTATTTCCTAAACCTTATGCTAGCCCTATAACTCTGATCCCTTTGGTAAGAAAAGGAAAGGAAAAAGGGTGCATGTCAGGATGGTGTTAACACAGTCTGTTCGCTGTCTAGAAGAAAGCAGCTAGTCTAGGTGGATCCTAACCCTAACACTTATAAAGGGAAAATAATCTAATCAAAACACAAAAGCCACTTGCGGCCCTGTGCCCAAGTGGTATATCTCTGGCTGGTTTCTGACCTGCCTTGAATGTCTTCAGGAGTAGAGGAGGTGCCTTGCCTTGAAAAGACTTAAGATTTGTCACTAGCCAATGTCTCTTGGCCTCTTGCCCCAATCCACGGTTCCAATCAAATAATTCAGCAAGTTATTTTGCTCTTCCTGTCTGGTAGTTAAAGAAGTAGTCAATCTCTCTAGGCATCCTGGCCTGCTATTCAGCGCCACAGTTCTATGAAGAAAAGTTATTACTAAAGAGCTTAAGTAATCGGGCCTTGTGCAAACCCTTTTGGGCTCCTATGCCTCTCTGGGGTCTCGGGTTGTACAACCCTGCCTGCGGTTGGTTTTTGGATGGCCCACTCTGGGCCCTCTGGATTCTTGTCCTGTCCTGGGCTCCCTGGTTTCTGACCCCCTTATGTGGTATTCATTCTCTCTGCCCTGCTTGGGCCTTTTGTCTCCATCTCTCGCAGCGTCTCACCCTGGTTTGGGTTGTGTGGCCTCATCTCAGTTCAGATTCTATGTTGCTTCATCCCCTCTTGGTATATTCGTATTCCCCCCCCCCCTTGGCTTGGTGTATTTGGGGCATTGCCCGGTTCAGTTTGTGTTGCTTCATTTACTTTAGGCTTGGTAGTTTTTTCACTCCGGGTTGGGGTATTCATGCTTTGACCCCGGCGTGGGGTATTTCTGATCGCACCTTGGTTTATGGACTGGCCTGTCTGCCCGCTTCCTGGTTCCCTCAGCGTACCGTGTACAGGTGGTCTTGCTTTTGCATTGCACAAGAAAGGCAGCAGCATGGCTTCAGTTCCTCTGCTCTCTTCATTTTCGCTTCATGGTTTCCAGTGCTTCCCGTTGTGGGACTTTGGCGACGGCACCTTCCAGGACCAGCTGACCACAGTTCATGCGGTCGTCTCTTCTCTTGTCGGTGGGGCCAAGTTACTCCACCTCTAGTCCTGACATAGGAATCCGTGCTCTGTGGGTTGTATCGCTCCTATGCTCTCTACGCCGCTGCATGTGACGGCATGCCTTGCTCCTGCTTGCTCGCTTGCTCCCGCTGTTGCTCTCCTTTTGGGCTTTCTCACAGGTCCTTTGTTCCCCCCTGGAAAGAGACGGGATCATACCATGTTTCTCTGTTTCACACAATGAGGGCATTCACCTGCGAGGGTGCCGTGGATTGGTACCCTCACAAAGCCGCCCTCTCTATTCAGCCAGAAAGATCTCACACATCTGGGACACTGAACGTTACTGGCTGCCATTGCCGAAAACTCGCTGATCCACAAACAAGAAAGAGACAGGGTTTAAGACCCTTTTTGTATGTTTCTTTGCCTGTTGCACCTCCCTGGGAAAAAGGGCCGTAAGCGATTGGCGCTGGATGCCAGTTTAGGGAGTGTGCCACTCTAGGGGGAAGGGAAAAAAGGAAGGATAGGAAGCAGGAAGGTGTGGGTTATTTAGGGGAGGTCAAGGCTGGAGCAGGAGGATCAGAACCACATGCCAAGGAAGGAAGGAAGTAGCAGAGCAGCATGGAGGATAATTGATGGAGTGTGCAAGATGATGTATTGGTTGGTGGGAGAAAGCAGTACTTGGTTTTGAGTCTGCCTGCAAGGTGAGTGAGTGAGTGAGATTAATAGAGAGAGTAGGAAGTGAATGTATAGGTTACCGGGGAAGTGAAAGGAAGGTTACTGTGGAAGGATTTGTAAGTGGAGTGAGAGTAATAGTAGGGTAAAGGGGTAGGGGAGTAGTAGTGTGGACAGATCAGAGTAGAAGGAGAGTGGATGAGGAGTGAGATTAGTAGGCGTAGAATCAGGGTAGAGGTAGGCAGTAGAGAGAGGAACATCAGTGGGATAGAAGAGTAATTGTGGGGGGGGGGGCGAAATAGTGGGTGGAGTAGTAGGGAAGGAGAGTAGGAAAGGGAGAGCAATAGAGAGACCTAGGGAGAGCAACATCAGGGCGTGGAAGGAAAAGACAGTTGGTCTGAGTGCCTGGAGGGCCTCAACCCTTACCTTCTACCGTCTTTGGGGAACTTGGAGCAGGGACCACCTAGATGGTTCCCAGAGGAAGTTTAAATAGAGAAGGTATTTTCCTTTAGGCCATAATCTCCAGTTTTGTGGAAAGTTGGGATTACAGATCTCTGGTGACAATCCTGGGGTTGAGGGATGCATGGGTTAGAGAGGGATCAGACTGCATTAGGGGTTTCATGGGATAATGTTGCCTGTGACAAGTCGCCAGGCAGCTGGCCTTTTCCCTGCACCCTTAAAGGCCTTTCCCACATATTCTAGGATGGGTATTATTTACCATTATATATTTCTGTTCTAGAATATTTGGGGAAAGTGCTTGACTTTCTTGGAAGTGCAAATTTGGGGAAATGTCACCACCTGGCGACCTTTTCCCAGGCAACTTTATCATGGGAGGCCCGCACTAGGATAGTGAGAGACACTGCCTTTAGCAGGCCCCTTCATCATTCTGAAAATAAAATCCCTTGAACTTTCTGTCATGATGCCTACCTCTAAGGAGCCAGGCCGGGCCCAGCAACCCCAGAGGCAGACATCATTTTCCCCAGGGAAGTCTCAGCGGGCCCAAGTCGGGGCCCTTTGGACTCAGTCCTGGCGCCTTAGGCGCCAGGCTCATAGCGGACCCCAGTCCTGGCGCCTTAGGCGCCAGGCTCATAGAAGAGGATATGTGTTTAAGTGCTTGGGTGCACACTTACCTGATGCAGACCTTGCTGCTTCATCCAGGCCCTCTTGAGGCCTGAATGGGACTACTTAACCTGTAGGACTACTTCACCACCCGGGTGTGGTCGGGGAAGGATACATACCTGATTGGTGGAAGGATACATACCAGGAACTTCTTCCAAGGCTATTTAAACCCCACCCGAACAGCCACACATGCTTCACGTTGTTCTGCACCTAGCAGCTTGACGCTCACCGTGTCAGCTCCTGCATCCTGACTTCAGCCACGCCTGCCAGCACCCTGGAACACCTGCAAGGGGAGAAAGGAAGAGAATAGGAGAAGAAAAGCCCTTACCTGCTAAATCTGCATCCCGGAGTCATTTCTCCAACGGCCCTGAAAAGGAAGACATCATATTAAAGGCATTTCGTTTCGATCGCTGCAGCGCTGCATTTTACTCACCTTTGCAAGGCGCTTCCATCTTCAGCAGCAATCTTCCGGATTCAGCTACGCCCCGGCGCCTAGAGGAAAAAAGACAAGAACAAAGGTGAGAGGGAGAAAAGGAATAAGGAAAGCTCAGTTTCCTTTTAAGTCTTACCTGTTGGATTATTCCCACTGCATTTCGGGTCCTGCCGCTTCCTGGCATCTCCGGACCCCGGCCCCTATGGGGAAAAAGACATAAGCATTAGCGCTTGCTGCAATTAGACAACGAACATTATTATTAAGCTTGAACTTTTGAACAGAACTTTTACAGCGCCTTACCTGAACAGTCAAGCTTACCTGAACTCCCATCAATCCTCAATCCAGTGAAGTAACTGGGTTTCAACGCGCCCCTGCATCAGAAGCAGGATGGAGAGCTCATCCTTCCAAACCCTAAGGTGAGGCTTAACGGGGAATCGTGGAGGAGGTATCGTGGAGGGTTGGAAGGGAGTGGGAGGCTTGAGCATTGTTCCACAGTTGGTAATACTCCCTTTTCACGCACAGGAGGGTATCCAACGAGCCAGGGAAGCCAGAATAGAGGGGCCCTTCCTGTCCATCTTCAGAGTTCTGCGCCTTCGACGCCGCGCCTCCGTGGGAACCAGGTGAGCGTTACAGAACGCGAAGCCTTACCACAATTTCCCACCTGGGCGCTATGGAGACTTCCGAGACAGATCAGCTGGCCCATCTTTTAGGGGAATTACGGGCAGAAGTGCACTCAGCCCGCCAGGAGACTAATGCTCTCAGAAGGGAACTAATCCTATCCAAGGAAAGAACTGATGATCTGGCCAAAAGGTTATTGCAGGGCCAGGCAGAGCACACTCCTTTACCTGTTTCCGGAGATATTTCTACAACAATGGGTTCGAATAACCCGGTACAAATCAATCTACCTGGACACATGCCTTTGGCCCCGCCGGAACGTTTTGCGGGGGATCCCAAGAAATATGCCGTTTTTATGAACCAATGCCGTTTACACTTTTTATGCAGGCCCGGGGCCTTCCCCAATGACCAGACCAAAGTAGCCTTTGTACTATCTTACCTCAGTGGCTGTGCTGCCGATTGGTCTATTCCATTGGTAAATCAGGATGATCCCATTCTCCGGGATTTCCAGGGCTTCCAGGCCAGCATGGAAAGATTGTTCGCTCGACACTCGCAGGGACAGGCCCTTGACAACGAACTGCTATCCTTACGACAAGGTAATCAGGATCTTTTGTCCCATATCGCCACCTTTAATAGACTAGTTGTGGAAACCGGATGGCCTGAAAATAAAAGGATCACATTGTTTCATCGAGGCCTGCGCGGAGAGCTTAAAGATGTTATAGCTCAGATAGTAGATCCACCCCAGGCCTGCGCAGACTACATAGACTTAGTGGTTCAACTTGATCACAGACTTCAAAATAGAAAAGCAGATCGGCTCAAGTATGAAACCAGAGTACCTATCAAGACCCACGTTAACTCCAAGAGTACTGACGTTTCCGAACCTATGCAAATTGGCAGTGTTAAAGGACCATTAACGCAGAAGGAACGAGAGAGAAGGCGACAAATGCAACTTTGTCTGTATTGCGGAACTTCCAGTCACTTTCTTCAAAGTTGTCCAGTTAAACCACCCAAGAAGGTGGTTGGAGCCACTGATAACGAGTTATTGACACCTGGTTCGGGAAACGACCTAGCCCGACAAGCGTAGGGGTCCGCTTGCCGAGCTTGAAAACAAACTCTTTGACCTCGCATTTTGTCATGCCAATGGTGCTTGTGAACCCAAAACAGCCTCAGCAGTTGCATGCTATAAAAGCATACATAGACAGTGGAGCTATTGGAAATTACATAGACCGTGAATTGGCTTCCAGGATTAAGCTTCCTCTCCGCCCGAAAGTAGCCCAAGATGTAATTACTACAGTTGATGGAACCGAAATAGCCTCAGGGCCTGTAACGCATTCCACAGTTGAAATCACTCTGGTGGGTCAGGACGGACATCGGGAAGCAATCGTGTTTGATGTGATCAAGGCCCCACAATTTCAAGTACTTCTTGGAATCCCTTGGTTAGAAACACATAATCCGAGAATAGACTGGCGAGCAAAGAAGATAACTTTTCCTGATTGTGAACCAACCTGTTACCCAAGGAATCCAGCTATGGGTCTAGCCTCTGTAACTTCCACCCCTGTACAGCTACCATCTGAATACCAAGAATTCCAAGACGTTTTTCAGAAAGAGCAGGCTAACAACCTTACCTCCCCATCGATCTTACGATTGCCAAATCGACTTGGTACCCAATGCACAACTACCTTGTAGTAGGATTTATGCTCTTACTGAACCATGAGAACCTGCATTTGCGCCAGTATTTGGATCAATACCTGGCCAATGGTTTCATTCGCCCATCAAAGTCACCAGTCTCTTCCGCTTTGTTCTTCGTACCTAAAAAGGAAGGAGACCTTAGGGCCTGTATTGACTACCGCACCCTAAATCAGATAACGATTAAGAATCGTTACCCTTTGCCCCTGATACCTGAGCTTATCGACCAAGTAAAAGATGCTCGTGTGTACACCAAGCTAGATCTCCGAGAAGCTTACCACCTGGTACGTATAAAAGAGGGCGACGAGTGGAAGACTGCATTCCGCACCAAATTTGGGCTCTTCGAATATCAAGTAATGCCCTTCGGTTTGTGCAACGCACCTGCCGCCTTTCAGTACTTCATGAATGATGTTCTTCGGGAACTTATCGATGTTTGTGTCATCGTTTATATTGACGACATCCTGGTGTATTCCTCCTCAGAATCTGATCACAGAAACCATGTTAGAGCAGTTCTTGAGAAATTGCGCCAGCACAAATTATTTGCCAAGCTCGAAAAATGCGTTTTTCATACCACAGAAGTGGAGTTTCTCGGATTCATCCTGACACCTCAAGGAATCCGAATGGACTCGCGGAAAGTGGACGCCATTCTCAAATGGCCATCTCCTAGCTCTGTGAAGGGAGTGCAAAGCATGCTTGGCTTTGCCAATTTCTATCGAAGGTTCATCGCGGAATTTTCTCGAACTGTTCAACCCATCACAGCTCTCCTAAAGAAAAACAAACTCTTTGAATGGACTCTTGAGGCTGAACAAGCCTTTCAGGACCTGAAAACCAAATTCACCTCTGCACCTGTATTGAAGCACCCGCGCCCAGATCTCCCTTACATCGTGGAAACCGATGCATCCAGTTCGGCCATGGGAGCTGTACTGTCGCAAAGAGACCCAGAAACTAACCAACTACACCCTGTAGCCTTTTGGTCCAGAAAATTCTCTCCACCTGAACTCAATTACGCAATTACCGACAAAGAACTACTGGCTATTAAATCAGCTTTCAAGGCTTGGCGTCACTATCTTCTCGGTGCAAGACACACCATCACCGTAATTACGGACCACAGAAATTTGCAGTATTTAAAGACGGCCAAAGCTCAATCTTCGCGACAACTCCGATGGGCTTTATTCTTTGCGGAATTTGATTTTGTAATTACCTATCGCCCTGGCTGCAAGAATGGTAAGGCAGATGCCTTATCCCGGATAGGCATGGAAGAACCCAATTCGAGTTTAGAACCTGTGCCAATCATACCGGAACAAAGAATTCTGGGCTTGACTTCATTGCAAACCATTGAGGACATCCAAGCTCAAGTAAAACAGCTTTTTGACTCTTCTGCCTTACTGGAATGGAGTCAAAAGGGTCCTCACTACACCGTTAAGGATGATTTACCCTACTTCCAAGAGCGGTTATTTCTGCCAAGTAAAGAATTGCAGGAACTTGTCATTACCCGTCATCATGAATCATTAATGGAAGGACACCCCGGTATCGCGAAAACAGAAGAAAAGATCAAACGCCACTTCTGGTGGCCTTCTTGGAGAAAAGACATAGTCATTTGTGTTGTCTTGCGGAATCTGTGCCCAAAATAAGAGTCAAAAGAAAAGGCCAGCCGGCCTACTTCAACCTTTGGACATTCCACCAGCACCTTGGCACACCTTGTCAATTGACTTTACAACTGACCTGCCTCCTTGTGGTGGTTACAACACGATTCTCGTAATAGTGGATCTATTCTCCAAAATGGCCCATTTTATCCCTTTAAAAGGATTGCTGTCAGCTTCCACCTTGGCCAAGGAATTTATGGAAAATATAGTGCGGTTACATGGTTTCCCTTCCATAGTAGTCTCAGACCGTGGATGTCAATTTATCTCCCACTTTTGGAAGAAATGTTGCCAACTAGCACAAATAGACGTGTGGTTATCCATCAGCCACCACCCCCAGACCGACGGACAAACCGAGAGAACCAATCAGACTCTCGAGCAATATCTGCGGTGCATGTTACACCAATCCGAGTTGAATTGGAAGGACATCCTTTGGATTGCAGAATATGCATACAACAATTCAGTGCATTCTGGAACCGGACAGACTCCTTTTTATACCCTGTATGGTCACCATCCTCGGACCTCTGACCTAGATCCACCTCTGACCCTGGAGATGCCTGCAGTAAATCACCTACATTCCACAATAACCCAAGCCTTCAAAGAAGCTACAACCCACTTACAGCAAGCCAAGAAAAAGTATAAAGAAAACGCTGATCTGCACCGAAGTAAAACTCCTCCTTACCAAGTAGGAGATCAGGTATGGCTAGCAACTAAACATCTACCCCTCAAGGGTCAGCGAACTTTTAATCCCAGATTCATTGGGCCTTACCCCATCAAAGCTATTATCAACCCAGTGGCCTTTAAACTCGATTTACCATCCAACATGCGGATTCATCCCGTTTTTCATGCATCTCTTCTAAAACCAGTACAACCTGGAACCAGACTGTCTGAGCCCCCAGGCCCTGTCCAAATTGATGGAGAATTAGAATTCGAAGTGAAAGACATTTTAGATTCCAAGATAGTTAAGTCGAAACTCTTCTATCTTGTTGATTGGAAAGGATATGGACCTCAGGAAAGATCTTGGGAACCCAGTAACTATGTTCACGCACCACGATTAATTCAAAGATTCCATCGAAGATTCCCGCACAGACCAAAACCCCCGGAGGAAAAGACCTTGGGAGGGGCCTTGAGGGGGGTACTGTCATGATGCCTACCTCTAAGGAGCCAGGCCGGGCCCAGCAACCCCAGAGGCAGACATCATTTTCCCCAGGGAAGTCTCAGCGGGCCCAAGTCGGGGCCCTTTGGACTCAGTCCTGGCGCCTTAGACGCCAGGCTCATAGCGGACCCCAGTCCTGGCGCCTTAGGCGCCATGCTCATAGAAAAGGATATGTGTTTAAGTGCTTCGGTGCACACTTACCTGATGCAGACCTTGCTGCTTCATCCAGGCCCTCTTGAGGCCTGAATGGGACTACTTAACCTGTAGGACTACTTCACCACCCGGGTGTGGTCGGGGAAGGATACATACCTGATTGGTGGAAGGATACATACCAGGAACTTCTTCCAAGGCTATTTAAACCCCACCCGAACAGCCACACATGCTTCGCGTTGTTCTGCACCTAGCAGCTGGACGCTCACCGTGTCAGCTCCTGCATCCTGACTTCAGCCACGCCTGCCAGCACCCTGGAACACCTGCAAGGGGAGAAAGGAAGAGAATAGGAGAAGAAAAGCCCTTACCTGCTAAATCTGCATCCCGGAGTCATTTCTCCAACGGCCCTGAAAAGGAAGACATCATATTAAAGGCATTTCGTTTCGATCGCTGCAGCGCTGCATTTTACTCACCTTTGCAAGGCGCTTCCATCTTCAGCAGCGATCTTCCGGATTCAGCTACGCCCCGGCGCCTAGAGGAAAAAAGACAAGAGCAAAGGTGAGAGGGAGAAAAGGAATAAGGAAAGCTCAGTTTCCTTTTAAGTCTTACCTGTTGGATTATTCCCACTGCATTTCAGGTCCTGCCGCTTCCTGGCATCTCCGGACCCCGGCCCCTATGGGGAAAAAAGACAAAGACATTGAATGAGCGAATGCAAAGACATTACCTGAGCGCTCATTTAGAACTGTTTCGCTTCGGGTCGGCGCCATATCTCCGGCACTCCGAACCCCGGCCCCTAAGGGGAAAAAGACATAAGCATTAGCGCTTGCTGCAATTAGACAACGAACATTATTATAAAGCTTGAACTTTTGAACAGAACTTTTACAGCGCCTTACCTGAACAGTCAAGCTTACCTGAACTCCCATCAATCCTCAATCCAGTGAAGTAACTGGGTTTCAACGCGCCCCTGCATCAGAAGCAGGATGGAGAGCTCATCCTTCCAAACCCTAAGGTGAGGCTTAACGGGGAATCGTGGAGGAGGTATCGTGGAAGGTTGGAAGGGAGTGGGAGGCTTGAGCATTGTTCCACAGTTGGTAATACTCCCTTTTCACGCACAGGAGGGTATCCAACGAGCCAGGGAAGCCAGAATAGAGGGGCCCTTCCTGTCCATCTTCAGAGTTCTGCGCCTTCGACGCCGCGCCTCCGTGGGAACCAGGTGAGCGTTACACTTTCTTTCGAGAGTTTGTGTGTTCTTGAGTCAATTTGTGACACTAGAGTGAGAGGAGATTAACTATGCCAAGGTCATACCTTAAGCAAGAGTGTAGGACATATTAGCTGGCTGGTGTTTTTAAAGAAGGGAGCTAGGTTCTATGTTCCTGGAACTATGAAACCTACATAGCTATGCACTAGATCTCTGAGACACTTACACTAGGGAATTACTGAAAGGACTGGTCGCTCCTATTAGAGGCCATTGCCCTTTTGAGTAAAACCCATTGTGTATGTTAAGCAGTTATTTTGGGGAGTCGTGTACTAATAGAAGTACACTTGAGTGACCTAGTTGGAGCAACAAATTAGAAATTACTTAACACCTAGAATTGTTGATACATTGATTTAGCTCAGACAGGAATCCAGCCCTGTATATTCTGCACAAGGTTTTGTAAGACCCATTGGGACACCTTATACAGCTAACCCTTTTTGTTTTAGTTAATCCCCTAACCCCTATAGTAGTTCATCCATCTTAACCTCTTCTGTATAATGAAGGTATTGTTCTACACTGTTGTATCCTGTACCTCTGGGCCTTCATCAAACAGAGCATATCTTTTTGGATTATACCTCGTGGGAGCAGAACTTCAGTATTGTAGGCACAATTTATCACCACTGATTTTAGCATGACAACTGGAGGAAAGTGCTACAGAACTTAAGCAATGGAGGATTCCAAAGCAACCAGACTTTGAACATTTTTTCCACCCTTGCATAGTAGGTCTGTCTTTTTATAGAGTGAATGTCAAACTCTTTTTGGTTGAGTATGTTAAGGAATTTTTAAGGCTTTTGTATCTGGTCAAGTCAACTGCAAATACATGGTGGGGTGGCGGATGGGTTGCAACTACTTTAAGGATCAAATATATATTTGGTGAGGGCTGTGATCACAAAGGGAGGGACATTTGTTCAGTGCATGGTGTGAGAAACCGGAAGGTGTCTCACCCGGTAGTCCAAAGGGATCTGTCATTCAGGTGGCGAGGACACGGCCATCGCTTTTGGATCCAGTTCCTGGGAGTGGACAAGTCCGGGAGGATCACCTGGGTGAGGGGTCTTGTGGGAGTGGGACACTGAATGCGGTATCCCCTTCCCTGTAACATCTTTACCCCAGGATACTTACGAACTCAAACACCCCCCCTTTTCCCAACACAAACACTTTCTCACGGACAGCCCGCTATGAGAGAACACGGCCTAACACCCGAGCCGTATACCTGACGTGTCCCAATACAATGGTCAGGCAGGGTCAGGCAATTACTGACCATTACACACACCTGACTTCCATTACTTTCCCACACTGATAAAAGGCGGAGCACAAGAGCACACTCTGAGCAAGGCAAAGCACTCGAGGAAGCAGCAGTTCCAAGATGACAGTTTTAATATAAGGCAAAAGACAGTAAAGCAGAAGGTGATTGGAAGGAGGGAAGTTCCCTTGACCTTTTCGACAAGGAACGGTTACTTTCATGAGCCTTCGAGACTAGAAAACGTAAGACCACGAAACAAGGCTGAAGAATCTGCCATTGTGTGTGTGAGGTACCCGGGGCTCTCCCGCGTCGATGGTCAAAGCAGGGAGAATCGCTTACTGCCATGGTACTGTCCTTGGCTCCTAAAACAAAGCAGCGCTGGTGAAGTCCGTACAGCTGGTGAGTTGGGGAGAATGATACCAGACCGGTCTGTGTTGAAGCCAAGGTTGCAAGAAGCAACTATGTATAGTGAACGCTGAAGCAAAGAGTGTATGAAGCGTATGTGATAATCAACGTGAGTAAAATTGAACAACAGATGAGTGATTGAACTTTGAAGCCAAGATACGATACCTTGGGCAAAGTGGTCCGACACCGCATGCATGCTCATTCAAAAGTCTCTGTAAGGTATTCAACTGAAAGGTGGCAAAAGCGAAAGTGTGACAAAGAACTATGAATCAAAGTGTTCCTGTAACGGGTCAAGCTAAATCCTGTGCACAATCGAAGGTTTTCGATGTTAATAGTGTAAAGAAAGTTGATGACAAAGTAGATGAAGTTGGTCCGAGCCTGGCGAAGGGAGACTAATTGAACATTGTGTTAAAAGGAGCTGAGAACGGCTGAGGGGGACCCGAGGTGAATAGTGAATCACCTGAGAAATTGAGTACTTGTGAAAACCTACCTGCCTACCAAAATAATGTATTGTTTGACGCATCAGGCCCTCTGAAAGAAGAGACTTTGAAAGGCAAAGAGACTTGGGCACAGAAGGCGCTGATTCCAATGAGTGAACTGTATCCTCGTGTTACAGAAGCCAGAGTCTGTGCTAAGCTCGCGTGTACTGCCTCGTCTCCCGTGCTGCAAACGTCAGGAATGGAGGCCAACGGCCTGAACATCCTGACATATCATTTTGTGAACCCTTCTTTCTTTTTCGTAATACTGTTTCTGTCATGACCACTGTGAGGGGTCACAAGTTGTGCCACAAGCAGGCTCCCACCAGAACCCTGAGGGCCTTAAAACCACTGCAAAAGGGCTCCTGGAGCCGGTCCTGGCACCTTTGGCACAAGGATCATATGTAGGAAGGAAGGGCTGTTCAAACTAGGTCCCATTTATGTACATAGGCTTTTAAATCCAACATGGAAGCACCCACACAGTCTAGTTCTAAGAACCAAGCCATGCGGTCTAGTGTTTTGGGTGTGCCAGGCCTGAAACTACTTTCCCTGGTACTACTTTACCTGGGCTATATAAACCACACCCTGACTGCAGAACACGTTTCGTGTTATTCTGCAAGCAGCAGCGTGACGCTCACCGTGTCCAGCTCCTGGTCTTCAGCATCTTCCTGTAATCCTGCAAGAACAAGAGCAAGATTATTCTGTCTTACCTGAGAAAACACCATCCAGCACTCAGCATCTCAACTGGGCTGCAATCTGTGGAAACCGAGAGAAGAAGAAACATCACTCACCTGTGAGTACTAGCTTAAGGACTTCCGGCGAACCGCTACCACAGCTGCTGTTCGAACATTGCGACCTGCAATAACGAGAAAGGGAAAAACAATATTAGTACGCGCGCTTCCAAAACATCGAATTCCAGTCTTACCTGAATTCCATCGCGCTACACCACACTTCCATCCGGAGCACCACAGCAACATCTGCAGGGGAAAAGGAACATATTCAGGTTCGCTTTCAATATTAAAAAAACGCACCGCGCTGTACTTACCTTAACGGATTCTCAGGGCCTGTTTTTCATTGCGCTCTCATCCACTCGCAGCACCACAGTGGCCTGTGAGGAGGAGAAGAAGAAAACACAGGTTAGCTTTAAGACAATAAAGGTGTAGCGCTTCGCACTTTCTCTTACCTAGAAATGTGCCTCTCCATCCGGCACGCCAGCATCAAGACCTTCGCACTTGAAAATAAGGAAATAAAGACATTAATGAATTCCCACCATAAACAGAACAAAGACTTACAATTAACAAACCTACCTGCCTACCAGCAGATTCAGCGTCACAGCAGGCCTGGGCCCAAGGAAGGCATACTGCACCAGTGAAGCAACTCGGGCAGCTCGCCAACAAACGTCAAGAGCCCCTGCACAAGAAACGCAGGACGGATAGCTCACCCTACAAATAACTAAGATTCATTATTCAGCACTGGGTAACTACGCATCCAGGGTTCCATTTCTCAGAGACTTCCAGACGCTCCCGGGGATATCAGGTGCGTGTAACAGTTTTCCACACAATTTGTATTTAGAGGTATGGATTGGCAATTGGTTTATTAGTATAGGCCCTTTTATTTTGACAAGACACCACTAGGACTGCGTTATTATTATTTTATGGTCATAGCTTGCTCCCATCTGTAGATTTAGGATTATATAGGCATTTTTAAAACCCTTTTTGAAGTTCAATTAACGCCCTTGAACTGTGGTCAATTGTGTCTGTCTTGTTGTTGATACCATGCCTTCCTTACAATGGCTAGAATAATTTTCCAAGGCCGCCTCTGGTGAAAGCTAATGGAAATGATTTCAATGTGGTCGGAGTTGCTTACGGAGCATGCGTGTGTGTCTATGATACCGATATAATTTAAACTTTTGTGATTCTGCTGTTACTTCTATCACCAACGTGGTCTTAATTTAAAAAAAGAAGGAATTTATTTTTGTACTTGTTAGAACAAAATGCCCCTCTTTGCCTGGAATGTCAGAGTTGTCCATGCAGTGGAGTCCACAGTGGAATTTCGAAGTGTTCCATATTGGAAGAGAAAGTGGGATGGGATTGAAATGGCTAAATCCTCTGTTGCTCAAATAGATTTTTATGAAATGCAGTACAGGAAGATATCTTGTTTCAGGAGAGCGACTTATGTTCTGTAATAGATGGTGCATAATGTTTAAGGTATATTCACTGCATATTTAACTCAGTGTTTGTAGGCCATATGTTTTAATCTTTAAGAGCCTTTCTTTTCACAGTCAAATTGGTGATAGATCTCCACATAATGCCAAGAGAATTGTACCTTGCGTTCACCACAATTAAATCAGCTGACCTAGTACCATTGTTTCCCTTTTCTCTTTTTGTAGGAGAGTTCCCATCTGCCTGCTGCACTTCTGTTAGCTCAGCACAAGGACAGGTCCACACTGTTAGATATAAAAATGGAAAGGCCCCCCAGGCAAATTAAACCGGTTACCTTTTCCACCGGCATCAAAATGGTAAGTCTTCGTTCCTTTTTGTTCATTTTAAAACTGTCTTGGTAGTGCTACAGTTTTATCTTTGTTGATTTGGTTATTAAGTTGTATATGTAGAGAATGAATGAGATGGCTTTTGTGAGATGTTATACTTTCAGTGCAGTGTCGTTCTGGTTCTGAAACTAGAGTCTTTAGTGAATTCAGTTCCCGGTCATGAAATTGATAGTCCTGTAATCATCATCATCTTTCTATGGAATGGCCACAGCTGACCCTCTGCAGGTTAAGCTCCCCCTTTTTATGCTACTAATTGTTGGCACCCTCTATGGATGAGACCTTTGCATATATTTGCATATCTAACCATTATGTCGTTCACCTCTAAGTTCTATTTGTAATCTTAGTTTTGATAGTATAATCACCTGCACACCACGACCTGGGCTCAGAAGCTGTATTGTGGAACAATTTTTTTGGTATGCTATTTTCCATTTGTACAGCTCTTGGTAAGTAGTTTCATCATCTATTTTACATTAATAGAATTTATGCTCAGAGCCTTTCCTTGTAAAGAAACTTACACTCTTTATTGTTTATAGTTGTATACAAGCTAAAGTTAATGTAGCATGATAAATACTTTGATGTGGGTCATTTTGATCCTGAGTAAAAAAGGGATAGAGGTGGGCACCACTGAGTCTCTAAATGTTCAAAAACACTTTTTAGAACTATTTCAATTTTTAAAGGTGGAGCTACCGGACCATTAATGATCCCTTGACCCCAGGATCCAAAAAATACATACTGTAACATGACTAAAAGCTGGGTGGGCTCACCCAGCTAAATCTGGTGCTCTCACAGTGCTCCCAACAAGCCTATTGTTTCAATGAAAATTCTTTCAGGTTCATAAATTCCATTGATCTTGCAACCATTCTCTATAGTCAAAAAACAGATGCTTCTTGTGGTTTCTTAGGTTCAAAAGTAAATTCTTTTATTCGTCATGGGTCTTATAATCTGAAGTCATTTTGATCCTGAACCCTTTTCTGGTGCACTTGGCGTTATGCTAGTCTGTTGGAGTGCTGGCTAAGTTTAAAGTGGGATAGACATTTTGTAGCAGGTTGGCGAAGTGTGTATTGTGCGCTACATCTGTGTTTGAGTAATCTAAATAGAGGTAACTTAGTTTTATTGTTGTGCTATATTGAGTGGCCTCTGCTGTACACTCGCAGACTGGTAGTTGGAAGCAAAACAATTAGCTTTGACATATTGTGTCCGTGATGCCAGCTCCTGGTGATGTCACTTTGTACCTATGGAAATTGCAGTTACCCTGCAGAAGGGAGCTTGGCCACACTGAGCCCTCCAAGACAGTCTAATAAGGAGGGTGTTGACTCCCCCAAGGCATTGTTATTTTTTTCATTATATTTTTTATTTCGTTTTTTCAAGGGAATCATCAACAGTACAAAGATTACGCCTGTATCAACATCTAACAGAACGTTTGTGCAAATCTGCCATAGGTGAAAAAAATATCAATGCTAAACCCACTTTGTAACTTGATTGATCATATGTACAGAAATGAAAAGCAAAACATATTACTTTAACCCTTTTTCAATGCTAGCGATGTTCCTTTGCATCTTTTAAACAATGCAAGCAATCGCTTCTAGCGCCCACCCCTCGCCCCATAGTAGTGTACTGTAAGGAAGGCATGGTATCAATAGTAGGCACAAACATAATAGATACAACTTTCGAAAACCTTTATTTTAATGTTTTGGTTTTGGTTGGGTTGGTAGAATTTCTAACTGGCCCTAACTCTAGGATGGGAGTAGTGCGACCATTAAACAAAATACAAGTCAGTCTAATCAAAATAAAAAGGCCTGTACTAAAATTAAAAAAAAAATCTTGCCTTTCTCAATTAACAAATGTGTTAAGGGAATACAAAAGGAAAAGAAATGTCAGAATGGCTTAAGTACCAACTCCTTTCCCCACGTTCAATAGCACAAGATCTCGAGAGTTTCTTTAGAAAGACAGGTGGGTGGTGGCACAGATCTATCACTCTGGCTTTCACATTCACCTTTTTATTTCATCACATTTCACCACAGATTTCGCTCTGCTGGGCTCAAGCCTTTCTTTCTCTATGTGGGGGATTCCCTTCCCCACGTTTGTCTTTATATCTTTGAACTGTCGAAAGACCTTCACACTGCAAGGCTTTTAAATAGACCTCTGCATGACCACTTAGACTTCTGCTTACACAGTTCAACAATCAACAATGTTTCTCATCTCGCCAATGCTTCTTGGTACTTGGAGTTTCTTATTCTCTTTACTTTCACATATAAATTAATATGATTTGCCCTCTTCAGAGTTCACATACTTTGCTTTTCACTCATTCAACTTTTGCTTGGGATCGCAAATACTTTATTGCTTTCAATTTCCGCTTAATACAGTTTAACTCAGAACATTTCAGAGACTTTCGAATGTGTGATTCCGCCTCACAGGACTACTGTTACTTTGTATACTATCTTCATCATTCAGCAATTGTCCTTTCCGTCTACGCATTTTATCGGCACACGCGCAACCTTCAACTCTCTTCAATAGTTACTTTTGCTTTTAACACAAACCAGGCTTTTGTTGCCTCTGATAATTCACTGGTTGTGTTAATTGGCTAATCTCTTCAGCGTCTTTCATGTAGCAGTCAAGGGCCTTACCTTCGCCTCCTCTTCTCCTCCCCAACTCTGCCATTCACCCAGGAAAGGAGGGTAGCGGGCTGCTATGAAGCATCTTGAAAGTTCCTCCTTTACGCTCACACAGGTGCCAGCCTCGGAACGCTTACGGCCTCCCAAAAAAAGTGTGGAATTCTTTCCTGGCTCTCTCTTTCTTCGCTGCCGCCAATCAGCCCCTTGGCCTTCCAACTTCCACAGCCTGGTTTGCATCAGCCCCGAAAGAGCTGCTCCTTCTCGTACCCAACCTCCCTCAGAGTGTGCCTGTACGCACCACCTTTAATCCTGACAGGGAGTGTTAATAAGTGGCAGGTGTGTGTAGTTAGGATAACATGCCTTACTCTGCCTGGTCTCATTAAAGGGACAGAGCCCCATTGCAAGTCAGTAGAGGTAATCCTCCTGGCCTCATTCATCATCTTCCTAGGCTCAGTAGTGTTTTAAATGTGAAGTGAGGAGGAATTATGGGAGCTGTAGTTTCCCATAAAATAAGCAGGGATAGGGGTTAGATGGGTTGTGGGAAAGGGGGGATATCATGACTCGCCATTAGGTGTTTCTACCCCACTCCCAGAGGGCCCCCTACCTGGGTGATCCTCCCTAGCTTGTCCACACCCAGGATCAGTATCCAAAAGCATTGGCCTTTCCCTGGCCACTTGAGTATGGGATCCCTGGGGACTAGGTTGTGAAACACTCTCTGGTTTTTCACAGTACCAATAAACAATCTAAATTCCAGCAGCATTTAGAATGGACAAGGCATTTGACTAGATTGCAAAGGTAAGAAATTGTCTGATCGGTCTATATGAGAGCAAGTTGGGGACGTAGCATAGTTTATTTACAACAGCCAGTGGAGAGAGACCTAGGGAAAGTAGATTTATACTTACTCAAGAAGAAGCTCCACTCCATCCCAACTCTGCTTTGACCTTCGTTCAATAGTTTGGTGAATTGTTCCATATAATACAGTTCCCATCCCTGCACACCCATTACGATGTAGTAGGGATTTTAGGTTCTTTCCATGTTATAGCCAGACACACTCTTGCTGCTAGTAATAAGTGGATGGCCATGTGGGTTAACACTTCCTCTTCCTCTCCTGAATCTGAAACTCCGAACAGAATGAGTAGTGGATTAAGGGGTCTGTCGATGCAATCAATGTCCACAATCCACAAAATGACTTCTGTCCAATTTTACCACTTGTCTACAGGCCCACCACATGTGCTACTAACTAGTCTGAACATTCTCTGCATTGCCTCCAAGACATATTGCTATATCTTAGCCAGTCTACTTGGGGGAAACTGCCAACAGTGGCGCCGTTTAATGCAATGTAGTTAATGAGGGATGACCTAAACGACTAGCCAAATGTACTCCTCCATTGGGGAGCACAAATCATTATCCCACCTTCCTCTCAAAATCTGTACTCCTGAGTTTTTTCTCTTCAATTATGAGGGCATATATCTTTACCAAGAGTGGCCTGCTAATCTTGGTCTTCCATTTGTCCTGCGACAGGACTCCCTTCAATTGAATGTTTGGAAAAACCTAAGCAGTGCCTATAAGCAGACCCGTTTCTAAGTTTCTAAAGAGGAAACATTCCTGGTCCCTCTCAATCTCTCAGCACCCTTCACCTCATCTGTCTCAACCCATCACCTCATTCCCGCAATCACCTCCTTCCCCGGTGGCTTCACCCTTCCTGAAACCCCTCTCCCTCGTTTTCTCATCAACTGCAACTGAAACTCCTAACAGCACACACCCCACCTTCAAATCCCCCGAATCAAACCGAATCAGCGTAACACACCCAGCCACCCAACCCAGCCCGAATTTCTCTGCTCGCCCACTATTCCCATCGAGCATCACCCACCCTACCCCCTCGCTCCCCCACTCTCTCCACCACCTCCCCCTCCCACTCCAGCACCGAGATCAACCTCGCCTGCCCATGTGAACTGCATCCTATTTAATGCCCGATCCATAGCGAAAAACAGACACTGCATCTTTGACCTCCTCGCCTCTGTCAAACCAGACCTTGTTTTCATCACTGAAACTTGGTTCTCTGACGACTACGCCCCAATCGCTAATGAAGCCTTTCCCCCTAACTACTCCCTCATCCAACTGAACCGTCCCTCCAGAGGAGGGGGAATAGCATTCGTCTTCAAGTCTCTCTTCCACGCCTCAATCATCGACAACCAACCTTCCATTCCCGCCTGCAAATCTCTCCTCGTTAAACTATACATCTCCCCATCGCTCTCACACAGCCTCCTAATAATCTACAGGCCTCCTGGCTACGATGGACAATACGCAAACAACCTCTGCGACACTATTGCCACCCTTCAACTAAACCATCCCAACCTCACCCTTCTTGGAGACTTCAACATATGGCTCGACATCCAGATGAACCCTATGACACACTCTCTGGTAGACGGTTTAGACGCAATTAACCTCCAACCCCGCATAAATGGCCCGAGTCACTATAAAGAACACACTCTTGATGCCATCTTTACCTCCAACACTCTGATTCATTTAAAACCACCCACCCCTATCATCTGGTCTGATCACTTTCTTCTCTCGTTCACCTTTCGCTCACCCGACCCCCTTCCCGTACTCGAATCTGAACCGCTGAATCTAGGCAAATGCTGGAAAAAACTAATAATCACCCCTGACCTAGCCGAGGCACTCTTCCAGTCTCCACCACCTGCCAACCCTCATCAAACAACTAACCCCTGACGCCTTTGTCTCATGGCTCAGCGCATATCTGATGCGGCTCGCACCCCTGTGCCAACAATCAGCCCGCCGTGGCCTCTTTCCCAAATGGTTCACTCCTGAGTTGAAGATCACTAAACAACTATATAAACACCTAGAACGCAAATGGCAGGAAGACAAAACCCAGGAGAACAGGGCCACCTTGGCCCGCCACCTCTATCAGTACAAGGCCGAAATCCGTAAAGCAAAAAAAGCCCACTACAACTCACGAATCCTAAACAGCAAAAACCCAAGCAAAGAACTCCACAAAATCATCTCCGAATTCACCAATCCGGTCTGCACCAGGACCGTCCCAACCCCCTCACAATCACTGTGCAACTCACTCTCCCTCCACTTTTACACCACGGCTCTCGAAAGAACAAAAACCCTAACCACCAAACTGGCTCTCTTACATCCACCAGGCAATTCTCCGCCCATACCGGCCAGCCCACCAGCTGCGTCCTCTACGCAACCAACTTTCGAATCCTTTAGCCCAATATCACCAGAGCAATTTCTCAAACTTCTATCTGCCCGCAAACCATCTGGATCGCCGCTCGACACTTGCCCAGCCACAACCCTCAAAGAAATCTTCGCATCCACCTGCGCAGGAGATCATGTAAGATCCATCATAAATGCTTCCCTTTCCTCTGGTATCTTTCCCGACGCATTCAAAACGGTTCACGTCAAAGCTCTAATTAAAAAACCCTTGCTCGACCCTCTCGAGCCCAAAAACTATTGCCCCATCTCAAACACCATGTTTCTTGCCAAACTCATTGACCGAACCGCCTACTCCAAACTAAATGCCTTTGTCGAAGCCAACAATCTCCTAGACCCCGCCCAATCAGGTTTCAGAGCCTGTCACGGAATTGAAACCACCCTAACCTCAATCTGGGATGACCTTAAAATGACGGCAGACTCCGCGGGATGCGCCGCGCTAATCCTTCTCGACCTATCTGCCGCCTTTGACACGATCAATCACTCGATCCTCCTAGACTGTCTCCACTCCCTAGGAATCCGTGGAACCGCTCTTAAATGGATTGCTTCATTCCTCAAAGAGAGGTACCAAATAACGATACTCTCCACCTATACCTCCCAAGCCCGACCAGTCGACAGAGGAGTCCCACAAGGAGCATGCCTATCTGCCCTCCTATTCAATCTCTACCTGACCGCCCTCCCACAGATAACTCGTTCACACAACATCCTGTGCTACAACTACGCCGACGACACTCGGCTAATTCTAAAACTCCTGAACTCAAAACTCAATCTCCGACCTGACCTGACCTGGCCTCCTGCCTCCTTGACATAGAACTCTGGATGACCCAAAGCCACCTCCTGTTAAACCCCTCCAAAACGGAAATCATGGTATGTGGCAACTCTGAACTTCTTCCGCACCCACTACCATGGCCATCCGCCATGGGCAACTCACCGACCGCCTCCAAATCAGTGAAAAATCTTGGGTGCACCCTTGACTCTGACCTAACTCTCTCGCCAAGTCAACAACGTCTCAAAGTCCTGCCACTACCACCTTAAAACCCTTGGACGCATCTTTCCATATCTCTCCTTTCCCAACAGACTTGCACCGTCCAATCAATCGTTATATCAAGACTGGACTACGCAAACCCGCTATACCTCAGAATCCACGCGTACCAACTGAATAAACTCCAAAGGACACAAAACACGGCAGCCAAATTGCTACTTGCGCTTGGCCCAAGAGACCACGTCTTCCCAGCTCTTAAGACGCTGAACTGGCTTCCAGTAGCCCGAAGGGTGACTTTCAAAACCTTATGCATCACCCATCGAGCACTGCATAAAACCGGACCTGAATATCTACAAGACAAACTAAAACCCTATCACCCCTCACACACCCTAAGATCGAGTTCTGCCGGCCTCCTAGTCATACCGAAGACAAACTCAGTCAGGCTAGGCGGAGCATCATTCTCAGCCTTGGCCCCCACGCTATGGAATTCACTCCCACCCCACATACGCTTAACTGAGGATTTAACGTCTTTCTGCAAACTGTTGAAAACCTGGCTCTTTCCATAAAACCAACCCGCACCATACTATCCCAAAACAGACTTACAACAACTCAATTACATCAATCCATCATACTACTGATGCGAGAAATTGACAGCTAATAACTCCTACTTTAAACTAGAAGGACAAACCGAATTAAACGAATAAAGTAGATCAAAGCAGTATAAGGGTTAATGAGAGTAAATCATACGGAAACAGTAAAGAATGTTAGACTGCTGAAATGGACAGATTGAATGAGGCGTAAATGATGAGAATGGCATGATGATATAGCTAGAATTGATGAAGCGGGTAGAACAGATGAATGCGCTGAGTCAGAGAATGCATGAGTGTAAGAACAGACAGCTATATAGCAAATGCGTGTGGAAATCAAAATAAAAAGTAAACCGGAGGAGTGTATGGTGCGGAGGGGTGTATGGTGCGCGTGGTGCATGGAGAGGATGAGTGCACAGAGCTGATGAAGGTATAGAACAGACGAGTGTGTGAAATTGAATATACAAAATAGGATACTGGAGCGGATGAGTGCGCGCAGGGCGGGGGGTGTGTGTGCACGCAGGGGGTGTGTGTGTAATGCGGATGAGTGCGTAAATTTCAGAGAAGCGAGTTGAATGCAAGAATGCGCAAACCGGATGAATGTACAGAACGGATGAGCGAAAACAGGTTGAGTGTGTATAACAGATGAGAATGTGGAGCGGATGAGTAACTAGAGCCAACGAGTCTGGATAGCTGATGAATATGGAAGTACGGAGAGTGTGTTTATCGCCTGAGCGAACGATTGTACAGACCTGGCGAATACATGAAGTGAATGAGTGTAGGGAGGGGACGGGTGTAGGGAGGGGACGGGTGTATAGAGAGTGGATCAGTGTATAGAATGGATGAGTGTATGCAGCAGATGAGTGTATGGAGCGGACGAATGTTTGGAACGGACGGTGGAATGGAACGCATGGATGTATGGGAGCGGATGAGTGTATGGGAGCGGATGAGTGTATGGAGCCAGCAGATCGGTGTATGGAGAGGTTAGATGTATGCAGTCACCAGATCGGTGTATGGAGAGGTTAGGTGTATGAAACCAAAGGGAGTATGGAGCGGTTAGGCGTATGGAACGGATGAATATATGAAGTGGATGTATATTCAGAGTAAATGAAGGTATAAGACAGGTGAGTGTAGAGATGAATATATAGAACAAGATACTACTGCTGGATGCATGAAAATCATGAGTGATTAAAACGGATGAGTGCGTGGAGGGGGTGAGTGCGTAGAGGGGGTGAGTGCGTAAAACAGGTAAACGCATAGCACGCGTGAGAGCATAAAGCGAACGAGTACCTGGAGCGAACGAGTGCCTGGAGCGATCGAGTGCCCAGAGTGAACTGATGCATCACGTAGAGCCGACGAGTACATAGAATGAACGAGCACGGACGCATCCAGTACTGATGAGTGCGTAGAATG
Source organism: Ambystoma mexicanum (assembly GCF_040938575.1). NCBI lineage: Eukaryota > Metazoa > Chordata > Amphibia > Caudata > Ambystomatidae > Ambystoma > Ambystoma mexicanum. The sequence continues at coordinate 201,909,798 of NC_090940.1, forward strand.
GATGAGTACGTTGAGCTACTGAATGCGTACTGCCTGAGGCAGTCAAGAGGGCATGCGTGGTGCAGACAAGTGGACAGTCGTGTGGCGGACAAGAGCGCATGCGCGGAGCAGACTAGACCACGCAGGGCGGACCAGAGTGTATTGAACCAGACTGGAGTGCATAGAATGGATAGGTGTCCATGGTACGGACTGGAACGCATAAAATTGCGTGATGTATATAGTATGGTTTAGAATGCAAAGAATGTTTGAAAGAGCATATAACTCATATCACACCACTATGCTTACTCTCTCCTTTACATCACCACTCAACTAGAACACAGAGATACTATGACACCATTCGGTATATCTGTTCTCATACCAACATCCGCCGCTCACTCCACATCATTCTAAGTTGACACTGCTGGTCTCACACCCCCCCCAGCCAGGCGTTCTCCTCGGGCCTAACGCAGCCGCAGCCGTTCTGGATAAAACCTGCCTGAACGAACACATTCTCCTGACCTCTCAACCACCACACCTACCGCTAAGAAGCAGCTTCTACACGGATATCGCACAAGCTGCACACATACCCGGTGCACACATGCACCTTTGACTCTCTCTACTGATCTGAACTTAGGTTCCCAAGGGCGTTCAACCTACCAGCGCCTTCAGACCATACCAATGGTATATAAGGCGCTATATAAATGCAAAATAACATAACATAACATAAGGCACTTATGCTTATGAATCTGTGATCCCTCCGTAACTGCTGGTATGTTCCAAGCCCACTTCAAACAAATATTTAAATCTGGCTATTCCAGCAATATCTGATGCAAATGGAGGGCCCCAGATGGAATTCGGGGGAGAAGGACCAGGTAGAGAGGTCTAATGCTTCTACTCTGGTTCTCCAAACCTGCCATAGGGAGATCCGGTTTGGGTGATTTATCACTAATTGAGGTATAGCTGACTTCGGGGCCCATAACTATTTCCTGACTGTCACTGAGAATACAATCACATTCTCTATCTGGACCTATTGTTCAAAGGAGAGGCCCTAACATGTTATGGTAGGACCCTCAGGAAGGCAGCAATGTAGTAGGCCAGGAAGGGCAACTTCCCCCTTTCTCAGGAGGCTTGATCAGGGTATCATATCTAATCCTAGGTCTTCTCCCGGCCCAGAAGAACCTTGCAAGCATAGATTTAGCATCTGAGAAAAAACTGTCAGTAAAGTGTATTTGAAGATCTGAGAAGAGGAATGACAACATAAGTAATACATTTATTCTTTTAGCTGCCAATCGCCCGCTCCACGACAGACCTATCTTGTTCCAACGCAGAAAGTCCTCTCTTAAAAAGCCAGCAGTCGCACCGCTAGGTACTTCAGTGTATCACTAAACACCTTAAAGTATAGGTTTCCTGGCCCTGAACTCCACTCAGGTTTCCACCCAGGCAACAGGAGAATCGTGTACTTTGATCACAGGACTACCTCTAATTGCAACAGCTACTAGTTCCATACCACGGCATTGATTTTGACAATCCTCTCTCAAGAGATGAACAAAGCGGCATGGAGTGCCATGGGTAACATGTAAAGAATGCATGGGCTTCATACAGTGATCACACTGCTGAGCGCCTTTGATGGAGTGCAGACTGAATCTCAGGATTCTTGGAATAAATCCTTATATGGGGGGAGGTAACATTGCACGTGATGCATAGTTGCGCCACTAATTGTTATGCCTGGGGTAAGATGGCTAATTTTCTCAGTTGTGAGACGATATAGGAGTGCGTCTCTCTAGTCTGGAAGCTATTCTCTGTGCGCTCTCTCCCCAAATTGATTGCACTTCATACTCTGAATGGAGGTAGCCAAAGAAACTGAGGGTTAACCTTGAGATATCCCCGCTAGCCTCAGTGCACCCTAGAGTGGAGTGTGAATTGTTCCTCAGATGATTTGCCTTAAAAGAGAGCTTCATTGCTGGTTGGAAGGTTTGGTGTTCAGTAAGATGTATAATGTTAGTCTAGAGTGCACATGTGATGATATCAAGTTTGGTCATCTTTGGGTAGCAGAGACTGTTCTGTGAGCGATGTAGTCATTGGCGCCTTCTCTAAATGGGCATTAACTTTTCAGAAAAATATAAGATGGTGCTCATTACAATTACTGTTTTATTTTTTGCTGATTTCCCAATCAATAACTCTTTCCAACTATTGTATTTTCGACCATTCTCTAAGAATGTTTTATTTATGCTGCACTCCATTTGCTATCCGCCTTCAGCCCCTGAAAAGGGAAGTGACATCACTGGAGGAGGAAGGACCACTGTCACTAGATCCATTATAGCAGCAAATCTGGGAAGCAAAAGGTTGCATTTTTCTTTTACTTTCCACCAACACGTTTATATACTGGTTGGCCTGCACCCCCCCCCTTGCATTAGTTGTGATAGTAGTAGTAGTAGTAGTACTGCAAGTATTGGTGGTAGTGGTAGTACCAGTAATAAGAATACTAGTAATAAATCTAGTATTACCAGCAACTGCAGTACAATTACTACTACCAGTAACACTACCAGTAGAAGTAGTTCTAAGACCACTAGCAGCACATCAACTATCAATAGGTCGATTCCATCAGCTTTTTAACTTGCCTCATCACGTCCTTTCTCTTGCCCTATAATCTCTCAATCTTTGTCACTCTCTTTCTCTCCTGATTTCTGTGAGGGGTCAGAAATGAGAGCCGGGCACAAAGTATTCATATTCTCAAGTAAAGACATTAATTGAAACAAAAGTGGGTTGGGGAACTGCCTAACTGTCCCAATTCTAAGAGAAACTTCCCTACATAAAAATCAAAACTAAGGCTCAGTCTATGTCAGGAAGTCAGTAACTGAAAAGCCGTCCTTGTGTCCAAAACATCCTTGTCAATATTGTCAACCATCTGTATCTGCAAAATAATGCCAATAATATTACATGCATTCAACAATAGCTTGTAACTAACCTGATCTGATGTAATAGTGTGAGGTTAAAGAGAAGTTCCCCGGGAATCCTTGCACCCCACTCTACTTTAAGCATAAAGACCAGGGGTAGACAAAGGCGGCAGGGAAAACCTCTGAGGGGAAAAAAACCCTAGCATGCCAATCTCTGAGTTTGTCTGTCGTAGCTCCGATTCTTGGGCAGGCACATAATAGTTAACAGCTTTGTTGTCCTAGTCAGTTGTTCTTGAATTATGAAAGCACGGAGAAGCAGGAAATGCCAGGAAAAAATGGCGCCCGTTGTTGCCACACCTCTTGAAGGAGAGAGGAGAGGGACAGGTTCAAAAAGCTGCTATGCACTGAACTGTGTGGATCGGTAAGAGCGCAGGAGCACTACGTACCAGTGATGAAATCTCCTTACTGAAAGGCGTAGGCGGGTTGGCCATATAGTATAGACAGTGTAAGCCATAGTGGAAGAAAAGACAGAGTTTAGGACTAGAAACAAAGCACAGAAACTCAGAGATCCTAGAAAGAAGAGTAGTGACGCGCGGATGGCCAGACTGCATCTGCACAAATCCCCTGCCGGCATCAGTCATGGGAGGAAACGGGAAGGAGTCACGAAGATGACTGAAGACTAGACCGCTACTTGAAACACTGGACGACATCTTGGGAGGAGACAAAAAGATCAAGCAAATCCTTCTCCATCTATTCCAGATGGAGTGCTACCGAATCCGGTGGCGACAGTCCTATCCTGAACCTCACACAAAAACAAAACAACAAAGGGTGCAAGGAAATATCTTTTTCTTCATGTTGGCAAAAAGTGTTCAAAACCAAGAATATAATAATGACTCTAACAAAAATGTTCTCCAAGGTGAAGACCCTTGGATCCAGGGGGTGGTTCCCTTCCCCTGGTTTCTTGAATAGGATGGCAGTTCTTTAAATCACAAGCTTTGCAACAGTCTTTCTCTAAGATTTGTTCCTTCACTCTGCAGATTTCCTGGGGTACTCCCCTGCCAGGAATCTTAATTCAATCTCATCCACCTGGTAAACTCGCCTGCCAGGTTTTCTTTTTTAGTTTCTTTCAGATTCCCCGATATACTCTCTGGCAAGGAATCTTTACGTAAGTTCAGCTGCCTGGTGTACATGCCTGCCAGGATTTCTCGTAATTGATTCACAGTTCCTTGGTTATACAAAAATGGCCTATACCGTGAGGTACTTGGTGCATTTGCCTATGGTAGCACTTGCTCAAGCTCCCCCCCCCTCAATGGCATCTCATGCACCTGTATTGGATTGGGGTTTGTCTTGGTATTCTCTCTTGCCTGGATACAAACATTCTTCTTATTGGGTATTGCGATAATACTTTGTCTTGACTGCATTCAAATATTCTTCTTATGCTCTTTTCATCATTAACAATCTTAAATTTATCAAATGCCGTCTGGTGCGCTTGTTGGAACACCCTGGGGTCCTCGGCTGCTTTGGTTCTACTCACCAGCCTCTTCCTTCATCTCCAACTCTGCCTGTGCCTTTGTGGAACAGCTGCTTTGTTGGCTTTCCACCCTGGAGTCAGCAAATGTCTCTCCAGTGTTCTGTGCGGCTCCGCGGTCACACGCTGGCTTCCTCTCTCGTTCGGGGTGGATGAATGATGCTTCCACGAGACCCTGACACCCAGGATCTTCTGCGCAGCTCCTCACGTCTCGATAGGTTTTCCTACTCGTCTGCAGCGTACCTTCTTCTGTTCCGGTGACCTTGTGTCTTGAGTTTGTGAGCCTCCACCTGGAGTGTACCGTCCTCTCCTGCACTGCCCGACTTCGGAGTGCCGACACAATCTTTAAATGTCTTGCACAATGTAGGCTTCGAAAAACAACTATCCTGCTTCTTGTACTTTGGGCACTTGTTACTTCACATAATCTCTTTCATCCTCCTCCTCCTCGTCTCAGTACCTGATTGATTATGGGAGTTGGAGTCCATGAATGTCATTGTGCTTCTACTTCTCAAATAGTTTTTCTTTGGATGTTTACAATAAGGCATATTAGAAACAGAAGTTGATATGTGTGAGTTATAGGTGTTTGGGTTAAAGGTGGGGGCCTGACTTGAATACTGTAAAGACAAGGTTTCTTGATTTCCTCTAAAAGGCAGAACCCTTAAATGACAATATGCCCTTAATGTGTTGGGTGTCGGAAGTCTCCTTTAGGGAAAAGGGGGAATACTCTGCTTCATCTAATGAAGTCATAACATCTCTCTGGCAGTCGTCTCATCCCATGTGGTCCTCCCTCATAAAACCGCCACCAGAATCAGGTAGCGGGTGCCTTTCCCAGGCCACAAGGCAGGAGATCCTGACCGGGGAATCTGTGATGACTGTACTGTATTCATCGCATTTCTCTTTCCCTCCCTTCCTCTCTCTTGTGGATTTTGCCACCTTCTGTGTCTGCTTGATGGTAGCCCAGTCCCCTGCAGACTATTCTTCTTTTTAACCATTCTCATACTGTTGTGTGCTCCACCTCCTTAGTTTTCTTGTCTGGCGTCTTCCTTGTTTAGGTTGTGTAACCATGGTTTCGTGAACTACAGCAAAAAGAAAGTGCTGACTTTTACTGCCATGAGAAAAACAATCCAAGAAAAAAGCAGGGAGCTGCATTGACCCTGCGGGGCTCCGGAGGCATGGTTTTGCTGCTGCCATGACTGTGCGGTTCTCTGGGTCGTCTTCAGGACACCATAACAAGTAGCATGAGCCACCTCACATTGTGGGGTGACAGAAAGAATAAAAAGCCAGAAGAAGGCTTCTAGCCCTGATCCACGCTCACTGGCGCTAAAAAACGAAAACAAATCCATAGCGTCATTGCTCTGGCCCACAGAGCCCAGGCAGCCTGGTCGGGATCTCCGCAAGGGTTTGTGTGTCCCTGGAGCATTTCCCCCAGTGGCTCTTGCCAGAGTGGGGCCCCCAGGGAACCATAGCAAACCCCACAGAGCAGGGTATAGACGTACAATCATCGGAGACGAGTCAACAACTTGGTGGGCTTCAGTGCATTGACGACGCTAGGAAAGAACCCTGCTGGAGGGTCCCATCAGTATATTACAACAATGACTAGTCTAGTTACGCTGTATGGTGTTCTTAACTGGAGTGGGAAATGTCTGCCGGAAAGGACACACTGAAACAAAGAGGGCCGGCCCAACTTGGTGTCAAGGGGGAACTCCTAACCCCAAAAATGTGATTCAAAGTGTTTTCCCAGTTGGTGTTTGGTAATCCCAATATGCATCTCACCAGCATAAATATGATGCTTAATCTGGTGTAACCCAACGTCTTGCTCTACATGTCAGTGTCTTTACAGCTGCCTAGACGCTACTCCAGACAGGGACTCAGTCATCAAGCTAGAGTTGTTACTGGTCTATGACGCATAAATAAAAGGAATGACTGAGGAAGTATGCACCTCCAAATACCAGAGTAAGACGGCAGACGGGTGTCTATTTTTAGGGGCCCACGCCATAAGTGACTTGTTGCTGAAGGTAAACCTTGGCAGACTGCTGCTATCCAGGGCTTGTAACTAGTGATGCAGTTATTTATTTGTATATAGTCCATAGAACTTTTACAACATTACATATTAAAAATAAGTCATACACATGTCATAATACAATTCAAGTACATAGTTAAAAAATCAGAGCCCAGCTTGGACCGGCTAAGAGCCAATCCAGATAAAAAGAGCGACATCAGCCTGCTAATCTGCACTACAGATATTAACCAAAAGTCCAACACACATCGGGGAAAGTGAGCGAAGATACGTGTTCCCGAGTAGGCTACCCCAACAAACTTAAAACCTAAAAACAAATCTGTTACAATTGAAATTTGATTAAAAACGGCAAGGGCACCGCCACGTGTGCCCTCAATGAATACATAAATATTAAACTAATGTGCGGTGGAAGCGCGGTATCTCATCAATACGATTAAATGGTAATGAACAAAAGAACTTAGTAGCTCAATATGTACCATTCAAGGCACTACCATCCAAACCCTCAACCTAAATTTTGTTAGCTGACTTTTCACCACTAACATCAGCAAGACATTTGGTCACCAAACACCATACACGAAACAACGCAAGCTCAATTCTTTTGGATTCTGCATTTAAACAATAGTTCCAGAAATCCTCTTCTTTTATCGCATCATAGCCGTGTACGAAGCCTCACAGAGAAGTCATATGTACAACTCCTAATTTTCTACACATGTCGAGGTGTTTCAAGTGCCCCAGGAACGTTACATATACAACATATCCTATCCGCTTCTGGGATTTTATGTCTGGCACCAGAGAATATAAGCAGTGGTAATTGGTTTACACGCAATTTCAGATAAAATGACTGCATTGCTGGGCACGGCATTGCCTCAAATATCTGTTTGGAAGTAAGTGTGCATCACATTTACAGCATACTTGTAATTCTTGAGGGTGGACAAATGCAAGTAATTATTTATCCAATCCCACTTCCTCACTTTATTTTTGGACACTTGATTTAAGGAATGTATCCTCATCCCTCGTTTAAAGTCGGGGCACCATCCTATCCACTCATATATCTGAGCCATAATGGTGCCATATTCCGTTTCTCGCTGTCTGTTAAGGCCACATTCTGTCTCACTAACGGTGGCAAATAATTTACATTGTGGGCACGAATTGGTTTTAATATGCAATAAACTATGTTGCGTTATCAGTTGCCCTTTCAAGGATGACAACCCCAGCTCTAGTCGAAGGTACTCTATCGGGGTGGAGGAACTCAATTTTAATAAGCGTTTCCAAAAGTGGCTTTCAAGGGCGTCTAGCCACCTGTAATCGCTCATTCAAAGCTCCAGTCCATACAATATCGTAGGGCAGAAACATTGCAAGTAGAGCGCAATAGTTCCATTAAGTGTATAGCCCACAGTTTTGGCCGTAAAGGATCTTATTAGAGCAGTCAATTGCCGGGCCTTTATACACTTAGCCCCTTTGATTTCCTTATAGGCCCTGTTAGTACTCATCTGAAGCCCCAAATATGGGTATGCAGTTATAAGTTATGAATTTAAAGCTGCTTTAAATGAACAAATATGCCCACATGTTCCCCTCTACGAGATGTAGATAGGGGGTATAGATGGGGAGTGAATATGTCGCTATATTTGTAATCCGACTTGTGCGTCCTTTCGGAATGACTTTAGCTAGCGGAGTAGAAGGTCACGTTTGATTCTATGGATATGTCTGTAAAGTTAGAGAAACTTGTTTAGGAGTCAAGTAAAGAGTCCATGCTGTTCTGTGTTATTTTTCTGTTACAGATACTAACTTGCTTATGATTTATAGATGATGCTGTTCTTTCCTTTCCCCACACCTAGGCTTATTTCTAGGAGCAGGTCATGCACACCCAGGATTTCATCCTTCATGTAAGGGCTCTGAAGCACCACACTTGTGGCAGGGTAGCCATCTTCTAAATTCGTCACAGATTGAGCTACTAGTCATTCACATGGTCGGGTGGGCTTAAATGAGCGTTCTGCAGTGGTTGTGTCACATAGTGCGTTGAAGCCCACATTGAATATTGTTCTGGCTATAATTGTCTTTACTTTGATTGTGGCTAGGTAGGGTAGGAAATATTTCTTCAACACCTTACTACCTTGTGTATATTTCCGTTTGAGAGTGGGAGTTGCTACTGCAGTGTACCCTTTAGCACCTTCCTGCCTGGTCTCTGGCTAGGTGTTACTTTTATGTACCCTTGTGTGAGAAACCTGAAGGTGTCTCACCCGCTATTCCCCGGAATTCTGTCATCCAGGTGGCCAGGACACAGCCATCGCTATTGGATCCAGTTCCTGGGGGTGGACCAGTGGGGGAGGATCACCTGGATGGGGGGGTCTTTGGGGAGTGGAAGTGGGACACTGAAGGGTGAGACGCGTTATCCCCTTCCTTATGACACCCTTTCCCCATCCTACCTCATAGGATATTTAAAAGCTCAACCCACCCCCCCATTTTCCGACACAAACACTTTCTTACACCATGAAAGACAACGGACTAAAACGAGAGCCGTTAACCAGACATGTCCCAACACAAGGGGCAGGCAGAGTCAGGCAATTGACAACTACATGCACCTGACTGCCCTTTACCTTCCCCACAGGGATGAAAGGCAGAGCACAAGAGCACACTTTGAGCAAGGCCAACCACACGAGGAAGCAGCTATTCCAGGACGGCAGTTCAAATGGAGAAGAAAGGCGGCGAGACCAGAAAGGACGACCAGGTGGGGGAAGTACCCTTGCCCTTTCCACCCCAGACCCGCAAAGCCTCAGTGAAAGGAATGATAAGACCGGGAGATACAACTGACATGTGGGGCAACAGATGTCAGCGGTGCACGGAATACTCCTGCGCTGATAGCCAAGGCGGGGAGACGCGTTTGCTACCGTGGTACCGTCCAGGACTGCAGAGCGCAGAAACGCCAACGAGTTCAGCACAGCCGGTGAGTCGGAGAAAGCTGATAGCAAGCTGGACAGTGTTGAGCCCAAGGTTGCAAACTGCAACTTTATAAGAACTTGTGAACAAAGAACCTGTGTGTGTTTGAATTTTTGAGTAAAAGCAATGAAGGACCAGCTTCAGAGTGGTCAGGCGCCGCAGAGGCGCTCATTCAACGGACTCTGGTTGGCAGATGAGACTACAAATACCAGCAGGCCCTAGGAGAGGGCAGCGCGAGGGTCAGAGTGGTCATACAAGGGTCTGGTCAAACCCCTTGTACAATCGAATGTCTCTCCTCTTTTGTCAAGAGGAAAGCTAAGGGAAGTAAATCCCGTATTGTGATAAAGAAAAGCGAACTGCGTATCTGACAAATGTGAACCTGGCTGAGGGATGCCTGAAAATCGGAGTGCACCAAAATATACCCAGGAACATTGTGTTGACAAGAGTGAACCTGACCCAGGGTTGTCTACAGGCAAGGATTGTTTAAAAAGACATTAAGACTCTTGAATGTTACCAGTTGCTGTAATTGTGAATGAAAGGCCGTAGTGAACCCGACTGAGGGAGACCGACGCTGTAAGAAGGATCGTATCCCGGTTGAGGCGGATCCAGGGGGGAAGAGCAATCGCCCAACTTGAAAGATTACAGAAGGAACTTTTGTTTGTTGTTTATGCTTCAGCAGGCCTTCTAAGGCAAGAGACTTTGCATACAAGAGACTTGGCCCCAGAAGGCCCTGGTATCATTGAAAGGAACTGTAGCCTTGTGCTGAACAGGCCCAGGAGTGTGCTGTGTTCAGAAGTTCTGCCTTGTCCCATGCTAAAAATATGGGGAAAGGAGACCCCAGCAATACCATCCTGACTTACATTTTGTGAACACTTCATTCTTTTCTTTGAACATTAGCCCACATTTTTTTGTAACATAGTGGTAAGAATTGGCAATCGTTTTTTTAGGGTAGGCCCTTTTTATTTGACAAGACGCCGCTAGGACTGTGTTATTATTTGATGGTTGTAGCATGCTCCCATCTTAGATTTAGGTTTAGATTAGGCGTTTATCTCACCGATTATACAGTTTAATAAGCACCCTTGAACTGTGATAACTTTTGTCTGTATTTACTGTTGCCACCATAAGTCCCTTACACTTGAGACGGATAGGCTCTCTCATCCAGTCTTTTTCTTGTTCATCTTGGTTGTGACCACTGTACGATGAATACACCAGCTTCTAACATGCAGCATAATGCTTTGTTCACAGTCTCTTTTTCCAAGTACAAATGCAGTGGGATTTTGACTCTAACTCCCAGGATGCAGTGTTTCTTTCAGCCTGTTGCACTTGTTTGTAAGTGCTAAAGGAAGGTACCACCACCCCATGCCCCCTCACTGCCAAATGAAGCATTTTAATGGGTTTGCACCATATCATTGTCTTGGTGTCACAGGGCTGACCAGTTATAGGATTTACCACAGATCTACGGCTTCTTCGGGACTCGAAGAGATGAGGTCTGTCCCTGAACGAAGCCAGACTGTCGCCCCAATTAGTACAGAGAGAATGGGTGGCTTCCCCGGTGCCAGATGCAAGCATCCAAGCAGCAGAAAAGGACATAGGCTCAGGAAGGCAAAGGAGGAATCTAGGATAAGGGCAGAAGGACAGAGAATACAAGAAGAAAATCATGCTTCTGCTCCAGTGGACGCATTGCAACGTGACAAGTGCTGGCTCGCAGTGCTAATAAAGGACACTGCCACGACCCTCACCCAAAACCCCCTTTGGCAAACCCATTGGCCAGGTGGAGTCAGGACTCGGGCCTCTAGAGCCTGGCATCCTCTTCAAAAGCCCTCATGGGGCCAGTCCTGGCACCTATGGCACCAGGCTCATACACCATGAACAACAATGTGCTTGGGAACTACTTTATTGTATTGTCAGCCAACATGGAGGCATCCACATAGCTTGGTTCCTAAGAACCAAGCTATGCGGTCTAGTGTTTTGGGTGTGGCAGGCCTGGAACTACTTTGCCTGGTACTACTTTACTTGTGCTATATAAAGCACACCCTGACTGCAGAACATGCTTCGTGTTCCTTTGCAGCTTGCAACGTGACGCTCACCGTGTCCAGCTATTCCCTCGAACCTCGGAGAAGCAGAACTTGCAAGGAGACAAAAGGAACATCATTAGCAGCAGCATCTTACCTGCAGTCTTCATCTTTAAACACTTGCAGCTACTGAGAACAGCTTCCTCGAATCTGCACGCCTCCCAGACAGAACGACCTGAAAGAGGAAGATAGAGGCAACATTAAAGAAAGCTGTAGAAACATTTACAAATTACGAACTGCTCAAGAGGTTTACCTGGCTGGTCGCCTCTCGGCTGGCACCACTCCGGACATTCCACTCGCGCTGAAGAACACCGCGACCTACAAGGAAGGAAAACCCAGGTTAGCAAAGGCAAGACTTTGCAGGGCTGCGCATAGCACTTACTTACCGCATCATAGCGCTCTTAATGCGCCATCATTTACCAGCGGGGCTCAACCAAGCCAGTTCGCCACGTTGAAGCTCTGCATACCTAAGGGAGAAAAAAGAGACATTTTAAACAAAGAAAGGCATGCAGGATAGCAACAAAACTAAAGAACAGCAATAAGACCTACCTGAACAATATAAAACGGGCCGGCGTCAGTGAAGTAACTGGACCGCACTCGCCCATGAAAAACAACGCGCCCCTGCAAAGAAGGTTGGACGGAGAGCACGCCTAATTCTACCACAAGGTGAGGAGAGGGCGCCAGAGGGGCTGAAAGCATAGGGGGGTGGAGGGAGGATACTTACCCCAGAAGGTCAGTCTTGAACACAGTCCTCCTGTATTTCAGGCAATACCTTCCCCGCAGACTCCATCAGGGCAAAGCTGAGAAGCATACCAGCGAGTAACCCAGCTGGGTGGCATCCCTGTGGATACCAGGTGAGCGTAACAGACACCACCCGTCATCTTATATGACATCACGCCTTAGCGTACGTCAGAAGGAGAACAACTAGACTGCTAATGCCATATGTTTGAACGGGGGTAGCGGTTCCAGAGGAAGTAACGCAGGCACAATCCTAGGCTTGGTTGTTAACACTATGGCACAGGGACTCCATCGCATAGAATGCAAGTTTTCCCTTTGTTCGGCCACTAATTATATTTCTCTTGGTTATGAATGCTATGTGGGGGGGGGGGAGCGTGACTTGAATGCTGAGGTACGCTTATGTGAGCCTGATCAGCTCCCCATGGACCTGCTGATCCTCTGAACTAATCAGCTGCTCGGCGTACTCTCGCAATGATCCAAGCATCGCTTGGGGTGCATGAGCCTCTGGAGTGCACAGTGATGGCGGGAAGACGGGCAAATTCAGGTGTCAAGGTGCTTAGAACAATGGCTCCTACCCTCCTCCTGCGATGCCTGAGCCAAGAGGGCTGTGCTTACGAAATGCTTTCACTGAGAAGGGGCTGATTGACGTGGTCTGCGGAATGGACGGCGGTGATCCGAGAAGACGTGCCAGCAGCTTGGAGATGATGGGCGCTCTAGCACTGCGGATGTTCAGAGTTGGAACAGCTGTTCAGACCAGCTTCGGATCCTGTGAGTGAGCGTAGCCGGGAGGCACAGAGGAAGAGTGGTGGAGGCTGGGAGGCTGCCGGGAACCACAAATGGTGGTTTTGGATAGAGGATCTTGAACCCATGATGGGAATACAGGGCACTGGAGCTCTCCCTGCTTCATATGATGATTCTGCATCCCAGGGCATAGCAGTGGTTTTGCATGGTGGAAGGTCTGAAGGATGGATTGGATGGAAGGAGTGATCTCCTTGTTAAAGATATAATCATGTCTGTGAGGTCAGGCATGCAACACAAGCAGACCAGGATGGACACATTTATGCAGAATGAGCCACATAGAAAGCTGCTTGAGCCCACACTGACAGGCTTGGGCTTGCTGGATTCAAACTAGATGGAACCAGATCGACAAGATGGCTGGGATGGGGGTATCTTGGAGGTGAATGCAGCCTTAAGGACATCCCTGGAAACTAAAATGGGGGAGGTGAGGACAGATGTATCCCTCCTGCGCCAGGACCCGAATAACCTCTCGGAGAAGGTGTATGACCAGGGCAAGAACATTGCTACAGTGTCTGGTGCATGGGCTACGCTGCAGGAACAAGTAAAGGAACTTCAGGAACACACAAGAATCTTGGAAAACAGAATTGTTTAGCAGGGCAAGGAGAAATAACATCCACATTGTAGGTTTTCAACATTGAGAGGAAGGTGAGGAAGCAACTAATTAAGTGGCAAATATCCTGCTACATTCAGTGGATCCTGGTAATTTGTCACATGGCTTGGTGGTTGAGAGGGCCCGCCAGGCCTTGATTAGGAAGCCACCTCTAGGAGATCCACCTCGTGCAGACATAGCAAAGATCTTAAACTTCAAGGATAAGGAGCTGAAACTCTGGCATGCCCGCGAGGCTGGAAAGATGTATGGTGGCAACATACAGCTGACAGTTTTCCCTGACTACACAAATAGGGTCAAATCACATAGTAGGGAGTTTGAGAGGGTCATGTTTCCTCTGCAACGAATGAAGATCCACTACATGATTTTGTTTCCTTCCAAACTGAAGATCCTGCACAGTAGTAGATCTGTTTTTTGTCTCTCTGGAGACCATGGCATGGCTGCGTTAGCAGGGGCTGGACACCTGCCCACTCGACAGCTTGAATGGGATTGCAGGAGACCCTGAAACGGGGGGGGGAAAGGATCCGAACATTTAATGCAAAGAGACAATATGGGGCGGAGTATACTAATAAGAAAGACGCCACAAATGCAGGGCGCTAATGGGGTGTGGAAGGTTTTGTGTATCAATAGCAAACTTGGACATAGAGTGTGAACAGTGGAGACATCTGGCATTTAGAGGCAAATGCGATTGGTTTACGTGTGCATCTCTAGAACACTATACGGCGCAACGCTGGTTGTGATTTGGTGGAGTATGCCATAGTTACTGTACTCTGCATACCGATCTGTTGGAAGGTTTCCCAATTGGCTGGACCCTCTACTCAGTACTTGGTGTGGTACTGGGCCCCCTTCTTTCTGGGTTGGGGCCTCTTGGACGGCTTCCTGCTATCAAGAACACTGTTCTTTGGTTATATTTACACAAGTTTGATATGGTGCTACTGGGATTTGGGGGGGTTGTGACAGGAAATGAGTGGGGGGTGGCGGGCCACAGGAACTTGATGGTGTATGCAATAGAGGCAGTGAGAAAGGATTTGTGCATGCACCTGCCACACTGACTGTTGGATTTTGAGCATTGTGGCCCCACTGTGAATGTCTGGAGCTACTAGCTGGTACCTTTAACCATACATGCCATTGTAATGTATGTCGTGGAATGTGCGTTGCCTGAATGGCTTTATGAAGGGGTGGAGGGTTTGAGAGTGCCTGAGGAGAGCAATCATTGGCATAGCATCCATACAGGAGACACAGCTCCTCCCAGATAGACTCTATGGTTGCTCAAGAAGTGGGGGAGGGCCAGGGATATGGATCCTGTTTCTATGTATACGCTAGGGGAGTGCTAATCTGGGTGGCGGATAAAGTCACACTCTGTTAATACAGTGCACCGAGATACTGCAGTGAGGTTTATTTCACTGGGTTCTCTGGTGGGGTAGAGAAGTGTGCGTATGGGTCACTGGCAATTTTAAAATGTGCCTCTCAATACAAAAATTCACTGGGCGTTTGAAAATGAAATCTCAATTGCATTCGATTTCAAACGTATGCTCCCAGCATAGACAATAGCAAATTCTTTCCTGTGATCCTCAGGAAATGTCTTAATTATTGACAAGCACTATGGCTCTGGGGCTGTGAATTTAACTGTAAACTGGACCCAGACCCAGAAATGTCTACTGGGTCTAGGGTTAGGTCCAAGGTGGCACAGTCATTGCGGGTTGGCCTGAATAACTTTGGGATACTGGATGTGTGGAGGGTAAGAAACCCGGCTGAGTGGATTTATTATTTTTATTCGAATCCCCATGTGGTGTATACGAGAATCGATCACTTCTTCATGAATAGAGAATATTTGCATATGTGCAGGGGGATTGACTATAATGGAAGAACACTATCAGATCTTGCGCCGGTACTGATGCGGATATAGTCTGACAAACGATGCGCTGGAGTTCTGCTGTGGAGACTTGGGGCGGAAGGCCTGAGAGATAATCCTTATAGGGACATGTTACACTTGGAAATAGATAAGAACTTTCCAGTCAACAAAGGTTCTTCTAGTAGTGTAGAGGTGGAATGAGATGCGTTCAAGATGCTCATTGAGGGGATTTGTTTGTCGGCTACATGTGTGGTGCGTACTACTCTGAAAGGATCATTGGAGGACACTGAGAAGTCTATTAAATTGGCTGAGTGTGGGGAGGATGGGCCGGTGCGGAAGGAAGACGTGCTTAGTACCGTGAGGGTGAAATGTGTGGGAGATTGGGAATCTTTGGGGAAACAGGATTATGGCACACATGTGAGTAAAATAAAGAGAGAGAGTAACAAGTCTGGTAAGCTGTTATCGTGGCTTATTTGGAATGAACAGCAGCAGGTATGCTGGTGGCGTGGAGAGTGTAACACAAAGTGGAGAAAACACGTGGATTAATAAACCTACCTACCCTTAACAAGACACAGGTGGCAGAATTGGATGAATCCATCACCCTTTTGGAAATGGTGTTGGTCAGGCTCTCCCACTCTGGAAAGATTGGGGAGCAGATGGTCTCCCTTCAGAGTTCTTTAAAATGTAGAAGTTTTCTGTTGATTGGCAGTTTTCAAAACGCCTATGATGCCAGCACTTTACCGCCCGCAATGTGAGAAGCGCGCTGATACTCCTGGTTCCAAAAAAGGGCAAGGATCTGTGTGAAATGGGATCATATTGCCTGTTGTCTATGCTTAATACGTTTGTGAAGATTTGTAGTGCCCGGATAGCGACACGATTACAGAGGGTGATGGCATGCCTAGTGCATCTATATCAGGTGGGCTTTATGCCTGGCAGGAATACGGAATATGTTGCATAATTTATGGCACCTGCATCACGTTATTGCCCAAACCTGGAACTTATGATGTGTAGTCGTATCGTTGGATGCCAAAAAGGCATTTGACTCTGTTCACTGGGATTGGATGTGGGCTACCCTGCAGATGTTTATGGGCCCCTCTATACTGCAGTGGATTAAGTTGCCTTACTCTTCTGTAATAGCTGGAGTAAAGATGGGGAGAATGGTTTTGGATAACTGGAGAGTGGGGAAGGGAACGAGACAGGGATGCCTGCTGTGCCTTGTCCCGTTTGGAACCGCTGGCACGTGTGCTTAGAAGTGATATGTTGGAAATGGGGATAACTGTCTATGGGGAGCTGATTTTGATTTCGCTATATGTAGACTGGATGCTTTTGTATGTCCAAAACCCAAGAGAGAATGTGCTTTTGCTGCTAGAAGTGCTTGATAGCCTTGGTCGCCTGTCTGGAATACAAATTAATGACGGCAAATCTTGTGTCTTCCCGCTGTCCTGCTTAGCGCTGCTTCCTCCCTCCATACTGCCCGATCTACCATTTTATTTATTTTTTATTTTATTTATTTGCATTTATAGAGCGCACTGGTAGCCCGAAGGCATGGAGGCGCTGTGTCTTAGTTACGAGGTACAAAAGTTGCTTACAGGTTACAATCAGCGTAGCAAAGTTAGGTTACATGGGTACAGCGTAAGGTACTTACAGATGGTTTACGTACATGAGGCAGTTACAATCAAAGCATTGCTATACAATGGGTGACCTGTAAAGTGAGAGGTGGTAGGTTCAGATGAACAGAATAGTTTTGATTGCTTTGCGGAAGGCTAGGTGGTATGATATTCCTCTGAGGTTGGGTGGCAGGGAGTTCCGCTGGGTAGCGGCAATGAAAGGGAAGCTAGAGCCTCCCGCCCCTGCTCTCAATACCTTGGGCACTGCGAGTGGGTTGGTGTATGGGGTTCTGGTAGGTCTAGCTGTGTGTGGTCTTGTAATTCTTTGCGCTAGGTAGTGGGGGGCTGCATGGTTGATGCATTTGTGTGTGAGGGCTAGTGTTTTGAAGATGACCCTTTGTTTAATGGGGAGCCAGTGTTCTTGTTTCCTGGCAGCTGTTATGTGGTCCCTTCTGGGGATGCTGATGGCAGCCCGGAGAGCATTGTTTTGGACAGTTTGGAGTTTTTCGATATTTTTTGTAGAGGTGCCAGCCAGGAAGGCGTTGCAGTAATCAAGTCAGGACCCAATTATGGCTCTAGCTATGGTTAGGCAGTTCTGCTCCGTATGGAAAGGTCTAGCTGCGTTGAGTAGTCTGGAGTGGTAGACTGCAGAGGAGGCAATAGCATTTACCTGCCTGGTCATAGAGAGGTTGGAATCTAGGTAGACTCAAAGGGTTTTGACAGCTTGGGAGACTGTGATTTGTGTGTTGTCGATAGTGAAGGCATTATATTGGTTGTCAAGTTTCCTTAGGGTTTCTGAGGATCCAATTAGGAGTAGTTCAGTTTTGTCCTCGTTTAAGCACAACCAATTCTCTGCCATCCAAGTTTGGATGGTAGAGTAGACAGCGTTTAGGGTTTTAGTATCAGACTCGTAGTCACCAGATAGTGGCAGGAGGACCTGAGTGTCATCGGCAAAGTTTGTATATGTGATGCCTAGTGAGTCAAGGATGTTGAAAAGTGGCCTAGTGAATATGTTATATAGATTGGGTGATATGTATGAGCCCTGTGGGACTCCGCACTGGATGATATTCGGGAGCACGCAAGCTTGGTCGGAGAAAACTCTCATGGCTCTACCTTGGAGGAATGAGGCCATCCAGGCTGTGGCGTTGGGGGAGAAGTTTGCAGAGGATGAGCGGTGGTGGCAGAGGGTTTTGTGGTCAACGAGATCAAAGGCCACCGATAGGTCTAAGAGGAGGAGTAGGGCTGGTTTGCCCGAATCTCTGATGTCCATTTGGTTCTTGAAGTCTAGCAGGGCTGTTTCATTTCCATGGCCTGGGTGAAAGCCTGACTGGCGGAGGCCGAGAACGGTATTAGCTTCAAGGAACTGTTGGACTTGCAGGTAAGCTGCTTTATCTAGGATCTTTAGGAGAAAGGGAACCATGGTGATGGGTCTGTAGTTGGATTGGTTGGGTCAAGAGTGGGTTTCTTTAGCAGTGGGCGCACCCAAGCTTCCTTCAGACAGGCTGGGACGAGCCCAATGGAAAAGGAGGCGTTGATGAGTGCAGTGAGGAAGGTGGCAATGGTAGAAGCGCACTCTTTGAGAGGTGCAGGGCAGATGTCCCCTTTACATTTAGATGGTTTAATGCTGTTCATGAGGGCGATGACTTCCTGTTTGTTGATTTCCTTAAAGAGGTTACGCCCTTGGTGGTTCAGTGAATGTTGGTTGGCTTGGATTTGGCTCTGTAGAGTGTCGAGTTTGAGAGCATGGCAGATTGGATGCTGTTGCACCAGGCTTTATCTTTAGTGATGGCTTGTGGGGTTGGTGTGGAGTGGGTGATTCTAGATCCCTTGGTGTCTGATTTGGCATTGGCTATTCTGGTGTTGGAGGAGGTGGCTTTGGCTTTGATGATAGCTAGTTTGTATTCTTTAGCGATTTTGTTGAACTCGAGTTTGGCAGAGTCACAGAGATTGGTTTTCCATATGGAGAATGCATCCCTTTTTTTTTGGTGCGTAGCTCGAGCTACTCGGGGATGAACCAAGCGTTTGTGTGTTTGGTGCGTTTGGCTTTCCTTGAAGTGAGTGGGGCAATAGTGTCTACTGCTTGGATAATGATGGTGTTGAATGTTAGTGCAAATGTTTCTGGGTCTTTTGCGAATTGAGGCCTGAGGGCAGGCACTGAAAGGTGAGGTAGGAGCTTTTCTTTGGTGAGCTGACGAGAGCTCCTGGTGCGAGCTGGAGGAAGGGGTGGCTCTGGCTGGAGTAAGGGGTGGCTCTGGCTGGAGTGTTGTCCTGGCAGTGTTGAGATCGAATAGGATGACGTGGTGGCCAGTCGATGGAAGAGGTGAGTTGGTTTTGATAGTAGGAGGGCAGTTGTGGTGTGCAATCCAGTCAAGGGTGCGACCCTTGATGTGGGTAGGGTCTGTGATAGCTTGTTGGAACCCTAGGGTACTAACGCCTTATCGAGTGAGTTTGCTGAGGCATTTTGGGGGTCATTTAGGCCAAGGTTTACGGTCTCCTAAGAGGAAGGCCTTTGTGGATTTATTTAGATTGTCGGATAGGAGGTGCGTCAAGGATGCCTGGAAGTCTGCTATGGGTCCAATGGGGCGGTAAATGATCTGGAGGGTGATGGTACAGTTAGCGGAGGGGATCAGTTTGAGGAGTAGATAATCACTGTTTTTTCCGATTGACCTGTCCACCTTTCTGATCAGGATGGTTTCTTTCGCTATGAGGCTGACCCGCCCCTTCAGGTGTGGGCGGTCCTGCCTGAATATGGTGTCTCCAGGAGGGAGTGCTAGGGAGAATGCTGTGCCTGATGCTTCATGGAGCCAGGTTTATAAGGAGGTCGAGATTATGGGTGGTGATTAGATCTTGTATGTCCAGGGCGTGGGCTGTCAGATATCGGGCATCGATGAGGGCGCAGCTGAGTGGTGGGAGTTGTCACTTGCTTGAGTTGGTGGGGTGGGGTGAGGCGTAAGGCTAGTGGAGGTGGTGGGGGCAGATGCATTGGTAGGCACATTAGTAATATTGGTAATTATGGGCGTGTGGCAGACAGTTCAGCAGCATGGTTCATTGTGGGTGCATGTAAATCAAAGGGCATTTTAGTAACATGGTCAATTACGGGCGCATGAGATTCAGCAAACAATTCAGCAGCATGGTTCAAGATGGGTGCATGTAGATTGATAGACATTTTAGTAACATAGTTAATTATGGCCGGATGTGACTCAACAGACGAGTTCATATGATTCATAGTGGGAGCATTTAAGTCAGTGAACAGTTTAGTAACATAATTGGTTATGGGCGTCTGTACAATATCAGGCAATTTGTCAGCATGCTTGATTACAGGTGTAACTAATGCATTCTGTAAATTGGCCATACAATGCTTTGTGGGCCGTTTAGCCTGGAAATGCAGGTTCTTAGCGTCGCGTGTCGTGGACTACAGGAGGTTAAGGGTGTGCTGTTGTGGCGAGTATGGGCATTGCTGGCAGGATGAAAGGTCTTTCCTTCAGCTTCTTTCGGCACAGGCATCGCTTCGGCGGTGCGGAGTGTGCCGCCCGTGAACACGCACAAGCAGCGCCATTGTGCTTAATTGAGCTGAGAGGTGGTTGTGCAAGGTCTCGTGGGGCATGGAGAGCAGGGTGGACAGGGGGCTGAGGGATTGGGCCAGAGAATGAGTTGGTGAATCTGAGGCTGAGCTGGAGGTTTCGGGCGCGGGTGGGCATGGGAGTGGATGCCAAAAGCACTGGGAAGGTGCACGCACAGAGGTGGGCTAGCCTGCTGGGGTGTGGGTATGCCCCAGAGGTGGGGATTTGTAGAGGTGCAACTCTGACCCCCTCAGATGGGAGGCGCCTGTTGAACCCAGCGCTTACTAAGGCTTTGGGTAGCTTACCTCGAGCGCTTGCGAGGCTAAGTGGGTCGGAGATGAGAGGCAGCATCGGCGAGCAGCAGAGAGCGTCTGAGAGTGAAGCAGGCCTTTGCACGTGGCCTTCACTCCACGTCGGCTTTGCCTGCCGGCTAATACAGCATTCATTTATTGGATAGTATGACGAGGGCCAATCCAGGCCAGCATCGCTGTGTTTCCTGGTTTCTATGCATGCGGTCTCCACGCGGGCAGCCATCTTAGGGAGGCTTTGTTCTCCTTGAGCGTCGCTTGACGGAAGCATTCCGCTGCCTCTGAGACTTGGGAGGACTGAGGGCCTTGCAGCAGAGCAGCTGAGAGTGAAGCAGGCCTTTGTACACAGCCTTCGCTCTACGCCTAATACGTCATTCATTTATTGGATGGATGATGAGGGCCAATCCGGGCCAGCAGCGGTGTGTTTCCTGGCTTCTAGGACGGCCATTTTAGGGAGGATTTGGTCACCCATTGGTGTGGTATCGGGACACATTCACATACCTTGGTGTTAAAGTAAAAAGAGACTTCCACGACACGCACTGTGACAACACATTGACAGCTATTGAGGGGATTGAAAGATCGGCTGTGTTCTGCAACAGCTTGCCGCTGTCTATTATGGGAAGGATTGCGAAGACCAAGTTGGTGGTTCTCCCAGGCTCTTATATTTTACTAATGTGCTGTACGACATACCTAAAAGTACTGTTACGATTAGAGCTATCCTATGGGTGAAATGCTGTATGCGATTGGAGTTGTCTGCTCTGCAGTAACCCACAATTTGGGAGGCTTGTGGGTCCTGAATTTTGAATCCCATTACCTGGCAGCCCAGCTAAAGTTTATTACATAATGCCCGTCAGACGACGAAGCCCCCGAATGGAGGCTACTGGCCAAATTGATATGACCCTACAAATGTACGACATTTTGTGGCAACTGTGATAATCCATTACATAGTACTACTTTTCCCCAGGGGGTTGGGGTAACCCTTTTAATGAGGTTAGGGAGGTGCGGCCACTAACCTATAGTCCCCCTATGTATGGAAATATGCAGGACGACCTCTTGGAGAGGAACTCCCTTCCTGGGGACAAGGACGTGAGTTGAGGAACCGGCTCCTTTAAAACCCGACCCCTTAAGGTACTAACATCTCCTAGATCTCCTTTACCTGGGTTCATAACCGAGACCATGTGTTTTTGTACAAGATCAGATAATCTTAATATGATAAGTACCGGGACCAGTATGAATCTGCGTATGCTACAGGTAGGCAAGGAAAATGCTCAACTAGCTGTAGTCCATGCAGCTAACGTTACGCTAAGGCGAATGCCGCTATAAAAAGACATCAGAAATAAAGAAAGTGAGAGCAAGGGTGCGAGGAAACCGCAGATGAAGACATTGAGGTTGAGACGGCAGCCAAGATCGAGAGAGTCCGAGAGCTCAGCAGCAGGGAGAACCAAGCGACTCAGCAGAGAGACTTGGAGGGTGTGGTATAAGGGAGCGTATGAGGACGTCTCACAGGCCAACTAAGTGTTGGTAGCAGTAGAAGCAGCAGTAGATACTGGAGAAGGCTTCCCACTCAGAGGCAGAACACCAAACATTACAAAAGCAGAACTTGGGTGCCGGTGGACGAAATTTAGTCCAAGAAGAGACGATACAACGCCCCGGCGAAAGAAACAGATGTCATTGGTGAGATGCCCAGAAAGCATTTTACCATTTGGCCAGGAGCAGGCCCAACGGAAGGACAAGGAGTGTATTGCGGTTGCGTGACCTGTAGTGGGAGGACCGTGCGGTCCAACAACTACGCCGAGACCACTACCGCAGGCCTGCCGCAAGGGAGATGAAACGAGCCTGGGAAAATTCCCGAGTGGTAGTGTATGCCTGACCGGTCAGTACAGAGGGGACAGTCTGGTCCGTTACCACCATCAGAGCAGTAAGCACTCCAGGGCCTCAGAGACAAGCACCCAGCCAGTGGGAATCTATAAACCACCACAAGATCCCCAGCAGAACCAGTGTGACATCCTGACGCCTAGAGCCGATAACGGAAATAGTTATAATCTGGGAGGGTGCCGAGGGAAAATTGGGAAAGTCATTAGGAAACAAAGACAATCAAGTGTAACACACTGTGAATACTATAAGGATATGACACCTCTGACTGTGAAGTAAATCCCCAAAATGTTATTCAAAAGGTTAACTTCTCGAATGTGGACAGAAGACCTGAAACCCTAAGAGGGGTTTTTCGGAAGGGTTTATGTGAGGACTTTCAAGAAGAATCTTTGGCAAAGAAGTAACACCCCAAAACACGTGCAAACCGAAAATCCTGCTACACACACACACACACCCCACAGTCTTGAGGTTGGTCTTGAAAGCAAAATACAATCATCACCTTTCAAAAGGACATTTCGAACTTGCTATTGGTCGACATAAGACCCTGTCAAGAGTCAAGCCCTTTCAAATCCCAGGCGTTAATGTTCCTTGATTAAATAAGAAGAACATTTTGTTCTCCTTTTGTGAAAAGATGAAGAAGCAGATGAAGTAGTGAATCATTTTGTGGCAGAGTTTCCTGAGCAGTCCCATAAGAGAGTGGTGCTGGAAAGTAAAGAGGGACTCAGGGAGCATCTTCGCTGTCCAAGTGGAAGCAGGATAAAGAGTATAAAGAAAGCAAATTTGTTGAGACTTCCTTAAAGAAACTACAAGTTTTGTTAAAATCTATAAGGAACATCAGGGAACCAGCTAGGAGAAGGGATTAATTATCCTTGTCCCATGAGAATCCTGTAGAACTGTTTTGTTTGTTACGAAAAGCTACTTTGAGAAGACTTGGGGCCTGATTCACAGAAGCGTTTTATAGTGGTGCCAGCCCATTGGAAAACGCTCTGTGAATCAGGCCCTAGGCAGCTTTGAGACACTTTCATCCAGGAGAAGGGAGTCATTCTCTTGGGTCACAATCCGAACCCAAACTTTATAATTGTTTTTTAAATTTTTTAAACTTTTTTTACAAATCTTTGTTTATTGTAGTGGCACGGATAGCATAGCAGCTTTTGAACTGGAATGGTGCAGTTTGATTTGAACTTTGACGGACTTCCTGAGGAGCACCCCAGTGTCTTTAGTTTAGGTAGGAAAAACCTATTAGAGTTATGAACAGATATGTTCATCTTTTTTGTTAAATGCAATTCTATAATAATCACCATGGCACCAGTTGGTCAGTCTCTTCATTCGTGGTCGCCAGAATACCTACCAAGGATCCCCAATAGCCATACTTGATAAACCTGTGTAGGAGTATATGGAGGTGCGCAGAGCACTGGGTGGGCTATGAGAACCCGTACTCTTCCCCCTCTGCCCCCCCCACATCCACCTTTGCTTACACGCTCACCACATCTGGAAAGTGGGTAGTAAACAGCTTAATAACTGGATGATGTTGGGCCTGGAGGCTTAGGGTGGATATATGCAGCCATTCCCGATTTGTGCGCAGCCTTGGCCCTGGACAGGTGTCAGTTTCTATTTTATGTGGGTATCGTGGGTAGGGCTCGAAAGATGTGGCACATGCTAACGGAGGAACCTCCGGCTTCACCACTGCTGGGAGGCCTCTATGCTCTTTGAGATGGAGGCCGACCGATATCTATAGTGGGGATATGATATATTTGTATGCTTTATTTAAATTATAAGACTTCACAGTTATGGCACTATTTGAAAACTTAGAGATTTTAAAAGGAAAAAATTAAAATTAATGCTTTGTGATGCTTACTCCAGCTCCCAATATAGTGTGTCCCTTATTTCATATAGTCTAATCTCTTAATTACAAATGTTATGGGATTTTTCCTCCAACTCCCAGAGCTCATGGTGCCTCTCACACAATCTCTTTTTCTTGGTTGTGAACACTGTTTGGTGCTTACTTTAACTCTCAGTATGCTGTTTGTCCCTTGTTAGGTGTTCTTGTGCCCAGCTACTTTCACTGACACCCGTGGCATGGCTGCAAATTCCTCTGTTTGGACTTTGCGCACATCTCCACTGACGCATGACTTGCATTCTCCCTTCTCCTAGTGGACGTATTCTTGCGGCCAAGCATAGCTCTGCCAGTTTGCTCTTTTTCTTTGCTCGCCTCACCATCCGTATCTCAGGACCAATTTTCCTCCTTAGCTGCTGGGACAAAGTTCAACATCGCCTTGCTTAGCTTGAGTCACGGGTTTTCCTGCCTCTTCCTTCTAACAGTAAATCCTCACTCTCTCGCCACCTTGATGCTTCATCACCATCCAATTTAGCTCTGCTTCCTTCAGGAATATTTCTCCAATCCCTCTGTATGTGACCGTCCCTTTTTGCCATTCAGCAGCTCCTCACAGAGGATCATGTACAGTCCAGCTTCCCTTCCTGTAGTTTGTTCCAAGATAGGCTGGTTTGGGCCGTTATGCCAATCAATTTTAGAACACAACAGCCTTCATTTTTTTCTGCCTAGATATTTGCCACGACCCTTACCCCAGACCCCCACTGGCAAGTCCACTTGCCAGGTAGGATCAGGGCTCGGGGCTCCATTAAGGCCTTGAAGGCCTGGCACCAACTCCCAAGACTTTCTTGGAGCCAGTCCTGGTGCCTCTGGCGCCAGGCTCGTACTCTTTGAAGAACGTGTGCAAAAAGGGACTACTTTTTTCATTTGGGCCTGCAGCTAACATGGAGGTACCCACATAGCTTGGTTCCTAGGAACTAAGCTATGCGGTATAGTGTTTTGGGTGTGGTGGCCTGGGACTACTTTACCTGGACTACTTTGTTGAGGCTATTTAAACCACACCCAAGCAACAAAGCATGCTTTGCGTTACTTTGCAGACTGCAACGTGTGACGCTCACCGTGTCCTGTGATACCCACGAGCCTCGGAGAAGAGAACCTGCAGAGGAGCCGAAAGGGACATCGTTAGCAGCATCTTACCTGGAATCTCCATCCTGGCGTCCGCTCCCAGCTCCAATGAACAGCTTCTTCTGGAAGCTGCATACCTTCCGATCGAAAAGACCTGAAAGAGAAAAGGAGAAGACAATATTAGAAAAGGCATACTCTGGTATTGCTAAGCTACGAACAGCACAAGAAGCTTACCTGGCTGGTCACCTCCCGGCCGGCATCGCTACAGAGTTCCACACACGCTGGAGAAGCACCGCGACCTGTAAGGAAGAAAGAACACAGGTTAGCAAAGGCAAGACAAAGCAGCGCCGCACAGAGCGCTTATTTACCGCATTTGGGCGAGGCCCAACTTGACCAGTTTGCCACGCTGAAGCTCCGCACACCTAGGGAGAAAGAAAGACCTTATTAACCAAAAGAAAGGCATGCAAGGATAACAGCGCTATACAGAACTGCTGCAATAAGACCTACCTTAGAGACATTTGAACGGGCACTGAAGACAACGCGCCCCTGCTAAGAAGGCAGGACGGAGAGCACGCCTAATTCCACAACAAGCGGAGGAGAGGGCCCAGAGGGGCTGAAGCCAAAAGGGGATACCTACCGCAGTTGGCCATTCTTGAACCCAGCCCTGCTGTGTTTTCAGGCTGAACATCCTCCGTAGACAACATCCAGGGAAACTGGGGAGAAGATTCCGGCAACCAACACGGGCTGAGTGGCTTCCCCGTGGATACCAGGTGAGCGTAACAGAACGCGAAGCCTGCCATAACTAATCCACCTGGGTGCCATGGAGACATCTGAAATCGACCAATTGGCTCAATTGTTAGGACAACTACGTGCCAAAGTTCATTCTGCCAGGCAAGAGACTAATGCCCAACGGAGGGTCCTGGTCAGGGGCGTTGCTAGGTGGGGGCTAAGGGGGCTATAGCCCCTGATCTTTTGGTTGTAGCCCCGGATAGAATCTCAGGAGCTACAGCCAAAAGGCTAGCCAGCCCCGAGTCCCAACAGTTCCGACATCAGCGTAGCCCCGGGTCTTTTCCAGACCTAGCAACTCCCCTGGTCCTGGTAGTAACCAAGGATCGCACTGAAGAGTAGGCAGTTCTTGCAATCACAGGCAGGACAGACTCCTCTGCCCGGAACCAACCCATTGGCACAAGACCCCACCTTATCATCCACTCCCACTCCAGTACAAATTACGCTACTCGGAACAGTTCCCCCTAGCACCACCAGAACGGTTCTCAGGCGACCCAAGGAAGTATGCAGCATTTATGAATCCGTGTCGCCTTCACTTTCTTTGTAGGCCTGCGGCATTAGCTTTTGTTTTGTCATACCTGAGTGGTAGTGCAGCGGACTGGTCGGTGCCACTGGTAACCCATGATGATCCTTTGTTACATGACTTTTGGGGGTTCCAGAGGGAAATGGAAAAACGTTTTGCTCGCCGTACATAAGAACAAGCAGTAGATAACAAACTCTTGTCACTCCGACAGGGGAATCAAGACTTGTTAACGTACATTGCCACCTTCAATAGACTGGTTGCTGAAGCCAGGTGGCCTGAAGACACAAGAACCATGTTATTTCACCGAGGCCTACAAGGTGAATTGAAGGACGTTCTAGCCCAGGTGGTTGACCCACCCAGAGACTGTACCGAATTCATCAATTTGGTTGTTCAACTAGATCACTGATTGCAGGATCGAGAAGCAGATCGGTCTAGGGCGGACACTCGGGCCGTGTATGTTCGACCAAGGGACAATGTATCACGTGTGCCAGAAAGCACTGTAGAACCCATGCAAATTTGAGGGATACGACCCCCATTAACTAAGAGCGATATAAAAGAAGACAACAACAACTATGTTTGTACTGTGGAAAACCAGGACATTTCCTTAAGGACTGCCCAGTGAAACCTCCAAGGAGAACAGTCGGGGCCACCAAGAAGGTTAAGGAGTCGGAAAACTACCAAGCTCGGCAAATGTAGAGGTCAGTTTGTCGAGTGAGAAGAAAGAGCCACTGACCTTGCACTTTGCAATACCAGTGATCTTAATTAACCACCAACGATCGTCTAGGATGCATGCCGTTGAGGCATACATAGGCAGTGGAGCGGTTGGGAATTATATTGATCAAGAACTGGCAGCCGTGATGGGGCTTCCTTTATGTTCCAGGCCGACCACGGACAAGGTAACCACTGTGGATGGGACAGAAATCGCTTACGGACCAGTAACCCAGTGTACAGCCGGGGTAACCTTGCTGTGCCAGGATGGGCACTGGGAGTCCATTTCGTTTGATCTCATCAAGGCACCTCAGTTCTGGCTAATATTAGGGATGCCATGGTTAGTTGCTCACAATCCTCTGATAGACTGGCGTGCATGGAAATTAACCTTCCCCGGCGATTGCTCCCATGCCTGCTATTACCAAGAGCAGAGACCCGACTTCTGTGTCCCTATGACTCCCAGAACGGCAGCATCAACACTGGGAGTAACTAATACCCTACCAAGTGAATACCACGATTTTCAGGATGTGTTCCAAAAAGACCAAGCAAACACATTACCGCCAGACTGGCCCTAGGACTGCCAGATCGACCTCATTCAAGGTGCACAAATCCCTTGCGTCAGAATCTATTCACTCACAGAACCAAAAAACCTCCACCTGAAATCCTATCTAGACCAGTACCCGGCAAACGGATTTATCCGCCCGTCTAAGTCCCCGGTAGCCAGTTCTTTGTTCTTCGTACCAAAGAAAGAAGGGGACTTGAGGACCTGCATCGACTACCGCGCATTAAACCATATCACCGTGAAGAACCGCTACCCCTTGCCACTTATCCCTGAAATGTTAGATCAAGTCAAAGATGCCCAGATTTACACCAAATTGGACCTTTGAGGAGCGTACCACCTGGTCCGAGTCAGAAGCAGAGATGAGTGGAAAACCGCTGTCCGTACCAAATACGGCTTGTATGAATATCAAGTCATAAAGCTAGAATAGGTATAAAGACGTAAACTCTTATTTAAAATGTTAGAAAATTCATCTATTTCAAGCACCAAGGGTATATGTGTGCCGAGGAGCAGCATTGTCCAAAATAAATTAGAATTAATCTATTCCTTTTTGTATACAAATCGAGAAAATAAACAAATTCTTATTTTTTCTGTACAAGTCAAGAGAATGATGTCTTGATGTTTAAATGTCAACATCATGCTCAGAAAAATTACAAGTTCTTAAGTGGCGATCTCCCCTCTACTTGCCCCAATAATTTCATCAGTCTCTAAGGGATTTAATCTATATCACACAAACCACTGTTGTGTTTACTGTCCACAAATAACACATTTCTAAGGCTTGTGCATCTGCTTAGAATCACATGCTTTGCATAATCTCAACTCTAGCCTCCCTTCTGTCCTCATCCTCCTTGATCTTTCCTCTGCTTTTGACACAATCAATTGTGCTATCCTGCTCAATCATCTCCATGAGAACCTGGGCATCACTGATCATTCCCTCACGTGGTTGACCTCCTTCCTCCTGGACTGTCCCTCTCAGGTCCAACTGAGGTCCTTTCTCTTCACCACCTCTCTCTCTCTACATGTGGTGTTCCCCATGGCTCCTACCTCTCACCCTGGCTTTTCAACATACACGTGGTCACTTTGGCCCACCTCATCTCTACCTTCTCCTCTAACTATCAGTGTTATGTAGATGATGCACGGCTCTCCTTCAGGCTCCCCACGACCTCCTCTCCTCTCTCGCTCATTCCTGACTGCCTATTCGCAATTCAGGAATGGTGCGCCCTCAACAATCTCTGCCTCAATGACAGCAAGACCGAGATCCTCCACATTAGGACCCCTGCTCCTGCTTTCCCGCTGGCTGGCCTCCTTGGGCCCTCTCCCTGTGCCTTCCCGTGAGGCAAAATACCTTGGTGTCATCTTCGACTCCACTCTCTCCTTCTCTCCTAACATCACAGACCTCTCGAAGAAGTCCCACTACCAGCTGCACCTCCTCAACGGTATCCTTCCCTTTCTCGCTTCCCCCAGAAGCTCAACGTCTCCAGAGCCCTGGTTCTCTATAGGCTGGACTACTGCAACAGCCTCTTTCTCATCCTACCTTCTTCCACTCTCCGCCCTATGCAACTAATCCAGAACAGGACTGCAAGACTTGTCCTTGGCCTCAAGCCCAGGGATCGTATCGCGCCAGCCCTGAAATCTATTAATTGGTTCCCGGTGGTGGCAAGGGTCAAGTTCAAGATCCTCTGCATTGTCCACAAGGCTTTCTGGGACTGGGCCCACACTACATCCACCTCTCTTCCTAAACATCTTCCATCTCGAGCCCTTCGCTAAGCTTCCTCCAACTCTCTGATGGTCAGACACTTCTCCAGGTAGAGAGTGGGAGGTAGATCTCTCTTCTCCACAGGGGCCTCCCTCTGGAATGGCCTCCCTGTCCCTCTCAAACTCTAGCAGGACCACCTTGTGTTCAGCAAGCAGCTCAAATCCTTCCTTTTTGTTTCTGCTTTCTCTTTTTCTCCCCTGCTGACCCATCTGTTTGCTGCGATAACTGGTCACCTGGCTACCCTCAGAACATCATGGCACCAGGCTCCTCGACCTGCAAACACCTGCACTGCCTTCGGGGCCTCCTCGCACTGAGGGGCTGTACCTGTAACCCTACAGTCCCCTGCCTCCTTGCACTATACTTAATCCGGCCCCTGGCTGTACTTAATCAGAGCATTGTGCCCTGACTGCATTTCCCCTTTCCATCCACCTGGCAGTATTCCCTCAACCCCCTGCACTTGCATGATCGTAATGACACAAGGCCTAGAAAGATTGTTTGTTCATCTTCCTTCTGTCTCCCTACCTTGTCTTGTCATCCCTAGAAACACTTGTATACAGGCGCGTTATAAATGACTCATCATCATATGCTGACATCTAGTTGTAGGTGCAGAGTATTGCATGCTTTGTTTTCGAATTTCGAAAAGGGAGGTCGACAGGGCGTCTCTGTAATACTATCCCCAGTGTGACCTGTACTCTACCCATGGTCCTTCACACATCGAGGTCCTCGGTTTGTTTTTTCCACCATTGTGGTATGTCGCTTTATGCAGAGTTCCTACCTTTACAGCTACAGTAATATACACCCCCCGACCCCCACTTATCGACACTACCTCTTGATGCTTGACTCGAAACGCTGTACTTGTCGACGCTACTTCCATAGGTTTAACATCGCCTCCACGGCCGTCTTCAACGACTCCTCGCTGACTTGGCCATCACAGTATGGAGAGCGGGAGCATCGACATGATTCATATCTACTTAGAGAATGTCTCTACTTACACTATACTTACACTCCCCCTCTTTACTTATTGTCTAGCTGCCCTTATTTTCAGCTATTGAAAAAACACCCTTTAAGTTTTGTCCCTCTTGTAATAGAAAATTGCTGTGGAAAGACACACATAATGTGTGCAACCACGGTCTTCCTCAAGACCACTCCGAAAGCCCTGCGTGTAAATTTTTTCATCCAAAGATGTTAAAAGATAGACTCATTAACCGGTGGGCGGCCTATGCCATGCGGGTCGATACCCTTACGGATTACCCCATCGGCACGGAGAAGTTGGAGGGAGAACAGGGTAGCTACAGCACTTTTAGTGATGCCGAAGACACAACTCCCATGTGCCTGTTGCCCAGCTCCGTAGGGCACCTTTCACGCTCTTCTGTGGAGGAAAAACCTGGCGACAAAGACACACACACACACACACCTTAAGCATACACACACACACCTTAAGCATACACACACACACCTTAAGCATACACACACACACACCATAAGCATACACACACACACACCTTAAGCATACATACACACACACACACACACACACACCTTAAGCATACATACACACACACACCTTAAGCATACACACACACACACACCTTAAGCATGCATACACACACACACACACCTTAAGCATACACACACACACACACACCTTAAGCATACACACACACACACCTTAAGCATACATACATGCATACACACACCCCTACCTTAAGCATACACACACACACACCCCTACCTTAAGCATACACACACACACCCACCCCTACCTTAAGCATACACACACACACACCCCCCTACCTTAAGCATACACACACACACCCCTACCTTAAGCATACACCTTAAGCATACACGCACACACCTTAAGCACACAACCCCCAGTCACACTTGTGCTACTGACTTGGTGAGTCAAAAGCCTGCTCCACCTAGAAAATCTAGTTCGGCGCATGGTTGAAAGAATAAACAGACACTGAGCGTAACAGTTACCGCACCTAAAGCCTCGACTATAACAGTTTCCCATCAGCCCACACCGAAACAGGTGCTGAAACCATTGTTGAGTTCTGCAGATACATCAAAACAACCGTCAAAACATACAGAAAGCTTTTTGAAAAACACACAAACCACATGGGCTTCATCCCCTCTATTTGAAGCCTTCCTTAAAGATTCCCACACTTTTAATCCAGAAGCAGTACTGTTTCCCTTGCATGAAACCCCAAAAACAGGCACCTGGACCAAAGAAGGTTTTGAAGAAACAATGGACAAGGGGTCTTCTTTTGTTGCCTTTCTTGAAAAACACCCCATCAAACAAAAGTGTGTTTCTATGTGGGATGGATAACCTCCATTTAAAACTCCTAGGGTAGAGAAGGTGGCTGAAACCATTTCACAAAGTGTTATTAATATTGAGGAAGATAAGTGTGACGTTTTCATCAACGATCAGGGTACAGTGAATGATGACCCAGATGATGACCCAAATTATGACCCAGATGATTACTTACTGCAATCACCAGATGGTCTAGATAAACCCATTGTAAATTGACCTATTGATGATCAAATCCTTTTCAGTGACCTGCTAAAGAAAGTCACAGACCATTTTAAAATCCAAACAGACGAGTATGAAGAAGATTTAGACTTTGTGGATGGCATAGGGGAAAGGGAGCGTTACAGGTATGCCCAAATAAGTCATTGGATAACCCATCCGACAGTGAGAAGGGCGGGCACACGACCACCGTCCGGCCTAGAGATAACCTTGCAGGAGGGTCAGACAAAAAAGGGAATCACCAGACTCTACAAACTTCTCTCAAATGCCCAAACGACAGACCGCCTCCCATATCAGGTGAACTGGGAAAGTGACCTGCAAGAGTGCTTAACGGAAGAAGAATGGTGCAAAATATGGTCACGAGCGCATGGTGCCTCCAGATGCACCACGATTAAAGAATCCGCCTATAAACGGTGCCTCAGGTGGTATATGCCTCCACACCGTCTGCATAAGATCACCAAGACCTATTTGCCATACTGCTGGAGAAACTGTGGAGAGAGAGGTGACTTGATTCACATGTGGTGGTCATGTCCCAAAGCGGTGGCCTATTGGAAGGAGATACTGGGCCACATTAAAGACATCGCTGGCTTTGAACTCCCGATGTCCCCAAAAACTATCCTACTAGGGGTTCCGATAGATGGCAAATATGCAATGTCAGGAGCGACGGCCACTCTCGTCACTCACCTGCTATCGACGGCAAGGATGACCTTAGCGCAAAACTGGAAAAATGAAGAGGGCCCCATATTGGCATGGTGGTGGCCCTTAAAACACGCTGCCACAACATCAAGGGACAATGTTCCATCTACAATTTGAGACACTCAACTTAGCAGCTTGGCTTCTGAGGTGATTGTTTGGTCATCTCAATTTACCTTACTTGACATCCTCAAGGAAGCATGCAAACCATATACAAGACAATGTTATTTGAATAAATGGAAACCGTTTGTAACATGGTGCCAGAAGGCTAATATCAATCCCATATTGTCCACTGCTACACTTGTTAGACTCTAGTCTAGTCTTCAATTTGCTTAAGGTACATCTGACTTCTCTCTCAGCTTACACTACCTCTCAATGTGATACTACATCTGAAGGCCATACCGGACTCTTGGAGGAAGACTTGGAGGAAGACTATCATAGTACCGATCTTTAAGAAGGGTGACAGATGTGATCCTGCATGCTACCATCCAGTCTTCCTAATTGATACTTCAGCAAAATGGTTTGGACAGGTGCTGCATAGAAGGACCATGGACTGGGTCACATAGTACCAGTTTGGCTTTTGCGAGGGCATCGGCAAAGTTGATGAAATACTGAATTTGAGCCTGGTCATGGATAAGTATGTCCGTGGTTATAGTGAAACGAACTATCTAGGCTTCATGGACCTTTCAACTGCATTTGATTGCATGGCAAGCTCTGGGAAGTACTTTGTGCACTAGTTATACCAGAGGAGATCTTGCAAGTCCTACTACAAATGCATTAAAATGTATCAGCAAGAGTGAGGGTGGGGATCCGAAGTAAAACAACCCAGGCATTCCGAATCACTTGTGGAGTGAGGCAGGGGTGTGTAATAGGCTGCTACTTTTTAACCTCTATATAAACTCCCTGCCGAATGCATTTCTTGACTTGACAAGTGATGTACCCAGGATGGCCAGTCAAAACATGCGTGTACTTTTGTATGCTGATGACACAGTCCTGATAGCTCCAACAAAGCATGGTCTGCAAACATTGGTTAGTGGGTTTAACAATTATATGGGGAAGAAAGACTGGAAAATAAATGTCAGGAAATCAAAGGTCATGTACGTGGGTAGGAACAAACCCTGGGGAAACACAATGAACACAGAAGGTAAACAATTGGACTTGGTCCCTACGTTTTGCTATGTAGGTGATATGATTTCCCTTGACCTGGGATGGTCTCCAAACATCAAGGAACAAACATTGAAGGCTTTACAAATCAATGGCTCAATGCTGAGATATGACTGAATACTGGGTGGGCTGCCGTTAGAGCACATTGTTCGTATTTACTAAGCAAAATCAGAACCATTGTTGACTTATGGCGTAGCTGTGTGGGGTTACCACCTGGCGAAGATAGCCCAGGTCGGTGAAAGTCAATTCCTGAAGAAAATCATGGGTGTGACTCAAGGTTTGCGGGGTACCTGCTACATGCAGAACTCGACCTGGCCTACATAGCAGACCTCATATCATTACAACCATTAATCTGAAACTCTCATCTGTCACTAACCAGAACCCTGGTGGCTCGTCTCCCTGGCTAAATTTAATCTCACCGCAAGCTTGACTGCACGTGTTTCCTGAGTGGGGAACCATCGGTTGGCAATGCTGGAGAAAAGGAACTTGTGGACAGCTTTATTTCTTAGAGCAAATGCCAGGTGGAGAAATTAATTGCAAAAACAAAGTTCGCAATTTTATCACAAGAATATCCCTGCAGCGGTTTACCAAGATAGGTTACGCCTAGTGGCTTACAAACCCAAGGAAAAGGGCAATTATCCTTTGTCTCAGAACAAACCTACTTCTCACAAACCAAATGGCTCCCTTTCCGCAGAGCAATAGTACTGCAGTACTTGCAACACGTTTTATTTTTCTGCCCTATTTTTGCGATTCACAAGGAAGAAATTCCTCGTCCCAATATTGAGGGTGGAGGGAGTGAGAGATGTTCAACCAGGGCATAGACTTCATTTATCAGTCTCAGATTTGTTCACAGAAAAGTGTAGTTACTCCTACATTTAAAGCGCTTTTCTGTTCTGTACGAAACTACTCTGAATGACATTTTTCATGTGCTGCTTATCCCAATGTCCAAAGACTGTCTTATTCCATTTTAATTATTTTATATATACATTGTTACGGTTTGTTGTGTCTCTATTGTGCATTCTTTGATAGAAATGACTATTTTCTGAATAAAGAAAAGTAAAAGTATCTCTCAAGGCAAGATTTCTTGGTGGAAGGTTCCAGTGATGAAAGTCTTCATGGAAGGAGTTAGAAGAATGTATCCCCCAATTTCAAATCCCCCACCAGTGTGGCACCTAAATGTCATCTTAACCGAACTCATAGACCGTCTTTTGAACCTATGCATAAAGCAAGCCTCAAACAGCTAACCTACAAGACTCTTTCTTGTTGCCATCACTTCCATACCAAGAGTTAGTGTACTACAATCTTTCAGTCGCAGACCCTTTTGTCACCATGCACAAGGACAAGGTGGTTTTAAGAATGCATTCATTTTTTTTTCTTAAATTAATTTCAAGATTTCACATCAATCCATAACACTGCCAGCTTTCTTTCATAATCCACAGAAATCTGGGGAAAGAGCCCTCCATACACTTGATGTCAGGAGAGCGGTGATGTACTATCTAAACAAAACAAAACCATTAAGGAAGGCTGAGCAATTCTTCTTTTCACTCGCTGCAGGTAGAGAAGGGGCCCTGTCTTTAAAGCAGCAATTTCAAGATGGATTGTAGGCTCCGTGCAACAATGCTGCACGTTTTGAAATAAAACACTACCATTTTCACCTGGAGCACACTCATCTTGGGGTACTGGTGCAACTTTAGCATTCTTCGCAAATGTGTCATTAGAGGCAAGTTGTAAAAACGGAAACGTGGAGCTCAATAAACACTTTCACACAACACTACTGTGTAGATTGTAAGGAAGGCATGGTATCAAAGCATGCTCATCCTTGCTGCTTACTGCTATGTACAAAATAGTGTGGGATAATGTTCAAAAAGAAAGAAGTGTTCTCAAAATGATAAGTCAGGATGTTATGGCTGTGGTCTCCCTTCCCCACGTTTGAATCACGGGACAAGGTGGGACTCTCGAGCACTGCACACATCTGGGCTTCTCCGGGCTGAGTTTACAGTTCCTTTTTCCTATATTGGGGCCTTCTGTACCCAAGTCATTGTATGCAAAGTCTCTTGCTTCAGAGGGCCTGATGTACCACACACAATAAAAACAAAAGTTCCTTCTATTGATTTTCACGTCAGGCGATTACTCTTCACCTGAGGATCCCCCTCAGCTGGGCTCCTATCCCCTTTCCAACTTCAGCCTCCCTCAATCTGGCTCAGACCAACAACTCACTGTGGACATCCATCAGTCAGGTTCACGTTTGTCACCACAATGCAGTTCACTTAGCTTTTCAATTCACAGCATCATCATCTTCTAATATTCAGGAATCTTAATGTCTTTTTAAACAATCCTCTGGGTTACCTTCTCCACTTTACTCTCTCATTCGGGCTCAGACCTTCCTTCACCTGCCTCCCAAAGCATTTGCCAATTCACACAGAGGCTTCCGAAAGTCGGTTATGTCTCGCTGGGTCACTCAGTGATTATTTGGCAAGTGCAGGTTTCACGCTATCACAATTTTCACGGCGTTCCCCTCAGCAAAACAGTTCACTTCACTTTCACAATGTGTCAAAGACTTTCAACTGTACAAGGGGTTTGGGTTGACCCTTGTTATGACCACTTTGACTTCTCACGCCGGCCTCCCCCTACGGCCTCTTGATTTTTGTAGTTTATCTCAATTCAACATATCCTCCTTGTTCAGGAGCGGGGCATTTGTAAGAGTCTATTATCTTTTTTTCTTTTACGCAGATGTTGTCACTGCAACTTTGAGCTTAACACAGTCCGGTCCACTATCGGTTTCCTCCGACTCACCGGCTGTGCTGAACTCGTTGGCTTTTCTTCCGCTGGAGTCAAGGACGGTACGATGGTGAATATCTCTTTTCCCGTTCTGGCTATCAGTGCGGGAGGGCTCTGTGTACCATTCACATCTGTCACACCAATCACCAGTTGCAATTCACGGTCTTACTGTTCATTTATCGAAGGCTTTGTGGCTCTGGGTTGAAAAGTGCAAGGGCACCTCCCTCTTTGTCATCCTTTCGGTTTCCACTGCCTTTCTCCTTCATTTGAACAGCCGTCCCGGAATAGCTGCTTCCTCGTGCATTCAGCCTTGCTCAAAATGTGCTCTCGTGCTCTGCCTTTTATCCCTGTGGGGAAGGGAAAGGGCCGTCAGGTGTGTAGTTATCAGCAATTGCCCGACTCTGCCTGACCCTTATGTTGGGACGTCAAGTAAACAGCTCTGTTAGTCTGTTGTCTTTTGCGATGTGAGAAAGTGTTTGTGTAGGAAAAGGGGGGAGGGTAGAGTTTCTAAATATCTTACGGGGAAGGATGGGGAAAAGGTGTCATAAGGAAGGTGTACCGCGTCCCACTGCCTCTCCCCGAAGACCCCCCATCCAGGCGATCCTCCCGCACTGGCCCACCACCAGGAACTGGATCCACTAGCGATGGCTGTGTCCTGGCCACCTGGATGACAGATCCCAGGGGACTAGCAAGTGTGACACCTTCAGGTTTCACACACGATACACAAACAAGAGCTGATTCCCAGGCAGGTCAGGCAGTCTTAAGACATCTTTTTTCACCTCTGTACTTTAAGGGAGGCATGTATCACAAGTATGACACTAGCACAAGAGGTACAAGTTTCAAAACCTTTTTTTCAGTTCTTGGGGTTTGAAAAACTCCTACTTTGCCCTATACCTATGAAGGGAGGTAGTCTCTACCATCAAATAATAAAGGAAACACAGTCCTAGTCAGCCTGTCAAATCAAAATGGCCTATACTAAAAAAATGAATGCCTGCCCTATCTCTTTTACAAAAAGTGTGTAAAGGGGAATGTGTAGGCAACGGAAAGTCAGTGTTATAAGATAAAGGATCAAGATGGCCGAGTCAGCTCTCTTCCCCACTATGGACAGCGTGGAGTAAGGCGGCCCCTGTAATACAGGATGACGCACGCTGGCTCAGGTTATCAAAAGAAGG
Source organism: Ambystoma mexicanum (assembly GCF_040938575.1). Classification (NCBI taxonomy): domain Eukaryota; kingdom Metazoa; phylum Chordata; class Amphibia; order Caudata; family Ambystomatidae; genus Ambystoma; species Ambystoma mexicanum. Next base: position 201,948,186 of record NC_090940.1, read on the forward strand.
CAGTTCAAAACGTGGGTCGAGGCCCGCTTGGCTTTCCACGATAAAGTTACTTAACTTCACCAAATGTTCTTTCACAGTTCAACAAAATTAGCGTAGGTCTCCCTTCTGTCGGGCTCGGACCTCTCCAGGCCTCAATAGTGCACATAGGTCTCCCTCAGTCTGGCTCAGACCTCTCAAAAAAAGTACCTGATTCAATGTAGATCTCTCACAGCCAGACTCGGACCTTGCAGTCACAGCACTTGCAGGGGTTCCCTTCCCCAATCTTTATTCACACTGAACAAAAGTACTTGATTCACATTCGTTGGGTTCCCTTCCACTAACTTTCAGGTTCCAGATCTCCCTCAGTCGGGCTCTGACCTTTCACTGATTTCGAAGACTTTCAAATGTGCAAGGCTTTTCCATAAACCTCTGCAGGACCACTTTCACTTTCACTTCAGCTCTTTCTTTCAGTATTTGCCCCAGTGTCTCTTGGTCTAGGTAGTTCCACAACACAATAAAAGTTCACTACAAGTTTGCTTTCTTTCTCGTCTCATCAGCATGCGCGCAACCTTCATTTGTGAGATACACTGTTGTGGCTTTAATCTTTCCTTGACACAAACCTGTCTTTTGCTAACTCACTGGTTTTGTGCATTCTTTTCTGTTTTCTGCAGCTTTGTTTCACGAGTCAAGGTTAATACCACAGGCTTGGCCTTGCCTCCCCAATTCTGCCATTCACCCGGCAGTGTCGATGGCATCCTATAAACAGAATGCAGGCTTATCCTGTCTGGTTTCTGGCCTTCTCTGTGTATCTCTCACGGCCACCTAGAGGCAACAACCTCCTGGAGGGATGATCAGGGTTTTCTAGCAACTCACTCTGGTCCCTCAATCGGTCGTCCTGCTCCAGTGGGTTTGCCTTTGCCCCGGAAGATCTGCTCCTTTGCGTGTCCCACCTTGCTCAGAGTTTGTCTCCATGTTCTGCATTTTATCCGTGTCGGTGGAGTTAATGGGTATCGGATGTATGTGTGTTAGGTCAAGTGCCTGACTTTGTCTGACCTTATTAAAGGGACATGTCCAATGGGATGTGTAAGGGTTAGTGTCTTTTTTTCTCAGTCCTTCTCGGCCCAGTGTTTGTGTAGAAAGGGGGGGTGGAGTTGGAACATCAGAGAAGCGTATAGTATAGGCTGGGGTATGGGTAAGGGAAAGGTGGGCATACCGTATCTCACCATTGGTTGTCCCCACCCTCCCCCCCACTCCCTGAAGATCCCTCACCCAGGTGATCCTCCCGCACTGGCCAACTGCAGGGTCTGGATCCAAAGGCGGTGGCTGTGCCCTGTCCACCTGAGAGAGATCTCTGGGGACTAGCAAGTGATGCACCCTTTGTTTCTCACAGCACCTTCTAATAACTCACTCCTTCTCTGTCTCTTAGTACTGCTTGTTAGTTTGTGGTAAGCATGTGATTCTAAGCAGATCCACACGCCTCAGAAGACAAATATTACCTTCATGTAATAGTCTTTCTGGTGCTTCTTTCTGCTTTGATTCACATGTGGCCCACCCTTCCTCCCCTCTGGAGTAAGTTGAAGGTAAATAGACCTCTTACACCTTTCTTGCCTTCCTTTACTTAGTCACAAACTTCATGCTCCCTCATGTCAGAAACAAAACAATCTGTGGACCTTAATGTGTGAAGGACCATGGGTAGATTACACGTCACACTAAGGATAGTATTACAGACACGTCCTGTCGTCGGCCCTTTTCCAAATTCGACAACAATACTGCACACCTACCACTAGATGACGGCCTATGCAAAGCATGTGAATCTAAGCAGATACAAGCATCAGAAAGACGATTACAGGCATGTAATATTTGTCATATATACTTTGTCTTCTTCAGAAAAACGCAAAAATAAAAAATGTGCAATGAGCAGAACTCCCTTAAGAATAAAAAATGACTTTCAGTAACATATAATAGAAAATGGAAGCAAGAATTCAAATAAAACACAAGGATGGAATGAGGAATTCCAGCAGGCATGTGTGTTTTGGAGGTTAACGAGGGGTGCAACATAACCCCCTATCACAGCAGAAAGAAGTTGTACATTAAAAAGAACAATATCATCAATGGGGAAAAAACATATTTATCTTAACACAACAACGTTGCTTAACACGTCACGACACATACCTGGCAAAATACAGTCACGACGACTCCGGACTCACTTTACTTTTACTTTAATCCATTTGTAACGTTCAACATCGCGAGTGAGGCTTAAGGGTGCAAAAAAAAAAAAAAACACAAAGTACATGATGAGAACATGATGGAAACACACAATTGAGAGCCACTTCAAAGGACTCGGATCAGAAGCAAAGGAGATGGCAAGCCTCAACATGGGGACAATCCTGAACGGAATAAGAATGTTTTCAGCCTTTTTCTAAATATTGGTGTAGAACTCAGTTCTCTTAGATCTGACGGCAGGCGTTCCATGCCCTAGGTGCAGCTATAACAAATGCACAATTCATGGCCTTGCTAGATTTACAAGCTGGTACCTTTAGCTGGTTAGTGTTGTTGGACCTAAGGGTCCTTACACTGAATTTCTCAGTCAGCACCTCACTCAGATAGACAGGCATTGCTCCCCGGAGACATTTATGGTTGATCAGTAGCAAGCAATGGTGAATCTTTGCTTCAACTGGAAGCCAATGCAAATTACGCATAGCATCTGAGATGTAATCCCTCTGTTTAATTCAGGCAAATGACTCTCAGTGCATTGTTCTGAATAACTTGAAGACGATTGGATTCCGATTTAGAAATTCACACTAAAAAACTACTACAGTAGTCAATGTTTGACCCGACAATGGCCCTTGCTATCGTCTCAGCGTTGGCTTGAGAAATATATGGTCCAAGTTGAGCTATCAATTTTATGTAATAGGCAGAGGATGAAACCTGGTTGCTTACTTGAGCTTGCATATCCAAATTCTGATCTAAGACAATCCCTAACGTTTTCCCTTTTTTCTTTGTCGCAATATCACACCCTGCTTTACTTATTTTATTATCGGTGCCTACCACCATCTACTTGCATATCATCCATGTTTGTATAAGGTCATATATTTTATTGAGGATTCTCTTCCAATAAATTAAAAAAGGGAACAGTAAAACATTGTATAAAGAAGGTTACAAGCCCCCTGCGGCACTCTGTAAGGTAGGAGCACAGGTAGGGCTTCTATGTCCTTGCTGCAGACTCTGCACCACCCGTTACTCAGAAAAGAGGTGATCCAGAGAGCAGCGTTGTCCAAAAAGTGCGCCACCTCGTTCAGCCTGGTAACCAACAGCGCATGATCGACCAGATCAGAAGCTGCAGAAATATCCAACAGCATAAGCAGAGCAGTTTGGCCTTTATAGATAGAATGTAGCCGTCTTGATTTCAAGTCAAGCAACGCCGTTTCGGTCCCATGCCCCCTTCTAGGTTGCAGTCCATATTAATGGCACGCCTCTGACCCCTGACCTGGGTGTTGGTGGTGAACAGGGAATCCTCCCCACATATCCCCTCCCCGAGCTCTGAAATGCTGAGCGGGTTGCGCCACTCGCCCCTCATTGATCAACATCCTTACCAGACCCGCCGTGGGACATCATCACAATGCACACCAGCTGTATCAAAAGGATTGCCTAATGTTCATCTCTGGTGGTCTGAAGGGGTCAGAGTCATCATAACCAATGCATTTGTCTCAGTAAGTCATAGTTTCACTTGAAATTCTAACTACCCAGTCTTTGATAGAGCACTAGACCATGGACTGAAATTCCGAGACCGCAATAGTGTTGATCTTTTATCTTTCTTTGAATTTTAATGTAATTCAATTAAAATTCTACCCTTCATGACTTTTGTCTGATTTGCAATTAATAGGGAAACGCCATGCTATGCTTAAATGATTTCGATCTACACATTATTACTGTTAGATAGTCCCAGGTGGAGGTGTTTTACCTGACTTTACACAACACCTTAATGCAGCTATTCACAAACAGGATTGCGTCACTAGTTCTTGAGGTACCTTTGGCCCTCTTCTTGAGGTAGCAGCGCACACATTCAAGGCTTAAGCATGCAGGTTTGTGGCGCACAAGAAGCACGGTGCCCGACAATTTAGAACATTCCAGAGAAAGTGAAATGTAGACAATGCATCTGCTTTCGCTGAACACCACCACCACTATAAGAGCAGGGTGAAAATAGGAGTAAATGGGACATCAAAATATGCTGAGCAGCCAATCAGAATTTAGAATGGGGCCCTTTATTAAAACCCATTCGTGTTTATGGCAGTTCTGGTGTTAGGGTATTGTTATTCTGAACGAAAGTGCGGACCACAGAACACAATAGAAGTATCCACTAAGAACGGTATTTTTCGATTTACAAATAGGATGCATTCGATATTGCTTGACACAGAACATTGCTTTTTACCTTTCCTACGTGCGTTATTCCAGACAGAGCCAAAGCCGAGGGCGTCAGCTCATAATAGCCGGGCATGGCCGCCTAGTGTGTGCAAATGCGCTCTTAGAACGTCCACCCACAAATGATGTCTACCAGGGCACTTCCTCGCCTGCGCTGGCACCACAGCGCATTCAGAGAGCGCGTGCAGTGGCATGCCTGACCCACTGTTCACCTGCAGAAACATTTTCTAATGGAACAAAAAGATAAAAGGACGTGATTGTAAAGCTCCCCTTTGACTGGTGAATGTGTATTGACTTTCCAATTCTGTAGTTACTCACATAATGAGTTTTTGATGCAACACCCCTGGCAGCTGTGCTTCCTTCCTTGTCTTTGTTTCCAGACATCAAATCAGCGGCTCAGAAAGGAATATGCTTAACTTCCAAGCCACTTTTTTTTCCTTGGACAGTTTTACGTTCTGATTCTCTCTAGCACCTTCATGCTAGTGAACTGTAAGGACCCAGCACTCCCTTTCTGTGTGTTTGTAATGCATAGGACCGAGCACTATAAACGGCCTCTGGGCTTAGGTGTTGTTGAAAAAGCATGAACTACAGAAGAGCACTTGAAAGGAAATGATGGACAAAATCATTTGAAGCGGTAGGTTTTAAGGGTCAATCATGCCATCCTGTCACATCCACTCTGTGACGCCCTTGGCATCACGGGCCTGGCACTTGACCGGTTGACCTCCTTTCTCTTCCTCAATCTTCTTTCTTCCTCCCTTTGTCCCCTTCAGCTAATCTAGAATAGGATTGCAAGACTTATTCTTGGCTTCTAGCCCAGGGACTGCGTCTTTCCAGCCCTAATTTCTCTCCACTGGCTCCCAGTTGCTGCTAAGATCAAATTCAAGACCCTCTGCATCATCCACAAGGCTTTCTGGGTCCTGGTACCCTGCTACATCCAACTCTCTCTCTCTCAATACCTCCCTGCTAGATCCCATTGTCTTCTAGCTCCAACTCTCTTGCGAAATAGACGCGTCGCTAAGAAAGAGTGGCGGGTAGGTGTCTTCCCTCCGTAGAAGCATCCCTCTGGAATGGTCTGTCTGCAGTTCTCAGGCTTGAGCCGGATCTCCTTAAATTTCCGGAAGCTCCTTAAGACCCTCCTTTTCTCCTCCTCCTTCACTCGCCCCCTCCCGACACCTCCTTCTTCCTCATTGGTTCCCTATGAGTACTACAGAGGTCCAGGCCCACCCACCCAGCCCCCCTTCCCTACATTTACCTGCATTCACTCGCACTTGCCCTCTGGCCTCCCCTTAGCACTTGCACCTCCCCTCTTCACCTTTTTCCCTTCCCACCATAGCACTTGTTTTTGTGTAGACCGGCACTCTTTCCCAAACCACCTCGCACTTCTTGTTCTGCATAGGGCAGGGGGTTATCTGAATGTCACAAGGCTTAGTAGGCCCATTATTGTTTTTCTCCCTTCTCGCCACCCCCACCCACCTTTGTCTTCTGGCACCTTGAAACACCATTTGTTGTATAGGCACCATACAAATATCCAATAAATAAAAATAAGTAAATATAAGGGCTTTGCAGAAAGGAAGAAGAGCATCAATTGAGCATGGATTAATCAGATGCAGGGCTCTAGGCCAGTCTCCCCCAAACGCAAAATGGAATATTGGGAAAACCAACAGATGTTGGCTGGTGGAAAAGAGAGTCCATGATGGTTGATACTCGTGAATCAGTTTTGCGAGGTAAGGTGGTGCTTGGCAATGCAAACATTTAAAGAATAGACATAGAATTTTAAATTCTATCCTCTGTTTCACCGGCAACCAATGCAAGATTCTACGCAGCTAAGAGATGGAAGTGTGTTTAGGTAAATAAAGACCATTCTGAATGCAACATTTTGCGCAGCCTTCACGTGGTACACCAGATGCTGTGAGTTTCCAGCTAGAACCACATTGGCGTAGCCCAGCTCAGAATTAGCCAGTGCACAAACTACAGATGAGGAAATCTAGGGCAAAAGGCTCGTAAAAGACGAAGGGGCTCATTACAAGTATGGCCGTGTAGGAAATAATTGGCGGTAACGGAATTAGTGCCACTTTTCCCGCACCGCCTATCTAAACACATTAATATAAAATCCTTCATTCACAATTAACCACAATAAAACCACTAACTGATAAATCATTTAAAACATAGCCTAGTCCTAAATGCGTTTTAAAAATTCAAGCCATACATGATATGCAGCGGACGTAACAACCAAAGATTCTCCTGAAAAAGGTGAGAAACAAAAGTTATCCGAAGAGACATCATGCATATTGTGCAAAAAAACTCTATAACCCCTAATATAATTGCCTAACATGCAGCAGTTTGTAACAATATGCCATGTGGATTCAGTCTCCAGGAGACAGATCCTGCATAGCCATTGTTCCTGTTTTATGCCATGCCAGGCACCCACTATTTCATAAGTAGCTATTTGGTTAATTCTCATCCTAAATTTGAAATTTCTGAGTGCACTTCTGCTGCAGCTTATCAAATACTTAAACAGGTGTGGGAAATCAAATCTCGGAGGTACATAATATCAATATTTATGTTTGTCCGCTAGCCTGCTTACAGCTTCTCCCCCGGAAGCTAGCCTTTTTCATCAAAATCTTAATTGCAGACGTGATGATCTTAGGTTCTTCTATAATAAAAATCAATTGCCCTAAAACATTCTTTTGGGTTTTTGTTTTTTGACCATTGGAGTAAAACAACTTAACACAGATTCACTTTAAATTTTCCAAACAGTTTGAAGCAGTAATATTCCAATCTCACAGCTAATCATTTATATAGGAACACATTTTGGTAGGCCCAGTGGATATCGTCAGACCTTCCCCTCTAGACAGTGCATCCAATACGTTTAGAAATTGAATAATGCTTCTGTACCATACAGAATACTGGCACAATGCAGCTTTGATATAATTGTGTTAGCGCAGTAATTGACTAGCAACCCTTATGAACAATAAATTCTCTGACACTTTTTTTTATAGTCCCCAGTTACCATTGCTTTCATTTTTGCCCCATTTGTGATTAACCCTTTATCGCTGGAGTACTTACAGATCGCATCAGTGCTCCACTGTGGTCCTACAGCAGTCCTATCCGAAAGTATGGTAACCACCCATATGGACAGGACACGATTTTTGGTGGAACATTTCTGCATTCCATCTGGCAGTGCTGCATATCTGACACAAAAAGGTTGCAACGCATGGGGGCACGTACACATCTCTGCTTAACTCCCATATTTCTATTGATGCTTTCAGAAGCAGTAACATGCTGGTCAGGTCTGATGCTTACCGCCGTATCTTGGTACAATTGAACAGTCCTGTCCAATAATCAACCATTGCATCCCACATCTAACAGTTTTTGCCACAAATGTGTACGCGGGACAGTATCAAACACTTCTGTGTAGTCGATGAAACGGATGTACAGGCTCTCAGCTCTGGAAGTCAAGGTAGCACGAATTAAGTTTATAATATTGAAGATGTCACCCTTTTTGCGCTCTGTTACCATTGTACTATTAGGATCTTATTTCTAATTTTTGTATAGAATGGGCTTACACAAAATTGAGAAAAGGTTGTTTTTGAATTCAGGACTAGAACTTAGTTTAACATGCTTCATAGATCATTCAAGATCGCTTGGCGAATTGGGAGCAAGACATTCCAGGCTCTAATCTGTGTTAACATCCCTTTAATTGTCTGTTTGGAATAGTGGGGCTGTCTGGAAAGCTCAACATGCCGGTCTTCACCGCTTCCCCTTCTCTGCATATCTTGTATGTGCCTGCCTACTTCCCCTCTACTTCTACTCTCCACCCTGGCTTTTCCCCCCTCTGCCTTCTTTGGTACGCTGCGTAAGGAAGGCATGGTATCAGCAGTAAGACAGACACAAGTGACCGCAGTTCAAGGATGTTTATTGAACTTCAAAAAGGGTCCTAAATATACAGATGGGAGCAAGCTACGACCATCAAATAATAATAATGGAGTCCTAGTGGTGTCTTGTGAAAATAAAAGGGCCTATACTAATAAACCTATTGCCAATCCTTACCTCTAAATACAAATAGTATGGGAAACAATGTTACGAAAAAGAAATAAGTGTTCACAAAATGATATGTCAGGATGTTCAGGCCGTTGACCTCCCTTCCCCATGTTTTCAGCGCAGGACAAGGCGGTACACTCTATTTTAGCACAGTCTCTGGCTTGTCTAACACGAGGATACAGTTCAATCATTAGCATAAGGGCCTTCCATGCCCAAGTCTATTTGCCTTTCAAAGTCTCTTCTTTCAGAGGGCCTGATGCGACAAACAATAAGTTATTTTCCTTTTAGCATTTCACAAGTACTCTATTTCTCAGGCGATTACCTATTCACCTCGGATCCCCCTCAGCCAGGCTCAGATCCTCTTAACACAATGTTCGTAGGATTTTCATACATCAAATGCTTGCAGGATATTCAAGCATCCAATTTCTTGGGTGATTCACGGCTCGCCCCAGATCCCCCTCAGCCGGCCTCAGATTCTCTTTAACACAATGTTAGATGGGTCTCCCACTGCTGGGCTCGGACCAATTTCAATTTAACTTGAACTCAATTTTAATTAACGTAAAGCTCTCTGCTGATCTCCCTCCGCCGGGCTTGGACCAACTTCATCTACTTTGTCATCAACTTTCTTTACACTATAAACATCAAAGACTTTTGATTGTGCAGAGGGTTTTGCTTGACCCATTGCAGGACCACTTCGATTCACAATTCTTTGTCACTCTTTCGCTTTTGACACCTTTCAGTTGGATACCTTACAGAGACTTTTGAATGAGCACACAAGCAGTGCCGGACCACTCTAAGGTATTGTATCTTGGCTTCAAAGTTCAATCACTCATTTGTTTTTCAATTTTACTTGCGTTGATCACATACGATTCATACACTGTTCGCTTCAGCGTTCACTATAAAATGTTGCCGCTTGCAACCTTGGCTTCAACACAGACGGGTCTGGTTTCAGTCTCCTCAGCTCACCGGCTGGGCTGACTTCACCGGTGCTGCTTTGTTGCAGGAGCCAAGGACAGTACCATGGCGGCAAGCAATCCTCCCCATTTTGACTATCGATGCGGCAGAGTCCCGGGTACCTCCGACACACAATGCAGGATTCTTTAGCCTTGTTTCCTGGCCTTACGTTTTCTATTCTCGAAGGTTCATGAAGGTAACGGTTCCTCGTCGAAAAGGTCAAGAGCACTTCCCTCCTTGCGATCCCCTTCTGTTTTGATATCTTTTGCCTTGTATTTAACTGCCATCTTGGAACTGCTGCTTCCTCGTGTGTTTTGCCTCAGTCAGAGTGTGCTCTCGTGCTCCGCCTTTTATCCGTGTGGGGAAGTGTAATGGAAGTCAGGTGTGTGTAATGGGCAGTAATTGCCTGACCTTTGTATTGGGACATGTCGGGTATATGACTCGGGTGTAAGTCCGTTCTATCTCATAGCAAACTGTCTGTGAGAAAGTGTTTGTTTTGGAAAGGGGAGGGATTGAGTTCCTAAGTATCCTACCTGGTAGGATGAGGTAAAGGTGTTACAGGGAAGGGGATAACACGTCTCGCAATCCGGAGCCGAAACTTTCTGCTTACAGCCTTCCATCCCCTGCTAGGGGCTGTGCTTCAGTAGCAACTTTGTATTCCATCAAAGGCCTTTTGTGCCACTAGTATTTGAGCAACTAAAAGTTAACAAATGGCTGTTAACAGCAGATGGGCTACGCCCTGAGTTCTTACCCTATTAAACAGACACAGACACCAAGGTGGATTTTATACAGATCCCTATCGCTCACCTCACCTCCGCTCCCGTGGTGCCATATTTACTTCAGGCATCCCCTTTGGCGTTGGTAACGTTCCATCCAGCCCTCTGGTGGGCTGAATTGATTAACCCATTTTAAAATACATACACACACAGAAGGAAAGCACACACTGCATTTCATAAAATACTTTATTCTGCATCCTTTTATCTAGGTTTTCCCTTGGAGGCAGGGCCCTAGGTGGGGCTACGGGCTACACAGAAGTGATTAAATTACAGCCGCGAGTGAGAGATTTACTAAATGGGTCCATGGGTTATTTTTACTGCATCTGTTTTTGTAGCTTGTACATCACTTGTAACCACACTAAATATATGTTGAGATTACTGCAGAGAGTCGTTTTTGCAGTCTGAGGGATTTCCAGCTGCCAGAGGAAAACTCCTGAGTTTAACACATTTCAGGAACTCAAGTATATGGATTCTGAATGAGTCATGCCCGCTAATCAGCATCACATTCATGAAGTGCTTCAAAAAGTCATTGTAGTGGTTCTGCAAGCCGATAAGGTGTGTAGCTGAATCTCTAACATCTATATGGAAGTCTCATATTTATATATGTGCTTAGATACCTTTTTAGATGATTCTGCTAGATATAAATGTAGATGCATAGCAGAGAAAATGTGCACAATATGGCTTAAAGTAGCCTTCATGTAAGTATCCTTACAAATACCTACTGGTTTTAAAATAAGATCTCAGAATACCAAAATGGCAGTCGGAGAGTGAGGTTGCACTCTCACGAGCTCCTGGCCGGACCTAATAAAAAGGGGAACAATATAGGAGAAGGAGAGCGTTGCGAGATTAGGATGGAAGCATACCTCTCAAATAAAGGTGCTGGAGGAAGGCACAGCCATAGACGCGGCAGCAACAGCAGTTAACTGTGGCCAGCAAACAGAACAGAGACCCTGCAGCACCCCGGGACATCCGCACTGAGAAGCAGCAAATGGAGGGGCAACAGCACCAGATTACAGAGCGAAGAAATGCAGCTCCCGGAAGAGGAAGAAAGCCAGGGGCTGCAGGAAATTGGGCTCAGAAGGACTGAAGAAAATCACCGGAGGGGCGAGCACGTGGAAGAGACCAAGTAAGGTGGTCATAGTTCGAGGAGACGAGCAGGAGTGCAATACCTCACACAGATGCCAGGGCCAAAGGGGAAACGGACCCTGGGGCCGCAAAACACGAAGAAAAGTATCAGGAAGGGCCAGTTGGAAAGGTGCTGGCAGCGATCCCTCTCTGAGGTGGCGCAAGGGGAAGACGGCTTAGAACACAAATACGTAGAAGATTCACAGGCAACAGGTGAAATGGCCCTAAGCAAGGTCAAACTCCTAATGTGCCTGCAAGCTATGGAGGAGAGGCTCACTACTTCATTTCAGCAGCAAATGGGGAACTTGAAAGAGGACCTGAAGAGCTCACTGAAAGAAATCAGAGAGGACATTAATGCCCTGGGAAACAGGGTAGACATTGTGAAACAACGACTATCAGAGATAGAAAAGGAAGTGCGACAGAACGCTGAATTGCTGGAACAGATTGCATCAGCCACTCTGAACCTACAAATTCAAACAGAGGATTTATAAAACTGCTCAAGAGGCCACCCCCGATGCAGACCTGAAATCGGTGCTTCAGTAGTGCTTTGCCACCCTGTTGACATTTAATACTCCGGAGGAGATTCGTATTGAACGCATACATAGAGTGAGCCCAGGAGGACAGGAGAAGGAGATAGACCCAGGGATGAGGAGAAGGGGAGAATCCTTAGGGCGGCAAGGGGTCAGAACACCATTGTGATTAATGGCTCACAAGTGCACCTCTTCAGGACCTAGCCACTTCGACACTACAGAAAAGAAGAGCGATCGGGCTGGTGACTAGGAAACTGCTCGAAAAAAGAATCCCCTACAAATGGACGTTCCCCTTCGGGTTGCTGTTCCTAAGAGATAGAAGACAACATAGAATCAACTCATGCGATGAGGGAATGGCCATCCTGGGCCTAGAGGTGGAAGACTCAGATCGGGGAGAGCAAACCCGGGGAGCACAGCAGCAAATGCACAGGTCCTGGGAGTGGGCGACGGTCCAGGGGTATAGAAGAGATAAGCTGAAGGGGCCTCGGCCCAGGAAATGAGGGGAGAATGAAGTCAAACAATGAGATAACCATGTGCTATGAAGGTGACGCACATAAGGATTGGGCCATCACATAGAGGCGTACATATGATGGTCACCATCGAAAATAGTAACACAGGTCCTTACATAAAATAGGCTAGGCAAGGGGTGTGGAGCACCATTTGGAATCTTAGAAGGATGAGGAAAACTTAGTGGTCCGGGGTTGAAACGTGGGTCGGTTCCCACTAGATGGGATGTATCTTAGAATACTGAGCCGGGGAGGGCGGTGGGGATACAAGGAGGGGAATTGAAGTGGGGTGGGGGAGGGGATCGGGAGAAAGGGGGGGAAATCGCACAAATCAATCAGAGCACACACAGGTGGGGAAGGGGCACAAGGGAAGAACAGTAAGGCCAAGAGGAGAAGGCTAAAGGCATTATGACAAGGCCGTTGCAGATCCTCTCGCACAACTTAAGGGGTCTCAAGCCCACTGGCTTCCCATTAAAGCCAGAATCATTTTCAAAACACTGTGCGTCACCCACAAATGTCTTGCCAAACATGCCCCAACGTACATCAACAACACTGTCACCCCGAATAGAACCACCAGAACATTAAGATCCAATAACAATGCACATTTCTTTGTCCCACGCTTCCAATGCTCCGGAGCAGGGGGAAGTGGCTTCTTAGTAATGGCCCCTAAACTCTGGAACACACTCCCACTCCATGATACAATTGAGCCCTCAAATCAGTGCTTCAAGAAGACACTCAAACCGTGGCTATTCAATAAATTCGAGCCTGATGCCTCCTCTCCCCACCCTGACACCAAGGACAAAGTGCCAGGCATCCTCATGAATAGCACTCAATCCCACACCCTCCCTGAAAGTATCAAATGACAGCAAACTTTTGTATTGCCACCTGTATCATATTTAATTCTTTGAAATGTACTATGTATTGTAATATATATATATATATATATATATATATATATATATATATATATATATATAAGCAAGATGTCTGTAACTACGCAGTGACACCTCTGGGTTTGGGCATATAATAAATGCACTAAATAAATAAGTGCCATACCCTGCCCTTAACAATCCTGAATGCTTTCTTTAAAGCGATGAATACATTACTCTCCAGATTCGTGTGGCAGAATAAACGCCCGAGAGTCGCTTTGCAGATGCTGATGACACCTAGCAAAAAAGGGGGATTGGGGCTCCCAAATTTACATGGATACTATGAAGCAGCCCAACTGAGAGTGGTGCGTGAATGATTTATAGATAGCAGAGATAAGATATGGGCACGAATGGACAGGGAGGTGGCGGGAGCCCCGCTATATGGATTTCTCTGGCTTCAAGGGAAGGATAGGCCGCAAAGCGCAAGACGAAGCAGGGTGTTGCGTGCAACATGCAATATATGGGACAGGTGGATCAGGAGGGGATAGTTATCTACTATCCCGTCTCCCTTTATCCCTATGTTTAATAACCCTAACTTTACCCCGGGCATGGTGAAGAAAACATTTAAGAGGTGGAAAGAAAGGGGATATGTAAAGACTGGAGATATGGTGTGGGAGGGGGAAATGGTCTCCTTTGAGGAGTGTAAGACACACGTAGGAGTGAAGGAAGGGGACAGATTCCAATACAACCAATTGAGGCATTGGCTCCAACAGAAGGAGATCCGCCAAGCAGCAATAAGGCTGCAAACAAAATTTGAATCATACGCTATTTTGCATACTGGGGACAAACCTCTAGTGGCGGACATATACAAAATATTGTTGGAATGTGAAGACCAAATGACTTGGCCTTACCAAAGAGCATGGGAAGCAACACTGGGTGGGGAGGTACTGGCGGGGCACTGGGAGGAATTCTGGAGGAACATCCTGAAACTTACCAGATCCCTACAGATGCGGGAGGCCTGGTACAAGTCGATCATACAGTGGCATTATACCCAGAGTAAACTGCACAGGATGTAGGGGACGGTATCCGTGAGTGCTGGAAGAGGTTCAAGGGGGAAGGGGACTGGAGACCTATCTGGTGGGGATGCCCCAAAATTAAAGGTTTCTGGGGAGAAGTCATGAAGTCTCTGCAGGAGATAGTGCCGGAGGTCCTGCCTCTTTCATTGGCTGAGTGTCTAGGAGGATTGGTTAAACCAGTATTATCTTATTTCGAAGCCACAGAAAAAGAGTACTAGCAACATTACTGATAGCGGCATTGATGGTGATTGCAAAAGAATGGAAACAATAGAGTGCACCCACGGTGGTGGGGTGCCTCCATAAACTATGGGACATAGTGGCGGTGGAGTGGATCACATATAAGATCCAAGGCGACGCAGACAGATTCCAGAAGGAATGGGGAGAAACCATTTGCTTTCTGAAAAGTGACTTTAAACAACAATGATGTCTGCAAAATGTGCGAGTATTGGGCTAAGTGAAAGCTGCAACCCTAAGTGCCCCAGAATAATAAAACAGTATATTCCCGAAGGTGTACAGAATGGATGTGTGATCCGGTAGAGGTGTGGGGGGGTGGAGTAGGTGGGAGGGGGTGAAACATTTTATGTCAAATGCCAATAAAGAAAACTTGAAAACAAAATAAGATCTCACCAACTCCCCATTATTCAGTGAGCATATCCAACATTGACAAGCTAATCAACCATTTTGCTGGTAAATGCCATGCTTCCAGATTGGATTGACCCAAACAGGCCGTGAAAAGGACCTGAGAGGTCAAAACACATTTTGGCTGTTCTAGCCAAAGAAACATAAATATTTGTCTTTTATTAAGAAAACTCGTATTATTTGGAAACCACTACTAATCAACTTCTGTTAACTGAATAAGACTAAAAATATCACTAAATATTATTTTACACTGACATTTTGTCTCTACTGATGTGGTCAAGGGCATAACCACTCACCTACTTGAGCCCACACTGCAAAGTTTTTCCTAAAATAATCAAGCATGGTTATATCTCCTTTACAATGCCCTGAATTTCGTGGTCCCCCGACACATACAGCCACAATACTCCCCCACCACGCACACACAATCCCACTGCCACCACACACAGCGCCCCACACATCCATGCATTGACCACACACCCACACACAGACACATTCCCACTGCCACCCACACATGCTACATCTACAAACAAACACTGGCCTCAGACAGACACACATGCAGCCCCTAGAAATACACATACACTGCACCATGCACACACTGCTCTTCACAAGTATACTTCCCACCAGATGTTCACTGCCCCAACACATCTAATTATCCCACAAATATATTTCTTCCACACATGCACTGCCCCCAAGACCAGGCACACATTGCCCACTGTGGTAGGTCAGACGGAGACGGACAACAAGACCTGATTCAAGGGTCTTTCTTAACATAAAATACCTCACCTATCCCTATCTCTATGATAAGGGATCCCTAACACTATAAAAATAACAAAACTGGTGCTTTTCAGAGTCTCTTGCATGGATTCAGTCTTCTGTCAAAATTCCTATTCCAACCTTTGCTTGCCCTACCACTAAAACTAAACAATACACTGTGGCCTAAGGTAGTTAAGAATCACTATGCTTTGGCTTTGGGTGAATGGTTTATGACCCCCACCCAGTTCTGTTGATAGTTCCCAATGTCTCTCAGGCCCTCGTTCTCTTGATGCTTTGCAATGATGGACTGCTTTAACTGCTAGAAAAGGTTATTCTGAACCCCTGTGAAACTTATTTAAATGCTGAAACAGTTCTTCTCCACCTCGGATGAGTTGCTGCTTTGGACTCTGTTGTCCTTGACCAGCACAATATGTTTTTGAGTTATTGATGGCAAAGTCACTGGCTGGTGTTCTTAACTTTCTTAGCTTGGCTAAAGCTATCTGGCCCATCAGGCTGTCTGTTAACTTGTTTTGTGTTCACCCCACCTCGGATGTTCTTACTGACAGCCTCTTGTATGTTGGCTTTGCAGACCTTATGCTCTCTGGTTCACGTTCACTCCATTTTTATTTATTTTATTTTATTTATATATTTATAACACGCCGAAGCTCGCAAGCATCAAGGCACGAAAAAAACACGTGGGCTGGTTGGAATACGGGACACCGAGAATGGAGGACACATGTGTCTGATGAAGAGAGGAGAAGTGTCGCAAGCTCAAGAGCTATTTGAAGAGAGCAGTTTTAAGCCGTTTCCTGCAATTAAGGAAGTTGCTTTCAAGTCTGAGATGGCGAGGTAGCTCATTCCATCTTGAAATGGCTTTGGAGGAGATAGCTGAGCCTAGGCCCATAGTTTTCTTTAGGGGGCGCCGGCTTCCAGCAGTCCCTGGTTCTCTGATCTGAGGCTCCGACTGTCTTCATACAGTTTGAATCCCTGTTTTAGGTAAGCAGGGGCCGTTTCATATAAGCAATGGTGGACCAGTGTCAGAGATTTGAACGTGATGCGTTCCTCCATTGCTAACCAATGGAGGTCCTTTCTAATACTTGTAATACGTTCTCTTCTGGATTTGCCTGCAATGGATCTAACGGCATGTTATTTTGTTTGGCATTGTTTAATGCATTTACTGCTGGCTCCCAGGAGCAGTGCGGTTCCATAGTTAAGACGTGACAGAATAGTAGCCTGAGCTATCGTGGCACTATTCCGTTTATTCAGCAGAGGCCTAATGCGGCACAAGAGCGTTTGATAATATTGGCAGTTAAGCTTGACATAGGATATTTGGGCTTCTGCTCCTAGCGAGGATTGTAGGTAGATTCCAAGTGTCTTAACCTTATCAGATACTTTGATGGCAGAGTCTTTTATCAGGAAGCAGGAATATGCAGGGTCTAGTTTGCTTATGGCTTTAGTCAAGCCGAATGTCATAAGCTCTGTCTTGGAGCCATTCAGGCACATCCAGTTTGACTTCATCCATATTTCGATGGAGTTGTAGATGGCTGAAAGGTGATTTCCGCACAATTCCATGACTAGTTGTGTGTCATCTGCGAAGTTCGTAAAATAGACCCCCATTTTTGCCAATTTTGGGCTACGTTCAGCTTTCCCCCCTCGAGGTTTTCTCTGGTCAGTTTCAACCTCTCTCAGGATGTTTCCAACTTCAGCCTTCTGTGGGTGGCTTAGTTCGGTTTCCCCTTCTCAAGGAATATTCATGCTTTCATCCCTGAGCGGCAGTCTCTGGTGCCTTTTGTGTTTCCCCTTCTCTAGGAACATTCGGGCTCTCGGCCCTTTGTAGCTTTCTGAATTAGACTTGGCCTTCTTTAGGGCTATACTTGCTTTAAGCCCTTTGTGACTGTCGGTGGTGCTTCTAGGCCCTTCAGCCGGTCCTTCTTTCAAACCGCGTACCTGAACTTCGGAGGCAGCGAGTGTCAGGTGAGGCAGCACCTTCTCTGTGGGTCCATGGTTCCACCTTCGGTGTGGTTGGGTCTCCTTCCGTTAATCTTCCGGTCGCCTCTGGACAGGACTTCGCGATTGAGGTTGTTTGTGCCCGTTTTTCGCTGCAGCGGCATCTGCTCTTCATGTTATGGAGACTATCCACGGCTCTCTACTTGCTTCCTGAACTCTGTAGCATTCTGCAGGCTCTCTGGCACCATATTTCCCACGTGAGCCTGCCTCCAGGGTCTGGCAAGGGAGGCATCTCCTCCTTTGCGTTCCAACACAAATGGCTAGCCGCCTCTGGCTGGCTTACTCGCTTACTCTCCTCACTGGCGCTGAGTCTTTTCAGTTCCTCCCAGGAAGGAGAACAGAGATTTCACTGGTTTTCGGCTGCAGTTGAGCTTGTCAACAACATTGAGTTAGAAACCAAGCCAAAGCCGTTACAAGGGTCCTGCACATCATAGTATTGCTCGGTTGCCACATATCCTTTACATGTTTGGGAGTCAGTGTAACAGGGAGGTAGATTGTTCTCTCTGCTTGGGGATTCCTTGTCCTCTAAGGGGGCGGAGGGGTGATCCCCAGTGAGATCCCTCTTGCCCTGTCCCCTAGGGAGGGTATTGTGTAGTGCTCTCACCTGCCTAGTCTCAAAGGGGGTGGCTCTCCCTTGGTAAGATTGGACGAGTTCCCTGAACTTGTTACATTACACCACACCCATCCTGTCCCCCATATTCGCTCTCCCCGCACACCGATTTACCCCAATTTACTATGCACACTGTTACAGACAGCCTGCGGAACACACCAACTCTTGAAGAAAGTTCAAGGGTTTATATAGAATTTCTGCAAAGGGGCTCACTAAAGGCTGTCCCTCTCTCTTGTTTTTGCAGGCTTTATCCATCCTAGCCCAGACTCCCCTAAACACTGAGCTTGGCATTGGAGTTCGGCAACCCCTACTGTCTATAATCTGACTTGGTGGTTGTGATGTTCTATAACGTCTTTTTCATCTGGCTCCCTCTGGGAATTCCTAGTTGAATCCGATCCATAGGTCCCACACAAAAAAAGGATTTTTAGGACTGGTTTAAGTGCCTTCCATTTACCCAAGCACCACTTACCCTTTCCTCCCATGCCCTTGCGCTTCTCAGCCTGAGCTTCTCTGTCAACCTTCCCCTCCTCCTTTCCCCCCTGTTATTCCTCCCACCGTCTCTCCTCCTGATGCTCCTTATGTCCCCTGATGTTCCTCTCTACTCATTACCTTTACCCTCACATCTTTATTCCTTACTATTCGCTTCCCACCACTCCACTCCTCCCACTACTCTCGACGACTCTCACTATTCTCCACTCCTCCCACTATACAACCACTACACACTCCTCCCGCTCTACTGCCACTACACTACACCTGCTCTACTACCACTAGACTCCGCTAACCCCCATTGCTCTACGTTGCATACACACCTTCTCCCTCAGTCAACTTCCTTTCACACTGTCATTCTGTGATCCATCTCAACCACTCTTAATCACAACCCCTACAATGTTGCAGTGATTGGACGTATGTGGCCAATAGTTGCTAAAATGTGTGAGTAGCTGAGCATATGAGTGTAATCCCTGATAAATGCTTATCCAGTTTCTATTCAAATGCTCAAACTATTGGCTTTGCCAATGCTTGTTATCAACTGAAAGTACATTAAAATGTTTGTGGCGAGTGACTGGCCCGCCTATGTACTAATATGTATTGTGAAGAGTCTGATTCTACATATTTATAAGAATGATTGAATCTTTAAATATGGAAGATAATTGTGAAATGAGCAAACGCATGTTTCAAGAAAAGCTCTTGCTCAGGGCTCTTGTTAGGTATTAGGTAAAGGTTTCTTTTTTCATGTTAACCAACAATACCTTTATTTTCAATGGCAATTACTACAGTCAACAAATTGGTGTCACAATGGGGGGCTAAGTATGACCCAACACTAGCTTTAGGGACAATATGAAATCCCCCACCCATGGAACACCATGTACTAATGTGGAGACGGTACATCAATGAATTCTTTTAAATATGGACTTGTATAGTGGAACAACTAGCAGATTTTACAGCTACATTAATTAATATCCATTTAAAGTAGAACTTGCATGCACACACAGCAAAGAGAAGAAAACGTTCCCTTATTTAGAGATAATGATAATTGACAATCAGTTACTAGACCTCACCGGAAAGAAACTGAAGGCAACTCCATTTTGCATGCTGCTACTGGCCATAAACATGACGTAATCAGAATTATTCCCACAGATGAGATGCTTAGAGCCAGGAGAAACTGCAGTCATAATGATGACAGAAGCCTCTATAATTGTTAAAAGATTCAAAGAGGGAGGCTATGCAGAAGATGACATACGGATAGCCTTAGAAAAAGCTAGGAAAGCGCAAAGGAAAGAACTACTCACTCCAAGATTGAAACATAATAGCACTGATAATGACAGCCAGATTCATTACCAAACACTCAGCACCAAATGTTATGTACAAAATTCTAAGAAAACATTGGAATGTACTATTTTTAGCAATAGCTTAAAACAGTATATTAAAGACGCACCTATCATGGTTTTCGAAAGAGCAGAAACCATAGGAGTCCAACTAAGTCCGAGCAACATTACACCCATTGTGAACAGAGGAATGGACACATGATTATCGACACCCAAATCTTTTTACATATGTGGCATCTGTAGCATGTGTCCCCATTCCCCTCACCAAAGCTGATAAATACATTACATGCACTAGCTAAGGAATTGTTATCCGAGGGTTCATCAATTACAAAACTACCTAAGCTGTATACATTATAATTGTATATGCAAAAGATTTTATGTAAGCAGTAAGATAAGAGAATTCTCGATACAGGATTTGTGAGAACCTCTGTTCTATATGATCCAAGAACACACAGTACCCACTTGCGCAGCACTGGATTACTCAGCATCCGAACAGAGAAATTAATCAATTCAGTTCCTGGGTATCAGACGAATCAAATGCAACGAAATAGGAGGAGATAAAAAAGCAAGACTTATTTTTGATTTGAGAACTAGAAAAGATTACCATAATATGGACAATGAACTCGATGTGTTTATTGGTACTCTCTAGACACAAATATGGATCTTTTTGTGGTGTATATGTAATTGGTAAATTTATAATAATTTGACACGCAGCCTCTCAATAAATCTCTAGTTCTTCAGTATATTTATTATTACTAACTGAATTCAAAAGTACATTTAACTGTCAGCTGGCAATCGATTAAACTATTACTCTTAATTGATGTTTTTTCAAATATGAAGTGACAGGTTCCCATCACAGCATATGGTTTAAGGCAGTGGGCATGTCTCATGGAAGTCCACAATGCCCAGACACAAGGGTATCACGCTGTTGGGTACATAGTAGGTAGTATATTGAAAATAGAAACATAATAAAGACAATAGAGGAGGAAGCCACGAAGGCAGATTAGTCATATTTATCCAACAACCAGGTTTTGAAGAGTTCTTGAAGGAGGTGTAGGATTGTTAGTTTCTGATGTGAGCTGTGTGAGGGAAACATGATATCAAAAGCACACACTGACGCAATTTTCAAAAACCTTTATTTAACTCAAAGGGGTATGGAAACTGCCTATCTCTAGAATGGGAGTAATCTCGACCATTAAAACAAACAAAATAGTCCACGTCAGTCTAGTCAAAATAAAAAGGCCTATACTAAAAAAAAAAAGCTTGCCTTTCTTCTCAAAATGACGAATGTGTTAAGGGAATACAAAAGAAAAATAGTGTCTCAAAAAGAAATTTCAGATTTGATTCAGCATTAACTCCTGTCCCTCTTGATCCCCCTCAACTGCTGATCAGCCCGTTGGCCTTCCAACTTCGCATCAGCCTTGGTAAGAGCTGTTCCTTCTCTTACCCAGCCTAGTTCAGCTTCTCAAAAGAATTTCTCTAATTTTTAGTTTTTCCACTTTTTGAATTCCAAGTTCCACAGTGCATTATTCCCCTTTTGCAACCACTTCGCTAGCTCCCCACAGCAGCTGTTTGGTGATCTGAGGGGCATAAGGTACTTAAATGGAATGCTGCTGTGTTCAGGGTCTCGCCACCTGCACCTCAGAAACATGTGCTTCACTAGCTCACCCAGGGAACGAGCACTAGACTGGACACTGCCAGCAAACTTCAGCTATCCCTGGTTTGGCTTCTTGGAGACACGGCTTCCTCGCCACACTGCAGCCTCCCTTTTACCTCCAGACTCAGTGTCTTGGCAGTCCATTCTCCTCAAGGCTCTCCAGGGTCCTCCCAGCTGCTGTTTTCTCCTCTTGGTTTTCTCCCCAGCTCGCTCAGTGTTTCTTCTGGATCCACCTTTTATACTTGGTGGGAAAGTCAATTGTAGTCAGGTGTGAGTATTTGCCTAGCCCTGCCTGATTCTGCCTGACTTTATTAGTGTGACGCTGGTATTCTCTAAAGTCGGTTGGCCTTATTTTTCCCATGTTGTCTATAGGGGTAATCTGTATGCCTCTTGGTTGTCTCTTCTTCGTCTCAGTAGATGGGTAACTCAGTGTGAATGTAGTGTTCCCTTGAGATTGTTAGCAATTCTGGTAACTTACTGTCAGAAAAAGAGGGATAATATTGCAGTAAATAACGGGGCAATATGTTTAATTCCCTTGTTCCTGTTATTGTAAGCCTCCTTTTTTTTATCTTGGCACATGTTGGAATTGGGGAGGGGGTAACAGGACAGGATTCATAGTAGCCCATGAAGGCGGAGGAAATGTCGGTTAGGAGGATGTTGGAAAAAGGGGGATACCATGTTTCGCCATCGGGCCCCTCCCCAATCCCTGAGGACTTTCCACCCAGGTGAACCTAGCTTGCTTGTCCACCCCCAGGGTCTGAATCCAACAGCAATGGCTGTCCCCTGCCCACCTGAGAAGAGTATCCCCAGGGAGTAGTTGGGGACAAGCCTAAGGTTTTTCACAGCTGGCAATGAGTTCCAAATCGCCTGAGCTGTGATGCAAAAGCTGATTCTTCCGGCTCTATTGTTCTTAAAGCGGGGGGTAGTTAGCAAGGTGCTGGAGCTAGATCTTAATGCTCATGAGGGGATTGAGAAATGCAATGTTTGAGGTAAAAGGGGGGCCTCTTTATAGATGTATCAGTGGGCAATAGTTTTGAAGTCCACCCGTTCTTTGATTGGGAGCCAGTGGGTTTCATGTCGGGTTGCTGTAATATGGTTGGAGTGTTTTAGACCCAAGGCCAGACACAGGGCTGCTCGCTGTGCTTGTTGTGTAGTAGTTTTAGTTTGGACATGTTGGCAGCAGTGGTGCCCATGAGAAGGACATTACAATAGCCACGTTTTGTGAGGCTAGGAGCTTGTGCGATTGTGTAACAGTTGCTTGGTGAGAGGAATTGCAAACTCCACAAGATGAGCCTTGTAGTGTTGGCCATGGAGGATGCAAAGGCATTGATACGCCTGGTCATGGACATGAAAGCTTCCAGGTGGACCCCTAGTGTCTTGATATGGTTCATGACAGGGCATGGTCCTGTCGTCAATGCAAAGGAATGTGAAGGAGGTGTCCAGTGTTTTAAGGCAGTATGGGGTGCGCAGCATAAGGAGCTCCGTTTTGCTGTCACTTAAGCACAGATTATGAGTGGCCATCCAGTTTTGAATTGTGCTGTACACTAAGTTGATAGTGGCAGAGTTTCGGGCGTGATCACCTGTGATGGGGATGAGTATTTGCGTATAATCCGCAAAGTTGGTGTAAATGATATCACTGGAGTTCAGGAGATCGAAGAGGGGCTTTGTTTAGGTATTGTAGACCGGTGCTGAAAGACAAGATCCTTGCGGGACACCAAGAGGGGCAGGGATAGTGTCGGCAGAGGAATCCCCAATTAAAACTATGGTGGTGTGCTCACTGAGGAAGGATATGATACAGGGCCTGAGGAGTTTTTGCTGAGGTGTTGTCACAAGATATTACGGTCAACTAAGTCAAACACTGCTGACAGATCTAGTAGCAGGGGGATGGTCAAGTTACCAGAGTCGCGGAATGTAAAAGGGGGGGGTCAGCAGAGTGTTTGTTTGTCCCACAGGATTGGGTGGGAGGAGAGATTGGGGGGCTTTGGCAGCTAGCAGGGTCTTTTTTGCACTGATCTTGAGTAGTAGTGTGGAGATTTTGTGCGACAAGGCATCTTGTATTGTCGTGCACCAGGCTTAGTCCAACTGGGAACCAGTGATAGGCGGGTTGGGAGTTTCAACTAACAATGGAGAATAATTCTCCTGTATTGGACCTGGCATTGGCTATTCTAACATTGCAGCAGTTCAATATGCTGGCAATTATTACTTTCATATTGGCATGGGTTGCCGTTGCGAGGGCTATGCAGTTGCTGTGGGAGGGGTGTGCAAAGGCATCAAGAAGCAGACACAGACAACAGGTTCAAGTTTGACCCACAAAGTTTTTTCTCTGAATGTAGGGTTGGATGAGGCCTAACTTGCCCTATACTAAGGTGGGATTTCCCTACCTAAATAAAGTAAGGACAGTCTGTGTCAGCAAGTCCAAAGCAAAAGTCTATGTCCAAAACCTATACTTGTCCTCACAGCTAACTGTATACAATGTGTAGGGATCAGTGCTCCAGATGAGAGTTTGGAGGTGGGAGTATTTTACTCTCTATTTTTAAACTTTGAGAGTAAATGTGATTTTAAGACAGTAAAAAAGACTTTTCTCCTTTGCAAGAGAGTAAAATGTATGCGACATCCAGCCGGCATGTACAAAAGCTGTATGGAAATCATTACTATGCGGCAGCTTTCTGCATTGTGACAGAATACACCTTTCATTATTTCTGGCCATTTGATCTCTCCTGTATATATTTAAATATTGAAATCACAAAAACCTAGCCAATTAATTATATAGTAAACCAAACATGAATTGTATTGTGTGTTTTGAGATTCGATAGCAGAATTGTCTTTTGATATTTAATGAAAGTCCTAATTTCCTGGAGCTATTACTACCTAATGGTATGCCAGTGTTATGATACAACACTGCAGAGACTGTTGTATCATAACACAGTGCAAGAAGGACTTGCTAAATTCTATATCTAATCTAGTGGTCAAATGGTTATTTATCTAGCTCTTTTGGAAAAGCGCTGTGCATAGAACGTATTTATCACAATTACCACCAAACCAAAGTCTGTACTCCTTTATTGACCTTGAAAGGATGAAAGGCTGAGTTGGACTTGTCGGGATTCGAACCCGCAACCTACAGATCACGCACAGATTGCAGCAACAATATTATTGGCTAACATCCTTCAGAAGTTGGTTAACTGAATATCGACTGAGGTATAATGATCACAGTACCTAGATGTATGACGAGCCATTCATGAAGCGCTACATAAAGTTAAATACCTATCTGGATTATCATAGGGACAGGTTTTGCTGAGTTTCTATTTCAATTACCAATGTAACTTTCATTTGTTTGTTTTTGAACAGTGCTTGCACTTCCTTGAGAGTCAGGTTTTGGATGTTTTAATTGTAGTCCTGAAGATTTGAGAGGAACACCTGTGATCAGTGTAATGACAATCACTCACCCTTGAGCAAAGACTCTGCTGCCACTGACCATTTATAGTAATGTACCCCATTGACTGTAAGGTTGAATGGATGTAAACTAGACTGTGCACAGGCATCATTTTACACACTGTTTTTATAATTCGAGTGTAAATTAAATTATAAGTGTAAAAATGATCTGCCTCTGCATGATTATGCACACAGCACCGGAACTTTGAAAAATACAATTGTGCAATACTGGTTTGTTTTCACTGGAAAAAAGCATAACTTGTTAAAAAAAATATGAATTCTCAATTGCAACTTAATTTTCCATCCTATTATGCATACAATCCTAAATTTTTAGGAAAACCTGCACAGTGCTTCTGAAGCTGAATGGAAAGAAACCATTCATTTCATCACAGAGTGCAGTTTATTTTTTTTGAAAGGCTTCAGAGAAATACATTCTGTTTCAGAGGTGGCTTGCAATTACATCCATTTAGATAAACATCAAAAGAAGCCTTCTGGTTTTTGTCAAGTAACCTGATCTTTGCACTGCCCTCTGCTCTAAACCTGTGTGTAAATTTACCCAGGAAAATAATAAAGCTGTTGTATTTACAAGATTTTCATGCGTAAAAAGGCCTGGTACCCACCTTATCTGGAGGCCTGGTAGGGATGTCCGCAACAAAATGAACAGTGTTCAAAGTAAAGTTCAGAGCTGCTTCCAGCTCTTGGGTTGCAATCAGCTTCCCTTCCCCAAGTTCAAAACAGTTCAAAAGGCATAGGAGTTCCCTTCCCCAAGAGTTAGTCATCCAGCTTTTCAAAACAACACAATTCCCTTGGGCACTTACCAGCGTTTATGATATTGTCACTTTTCACTAGTTCACATAGGCAGTTCAGTTTCTTTGCTTCAAACTACATAAGAGATGTGTTGTAAAACACAAGCTTAGTTATAGGTGAAGGTATAGAGCAGAATTCTACTGCTAATGTGCCCAATGCAGCCCACTGTAAAATGCCAGATGCCCATGGAGGTACTAGCGATGACTGCGCTCATATTTAATGGCCATGTGTATGGTTCTGCAAAGCATTGCCAGTTTTACTGCAGCAAGTGTGCACTCCAAATATGTAAATGGTATTTTGATATCCGTCTGTCCTCATAGTTGTAGACTATTTTGTTAGTCCCAAATATGAGTAACTGCAAATAAATGATGAACACACCAGTCACGCAAACAAATATATAACAAAAGTTTGTTTTTCGTTTAGGTGGCCTCAGGTTCGTCTATGTCTGACAGGCAGTCATAGAGAAATTGAGCCATTTACATGGCAGCCAGTTAGCCTCCTTATACAGTTGAAAGCAGCATCAGTTGTAGCAAATACACATAGTTTACGACCTGTGTAATGGGGGCATTATCCATGGTAACACATGGATCCTCGCTCAGCGTCATGTCTGTACAATTTACTGTTGTTGGAGCACTAAGGTTCACCCTTTTCCTGCCGCACAAACATTCCTGGACACTCTTATCTGTGTTTTCTCTCCTTCCAAGAAGGACACTTCGCGTTCGCCTTGGTACTTTAACTAGCCGTTACTAAGGATGTGCATGGTACGCCATGTTTCCTAAACATTATTCGCACCATAGCTCCGGTAGCCGGAGACAGGGAGAGACATAAACTATTCTTTATCTGTCTGTTTCCAAGTGTTCAAGGCTCAGAGCGGGTAAATTAATTTAACTAAGCATTCTTAACAGAGATGCAGTCACCAGCCTTTCGGGCTGTGGTCATTATTCTGCATGCAACATGAAAACCGCATATGCGAGCAAAATAACAATGATGGAGTCTGAGGACCACAGTTCAATGTGTGCGCCTAGGCTAACTCAAATGACATAGTGGATGCATTTTCACAAACCCTACTTTTAGCCTATGCTAACACATTAAACTTGTACATCATCACATATATCAATAGCCATAAATTGGCTAATCTCTATATCTTTTACGCTCACCTGGTCTCTGCGGAGGTGTTGGGGCATGGTTGCAGCCCTCCCTGAACTTGAATCACCCCCTTCAGGCCTCTCCCTCAGTAGAAAAGCTGTGAGCGGTGGTACATAGTGATACTGCTCCTGCGTGGAGATAACAGTGTGTGAGTGTGCCAATCTGTGATTGTTGTACCTCTCAAACCCTTCACCCCAAAGTACGGTTTCTGTGAGCATACGCTGGCCCATAAAGCTCACCTGTGAATTATGGAAGATAAACTCTCCGTCCTGCTACTTCTGGCAGGGGCGCGTCGAATGGGATCTAGTTCCTTCACTGATCCCTGATAAGGATTAGTCCAGTCCAGCTGCGACTATGCTTCTCCTTATTATTGGTAAGTCTTTCTTGAGCTCTTGTAATGCTGTTCGTTCTGTTTAATGTCTTTTATATGTTGCTCCTATTTATGCCCGCGATAATGTCTCTCTTCTGTTTTCTTCCCTCAGAAAGAAATGTGGTCTCAATGCAGCTGTGAGACGCAGCCGGATGGAAGATGGATGCTACCGCAATGTTCGACAGCAGGTAAGTGATGGTTTAAGGAAAAGCGCGAAGTATGGCGAAGCGCAACCTTAAACTGAATGTTTTGCGATGTCTAACCTTGTCTTCTGTTTTTCCTTGCAGGCGATGGAGCGTATCGTGCTGCGGTGCCAGGATGATGATTTCGGTGTTCCTGAAAGTGTAAAGATGAATACTTGGTTCGCTGAAGAGATGTACAGGTAAGAACAGCTTCCCCCTGTTAGTAAGTATGCTGGCAGGAAGCAGGATGTCAAGGAAGCAGGATCTTCAAAGGTAAGTCTGACCTCAGGCGACGGTGAGCGTTACGATGCTTGCAAGTGCAGAATAACGCGAAGCGTCTGTCTTGAGAATCGGGGCAGCTTATATAGCTGAGATCGTGGGCACGCCCATTAGGGCCGGCTTACCAGTCACACCCTGCCATTCCTAGAGAGTGAGGACGTGCAAAGGCAATCCATTAGCAGCCACACCCAAGAATACACTTGGGGCTGCTTAATGGATGGAATGTTCAAGGTTAATGCATCTGAAGTGCTATGGCCATAATAAAAGCTATTTGGTGTTAAATGGATGTTCTTGTTTACTTTTCATGAGCCAGGCGCCAGGACAGTGTCCACCCAGGTCTCCTGTGCATGCAACCCCTGCATGCTCGTGCCCCTGACTTCATGGCCATGACAACATCCTGCATGATCAAGGCATTCGTTTTTTTTTTTTTTATTAATGGAGGACTACGGTACAGGTTTCAATTTTCCCAGAGCTCTAGAGTAGCAGTTACCTAGTAAAGAACCTAAAACTGGCAAATACTGCATGCAACAGAATAGGATTATTCCAACGAAAATGGCAAGTGCAGAGAATATCTTCCAACCCCAGGTTCTAAACATATTCCAAGCCCATGTTCAAATGTTCCAATCACCTTCATCAACACACATTTCAGAACTTAGTGTATGTAATCTTTTGATAGCTTGGAACACAGTATGTGAGGAGTGAGGTATGTAAACTCAACATGCTGATACAACCATTTTGCATACTCCTTTACGCTCAGCTAACATGACATGTAAGACCATTCTATTTTGAAGAGCCACTAATCTAATAGCTCTTTGTTGTAATGTCCTATTAATCAGTATATAAGTTATTTCATTAATGGTTTTCTCTAATATTCTGGCCAATCGCCTAATATCTCGAGAGTTTATGATTTGTCCCCAAAATGGAATCATGGATTTCGCTACATCCTCTAATATCTGGAGAGCTGTGTCATCATCGATCCCTCTCCTAGTGCGATGTTTCAGTATTTCCGTTGTTGATGTTATGTAAACTCCTGGCAGCAGTATCCCCAAGTAACATGTTCCCAGCCAATCTTTGGGTAACCATGGATATGCTTGTTTCCCACAAAATAAATGGATCCCCTAATGTATAAGGTCCTTGTCTCAGTTATCAAAGTTGCAGTGTGCATACAATTGTCATATGTACCCATATGCAGAGAACCTTCTTTCTTTTAACAAAATGGTACTGTATCATGATCATGGTTAGACTGGTGGAGTTGCTTCCCTTTTTCCTACTGGTGACATTCTAAATGATATCATTGATTGGTAGGGTCGAGATCTCTTATCCGTATATTTGGTAGAGCCAACATTGTGCTTTTATTAGCAAAGACAGAGCATCCTAGAGGCATCAATACTTGTCGAGCAAACTCGTTGATGTTTGTTCCATCAAAGTTACAAGTGGTACAATCATTCCATTTTCCAAAGAATAGAGCTCTAAAAGAAGTATAACACGCAGTTGACAGTGGTAGTGGATATATATACCAACCTAAACCTTTCTCACCATGTTGTGGCAGGTGAGAACATACCCAGCAATTTGTTCTGTTTAGGATAGCATATGTATCATTCATAATACGGATGAGGGTGTTGTTGAGATACCCCTCTCTGTGTTGTTGAGATACCCCGCTTGGTGTTCAAGATCAAGGGGACAAAGAGCATGTGAGTGTATGTAGAGAGGAGACAAGGTAGTGGAGCGGACCATAGGTAACAGTATGCTGAGAGGATGTGAACTTTCCAAAAACCATAAAACAGGCATCAGTGCGAGCATAAAGAGGCTACAATAAATATGATTATGCATTTGTCCCTAGTGGAACATAGTCCTGTAGACATGTATTTTCCAGTGGCAATACTGCCCATGTCCTCGTTTATTTGTGCCCCAAATAGTGGCATAGTCTTGAACTGTCCGTTAAGAAGCCTCACTGAAACAGGCTTTATAAGTTCATACGTGGCACCTGACCACGTGGCCAATCTGGCTCTTAGTCTTTGTAGTCTTCTTTGGTCAAATCAGTGTTTGTTAGTCTTTTCTTCCCAGCCCCCTTCTGCCTAAAAACAAGCTTTTTCGCGTTTTGTGTCTTTGGGGGGAATAGAGGGAATAACGTTGGTTTCATGTGGGTACAGTATTCTTACCACACTTTCCTAACTACAAAATGTCATCCTCTAGCTAATTCCTTGGTCGAAGATTGTACCTGGTCACTCCAGGCACAGAGTGATCTGTGAATTAAGGATCAGTATCTGAAAGAACCTCCTTCTCCCATTTAAGGCAAAGGCACTAGTTTTGTGTGTGATGTATGAATCCAATGTTTCTTCCCATCCACTCGAACAGCCATTTGAGTAGCCAGTAGCACCAGATAGGGTCCTTTCCAATGAGCGGCAAGACTGGACTTCTGCTCAAAATATTTTATGAGGGCGTAGTTGCCAGGTCGAATGCAGTGACCAGGACCCACGGATTTATCGGCAGTGCTGCACGAACCTGTTGGTGAATCAAACGCAGATTTTAAGTTAACTGATCACAGTAATGAGACAATAGTGGGTATTCGATATCTGACAATTTCTTAGGCCTAGTTGCGTTCCATACATTAGCAGGTCTCTCCATCACTATTTCATGGGGAGAAAGTCCTTTTTTTGCCTGAGCAGTAGTTCTCATAGATAATAGTGCTAGTGGTAGGGCATCGGGCCATTTCAGTTTGCTGTGTGCACACACCTTCGCTAGCTTGTTCTTAAGTATGCCGTTATCGCATTCAATTAAACCAGCACTCTGCATATGCCTTTCGGAATGGAAACGCTTCTTAATCTGTAGCCCCTCACATACCTGTAGTATCATAGCAGCAAACAAAATGAGGTCCATTATCGGACCATATTACTCTGGGTAATCGAAATCTAGGAAAGTACTCTTTTAGCATGACTTTTGCAGTAGACATGGCAGTGTTATCTTTCAAAGGGAAAGCCTGGAACCATTTACTGAATGCACATATCACTACTAAAGCATGTTTGTACTTTTGACATCGCTCCATCTCAATGAAGTCAAAATGAATCATTTCGAATGGCATTGAAGGAGGTCCAAAACTACCCTTAGGTGCTGGCGTTCCCTTTCCGATAATCATACAGTTCTGAACTAGTCATTCTGCAATTTTGGCAATGTTGTCATTATTCTATACTGGGTCTAGATGTTTACAGATACCTTTTTCACTGATGTGAGCTGACCCATGTGCCATAGTAACTACAGCTATTACCTAAGCAGTGGGCAGAATCTATCTGCTTCTCATGATCAACCCAACAACCCTCATTATCCAACCCTGCTGGTACAGAACCCCATAGTTCAGTCGCCTCAGCTGTGGCTTTGGCCTGAATTTCTTTCACGCTACTAATTCCCTTTTCCATCATCCCAGTCTCAGCAACCCACCTAGCAGATTCCAACACATACATCTTGATTGTGTGTCTGTGGCAGTTTGTTTGGCTATCTTGTCCGCAAATGCATTCCCCCTCCCAATATCGCCAGTCACTCTGTGGTGTGCAGCACATTTCATTATAGTTAGTTGTTTAGGCACAGCCAGTGCTGATAATCGCTTTACTATCAAGGGACCATGTTGAATTTTCATACCATGAGAAGTTAAAAATCCCCTCTCCATCCATAATCTCCCAAAGTTGTGACCTACTCCAAAGTCGTACTGACTATCAGTATAAATATTCACTCCAAGCCCCTGGGATATCTCACAAGCTCTAGTCAAAGAAATTATTTCTGCAGCCTGGGCTGAGTTGTGAGGAATTCTCCTGCTTTTGATAACTGTGTCTAAGGTGGTAATTGCATAAGTGGCGGTAGAAGTGCCATCTGGGAGTTTGAAACATGAACCATCACAAAACATTTCCCCATCGGGGGATGGCAAGGGTGTGTCACTCAAATCAATTTTGCCTTTAGTGTCTTGTTCAGTGACATAAAGACAATCGTCGGTCAGGTCATTAGTACTGTCCTCGTTTAGAGGAGGTAAAAGTTTGGCCGGATTCAAAGAACAGCATTTCTTAATTTTGATGTGGGGTGCAAATATTAGCTTTTATCTCGTGAGCCAGGCAGATGTGAGATGCTGAGTCTGCATTCTATTCAGTAGTACATCTACCGAGTGAGGCACCATGACGGTTAAGGGGTGACCCAAAAACATGCCTTTACTTTGCTTTACTGAGGCGGCAGCAGTGGCCGCAGCATTGAGACATTTCGGCAAAGCGCATGCTACAGGGTCTAACATGGAGCAACCATCCCTCTCATGTACAAACACCACAAACTCCTTGCTATAATTTGGTGTGCCCAATACTGGTGCGGAACATAGCGCAGTTTTGATCAGATCAAAAGCGTTTTAACAATCCCTATCCCAAGGTACAGGTAACGGTACGTCTTTTCTTGTCAATGTCAACAAAGGCTTGATCAAAAGTGAAACATTTGGAATCCATTGCCTGCAAAAGGAAGCCATTCTGATAAATGCCCTAACCTCTTTCTATGTATTTGGTATCGCCATATCAGAGATGCTTTGTATTCTTTCAGGTGCAAGACGTCTTCCCTCCTTCGACAGGAGATAGCCTAAATAGGAGACCTCCTGTTGACAATACTGACATTTTTTCAAAGAGGCTTTATGACGATTAACGGCTAGATGCTTTAGTAACAAAATAGTACCCTCCTTGCAAGCGCTTTCTGAATCTGCAGCAATAAGTAAGTCATCAATGTATTGTGCAAGTGGAAGATAAATCTAGTGTATCTAGTTGTTCCTTAAGGGTCCTACTGTAAATGCTAGGACACATGGTGTATCCTTGTGGTATTTGGGTGAAAGTAAAGGAATATCTGCTATCTGGGTGAAACGGGATGCTAAAAATGAATTTTTCAAGTCAATGACTGAGAAATGTGTTGCCGTTGCGGGAATCATAGTAAAAATGGAAGTGATGTCGGGAACAATGGGAAACTGTGGTGCTACTACCTTGTTAATTGCTCAAAGATCAATAACAAAATGGTAGGGTAATGCATTGTCACCTTTCTTATAAACAGGCAAAACAGGGCTATTGCATGTGCTACCAGAGATTTCTTCTATCAAACCTTGATGTATTAAAACAGAGACAATACTATTAAGTAGTGGTGTACCGAACTTCAGCTTCGAATAAGTATTTGGCTGAATTCCGGCTGAAAAAAAGCTATTCGGCTCCGGCCGAATAGTTTCTAACTATTCGGCTCTTGCCGAATACTTTGACATTCTCATTTGAATACAATGCAACATGAACTCAGAAAGGCAAACATAGACTTCAGTTTGCAAAACTGAATAGAATTAGACCAGACAAATTACTATCACACAGCTGAAAAATATCTATTGTAATCTGCTCTTTAGGACATGTTTTGTTATAGATTCTTATACCAAAAAGGTGCTCATCTTTTATAGTTAGCCTGCAACAATACAGGAACATCTTTTCCTTTTGGCGAATGTTTATATGCAATGTGCACTTTTTTCAGTTTGAAAAAACAAACTGAAAGAAATGTGCATATATACTTCAGGTCCTGTCATGTCACTTCCCATTGCGTACGTCATAGTTCAACCTTTTCTTTTTTTAAGGACTTGAGTCCTGAGTTTAACGTTATCTGATATTTTATCAGGAAATTATAAGTTGCATATGTTTGTGTATTGACAAGAAAGAGTGGCTAGGATAAGTATAAAGTGAGCAGCATTTGTTTGTGTGGGGTGAAAAGTTATGAGATGGAGTTCAAGTATTTCGGATTTCCTCTTCACTTGTGTCCCGCATGAGCCGACATGAATCATTTTATACATTTCTATGTGAGCTGCAAAGAAGTTTCAAAACTCACCCACATCGACTTTGCACCTGGATAGAGAATGTAATGCATCTGATTCACAAAGTCAGTCCTTTTGCATTTGTGAAACCTCCTACTTTAACTGGCACTGAATATGCAACAATCTTCTGTACATTTGGTCCCTTCATTTTGGTTAAACCTGCTTTATTTCTGGCTTTTATACTAAAGATACTACATTAATTACAATGAAGAGAAATAAAAGTATAGAATGCGTTTAAAATGGTGCTTTATTTGTTTTTTTAGTAAGTGTGTTTTATGAAGTTTGGAACATGATTTATTAAATAAAGCAACTATTCGGCTTCATATTCGGCTTCAGCCGAATAGTTGATAAACTATTTGTTATTCGGCCGAATACTAAATATGCTATTCAGTACAGCCCTACTTTTATGTGCTAGCTCACCATCGACTGAAACTTTTTATACTGTGAAATGCGAGGCAATGTAATACCGGTTTTTAAAACTATGCACACTGGTTCAAAGTCAAGAATTCCTACATCACTGTCATTTATCACTCATAAATGTGTAGGTACCTGGTGCAATTCACTAGGTAAATGCAAAGCCATGAATTGTGAGGTGGAATTCTGCTGGGGGGAAATAGTCAAGCCCACTTCATCTGGAGAGCAGTAAATCACTGTGTGCAATTTTCAAAATAAATTCAATCCCAGCAAATTTTCACCACAATTGGTTGTCAATAAGAATGGACATGAGTCAGTGAAGGGTCCTAAACAAATCTAGACTGTTTTAGAAACCGGGCTTACTACTGGGGTACCAGAGAACCCTACTGATACATTTTGTTGCCCTGACAGGGGAATATCTGGAACCTTTGAGTGGTAAAGAGAGCATTTTTGAGCTCCCGTGTCCACCAGAAAAGTGTGCGCCCTATCCCCTACTTACATTTCTACGTAGGGTCCTTTCTGGTCTATGGGGATAGGAGTGGATTCCAGATCCTGCTTCGGGCTGTCCTAGTGAAACAAAAGGTCGTTGGATGTAAAGTCTTCAGTAAAATATGTGTGTGTAGCGTTGTCAAAAATGTTTGCGCTCCTAGTATTCTCTTGCCCATCTTGATTCTCTGCATTGCTGTCATATTGCTGGTTTTGGGAAAACTGATTTCTATTCGGCCCTTGCATGACATTGCTATGTGCTCTCGGTCTTCTATTGGGCATTCCATTTGCTTTTTGCTGACACTGTGCCCTCCAGTGGCCCTCCTGCTTACAATATGCACATTGGTTCACATTCACAGTCCCCGTTTGTGGGGTAAACTGTCCCCTCTGTTGAGTATTCCCTCTGCATGGCCCTCTTGCAATTTGCTGCAAGGGAATCCTAGTTTTTAAGTCAACCTTTTTCTTTTCAATCTCATTGTTCACCCTATTCTCATAATACTGGGCCATATTTAGAATTTCAGAGGCCGTGATTTGAGACTGAATGTCTGGCAATAACCCGCGTACATATTTATCAGCAATCTCTTTCCTGGTTCCGTGCTCAAATCCTGACCACTGAAATCCAAAAACACTTGCTCAAACCTGTTAAAATACTCTGTGGCTCCCTCTGTCTTCCCTTGCATACATGCGTTTAATTTATCCCAAATGATTGTTTTTTCAGGCACCAAAGTCTTGAGTTTGGTTACGATTTGATTTGGTAATATCAGTATGTTCTGTGGAGGTTTCTCAACAGCTTTTCTTGACCTAGCAGCTAGTTTGAGTGCAGCCCAGGTATCACCAATAACAGGTACGTCGTCTACAGACCTAACCTGTTTCCATAAATCTGCTGCCAAGATGACGGGAGAAAGCAAGTCTATGTCCCCTAAAGTGAAAAACAACAAGTTCAATACAGACTCTATTTCTTCATAGGACCCTGTGAGGTTCTTCCTAATGTCAGGGATAGACTGTTTAAGAGATAACTTCTTGCCTTGAAAATGGAACATGCACCAATTGCAAGATATAGGGCCTCATTACACGGACGGCAGTTGACCAAGGTGCTATTAGCACCTTGGTCCATGCCGGTAAAATACCGGCACCGCCTTGGTGGAAAGGGGAATTACCGCCCTATTCCAAGGTTGGTGGGGCGGTAATTCCCCCTTCCCCCATTGCCCTTCCCCATTCCCATTTTTGCCCCATAGGGCATAATGGGAATGGGGAAGGTGCTAATTACGGCACCGCAAATTGCGGTACCGCATTTAGCTCCCTGGTCCCTTTGCGGGTTGGTTTTTAACGCCTGCAAAAAGCAGGCGTTAAATTCTCCAACCCGCAAAGGGACCTCATAGTAAGGCGGTAAGGTTTTACCGGTAAAATACCGGTACCGGTAAACCCTTACCGCCGTCCGTGTAATGAGGCCCTCAGTGTGCAGAGGTAACTGTTGTGGCAGCGCTGTTAACGCCTACTTCCTCTTTCTGGGGCACAAGAGCAGGCGGTACTTCTCTCATGGGTAGCTGCACAGTGGGAATCTCAGATCATTTATTAAGGAGCAATGCTAGGTCAAGGGACAAGGAGATTAATGGTGTGTCATTAGAAAACATGCATTTGTATATGACCATAATATCTGCGGACAGCATCATTTCTTTTTAAGACATTCGTCTTGCAAATATTCAACCATAACCTGTAATACCTTTCTTTGAATGAAGGGAGAATATTGACTAAAAGTGTCATGAATGTCAACATGTGAGATCGAGGCATCAGTGATCCATCTAAGTGCGTCTCTTGTGCAAATGCGCATTTCTTCACTAACAGTTTTTGCTGTGGTTAGAAATATCTATCATCATGTCTGTTGTACATCTTTATCTAATTTTAATTGGTGCAGCTGATCTAGTTCCTGATTAAACAAAAATAATTTTGGCATGTGCTCACGTATTTTCAGTGGTGTGTCTCAAGTGCATGACAATAAATTCAAATCCTCAACTCCTGTGGTACGGCACTATCAGTAAGATTGCCCCAAATCTGAGAAAATGATTTCCCCATTTGTTCTAGTAATACCTTTTGCTCAGGGATACCTCCATGATCTGTCAAAGAGCCCGAAGCGGCAGTTTTGTCGCCGTCCTGTATATACAACTCTGCCCATTTCTGTAAAGCCTTTCTCCATGTTAGTGGTACTGCACTGTGGGTCATAGTTCTCTGATTGCAAGGCGCTACAAAAAGTGAGTCGGAAGTGGCAGAGGTTACTAATGGCAAAAGTAAATCCAGGAGGTAGGGGGTGGTGGCCAATCGTCAGAGTGTGTCTCAGGTGCTGATAATTGTGGCTTTGCTGGTGTGGCAGGTGGAGGAACATAAGGAGGAGGTGCGGTAGGGGGTGTTCACCTTTCACTCAACAGTTTATTTATTAATTCATCGGATGCCTGAAATTCGTTCAACGGGTATATTTTCTGTGCCTCCTAATTGGAACCCTCTATCCATTCCCCTCATCTTGCTTCTGCTTATCGTGCGCTAATGCCTTTTCAGCTTGGGTAATATGTCTACGTGCAAATTTCTCCCTTCTTTTGAGGCGTTGGGTGGCTTCTTTCCTCCAATCCCTAACGTGTCAAAGGCAGCAGGCCTCGCTTTCTTTTTCAATAGTACTGTATTCGATTTATATCAAAACTTCCCAATTTAAGCCTCTGAAGATCTGCTTCATGTATGGTCTGGCGATGCCAAATACTGTTAAAAACTAAAGCCCCTAATCCAAACTTTATATACAGCTCGTAGGCAGGTGACCTGCTGCTGGCTGACTATGTTCTAAGTCGTTCTGTCTTCTCTTGCAACAATAAGTCGACAACTTACTAAAAACAGGCATTTTTATCAAAAACAATGGCTATTACCTGGCAAATATATTGCGCAAAATATTTTATCCAAACAGATAGCCAAACAGTTTCAGTTTGAAACAAACCCAACTTCTCAAAATTGGATCAATCTCCCATCAAACAAACCCCTTCATGGCTGGTGGTCTTCCAAACGTGAAACACAGTCACTGCATATGGTATGGGAATCTCGCCGTGGCGACCTCTGGGCGAAGCGGCGAACAGAGATCACTAGTAGCAGACTGAAAGAAACAGTGTCCTGGCAGGGCCCCCCCAATACTCACTGGTCTCGGTCCATCCACTCCGTCCTCAAAAATCGATGGGTCATCATCGGATGCCATTTGTTAGTCCCAAACATGAGTAACTGCAAATAAATGAAGAACACACCAGTCACGCAAACAAATAGATAAGAAAAGTTTATTTCGCTTAAGCGGCCTCAGGTTTGTCTATGTCTGACAGGCAGTCATAGAGAAACTGGGCCATTTACATGGCGCCCAGTTAGCCTCTTTATACAGTTCAGAGCAGCATCGGTTGTTGCAATTAAACATAGTTTACGACCTTTGCAATGGGGGCACTGTCCATGGTAACACATGGATCCTCACTCACGTCATAACTGTGCAATTTACTGTTTGTTGTTGGAGCACTAAGGTTCATCCTGTTCCCGTTGCACAGAAACATTCCTGGACACTCTTATCTGTGTTTTCGCTCCTTCCAAAAACGACACTTCGCATTCGGCTTGGTACTTTAATTCGCCTTTACCAAGGATGTGCATGGTACGCCATGTTTCCTAAACATTAGTCTTACCATTAGCTCCAGTAGGCCGGAGACAAGGAGAAACATAAACCATTCTTTATCTGTCTGTGTCTATTGTTCAAGGCTTAGAGCGGGTAAATTCCTTTTAATTAAGCATTCTTAAATAAAGATGCAGTCACAAGCCTTTCTGGCTGTGATCATTATTCTGCATGCGGCATGAAAACTGCACAAGTGAGCAAAATAACGAAGATGGAGTCCGAGGACCACAGTTCAATTTGTGCGCCTAGGCTAACTCAAATGACAGAAAGGGGATGCATTTTAGACTGATTGAGTGATGAACATCTTGCGCAGCACAGCAGCAGCAATGCAACATGGGCTATGATGCTGCCACAGTCTCATACAGCATTACCGGTGCACTCAAATAAGGTGGAAACACTGTTTCTCCAGCATTGGATCTTTCATGGATTCACATGCTTAGAATATTCCCCATCAGGCTGGGAATCCTCGGTAAGTTATATACACATTTTCCATAGGAAAAAATTCAGACTCTTTTGTGTCCTATCCACGTCGTTTTGGGCCGCGCACGCCGGCGCCACTAGGATGTAGGGGTATATATAGCTCCGCCCCGCGGCTCCTTCAGATTTCAACCGTCTTCCAAAGTGGTGGGATTACCTCGCGTATCTACTATTTGGTTAGGCTGTTCTTTCTACTTCTGCGACTGTTTGTTCTTTTCAAGAGAATGTCTGGAAAGGTGTAGTTTTGTCCGTGTGCTACGTGTGCGGCCTTAAGAAGGTGTACGAAGGGGATGGTCATATGGATTGCATTTACTGCCTTCATCCTCACCACAAGGCGGACACTTGTGAAATCTGTCAGGGTTTCTCCCAGAAAACCCTCAAAGATCGAAAAAGACACCTGGTCGATTGGCGCAACGACGGAGCAGGTGCGTACCCGGCATCGGAGGTGGGCTCCACGGCATCAAAAAGTAAGTCGGAACCCCCGACGAAGAAGGCACGTGCTGCCGAGAAACGAACCTCTGAGTCTGCCGAAAAACAACCCTCGGAGAAACATTCGGAGAAACATTCGAAAGCCTCCTCATCTTCACACAAGGCGCCGTCTTCTTCCTCCTCATCTAAAAAGAGAGAAAAGAATCATCTAAATGCTCCTCAGGAGACCGTCATAAGTCTACCTTGAGTCGAGAGGCCGCGGCCAGTAAGTCGGCCCCAAAAGCGGCGGGAACACCTCAAGGCCCTGCGCCATTGGCCTCGCCGACGGCCCGCTCGTCGACGCCTGTGTCATCGGCGGCTCCTCCCGCATGTCAGACTGCGGCGGTAGGAAACATATCGTCGACGGTGGTCCCGTCGATGGGATGGCAGCCGGAGGTCTACGATCCCGTCCCGCCGGAGGCCCTGCTTCAACCAGAGGCGACTTTCTCTATCTCGTCGGCTGACGAGGAACGCAACACGGTCGCACGCCCAACCGATCTGGGTCTGCAACCGACCAGCGCAATGTCGCTCTTGGGTGTGGGTTCCATCCCTACTACCTCATCATTACTGAACCCCCCAGGCGGTTCTGTCCTTGGAGGTGCTAAATACGCTACAGAAACTATTACAGCGTTTGGACACACAAATACCCCAGCTTGGGGCCCCGACACGGATACAGTCTACGCCATTCGTCGACGATTCGGGCCGGCTCCTCGCTCGGCGACCAGGATTACGGCCGCTTCCCACGCGCCGGAAGATTGTCCTACCCTGCAAGAAGGAGAACTACAGGACTCTGACCGTGAGGTATCAGGTTCAGACATCTCACTATCCCCCCTCAAGGGACCCAACTTGAGACTCTGAAGCAGAGATGGAAGCTCCGAGAAGTCCGGCACATCCATCGCCTCCTGACGACGTGGGTGTATTCCATGCCATGATGAGTAAGGCGTGTACGGAGTTTGGCCTAGTTCCTGAAGAGGAGAAAAAGGATTGTTTTCTTTTTGATCATATGGGTAAGAGAAGGAAATCCGTATTTGCCATCCCGATTTTGGATCATGTCTGGCAAGAGGGCCTGAAGACCATGCGGCACCCGTTCTCTGAACCGGCAGTGAAAGGTCATTTGGAGAAGAAGTTCAAGGCTCCGGAATCGACTCCCAAGTGCCTGACGTCCCAACCTTCGCCGGAGTCGGTGGTATCGGCGGCGAGAAAGGCCAGGTCTCAACATAAATGCACAACCCCTCCAGACAACGAGGCCAGGAGACAGGACGCTTTCGGCAAGAAGGTGCTGTCCGTCAGCGCGACTACGGTTAAAGCAGCCAACTCCTTGGCGATTATGTCTAGGTATGACAGGGAAATGTGGCACCAATTGGCTCCTATCTTGGAGCATTTGCCCGAGGAACATAGAAAGTCCGCAATGTTGCTAGTGCGGGAAGGAGAGGAGGCCTCTAACCATGCTATAAACATTGCTGTCGACCTAGCCGAGTCCGGTATCAATAATGGCATAGTTCTACGTAGACGAGCCTGGCTCAAGTGCACTACGTTCAGACCAGAGGTGCAATATAAAGTCTTGGATATGCCGTGTGAAGGGGAACAACTGTTCGGTGAAAAAGTTGATGAAGCCTTGAAGGGCATGAAAGAGGATACTGACACGGCACGGTCACTTGGAGCCCTGCAGAGTGGTAGGAATTTTCGTCCCTTTCATCCTTTCAGAGGGGCCTCTGGTAACTCCCGGTTTGGGTCATCTAGAGACCGAGGTTTCAGCAGACCCTCCTACTCGTCCCAAGGCTACAGGCGTGCGGCCCAATCCTCACGTAGAGGAAGAGATTACAAACCTCCAGACGACAGAGCGCCTACCCTTCGTCGACGAAAGATAAACAAACCAAGAGCCAACAATAACATGCTTCAGGGCGTCCTGGGGAGTCGAGTGTCTCGTCACATCGATGAGTGGGAGCACATAACAGACCGATGGGTTTTAGACACAATTCATCTGGGTCACTCTCTACAGTTCAAGGGCAAGCACCACACATTCCACCGGTGTTCACGGCCCAGCCCCACCTTCAAGTACTGCTACAGGAGGTGGCGCTTATGCTGCAGAAAGGGGCAATAGAACTGGTCCCGGTGGCAGAAAAAGGACAGGGAGTGTACTCCCGGGACTTTGTCGTCAAGAAACCAAATGGAAAATGGCATCCCATTCTGGATCTACGAGCGCTGAACAAACTGCTCAAGAATTTAAAATTCAAAATGCTGACGCTTCAGGATGTGATCCGATCGATACAACCCGGAGATTATTTGTCGTCACTAGACCTTCAGGACGCATACTTCCATATCCCGATGCGTCGACGGCACAAAAGATTTCTGCGGTTTGTCGTCGGACGAACCCACTATCAGTTCAAGGTCCTCCCGTTTGGCCTGAAATCGTCCCCCAGGACTTTCACCAAATCTCTGGCTCCAATAGCAGCCTGGCTAAGAAAGGAAGGTCACCATGTGTACCCTTATTTAGACGATTGGCTAGTGAGGGGACTGTCTTCAGAAAGGGCACAAGAAAGCCTAGATGCCACCCTGTCCCTTCTGCAACGTTTGGGCTTCGCAATGAACTTCGACAAGTCCTTGTTAAAGCCTTCAAGGACCTTGGTCTTTTTGGGAGTAGAGTTCCACACACAGTCGGGACTGGTAAAGCCATCCCTCGAAAGGATTCACAGACTGCAACAAAAGGCATTGGAATGGGAAATCGACACCAAAGTGTCAGTACGAAGGTACATGTCCCTGCTGGGGACCATGTCGTCCTGCATACCCTTGATAAACAACTGTCGCCTCTTCAAGAATTCTTGGCGGATCGATGGACACAGAGTCGAGGACGCTGGTCGGACAAGTTGACCATCAACGGCCAGCTCATGCAGGCGCTTCCATGGTGGAGAATCTCCATACACCTAACGAAGGGAATGCCCTTACTGGAGCCTGCGTTCCAGAAGACAGTGGTTACGGATGCTTCTCTAACTGGGAGGGAAGCTCATCTGGACTCCTTACAGGTTCAGGGTCATTGGTCATCGGAAGAGTCCTCCCTCCACATCAACCTGCTAGAGTTGAGGGCTGTGCGTTGGGCCCTGAAATCCTTTCTGCCACAGATAAAGGGCTCAGTGGTGAGAATAATGACAGACAACACGACAACCATGTTTTATCTATGGAAGTAGGGAGGAACTCGCTCCAGGAGCCTGTCGACGGAAGCCCAGGAGATCTGGCATATGGCCCTACAACACGACATACATCTGTTGGCGTTCCACTTACCAGGAGTAAAAAAGGTGCAAGCAAACGCTCTCAGCAGAGAGATGAATTGTCTACACGAATGGGAACTGAACGATCACCAACTGCACCGGATCTTCGCGGAATGGGGTCATCCGGCCCTCGATCTCTTTGCGACAAGAGACAACAAGAAATGCTCCCAGTACGCGAGCAGGTGGCCACAACTAGACTCGCTAGGGGACGCATTCTCCTTCCCGTGGACGGACAAGTTTCTGTATGCCGTCCCCCCCATTCCCCATACCCAATGGATCCACAGATATCCTTGTCGGGTGATCCTGGTGGCCCCGTATTGGGCCAGACAAGTGTGGTTCTCCGATCTACTTCACCTCTCAGCGGCAGAACCAATGAGGTTCCAGAAGATCCCCAACCTTCTGTCTCAGGAGAAAGGGACCGTTTGGCATCACGACCCAGACAACCTCAGTCTGACGGCCTGGCTCCTGATTTCGCAGAGTTTGGCGTGTTAGGGATTCCAGCGGATTGCCGTCGTATTTTGCAAGCCGCAAGGGCACCTTCCACGAACGCTTCATACACATACAAATGGAAAAGGTTCTGCATATGGTGCGCAGATCAACCAGGTCTGGTCCCGCGGGCGATCACAGTGGAACAACTCCTACCATACTTGTTGCTCCTGGCAAATAACGGGTTATCTGTTTCATCCATAAAGGTGCATCTAGCTGTCATCTCGAGATTTACTCGGAAGAGACATTCCACTCCACTGTTCAGTGACCGCCTAGTTAAACACTTCCTTAAAGGGTTGTTTAGAACCTTTCCTCCCAAGAAGAGGTTCACTCTGATCTGGAGTCTGAACTTGGTCCTGGCAGCCCTGATGAAACCCCCCTTTGAACCAATGTCATCGACATCATTAAAATTCTTGTCTTGGAAATTGGCTTTCCTGGTGGCCATTACTTCTGCTCGTCGCCTGTCGGAAATACAAGCTCTAGTGATCGACCCTTCGTATTTGAGGTTTTTCAGTGATAAAGTCGTGCTAGCCACTAACCCGCATTTCATACCTAAAGTGCCTTCTGTGTTCCATAAACACGCTGCTATAGTGTTGCCTACATTCTTTCCAACACCGTCTTCAGTAGCAGAGAAGACTCTCCATACATTGGACGTGAAAAGAGCTTTGAAATTTTACCTCCATCGCACTCAAAGCTTCAGAGACACGAGACAACTCTTCGTAGCTTATGGCCCTGCGGCTAGGGGTAAAGCGATTTCAAAACAAGGAATATCCAGATGGGTGTCTTCGGCCATTTCTTATTGTCATTCCAAGGCCGGAAAGCCGCTAGAAAAGCGTCCAAGGGCCCATTCGACAAGATCTACATCGTCGTCCACGGCTTTGTGGTCCGGAATTCCGCTGGGGGACATCTGCCAGGCGGCTTCCTGGTCGATACCACACACGTTTACCCGGCATTACTGTCTCGCACAGCAACATGCTGAAGATACACAGATGGGGCGGGCAGTACTACGTCATCTGTTCCAATAAGGTAAGCCCCAAGTGGGTTGCATCCTTCCGCAACTATGCTTTAAAGTGTCGTGTCTTTTACAGTTAACATGCTATGATGTAATGTCTTGCCATAGTAAATAGCACTGTGCTTGTTGTGATGTTGGTTTGCCTACAGACCTCCAATGTTGGGGGATACTGCTATACAATCTATTCTAAGCATGTGAATCCATGAAAGATCCAATGCTGGAGAAGGGAATAGTTTCTTACCTGTAACTCCATTTCTCCAGCATTGGTATCTTTCATGGATTCACATGCGCCCGCCGGCCTCCCCTGAGCATGCAAACCAGAGATCCCCCCCTTACTACTTTGGGGGCTGAAATCTGAGTGAGCCGTGCGGGCGGAGCTACATATACCCCTACGTCCTAGTGGCGCCGGCGTGCGCGGCC
Source organism: Ambystoma mexicanum (assembly GCF_040938575.1). Lineage (NCBI taxonomy): Eukaryota > Metazoa > Chordata > Amphibia > Caudata > Ambystomatidae > Ambystoma > Ambystoma mexicanum. Next base: position 201,992,707 of record NC_090940.1, read on the forward strand.
CAAAACGACGTGGATAGGACACAAAAGTGTCTGAATTTTTTCCTATGGAAAATGTCTATATAACTTACCGAGGATTCCCAGCCCGATGACGGGGAATATTCTATGCATGTGAATCCATGAAAGATACCAATGCTGGAGAAATGGAGTTACAGGTAAGAAACTATTCCCTTCTCACAGATTTTAGGGACGCTACGGCTCGGCACCCTACCCAGAATGTATGTAAAATGCAGTGATGATCAAGAGGGAGTGAAAGAGACCTATAGAAAAGAAGGCCAGTTAACCATTAAACTAAATGCCTCAGTATACCTCAAAAGGTTCACACTCCCCGAAAGGGGTCAGCTCAGTTGACTTTGCAGGGATCACCCTCCCTATAGAATCAATAGGATGGTATGTATGCCGCGCATAAGGAGTAAGATGGGCCCAAAGATGTCATCACTTTGGTAAGGAGATGGTAAAGACACATGGAGGGGAGGAGGAAGAGCTCCCAGAGACACGTCCGCCTGGCAAGTGTGAAAGGCCACACTCCAAAGGGATTGAGATTCAAAAAGAAAGGAGGACCACAGGCACCAACAGTGTGGCGGTGGGAGTGGTAAAGACACCAGTAGTGTGGCAGTGGGAAGGGCACAGACATGTCGGGAGCACAGTGCAAGAAGGAAAAAGGCGCCACAGTAGATTGTTAAAATGGCAGGTTATGAATTCACAGATACCAGAAATGGTGCGCAAAGATGGGTGTATGCCGTACACATCTCTGGTAGAGCTCAAGCAGCAATGGTTGCTAGAGACGCCTTCCAAAGTCTGAAGGACTTGCCATGTATAACATTGGCAGAGCTGGAGGAGGGTCCTAGAACACCAAGAGTGGTAACAAGTGGGCTTAAAGACACCCGTGGAGCAGTAAGCATATAATGGCTGCCAGAGTGTATGTTCTGGCCAAAGCCAGCTGTTGCCCATTGTTAGCATGCATTAGACCTGGGACTAGGCCAGAATGAGAATGTACCTGTTCATGGCCCTGATGCATAGTACTGCTATTTCCTTGGAATACATGTTAAGAGTGGATCCAGAAGCCTCTGGTGCCAAATCAAGACCAGCTGAAAATCTGATGTAGAAGGCAGACTTTTATTTTGTTAAAACAAAAAAAATAAAATGTAATGCACAAAGAGGTACCAGGGAAAGTGGCAGGGCTGGCTAGGGATGTTTTAGGGCCAGTTGGGCCCAATTTCAGCATGATGTTTGAGCCCCCCCATGGCTACAGCTGGGAAAACGTACTCCAGCACTCATGGAGTCCTTCAATTATAATGGAGACAAAAGATTGCATCTTTGGTGCAGATTGAATTATAATGGAGACGAAGGATTGCAGCTTTGGTGCAGATTGTCAAGGGGTGGTCACCCAGCGAGGAGCTGAAACACTAAATGTCTGGTAAATAACTTTGTCAGCAAGGGGCTGAAATAGACGAAACAGGAGTAAAAAGTTAATGAGGTGAGAAGAACGCAACTGAAAGGCACAGCTCTCAAGTACACATTCTTGTAACCCATCCTTTTTAGTAGAAGGAAATGCCACTTTATTTCTGCTACACTCCAAAATAGTGAATCAAGCCAATATAGTTCTATATCAGCTTTAATGTAAGAGGATCCTTCTTACAGACCCTCCCGAGTGGAAGAAATTCCATAAAACAGGAAATTTGACCCATGTTCGTTATTAGTAGAGGGGCTCCCACACCACTTTTCAATTTTGTAAAACTGGGGGTTTCACCCTAAGTAACCAAGGGTAATCCAGAGGTGGACCTCTTGCTCACTGTACCTTAGAGAGGCTCAGCTTCACCTCACCGAGGCATGGCCGAAACACATGTCTGGGGTTGCAGATGGTACTCTTGTTCAGAGGAGAATTGCCATAGCATTTTGGTGCTGGACTACCATTGTGGGTGGGACAAAGATTGATATGCAAATGATTATTTCTTCTCTGTGAAGGTTGCAGTGAGCTAAAACGTGGTTGTAGGTCCTCCTGAGTAGAAGGAATTCCATAGAACAGGGTATTTGACCAATGTTCATTCTCAGTAAAGGGGCTCCCACACCTTGTTTCCCTTATTAGAGTACACACCAATAATGCCTGCCCAAACACTGTAACCACCACCATCATACCACAGAGGAGGGAGTTGGGATCCTGGCATCTTGTTGTAAATGGTTCATCCCGCCCCCACCCTCTCCCAGAATATTGCAGCATGAAATGAGACTTTTTGTGACTTAAGAAATTACCTTTTGTAGCACACAGTTGTATTCTTTGTGTCACGACTGCGGCACTGGCGCACCTATTGGCACCCATCGTGGACTATGTGGGACTCATTCATCTCCATAATACTCCCTGGACAATACCTATTCATATTTTTGTCTTTACTTTCCGTTTGCAAGACCTTGGAACTTATTTAAGTTCACAAACTACATGTCCCATAATGCACCTTGTGGCAGTTCCCATTCCCTTGCTATTCCTATGCAGCAGTCTTAGAACTACAATCCACAGAAGCCTCTTGGAGATCAGTGCAGCTTTCACTTTCCCAGGACCAGAGAGGAAGGAAGCCAATTACCTTTAGGTGTGCTGCTAATTAGCCTGCTTCAGAACAAGGCAGGTCAGTATTTAAGCAGCTGCCTGCAGACGCACAGGTCTCTTGCATTGAGCTCGCTTCCAGCCCTTTGTTGCCTTGATCCTTGGATTTCTGCTGTGTCCTGTTGTTTCCAGAACCTGCTCCTGTGCTCCCTGCCTTGCAGCCCTGTTACTTTGCCTTCACGCCCATGCCTTTTGACCTGCACTTCTGTGCTTCCTATACTGCAGCCCTGCTCCCCTACTTGCAGTCCTATGTTCCCTGTCTACAGCCCCTTGCTCTCTAACAATAATCACCTTGTTCCCTACCTACAGTTCCTTGTTCTGTGCCCATTGCCTGAGCTATCCTTCTTCAGTCCTACCCTTGTTATCACACTTCAGAGATACAGTTTCCTTGTTTTCTCTCTGCAGTCCTACTTTTCTTATTCCAGTCCAGAGTTACTGTTCTGTTTTACCAGTCTGCAGTTTCCAGTCTCCTTACCCCTGCACTTAGACTCTAGTTTTCTTGCTTTTCTTTTTTCTTCACCTGGCTCTCTTTGACTTCCTTTTTCCCCTGGATATTTCTATTAAAGTTCTTGTCTTCACTTGTGCCTTGTGTAATTCCTTTTTTCAGAGTTTGGCTGCTGGGTTTCCAGCAGCCAATCTCTGCCCCTTTCCATTGTCGCCTTTCAGTATTGTACCTTGTGCCATTGTTAATGGTGTGCTGGTTCCTGTTTCAGGAGGCAGTCATTGTTCAGTTCCTGCTAGACCCGTATAGGCTTCAGTCTTGTAGTAAGTACTGTTACCTTGTTCGTGCCTTAGGGTCCAGACACTGCTGTTGCTCCTTTCCATGAGCATTCAGAGCGGGGCCCTGTAATAGTGACCTGCTTAGAAAGGCTGGAGTTTCCCTGGTTCTGTGGGAAACTTTTCCCCCATCCTGTGTACACCCCAAGAGGGAACCTAACGTGTTTGTTTTACTTGTACTCCCTGACCCTTTCTGTTCACTGCCTCTGTCTGCAGGGCTCCTTGTACTCCTGCTTCTTGTGTACTTTTCTCCCTTTGGCTTTCTGGGCACGTCTCTACCTGCAAGCCCTTGTGACACTTTGCAGCATTTATTTAATTGAGTTGAGGGTTCAAGGGGGTGTTGTGAAGCAGGAGAAATAGAGGGGGTGCAATAGCTATTGGAAATGTAAACAAATTACACGGGCGACACACACATTTTAAAAGAACTGCTTCTTTGTATGGTGATTGATTGATCACTATTATTATACACTAGCAAAAACTACCCATACTCTGCACAGGTTCTGTAGACCGAGGTAACACTAATCAATTGTTGAAAATCAATGATCCTGTATGTCGCTGTTCCGAGTCGCTTATCACTTGATGTGCTTTGAACTCTGACGTAAACTGCACTGAGTATGGGTGCGTTTGGCTGGCTGACATACCTGGAGCATACGTGGATGGGAGGCGGGAGCTGACGTACTGCAGCATACTGGGACCTTATGTGCGCTCTTCCCACCTGTCGCCTCACTCTGGTGCAGTACAGTGTGTTGCAGTGCAAATATCTCAGAAACAGTGCATCCTACGACCTTGAAATTTGGTTTTCTGAGGTTTGTTCCTTTTTTTTGAGACACTTAATGAGCTTTGTCTGGTCTTTCTATGGCCACATTGATGTTTCACTGATTTCAGGCAACCATTTCATGTGTGAAGGGGCTGAGATCCGAGGAAATGGGTGGGGTGTCCAAATGTCATGTGGCTAGTAATGTCTGGAGGGTCCTAACAGGTAACTCGGTAAACCGTGGTGCAGATTGGTGCAACGGTGTGGAATTGTATAAGGAACAAACTAACATATTTTTTTTTATATATAAATATATAACACAGCCACGGTAGTTATGGTTAAGTTGCTGTTTCCATAGGAAGAGCACTTTTTGGGCGGCTTATAACTCTGCTCCCCATGGACGAATCCTCACCAAACTTTGCAAAAAAAGTATATGGGCCACTCTGAATTTTGCAAAGTTTGGTGATGTTTGGTCCAGGGGGGGGAAAGTTATAGGGGGGGTCCCAAAACGTCTTTTTTTCCATAGATTGAATGGGGGAAAAACTTTGCGCACGCCTACAGGCCAAACCGCTGGACGGGTTTTCCCCAAATTTGCGGCAGGGGCAGCTGCTTGGTCCTGAAAGCGTGCTTTTGTAAATTTGGTGAAAATCCATCCAGTAGTTTTCTTTAAAACGATCAAAAAGTAGGTAAGAAAAATGTAGTGATATCTATGTCCGCTCCACGGTCACACTTCCCTGTTCGCTCCGCGGACAAGAAATCGATTGGCTAATCTGTAGCGTCATGTCTGCGGACATGTGGCATTTTCACTGATTGGCTGTGGAACAGCGCGAAGTGCGTCACATTTCTTCGCTGCCTCCGCCATCTTTCGTTCATGTTTTGGTGTACACAGACATCGCTGGTAAAACATACAAAACAAGACACCTATGGACTTGTTATACTTATGAAATACTGTTTCCGAAGGTGAGCTTTAATTAGCTTGGGATGGAATGTGGCAGCGCAAACTGAAAAAGTGGTGTTTTCTTGTCACAAAGTTCATACGGTAAAGTGGAAGTTGGTGCTCAATGTACGGCGCCCAATGCCTGCGTCTGTGTTACAATGTTTTCAGATTAATATTGAAGTCGGACTGGCGTCCTACATTTTGAAATCTGAGCCCGCCACCTGGAGTGTTTGTTGGAAACAGTGGTTCTGGAGGCGTATGGGAATAGCGATTCTCATGATTGGATTGTCATATGTTGTTGCAAAGTGAGAATGTATTTGCCTTCTGAGTGAAGGTCAGTTAATTTGCTTTTTTGGTTGCGAGCTCAGTAGGCCCACGCATCCAAGTCAATCCAAAAGGGGCTATTGTTTTTTGACCTTGAGCGAAAGGGAAACTTCAAAAGCTATGCAAGGAATGAGAGCTTGGAAAAACATACCATTTGATAAGGTTATGTTTTAAAATTGTTTGTAAGAAACATGAAATATCAGTTCACAAAGATTCTTTGCTGCAAACACATTGCTGTCTGACTTTGCGAAAAGCAATGGAGGCTGTCAAGATCATGTAAGTTTAATTTTGATGACTCTACACCGACCCGCGTTTTAATTTTATATTACCCAACACTAATTGTGACAATGTAACTGAAGTATTATTTTTTTGCGCAGTTGCATTTTTCCTTCAATAACAGAGAATGCACATTGTTAGCGTTTGCAGGCTATGTGTAGAGTCTCACTTGTTGACCGTTATTTCTTCTTCTTTCAAATGTTATGCTTGCCCACATAGGTTTCTGTATCAGTTTGCACGTTTTTTTGGTCTTGTGTAACATTAAGACGTGTCATTTTTTCTTGCTTGTCCGTTCATGTTGGCTTCATAACTGAATTACCCTCTCACTGTGTAGTTGGCATTTTTTTAACCCTTACGGCGACTACTGTTTCGCGGACTTTGTGAGCTTGCACTATATGTACCCATGGTCAACGCTAATAATTCCTTAAAATTTCATGTTTGTCCACTTCCATTTGTGTACTACTTTCCACAATCTTTGTGTATGTTTTGAAATGTTTTCCTAAAGGTTGGGTATTGACACAGATTTTCTCTTACGTTTTCCGCCTAGCTACATCTTGCCGTAATGTGCGTGCCATGGTTTCCAGATACCAAGTGACGGCTTCTTTCCACGCCAGATGCAACTGCTTGTGACCGGCTGCCTGTCCATTGGATGACAGGCCTGGTCCCCTCTGTCCCTACTCTGAACTGGCTATTAGGAGGGACATAACATCATTTATGATGGTGAAAGGCAACGGTCATGGCGCCGTATTGCAAATACCTGTGCAAACAAAGCGTTTGCTTTAACAGAAATGCATACTTTGTGTATGGGAAAAGAACAGCGTGTGTCTCACCATGAACATTGTCAATGTTGCCCTTAGAACCATGATTACAATGTACTTGGAAATGGGATTAGTCCGTTGGTCTCTGACAGTTGTTTAAATAAAAGTACTTTACAAATTCTGAAATGTTAACTTTTCCTTTTAAAATCCCGTTTATTATTTCGAAATGTAAGGTACCACATTATACGTCGCTGTATGTTTATTTACAGGTTCTGCGTCACGGCACGTACTGCTGCTTTTTGGAGGCTGTCATGCAAAGCGAAGAGGGGCAATGTATAGAACAACCGGTTTCCCTTTCTATGGTGGCCATCTTGACACAGGATTTTTTTTTTGTAATCACTGTATGGTTATGTACAGGTTCTGCGTTTCGGAACATACTTTTGCTTTTAGCTTGCTGCCATGGAAAATGAAGACCGGCTATGTATCCATAAACCACCTTATTTACAGGTTCTGCGTGACGGCACGTACTGTTGCTTTTTGGAGGCTGTCATGGAAAGCGAAGAGGGGCAATGTATGTAACAACCCCTTTCCCTTTCTATGGTGACCATTTTCAAAAAGAATTTTGATTTGCAATCGCTGTATGTTTATGTACAGATTCTGCGTCTCGGCACATACTTTTGCTTTTAGCTTGCTGCCATGGAAAATGAAGACGCCCATGTATGCAACAACCGCCTTTCCTTTCGATAATGGCAATCTTGAAAAAGGATTTTGTTTTGTAATCGGGCCGGATTATAACCAGAAATCCTATTTCCGTAGTATACGTTACTTCTCTGGACATCTATACTATTACTGATAAAGTTTATAGCATCTATATTTCTCAGCAAAGGATATAAAGTACATGGAGTGAATGTGATTTTTTTTTTTTTTTAAATACATTTACATTGTGAAAGGTGGTTCTTAATGCAACATTTACTTTAACGGATGGGTTTGTTTTTTGGTATGACAGCTAATAAGGCCTTTTGCGAACAGAAATGACAAACAGTGGTATGGGGGGGTGAGTGGCCGGTGCAAAAATATTGTGCGTTTGTTATTTATAAGGTTGGGGCAGTGTTTGTCATGCTCCTTCATTACAGTAGTGCTGCTGTTTCTTGGGGAGGAGGGATGGCCTTAGCCGATGTCATTTTCAGATAACTAAAACTTTTGCTAAAAGTATGTAATGTGTACTACATTGTTAATGGCTGACTACCAGTACGTGTTGGCGCTGTGCAAGGTTAATGTTGCAGGTGGATGTTTATTCCTCCTGCACATGATAAAAAAGGATCCTACCATTCCTTAACATCCTCGTCCACATCACGTCCAGAATAGACTATGCCAATAGCCTATATCTCGGAATGGCGGAACATCTGCTGAAGAGACTGTAACACATCCAAAATGCAGCAGCCAGACTTGTCCTCAGACTACACAAAGGGATCACATCACCCCAGCGCTAAAAATGTTACACTGGCTGCCAATCAAACAACGGGTCAACGTTCAAAACAATGTACATAACGCACAGAGCAATCCATGGCCAAGGAGCAGAATTCCTACGAAAGAAAATAACCATTTACCTACCGACAAGAGCTTTCGGATCAAGCAAAGACATCCGTCTGGAATCAAAACCATACACAAGAAAAAAACGTGGGTGATCGTCATTCTCCCACCTGGCATAAAAAACGTGGAACACCCTCCCGAAAGAAATGCGCAACACGAAGGATAAACTAAAATTGAGAAAATTATTTGAAACTTGGCTCTTCACCTCAGACTCAGATGGAAATGAATAGAAAAAACAAAGACACCACTGGAAATAGAACACGCCTCAACAAGTGTACTTGGAAGGAAGAAGCCGTGGAGGGAGGGAGCCCAGTATATACCCACTCCTAACAAACCCCTGCGTTAGGCATCACCTAAGGGACAGGCATTTTAGCTGTAGACGATGGAGCATTAAACAATAGCTGGAACCCCAGGAGGCCTTAGAGCACCTGGATTTCGGGTGGAGACCCTGCCCTAGGAGCTTGGTGAAGCAATGGCAGGCATACCCCTTGACAACCTAAGAGAAAACCCTTTAACCATACCCATCTCCACCCATACCCATCTCCACCCAAGGGTGGGGGGAGGCCTTCACCACCTTCCTGCCTACAGACCGCTAGACAGTTAGAGAGAAGTCTCCATTACGTGCAGAACCTGGTGAAGGACCCACCACAAAACTCCCCAGTACACAGCACAGTCAGAGGCACCTAAGACAGATGTTTGAAGCAACGAGGTAAGAAAAAACCCCACTAACCCAATTGCTAAAAACTCAACTTTCTGCATACAGCTCTCAAACGCTAACCAAATGTGACCATATCTTCGCACAGAAATCCACATGCACTTCACTACACTGCAACAATAAAATAAAAACACATAGTCCCGCACAACAGCACATGGGAGTCTACCAATCCGTAAATCGCACCCATGCTCAGCGAATGGTGTGACCCGAACTGAAGCTGTCAACAGGACATCACAACTCTCGCCCTATCTCTTCCCATTATGCCCTACTATAACCCATCCTTCCCTCTTACCTTTCAGATCCGCCAGAGCACTACTCCAGTGGTGTTAGTTTGCGGTATATATGTCCTTTATCGTTAACATTAACAAAAGGGAGGCCTCGGGGTTGGGAAAGCCGAAACGTATGCAGGGTGACAGCCGGCGGCAGCAGTGGGGGTTGGAGTTTGTGGTTCGTACGCTGAGGCTTGTGGGCCATCTGATACCCATATGTGTTTAAAAACTGCCAGATTGTAAGTGGAGGAATAACCTCCACTTACTGTGGCAGCATTGAAACATGCGGTAATACCGCATGTACCCATTAATGAGTAGTGGGGCCCTAGACCTCTAAATGGTCCAGTAAATTAATTTTACTGCATGCAGTAGCACTAATTGAGTTTGTCAGATTACTGTAATTGGTCAGTTTTATATTAAAGCAAAATATATATTTGCACTATGTTGCCACAGAGAAGTGAGCAAACTGTATCTTTCAATCAAGACAGTTCAGTGAGCTGCGTGCTTGCTGCACATCATCTTAGAAATCAAGTGAAAAAAGCTTTCATCCATCCTAGGTTGATGAGTGCCATTGAGTAACAGATAGCTATTTTTTTTAAGTGTCGTGGTGCTTATTTGCTGTAGGTAAAATCCACATTTCTTTATTTACAGTGATGGAACACGACAAATAATGTCAGTAAGCCCTGTATAAAAGCAAGTTATTGTTAATAACAAAAATGGGCATGGCCAAAGGTGACCCTTGTTGCGCTTTACAGATTAATTTGGCTTTTACCTGGTGGATTTGCCTTATGGTAGTTAACACCTGTCAATGAACATCCATTACTCGATCAATGCCCATTTTATATGAAGTTGTCCATGCTTTTGACTATGTAGACTTTTTGTAAAAGATTAAAATAGTTTTTTTTTAATCTTAAATGTCTAGTCGCGTACAGTAAGGCAGCATTGCTAATTACCCTTGGCCTCCAATGCTGACTGATTCTCTAGAGGTAGGTTGTATACACCTGAGCTTGGCACTCCTTCCATAACATGCAGATAAACTGAAAAGTATTGCCCTCTCCTTTTTGTTTTCATTGCTTTAACATGTGCGCTCTCATAATCATGGAGCTAAAAGTCAACTTATATTGGTTTATATTCTACCCGTAAACTGGTTTGCCGGCTTCCAGCCTACAGACGTATTTTCTTTTCTTTGGAACATATTCTGAAAAGTCTTTGTTTTGATTGGGATGTAATAAAGGTGCATGTCCATGCATGCCTTGGTGAAGTTGTACGTTGGATCCTTAAATAAACGTTTTGAAGCGTAGGCCAAATAGAGCGTTTTAAAAGCCATCTGTCATTAGACCTCCGTATCTGTGCCAAGCCACAGACTCATGTCTGAACTGAATAATTAGCAGCATGATTACTATGGATCTGCCACAAACCAGAGTGCAGCCATGTTTTTATGGCCGCCCAATTTCGTTTCACTTACTTTATACCTGTCTTTCCCTTCTTTCCTTGTCTTTCCCTTCAAAACTATAAAACCTCTTCAAGAGAAGGAGTAACACAGAAAATACAATTTGTGACACAGAAGGGGGGTAGCATATTGGCTTTTGGGTGGCTGGTTTACCTTTAAAGAGGTAGGGTATCAAATCCCATCGCAAAATGCAAATAGGATGCATACCCCCCCACATCCTTTAGAAATTGTATGGTATGTGAATATGCTTTTAAACTGTACCCAGACAGCACTGTAATATTTTCAGAGCGTGTCCTTGTCTTGTCCGTGGAGTGGTATACTGTATCGAGATCTTTGTCTACTGGAAGAAAAGAATTAGCAAAGGGAAGGTTTCAGTCGGGTAGCTCAGGGGCAGCATGCTCGCCTTGTAAGCAAGACGAAACGGATCAACACGGGTTCGATTCCAGGGTCAAGTGCGTTATAAATAACCTATCAAATCATATCAAGGTAAATGGACAGAAATGCAGGAAAAAGGGAGTGATGCAGCGCGGAAAGAATGTGGTGCAAGTCAGATCGCGTTAGGGGGACCATAGTTCTGGAAAGGAGGAGACAGTGTCCTTAAGTGCTGTGATAATTGTGTTGTATTTTCGAGTTCGAGAATTGTAAATGAGTACAGAATATATTGGCCAAATAAATCACCCAACCTCTAGTATTGGGCGAGCACCCTCTCAAGACCCTCATGCATCCAACGCAAGATTCTGTACTAATTTACAAATCTCCAACTCTGCTTTGGAATTTCAATCCAATTATCAGAGCATTTCTATATGTGGTACCACAGATCAAACTGCTAAGTCTAAGCCAAGATATCCAAAGTCCGGAAAAGAATGTGTATAAATGTGAATGTTGTTGGTAACAGAAGGCAAGTGAATGCAATGCTCCAATATGGTAAAATTAGAAAAGCCTGCAATGTTCATGTTAAAAAGGTTATTAAGAGCTTGTTCCATGTCATGTCACGCTCACATTTATTTCAGATCACTGAGACATTGTGGTGCCTTACTGGGGCGTAGGCAATCAAAGGATAAGTAATGCATTACCCTCTATATTGAGAAAATACACCTTCTTTTGGATCCATGTTTAGACCATGTGAAAGGCAGGTGTAGATGTAGAACAAACAGGATAGTGCACACCATGCAGGCCTATTTCTATGTTGCATGAGTTTTTCATGATGGATCATTGAAAGCTTTTGTTTTTGAGCGACGAGTGACCCTAGTGTCTGAATTGGGTCTGCATCCCTTCAAATCATCGGCACTACCCAATGGGACCAAAGTAAGTACTCAAAAAGCACCTTCCTGTGCACGTCATGACTATGTGTAGTCCGTGCAGTGTGGGGCAGTCTGGTAAGCCAAGTTTATAGTGGGTAGGAAGTCTGCTCTTTAGATAATCGGCCATCTCATTTTGATAATTGTTTCAACAAGTGTAATTGAACTTCTTGTTGTTATCATTCACAACATTGAAAGGTGATCTAAACAAAGCAACAAACTTATTAATGGTGCCATGGACATGGAACATGGTCCACTAAGTCAATCTTTTGATGTAATTGAGGCTAAAAATGTTCAATTTAGAGAAAACTAAAACTTTACACCAGCACCAATACATTTCCTCAAAAAATGCTAACGACATGTATGAAGGTTTTCAGGAGTCCAATATTCTCACATATACTGCAGAGGAGCCAAATATTAGAGGGAGAAATCAATGAAGAACTTTGGAAAGTTTGACGGCAGTATTACTGATAATGCTAGAAAACATGGAAATGAGGTAAACACTAAAAAGAACAAGAAATCCTAACAAACAAAAGAGGAAGACAAAAAAGTGAATTTAACTAGCATCTGTGCGTGTTGGCTTGCCAAGTGAGTTTGATTGTGTGCACTGGCTTGTTGTATCCAGAGGGGTAAGACCCAGTGTCTGGGACTATCTGTTGTATGCAAAGGGTTGTTATGTTGGGTGTGTGTTTTGTGTGTGGTTTGGCTAGCCCTTGGGTGTGTGTGATACTTGGGAGGTATGCAGGAAGGGAGCAGGAGCAGGGGTGCTTAGTACATTGGTTAACCTCAACATTCTTCCAAGTGCAATACATTAGCTACCTTCCCAATTCATCTAACTGTAACACATTGCCTAGCCTCAAAATTCTTCTAAGTGCGATACATTGGCTACCCTCCCATCTCAATGAATGAATGTATGAAATGATTTACCAGATTTGTTAATAGAACAGAACAAATAAATACATAAAACATTTTTAGGTATCTCTTATAATTGCACTGTGAAACTGTAGGTGCTACAAATAAAATTTAAAGTTGTGGTAATTTACTCTTTTTCAGAGTAAAATTATTTTTAGAGAGTAAAAAAGTAAGTCCAATTCCCAATGGGACTATTTTATAAGTGAGCCAAAATATGTTTTAACTGTAAAACAGAAATGTTTTTGTGATAAATATTTTTTTGCACCTAGTTATTCATACACACTTAAAGATATGGCAAGTGGCCTCACAAGTGGCATGTTGTGCCTGAAACGCTGTTTCTCTGCCTGCCTGCCAGCCATTCCATGTTGGATTCATCCTTTTTGGACTTTATTGGACTTAATACTCTGGTGAATGTAGTCACTTATTATAAGTAAAGCTATATACTTTGTCAACACACTTAGATTTAATTTAAATGCTTGACAAGCTATTTTAACAGCGTTATACTTGTTTATAGTTAGGCCCCGCCCATTTTGGAGGAGGAACCTACAAAACATCGAGGCCGCGCACCATCAGCGTGCGTGCCTCAGCAAGTGGCCTCTCAAGTGTCCTGTTGTGCCTGTTAAGCCTGGCAGGCATTTGGCACTCCATACGGTCTAATATTAGCCGATATGCTGTCAATGTGTAATGCTGGCTGGCTGTGGATGCCGAACGCTGTATGCGGGCGACAGAGTACTAGATCACTGGCTGGCACTTGTTGTAACTAAGGGTAAAGTAAAAGTGAGTGAATTACGATAATATGTGTATTTATCCACTATAATGGCGTCTGCAAGAAGCAAACTGATTCAGAAAGCGACATTTGTACCTAAGGTTCTGACACGTCATGCGAGTATGGCGCTGGCGGTTGCAACTGCACTGCCCGGCTCGTCTGACACAGATGATGGGCTAATTGAAAGTGCTCAGACGTACCCAAACGTAGGGGACGGCGGGCAGTGCACAAGTAATGTCGACTTTCCCCGACTCCTCACAGAGCTTATGAGGTACAGGGTAATCCGGCATTTGAGAATCTCCCTGATACAGACCTGAATTCCAGCCTAATGTTTGATAACACTCTGTCAATCTTTAGCACGGGTGAAAACACTCTCATGGGAATTACCCAGCACCTGGAAACCATTACAAAGGACTCTGACTACCCTCAAACCACAAGTGAGAGGGAACCAGAGGACAGACGACACCCTAGTGTGTATGGTCTGATATTTATAGAATTTAAGAAACAGTCAAGACTTTTGAATGAAATAGTCCTGGCCTTAACGGCTCTGCCCGACATGTGTCGTGGGATGATGAATGAGTGGGATGTCTTGTGCAGGAAAAAATCAAATATGGAGGATAAAAGTTGTGATAGCTTTGCCAACACATTAGTAGCACAGGTGCAGGATCCCGGATGTGAACCCATATTGATACCTGATCAGACCATCTTGAGTCAGGATGAGGTTCAAGCTCATTTATCTAATACTTCAGCACACACAGTCCATGTTGAGAATGATGGGAAGTGTCCTAGTACAGAGAACACGCCTGTGACAATAAAAATGTCCAAAAAAAAGAAAAGAAAGCCAAAAGAAAAAAAACATGTTCTTGTATAGGGGTTCCAATACCAGTTCGCTTAAGTTCATGAGAGACATGGATCTACGCGTTGATTTGGATGAGTATCAAATTGAGAAGGCAAGATCCCACTGGCCCCTAGAAACTAAAACAGTTAGCCCGATAACAGGGCGACACGAGTCATGTGCAAAGACAATGTTGATATGGAAGCAGAAAGCATTAATGGCAATGAGCACTCTGAAGGGCCAAACAGATTAACAGATGCCCTAAAACATAGAGGTGACAGGATAGATAGGAACCTCAGGCTTATGGAAAGGGGGGTGGCTGATATGTTTTATATATTTAAACATCCTGACGCGCAGTCACGCGCAAATACCCTTTCTTCAGTAGGTCCTTCAGCACTATCTGCACCTACCTACTCAAAGACTGAGTCAGTTATCTGCTTGGACGACTTGCAGCCTGTTACCTGTCCCATTGTTGCCTCTGTTTCTGCAGTAAGTGAGGCTCTGAAGGAACACTCATGGAGTGAGAAAGATGATCTAAGGGAGAAGTGTGTTAAGCCTATTCCGGAGTCTGAGCACACAGCGTCTGGCTTTGGTTCTGCCCTGGAAGGACTCGCAGAACAAACCCTTGGTACCATGATTGAAAACATCCTAAAAAGGAAAAGGTACATTGAATGCAATGGGGCTGTACCCAATGAGTTAAAAATGAACACACAGACAGAGGTGAATGTAGGTCCCACCCCGAGTCCAGAGGTGATACATGATACAATGGGTTGGGGTTTTGTTGGTAATGATGTCCCTGCGAAAATTAGCAATTACATTTACAATTTGGTGCCTTCAGGGGACCTTAGGGATCTGATTTTTCCAAATGAGCATAGCCTAATCATGTACTATGTATTTGAGGAAGGTGGACCAGAGCATTGAATAGACCCTACATATTAAGACATTAATTCATGGATTATTTGCGCCAAAAAAACGGTATTTATGCGCCATTCTGCCCGCAAATCCCTGTTTAACAAATGGGGATTTGCGGGCAGAATAACTCAGCGCAAATAATCCATGAATTACCCCCAAAATCTATTTAATGAAATTCCGGAACTTTGTCTGATAACATCGGCAGACATACAATTGGTGGATTTTATTCATAATTTACGTTATGATTATGTACACCTGATTATTAAGTCACCATTGATTCGTTCCTTGCTGCTGAAAGAAGTGGGGTCTCTTCAGAAAATGTCCCATACATTGAGATATCCTGTAATAAATCATCATATGTGAACCATGGGAATAATGGAGCCATGGTTGAAAAAATAGATTCTACATCCCCGTTGCAAAATGAAGGGATTCAGGTTATAAATGAAGCTAAGTCTTGTTTGAAAGATATACAAGAATGTCTCTGGCTTGCACTCTCCTTGTGGGAATCCATAGAGCAACTAAAATTGGCACCAAAATCACTTTAGCAAAGAGAATTATTTCCAACTCGTCTCATGGAACACAAGGGGATATAAACATCTCTTGCTTGGTACTGTGGAAAGTGCAAAACTGAGAAAATTTTATTTCATCATGTTACAAGGAACCTGGGCACCTCTGGTCTATACATGGATGGGTTCAACACAATTTGTTTACCAGCAACAACAAAAAACGTTAGGCTGAGGCCGAGTGGTGGTCTTGTTCTGCATATAGAATTGACAAGAGTATCATCCTTGTGGGTAGCTCTTTTGTGAGGGATTGCTCTATTCGAGCTAGCTTCCAACTGATAACCAATGATGGCACTGTTCATATTTTGATGTTCAATGTGTACTGGAACATATGCACTGTGAGTGTGTGTTCCTTGGAGGAGTTCCTTGTGTGTTTAAATGATGAGATTGGCAATTGGCTCGATATTCACCCACAGGGCTTTATATTGCCTGCGGGGGGGGGGGGATCTCAATGCAGACTGTTCACTCACAAAGGATGATTTGTATCTGTTGCGTGCTTTTCTGCCTAGCGTCCAAAACCAAAACAAAAAATCCAGAGGATGTCAATGGTTGGACTTTGGGAGGAGTTGGGGTCTAGAGACGATTTATAACATGTTACCCACATGGGCGGCCCGTGGCTCTTGCTCGATCATAGATTATATATATATATATTTGTAAGTGCATATGACAAACGGTTTTGTAAAAACCTTGAATTACAAAGTGATACCAATAGTGGTCATGCACTGCTGAGTCTTGAACTTCCATGGGGTATGGCCCGTGGGGAGATTACATATTTTCCAATTCAAATTGAAGCCCACAATGGTGGGAAGCAAGTAAAGTGGACCCAGTCTAAACTGGCTCAGGTCAATTACATCTTGACACAAGATTTTGTGTATTCCACTCATGAGAAAGAGCTTGTTAGGTATTCTGTTGATGTTTTTGGTGAATATATAGAAAGTATGCTAGATCGCAGCAAAGTACTTACAAGTGGAAGTCAAGAAACAAATCATATTCATAAACCTACATATGCCCAAGTTATAAAAACTGCAAAGGCTGACCTTAGAAAGGCCATTCGTTGAGTAAAGAAACTGGATATAGCGGACTTGGAGAGCAAACTTAAGAGTAAACATTGCAAACAAACTTACAAAAATTGAACTAAAAGCATCAGAGGGGTAATTGCTCAAAATGGTGGTGAATCCATGATTAAAGCAATGCGTGGGAATAACACTAGTAGCTACTCGTCCTTAATAAATGGTAACCAAAGCTCACAACAACAGTTCTAAATGAATCTTATTGATTCTGGGGAATGTTCCACATATTTTAGTTCCCTATATAGGAACTCAGATGTTGATTGGACTCAAGAAGCACAGATGCTGAGTGGAATCTGGATACATCTGTATCCAATATTAAAAGAATAACCAAAAAAGCTCAATCAACCTCCACTCCCAACCATCTGTCTTTTGCCAATCTTAAAAGTAAAATTGATATGTGGTCTAAACTATTGCACCTATTTTTTTTTTTGGGACATTTGCAAAAAAAAGAAGATACCCAATCATTGGAAAATATCCTATGTTTTGTTGCTGTTGAAGGGTAATCGTTTGTCCTAAAAATTACCGTCCAATTACGTTATTGAACGTTGAATCTCAAATATTTTCAGCTATTGTACTGGAAAAACTTACCACGTGGATGGTTGACAACTGTATACTAGATTACAGACAGATAGGTTTTCGAAAAGCTATTGGGACTGACGCAGGAGACCTCCTGGTAGCTCAACTATTGAGTTCAGTCAAACAAAAATCAATGAAACATCTGTATATTGCATCAATGGACTTAACCTCAGCGTTTGATCTTGTAGATAGACCAACACTGTGGAAAACCTTGTCTTCATTGGGTATTGAAAGAGAGCTGCTAGATGTTATCGTTCACCTATACTCAGAAACAGCTATGAGGGTTAGGTTGAACAACAAAGGTCTCTTGTCTAACACCATAACAACTGGCAATGGGCTTAAACAAGGGTGTAGACTGGTGTCTACACTTTTTAATCTTTGTTTTGGAAGCAGGCAAGTCTCTAAACACAAGTGGTCTCATTGGACCCAAGATTGGAGGGATAACCATTAGGTGGGTTGCCTATGCTGACAATTTTTTATTACTGGATTGTACTAAAATAGGTCTTCAGAGACTAATGAAAGATTTTGGCAACTTTGTAGAAGAAAGGAAATTAAAAATCAATCCCAGCAAAACCATCATTTTTCAAGCTGGTTGTAAAAGTGTGACCCCATCTTTTTCTTGCTGGAGTTCTAGTGGTGTTAAAATCAAAAGCAAGCAGTATTACGTTATTTGGGTTATGTTTTTGCTAGCAACTCTTGTGTTTTGCTGAAAAATAATCTTATGCAAAAAGCTAAGGAAGCATTGAACCAAATAAGGGCAATAGAAGGAACATTTGGCAAATTTACTTTAGCACCCTGTATTCTATTTATAGGCTAAAGGTTATTCCAAAATTAACCTATGAGAGTGAATTTTTCCCCAAATCCATACGTCCTCTTTTATGTCAATTGGAGGCTGTGATTTGGCGGAAAATACTATATTACATTCCGAAATGTGTTCCGCTTGAACTGATCCGGTATGAACTGGGTCTATATTCACTCACCAGTATCATGTATAACAAAAAACTGTCACTTCTAAGAAAATGCTTGGTCGCTGAGAGCAGTTCAGTATATTATTATATGAGAGATGAAACTAATGGACATTTTATGCATAAATTGAAAATGGACTGTGAGGAAAAATTGCTTGATCTTGGGTTGTCACTGACGTCTTTGCTTAGGAATCCAGTTAAGGTTAAGGAGATAGTTAATGCCTTTCATTGGTTAGAAAACAATGTAATTGTGTTAAATTCTAAACTTTACCGTGAAAGAATTTAATTTTGGAAATGTTTCCCAAAACCTGAAGAATACCTGATGAAATACCCCTCAAGGGAATTTAGAACCCTCACCATGCGTTTCAGATTTAATGTATTGAATACGAATGAGATATTGTCAATTCGAGGGCTGAGAATTAGGGGGAACAATGAATGTAGGTTCTGCAACCAAAGAGGAGTTACTGAATCTCTGAAACATCTATTACTAGTCTGTCCCATATTATTGGATAACAGATTAGACAGCTTTTTGAAGGTTGTAAATAATACAGCGAGTGTTGACAGAGACAAACTTTGGCATGAAATGCTTCATGGTTCCTCTAATACATTAAAAATGAAAGTGAATGGAGTATTAAAAAATATGTTCTCTTGCATGAAAACTGTAGAGTGGTGTTTCTCGGAATAGTTTTGGAAATGCATTTACAAATGAATTAGATTCCCCGGTCTACCATTTCTATGACGACTAAATCCAAGCCATATGAAGTTGCCTTGAGGCAGTGCGGATTTGCTGTCGGACCAAGTAATAACAAGGAACAGTAATCAGAGTTATATGGGAAATTAGACATAATGGGCATAGGCCTATGAGTTAGTAGTATTGCATGATTTTAAAATGTGTTTTATAGAATGTAAAAGATGGAAATGAATTGTAAAATGGCATACGTTTTAACGTCAATTAAATTTTATTGTATCTTGATTGGTATGTAATTTTGTTACTGAAATCTGAAGGTTTGTACAAACTAAAAAGGAAAAAAAAAATATGGCAAAGTAATAGCAATTTTTTCTTATGGCACTTTGTGTAGTTCGGGTCTAAACACAGCTATGAAGTAGTGTGGGGAAAGTAGAGGGGCAGTCTATGTTGTCTGTCTCCTATTTTGTGTTGGGAGTATTTTTACTACCTGTTTGGTTTGGGGAGTTTTTGCCTGTTTTTAGGGGGTAAAAGTGGATGATAGACCCCTTACCTGTAATGCCGGATGGTTTAAATTTCAACATTTAAATTTTAAACTGATTGGATTTTATGTATATATCTGTTATATTTTATCATTGGCATAAGATTTACTTATATAATTAACTTTTATTCTATTATTAATGATAAGGTTTGGTTTTGGTAAACCAGAAGAAGGGCTTGGACTGCATGGGTCATAGTTACCATTCCGCCTCCGTGATTCCCGGCATTACAACCCCGGTGTCCTGGGAATTCGGGAGGCGGAATGGTGTAAATCCCCATTCCCATTGAGTCCTATCGGACTCAATGGGAATGGGGATCATGGAAACACCGGCACCATCTCGTGATGGTGCCGGTGTTTCCTCGTCCGCCTGCAGGCGGACGGTGGTAAACCTGCCAGGTCAGACCTGGCGGGAACGCCACCTCCCGCCTGCAGGACTCGGGATCGGGCAATCCGGAATTAACAGTGGCGGCGGCTTTAACGCCACTGTTATTTCCGGACCGCCCGACCTGTAATGAGGCCCAATGTTTATTTAAATCAAAATAAAAATTCAAAACGCCGAACGAGCCCCATCTCTATGACGGAAGTTCCCTACCTAAACAAACTAAAGCTAAGGGTGCACGTTAAGTCCAAAATAAAGTCTTTTGTTGTCGGATTCCTAACCAACTAACTGGCCCTACCACTTTAGATGACGCCTAACTAAAAGGCAAAAAGGGAGGCTTGCGCAACAGCCGTAGTGTGGCCTTCTGCCTGGCCCAACTTGTTCCTTTACAGCATAATGGTATAGTCAGCACAATATTTGTTTCGAGTCCTTTGGGTAAAATTATAATTATCTTCTGTATGGGTTTCATTCCCCCCTTGATAAAGAAGAAATTATCTTATTTTTAAAAGTTCCAATCCCTCCAGGATTACTTGAAAATATACTTCTTTCCCACCTTCGTGGCACAGGGACTCACCAATGTCCTGTGGCTCTGTGTTAAATATCTTGTTTCTCAATCACAAAATGTATCTTGGGGTGTCATACAGGTTCCCCTCATGCACTTTGCTATCCATGCTGCAGAGCATTAACATTCCTTTCACTCTTTTTTAGTGGATGACTTATGTCGGTCCTTCTTTGATAGTCTTTTCGGCTATTCCAGCCTTGATATACATTGTTTGTATCTCTTTCACTCTGGTTTAGTCGGGCTGTGGGCCAGTTAGCTTCTCTGAAGTTCCTGTTCTTTTGGCAGCAATTCCAGCCTTGGGTTTACAGTATTCATATCGCTCTCCCTCTTCTTTAACGAGGCTGTGTGCCTATTACCTACTCTTAAGTACTTGTAATTTTTAGTGGCTACTTCAGCCTTGATTTACAGTGTGCATATCTCTTTCAATGTTTCAGCGTGGTCGTGTGCACGTTACATTCTCTCTGACACCAGCAGTCATAGGCCTGTTTTGCCTCCACAAGAGGGTCTGTCTCCCCATTGGTACCTCTCTCCGTAGGAAAGGCGCATGCCAGGTAGAGTTCAGACTTTGTGCTCCTGTGCTTTCTTGTGTCTCGGCTTCAGTTGCTGGGCACGAGGCCCATCACTGTTCTTCAGTAATCACGGCATCCGAGTAGATGGTTGTCTTCCCGCCATCTCTCTCTCCTAAACCCAGAGCCTCTTGCTCGAGCATGACACCCACCGTCCAGCCTCCAGCTAGCATGTCTCGTTTCCGTCATGCCACCGCCAGCTCCCAGGCTCTTCGTAGCTCCAACCCTCCAGGATGTCGATGCTACAGAGGCTCGCCTCTGCATAGTGTTTGTTTTCCTCCCTCTGTAGGAGTCTTCCCCTCCATTCACAGTCCACTCTCTTCTTATACACGTCATTGAACACAAGGAATTGTCAGTCTTCCTTGATCATGGCATTCAAGCGACATGCAACATTAACTGAAGCCAATAGAGACAAAGAAGGATCTTTGTTGAATATAGTCATTACAGGAGATGCCAAAGTCTTTCCAACATCCGTATAGGCAAAAGGGGTGGTTTAGACTGGGAGCTCCGTAGTGTAATGGGAGTACCTGTGAGGTCCCACTTCCCCAAATCCTTAGGAAGGGTCTTGCGTAGTGGTGTCACCTACCTAGCCTCAAAGGGGTGATTCCCCCCTGGGTAGAAGGGACGAATTGTCCAGATTCGTCACAAGATTCACTATCATAAATAACTAGAGCAAGAAGGGGCGGTTGTCTAGCCTTATATATGCAATCAGTCTGGAAATGTTTTGTGTGAAGTGATGAGAGTATATATTTGGCTTAGGGGCAGTGAGGCTTTTAAGCCCTCCACAACTTCCAAGGTGTCTTCTGAGCTAAGTGTGTTGGAACCATGGACAGGCAAGAGCACACACTTACACAAATGCCGACAAACGTTGAAGGTGTATAGGTGGGGAAAAGTAAGAAGAACTGCAGGTACCTTTTAAACAATGGCAGGTTTTGAACTCCTGTGGGAGCAACATTTCTTACCAGCCAACCTTCTAGGAACTTCACATGGTAGTGATAGTTGTGTGGGAGTTAGAGTTCCTAGTGGGCTGATGCTGGGGTCCTCTGGGAGTTAATCTGCATAATTCAGCCTCATCTACCCTTCTAAACCTGGGCTTCAGCTACCCTGTCGCAATAAGATAGCAGCTCCGGTTCAGTTGAGGTGCAGTCTGCTTTCCAGCTTACATTTGCATGTCTACTTTAAGGTCCTTTTCCTGAACTTGTATTTATGTATTTGGGTGGCGTGCTACCTGTTACCTTACGTTGCTTAATTGTTTGACATTTGACAGTGTAAAAGGACACAAAACATGACGTAATATATCAAGGGAATAATAGAAACATTAAAAAAAGAAATAGCAAAAACACCTTAAAAATGAAAAACATAATTTTGGTTACAAGATCGCAATTGGAAATGGAGGATTACAAAAATTGAAAAACAGAAGGGTGGAACAGATGTAGTGAGGGAGGGTGTACTGGTCGGGAGGGGTGCACCAACTTAAGCTCTTTCTGGCAAAAGTGCATTTGTAAGCAAAACACATGATTCTAACAGACTAACATTGTGCAACATGACACAGTGTAGCATAAAATAACACTGCATATCATGCTAGACCTAACTGAGCATAGCATGTCAATGCAGGGCCGAGCATACGGTGGCAGGGCTCAGCCGCGTAGCCAAACATGCCCTAGGATAGCATACCAAACAAATAATGATAATATAACCCAGCATACCAGCACTTTAAAGGTAGCATGCCCCAATAAGATTCAGAGTGGGTGCGCCACACACACCCTGCTCCAGACTCGCTACTCCTAGATTTGAAGCCTGCTCCTTTGAACAATGACTGGCAGATGGAACTGAAACTTTGGGGTGGGCAAGATTCAGAAGTAAATGGATATGAAACTTAACCATTCAGCTTTCCTTCATTCCACCCGGAGGCAAATCGCTCTTTCTCCAACATGGGGTCTGTCATGGATTCACATGCTCATGAATATTCCCAGTCGTCTGGTTGGGAATCCTCGGTAAAAGAAAAACAGTTTCACTTTCACTTACAAAACTGTATTTCTCCCATAAACCAATCACTGTCCTCTGGGTCATACTGCCCCCAGGCAATGACGGCCCTCTCCCTAAGACCCTCCTTAGCAGCCATCTTCAGATTTTCACCGCACACTTCAGCGTTGGGAGTCCTCGAGTTTGGCTTTGCGAGCTACTTCTAGGTTTTTGCGGAAAAGGGTTCTATTTCTGTTCCAAAAGAGCCGATGTGCTCTTCTCTCCATCTGTTGACAGCAGGGATCTGTTTCAGTGAAGTTCAGCACCCTCAAGGGCGAAGATTGTCGAGGTTTTCAGAAGGCCGTCGGTCCTACTTCGTGCCCTCTGACCATGACGGAGGAGAAGAAAGAAGGAAGGTCCCTCTTCAAGCCCTGCACCAGGTGTGGGCCCCGGAACGTGTTTGTGGAGGACAAGCACCTACAATCCCTCTACTGCCTGCATCTAGACCACAAGGAAGAGGATTGCGAGATTTGCCACGGATTCTCCAAGAAGACAACAAAGGACAGGCACAGTAGACTGGCAGCGTGGCTGAACACTAAGGCCTCTGCCCCGTGCCCCTAGCAGGGGCGTGCCTCACCCAAGGCCGGTCGGTCCGAGGAGCGGCTTCTAAGTACTGTAAGTTCGGGTCCTTCGGGGTCACCGCAGAAGCGGGTCCCACGGAAGGCGGGGCGCGATCGACATCGCCCTCCGCTGCCATTGGCAGCCAGCAATCAACTCCTCCTCAAAGAGAAAGACTCTGAAGTGCTCTGGTCACAAGGGAAGCATTTCTCTATGTGGTGCCGGTCGCAGATGATTACCCCTCTGATGGTCACGGCCCCGCAGATTCGTCCGTATTTGCTATCCTTGGTCAAGGCTGGACGGGCGCACGCTTCGAAGTACATCGGGTGGCTATCTCGCACTTCTCCAGGTCTCCAGGAAGGCCTTCACTTTCGTCTCATCGGCATCGGCTCATCATCTCGCCAAGGCCGGTGAAGGCGCCTGCCCTGGTGTGGGAACTCAACGTGGCTGACTAGGCTCATGCGCTCCCCCTTCAAACCTATGCACCTGGCCCCTCTCAAGTTCCTCCCATGGAAAACTGCCTTCCTCATGGCCATCACCTCCGCCAGAATGGTGGGTGAGATACAGCCCCGTCCTGGAAACAGCCATACCTGGCTTTCCATGAATCGAGGGTGGTGCTGCAGACGCACCCCTCTTTCATGCCGAAGGTGTAGTCGGAATTCCACCTCAACAAACCTTGGATGTTACCTGTTTTTTAACCGAAACCTTCATCTCCGGCTGAGAGGGCCTTGCACTCGCTGGACGTTGCTTGTGCACTGAAGTTCTAAGTGGCAGAGTTTTCAAAAGATTTTACAGCTGTTCGTGAATTTTGGTCTTGTGAACCATGGGAAGGCTTTGTCCAAGGCTTCCATCTCAAGGTGGCTCCCCGGCAGCATCATGCACTGTCATCGGTTGGCGAACCGACTGCTGCCTGGTCATCCGAGTGCCCATTCCTTTTCAGAGCGATTGTTGCGATGACAGCATTCCTGGCTTGTGTTCCTGCTGGACATCTTCAGGGCTGCTACGTGGAGGTCCACGAACACCTAAACAAAATTCTACTGCGTCAACAGGGATTCCAGGGAGGAGTCCAGGGTCGTCCAAGCAGTGCTATGCAACCTGTTCGCTTGAGTTGAGACTATTCCAGAGGTAAGAGTGAATTGCTTCTGTTGAGCCTTGCCATCTCCCGTGGTTGTGTGATGTTGTACTGGTGTGTATTCTTTATTCGTGAGCATGTGAATTCATGCCAGACCCCATGCTGGAGAAGGACAAGTTACGAGTATGGTCCTCTGGGCCATACTGATCCCAGCCAATGACAGCCCTCTCCCTAGGCCCCTCCTCTGGCAACCGTCTTCAGATTTGGTAAGCACGTAAAGTGGCAGCATGACCAAGAAGAGCCGCAGAGGGGAAGGAGGGAGGGTTTGCATGTAAATCCATGCCAGACCCATGCTGGAGAACAATAGTTACAGGTAAGTGACTTGTTCCTTCGTTTCACTAAGAGGTGCCATGTCCTGACTAAAGGAAGAAACATTTGGGTACTTTTTGGCAACTGGGGCATGCCTAATCGTTTCAAAGAAATGGCTGCTTCCATAATATGGAGTCCTTTATTTGTTTTGTACAGTACTAATATGTTGCCTTGCATTTGATTTGCTAGAGCTTTGAGACACTGCATCGTGTTGCAAAGCCAAAATGTGCCAAGTCAGAAGAAGGAGTCAGACGAGTTGGGGTGGGGGGAGGCTTTTTCTACACAGGTTTTATTCAAATAATAGAAAATTGTCATGATTCCTGCCCCTCATGTCCCCAGCCCTCCAAGATGTCAGGCTGGAGCCAGGCCACGATCACCTATATGGCCCTCAAGGGCCTCTCCATCCCTCCAAAGACACACTTGGAGTCAGACTTGGCGCTTGTGGCACCAGACTCACTCACTCCCATAGGATAACATTGGGGATTGGACTTGTAGTGCATTGATGGGGACAAGATGGATGCCCCCACATATTTCGGTTCCCAGAACTGCATGTGCAGTCTAGTCTTTTGGGTGTGGTTCGGCCCAGAGACAACTGGGAGACCCAGAGACTATTTAAGCCGCGCCCAGGCTGAGAAACATGCTTTGTGTTTTCTGCACCTGCAGCGTGACACTCACCGTGTTCGGATCGGTCTCCAGTAGGCCTGCATCTTTCTTCTGTGCTCAGCTCCTGCAAGAACAAGAACACAGTTGGGAACAGCCTTACCTTGTGGCGCTTCTGCCCATCATTCCTCGCTTCTTCTGTTCTGCGGGCATCTTCGGCGGTGTCATTCCCATCCCGGCACGCCGCTTCCTAAGGAAAAGGGAAAAGACCAGAAAAAAGGCATTAGTAAGCATTCAGCAAATCTTCGCTTATTTTTAAATACCGTACGAGCTTCAGACGCTTACCTGAATCCCAGCCGCTCTGGGGGAACTCTGTCTCCGGAACTTCTCATCCATCTGCAAGAGGGAAAAGACACTCCAGGTTAGCGTGGAAACATCTAGAGGCGCCGCATACCGCGCTTACTCACCACATTTCTTCTTCATAACCGGCCTCCGTGCTGAAAACGTTGCGGCACCTAAAAGACACAGAAAAATAACTCAGTTCAATACAAATACGAAAGGGTCCCATCGCGCATTGCGCGCTCACTCACCTCAGCGCTACTCATCTCAGCAGCACATCGCCATCCCCGGACGCCGGCCATCATCTAAGGAAGGAAAGGAACGAAGTTAGAGAACTGTTCAAAAGACTCATTATACTTACCTGTCGGACTCTTGCCAGTGAAGTAACTAGGCAGCAACGAGCCCGCATTAATCAACGCACCCCTGCGCTGAAAGCAGGATGGAGAGCACACTTTCCAAGAAAACAAGGCCCAGTCTCCAGTCGAGTAGACTCCAGGGAAGGGTTCAAGGTCGTAAGCGATCAGAACAGGCTGAGTGACGTCCCTGTGGATAACAGGTGAGCGTTACAGAACACAAAGCCTCACATCAAAATCCACCTGGGCGTCATGGAAACGTCAGAAACTGACCAGTTAGCCCACATGTTGGGGCAGCTACGTTCCGAAGTACATGCAGCCAGGCAGGAAACCAACACCGTGAGGAGTGAGCTGATAGTAGCCAAAGAACGCACTGATGATTTAAGCCAGCAACTTCTCCAGTCACAAGCAGGGCATGCACCATTGCCGGGAAGCGTGCCCTCGATGCCAGCACCATCAGCCAATCCCGTTCAGATAACCCTTCCTGGGGCAGTTCCCTTGACCCCGCCCGAACGATTTACGGGGGATCCCAAGAGGTTTGCAGCGTTCATGAACCAGTGCCGTCTGCACTTCCTTTGTAGACCAGGGTCCTTTCTGAATGACCAATCACGGGTCACTTTTGTGCTATCCTACCTGAGTGGTAGCGCCGCGGACTTGTCTGTACCCTTTGTGGCCCAAGACGATCCTTTGCTGCATGACTTAAGGGGCTTTCAGCAGGAGATGGAAAAGCTGTTCGCCCGTCGTACTCATGGGCAGGCATTAGACAACGAACTTCTGTCCCTACGCCAAGGGAATCAAGACCTATTAACATACATAGCCACGTTCAATAGACTCCTAGTTGAAGCAGAATGGCCAGTGGAGAAGAGAACCACGTTATTTCATCAGGGGTTGCGGGGGGAGCTCAAGGATGTTCTCGCACAAGTAGTGAACCCCCCCTAAAGACTGCTCAGAATTCATTGACCTTGTTGTTCAACTGGATCATAGGTTGCAGGACCGAAGAGCAGATCGAACCAGACCGGACCCTGCCCTATGTATGTGCGTTCAAAGGACAATATTGCCCGCACAACGGAAGGTTCAGGAGAACCAATGCAAATCGGGGGGGGTCAGATCCCCCTTGACTAAAGAGGAAAGGGATAAAAGGAGACAGCAGCAGTTATGTCTGTACTGTGGAAGGTCAGGTCATTTCCTTAAAGAGTGTCCTGTGAAGCCACCGAGGAGAACGGTAGGGGCCACGGACAAGGAAGATACAATCAAGGAATCGGAAAACTCCCCAGCCCAGCAAGTGTAGGGGTCCACTTGTCTGTGGTCTTGATCAATCACCAACAACCATCTCGGATGCACGCAGTAAGAGCGTACAATAACAGTGGAACCGTTGGGAATTACATCGACCAGGATCTTGCGGCAAAGATGGGGCTTCTGTTATGCCCTAAATCAACCACCGACACTGTTACCACTGTCGACGTTACGGAAATAGCTTCTGGTCCAGTATCCTAATGCACTGCAGCTTTAACCCTTCTGTGCCAGGATGGATACCAAGAATCTATCATTTTCGACCTCATTAAGGCACCACAGTTCCGGTTGATTTTCGGAATGCCATGGTTGGTAGCTCACAATCCTCTAATCGATTGGCGAGCAAAAGAATTGGCCTTTCCCGAGACTTGCGCCCACATATGTTATCGCCAAGAGAAACAACCAATAGACACCAGAAGAGAAACAACCAATAGACACCAGAACCTCCACGCTTGCGACTGTGGCAATCGGCACCCTACCAAGTGAATACCAGGACTTTCAAGATGTCTTTCAGAAAGAACAAGCTAATACCCTGCCACTGCATAGCCCATACGATTGCCAAATCGACCTGATACCCGGCGCACAAATCCCTTGTGGGCGAATTTATGCAATCACGGAACCAGAAAACCAGCACCTGAAGGCCTATCTTGACCAATACCTGGCCAATGGGTTCATCCATCCCTCGAAGTCTCCAGCAGCCAGTCCTCTATTCTTCGTACCGAAAAAGGAGGGGGACTTGAGAACGTGCATCGACTATCGCGCACTGAATCAGATTACCATAAAAAAACGCTACCCCTGCCACTGATCCCTGAATTGCTTGATCAAGTCAAAGATGCCCAAATGTACACAAAACTACACCTGAGGGGGGCATATCACCTTGTTCGCGTAAAACAGGGGGACGAATGCAAAACCGCTTTTCGCACCAAATACGGCTTGTACGAATATCAAGTAATGCCCTTTGGCCTTTGCAACGCGCCTGCAGCATTTCAATACTTCATGAACGATGTCCTACGGGAATTGATTGATGTCTGTGCTCTAGTGTACCGCGACGATATTCTAGTATATTCCGCATCAAAGCAGGACCACGTTAAACACATCCGATCCGTATTGGAGAAACTCCGTCAACACCAGCTCTATGCCAAGCTCAAAGTGCTCATTCCACATCTCTGAGGTGGAATTCCTGGGCTTTATTCTCAGCCCGAATGGAATCCGAATGGATGTACACAAGGTAGATGCTATCCTGAACTGGCCATCCCCAAATTCATTCAAGGGGGTTCAAAGTATGCTGGGTTTTGCAAACTTCTACCGCTGGTTCATCCCAGGATTTTCGCAAATCGTGCATCCCATCACGTCATTGCTAAGGAAAAGCAACAAAAAGTTCCAGTGGACAACAGAAGCCGAGGAAGCTTTCCAGGAACTCAAAGCAAGATTCACATCTGCCCCAATCTTACGCCACCCTCGCCCTAATCTCCCATACCTGGTGGAAACGGACGCCTCAAGCATGGCTATGGGAGCCGTCCTCTCACAAAAGGACCCCGAAACGGGCCAGTTACACCCTGTTGCCTTCTGGTCGCGTAAATTCACATCCCCTGAACTCAATTACGCTATCGCAGACAAAGAACTCCTGGCCATTAAGTAAGCCTTTAAGGCATGGCGGCACTACCTCTTGGGCACCAGACACACAATCACAGTAATAACTGACCACTGGAACCTCCAGTACCTAAAAACGGCAAAGGCCCAATCCTCACGACAACTACGTTGGGCTCTTTTTTTTGCTGAATATGACTGCGATTACATTTCGACCAAGGGTGAAAAATGGGAAGGCCGATGCGCTTTACCGTATAGGGGTGGAATAGCAAGGGTATCAGACCCCTGACCCAATAGCAATCATCCCGAGTGACAAGCTCCTAGGAATCACAGCAACCATAACTCAGAAAGAATTACATGAAGAAATCCAAAACCTGAAGAGTCCGGAGCAATTACAAGCATGGAGTGCACAAGGAGAAAATTACATGATAAAAGATCAGTTGCCCTACTTCAGGAATCGTTTATTCTTACCAAACCAAGAACTATGAGAACAAGTCATGTCCGGTTATCATGATTCCTTGATCGAGCGCCACCCCGGAATCGCTAAAACCCTA
Source organism: Ambystoma mexicanum (assembly GCF_040938575.1). NCBI lineage: Eukaryota > Metazoa > Chordata > Amphibia > Caudata > Ambystomatidae > Ambystoma > Ambystoma mexicanum. The sequence continues at coordinate 202,022,524 of NC_090940.1, forward strand.
GCCAAGGTAAAACGAAATTATTGGTGGCCCACGTGGCATAAAGACATTATCCAATTCATCCTATCTTGTGTAGTGTGTGCTCAAAACAAGTCATCCAAACAGAAACCGGCTGGGCTATTACAACCCTTGGAAATCCCACCAGCAGCCTAGCACACGTTGTCCCTCGATTTTATTACTGACTTACCACCCAGTCAAGGGTTTAACACTATTCTTGTGGTCGTGGACCTATTTTCAAAAATGGCACATTTCATTCCTCTTAAGGGGCTCCCAAATGCTTCCACTCTGGCAAAGGTATTTCTTGAAGGCATCGTACGGCTCCATGGGTTTCCTTCAGTTTTAGTCTCGGACCGAGGTACTCAATTTGTATCTAACTTCTGGAGAAAATGCTGCTCTATAGCCCAAATTGACATCCGGCTATCCACCAGTCACCATCCCCAAACGGATGGTCAAACTGAGAGGACAAATCAGACGCTCGAGCAGTAGCTGCGTTGCATGTTACACCAAGCTGAAGGAAGCTGGTTAGACCTATTATGGATAGCTGAATATGCTTATAATAATTCCCTACACACCAGCACTGGGCAGACACCCTTTTAGACCATGTATGGCAGGCACCCACATACTTCTGAGTTGGTCGTTCCTACAACCCTGCAAATGCCAGCAGTCAAAACCTTGCACACGACCATTTCTCAAACCTTTAAAGGGCAGCTGAACACCTACTTCAAGCTAAGAATCGCCAAAAGAAGTTTGCTGATCAACACCCAGCAAAGGCCCCCAACTACCAAGTGGGAGACAAAGTCTGGCTGGCGTGTAAACACGTGTCCATTAAAGAAGCCCAAACATTCCGTCCAAGATACCTGGGTCCATTCACGTCACCTCTGTGATAAATCCTGTGGCAGTCAGACTAGCTTTGCCGTCAAACATGCAGATTCATCCTGTGTTCCACGTGTCTCCCCTTAAACCTGTTCAACCTGGGACCCGGGTAGCAACGCCACCACAGCCAGTAGTAGTCGCCGGGGAGCCAGAATTTGAAGTCACGGACATCCTGGATTCAAAGTACGTCAGATCCAAATTATACTACTTAGTAGACTGGAAGGGGTATGGTCCACAAGACAGGACATGGGAGCCTTGTGAGTACATCCGTGCACCTCGCTTGCTTAAATGATTTCATCAAAACCATCCAAACAAACCAGGACCAGACAGAAGAGACACCTTGAAAGGGGCCCTGGGGGGGGTGGAGGAGGGGGGAGTGCAGGGGGGGGGGGGTGCTGTCATGATTCCTACCCCTCATGTCCCCAGCCCTCCAAAGACCCACTTGGAGTCAGACTTGGCGCTTGTGGCACCAGACTCACTCACTCCCATAGGATAACATTGGGGATTGAACTTGTAGTGCATTGATGCGGACAAGATGGATTTCCCCACATATTTCAGTTCCCAGAACTGCATGTGCAGTCTAGTCTTTTGGGTGTGGTTCAGCCCAGAGACACCTGGGATAACAGAGACTATTTAAGCTACGCCCAGGCTGAGAAACATGCTTTGTATTTTCTGCACCTGCAGCCTGACACTCACTGTGTTCGGATCGGTCTCCAGTAGGCCTGCATCTTTCTTCTGCGCTCAGCTCCTGCAAGAACAAGAACACTGTTAGGAACAGCCTTACCTTGCGGCGCTTCTGCCCATCATTCATCGCTTCTTCTGTTCTGCGGGCATCTTCGACGGTGTCATTCCCATCCCGGCACGCCGCATCCTAAGGAATAGGGAAAAGAACAGAAAAAAAGCATTAGTAAGAATTCAGCAAATCTTCGCTTCTTTTTAGAGACTGTACGAGCTTCAAACGCTTACCTGAATCCCAGCCGCTCTGGGGGAACTCTGTCTCCGGAACTTCTCATCCATCTGCAAGAGGGAAAAGACACTCCAGGTTAGAGTGGAAACATCTAGAGGCACCGCATACCGCGCTTACTCACCGCATTTCTTCTTCATAACCGGCATCCACGCTGAAAACGTCGCTGCACCTAAAAGACACAGAAAAAGAACTCAGTTCATTACAAATACGAAAGGGTTGCATTGCGCATCGCACTCTCTCACCTTCAGCGCTACTCATCTCAGCAGCACGTCGCCATCCCCGGACGCCGGCCATCATCTAAGGAAGGAAAGGAACGAAGTTAGAGAACTGTTCAAAAGACTCATTATACTTACCTGTCAGACTCTTGCCATTGAAGTAACTAGGCAGCAACAAGCCTGCATCAATCAACGCGCCCCTGCGCTGAAATCAGGACGGAGAGCACACTTTCCAAGAAAACAAGGCGCAGTCTCCAGTGGAGTAGACTCCAGGGAAGGGTTTGAGGTCGTATTAGGTCAGAACAGGTTGAGTGACGCCTCTGTGGATACCAGGTGAGTGTTACAAAAATGTGCCTATCTTTCCCTACAACGAAACCTTATGTCCTACCTAACTGAACTCTAACTAGGGTTTTCGTCGTCGGGGTGGTTATCCAATGTTAAAAGTCAATCCTCTGTCCAAGCTCTCCTACTCTGACTGGACCACTAATCAAAAAGGTATTCAGCAAAGAAAAAACATGTTCAGGAGAATGGCTCCCTTCTCCTGGCCCAACTAACTCAGCCTTATTGGCTGATTGTTGATCGTCTCTTGACAGTTCTGATTAGTGCTTCCAGTTCATCCCAGGGGTTTCTTTGTGCTTTGTCAAGTGTCCAAGACTTATTCCTTCTCAGTGTCCAATATACTATTTGAACTTTCTCTGAGGTATTCATTGGCTTTTCTGTATTCTCTTTCAGGCTTATTTTATGTTTCTCACAGTTACTGTGATGAGAGAGATTACTCCTGTAGAAATCTACACTTCCAATATGCTTATTGCAATTACTGTGAGATGATATGGAAATTATAACGCTCATGTACACAAGTGTTTCTAGGAGCAAGAAGGAGATTAGATGAGGGAGCGAGGGAGATAGCTCCTGTAAGAATCTTCACTTTTAATGACTCTTGCAATTATTGTGACTAGGGAGGTTACTCCTGTTGTAATATTCACTTTGCCTCAAACCTCCTACCTGGTGTCTAGCCGCTCCTGTTGTCTGATGTGTGATGGGGTGCGTCACTGGTTCTTCCTTGGGTGGTGGGCTTTCTCGCTCTTGCGAAACGCTCTCTGCATTTCTGTCTACACTCGCAGGTGCACGTCTGTGGCTCTGTTGAGTCTTTGCCTCTTCGGTGTCGGCGTAGTTTCTGGACCACACGGTCCTCCTTCCAGAGGTCTCGCCACCGTCTGCCTACTTCCAGCGTCCAAGTGGGTCGGTCCTCCGTCCCGTCACAGTATTCTTCTGACCATTGCACAATTTTCCCCCTAGACCAAGGACCAGCTTCTCTCAATAAACCTTCTTGTTCCCAGGTTTGCGTTTCCCAGGCGTGGTAGGCTTCTCTCTGGCCTCTCTCTCTCTGCAACATTCTCGTTTCCAGGTTTGATACTAGTGTGCTTGGCAGGCTTCTCGCCGAACTCTTGCGCTCTCTCTCTCATACAGTCCTTTATTGGTTTTATCCTACTCTGCGGCGGGCCAGTGTCCTTCCTTTGTTTTTGAGAAGTGTTCTTCATGCCTCCTTGCGGCCAACTCTTCCTAGTATTGTTCACCTTTAGGGAAGGAGTGGTTTGCATAACTCCTTCACTCTTTCTCTTCTCAGTACTTTTGTGTTATAACCTGTTATCACTCTGTATGTTTCTTTTACTCACCCTTGTCTTGGTAGTGTTGGGTTTACGATTAGAAAAGGAGGAGATTTTGCAATCGCCAACAATAATGTTTTCAGGTTGGTTCTCTGGGAACACTGAGGGCTTCTGGGTCTAAATGGAAAGTTGGTTAGGGAGTTCCATCACGCAACGAGAGTCCTAGGTCCTGCTTACTGCCCACCCCCCGGCCCCCTTAGGGGGATTGTTGCATAGCGGACTCACCTCCCTAGCCTCACTGGGAAGGGCTCCCTTCTGGGGAGAAGTGACGAGATCCCATGAATAGTCACAAAAGGAAGAAAATAAATTTATGAAATGAAAAAGCATGGCTCAGAAATCTACATCAAACAAGAGGCATTGCAGAATATGGCCAAATGATGCATTTTACTGCATAATTTCCCAAATAAAAGTATCAAAAGCCATAGGATTCTCCAGTATTTCTGAGTGGGTCCATATGGAGAGTCCAATATTTCACAGGTCAGATCAAACATGAGCACATGAGAGATTTTTTTGGTGCAAACCTTATTATTCACAAGTACCAAATTCACGTAATTGTTAATGTATATTATGTGTCAAGGAGTTGACCAATTGCCTCCATGCTGTCAATTTAGTATTCCTGTATTTACAGAAGACAGCTATTCAACAATCTCTCCGTGTGATTACAAAAAACGACTTAATTTATTCAGACTATGTATGTATTTAAAACGTATACATTAAGCTCCATCTTGCACATGGTCTTCTAATATTTGTATGTGATTAACTGGTTCCATGTGTTTTAGTGCCCGTTTTTCACCTTTGATTTTTTTCTTTTTGATTTATTTACTACTTTTTTTCTGCACAATGTGAGTGGACCCCTGTTCACCTTCCACCCCCCACCTTTGACAAAATAAGTGCCCTTTCTCAAACTAGTGAGGTGTTATAAGAAAATAAAATATTCAGTGATGTTACAGTTGAATGTTCAGCCCTGAGAAATGCGCAGTATAGGTTCAGATACCTCTGATTGCATTGTTTGTTGCCGCATTTTTCACAGCATTTCATAATGGGGGCATGCCGCAAACCCTTCTCCCATGCCTCCCCTCCCCTCCTCTACCTCCCACAACCCTAAACATACATATGTACCCTCCCTCTACAAAACCACAAATAAGGCAAAATGGCTTATTTGCGGTTTTGGCTGTTTCCCCAAATGTTTTGAAACGGCCACGAACAGATGGAGAATTTCCATTGGTAAAATCATTCGCTACCAATTAATTGGGTGCTGAGTGACATTAAAATGGCAGAAAAAACATTATGACCTCTATAGTATACACCCCCTGTCTTTGGATGTCCACCATGGGTCGCTTTGAATTTCTTTCATGGATTATTTCGGGGCGTGTGATTAGGGAAGAAATGACTAACCTCCCCTCCCCCAGTTCCAGTTTACTAATGTAATGTAATTTGTCATTTGTATAGCGCCTTTTCCCATTGGTATGACCTAAAAGAGCTGTTGTTTGAATACCCTCGGGTACATGAGTCCAAGGTATGGGAGATTAGTCAGAGGAGTTTAGAATAGGTGTGTGTGTTAGCCAATACAAAGGTGGGTAGGGGTGGCCAAGTGCCTGCTAACGACCCATGTCAAGCTGGCTTGTGTATGGGTGCTGTGTGGTTGTCGGAAGACTATGCAAGTGCAGGAGACTGATTATGTGTGCAGCTTGACTGAATTATTGTCATGGAACATAGCTGCATTCTAATGGAAGAAGTGTTCTGTCTTCAAATGGTGCATGATAACAGATGTGTGCAGGTGGCTGGCAGAGCCTGCGGCTATCTTCCATCGACATGGAGTCGATATGTTCCTATGTGTCCTGGCTGGTTTCTTGCTTTCGTAGGGGTACAGCAGTAAAATTCAAAGCACAGCTAGATTTAAAGCAGTGGCTACACTCAATGTGAAGCTAGTTTCAATACAGTGGCAGAATCCAAGCACAGTTAGGTTAAAAGCGGTATCAAAGACAAGAGTATAGCTTAAAACAATGGCTGCAGTCAAAATGCCACTATATTCAGCACCGTGGCAAAACTGAAAGCACGGCTAGATTTAAAAACAGTGACTACCCTCATAGTGCAGCTAGATTCAGCGGAGTAGCAAAATTCGAGGCGCAGCTAGATTTAAGACAGTGGCTACACTCACAGTGCAATGAGATTCAACAGAGTGGCAAAATTCAAAGCACAGCTAGATCTATAGCAGTGGCTACACTCGCAGTGCAACTGGATTCAACACAGTGGCTACACTCACAGTTCAACTAGATTCTGCGCAGTAGCAAAATTCGAGGCGCAGCTAGATCTAAAACAGTGACTACACTCAGTGAATTAAAACAATGGCTGCAGTCAAAATGCAACTAGATTCAGTGCAGTGGATACTTTCAAAGCATAGCTAGATTTAAAGAAGTGGCCAGTGTGAAGGCATCATGAAGTAGACACAGAAAACAGATTCAAAATGAGTACTGAAAAGTTTGATTAACTTAGTCAGGATGCAGCAAGACCTAACTTGCCCTATGCCAGCGTGGAATTTCCTTTCCTAAAGAAAACTAATGATAGTCTGTGTCAGGATGTCCAAATCAAATGTCTGTCTGTGTCCAAAATCTATACTTGCCCTCACAACTAACTGTATACATTGTGTAGGGATGTGGGCATCAAAATGAATAGTGTTCAAAAGAAAGTTCAGAGCTTCTTCTAGCTCTTGGCTTATGATCCACTTCACCTTCCCTGAGTTCAAAACCAGTTCACAAGATGTCGAGGTTACCTTCCCCAAGAGTTAAATTATTCAAAAGTACTTGTTTCGTACATTCAAAAGTGCTGGCAATAACTTTCAGTTCGTTTGGCATTCAAAAGTACTTTGTTACAAGTTACTGGAGCGCCCTGGTATGAGTGTTTCCCTGGTTGCCACTCACCGGTCGCACACGTCAGCTCCCTTCTGCTTGTTGTCCTTAGCGATGGGCCTCCCAGCGCTCCTCCAGCTTTCCAGCTTCCCCAAGCTTTGCTTCTCTCTTTCATCAGCCACAGAGAGCATTGCTCGGTTTCCTACTTTACCGCAGTAGCTGGGGTTCGTGGAAGCGCCACAGATCCTGCTGTGCGGACCCACTCGGGATGGTAGTAGGACCTCCAGACCCTCTCACGGCCGTCCTCTGCCTCAGCATCTCTCTGTCCTGCCTGCCACAGCTCCCGGTACCCGGATTTCCAGCTCCCTTTTCTCCAGCCCGTTCCCCTTCCTTCCATGCAGCAAGCATTTTTATATCCGTTAGAGTTACGTGATGCCAGGTGTGGGTCATTAAGTCCAATTGCCTGACTATGGCAAAACTCATTAGGTGGACGTGCCTTGTTCCACCTGTATACCTCCATAGACCTCTTCTTCGTCTCAGTACCAGAGTGGTGTTTGGGAATGTTTATTTAATAAAAGAAGCTTATATAACTCTGTTTTGTCTCTGATATGTGTTTGTATCAATCAAATTGTGATCCTCCATTGCATATCCACCCCCAGGGTCAGTATCGAAAAGCGATGGCCTTAAATTTGCCACCTGAGTGGGAGATCCAGTGGGAAAATAAGTGACGATGCCCTCAGGTGCCTCACATAGCCTTCCCCTATTGGGTTGGTTTCTTTGCGTTGCCTGATCCACACTAAAGGAGAATGATCGGTAACAAGTCTGAATTTGCCACCCACTAGGTAATGTTTTAGATGGCGAATGGCCCACTTGATTGCCAGGGCCTGAAGCTTAATAACCGAATAATTATTCTCTCTGGTAAACAACTTCCTACTGAAATAGAGTATAGGGTCTTCTAGTCAGTCATGATCTTGAGAGAGAACCGCTCCTAGTCCCATTAAAGAGGCATCTGTTAGCAGAATTAATTCTTTAGAGAATTCAGCTACTTTTTAAAATGGTGCCCTGACAAAGGGTCTCCTTTAATGTGGTATACCAGATTTCATCTTCTTCATTCCACCTGATCTTTTGGGGGTCAGCGTTTTTCAGTTTATCTGTGATTCTTGCGGTTTTACTTGAGAAGTTTGGGATACATTTCTAATAGTATCCAATCAATCCTAAAAAAGGCTCTAACGGCTTTCTTGGTCTTTGGTGTGGGGGTGTGGAGGTGCGGTGGGTATCCAGGACAGTTCTACGTGATTGTCTTGAATGTTAAAAGCCGCACAAAAAAAAAAAAAATGATTGGGGGGGGCAATTTTGTGTGCTCTTTAATATTCAAAATCAATTCCTCCCCTCCCCCCACCTTTGAAGTTAGGGGTTTCACCCAAACCCCCATTCACCCTCTACCCCACCCCACCCCTGCCTCACACACACACACCTTTTCCCCAGCCCTCCACCTCACATATAAATGCACACAAGCACACACATAAATGCAGACACACTCCTTCTCCCCATCCCCCTCCCCACCACAAACACTGTCCCCTTTCAGACACGCATGCACGCACACACCTGAAACCCGTCTTCCCCTGCCCATCTCAGTCCGCTTGTCAGCCCCTGTGCGCACTCGTGTGCAACAGTGGCATGACTGGTAAGATTTAGAAAGACTGTTCTGAGGGCTGTCTTTCTAAATTGGTCTATTTCATTTTCGTGAAAAAGACCTTTTCACTTAATACCATCAAGGACAACTGTGTAAATGTGATGTAAGTGATCCTCCCAAGTTGCACTGTCTATTTCAATATGATCTATTTAAGCCACACAGAAGTCTGCTTAGGGTTGTAAGGTTTTATCCATCAACCTGTGAAATGTTGCAGGAGCCCCATGTAGTCCGAATGGAAGGACTTTAAAATTAAAAAAACCTATAGGTTGTGCAAAGGCCATTTTTTCCTGGTCTGAACCATTTAAGGGGACCTGCCAATAGCCTTTTGTAATGTCTATGGTAGAGAGATAGACTGCATTAACCAGCTGCATCATTATGTGGCATTGGGTATGCGTTGGAGGCAGATATGTCATTGACTTCACTGAAATCGATGCAAAATCTCCCGCTCCCATCGGGTTTTGCCACCAGCACGATGGGGGGAAGACCAGGGGCTAGTAGATGGTTTAATATTATTAGCCTCCAGCATCTGCTTGACTTCCTGGATGATTGTTTCTTTTCTGGATTCAGGTAATCTTAAAGGTTTTAAATGTACCACTTTTCCTTCTGGAGTGCGTATATGATGGTAGATATCCTTCACCCTTCCTGGTTCCTCTCTAAACACATCAGTACATTGGATTATGAGGTCATACTTGCTTCTGCTTATTACTAAGTTTGGGTGGAATCATAACTTTATCAGAATCCTCCAGTAACAAACCAGTCAAAATGGTGTCATTAGACTCTGAAGGATTTCCCCTCCACTCCTTTAAAAGGTTAATGTTATATATTTGTGTTTATAAGCATCAATCCGGTTGGGAAATATTGGGTGCTGTCTGTTCTAACATCTCATATGCTCCATGCCACTTGGATATTCGTTTGCTCTCTGAAGTGGGCAACAATACTAAGACCTTTTGGCCTACTGAAAAAGTGCTTAAAGTAACTTTATCATAAGAGGCTTTCTGTTGTTCCTTTGCATTGGCCATATGGGTTTGTACTAAAGAACTTACTACCGTCATGTGCTCTTTAAGTCGGTTGACCGTTTGGGAGAGTGGGCTTGGGGCTTCTTCCCTTTCTTCCCAGGTCTCTCGCAATCTATACAGGATATCTCGAGGCTTCCGTCCATAGAGTAACTCGAACAGGGAGAATCCTGTAGAAATCTGGCGTGTTTTCCTAGCGGCAAATAAAGCCCATGGTATCATTTGATCCCAGTTTTCACAATCCTGTTCTACTAATTTCCGCGACATAGTTCAAGGTTTTACTAAGGCTTTCTATAAGGCCATCTGTCTGTGGGTAATACACTGAGGTTCTTAAAGTGGTAATATATAACAGTTATTTTACTTCCCCCATGAGTTTGCTCAGAAAATGTAGAGCCCTGATCTGTCAAGATTTCCCTGGGAAGCCTTTCTTGTGAAAAGAAAGGGAGTAGGTGTTTCAAGATCTGTTGGGTGGCATTGGCTCTTGGGGGAAAGGCTTCGGGATAGCAAGTGGCTTAATCCACAATTACCAAAATGTACTTGTTCCACAATTTTTATGTTTCCAGGGGGCCTACAATGTCCATACCTATTCTTGAGAATGGAATTTCAGTGACTGGGAGTGGCTGCAGGGGAACTGAACTGGTGGTGGTATATGGGTACTTGTCTTTTGGCAGATTGCACAAGACTGGATGACGCTTTTAATGTCCGCATGAGTTCCTGGCTAGTAGAATTTATTGAGGATTTGGGCGTGAGTCTTTGTCTGTCCTAGATGACCACCTGTCAGATGGGAATTGGCTATTTTCAGGACTATTTGCTTATGACTTTTAGGGATAACTAGTTGGGTTTTTACTACACCCTCGGAAGTAGTGTCTCACCAGTACATTAACCCATGCCTCAAGAAGAAAAAAGGTCCTCCTCACTCATGGCCCTCCTGCTCCGGTATTATTTGCAAGAGACTTCAGCCAACAATGGGTTGTTCCTTTTGGCAAAGGCTAGGCCAGGAAGGATTTCCCTTTGTTCTTCCTGGCCCCTTCTGGGTTTGGGCTCTTTTTGGGCGTCGGGTGTATAATCAGCCTCTCTGAAGCCTCTGGTACCTCGATCTGTCACCTCCTTCCTGGCCTCTTCCTTTATCTTAGGGAACACTGCTCTCTTGAGCCACCGCTTGTACAATTGTATCCCAAGATGGATTTGGAAGGGATCCTTTCCATGATTCTGTAATAACACTTTGATGTCACCTCTGAAGTATGGCTCTATGACCCCAGCTAGTATATCAATTACAAACCTCCATGCTAGTCATGATTTGGGAGCCAGTCTGATGTAAGTATCTGGGGGTGGCATCAACATCAAATCAGTAGGTATTAGTCTTCTTTCGCCTGGGGGAATGGTCGTTTCCCTACTGCTGCAGATATCAAACCCCAGTAGAGCCCCTTGTCGCTTCTGAGGAGTCTGATGCTTACTTTTCAAATTGTTGGGTTCCCCAACCTGTATCGGTTGAGCCACATCCCACGCCTAACACCATTTGTGAAGGCATCATGAAGTAGACAAAGACAACTGATTCAAAATTAGTTCTAAAACGTTTTATTACAGTAAAAATCAGGATGGAGTAAGCCTTAACTTGCCCTATGATACAGTGGATTTCCCTACCTAAAGAAAACTAAGTATAGCCTGTCAGGAAGTCAAAATCAATTGTCCGTCTATGTCCAAAACCTATACTTGCCCTCACAACTAACTGTATACTATGTGTTGGGATGTCGGCATTAAAATTAATAGTGTTCAAAAGAAAGTTCAGAGCTTCTTCTAGATCTTGGCTTATGATCCGCCTCCTCTGCCCCAAGTTCAAAACCAGTTCACAAGATATCAGGGTTTCCTTCCCCAACAGTTAAAATATTCAAAAGTACTTGAAATATCTTTCAGTTCATGCAGCATTCAAAAGGACTTTATTACAAGTTACCGGAGCACCCTGGTATGAGTGTTTTCCTGGTTTCACACAGCAGCTCCCTTCTGCTTGTTGTCCTTCGCAACAGGCCTCTCAATGCTCCTTCAGTTTTCCGGCTTACCCAAGCTTCGCTTCTCCCTTGCCACAGCCGCAGAGAGCACTGCTCGATCTCCTTGTTTCCCATGGCGGCTGGGGTTCATGGGAGTGCCACAGCGCATGCTGCATGTTTCCACTCGGTAGGGTAGCGGGACCTCCAGAGCCTCTGACAGCTATCCTCTGCTTCAGCGTCTCTCCTGCCTGCCACGGCTCCTGGGTCTCCAGCTCCCTTCTCTCCAGCCCTTTCCCCTTCCTTCCATACGGTGAGCATTTTTATGTCCGTTAGGAGAGTTAACTGACCCCAGCTGTGGGTCATTAAGTCTTACTTATTGCGAAACGCATTAGGTGAATGTGTCTTGTTGTTCCACCTGTATACCTGCATAGCCCTTTTTTTTATTTTTATGTATTCGCATTTTTAAAGCGCTTACACAGCCCACGGACATCGAGGCGCTGTTACAGGAATTGTTTCAGTTTTTTTAGTTGCGTAATTGTCATTTTTTTTGTCTTAGTTGCGTATTTATAACTTGCTTAAATACCGAAAGGTTTCTAAGCGCGGACCCGGGTATCGAACCTGTGTTGCTTCATGTCGTCTTGTTTCCAAGGCGAATACGTTGCTGCTGAGCTATACTCCCTTTTCTTCGTCTCAGTACCAGAGTGGGGTTTTTGAATGTTTGATTTAATAAAAGAAGCATGTATAACTCTGTTTTTTCTATATGTGTTTGTATCAATAAAATGAGGATGTGTCTTCCTAGTTGGTCTCTTCCTTGTCCTAGTATTGAGGTGGTGTTTCTGGGGGAAAGTTTGGAGGGAAGAAAAGGGAAAAGGCTGACAATAGCCTACAAATGTTTGACGGATGGAGGGTTCATTATGAAAAGGGAAAGGGGGATACCATGTCTCCCCTAAGGACATCCTCTCCCCACTCCCCAGGTTCCTTCCACACAGGTGATCCTCCCTCGCATATCTACCCTCCAGGGTCAGGATCCAAAAGCCATGGCTTTTCCCTGGCCACCTGAGAGAAGGATCCAGGGGGAAAAGAAGTGAGGACGCCCTCTGGTTCCTCACACTAGTCTCACAAGGCAAGTGGATTAAACACAATGGCTACGCTCCAAATGCATCTAGATTCAACACAGTGGCAACAATCAAAGCAGAGGAATAAAACAGTGCTAAGATTTCAGACGGCACCACTGCATGTGCACCCAAATCTTTGCACCTTACCTGATAGTTGCAGTAGGCAGGAATTGGCTTGGTCTGGTGCCGAGGGCAAACAGACGATGAAGGTTCCTCAGGTAGTTGCCCTTTGCCTATGCCCTTGGCTGCATGCCTGTGGGTTCTCAGCTAAAAGTGATTCCTGGAAGCAGGCAGCCAGTCAGGGACAGGGTGGGTGGGAGAGGGGTGCAGAGGCTGCTGGGTGAGGGGTGGGAATGAGACAAGGGGGGCATAAGGCAAGCACAGGTGGCAAAAAGGAAGAGCGCAAAATGCCAGGGCGGTGAAAAGGCTCAAATGTATGCCACGCAGGCCTTAACAAGGACGATGGCGGTCCTCCAGCTCACAAGTCTCCAGTAGGAAAAAAATCAGCATACACATCTATGTCAACGCTAATTCCAGTTGATACTAGGAGTACAATACTGCCTTCTTCAGGATATCAAAGAATTATTTAAAACAAGTTTTGAAGTTCAGCCTGGATTGGTCTGTCCTCCTTTTACTTGCAATAAGCTAATTTCACTGTGTGTGGGTTGTAGAATCCCTCTAAATGCAGAGACCATCTGTAATCTCGGGTACTCACCACTGTGGTCGAAAGTAAATCGATCAAATCTTTTACTGCAAATATGTGGATGCTGGGTAGGAGGAGTTAAGATGGGGGTGTGGACCCACCCACCTACATTTTGCAGTAAAATAATTAGGTAAAAAAAGAAGTTCCACCATTTTACGTTCGACAATACACATGTAGTATTCTAACATGGATCCTGATTTCCCTCTTTTGCCTTCTCGCCTCACAATTTCTGCTTAAGGGAGATGACCCAGACAAAACGTAAGCACAGGTTTGCCTCAATAATGCTGTCATTTTTCCAAGTGTGTGACACATTAATGGTACATTAGTAGAAGTAGCAGTAAAACGTGTTTTAATTAAATGCAATAGCTGTACCTAAGATGAGTTAGAAGGCACTTTAGACCAACGTAAGATAACAAAAAGAAGGACAAAACCTGTAAAACAGAAAGCATAAGGGCAGTCAGTGACACACAGGAATATCAGCCGGCCAAGATTATGTAAAGCATGTCGAGATCCGGGCAATCAATCTACACTGTAAGAGATATTGCTGCCATTGAAACACCTGAGCAATTTGCAAAGGAATATCGTGAGGGAGGGCATTACAAATGCGACTTCACGCGGGTCTCGGGGATTTTGCCAACCATAGATGCATTTCAAAATCTATGCTCTTCAGTGGAACTTCTTTACAAGAGCACAGGGGCGGGTAAGGAGCACATACACTTCAAACAAATTTAACAGATGTTGGGGAGCAACTCAATTACGAGCATTCGAAATCACAGAAAAAGGCTAAGATTGGAAAAGAGTGCCTTTTGTCAAGCAACCTAGTGATGGAGGAGCTGCTGAGATGTGCTCAGATTTCTGCCAGAGGAAAATGATGTGAATGGCCCAGTCTGCTGCAGGCTGCAAGTTGCACATTACCGTGCGTGGGGGTCGTCCGTAGTACTAGTTGCTATCCCTTGCCCCTCCATTGGTACCTCGGGAACTGCCTTTGCTACTCTTGGTTCAGGAATTGCAGGGGCAGGGCCAAACCAAAGAGGGCTCTGATAAGAACGCCTTTTTACTTTGCGTAGGTTCCATCCCCGATCCCTCCCCTATTAGCGTCCCAATCGCTGGCTAGGAGCTGGGTGAGGGGCAGGGGTTTGACAGTCTGTGTTCCCGTCATCATTGTGTCACCAAAGCGTTGCCGGTGCAGAGCACGCAGTAAAAGGGAGAACCGTGAAGGAGGTGCAAAAAAAGGGTGACACATGGCATGTTGTTCTAAGTCCACAGACACACACAATGCCCCCTTTGGGTGAGCATGTGGGGGATTTTTAAGCAAATGTCCTACCTTCGGCATGGTGGCCATACACTTTTAAATATGCCTATTTCTAGCTGGCATAGCGAACCCTACTTGTCATGCAGTAGCATTTCTGAGGAAATAAGGCTGCACTTGACCTATGATGGCAACACCTTGCTCTGCCAGACAGTGCTCTCAATATTAGGACTATGCTTGGCATGCATTGGATGGCAGTACTTGAATATAGGCGGCTGCACTCGGCATACGGCGGCAGCTCCATGGCACATAGTTTGATTGTACCGCCTGGCATGTGAACCAATGATGCACTTGGCATATTCTGGCCGGACCTGGGAATATGCAGCTGTGCTGAGACTGTGATCATCCCGGAGGTGTGAGGCTAGAACCGCCACAGGACGGCAGTCACCTTGTATGTGCAGCGGCACTGTTGCATGCAAGCAATGCCCGGGTCTAACCTCACAGATGCGTGGCCTACAAGCCACGCTTGCTCCCGAAAAACAGATCAATACACTCATCAAAAAAATACAGGGAGTAATAACACTGCAAACAAAACATGCTTTCACCCACACAGCTCCACGGCATGCCTATATCGGTGCCTGGAGCAGAACCGTGCCACGGGCAGGAGCACCAACATTAGAACTCCCTGATGTGAAAAGGAACTTGGAGTGCATTTTAATGTGCAGGATTTACTAGCGTCAAAGTGTCAATTAAAAAGGTCGGATTGAGTGCCCAAATATATTTTTTCGGTCTCAAATGGTAACCCCATTGGGTTTTGGAAATCACTTTTTTTGCTCAATCAAAAATCATTTGACTCCCAACTTCAAAAAATAGGGGGTGAAATACTCCCACTTCGAAATTCTATCTGGAGCCCTGGCCGTAGCCGGTGTTGCTTCTGGGTCTACCCCTGTAGCAGCCGGTGTTGCTTCTGGGTCTACCCCTGTAGCATTGCAAGCCCATGGCGTATCGAGGCAGCAATATGGGTAAAAGGAGGTGGTAACTAAGTCTTACAGCTGCTTTATTCATCTGTTATTTCATGTACTTCTCACCATTAGCTTCACTTCCTATGATCTGATGTCTCTTCCTGGGATGCCATGCATGTCAAATGTCATGTGACACCACTCCTTGCGATATCATGAGGGTGTGATGTCATTTTGGCTATCCGTGGCATTTCAGTACATTGATGTGATGGGATTTGACATACGGTGTCCGGGCTAGTCACCACTGCAAGTGGAGCGTAGGATTCACCTTAACCCGGGTTTGAATGCAGTCCCTCCCGGGCGTTTAGGGTGGTGGTCCCAGTACCTTGTGGCATGCAGCGTGAATGGTTAAAATACTTGTCCCCTCCTTAGCCATTCCTTGTGGTCTCTCGCACCATAACTCCACTCCCCTTACCTCTCATGGCCTATGACTGATAGGTACTGCTCCTGCTATATCTGTACGAATTCACACCTTGTGACTAACTCTGTTAATTGGGAATGCACCTCTGTGCATTGTGAAAGGCACGCTTGTACCGCTCCTTCCCACCCCGCTTTGGCTTAGCTTTACGTCTTCGGACACCTACCACCCCTAAACTCCCTTCCGCCAATCCTATACTGGTGCCTGAAAGCGGTTATCTGCAAATAACTACAGTGCACAAATATTGAACAAGATAAAATAAAAAAATAAAAAATAACGTGTGTGGAAGCTGGTTCAAACGCATTCAGTAACCAATCGGTTTCCAAGAGCCTGGTGGAGCGTTGTGTAGGGTTCATAATTTGCAATTGCCTTTGTCACACAAGGGGGCACCATGTGGCTTTCAGGACATTTACATTACCGTGGCGGCTGATCACTATCCTGCAGCCTCCTCCTGGCCCTGTCCAGTGTGGCCACCCCACGTCATTGAGAGATCCCTGCATACTTTGGTCCTGTGTCTCTCAAAGGGTTTTCTTCAGTTAGGATGGCGAGGTACTACAGCGGCCCTCCTACATCTGATTTTGCCATAGAATTAACGTGAATGCTTAAATCTTTCTTGCCTCATGGAGGTGAGTAAGGCAACCAATGCACTTCCCATTGGAACAGATCATCCCTCGTATCTCCATTCTACCACCCCCACTCCCATTTTATTACCCCGTTCCAAACCTATCATGGTAAAATACACTAAAATGTCCCCCAGCCAAATCCGGCGAAACAGCTGGAGTGATATGGAGGATACCTTTGGAACATTTTAAGGTTTGAAATTGAAAAAGTTGTCCCATGTGATAGTGGGGAAAACATACTTGATTCCCATCCAGGCTGGGAAAATCCATTGAAGGTATTGTGGTTCGAGAGCAGCTCTTTGGTTGGAGGATCTTATAAGCTCCCCTTTCGCTGCTCGTGTCAATAAAGACTCCAGTTTTGACCTAGGAAAATGGATCCATCTGTACATTTCATCCCAGCTCCTTCTTTTGACCAGTCATTTTCTCACATGAAGCGAACATCAAAATCTTGACCGGGGCAAAAATAGGTTCCATTCCAGTTTTGGCACTCTGGATGTGAGACCGCTCCTTGCATTTAGAGACCGAGGCCTTGAGGATGCAGGATGGATGGAGGTGGTCCCTCTCCTGGTCCTGCTTGATCCCTCGACGCCTTCTGATACAGTGGAGCATGCAGCACTACAGCCGTTTCCATCCACTCGTACAAGGCCGGCAGGATAAGTCATGGGCTGGGATTCTATAAGACCAGGTCGGTCTTTTCAACTCAGTGGTGCTCCTTCTGCCTCGTGTCCACCCTGGCACCCATCCATGTTCTTTGTAGCTACATGGAACTACTGGAAAGGGTACTGGTCAGTTTGGGTATGCCCATTCGCCAGGATGCAGATGACACTGGACTTTATCTTGATGTGTCATTTCTGGTTGATGTCTTGCGATTGTGGCACTGCCTTGGCTCCGTTCTTTGAAGTGAAATCCATTGAAAAGGACGTTTGTTTTTATCACTTGCGGGACTTCCCTGCTTAATGTTGTACATAGGTTTTTCACACTGTCCTCATTTGGCGTTCATGTGAAGTTCCATCCGTTCACTTTAGATTCACACTAAAGCTTTAAGGCACATAGTGATAGGCTCTTTAAAGTAGCCATAATGCTCAGAATAACGGTGTTCACCCCCTGACCACAGGGTGGATGGTGGCAATGCTCTTCTCATAGCTCTGCCCCATGGGAATGTAGCTCCTCTTTCTCCTATTCCTAGCTCCCAAATTGACCAGATACTACTCCCTGAAAGTGAATCGCATCGCTCCCTGAGAGTTAATCACATCGCTCCCTGAAAGTGAATCACATCGCTCCCTGAGAGTGAATCGCATCGCTGTCGTCCTGATTCAGTTGCAGTAGTTTCCCTTCATTCGCGAATCAAGTTCAAGCCGGGCATCGTGGCTTTCAGGCGCCTGCCACGGGCCAACAAGCTGACTTGGCAGACATGCTGGCAATTTCCAGAATAACACTGGGCCTGAGGATCCAGAATAACACTGGGCCATGATATAGCGTATCTGTAAATTCCCAAATCGGGTTAAGCTTTCTGCACCGGTGCTCCTCATCCAAGCAGTTCTTTACAACTGTTCCTTTTTTGTGTAACTGCGAGTCATTGAAAAAATTCCTCAAAACCACTTTTTAACTTTTCTTTCTGGACACATTTTCTTAATCTGTGTTGGTTCGCTTCTGCTCCTGCTTTGGTTTATTTTATTTGTATTTACTGTATTTTTTATTAAAATAAATAAATTTTTATTTTTACATCTAATGCCTGGGTCTTTGAAACTTTAAGGCGCTGAATAAATGCCTGGCACCGGGACTCGTAATTCCTACGTTTTTATTTAGTTCGCTGCCCTTTTGTGGTTGGCAACGAAAGCTGGGTCGTGAAAGTGTAACGACCTCCATCTTTAAGGTGAAAGGGCGCCCCAGGGTTATTTTACTTATGTGGCTTTGTTGGAAATCCGCAAAAGTGGGTTTTGTTTATGTGTCCAAATGTACTTTTTAAATATTAAGGTGAACGTGTTGTAAAGGTTTTATGGGGCGCAGAGGCGACCCAGTGCAAGCAGAAGTACTTTGCACAAGCACAGAACATTTTAACATTGCTCTGAATGTCTGTAGATTCAGTCTCCTTACTGAGATTTGCAAAACAATGTGTTCTGCTAGAGAATGGGGCAAGTTACCCAGGCTAATGATTTGAAAGGGGACCAGTTGCTGTTCAGTGCACAAGTCCTAAAATAAAAAGTGTAGGAACATATTAAAATACTGAAGTGACGTCACAGAAAATGAACATATTTAAAGTGAACCACGAAAAGCTCATTCAATTGGCCTTTCCTAATTGAAGACAGAGCACGTGGCAAATAACTGATCGCCTTTAAGAAAAAGAAACGGACACTCGAAAAATAAATGGCGAGACAAGATGTTTTTACAGTACAGATAATGGGGTTGGTTGACACCAAGTTACAAGTGACCTGGCGATCTTTTAAGGAACAGATGATGCTGGACCTTGCTGCCTGTTATAACCTTGAAGCCTTTTAAAGATGGGTGGCGTCTGTAGGGTCAAACATGCTCACCCCTCTTCTTCCACTCCCGAAAAAGCCTACTCTATTAGTAGCCGAACCTCAAGGATTGGAAAAATCATCTCAAACTCTCTGCCACCAGTATGGGGTCCATCAGGGTTGTCAAACAGATCTTGCAGAGTCCCCCTTCTCAGTCCTGCCGCTGCAGACGATGGCTGTCATGCCCGGCCCCCTCTTTGGCAGATGAACTACTACGGGAGGCTGACCCCTTGCCTGACACTAAAATCGGTAAACTCCCTGCCAAACAAATCGCTGTGGCGAACGCCAAACGGAAGCAGGCGGCTAGCAGGAGCCTGCACATAAGGAAGTCACAAATGCCTAACATGATCTTGATCTTTTGGATATGTTGTGACTCTGTGAGGGGTAAGGGGGGGTATCTTTCACTGTACATAGTTTGTTGTTCCTTACTGTGTTTGATGGATATTGTTTTGCAATTGTCTATGTATCTTATTATTTAAATTTTTGAAAATAAAAATGTAAAAAAAAAAAAAATGCCTAACATTGATAACACGCGCACCAAAACCTTTGTCATGGATCAAAGGAACTTTGTGATCACCAATATTGTGAAGGTGGAGGGAAAAGAGACCAGAGAAGCACTGCGAAACAAGGTGCTCACATGGCTACAACAAGGAACAGGACCTGGAGTTGTCAGAGTGTCTGACCTGAAAAGGATCTATGTGATCACTGCGAAGGCCGAAAATGCTGACTTTTTTTTTTGTAACCCTTTACACCACATATATATGCGGGGAACCCCCCGCAGACCCCCGATATTAATATTATACTCTAACCCCCCCCACATATATATATGGTGTAAGGGAGGGGTTAAAAACAATTTTAAAAAGTCCGCATTTTCGGCCGTCGCAGTTCCCAGTTCGAAATTTTTTGTACGATCCCACTTGAAAATCCTACATAGGATCGACCTGAGTGACTTCGACTGTGTCCTAGTGGGTTGTGGGTTTAGCACTTTACCCTCATATCTCAGATCTTGTAAATATCTCCCCATGGGATGTTCGAACTGTAAACTAATTCTCTGATGCTTCCTGTCTGAACGGGTACAGCTTTACTTCATGCTTATCTTACCCCCCTGCCCATGTTCTTCACCACTTTTTTTGGGGGGTCGTCCTCTCATTGCTTCCCTGGCTATTGTGCGTCTTCTCTTTCAGTGTATTCATTGTTTTTTGGCAATTGTGCCGCTTCCTATATAGTGTATTCTGCCCTCCTTCTTTATGTATTCCTGTTCTATATATTTTTTGATGTTTTATGTCTGTATGCGCCATCATGCCTCCGGGTCCATTGTGCGCTAAATAAGTAAATGTAAATGGGTCGGAATGAGGCCCAATATTTTGGCCCAGCCTCAGCCTCACCCTCCCCCCCCTTTAACACCTGCCACCAGACAAACCAAGCAATGTAACGTTAATGTGTGATTACAAGTGGTCCTTACAATTCCGATACGTACTCTTGGGCTGAAACTTGCTTTGGTTGAACATTCTTAATTATGGAGCGACTATCCGAAGCTTTCCCTTATTTAAAAAGAAAACGGGATCTAGAAAAAAACATTTTTAATAGATGTTCGATTTTAGCAGGTATTGTGCAATGCGTATACTTTCCTGTGTTGTACACTCTTCGCGAACTAGGATATGTGTGCGATTATAATTTTTTATTGCGTTATACCAGGCGTGTGGCTTATAATAGAAAAATCACTTTTGTAGTTCACATTTCAGTCAGTCAATGTAGTCAATCTCAAAAGACTTTTTTATATGTACATCATATTAAACTATTATTAAAAGTAGGCATGTGGTATTAGAGCGACATTGTACCTATTTGCATTATCATGTACTTGTACTGTTTTCTAACATTTTGTTATAGCGCTTTTGGCAAAAAACGCTCTATACATTTAATAAAATAAAAAATTCAATAAATACAAAATAATGTTTGCTTGACTCGTGTACTTACGGCACCAGTGCAGTGTGTATATGTTGTATTTGTGCTTATCCTTGAGCAGGAAATCTTTCCTTATAGATATGTCCAAAAGTGTGGCCTACTAAAATGATGCGGTATCTGCATGTTGAATTCTGCGCCATCGAGACCCGCATTCTTATGCTGAAACCCGGTGGTTTATATGGCAGATTATGAAAAGACACCATTGCAGGAATCGTCTTCCACCGTCATGCTGATCTAGAGCTTAAGCATGTCGAATAGGAAGGAAAGGCACGCCCTGAAGTGAATATGCAGGTCTGCTCTGGAGCTACACCTCAACTTTCATTCTAAAGTCTGTTCAAGGGAATGACTGTAAACTTATGCTTAAGTTTAACCCACCTGTCCGTGTAATGCCATCAAAACTGCTGAACACCAACTCGACCTTCAATCAGACCTGTAACACGAGGTTCAGCAACTCTATCGCAGAGGTTGGATCTCTACCTGTGTAACATTTTAGACCACTAGTAATAGTCCTAAATGCCTGTCAGCTAAAACGACTTTTTATCTATTTTTATCTGGAGGAACATTTCAAGTAGTGTAGTCTCCAGATGCTAGATGGACCATGTGTGTAGAGGAGCAGGTGGATGCCTCTCCTCTGTTCCACGCCGCCCCCTCACTACCATCTCATTGGAGTAACAGACGAAGAGCTACAATTGGGAACCCCTGCACAAGTTTGAGACATGTCCCTACCTCGTCGATTGTATGAAAGACGATATGCACTCAGCCATTCAGAAGATACTCTTATATTGAGACGGTGGAAGGATGCCACCAGGAAGGGTGTCCACTACCAAGATGTCAGAATGTGATTATGAGTAATATGGATGAACTCTAAATAAAGTCTGAAGATGACAGAATGATGTCATAAAGAAGATGTATGAACCTATGCTGAAACGATATGAAAATACTTAAAACGGTCAATGTAACTGAAGCACAAAGAGAAACTTGTACCTAAAAACAAAGTTATCGTAAATGTAAGAAAATAAAATAACGTGCTGATCAATAATTGTAAATACGCTTTAACGCAAGGTAGAAAAGTTACATAGAAGCTTGCTAAAAGGAGGTATATATACAACGTTTAGGACAGCCATTGGAAGAAAATGGGCGACGGCCTGTGTTAAGAATCAACCATGTTACCTCAAAAGACAATCCTAGGATTACGAATTGAAGAACTGGTGACAAAGTTGTTT
This sequence comes from Ambystoma mexicanum, assembly GCF_040938575.1. Lineage (NCBI taxonomy): Eukaryota > Metazoa > Chordata > Amphibia > Caudata > Ambystomatidae > Ambystoma > Ambystoma mexicanum. Next base: position 202,044,599 of record NC_090940.1, read on the forward strand.
TCGCATGCAGAATAAGGGAGTACCTTGGCCTAGGACCAAGCCTATTTTGAAAGATGGGTGGAAGGCACAAAGGGAGTCGAAGGAACGGACCACATGCATAAGACATATTTCTGCGAAGATTAGGAGAGACCAGGACATTTACAAGTGCCGAGTACTGAATAATCACAAGGGCAAAAGCCTATGTGAGATGGAGTGAGCAAGTCTCTAAAGGCCAGAGAGGGTATGGCACCCTGTTTAATAAAATCAAATAGTCCTAAATAAGAGGCTGGAATTGACAAAATCGTGGTCTGCTAACACGTGAATCAGAAGTCGAAAACAAGGGCTATTCATTGAAACCCGGGTCGAGATAGTGGTCTGCTCATAGCCTCTCAATGTTCCAGAACCGGGAGCAGACTGCAAGGTCAACTACAAACAGAAAGCCTTGGCTAATGATCAGGTTGATGACATATGATGGACTAATTGGGGAAAACAAGAAATAAATTGATGCATCTCGAGCACCTAGGTTTCGTTTCTACACACGTGCTACTAAACACGCTGAAAGTCCAAGGTTGGCTGGGGTTGCCAACCAATCGGAAGGCCTGCCACGCACTTTCACATACAATGTTGCAGTAACCAATCCGCTACCATATTCTCTGTTGTAATCGGTATACTACGTATGTAGAAGTTGCCCAGAGCATGTTTTACAGACAAGGCGCAGCCAATGAGATATTAACACTTATATGATTCTATAAGTATATATGTTCCCCTAATCCAATCCCTCCCATGAATAGGTTTTGTAAAATGCCATGTAGGATGACTTCATAAATGATGTGTATACAGAGTTTATATATTTTTTTTATACAAGAGGAAGTGTGATTATGTAGGCATCTATTTTGATAGTTGTACAACTCCCTGCTTTCTTTCATTGAGATTAAAGCAGTATTTTACCGTCTTTCTTGTGTCTGTCCGGTTATTTGGTCTAAGATGTTTATTGGTAATTCCATCTAGCGCATAGAGGGCGCTTCAAAGCACAAGTGTATTAGCCGTCCCTCCTTATTTCATTGAGGAGTAAATACAAAACAATGTATAGATATTAAAAAATAATACATATATGGCTTAATTCCATTAATTTCAAAATGCATTCTAGTTTTGAAATATATAAATGGGATTCATGAGAAACAGTGGAAGTCGGTAACCATCTACATTCGCAGGATAGATTGTGTCTCCTGTGTGTTTTCATTCTACCAATATATGTGTGCTTTGTTTTAACTTGTTGCATTATTTATATGTATATACAATAGACTTATGAGTCCCCCTTTTTTTACCCTCTTGTGATTTGCCATTTAAAGACACTAGCAGTTGTACATGTGCTTCGTGTGGTAATTCCTATAAAAGATTTTTTTTTTTTTTTTTTTAGACAAAGCTGTATTTATATGTTATACATTTTACATTGTCTACTCCATGGAACCTACCCACATGCCAAATGTCAGGTTTGTAGCATGTTGGGAAGTATACTGAACATTTCGAACAGACACACACACACACACACACACATATACATATTTTCCTTTTATATATAGAGAGATCGAGTCCTCAAAGACAAATCAATTAATGTTTTTTTTTAACAATATTTAGTCCTGATGAAGGGTTTTCAAATCGTGGAGAGTCAAAACATTAATAACTGTGGCAACAAATGTGTATTCTGTGATTGCAAGTATGTCACCCATGAATTGTATGTACCTGTATCATGTCAATAAGCTCCAGAGCATACTGGGCATGGAATGGAGAGTAATGGTATTGCTACAGAATCAGTGCATTGAAAAGTGTTTTGTGAATGCATGTGAAAAGAAAGACTTATGCACCACCTAAGCTGATTACGTTGGTGTGTGTGTAGCTCGATGGCTCTTAGTTAAAGACCTAACCATGAAATAATGCAATAGTGATAGTATATACTTATTGGAATTAAAGTATTTTTATTTATTTTATTTTTTACATTTATATAGTGCACCAAGCCCTCAGGCATCAGGGCGCTGTTCCATGCATGTTACTCTTAAGGCATGAGATTAGTTACATACATATTAACCTCGAAGATTGGTTACGGTTACTTTCATGTGACTTGCATTACTTAATGTTAGATTACAGATACATGTTACACTCATTGCAAATGGTTACGGTTACTGTTTCTTGCATGTTACTCTTAATGCTTGGGATATGGTTGCATACATGTTACTCTCTTAGTTTGAGTTTACATTAGGGTTACAGTTTGAGATAATAAGGAGGTGGTGCAGCGCAAGACTGCCAAGTCACGTCCGGTAAGTTACAGCACAATTAGGTGGGTTGCAGCCAAAGAAAGTACATTTGAACAGCCTAGTGCTGCCAGACAGAACCAGGCAATATGCATAACGGGTGAATACACAGATAAGGGATGGAAACAAGATGGAGTGCTCCAAGGTCAGTAGACTTCGACTGCAGAGTCGGCCGTATAATAAAGGTATGCAGTGTTCAAGTGACCAGCGAGATGCTAGAGGTAAAGTCGGGTAAGTTCAAGGCAAGTAAAGAATATATAAGCAGGGCAGGGCTGTAGGAACAATCGGTGTGTTACATTATAACTATGCGCCAAGACCTTGTCCACCAGGGTGCTAGATAGAGTGAGTGTGCAGTAGTGTGAATAGAAGTGAAAGCGTGCATAAGTTGAGTAAAAAATACAGGTGGATGGTAGGGCATAGACTGGCAAGCCACGCCTCATGCAGCAGGGGGCTACACCAGGTATGCATACAGAGGCACCCGAGCAAATGATGCCGTGTATGCGAAGGCAAGGGGCAAGCAGCGCTGGTAGACATCGAAAATGCTGCGCATGCGGCAGCCAGTATGGCGTGTTTAATGTCAAGGGAGGTCAAATCCTAGTGCAGCAACAGGCTGCCAGGGTCGGTGTACAGGGCCTGCAGGTTGGAAGAAAGCGCAGGGGGGAAAAGCCTTGTCTCATACGGCGCTGGCTGCACCCAACGGTCGGAAGGCCAGGATGAAACAGCAGCGAGTGCAATGTGAAATTGTGTGCAGGCCTCCACGTGGTGTCTATCAGCAGGTCCCCCTAGGCTGCAGGGCAGGTGACCGGCACTGCAGTCTGTATGTTGCGTGAGATGTTTCAGAGACGCATCAGGAGGGCAGTCCTACTCGTCCCCGACCCTAGTGACCATCTTCAGCCCTGTGCCTCGGACTGAGGGACGCTGTTCCCCTTCAGATCAGCTCTCTGAGGTCGCATTTCATCCTCTGCACTGCTTAGAGTGTGGGCACTAGTGTTTACATGTCTTTCGACTTGCTCTGACCCCAACTATCCAGATTGTGAGCTCCTCGCTCTCGGCACAAACCTCCCAGGCTCCTCGTCCTCCTCCTTCGCTAGGTAGCGCGGACCCCTCCATACCTAACCATCAACCAGGCCTGGCTGTGGCCTACAGGCTCAGTGGCCTGCAGCAGGGGCTTGGGGACAATCTCCTCCCGTCTGTGCTGGGTGCCCTGGGCGCTGCTGAGTCCTGAGCTGCCGACTAGCTGGGTGTTCGTCACCCTCTTCCATCACGGCCCGGCTGCTCGAGTCACTCTATCAGTCCAGCGCTCGCCCGTCAGAGGATTAGGGCTGGGGACAGGGTCGCAATATGGAGTAACCCGCTGGACTTCCACGTGGCACTGGATCGCCGCCAATTCAGGACCGACCATGGGTGCTCTGGATGACCCAGACTGCTTCGCCACCGCCTGATGTTTCCCCCGGGATGTGAATAAAACAAGTTCTTCCTTAGAAGAACATGACAAAATAACAATGTAATCCGACATTGGCAGATCACATTTAGGAAGGTAGAGATGTACGTGGTCACGTGGTGCAAAATAGTGATGATAAATTATTGAAGCTCTAATTTTCAGAGTGAGAAAACGTTGCCTGGCTGTTTTTCGTATGAGTGTTGCTGCCCCCCAATCTTTTCAGATACTGTAGATGTGGTCACAACTTCTTAGGAGAGAAATAAGTGTTTCATACTACCACAATTACCACTGGTGCTCTTGGTGTATGCTATATGTGGCCACTTAGACTGGAGTGATAAGAATGTGAGTCTTTCCCAGTAGCAAATGCATCACAAGTCTAGTCGTTTAAAGAGTCAATTTGGAATGTAATTTCTTGCTTTTATGCTTATCGGCCTAAGGGTCTTTCTAAAAAAGGGGTGTTCAGGCTTTATTAGCCCCTGAAGACATTTCATATTAAAGATGGCTTTACTGTATAAGCAATATTTAATTGGAGGGCATCTCCCAACTTTGCCACGTTTCCCTGCATCCCAATTACCGGCCCCCGCCATGATACACAAGTGACAGTGGGCACAGTGTGCAATGCCAGACTGGAGGTGCCCACTGAAACAGACCTTCACCGCCACCCAACTGTAAAAGGAATGGTTGCCCGTGCACAGGAGAATTGACAGCAAGGCGAGGGATATATGCATACACCTAGTCAGAATGCCTGAGCTGCAAAGGAAACCGAAAGAAGGACTTAGTATCGGCTATTGGCATTGAAAGGCCAATGAAACTTTGAGGGGTTGTGAAAGACAAGCAGCATATTGTCCAGTCACGTATGATAGCCGAGTGACTGACAAAAGGGATCCAGCAAGTCAGTAGCTTTCAGTATTGATCAGAAGATGTCAATTTCCAAGGGGCAGAGTAGTTGCAGGTCACGTCCGTTCCACCCACAAGATCCAGACTTTACTTTAGGGAGGCAAGGCAGATTCAGAGAGATGCCTAGAAGCAGATAGGGTGGGTACTAGAAAGGAGCAGGAACCAGGAATATGGGGGGAGAAGAGGCGAGAAACCATGCATGGTCAAACTGAAAGTTGAAATACAGCGTTACCTGGATTATATACACAACAAAGAGCTCAGCGTGGAAAGGAAGACATAGACTGCTTTTACAGGTGGGGCACAAGAAACGTTCTGCTATTTCAATATGCTTGCATACTTCTACGAAATGTTGTCCTTCAGGGGCCTGCAACGTTTGACTCTAGATATTTTGGACTACAATTTCTATCGGCCCTAGTCGGCATAGTCAACGGTGAGGGATTATGGGAGTTGCAGTGCAAAATATCTGGAGAGCCACAATTTGCAGAACCCCTGCTGCTATTGCGCATGTGCATGGCAGCCAACAAGGCTTCCATTGTTGGAGACCACCAAAACGTCTGGTTAAAGTCACACTGCCAACGAAGATGGCCGCTCTCAAAGTGAGCGCCGTCCTACATTCCTGTTAATGTAATAACTTTACTTGCAGATGGGCCACTCTTACGCAAGCTATCATCCAACATACAGGAAACATATGGCATTCCAGGGTTGCTTCCAAAGGTTCTCATTCCCCCGTGAAGCCTAACCCATGGGCGCTATCAAAATTACTGACTGAAAAGTGTTGCATGTATTGGACATTTCAGATGTACAGGAGGTACCAGAGGTCCGGGTATGGAAGGTCCCTGAGCTGAGACGCTGCACTGAATAACACTCAGGCCATGGCAAATCCAAACAAGCCATCAGTGATATTTTAAGCATCTTCTTGGAATGCGCAGCCATCATGCACCGCATCTTTAGAGAACACTCAACTGCCTCTTTTTCGCATCTTCTTCCCTTTGTTTAAAAGGTTATCATGCTGCTGTGACATGGGGGAGCCATTCAGCTTGGATCCCTGAATCCTTGTATATATATAGCTCAGTCTTCACCAGTGATCTCCTCTCTTGGTGCTTATTTTCATTGTCTACTAAATACACCCATATGGATGCTCAGATGCCAGAGCCTTACCTTTCGCTCCTCAGCTGTTGCCACACATCTGTATTTGCTTCAGTGGCCCCGTTAAACCGCTCTGGGTGGCATTGAAGGCACTTGGGAACTGGGAGGAATGAACATACATAACAGAGTTGGTCAGAGCTAGTCCGACTCTGTGATGACCAGTGACTCAGCATGCACCTCTTTTATTATTATTATTATTATTACTATTATTCGGGTATTTATTGAGTGCAGACCTAGCTTCGGGAAGCAACAAAGCGCTTTACAATCATAGGGGGAAGAACACAGTGAGGGAAGCAGAGACAAAAGGAGCAGGGAGGCAACAGGGGAGGGTGGGCAATTGGCAGCGTGGGGGGAAGACAGTGGCGAGCAGATCACTGAGTCTCAGGTAGGGTGGGGAGTGCAGGGTGTGTGCCACCCATCGCTGCAGAACTCAGTTGTGTGTATGTGCATGCATGATTCAGTTCGTGTTATGGTCATACACCACCACATCTTTCAAATCCAATGTTATGATGAGGGAGGGGCAGAACACAGTTTGTCACAATTTGGTTTATTGGGAAATGAAGATCCTTGCATGAGGGTGGTAGAGATAAAGGGGCCAAAAGTGTAGCGTCCTCCTTCGTCTTACCGTAGATCTATCTGAATCTCAACAACGGAACAAAGCATCATTGTGTTTTTGGGTGGTATACGGATGACATATTCCCCTGGACAGTAGGGGAAATCTCCTCTCTGGGTCAAACCCATCTCGGCTTTAGAAACCAGCTGGATGAATCCAATACGGCAACAGCAGTAGAGTCAGGTCTATTTATGTATAGATATAGAGAAACTGGCCGAATATCCATCCCTAAATTGGGGCCCCTAAATATAGACCTCTCAGGCTTTTTATACGGTTTTACACAATGAGATTGTACAGAAAATCAGGAAGATACATTTAGTCAGTTACATTGACATTAAGCTTCATAACAGAAAATATTGTGACTTTGGGGGATATGACTTAGCCACCACCATGCTTTGCCTGTACAATTCTGCTCAGCCTACCCAAGTGACACAATCTCTGCCTGCCGTGGATCACTCCATCATGTGTAACGATCCACAGTCTGGTGACTAGTACCGATGTGACTCTTAATCCAGTTCTCAGGCAATAAATACTTTGCCATCATGTGTGACATAGCACACATTACTGGGCGTGCTTATATTTCGGGCCGAGACTCTGGTCACAGCCGCATAGCCTTATGGGTTGTCTGGTTTCTGTCAACCAGTCGCATTTACTCTTGGTTCTTTCGGGTCATATCCCTAGTCATGGCTGCATTGTCCCTCTGCCGGGTACAACAGCACGATCAGTGTTTATGTGAAACATTAAAGACTGTTGGTTTGAACATGGTGTAGGTCTTGGAATTCCCCTGGGCTTTATACTGCCTTGTCTAGGGTTATGGTAGGGTGCGACAAACTTCTGCAGTACCTACGGTATGTATAAAATAACACAAAGAAAATCTGTGTCTTTTGTAGAAAAACATACCCAGACAAAGACTTAGCAAAGAAAACCAGCGAAGTCCATTCTTATGAGGACCTGTGTCAGGAATCTGTCAAGTAAGGACAAAGGCAGTGAATATGGCAAGGGAAATGTGCACACTATCACACAGTGAATGGTTTGAGTCAAACAACATACACACAGGAACCAAGACTCATGTATACTAAAACCCAGGAGTGCAAACAGAGTGTGACAACAATACAAATATATGAAAAGGGATGTGGGGTAAGCACTTAAAATACTCCTTATGACTGTAAGGAAAGTCGGCAAGCTCCTACACACAATTGCTATTACAGGTACTGACGGCGCTAAGCCCACATAGAGGGCAAGCAACGACAGGATCTGTGATCTAACACTCTTGATGGTATTAAATAAGGAAACTTAAAAACAGTACTCACGAGGATGAGAAATACCACTTGAATGTCAGCGAGCCCACGAACCCTGTTGATCAAACAGGGACCCCGAAAGGCTGTAACAGCAATGGGAGGATAACTAAATACATAAGACTCAAGACAAGGAGCCAGTAGGAATAGTGATTACAGAATAGTGAGGAAAACATAGGCATTCCCACAGGAGCTAGCTACCAACCGCACACCACACCTAATGATCAATGGAAAGTAAATGCAGAGGTGCAAGGGAAAACATGGAATGGATTCCAAGAAAAGTAAAAGAACAGGAACAGGGAAAACGAAATTACAAGGGCAAACTTCCCCCACCCATCCAAGGAAAAAAGGCAGAAGCTAATCTAAAAAGGAGGAAAGACTAAAGCATCAAGGTATACAGCAGCAAAGGACAAGTCAGAGAAATATAGAACACAGGCAAACTGGGCTGCACCAAAAGGGAAAGCACTGAGAAATGCTGCCTGCAAACAGGGAAAGACAGAAGGGAAATCTGGGAAGCAGAAATCAATTAAGCAGATAAATTCGAAATCCAAGGATAAGGAACAAGCAATGGAAAATTGGAACTAGGCACAAGGCTAAGAACCGGGAACAAGGGGCCAGTCACAACAGGAACACTGCATCAATGACCAGCGCTGGACTGAAGCAAACAGGCTTTTAAACCTGCTTAACGAGCACACGCCGCAGGTGTGCTGCTTGCTGCACCTGCAGCCACAGGTGTTGCCTATCCTCCACCCAGCCTTGTCCTGCAAGGGTGGAGATGAAGCAGTGAGCCAGGCATTCTGGGAAGCATAGTCATTTGATTAAAGCAGCATACTGGCTGGCAAAAACCTGGAATGGATCCCGAAGGGAAGTAGTTTGGCAAATAAGGATTTAGCGCTCCCAATTCATCACAGCACTGTAGCATAAGGTTTGGAAAGAAAGTCCAGTAGGGAATAAACCCCAAATCATGCCCCCAAGTGGTGGGAACGGGAGCGAAGGAAGCGGATCGTGACAACCTGTTGGTCCGAGTCCAATCCTTAGTCCAATCTCTTGCACATTTCCAGCTTATTCCCACTAACTCATCCCCCCCGTCCCTCGTTGAGAGCCGCCAGAGCGCCAGGGGACCACTTCGGTGGTGATAGTGCGCGGTACAAATATCCTTTAACATTCGAATTCTCAGTCTCCTGGCTGTTCAGCCAAGGCATGTTCTTTAAGTCTCGCAGTCACAGAGATTTCTAAGAGCCTCTGGATGTTTTGTGTACTTTTCCTCTGCTTTTTCCATCCAACCTACTCATTCCAGTGCCTCTGTGATGACGTGGTGGAAGGGGCACGCTGCCAATGCAAACCCTGTATTGTTCCCCTCCAAATAAGAATGGCACTGTCACGCCGCAGTACCTATTTGTTCTACTCACTGAATTGTGGAGGTGCCACGAGAGCCACACAGTGGCCCTCTCTTCTGGTTCAGAGATAGAATTATGGTATTGTTTTTTTGGACTGCAGTTTTCTGTGTTTATTTCCATTTCCATTGTCACGTCATATTTCCATTTTTTACGTTTTTTTTCTTTAATCCACTTGAACAAACAAGAACATATTGTTACGTTCTTCTCACACTAAGCATCTATTCGGGGCTTCTGAACCAATGCAGAAAATACAACAAATACCATGGCACCTTCTGTTCCATAGGTTTCAGAAGCTTTTGTTATTTGAAAATGCAAAGATATATGTATATTTTTTTTTGCTAACCCCAAAATAAATATATTGTTTGAGGCATTTAATGGTGTGCAGATGCTACAGATTTTCAATTGTTTATCGTGAGTATTACTAGAAGCCTATTTTGTTAAACACGAAGGCCTCCTTTGGGGTTGTGTGTTTCCATTGTTTGTTCGTAGACCCACTGGCTCATCACTCGCCACTGCCGTTGTCTCTCTGTGGGTTGAGAGTTCGCTTCTCATAGGGGCTGCCGCTTGGACTGTCAGCAGGTATTGAAAACACCAGAGATTGCATCTCTGCTCCAGGCCAGATGACACCAATGCTAGTTCTATAGCAGGCTCCCTCCTCTCCATTAGACACTGCTACCCGGCCTCCAACCTTCACTGTGCTGGTAGAGTTTTAAGGAAAGGGGTTCTAGTTTGGCTTGCATGCTATTCAGGGACGGAGCCAGCCTCCCCATTTTGGGGGGCTGGGTGACAGTTTTAGAAGCTGATCGTGAGTGGGATGTCAACACCCTCCTAAACCTCCCACTTTCTGAGCCCAGGAGATGCTAATCTTCGGAGGCGTGGCCCATCCAAAAGCCAAGCCCAGCAGTAAACCTTTGGCCTCACCATAGGGGGTACATAACCTGGGCAGGCTTTTGTCCTGTGCCACTGTATGTTTGTTTCAGCTGCCACTTTAATGAGTGTTTAATGTAAACACTCTGCTCTCCCAGGTGAGACATTTGACGGGCTCTTGTAGTGAGTGCCCCCCTCCCCCCCTTTGTTTACCCTTTACTGAGAGCCACTGCAGAGTGCTGCCTTCTACCTGCAACCTCCTCAATGTGAGGAGGGGCTTAAGCCCTCCCAAGCCTGGGGCTTGCGCTGCTCTTGAATATATACTTGACTATATCCTGAATTCTGTTTTAAATTGAATGTTTGGGAATATATAGAGTAAGTGTGAGTGAGGGACAACGTTTAAAAAAAATCTGTACTGTAAAATTATAAAATGATATTATTGTATGCGATCACCCAGGTTGACAATTGGTTATTGGTAGAGGTACGGGCGTCTACAGTGTAACCACCTAGCCTCGGCATTTGTGCGTACATTTTTAAGAACGGAGTGTAACCACCTAGCCTCGGCATTTGTGCGTACATTTTTAAGAACGGACGCTTCTACGTGTTAGTTCTTTGCCATTTTAAAATGTGTGACCACGTGAAGACCGTGGAACGTTTTTTTTGGGTAGATCGATGTGTTAGTTATTTTAAGGTCGGAAGACAGACGCTGAAGTTCTACATGAAGGACGAACGGTGTACAAGAGTGGCCCCTCTCCTTTCATAATAAATCTCAGCGATGTATTTTGCTTCAGGGCTCGGAGCCAAAAGGAACAGGTTTGGCTTGTATGCGAGCATTCACGACGGAGCAAAAGGCCCAACTGCTCCCGCGGAGGTCGTTGCAGAGGTCACGGGGCTGCTGGGCAGACCTGGCTTAAGCCTGGATTTGGAGGCACCGCTGCTTCTCGTGCAACATTTGGCAGCAAGAGAACGCAATTGGCCTATTGACCTTTTAATTCCGCCATTTTAGTTTGAAGAAATTGGACCTGCGTATCACTGCAGTAATTGAAGAACCGTACAAACTTGACGCGGAAGTAACTGCACTTTAGCAGTGCTCATAGACTTTAAGCGATGAGGAATTTGCTCGACAAGCCTCCTCCCCCATTTTACTAAAACTAAATGTGCTTACATATGGCGTTGCAGCTAAGCTTGCAACTATGTGTTTTATTATCAGTGATCACTTAAATCTAGAATAAGTTGACACGGCGAGGAAAAAGGAAAACAGCTGTCTTTGGTGAACGTAAATCTTCTCTTTTGGACCGACGCATTTTTTGAGTTTGGGACATAATGCCGCCTTTTACTGCTGTGTCTTAAAATAAAAAAATAAAAAAGTGATGATCATGTTAAAATGGGAGACAGGCATTGGCGAGGTTCACTGCGGAGATGAATTAGCAGGCTTGGAATGTGTTACAGCAAATGCGCTTGAGTGACAGCGCCATGTGCCGCGGCAACTGCCGGAATGCCAGCCCGCCTGTCAGGCCAGCTATTTCCAAAAAGGCTTAAGAGTTCTCCCATACCTAATTCTTTAAACGTCCCTGCGCAAATTAACTTATTTTAGTGGACGTGCATGCGTTTGTGCGCTCCGGAACAACCTCTCTGTGATACCATTTGCCATGAATAGCTTGTATTGTTGTTGTGTGCAGTAAAGTGCAGTCCGATCCTTCAAGGTGTTTGGCAGGCTGTATCAACAGTCTTCAAAATATTAAGTTACACAATATTGCTAATGACATGCATGCCGTTTCAAGTATCACAAAAAAACACACCGCCGCGTTCCCAGTGTAAGTGGCCTACGAAAGCTGTGCACCGGCGTGTTGTGGTGTTGGTTTACAATTGATGATACATTTTAATTGTGTACCGCCTATCTTTCCCCCACTAAATAGATTTTAGTAAACCGAAATGTATGTCCCTGTAGCTTGGAACGGTCAAGGTTTAGAGAAGTCATGTTTATGGAATCACACGCTTTGATTCACAAATCAATTTAGCTGTGGGGTAAACTAGAAGTAAATTTGTATCCTCAAGTTCCTCGTGCATTTTCCTCTCTGTGCTATGGTTTAGAAGCATGCGACTGACTTATTTCTGAAGATCTTGGAGAAAAAAATGCTAGCCCCCAAGATGTAATGTAATGTGGGGTTATGTGGCACATCTCAAGCCATTTTGCCTGCCACATATGTATATTTGTTTATATTTATTTATAAAAATCACAGGGCAAGCAATAGATTTTTGGCACAAAAACGTGTACAGAATGTACCATTGATAACAGAGCAGGGGTATGGGTCCTTGACATTGGGCTGAGAGAATGTGACTTGAAGAGCAGATGTTGCAGGGGAAGCTAGAAACATAAACCAGGGAAGAGGAAAGGACAGAATGACATAGGAACGGGATGGTGGAGGAAGTGCTGAATTAAGGATGATGGGATGACAAAATGGTGCTCTAGGGTTGTCGATGAAGGATAGGGAGAGAGGGAAGCAGGGTGATAGCAGTAGCGGAGAGTGCTAGGTAACAGGTATTTCAGACAGGAGAGAGCTTTGAGGTAGGATTTAAATAGTGTTAGCGTTGTAGTAGTACGGAGAGGGAGTGGAAGAGTATTCCAGAGCCAGAGAGAGAGAGCAGAACGAGAGGGAGCACAGGGTGCTCGAGTGGTGGCAAGGAGGTGAGTTGAGGATTAATTTAACGAGCGAGGAGGCAAGTAGAGAGTGAGATGAGCAGAAAGGTAGTGTGGGGGTGAGTTCATGAATAGTGTTGAAGAAGACGCTTATACTTAGCACATTGTTTCATAGATAGCCAGCCAATCTGGCAATGGGCAGAGGAGGAAGAGGTAAAGCGAGAAAGTTTGAAAAGTGTGCAGACCGCAAAGTAGAGGACTTTGTCCAGAGGTGAAAAAGCATATTTGGGAAGGCTAGAGAGGAGACTGGCACAGTAGTTGGATCTAGAAAGGACTAAGGAGCAGATTAGCTGTTTAGCAGCAATGAACGGAAGAACATGACAGTTTTCTAATATTGAGGAGGTAGAGTCTGGCTGTAGTGGCAGATTTGGAGATGAAGTTGTGTGATGAGCCAAAGATGACATCAAGGTTACAAGCGGAAGCAGAGCAAGGAAGGTAGCCAGGAGAGAAGGAGAGGAAGGGATAGCATGGTTGGCTCAGAAGTAGAGAACTTCAGTCTTAGTGGGGTTACCCATGAGGGAGTGAGACACCATCCAATATTTGATGGCAGAGAGACGGTTTGACATTTTTGACAGTAGCTCATCAGATAAGGAGTGAAAGGAGAAGATCTGAGTGTCGTCACCGAAAAGTTGATGGGAGAAGCCGTAAGAGGAGATCGGGGCACCAACAGCTGAAGTATAGAGTGTGAAGAGAAGTGGACCAAGGGCAGACCCGTGGGGAACTCCGACACTAAGGTGGTGAGTGCAGTGGGGAGGTAAGGCTGTTCCAGGAAACATGAAAGTGTCTGGGGGCAAGGTATGAAGTAAACCAAGCGAGGGCCTTATCTCGGATGCTAAGGAGAGATAGTGTAGAGAGAACGTCAGAATGGTTGACCATATCAAAGTCACAGGGCGGTTGAGAAGAAAAAGAATAGGTGAAAGGTTTGCATGCTGAGCAGAAGAGATGAAGTTGCTAACATTGAGGAGAGAGATCTCAGTAGAATGCAGCGGTCAGAAGCCAGATTGAAGATGGTCCCGGAGGTTGTGAGTATCAAGGAACTCAGTGTGTCGATTGAATACTATTCGCTCTAGGATTTTGGAAAACGTGTGGTAGAAGAGAGACTGGGTGAATGTTGGCTGGACAGTTAGGCTCTAGAGCAGGTTTCCTAAGGAGAGGGAAGAAAGTAGCTGTCTTATAGGATGAGGGAAAAGTGGCACTGTCAAAAGAGGAGTTTAAGAATGGAAGTAAGATGTAGCGCAACACTGGGAGGTATGTGCTTCACAATGTGAAAAGACAGTGCGTCAGTAGGGGTACAGGAAGGGTTAGTCTTTGGGACTAGGGCAATTTTCGCGCCTGAAACACTTGTATAGGCGCGTTACAAATGCCATATCATATAATCTCATCAGGGTTGGCGGGGCAAAGGAAGACATAGTAGCGGGAGAGGAAAGTAGGAGTGTTGGAGAAAAGCGAGCAGGAGAAGGGGCTATAAGGTAATTAGTGAGGGTATTGTAAATGATAGACATTTTAGAAGCAAAGTAGAGAGTAAGATCATCTGGAGAAAGTGTAGAGGAGATGGATGTGGGTTTAGGAGGTGAGAGAATTGAGTTGAGAGATTTTTGGTGGTGCCTATGTTGGGAGGACTGAATTGAAGCAAAGGAGGAATAGATGTCCCGTTAGGCAGAAGAATAGCAGAATCGTTTTGAAGAGCAGTGGGGTGGAGTTGGAGATCAGAGGAGTCTCTTGACCTTTGCCAAGTGCAACTATTTCTCTGCGTTGTTGTTTCCTGGGAGCAGATGAGAGTTGAAATTCAGGGCCAGGTAGGAGAGGATCCACTGAAGAAGACTTTATTAACTTTAGCACTGCACTTTATGCTCCCTTTTCCCTTTTCCTCTTACTACACTTGCTCCTAAAGGAGCAAGTGTAGTAAGAGGAAAAGGGAGCATAAAGTGCAGTGCTAAAGTTAATAAAGTCTTCTTCAGTGGATGGAAAAGTGAGTTTAGCGTAGGTGGAAAGAAAGTGGTGTAGGTTAGAGAGGTAACAGTAGATTTGGAAATACCTAACTGTTTGCGCTACCAACCAGTGTCTAACTGGGATCCCTAGTGACACTTGTCGTGTATATTAGATGTTCATAAGTTCCATCCTACTGACTAATACAAGTTTACAAATATATGGATTTGACAGATAATTTTTAATATTCCATGAACAAAAAAAACGCCACGCCAACACGTGTTTCAACCCTATCTGGCCCGTCTTCAGGGCGTAAACAAGTATAGTTGAGTTTAAACAAATATAGCCTCCATTATCAATATAATGCCTGTGGGGGGGATGTATTTTCTGACCGTCTTAATGTCCTGAAATCAGGTGTTTCAATTAAAGGCCTTGTCAGCTTCAGTTACGATTCACCATTTAAACGCTTCAGTGCGTTCAACACTGCCGGTTGCAGCCATGCGTCTGATCCCAGGCTTGGTCAGAGAGGTAGTTGGGGAGTTTGGAGGAGGTAAACCTGTACTTAGTACGGTAGTAGAATGAGAAAGCAGGAGTGTAGACAGAGGCAAAGACGATCGAGTGATGGGAAGGAGAAGGTGCACTGGAGCTATTGGAGGCAGGGAGTTAAGGGGGAGATGAAAATAAGGTGAAGGGAGTTTCCATTCGAATATGGGGGTAGAGAGTGGCCAGAAGAGAGTGAGTGGTTAAGTAGAACAGTTAAAGTTAGTGGATAGAG
This sequence comes from Ambystoma mexicanum, assembly GCF_040938575.1. Lineage (NCBI taxonomy): Eukaryota > Metazoa > Chordata > Amphibia > Caudata > Ambystomatidae > Ambystoma > Ambystoma mexicanum. The sequence goes on from NC_090940.1 coordinate 202,059,939, forward strand.
ATGCAGAAAGAGAGGGGGAGGTTTGGTTGAAGTCAACAATGACAATGAGATGGTAATCATGAGGGAGAGAGTCAATTAGTTGGGAGATGTGGACGAAGAATTGACCTACCGTACCAGGTGGCCGGTAGAGAGTGTTAATATGTATGCCAAAGGAGGTAGTGATTGTGGAGATAGTATATTTGAATGAGGGAGAATTCGCGGGAGATGGGGGAGTAGAATAGATAGGGAGTTTGGAGGATGAAAACGGTCCTACACCACAACCCCTGCCAGTGGGTCGAGGAGGGTAAGTGAAGGTATAGGCAGGGGTCGTGGGTTGCAGAGTCAGAGGGAGAGAGACCGCTTTCAGTAAAGGTAAATGAGGTCAAGAGAATGTGAAGGGAAGAAGTCTGGGGTAAAGGAGGTTTTCGTGCAGACAGACTCTGCATTCCAAAGAGCAATAGAAAGAGAGTGAGATGTAGAAGCAGAGTGACATTGAGTCTGAGAAATAGAGAGGCACTGGGTGTAGATGCGAGAAAAGGATGTGTAATGGAAATTAGGGTTGGAGTAGGTTTTGTGAATAGAAAGAGTAGTGGAGCAAGAAGAGTGGTGGCATCGAGGAGAAGAGATGAAAGAGATGGGATGAGTTGAGATGGTTCTGAGCGGAGGAGAGTGTAAAGAGAAGTGAGTAGTAGAAGGGAAAGGTAGAGATAGCATGAGAAATGCATGGCGAGGGTGAAGCTAAGAAACAGCAATTAAGGGTACTTACAGACACATAGCAGGACACAGCAAAGCAAATGCGCATATGCTAAAAGGCTGGTCAAATGCTGGTAGTCACCCTTCACTGCTCTGCTCTTAACTGGGACGCCCCCTTGCTGATGCCTTTGGGGAGTTCAAAAGGGATGACACATGCTTTTGTTATCTGATCGCATAGTCCATCAGTGGTTGGTCCCTCTGATATTGTCCCTGGTGTTGCTGCAATGAGGCGATTTCTTCCTGATTGGTGTTCCAAGAGGAGCCTCTTTTAGCCTTCATCTTAAGATGGAGCTGATCCAAGATGGCCACAGGAAGTGTGGTCACCAATCCAAGATGGCCGCTAGAAGTCAAGTTCCAGAAAGAAAGCACCAGCTTCCAGAGAAGGAGTAGACAGTAGGAAACAAAATGCAAAACCTGAAGTGTTGATGAGTTTGGAGAACCTGTTTTGGGTCTGGTGTATGTTTCTAGGTGAGCTGAGATTAGGGCACCTGTGGTAACAGATATTCTGTTTGGAACTCAACTAAGTCTTCCCTGAGAGTGAGGATGGGCATGGGGGGGGGGGCTAGTGGTCGATTGGCAGTGGAGGCATAGCAATTGGATGGCATAGGTGTGAGAATGATGTGTTGTTGCATTGTGGGTGTAACGCTCACCTGATTCCCGCAGAGGCGCCGGTCTTGACTGGGTGAATGCCGTATCTTCAAAGGTGATGTGTAACACACGGTTGGCTCTTTGGGCTGGACCTCTGTGCACTGTATGTCTGATTCGAAGAGTAAGATGTCTGCAGATAGAAAATATGGGATTAATGAACTGGGGTTATTGGGTGCCTCTCTCCTCTTCCCTTTCTCTTCTCCTGTAGAACCCCAAAGGTTAACACCCTCACCTTAGGTAAGTGAACGCCGAGCTCTCCATCTGCCTCGGGGCAGGGTGCCGTAACCAGTTTCTTCAGTGGATAAGGGTGCAGGCCTCTTGACCTCAGAGGACTGCTGTCCGTCGTTAACTGCACGAACGGTAAGTTCTGGGCACTTCAAATGTCTTAAAAGTCTTTTGTAATGATATCTCTTGTTTTGCAGGGTTCCGGCGATGGCGGATGGCGGGCTGATGAGAGTTGAGGATCGAACCCGCGTGAGGAATAGAAGCGCCTGGAAGCACGTAAGTAAGCGCTTGTAGCCTGCTTCACGATGCGCACTAACTGTCCCTTTTATCTTGCAGGTACAAGTTCGGAGCTTTAGAGAAGCTGAAGGGTGCTGGAATACCCACTGGATTCGGCGTGGGAAGGAGTAATGGCACGTGAGTAATAAAGTTGCCCAATGTCTTTAAACGCACCTTCTTTTGTCTTTCAGATGCGGGATGCAGCGCCGAAGGCCTCTGGAGCGTGCGAAGAGCTGGTAAGCTTTTATCTTTCAGATGCCGGAATGCAGTGCGAAGACCTCCGGAGCATGCGAAGAGTAGGTAAGCCTTTGTCTTTCAGATGCCGGAATGCAGCGCGAGGCGTTGGTGACAGCCGATGGACCAGGTAAGAGATGCGCTGCCACTGAAGACCGTAGTGCTAACCTGTTCTTTCTTTGTCTTTACAGGTGCTGCTGAAGACTGGATTCCAGGATGGGTAAGCCTTTGTTCCCTTAGGCCCAGGATCAGAAGCAGAAGACACGATGAGCGTTCTGCTGCAGAGAATGCAGAATAACGCAAAGCAAGATTCATCCATCGGGTGTGGTTTAAATAGCCTCCTGTAGTGCTTAGGTGTCTCCTTCCACAGCCACGCCTAGGTAAGAAAAGAGTTCCTGCTTTCCAGAAGAGTTCCAGTGTTCTGAACCTAGGGAGTGGCTCCTGCCCCACCCAACAGGAAAAGTAGTCCCAAACAGAAGAGGATCAGGGGTTCAACTGGCAGGTAAGTAAGCAGCATGGTCTGCTGCAGGTAAGTCCACCCAAGCATTATGAGCCCGGCGCTTCCAGCGCTGGGACTGGGCATCTTTATGAGCCTGGTGCCACTGGCGCCAGGACAGGGTCCAAAAGGTCCCAATTGGGACTGGCTGGCACTCGGAACCGGGGTTATGGGTCTGCTTCCAAGGGAGTCGGGCAAGTCCTGATCTTTTGGAAGCAGAGATCATGACAGCACCCCCCCTCAAGGCCCCTCCCAAACCGGGCTTCTCCGGGGGTTTGGGCTTGTTAGGAAATGTTCGATGAAATCTTTTGATTAGACGAGGCGCGTGGACATATTCTGCAGGTTCCCAGGATCTTTCTTGGGGACCGTAGCCTTTCCAGTCAATCAGGTAAAATAGTTTAGATTTGGAGATCTTGGAATCCAGGATGCTTTTGACTTCAAACTCGAGTTCACCATCAACTAGAATAGGTTTTGGAGATGTAGTTAGTCGGGTTTGAGGTTGCACGGGTTTTAATAGAGAGACGTGGAAGACCGGATGTATCTTCATGTGAGGGGGCAAGTCCAACTTGACCGCTACTGGATTTACTATGGTACTGATGGAATAGGGACCAAGGTATCTTGGGTTGAATGTGCGTGGTCCTTTTAGAGGTAGATATTTGGTGGATAACCAGACTTGATCTCCTACTTCATATTGGGGGGCTTCCTTCCGATGTTGGTCTGCTCCTTTCTTGTATTGTTCTTTAGCCCTTTGAAGGTGAGAAACGGCTTCCTTAAAGGCTTGGGTGATTGTAGAATGCAGGTGGTCTACTGCTGGTGTTCCAAGATCTTGGAGTGGATCCAACTCCGAGGTTCGAGGGTGACTACCGTATAAAAGAAAAAACGGGGTCTTCCCAGTTCCCGAGTGGACAGAGTTATTGTAGGCATATTCGGCTATCCAAAGGATATCTTTCCAAGTTTTTTCAATTTGTTGTAGCATGCAGCGCAAATACTGTTCCAGAGTTTGATTGGTCCTCTCGGTTTGTCCGTCGGTTTGAGGGTGGTGGCTGGTCGAAAGTCTCACATCAATTTGAGCCGACCGACAGCAACTTCGCCAAAAATGAGAAATAAATTGACTACCTCGATCCGAAATTAGAACTGAAGGAAAACCGTGCAGTCGGACGATGTTTTCGAGAAATTCTCGGGCCAGAGTTGCTGCTGTTGGTAAGCCTTTGAGTGGAATGAAATGCGCCATCTTGGAGAATAGGTCCACGATTACTAGGATCGTATTGTATCCGGAGCATGGAGGTAGATCGGTGATGAAGTCCATAGAAAGCGTATGCCAAGGGCGAGGCGGGATGTCAATAGGGCGTAAGAGGCCGGCTGGTTTTTTCTTTTGACTCTTGTTTTGGGCGCATACTCCACAGGACATTATAAAGTCTCTGATATCTTTTTTCCAAGACGGCCACCAGAAGTAGCGCTTGATCTTTTCCGAGGTCTTGGTTATACCGGGATGTCCTTCCACTAAAGAATTGTGATAACAAGAGATTACCTTTTTCTGTAAATCTGTGCTGGGCAGGTATAACCGTTCTTGGAAATATAATAGGTTGTCCTTCACCGTAAAGTCCTTTCCCTGCAGATGCCAATTCTGTATGTCTGCTGGAGTTACCAGTAGCCTGGCTTTATCCTTAACTTCCTCTATGGATTGTGTGGCGATTACACCTAGAATTCTTTGTTCGGGAATGATAGGTACAGGTTTAGGATTGATCAAATGTTCTTCCACTCCCATCCGAGAAAGGGCATCAGCTTTACCGTTTCTTGTACCAGGTCGATAGGTAATTATGAAGTCAAACTCGGCAAAGAATAGTGCCCAACGGAGTTGCCTAGAGGATTGAGTTTTGCGGTTTTCAAATATTGCAGGTTTCGGTGATCTGTAATCACAGTAACAGTGTGTCGGGCCCCCAGAAGATAATGCCGCCAAGCCTTAAAGGCGGACTTGATAGCTAGAAGTTCCTTATCAGTAATAGTGTAATTGATTTCAGGAGGCGAGAATTTGCGGGACCAAAATGCCACGGGATGCAACTGATTGGTTACTGGGTCCTTTTGTGATAGAACTGCCCCCATGGCAAGGCTCGAAGCATCAGTTTCAACGATGTAGGGGAGTTCTGGGCGAGGATGTTTTAAGATCGGTGCAGAGATAAATCTAGTCTTCAAATTCTGGAAAGCTTGTTCCGCCTCGGTAGACCATTCAAAACGTTTGTTTTTCTTTAACAAGGCGGTGATGGGCTGGACTATTCGAGAGAATTCGGGGATAAACCTGCGGTAAAAGTTAGCGAAGCCTAACATGCTTTGAACACCTTTTACGGAGGATGGCGATGGCCATTTGAGAATTGCATCGACCTTCTTTGAATCCATACGCACTACGCTAGGTGATAATATGAATCCCAAGAATTCAACTTCAGTCACGTTGAAAACATATTTTTCCAACTTAGCGAAAAGTTTGTGTTGACGCAATCTCTCGAGGACCATTTTCACGTGTTTCTGATGTTCAGTTTCCGATGAAGAATAAACGAGGATGTCGTCAATGTAAACAACAACACACACATCTATGAGCTCTCTGAGGACATCGTTCATAAAATATTGAAAGGCGGCCGGGGCATTGCAAAGTCCGAAGGGCATGACCTGATATTCAAATAGCCCATACTTGGTGCGGAAGGCCGTCTTCCATTCATCGCCCTCTTTTACTCGTACCAAGTGGTAGGCTCCTCTAAGATCCAGCTTTGTATATATGCATGCTTTTCTGACTTGGTCCAGGAGTTCAGGGATCAAAGGTAACGGATATCTATTCTTAACGGTGATCTGGTTCAGGGCGCGATAATCTATACAAGTTCTAAGGTCCCCTTCTTTTTTTGGAACGAAGAACAAAGCTGAGGAAGCAGGGGACTTGGAAGGACGAATAAACCCATTCGCTAGGTATTGATCCAGGTATTGTCGGAGGTGAAGATTCTCAGGCTCGGTGAGGGCATAAATTCTACTACAAGGAGGAGTAGATCCAGGTATCAGGTCTATCTGGCAGTCATAAGACCTATGAGGAGGTAGAGAGTTAGCCTGATCCTTCCGGAAAACATCTTGGAATTCTAGGTATTCAGGAGGTAACTGGGGAGCCTCCGAGGAAATTGCTGCCAGTGCAACACCAGGTCGAGGGTGACAAGTAGAGACACATTCTGGAAACTGAACCGTTCTTGCTCGCCAATCGATCTGAGGATTGTGCTTCTCTAACCAAGGAATTCCTAGAATAATCTGGAACTGTGGGGCCTTGATCACATCGAACACGATCTTCTCATGGTGTCCATCTTGACTTACTAGCGTCACTTCTTGGGTGGTAAGCGTTACTGGTCCGGAGGCTATCTCCGTACCATCCACCGTAGTAATGACGTCCTTTACAGCCTTTGGACAAAGAGTCAGATTCATCCTCAAAACCATTTCATGATCCACATAATTGCCGATGGCACCGCTGTCGACGTAAGCTTCAATCGCATGTAATCGATCCGGATGTTCAGGGCTAATGAGGACCATAGGTATCACGAAATGCGAGGTCACGGAACTGGTTTTAACGCTCGGCAAGAGGACCTCTATTCTTGTCGGGCGAGGTTGTTTCCCTGCTCAGAGTTTGTGACCCTGGTAACTGCAGCTCCTACTGCCTTCTTGGCTGGTTTCACCGCACAGTTTCGAAGAAAGTGCCCCGAGTTTCCGCAATAGAGGCATAATTGCAGCTGTTTTCTCCTTTCCCGCTCCTTTTGTGTTAGTGGTCCTTTCAGGCCCCCTATTTGCATGGGTTCCCCGGAGTCTACTTCTTTGGTAGGAGTTGGTGGTTTGGAAAATACTCGAGCATCAAACTTGGAACGATCGGCCTTCCTGTTCTGCAGTCTGTGGTCAATTTGAACGACTAAGTCAATATAGTCCGAACAGTCTTGCGGGGGATTCACTACTTGGGCTAACACATCTTTGAGCTCTCCACGTAGACCTCTATAAAACAGCGTAATCCTTTTGTCCTCAGGCCATCGAGTTTCCACTATCAGTCTGTTGAAAGACGCAATATAAGCCAAAAGGTCTTGATTACCCTGTCGCAATGAAAGGAGCTCATTGTCCAAGGCCTGCCCCTGTGAATGTCTTGCAAACAGTTTTTCCATACTGAGCTGAAAAGCTTGAAAATCATGGAGAACCGGATCCTCTTGATTAACTAGAGGGATCGACCAGTCTGCCGCATTGCCACTAAGGTACGAAAGCTACCTTAGCTTGATCAGTTGGAAAGGCTGCTGGCCGGCATAAGAAGTGCAACCGGCACTGATTAATAAATACTGCAAACCTCTTTGGGTCACCAGAAAATCGTTCGGGCGGAGCCAGAGGTACATTCCCAGGTAAGTTGAACTGCACTGGGTTCGTAGAGGATGTTGAAGGAAGATTTGCCCCTGATGCGGGTAACGGAGTTTGTCCGGCTTGTGACTGTAGCAATTGTCTAGCGAGATCGTCTGTTCGCTCCTTGGAAATAATCAGTTCCCTTCTTAGAGCATTCGTTTCCTGACGGGCTGCATGCACTTCTGCTCTTAGTTCCCCAAGTAACTGGGCTAGCTGGTCGGTATCCGAGGTTTCCATAGCGCCTGGGTGGGAGTTTTGCGGTAGGCTTTGCGTTCTGTAACGCTCACCTGATTCCCGCAGAGGCGCCGGTCTTGACTGGGTGAATGCCGTATCTTCAAAGGTGATGTGTAACACACGGTTGGCTCTTTGGGCTGGACCTCTGTGCACTGTATGTCTGACTCGAAGAGTAAGATGTCTGCAGATAGAAAATATGGGATTAATGAACTGGGGTTATTGGGTGCCTCTCTCCTCTTCCCTTTCTCTTCTCCTGCAGAACCCCAAAGGTTAACGCCCTCACCTTAGGTAAGTGAACGCCGAGCTCTCCATCTGCCTCGGGGCAGGGTGCCGTAACCAGTTTCTTCACTGGATAAGGGTGCAGGCCTCTTGACCTCAGAGGACTGCTGTCCGTCGTTAACTGCACGAACGGTAAGTTCTGGGCACTTCAAATGTCTTAAAATTCTTTTGTAATGATATCTCTTGTTTTGCAGGGTTCCGGCGATGGCGGGCCGATGAGAGTTGAGGATCGAACCCGCGTGAGGAATAGAAGCGCCTGGAAGCACGTGAGTAAGCGCTTGTAGCCTGCTTCACGATGCGCACTAACTGTCCCTTTTATCTTGCAGGTACAAGTTCGGAGCTTTAGAGAAGCTGAAGGGTGCTGGAATACCCACTGGATTCGGCGTGGGAAGGAGTAATGGCACGTGAGTAATAAAGTTGCCCAATGTCTTTAAACGCACCTTCTTTTGTCTTTCAGATGCGGGATGCAGCGCCGAAGGCCTCTGGAGCGTGCGAAGAGCTGGTAAGCTTTTGTTTTTCAGATGCCGGAATGCAGCGCGAGGCGTTGGTGACAGCCGATGGACCAGGTAAGAGATGTGCTGCCACTGAAGACCGTAGTGCTAACCTGTTCTTTCTTTGTCTTTACAGGTGCTGCTGAAGACTGGATTCCAGGATGGTAAGCCTTTGTTCCCTTAGGCCCAGGATCAGAAGCAGAAGACACGATGAGCGTTCTGCTGCAGAGAATGCAGAATAACGCAAAGCAAGATTCATCCATCGGGTGTGGTTTAAATAGCCTCCTGTAGTGCTTAGGTGTCTCCTTCCACAGCCACGCCTAGGTAAGAAAAGAGTTCCTGCTTTCCAGAAGAGTTCCAGTGTTCTGAACCTAGGGAGTGGCTCCTGCCCCAGCCAACAGGAAAAGTAGTCCCAAACAGAAGAGGATCAGGGGTTCAACTGGCAGGTAAGTAAGCAGCATGGTCTGCTGCAGGTAAGTCCACCCAAGCATTATGAGCCCGGCGCTTCCAGCGCTGGGACTGGGCATCTTTATGAGCCTGGTGCCACTGGCGCCAGGACAGGGTCCAAAAGGTCCCAATTGGGACTGGCTGGCACTCGGAACCGGGGTTATGGGTCTGCTTCCAAGGGAGTCGGGCAAGTCCTGATCTTTTGGAAGCAGAGATCATGACAGTGGGATGCCTAGCCGATGTGCGTAATGTGTGGTGGGAAGAACAATGGTGGCCATGTTAGAGAGGAGTGGAATAGACAGAAATATACTGGACTGAGGAGGCTTGGAAGGCAGGAGGATCTTGACTTCTGTTGGCTTCAGTCACTATTTGTGTGGGGTGTTCATCTGAAGTTGAGCAAAAAGTCCTGTTGTGCCCATTCCGTTGTGATGGGCAGCCCTACAGTTAAGTAGTGCTACCAGCCACCTTTACTCCTTAAAAACAGGTAAATACCACCAAGTGTGAAAATACTCCCAACAAAAAAAGGAAACTAGGTACGCATACAGTAAGAGCATGCCCCTCTGCTTCCAGGCACACAGCTATACAAATTTGCTTGGCTCATTGCAATAGATAGCAGCTTTACTATTATTATCGCCTGATATGAAAAGCAGCATTAAGATGAAAATGCCTCTTTTAACGTGCATGAATTGGCGCAAAGAAGTATGGATTACAGAGGGATTGTTGTTTTGGAGTTAACTGACCTAATCTCCCCCCCCAGCGCCTAATTGGGAATGAAAATTCATTTTTGTTCCCTGTGCTTGGAATGTTTGTCCATCAGTAACTCTGCATATAATTCTGCCCTTCATTAATGTTCATAAAATGCCTTTACATCTGTTAGTGGTCCACATAATGCCTGGCCATGAGTTAATGTGCCAAGCTGCCTACTAATAATTACGTCTGGTTGTGGGGAATATAGCTCTCGGAGGAAATAACAATCCCATGGAATGAAAGGGATTTGTTGATAAATTAGTTAGAGAAAGGGGGCGTGGCTTCGTGGCCATGAGCTAAGGAGCCCAGTTCGGAAGCTCCTGCATGATCCGACAACTGATCGGTAGGTTTTTCCACCAGTTTTTCCAGAAGTGGCAAGAAAGCAACAGAAAGGCATATGAAGGGTAGGAGCACAGGTGGCAACGAAGTCCCACAACAATCTGTCCTGGAAACGGCGAGAATGAAGACAGAGGTACCCACGGCACTGCCATACAAAATGGCGGACGCGACCAGCCAACTTGGCAGAGGAAACCTGTGAGACCAGGAAGATAAGGAGAAGTACAGGGAAGACGTTGGATGTGAGATACGCAACACCGGAGGAGAAGAGAGGAGCAGGAGATTTCTCCGGTCGGCATGCGAGTTGCCCAATGATATTTGGGGCTTGCTGCGGGTGGAGAGAAGCAGAAGTAAGAAAGGTGCCCTGCGCCGAGCAAGGACTTCGAGTGCTCTCATGGAGGCGGCAGGTGCTGAAGGAGGAGAGCGCCTGGAGACGCCTGCTCCCCGGACTGGCATCGTCCCGAGACAGGTTTGCTGCCCGAGGAGAGGGCCCACCGTAGAGGGCAATGGATCCGCAGGTGCGACCGTAAGGAAGCAAATTCAGAGCCAAAAGGTGCAGGCTTGAAGATATAAAGCCCAGGCGCCCGTCGCGAGGTGCAGTGGACAGGGAGACACAGTACCACGGTGACACAGTGCAGCATCCTGAATTGAGTGCCGAGGGTAACCAGCGGCTGCAGCAAGACGGGTGGGGGGGCACGTGACACATTAAGCACAAGGAAGGACTGGTACGGCATACGGGGGAGGACACAGTCCATTGTGCTGGGCACCAGCATAAACACCTACGAGCGAGTGCCACAAGCATTGCAACGCGCCCCAAGGGTGGGTGGACAGTAATAATAAGCGTCACACCGCAATACCATTGCAACGCGGTGGACCCTGCCACGGGTCAGAGAGGGCACGCGGCAAAGCCGCGGGCGAACGGAAGACACCTGGTAAGCCTAGAGGTCTAGACCAGAGCGTAGTGGACCAGACCTGCAGCGCCGGAGAGGTACGAAAAGGGAAAGGCACGGCCCAGGGCCTGACGCATCAAGGGCCTTGCGGAGAGTGAGAACAGCACGACCTGACGCGGAGACCAGCAGAGCATTGGGGAAAGGCGGTGAGTGTGAACTGGGGTGCGGCCTGCTGCGGGGGGCCATTATCACAGAGAGGGGTGCCTCAACAGCGGAAGACAAGACTAAGGCAATAAGGGGGCCAAGGCCTGGAAGTAGAGGGACGTGCACCACATTGGCACAGCCCAACACCAGCACACACTGCGCTGCTGGAGCACTGCTGCCCCCACCTGAATACGGGGGGCAGCGAAAGCTCAAATACACTGATAATAAATTGAACATGGGAGGCCACAGCCAATTGATCAGCGACAAGCAGACATTCGCCACCAACAGAAACCTGGACCCACATGTGTGGGCACATAAAGGACAATTGGAAGTAGCCAAGATGGTGCTCACTACGCAGACACACAAGCCCCCTCATATAGACAGACAAGGTTGCATGAACATCCCCAATACAGACTATATAGGAGAAAGCCCGGCCAACATTACCAGACTGCCACTGTACACGCTACAAGAGCAGGGTGGATTGGTGAGACACACAGCAGAATAGACAAGAGCGAAGGTTCTCACAATCCAGACACCTGGATGGACCTGGCACTTGGGGGGGGGGGGGGGTGCTGACTCCGGGGCAGGTGGCATTGTTGGACCCAGAACTATGCACCACAGAACGTAGCAAACACCTGCCCCCAAAGACTCGTGCGGCTGGGGCTACAGGAGGAACAGAAGGGGAAAACGATGCCTCACGCTGCAAGGGGATAATGCCAAACAGGGCAAAAGGAGGAAGCAATAAACAAACCAGCATGGACTATTTCACCAGCAAATCCAAAAAGAAACAACCCGCCCAGTCAAACGCAGGGATGGCTACGAGTGCAGCACAACAAGTGGGAAGTGAAAGTGAAGGACCTATACTGGAAGCAATTGCTGCCTTGAAGGCATCCCTGGAAAACAAAATGGACACAGTGATGGGAGCCCTGAAGGCGTCCTTAGAAAAAAAGTTAGACACAGTCTTGGTGGATGTGGGCCTCCTCCGGCAAGATGCACGAAACCTGACGGATTGAGTGACAGCGTAACAGCAGGTGCACCAAAACACCGCCTTCACACAGACACAAATGCCGGAAGTGACGCAGCGAGTAAAGATCCTGGAACGGAGAGCGGGGGATGTGGAAGGGGGGGCACGAAGGAACAACATCCGCATAGATAGACTGCCGGAGGGTGAAGAAGGATCCCACGGGGTATGTTGAAAATCTGCTGCTCCAGGAGATTGCGAAGGGGGGTACTGTCCCAGGGTTTTGCGGTAGAAAGAGCGCACAGAGCCCTGACTAGAAAGCCCCAACCAGGTGCCCCCCCCAAGATCAATGATCGCTAAGATCATGAATTTCAAAGATGGGGAAAAGATATTGACATTTGAAGAGAGAGTCATCACAGGAAACTCCTCCATAACCACTATATACCCGGACTACACTATCATGGTCCAGAACCAAAGAGCGCATTTCGGCCCGACTAAAGAACGCTTTAGGGCGGCAGGAGTACGCTACATGCTGCTATATCAGGCTAAACTCAAGGTGATACACCAGGGCAGTTCAATCTGCTTGGAGACGACCGAGGACCACCACACATGGATAGACCAGCAAGGTATCACCCAGCAAAAACCTAGAAATGCCAATGAAGATGGGGCCCTACCCCGGCGATAAAGAACGGGACCCAACATGAGCGGAGACATTTAGCACAAAGAAAATAGAAGCCAGAAGGAATTCATACCGGAGCGACGGACTCGAGATCTGCCGCAAGGGCCGACAAGACACACAACCCCCGAACAGGGGGAGGGTGGCTGGGTGTTGGTTTGATAGTTTTAGTTAGTAAATTGTTTGGTTGGTGGGTAGATGTCACTAACAGTGGAGGAAGCAGCATACGCAGAAGCACAGGGAGTGGAGCGAAAGGCAGCGGAAATGATGAAGAGCAAGGGGGCCAGGCTCAGAGAAACAACCCTAGGCGGAGGCCCATGGAGACTGAGATATAGGGATACAATGGAGAAAGGATGAACAGTATCGGTCTACAAGAAGACTTATTACCCCAAGCTTGGGACGAAAGATTGAGACACGGGGCAGTGGGCATACAGAAGGCTATGGGACGGCAGAGCCGGAAGAGAGACAGCAAACATGGGTCCGGATGAGATAACAATTGCAACTTGGAATGTTGGGGGGCTCAATGCCTATGTTAAAAGACTTGGGGTATATGTCTGGCTAAACAGGATGAAGGTTAAGATAGCAATGTTGCAAGAGATTCACATAACACGGAAGAAATGAACCAAAGTGGACAAGAAATGGGGACGGCAGGTGTACAGTTCCACATATTCAAACTATGCTAGGGGAGTACTGATATGGGTTGCCCCAGGGGTACCATGCTAATAAAGCAAGAAAGCGACTCAGAAGGAAGACTAGTGCTAGTGCACAGAATGCTGGAGAGTAAGGAGATATGCTTGATAACTACATATGCTCCGAATCCCTATACAACAGAATTTTTTAGGAAACCTCCGTCTAAACTGGCCCAGTATAGGGAAGCAACGTTCATCTGGGCTGGAGACTTCAATTGCACTCTGGACCCGCTCCTCGACAGGTCGGATGACAAACACAGGAAGCCAGCACTACCAGCAAAGGCATTACAAACGGTCCTGGCCCGATTGCAGCTAGTGGACGTCTGGAGAAAGGTAAATGGCGATGAGAGATGGTATACACATTATAGTGCACCCCATGGAATATTTACACGCATAGATTATTTATTCACAGGCACTGAATCTTTGAAAGACTTTACGGGGATAAATATTAAAGCACGCACACTATCCGACCATGCACCATTACGAGCAACAAGGGCACACACCCATAAACGGGCTCCGATACCAACTTGGCGGCTGAGGGCGGAGCCATTGAAGGAGGGCGAGTTTGAGGAATACTTGCATGATGTAATAGAAGATTATTTAGAGCGCAATGTGGGAAGCGTAGACGGTAATGGCACGCTCTGGGATGCATTCAAAGTGGTAAGGGGGACAGCGATAGGGAAAATGGGGGGACTAAGAGGAAAAGCCCTACCAGAGCTTGGCAACCTTGAAAGGAAGATAGAACGGGTGAACACCAGGTGGGGATTGCGGGGGAGGAACCTAGAGAATTAATGGCGCTGAGACTGAGATACGTAGAACTCTGGGAGAAATTGTGAAGACTGGACTATGGGAAATATATACAGCGGCTGCATGCGGAGGGGGACAAACCTGGCAGGCTTCTAGCCTGGCTCACCAAGCAGGAATGCAAAAGAGACCCAATTAATGCAATAAACGATGAAGCGGGGATAGAGGTTAAGGCCTTCGATTTCGTGAACTGGAAGTGGCTGTTGTGTCCTCGCCCACTTAGAAATAGGCAAGGGTTCCTTCAGTGGATTAGGCTGCTCTATAAGGATCCCAGAGCTAGAGTGAAACAGGGCGACACATCTCAGAGGTCTGGAGGATATATAGAGGAACCAAGCGATGTTGTATATATTGGCCATGGAACCGCTGGCGGTTTTCTTTAGAGCGGAGTATGTGTATACAGGGATAGACCTAGACAGAGTGGTGCATCAAATTTCACTGTACGTGGGCGACATGCTTCTTTTTGTGGGGTACCCGCAAGAAAACCTGTCCTGCTTGCTAGAAGCGATTGATGCGTATACCAGACTCAGGCATAGCCATCAATAAAGAAAAGTCCTCACTATTCCCCCTGGTAGACCTAAGACGGGTCCCCTCTGACCAACTTCCAGGTATGGGCCTTATGTGGGCACTGCGTTTCTTCCGATATCTGGGGATAGAAATACACCATGACACCGTAGACACACACAATTAACACACATGCAGCCCTCGATGGAATACAAAAGGCTATGGACTTCTGGGGGACACTTTAGCTGGGAATGATGGGCAGGCCGGCCCTCTTGAAGATGGTGGTACTGCAACGTATGTTATATTGCTTCACAAACATACCGTATGACATACCCAGTGCCTTTTTCACAAAACTGAACACAATAGCACAAAAGTTCCTGGGGGGGTGGGAGGTGGAGAGGGGAGGTCCAGGATTGCCATAGCGTCTCTGCAAAGAGACTATGAAGCAGGAGGCATTAGATTGCCGGACTTTGAAAAGTACTACCTGGCTGTCATGATCTCTGCTTCCAAAAGGTCAGGGTTTTCCCAACTCCCTTGGAAGCAGATCCATAACCCAGGTTCCGAGTGCCAACCAGTCCCAATTGGGACCTTTTGGACCCAGTCCTGGCGCCAGTGGCACCAGGCTCATAAATATGCCCAGTCCAAGCGCTGGAAGCGCCGGGCTCATAATGCTTGGGTGGACTTACCTTCAGCAGACCATGCTGCTTACTTGCCTGCCAGTTGAGCCTCTGATCCTCTTCTGTTTGGAACTACTTTTCCTGTTGGGTGGGGCTGGAGCCACTCCCTAGATTCAGAACACTGGAACTCTTCTGGAAGGCAGGAACTCTTTTCTTACCAGGAACTCTTTTCTTACTTAGGCGTGGCTGTGGAAGGAGACACCTAAGCACTACAGGAGGCTATTTAAACCACACCCGGTGGATGAATCTTGCTTTGCGTTATTCTGCAACCTCTGCAGCAGAACGCTCATCGTGTCTTCTGCATCCGGTCCTGGGCCTAAGGAAAAAGGCTTACCATCCTGAATCCAGTCTTCAGCAACACCTATAAAGACAAGAAAGAACAGGTTAGCATTCCGGCATCTGAAAGGCAAAGGCTTACCATCCTGAATCCAGTCTTCAGCAACACCTATAAAGACAAGAAAGAACAGGTTAGCATTCCGGCATCTGAAAGGCAAAGGCTTACCATCCTGAATCCAGTCTTCAGCAACACCTATAAAGACAAGAAAGAACAGGTTAGCATTCCGGCATCTGAAAGGCAAAGGCTTACCTACTCTTCGTACGCTCCGGAGGCCTTCGGCGCTGCATCCCGCATCTGAAAGACAAAACAAGGTGCGTTTAAAGACATTGGGGAACTTTAATACTCACGTGCCATTACTCCTTTCCACATCTAATCCAGTGGGTATTCCGGCACCCTGCAGCCGCTCCGAACTCGTACCTGCAAAATAAAAAGACAGTTAGAGCGCATAGTGAAGCAGGCAACAAGCGCTTACTTACGTGCTTCCAGGCGCTTCTATTCATCACACGGGCTCCATCTTCAACTCACTTCAGCCCGTCATCCGCCATCGCCGGAACCCTGCAAAACAAGAGACATCATTACTAAAGACTTTAAAGACATTTGAATGACTCGAAACTTACCGTTCGTGCAGTAAACGACGGACAGCAGTCCTCTGAAGTCAAGAGGCCTGCGCTACCTATCCAGTGAAGAAACTGGTTACAGCACCCTGCCCCGAGGCAGATGGAGAGCTCGGCATTCACTTACCTAAGACATCTTACTCTACACGTCAGGCATACAGTGCACAGAGGTCCAGCCCAAAGAGCCAACCGGGTGCTACACATCACCTTTGAAGATACGGTAGTCGCCCAGTCAAGACCGGCGCCTCTGCGAGAATCAGGTGAGCGTTACAGAACGCAAAGCCTACCGCAAAACTCTCGCCCAGGCGCTATGGAAACCTCGGATACTGACCCCCTAGCCCGGTTACTTGGGGAACTAAGGGCAGAAGTGCATGCAGCTCGTCAGGAAACGAATGCTCTAAGAAGGGAACTAATTATTTCCAAGGAGAGAACAGACAATCTTGCTAGACAAGTGCTACAGTCACAAGCCGGACAGACCCCGTTACCCGCATCAGGGGCAAATCTTCCTTCAACATCCTCTATGAATCCAGTGCAGATCAACCTACCTGGGAATGTACCTCTGGCTCCGCCCGAACGATTTTCTGGTGACCCAAAGAGGTTTGCAGTATTTATCAATCAGTGCCGGTTGCACTTCTTATGCCGGCCAGCAGCCTTTCCAACTGATCAAGCAAAAGTAGCTTTTGTACTTTCGTACCTTAGTGGCAATGCGGCAGACTGGTCGATCCCTCTAGTTAATCAAGATGATCCGGTTCTCCATGATTTTCAAGCCTTTCAGCTTAGTATGGAAAAACTGTTCGCAAGACATTCACAGGGGCAGGCCTTGGACAATGAGCTTCTTTCGTTGCGACAGGGTAATCAAGACCTTTTGGCTTATATTGCATCTTTCAATAGACTAATAGTGGAAACTCAATGGCCTGAGGACAAAAGGATTACGCTGTTTTATAGAGGTCTACGTGGAGAGCTCAAAGACGTTTTAGCCCAAGTAGTGAATCCCCCACAAGACTGTTCGGATTATATAGACTTGGTCGTTCAAATAGATCACAGGCTGCAGAACAGGAAGGCCGATCGTTCCAAGTTTGATGCTCGAGTATTTTCCAAACCGCCAACTCCTTCCAAAGGAGTAGACTCCGGGGAACCCATGCAAATAGGGGGTCTGAAAGGTCCTCTAACACAAAGGGAGCGGGAAAGGAGGAAACAGTTGCAATTATGCCTATATTGCGGAAACTCAGGGCACTTTCTTCGAGACTGTCCGGTGAAACCTGCCAAGAAGGCAGTAGGAGCTGCAGTTACCAAAGTTACAAACTCTGAGCAGGGAAACGACCTCGCCCGACAAGAATAGAGGTCCTCTTGCCGAGCGTGAAAACCAGTTCCGTGACCTCGCATTTCGTGATACCTATGGTCCTCATTAGCCCTGATAATCCGGATCGATTACATGCAATTGAAGCTTACGTCGACAGCGGTGCCATCGGCAATTATGTGGATCATGAAATGGTTTTGAGGATGAATCTAACTCTTTGTCCCAAGGCTGTAAAGGACGTCATTACTACGGTGGATGGTACGGAGATAGCCTCCGGGCCAGTAATGCATACCACTCAAGAGGTGACGCTAGTAAGTCAAGATGGACACCATGAGAAGATCGTGTTCGATGTGATCAAGGCCCCTCAGTTTCAGATTATTCTAGGAATACCTTGGTTAGAGAAACACAATCCTCTGATCGATTGGCGAGCAAGAACGGTCCAGTTTCCAGAATGTGTCTCTACTTGTCACCCTCCACCTGGTGTTGCACTGGCCGCAATTTCTTCAGAGACTCCCCAGTTACCTCCCGAATACCTAGAATACCAAGATGTTTTCCGGAAGGATCAGGCTAACTCTCTACCTCCTCATAGGTCTTATGACTGCCAGATAGACCTGATACCTGGATCTACTCCTCCTTGTAGTAGAATTTATGCCCTCACCGAGCCTGAGAACCTTCACCTTCGACAATACCTGGATCAATACCTGGCAAATGGGTTTATTCGTCCTTCCAAGTCCCCTGCTTCTTCAGCTTTGTTCTTCGTTCCAAAAAAGGAAGGAGACCTTAGAACTTGTATCGATTATCGCTCCCTGAACCAGATCACCGTTAAGAATAGATATCCGTTACCTTTGATCCCTGAACTCCTGGACCAAGTCAGAAAAGCATGCATATATACAAAGCTGGATCTTAGAGGAGCTTACCACTTGGTACGAGTAAAAGAGGGCGATGAATGGAAGACGGCCTTCCGCACCAAGTATGGGCTATTTGAATATCAGGTCATGCCCTTCGGACTTTGCAATGCCCCGGCCGCCTTTCAATATTTTATGAACTATGTCCTCAGAGAGCTCATAGATGTATGTGTTGTTGTTTACATTGACGACATCCTCGTTTATTCTTCATCGGAATCTGAACATCGGAAACACGTGAAAATGGTCCTCGAAAGATTGCGTCAACACAAACTTTTCGCTAAATTGGAAAAATGTGTTTTCAACGTGACTGAAGTTGAATTCTTGGGATTCATATTATCACCTGGCGGAGTGCGTATGGATTCAAAGAAGGTCGATGCAGTTCTCAAATGGCCATCACCATCCTCCGTAAAAGGTGTGCAAAGCATGTTAGGCTTCGCTAACTTTTACCGCAGGTTTATCCCCGAATTCTCTCGAATAGTCCAGCCCATCACTGCCTTGTTAAAGAAAAACAAACGTTTTGAATGGTCTACCGAGGCGGAACAAGCTTTCCAGGATTTGAAGACTAAATTTATCTCTGCACCAATCTTAAAACACCCTCGCCCCGAACTCCCCTACATCGTGGAAACTGATGCTTCAAGCCTTGCCATGGGGGCAGTTCTATCACAAAAGGACCCGGTAACCAATCAGTTGCATCCCGTGGCATTTTGGTCCCGCAAATTCTCGCCTCCTGAAATCAATTACACGATTACTGACAAGGAACTTCTGGCTATCAAGTCTGCCTTTAAGGCTTGGCGGCATTATCTGCTGGGGGCCCGACACACCGTTACTGTGATTACGGACCACCGAAACCTGCAATATTTGAAGACCGCAAAAGCCCAATCCTCTAGACAACTCCGTTGGGCATTATTCTTTGCCGAGTTTGACTTCATAATTACCTATCGACCTGGTACAAAGAACGGTAAAGCCGATGCCCTTTCTCGGATGGGAGTGGAAGAACACTTGGTCAACCCTAAACCTGTACCAATCATTCCCGAACAAAGAATTCTGGGTGTAATCGCCACAGAATCCATAGAGGAAGTTAAGGATAAAGCCAGGCAACTTGTAACTCCAGCAGACATACAGAATTGGCATCTGCAGGGAAAGGACTTTGCAGTAAAGGACAACTTATTGTATTTCCAAGAACGATTATACCTACCCAGCACAGATTTACAGAAAAAAGTAATCTCTTGTTATCACGACTCTTTAATGGAAGGTCATCCCGGTATAGCCAAGACCTCAGAAAAGATCAAGCGCTACTTCTGGTGGCCGTCTTGGAAAAAAGATATCAGAGACTTTATAATGTCCTGTGGAGTATGCGCCCAAAACAAGAGTCAAAAGGAAAGACCAGCAGGCCTCTTACGCCCTATTGACATCCCACCTCGCCCTTGGCATACGCTTTCTATGGACTTCATCACCGATCTACCTCCATGCTCCGGATACAATACGATTCTAGTAATCGTGGACTTATTCTCCAAGATGGCGCATTTCATTCCGCTCAAAGGCTTGCCAACAGCAGCAACTCTGGCCCGAGAATTTCTCGAAAACATCGTCCGACTGCACGGTTTTCCTTCGGTTCTAATTTCGGATCGAGGTAGTCAATTTATTTCTCATTTTTGGCGAAGTTGCTGTCGGTCGGCTCAAATTGATGTGAGACTATCGACCAGTCACCACCCTCAGACCGACGGACAAACCGAGAGGACCAATCAAACTCTGGAACAGTATTTACGCTGCATGCTGCAACAAACTGAAAAAACTTGGAAAGATATCCTTTGGATAGCCGAGTATGCCTACAATAACTCTGTCCATTCGGGAACTGGGAAAACCCCGTTTTTTCTTTTGTACGGCAGTCACCCTCGAACCTCGGAGTTGGATCCCCTCCAAGATCTTGAAACACCAGCAGTAGACTACCTGCATTCTACAATCACCCAAGCCTTTAAGGAAGCTGTTTCTCACCTTCAAAGGGCTAAAGAACAATACAAGAAAGGAGCAGATCAACATCGGAAGGAAGCCCCTCACTATCAAGTAGGGGATCAAGTCTGGTTATCCACCAAATATCTATCTCTAAAAGGGCCACGCACATTCAACCCAAGATACCTTGGTCCCTATTCCATCACTACCATAGTAAACCCAGTAGCGGTCAAGTTGGACTTGCCCCCGCACATGAAGATACATCCGGTCTTCCACGCCTCTCTATTAAAACCCGTGCAACCTCAAACCTGACTAACCAAATCTCCAAAACCTATCCTAGTGGATGGAGAACTCGAGTTTGAAGTCAAAAGCATTCTGGACTCCAAGATCTCCAAATCTAAACTATTCTACCTAATTGACTGGAAAGGCTACGGCCCCCAAGAGAGATCCTGGGAACCTGCTGAATATGTCCACGCTCCTCGCCTAATCAAAAGATTTCACCGAACATTTCCTGACAAGCCAAAACCCCCGGAGAAGCCCGGTTTGGGAGGGGCCTTGAGGGGGGGTACTGTCATGATCTCTGCTTCCAAAAGGTCAGGGTTTTCCCAACTCCCTTGGAAGCAGATCCATAACCCAGGTTCCGAGTGCCAACCAGTCCCAATTGGGACCTTTTGGACCCAGTCCTGGCGCCAGTGGCACCAGGCTCATAAATATGCCCAGTCCAAGCGCTGGAAGCGCCGGGCTCATAATGCTTGGGTGGACTTACCTTCAGCAGACCATGCTGCTTACTTGCCTGCCAGTTGAGCCTCTGATCCTCTTCTGTTTGGAACTACTTTTCCTGTTGGGTGGGGCTGGAGCCACTCCCTAGATTCAGAACACTGGAACTCTTCTGGAAGGCAGGAACTCTTTTCTTACCAGGAACTCTTTTCTTACTTAGGCATGGCTGTGGAAGGAGACACCTAAGCACTACAGGAGGCTATTTAAACCACACCCGGTGGATGAATCTTGCTTTGCGTTATTCTGCAACCTCTGCAGCAGAACGCTCATCGTGTCTTCTGCATCCGGTCCTGGGCCTAAGGAAAAAGGCTTACCATCCTGAATCCAGTCTTCAGCAACACCTATAAAGACAAGAAAGAACAGGTTAGCATTCCGGCATCTGAAAGGCAAAGGCTTACCATCCTGAATCTAGTCTTCAGCAACACCTATAAAGACAAGAAAGAACAGGTTAGCATTCCGGCATCTGAAAGGCAAAGGCTTACCATCCTGAATCCAGTCTTCAGCAACACCTATAAAGACAAGAAAGAACAGGTTAGCATTCCGGCATCTGAAAGGCAAAGGCTTACCTACTCTTCGTACGCTCCGGAGGCCTTCGGCGCTGCATCCCGCATCTGAAAGACAAAACAAGGTGCGTTTAAAGACATTGGGGAACTTTAATACTCACGTGCCATTACTCCTTTCCACATCTAATCCAGTGGGTATTCCGGCACCCTGCAGCCGCTCCGAACTCGTACCTGCAAAATAAAAAGACAGTTAGAGCGCATAGTGAAGCAGGCAACAAGCGCTTACTTACGTGCTTCCAGGCGCTTCTATTCATCACACGGGCTCCATCTTCAACTCACTTCAGCCCGTCATCCGCCATCGCCGGAACCCTGCAAAACAAGAGACATCATTACTAAAGACTTTAAAGACATTTGAATGACTCGAAACTTACCGTTCGTGCAGTAAACGACGGACAGCAGTCCTCTGAAGTCAAGAGGCCTGCTCCCCTTATCCAGTGAAGAAACTGGTTACAGCACCCTGCCCCGAGGCAGATGGAGAGCACGGCGTTCACTTAACCAAGGTGAGAGCGTTAACCTTTGGGGTTCTACAGGAGAAGAGAAAGGGAAGAAGAGAGAGACATTCAATAACCCAGTTCATTAATCCCATATTTTCTATCTGCAGACATCTTACCCTTCGAGTCAGACATACAGTGCACAGAGGTCCAGCCCAAAGAGCCAGCCGTGTGTTACACATCACCTTTGAAGATACGGTATACGCCCAGTCAAGACCGGCGCCTCTACGAGAATCAGGTGAGCGTTACACTGGCTGGGCAATTGCAATTTGTGGTTAAATGGCTGAGGGAAGAGACGTCAATAGATCCAATACTTTTCCAGCTGGCGCTGAAACTATACTACTTGAGAGAACTGCCATGGATCGATAAATCCCTGATCAAGACCCTACCAAACATGGTCAGACTCGCAATAACCCTGTGGAGCAGAGCGTGGAAACGTCAGGGGATGAGCGATCCCTGCTCAACACAGATCCCCCTAGCAGGATTTGTAAGCCTGGACGCAGGAACCCTCGCAACATATCAATCCCAGTGGGAGGCCAAGGGCGTAGCACAGATAGAAGATTTGAGGATGGAGGGACAATGGATGGAAATCCAGGACATCGTAGAGGACCAAGACATACATGGGGGGCCAGTTTATTCTACATACCAGCATGATAATGACAATCAAGAAGAGATGGGGGGGATGATTGGATGCAGGGTACGACATATCAAAAGGGGGACACACGGCTTCCACACTATATGAACTGTTGCTAGAATCCAGCAACGCCCAAGTACTACAAATGAGAGAACGCTGGGAAGGGGAGCTCCAGAGGCCCTTTAGCGAACAGCAATGGGCTAGAGTGCTGAGATATCCCAACAAAGTGTCCAGGAACGCAAGGTTCAGACAAGTGCAGTTATACCTTACCAACAGGGCATACCTTACGCCCAGAAGGATGACCATGATGAGGCTGGGAGAACCTCGTAAATGCCCCCTCTGCTCTGACGAATAAGCAGACATGTTGCATATGTTTTGGACTTGTTCAGTGATAAGGACTTTCTGGGAGGGAATCGAGGAGAAAGTGGCGAGGGGTGTAAGGCAAATGCAAGCGTGGAATCCCGAGTCGTACTTACTAGGCCTTTTCCCCAGAGGAGGCAGACAAAGGACGCACATGGCCAAAATGAAGGATTTGGTGTGCATATTGGCCAAACGCCGGATAGCAATGGCATGGAACTCCAGAGTGGGCCCAAATATAGACTCATGGTGGTCTGATCTCCAGAAGTTGGCACTGGCGGAAACAGTGATGTGGACAAGAGCGGTGAAGAGGGGGGAGAAGGGGAGAGTAGGCAAAAGATACTGCCATGGAACTCTCTGATGCAAGACCTATTTGGTCAAGGGGGAGAGAGCGGTACAGATGACCCCAGGAGAGTGGGGAACCAATAACGACCAGGGCAACATGGCCGCAAAATGGCTCCATGATGAAAATAGAGCGGAATCCACACAGGCGTGCCAGAGTGAATGGTCTGTTTTGTTTGCTTGTTTGTTATTGTTGTTGGTTATTGTTTCAAAAAACATAAAAAAGAGTATTTAAAAAAAATATATATTACTTACAGAAATTATAAACCACTCCCATTCCATATTTAATTGCCTTCCCATGCCCCCTCTCCTCCTTGCAGACATCAAAGTTCCATCGGATGAGTGGACTGTTGAGAGAGAGAGCGCGCTGTCTCACACATTGGAGCATAGTATAGCTCAGTCTCAATATCACACAGCTGGGAAATCTCACACATCAGAATGTGAGTTGACTCCAACTCTGGGAACAGTGTCAAACATACAGTGTATGTCTTACAACTGGAAAAACATTCACAATCATTGGATGTAATTCTCAAGCTTAGGAGCTGTGACAAAGACTCCTGTCTGTTCGTGGTAGTGGATATGATATTTTATTTGTATTGCGCTCGTACACAAGTGTTTCAGAGCGCGTGAGGTCACCAAGGACTGTGCAACGTGATGCTGGGCTCGGTGGCAGAATGGAGGAGCCCCCTAGCTACCCAACCATGCTGGGTGTTGAAGGCAGGGGCTCCTCACAGTGTAACCATAGATGCTTCTGCCGTTTTAAGAGACTAAAGGAGTGGCGGAACTGAAGGAGACTGCATGCTTTGTGCCCCATATATGAGTGCAGATACCCCTCCTAAATCTCCCCAAAGAAAGAGCGGGACCTGAGCGTTGCCAAAGAATCCCAGAAGCAGTCAGTCCTCACACAAGATGTCAACACAAATGCACTTGAGAACAACCTGCGCAAGTCCACCCCAAGGGCAGGACCAGAGTGTGACAACCAGAGAGATGACCGCCCAACAGGAGGAACTCGCCAGCCTCAAGGGTCATCTCGAATCGGAAGATATCCTCAAAGGTACAACCCAACATCTTGTCTGAGCCTGTGATCTAAAGGAGGAGAACAAGTTTGGACCATGAAGATGACAAATGCAGTTCTTGATATTGTGGTCCAGCAAAGTGCCACACCTAGGCGTATAGAAATAAGACTACCAAGGTCTCTGTACCAAACCTGCACATCTGAGTTCCCTTAACCCAAAGAGTGGATGGATGGCAGGGTCAGGGTTTGTCCAGCAGAAGGACAAATACCCAGGGGGCAGGACGAGCCAATCCCGATCCCCAACCCAACACCAGGGCTGTAAGCCATCCCCAAAGGTGGAGCCAGTCAGCCGATAACCAACCCATATACCTCACCTGAGTCCAATTACACCAGATGAAGACAGGCTGTTATAGGGCTTTGTCCTCTACTTTCAAAGGGCACTGGAGTGCTCACTTGCAGCTGACTGGAGAGGTGCACCCAAGAAGCTAGAGAAAGAAGCCTGGATGAAGTAAGGAGATGACATGAGGCTATAGGAGAGGACTGAGAAAAAACTACCCTGAAGGTGCTACTTTATGCACCCTAGTGGGCTGAGTCACAGATGCCACAAGAATCACTCCACAACTCAGAGATGGTTCAAGGGTTTTTATTTAATGTATTGGGGCCCTTGCACCGTCCCTATCAATCTCGACTAAAAGCACCTCCTCCCAAGCCCAGGCGTCTTTAACCCTCAGGTTAGTAGCTACCAATTGTCTCGCCCTCATTATGATATGCTTGCTGCATTGTCGGTCTAGACGCTCTCATTGACGTACTAACTGTCCCTACTTTATCCATTTGTTTGTGTTCTATAGAGATGGGGAATGTGACTTACATATATCCTACTTGATTGGCTCTGGAGTCTTGCATGCTCACTCTGTCCTTTCTACTCTCTACACTCCTCCATCAACATCCTTTCTTCTCTCCTCTCTACATTCCTATCCCTCCTTTGTCTCTCACTGTTACGCATTGCCTCCATCCTTGGATTTTACTCCAACCCTGTATCCCTCCATCACACTACTCGGACAACCTCCTTTCACTCAGTACCATACACTTCACACTCACTCATTACACTAACTATACTCACCACACTTGCCACTCAAACTCACACTCACACCAGTACCACTTTCACTCAATAACTCCCCTTCTCAAGAATCGCATCCGTACTTTGCCAGCCCTTTCTCCCTCTGGTCTCTTGGTCTTCTACCTCCAACCCCCCCTGGCTGCACCTGAACAATTCACACCTCTTCTTCGCTGATGATCATTTTTATAGCCCATCTGCTCTCTAGATTTGTTCTCTTGCCCTGGCCTCTCCAGCCCTATCTTGCACCGGGGATGGTTTGAATGCAGTCAAGTAAACAAATGGGGGTCTAAGCCTTGCCTACTTCTTCCATGTGACCTCACTGTGGAACAACATCCTTGGTGGCTTGGTAAGGGCAATATTTCAGTCCCTGTCCCTGTTGATTGCTCCCAAGATAAGGCTCATGGGGGAGTGGGTGGGGTGTTCCACCTGTTGTCCCTCATGGTCTAGATGATTGTTTGCACGTGCTCACCCCAGTTCCTTGCCGACACCGCACAGGTCCACAGCCAACCATATATGACTGCCACACCACTTAAATGTTCACTTTCTGTTTGCTGCGGTTTATAGGGTTTGCCGTGTTCTTTCTTGGTACCATGGATTTCCTCTCATTTTCTGGTGTGTTCTCTTTTAGTGGGTCACTGATAAGGGTTGGTGGCCTTCGGGTCTCTGCTGGGCAGGGAGCTGGCTCAGGACTTTGGATCCGCTCGGCTTCTGGTTTTACTGACATTTGCCTGGAAGGTAGAGAAACATACTGGCAAGCTCCTTGTAATGGATGCATGGTTTGAGTTAGTTCTGCACTGCATAGATAAAGGCCGGCACAATGGAGGAGGGCAGGAATAGGGCCCCCTCCACAGCCACCATACCCCTCAGAGGTAGGACTGGCAGTGGATTTCTCCCTGGTAGGCCTGCCATCCCGGCTGAGAGAGGTTCTTGCCCCGTCTTGACAAGGCCGGGAAACTGCCCTTGTCAGAGCTGCTAGAAGAAAGATTGAGGCAGTTAAAGAAAGGAAAGCATAGTTGGGGGCAGAGATGGCGAAGTAAAGGAACAAGAGTGTTATGAGAAGTGCCCATAGGGGTGAAGAAGTTGGACAGGAAAATAGATGGCCGAACAATTCTGAAGTGAAAGGGAATGTTGAGCAACATCAAGAAAGTGAAGGAGGAGGAAGTAGAAGCCTGAAGAGACGAAGTGCAGGACTCCTAAAGTACCAGCACTGGATGGAGTGGAAGGAAGGTATCGATGAACAGAAGTGGACGGCCATTAAAGAAACAGGGAGTAAGTGGTGAAGGAATGTGGAGTAGAATATTGATTAAAAGGACGTGGTGGACCTAGGACCAAAAGGACAGGCTCAAGCAGGCTGACAATTTAGTGCAAGGTTTGCGGGAGCAAGAATTGGGGAAGGTTTCAGGGAATCGGGGAAGGGTGTAAAATTGGAGTAGGTGGCTGAAAGAGCAGAATCCTGGCAGAACGGAAGGGAGTGAGGGACCTAGTGCCTGAGCTTTAGGGCAGCCTTTGTTCCTCCTCTGGCTCCCTGCCGAAAGTCCTGCCACTCTGTCTTCTAAACAGGATCCATTCCAGAGTGTAGGCCAAGGTGGAGGCTCTGCACCGGGAAACAAGGACTGAGGGAAGCAGGATGCGTAACTGAGAGCCAATGAGCATAGATCCTGAGAAGGATGTGTGTGGATTAAGAGTTTGCAAACCACTCAGAAATTCACAACGAGACTGACCGAAAGAAGGGTTCAGGAGACCATAAACCCTGAGACAGGAAGGTTTTGATTAGTTTGGTTCGCCATGAGAGACCAGTCCCATTCATATTACGAATGGGCAGAACCTTTTTGGAAAGCTTCTACTTCCTGAAATGCTCCTTCTTCTGGTTAAGTTTGATCAGAGGGCTACCCCACATGGAGAATATCCTGGCCCATTTTAGTTCAATTCAGACCCAAGCAGTCTTGTTACTTTCGTCCAATCTGTAGAAAATTATTAATAAAATCTTTAACCCCATTATCTGGTTCGTTCTCGTTTCTCAGTGTCCGCCATGTGATGGAGAGCAGTCTTTCTTTGGCAGTGCATGCTGTTACATGGCAGACATTGACCAACAACGAGGCCAGACTAGGGAATAGGGTATCATTATAGTGACATCTAGAGCAAAAAGCGTACGTTTGTAGAATATTTTCCTCATCCTGGATGAAATCCTATAATTACCACCCTACAAAATAATGTGAACCTAACAAAAATCTCCATTGGGTTTTAAACTGTACTATCAAGTCTAAGACACACAGTGCAAGTAAATGCATGAGAACATTCACCTGCTTTTAGTCATTGTTTCACACAGCATGCAGCTTTATGTGCCTTCCTGTTTCTAATCACCCATCATTTACACCTCTTAAGGGCACATGCCTCGACCCACAGTCTCTTCCAAATGCCCACTCACTGGTGTGCCTCAAGGCATCCAATGTCACTTACACTTTAATGTGCTTAAATGCAAACCAACAAATAAAGGCACACCAAAGAAGAGCGCTTCTGGGCTCCAAAGTAACTCTCCAAGAACTGGGAATTACGGATCACTGTGGGAGCAGTGGTTGGTGCCAACTCCAGCATGGGCTGTTGGCTTCCGTGGAGCAGGAGTCACATTTTGTTTTGCCCGATTCCGACTTGGGGGAAATCTGGCCCAAATCCAGTACTGTGTACTGTCAGAGTCTTTATTGTAGCCCTTTTGTATGGAGGCGATTCCTCTTCCTTTCTTGCCTATGCGGTTGACACAGCAAATCCTGTTACATTGTTGTCTGTTAACCTGGTCTTGTGATGGAAGGCAAGTAGGCCTTTCCCTTCTGGGGCAGATCGTAGATGACTTTGCTGTATCTGTCGTGAGTTGCCAACAACAACGTGCTCCACCCGATGCAGACAGGGTTCCGCCCAGGATCCAGCACAATCCATGACATCAGATTGCTGGATACCCTGATTTCTCGTGCAAAGAACCGTGGTCCGTTACTCTACATTACATTTGTAGACTCATGCAGCGTTCAACAGTGCGCTACTGCTGAAGAAATTAAGGCTGATGGGGTGCCCTAACTGGCTGCTGGAAATTAGAATAGCCCTACACTCCACATCTGCACAGATTCATTGGAATGATGAGGGGCTATTGATACCCACAAACATAAACAAAGTGGTCAAGCAGGGCTCCTTTTCAACTTGTACACTGCAGACCTTTCTGCATGTTTAGCAAAAAAAGCAAAATGCCAGCCAAAAATACACCATACGTTTTCCGCTATGCTTTATGCTGATGACCTGGTTATGATGGACTAGGTCTGTAGGCTTGTACGCGTGAGAAAATGGATTAACCGTAAATCTGACAAAAACCTGAGTGATGTTGGTGTCATCAAAGAAAGTAAGCACACAGGCCATGAATACAGCACTGGGGACTATTGACTATACTGACTCATAAGTACTTGGGGTTAGAATTGTCTAATAAACCTGGATACAGAGACATCGTAGAGACCAAGATTAGAAAAGCCAAACAGATTGCGCTGCTGGTGTGCAAATTTGCCTGCCAGCATGCAGGCTTTTCTTTGGGGGGTATCCTCGTACTCTACAAGCAATGGTTTTGTCCCTCTGTGCTGTACAGCCTGGAGGGTCTCGTTCTATGGGGCCTGAAATAGCCGAACACCACACAGGGTTATTTCTGGTGTTGCGTTTTGAGTCTTCAGCGCTCCACATCTATTTAATACATCTGGCTGTATTTCGGTCTTACCTCTATGACCGCAACGCTACTGAATGGTAAAGGGGACCTATATTTAAAAGCTAAATTGTATCCGGTCTCCCCTCTACTAAAGATACTGGAGGATAGTTATCCAACTATGACAGACGGGGGCCCTGTTAATCCTTTTGCTGCCTTAATTGAAGAGCTGTGATATATGAAATGATATGATATGATAGGTTATTTATAACATGCTTAATATCCAGAGGTTTCTAAGCGCGGACCCGGGGATCGAACCTGTGGTGCTCCGTGTCGTCTTGCTTCTAAGGCGAGCATGTTGCCCCTGAGCTATCCTCCCGCTAAAAATTAGTCTCCTGACTTTGATCGCTGTAACCAGCTCAGCACATTAAAAAGTGCATTTGCCAGACGGTTAATCGGATGGGTTTGGAGGGTGGAGAGGATTTGCAGAGATGCCCAGACCCCGAAGTCTGTAAACTTTGCCTTCATATGCACACCAATCAGTTAGCGGGGTGCGCAATGGGGTTTACCTTCCAAAGGTAGATTCTGCTGAATCTGCTTGATGCCATCAAATAAGGAAATAGTAAAACGTCTGTTTACAGAATGTCCTAAAGTAGGTCCACTATATGTGACCCTTCTGAGTAAATTGTCCATACAATCTATGGGATTCTGGTCTTATTTCATTAATCTCTAGCAACGCACATAGTACTTTATAGAATTTGGGTAAATATATCTGAAGGTCGAGAGACCTGATGAATGTATACACAGGAAATGTTCTCTTTTAAAGATTGTGATCGTCAACTACTTTGTATGGGGTTGTGTGGTATTTGTAATAATTGTACGTACATTGTATGTTCAAGGACATGTTTTAGAACAGTATTAGTCTTTTTTAAAGTAGAAATTGTAAATTGTTTTAAGCATGACTGTAAATAAATTGTGAAAAGTTTTGAAGGAATTAAACCACAACAAATTAAATAATAATACAAGTATCTGGATATGAGACAAACATTGATGAGCATGCGACGGGTCCTGTGGATGCTTGCCATCCAGTCTTAGGGTCTGCATGGAAGGATGTGTCTGGAGCTTGTGCTGGCTTGTTGGTTGTCGTGGTGGCACTTGTGTGTTGGTGTCTACTTTCGCCTGCCCACATGCAGTGATGAGAAGGACTCATCTGATGTGTTAGATTCATCGTCCAAGACAGCCCAGGATGCGAGATCTGCATTTCATCACGAGAGCTGTGATTGGACATGTCACGCTGGGCAGGACTGGAGGCTAGCCACAGTTTTCGTTGGGTTTGGGTACTCTGTGGTCCGATTCTCGAACCCCGGATTGGAGACAAGGAGGCAAGGGCATTGAATGTTGATAGTAAGTTGTATGCCTCTCTCTCTTCCCTGTTGGTCCGTCTTTGGGGATAGGAGATATACTTTCAAGGGGATTGCTTTGTCTAGCGGTTACTAGGATCGGGTGAGGCATTTTGATTTGTGCAAGGTGGGTGGTTTGATAGAGGCAGCGTAGTTGTCTCAGTGAGAATCTTGTACATTGATCTGCTGCTGTCTCGATTATGTTCCCACATCTCCCGGGTTCCACTATAGGTCGAGGCACGGTAACATGCAGTTGTTTGCTCCTGAGTTTCTCTGCTGCTTTGATTCTGCGGTCTTGCTGTTTCTCGTCAATTCAGTGTTTAAGGTTATGGAAGACATCACGTGCAGATCTAGAACCAAACTTTGTGTAACAACCATCTATGAATTAAGGGTTTTTGCTGTAAAGAAAGGGAGAAGGGGCTTTCTAGGAGTGATTTAACTGAGCCAAGCAAATAAATGGTGGTGCAAACTAAGATACTATAAATGTGAAACAATAAAGACCAACGTATATTGAACTACAGTGAAGAGTAGCAAACGAGGCACATAATATACAAAGCAACAATCGAGCAGTCACAAAATGGAGGCACGACCACTCAAAGAGCAGAATGTTGGAACCACAACACCAACCAAGGAGCGTTGTGTATGGATCAACCACAACTATACAGTACAAATATCAGAGGGGTACATCCAGAAGCAGAACCCACCTGGCCAAATATTGCTGTGGGAGAATTGGGGGCCAAATATCAGGTTGCAACAATTTCACTGCAAATGCTACAAGGATGCAGTAGAAATACTTCTAATATTTGCTTTGTGATGTAACAAGAATCTGGAGCTAAAATACCGTTGTGCAACAAGCACAGTAGAACTCTCAGAATGGTGTAACCAAAAGCAAAAACAGTGCTATTTTCGGGATAGGGACCCCGAGGCAAAACACAGTTGAGTCGATATTGTATTGGGGCCATACACTGTGTTGTAACTATCACTATCATGGTGCAAATATCAGAAACTATCTGCATCAGTACCTAGTGAAAGTATTTTAAGGCGACCATGACGAGGACTAATCTGGCTGCATGGTTTTGGACTAGTTTCAGCTGCTGTAGAAGGTTCCTAGGTAGTTCAGTATATAAGCTTCTCCAGCATGGGGTCTGGCATGGATTGACATGTTCATGAATATTCCCTGTCGTCAGGCCGGGAATCCTTGGTAAAGAAAAAATCAGTATCAGTTTCGTTTCTGATCTGTCTTTTTTAGTAGTAACCAATCACTGGTCTCTGGGTCATAATGCCCCAGCCAATGACTGCCCTCTCCCTAAGCCCCGCCTCTGGCAGCCATCCTCAAATTTTTACAGCATGCTCAAGTGTTGGGAGTCCTCGTGTTTAGCTCTCAAGCTTTTTGCTGCGTTTTACCTCTTTTTCAAAGAGATTTTCTCATTTTTCGGTCAAATGGAGCCTCAAGCTCCACTGTGTCTACATCCGATCAACGGGGACCCGTTTCGGATTTTCTACGCCCCTCAAGGGTGAAGTTTTCATCGAGTTACGCTTTTTGGAGTCCAGAAGTTTCTGCGGCCTACCCGGACATGGCCCAGGAGAAAGGAAGCTCGACGCCCGGAAAGCTGTTCATGGTTTGCCCTGGATGCCAGCTGCAGAATGTGTTCAAAGAGGACGAGCACTCGAAATGTCTCTACTGCCTTCATGAAGACAAAACGCACGTGGAGAAGGACTGTGCATTTTGCGGGAACATGTCGGAAAGGACCATCAGGGACCGACACCTTCGTCTCTCTAACTGGCTGGAAGGAAAGAGCCCATCTGGTGAGAAGAAGAAGTCCGAGCGGTCTTCTAAGTCCTGTGAGCGTGCCCTGGCGATGGGGGCCCAACAGAAGGCAAAGCACCGTGAGTCCACGGGCACCAGGAGCGCCGAACGGTCGGGCTCCTCGGCTGCCAGGCAGGGCGCATCCTCTCCAGCGCCATCAACCACGAGCCAAAGCTCTGGCTCAGGGAAGAGGAAGGCCGAGAACCCGGCGAAGCTTGTGGAGAGGCCCCGGTCGATCTCAAAGGATCCAGCCGAGGGGGACTGAGGCGGTGACCCTCCCCCCAAGGTGAAGGCCACAGGCCCACAGAAGGTGGTGAAGGCCTTGATTCACCCGGCCAAAGCCTCTATCAAGGAAGTCGCGGCGGCCCTGGCGCATCCTTAGGAGGCTACACCAGTGGAGGCGACCTCGGGGGCCCAGAGTTTCCCTGCCACCGCGTAGGGAAGCCTCCTTCAGGCCCATCGAGAAGACCCCCGTGAAGACCCCGGCCGAAAAAGAGGGGGGGAACCGGTGGCCATTGTGGACACGGACACAGCCTCCGAGGAGGAACTGGTTGAAGTCTTGGAGGGCGTCGAAGAGACCCAGTCCCACGGGAGGGATCCCGACAAAGGGAACGACGAGAGCGCCGGCGGCGCCGGCAAGGTTCCTAGTCAACTGTCGCTTCCGGAGCCGCAGGACAACTCGGCGGCCATTTTGTTGGCAATACAATCCTTATGTTCGGAGATAAGGACGAGATTGCCCCTACCACCGACGGAGGAGCCGGAACCAGGCCCGACGGAGGAGCCAGAGCCCGGCGCGTCGGGAAGTCCCCCAAACAAGAGAAGATGGACCTATCCAGCCCCGCCTTTTCAGCCCTCACGGCCTGCTCAGCCTTTGCCCACGTCCCCTGTACCTGGGGATGACACGGGAACGGACATGGCCACGACAGGTACGGATGACGACAGTGGCGACGGTGAGACTCTGAAACCTTTCAGGAAGTAAGCGCAAAAGCTCTTAGAAGTTAAGAAGTTCTGAGGCAAGCACAGACAGCCTACAAAACAATGACCTCTTCAAAAAACCAACACCACTGTTGAGTTCAACCTCACTTCTAAACCATAGATTATGAAGAAAGAAAAACAGCATTCAGACGCAGAGCCTGTTTCAGCGCCGAGTTCCATAATCTGCACAAAAAGATGGGTAGACTAAGCTACCTCTAAGGAAACAAAGGGATAACGAAACCTGCACTGGCAGCATAACTCGTAGAAATTCAATGACCTAGCTGCACAAACTGCAAGGGAGCCGCCTTCCAAATGAATTACTTTTCCCTTTTGCAGCTAAAAATAGAACAATAGTTGAAGATCAGAAGGTCTGCATCATGTTACCTCACAAATGTTTCCTGCAGCACCGAAGGCAGGATTTAAAAGGAATTGTACTACTAATTCATGCCAGTGTAACTGATGCAAGGCCTGTGTGATATGTTTTTAGTGCTGTATCATCAGAATCAGGCATGCAGCCATTCTGCACCCTCTCAAGGAAAGGCATTAGGTAGTTGAGAATTGCTAGAAAAAGTTTTTTGCACAGTGCAACGTATCCCCAGATGTCGTCCCTTCTCCTCTAGGTGGGAGCCCCTTCCCATGAGGCCAGAGAAGTGAGGCCACTACCCGATAGTCCCCCTAGGGGTGGTACTCAGTGGAAGGATCTCATGGGGGAGGGATCCCCTCATGGGACTAGGGACAACTCTTAAGTGAGAACGCGGTATACCCAACACACATACCAACCTCCCTCCATGCACTTGTGTAGAGTGTATAGTCCAACCCTTGTGAGAACCACTGAGACGAGGAAAAGTAGGTACTACCTGCCTGAAGTATCCTGGAAAACTGGGACAAGCAAGTGTCCAGCAAACCCAGAGGAGAGTGAACATATTCATACTGGGACAAAGAGGATGTGCAGAGCTATGAAGAGAACCCCATGGAACCTCAGTGAGCATTCCAGTCTGTGTTCTTACTGGGATGAAGATAGGCAGAGCCATGAAGAGCACCCTGCGTAACCTAAGTAAGTGTTCCAGTCTATATGCACAGACTAGGAGCATAAAGACTGAGGAAGGTCTCACGACATCAGGGAACCTGAACTGAACAGAGCAGAGGAAGCCTCCCGTATGGTCAGAGAAGACCCACCGACGAACTGCAAAGTTATCAGGGTGTTGGGGGAAGCCTGTAAGACACAGGAAGCTTGTGAAACAGGGTCAGGGACCTGGTGAAAAATACAGAAACCTGCCTTGGGTAGGTGGAGTCACGAGGATACCTGGCAAGATAGTGAACCAGGTATATTCCTTGCAAAGCATAAAGAGCCAAGAAGAGTCTGGGACTCTTACCAAATAATGAACTGCCTCCAAAGCCACCTTCCTTGTCACAGTACCTGGCAGGATAGTGAACCAGGTGGGCTGTGAACACTGTTGAGTCTGAGAAGAACCAGGGGAAATGAGTAATTCCGCCCGGTGTTGACGAACATTGTGGAAGAAGCAAAGAGAAGGGAGTCATTCTCTTGGCATTGTAAAGCGTCTGAGAAGGACCAGGGGAAAGGAGTCATGCCTCTGGTGTGGATGAACATTATGAAAGAAGCAAAGAGAAGGGAGACATTCTCTTGGCATTGTGAAAACTAGGAAAAAGGCCACGCGAAGGGAGTCATCCCTACCTGGTGATTATGATCATTGTGTGAGAAACCAAGGTAAAGGAGCCACTCCCTTTGTATTGTGAAAAGCCCAGGAAAGCCCAGGCGAAGGAAGTCATTACCCCTGGCATTGTAAACTACATGATAAAGACCAGAAGACAGGGGTCATTCGTCCTGGCACTGAAAGGAACGAGACTTTCTTTTTCCCAGAGCATTAGCGGAGTGCCAAGTCAAGAAAGCTTTTGAGACTTTTGGTTTTGATCCTTTTGAAGAACTTTTCCTTTTTCATCACCCGGAAGTGAACTTTGGTCAATCATCCCGAGGAAGGGAGTCATTCTTCTGGATCAAGAAGATCTTCACTTTACTTAGTTTAATTTGGAGTGCAAGGGAAGGAAATGGGTTTGGACACATGACGGTGGTCTATTTGCTTTAAACATACATCCTGACGGAATCCTTAGTATTTAGATTAGGCTTGGAAACCCCTCCTGGAACTTTGGACAGGTAGGGTTTTCGCTTTATTTTATCATAAAATAGTCTTTTGCAACCATCATGCCACCTGTGGGTCAGTCTCCTCCTTCTGCATCCTTACAACAGTCTTGGTAAGACAAAACCTGGGATACCACAGCCTGCACTCCACTGTGTTTTCAGCTGAAGGAGCGTTTATAGGCTACCACTGCAACCTGTGGCTGCTTTGATGTTTATTTTGTCTATGAGGACACCTAGGTTCTTTACAATGGCTGGGCTGGCTCCAAATTCATCTGACCAGGATGTAGTGGCCAGGTTGTTGGTGCGAGTATTCACAGGTACTGGACATTCCATAAGATTATCACAAGGGTTCAGAGCATCTGC
This sequence comes from Ambystoma mexicanum, assembly GCF_040938575.1. Lineage (NCBI taxonomy): Eukaryota > Metazoa > Chordata > Amphibia > Caudata > Ambystomatidae > Ambystoma > Ambystoma mexicanum. The sequence goes on from NC_090940.1 coordinate 202,095,641, forward strand.
ATTTAGCTTAAAAATCATCTGTGTATCACCAGTGTATTTGTGTACATTGACAAAAGAAGATGTTGACCTTAACCCTATTACTTTTTTTTAAAAATGTGGCTATAGAATAAACCTTTTAGATAACAAATTAGTAATGAAATTGTCAATTATGTATGCTTAATATAAGATAATTTAAAGATCAGTACATTAATTCATAAAAGATTGAACCTTTTAATATCCAAGTACCACTATGACAATTAAAAGAATTTCTGTTTCAACAAATGCCAAGTTATTAAAAAACATTTAAATATAAGGACAGTAGATTAGGGCAATGCATGATCAGATGCTTAAGATTTTCAATTTCAGTCGGACTTTTCCAGAATCGGCAAAATGATCACACCTTTGGTAATTGATTTTGGATGCAAATCATTTCTTTGGTCTGTTATAGGTTAAATCTGAACCACATCTAATTAATTATTACAGTAGTTTGCATTTGGGAAATTTATTAAGTAAGGAGCTGGAGTTCCTGCTCTTTTCTGCGCCATCCACAGATGAGTATATAGGGTGTATTTCTGCATTGAAGTGCATGTATCTATCAAATCTTTACGAATCACTGCCAGTTTCACCCTGTTGGAGATCTGTATCAAAACCTCATTTAATTGATCTAAACAGTAATCAATTGCATGTATTTTGTAGTGTAGACACTAACCTGATTGCCTGGACTGTCTGCAGCAAGACTAACAAAAAGAGAGTAGCTCGAGGTTCTAAAAGTTTAAAAAGTAAAATAAAAAGCAGTTGCTTCCATGCAGCTCGACTGTTCAAGGATTGGAGACCTAATTCATGGCGCGGTATTGGTAAGTGGACACAATTCGGCAAAGGATAACGCTTTCCTCCTTATGTGCCTCAAAATAATCCAACTGTTCAAAAACCATTGTGGCATAATTTCCAAACTCTGGATGAGTTTAGGTATGACTTTTCTCACATGATATTTAATCATGGGAATTATGTAGAATCTTCAAAATGGCCTATTCATTTTCGCCATTTGTGCTGCTAACATTATTGCTTTCCTTTTTAGGTAGTCCATTGCATACACTGTAGTCCATTGCATACACTTTATTAGGATGTGTAGTTAATGGGAAGCCGATATAGATGAGATTGTCCATTATTTCAAATTTTGTATTATCAATCATCCATGTAAATTTGGAATTCTTTTTCAGATTTACTAAACCTTAGGATATTTGTGTTTGTTGGATTTATTTTCAAGAAATGTTCACCCATGTGGATAGGGAAAGCATTAAATAAGCGCTGTAAGCCGAATTCAGTATAGTCTAACACAATAAAATCGTCGAAGTATGCCAGCCAAATGAATTTAAAGGACCCTAAACTAGGAGAAATAAAAACCACTTACTCTAGACACTTCTCTGTCTGAGACATAAAGGTTAAAAAGGCAAGGGGGGGCTAGCACGCACCCTTGTTTTAAACCCATACGCTGGGAATATTTTTGGACAATTGATTGATTGATATTTTATTTCTATCGCGCTCATACACAAGTGTTTCAGAGCGTGAAAAGGCAAGGGAGAGGAACAGGGGAGAACAAAACAACGATCTTACTAGGCCCAGTGACATTGAGAACACGCAAGTGCATGGGAGAGGGGGGAGGGGGGAGGGGAAAAGTGCATGGAAGGGGAGCGCGACAAGGCAAGGGAGGGGAAAGTTGGCCTAGTTGGTCCAGCCTAACTTGAATGGAGGTGGACAATGATGCTGAGAAGGCCTGCAGGAATTTCCCATTGTGACAGTTTTTTCCAGAGTAGGTGTCTGTCTTGTAGATCAAAGCAGCAGACAAATCTACTTAGACCATATAAATAGGAGCAGAATGCCTTCCCAGGGCCCTTTCTTGTAAACAGTTTGCGCTGATGTTTTTACAAAAGTCAGTTTATTTAAGTTGTCCCGTCGTTGTTGCCCAATTTTCAAGTTCCCTTCGAATTAGTGCCGCAAAGATCTTACTGTCCGCATCTAAGAAAGTAATCTGTCAGTTTTTAAGGTCACTTTCATTTTATTTTTTGTATATTGGACAATGTAAGAGGTTTTCTATGTGATGGGGTCTTCGGTCGGTTTATAATATGTTTTAAAAGTGTGTAGAGGATTGGGGGATCAGGTATCAACGGCCTGTTTAAATAATCTATTAGATAATGTGTTTGGACCCCCTGCTCTACAGCCAGTAGCGTTAATAATAATAATAAAACCTATATTTTCCAACTGAAAATTCAATACCCGATGTGAGGCAAGTTCGACGTGTTACTCTGCTCCCTTCTGTCTTTTATCCCCATAAAATTCTCCAAATAAATCCACCCACACATGTTCCATAATGGGGTTCATTTGGCTTTCGACTTGATTTTTCCAAAGAGCATTAATGACTGTCCAGAAATCAGTTTATTTACCACGACTATAGCAACCATGTCTTCCCCATCTCGTTGAAGTAATGAAGTAGCGAATGACTGTGCTGTTGAGCCAAATTCTTATATTTTTGCTGCTCTTTATGAATTTCTCATTTTATATAAAGTGGATCTGTGCCACTGCTCTTGATTGCTTTTAACCCTATTGCTCAAGTTCTTTTTATGGGCATAAACTTGTTTGTCAAATAAATGTGGGTGTTTTTTTCCCTTTCCCAAATTTCTTGAATGATATATTCATGCTAAGATTTTTTTTGTACAAATAGGTGAAATGAATCGTGAGTTAAAGTGACTTTTTTCCACTCTAATGTTGTGCCGATAAATATGTTACTTATTCGTTCATTGAATCTCCTCACATAACTTTAAATCCATTTTATACGATTGTTCACACAATTTATTTCTAGTTCAGTCGCGCCCTAATTCATAAGATTTTTCAAATATAGGTCAAATGTTGTCTCATTATGGTTGCTTAAAACACTGTCCATCACACTAAAGTTTTGACACTTGTATAACTCCAACAAGAAAAACATGTATCCTAGGGTGGAGGATTCTCATCTGTCATGTGCTTTGCATCAGAATGTCACCAGCTGTTTTCCTGTTTAGCATGTGCATGCCCCAGGTATCTTAAGTGTGGCTGCAAAGATTCCCATAGCATTCTTTATTATTTTGTGCTTAAGATTCGTTAAGAATCTCTCTTTCTCTCTCTTTCTCTCTCTTTCTCTCTCTTTTTCTCTCTTTTTCTCTCTTTCTCTCTCTTTCTCTCTCTTTCTCTCTCTTTCTCTCTCTTTCTCTCTCTCTCTCTCTCTCTCTCTCTCCCCAAGCACTATTACCCGATGGGCAAGTGGAATTAAGGTCACCCACCAGAAAAACATTCCTTGCATTTCGCCTATAATACCATTCCTCAAGATATGCAGACATTTCCTCGAAAAAGATGGGAAGCTCATGTTGGTCTTCATGCCAATAGATATTAACAATGAGGAAATCTGCAATTGTGTTATCAAATTCAAGAGAAAGAGTAGTAACTAATGCGCCCCTCTCAATACTGCATTGGCTGATCACATTTATACCAGCATTGCTCTTAACGACAGCTAAACTGCCTAAAGGGCGCCCCATAAATCCTTGTATTTCAGGTTGAAAAACTACATAATCACCATCTTTGTATGGGCTTTTCCTGTAACCGAATGATCGAATAGATTTTCAGCAGGATGCATAGATTTACATTATTCAACAATCGCGAGTGCCCACATGCATTCCAAGAGATTATCTTAAACTGTTCACGATTACTAAAGTTGACAATTAAATCTCGCAAGCACTGTACTGGGATTTTTCAGGGCAGCTGCAAGCCAGGACTAGTCAGTATTGCCAGTCCATGTAGCCTTTTGTGATTTGGCAAAACTGACTGCTCGATTTTCCCTTCTGGCGATCGCCGAAATTGCTAACCCATATGCTGTGGGTTAAGATATCAATTTATTGGTTTGATTGGAGCACTTGAGGGACTGAACTTCATAAGGGACATCATATACCAGCTGTTTCAGTGTGCATGCTTCCTTAATTGGAGCATCATACACTATCCTTGATTGAATATCCAGGGTGACACACAATCCATTCTTGTGGGTTCACTCCATTCCACTAGATCAATATCACAAGAAGTGCCAAGTCTGAGACTGGGGATATCAAAGAATAAAGCTAAGGTATTCAATCTGTTCAGAAGAATTGGTTTATCCTCTTAAAATAAATGCTCCATCCAATAATATCCTCAGTGGGCGTAATGAGGAATGGGTGCCAGCCCCTCTGTCGAATTCTGCAGTGACCTTGGTGACTCAACCAAGGGCTGCCGAACAGGAGCTTGGACTAGGCTTTATGACCATCTGCTCAGAGGATGAATGAGTAGCCAATAAGCATGAGGTTGTCATATTAGTTGGTTGTCCCCCCCCACCCTTCACCCTCATGCCAAGGCTTCATCTTTACCAGTTTGCATATTGAGTTGTGGATAGTCTGTGGACAAGCACTCCACCAAGTTTTCAGAAGTTGAGGTGGATTTGCTCTTTTCTATATAGCCATAAACATCCGCTGGTTCCACTCTGAGTGGATATAAAGGCTCCACGTAATTAAATTGCTCCGCCACCATAGTTTTTTTGGAAGCTGCCTTTTTTCCATTGCTTTGACTTTTCTTTATCGATGTGCACTTCTATGATGATTTGCATATTTGTTATGGGGGATGTCTCTCTGCCACTTAGGTTGCAAAATAATTTTCTGGATGAATTTTTGTTGGTTTCTGTCACTTTTTGATTTTTTTGTTTTTGTTTTGATTCTGCTTTGCAGATTTGAGCAATTTTAGAGTTATTGATCTTTCTTGCGTCCTTAATCTCATTTATGACTATTAACCTATCCTCCTTAGCTGATAAATCCTCAATACATTCAGTGCTTGGGTTTATATCCATTGAGTTAATAATAGCAAATGCCCTCGCGGCTGGACTGCCAAGTTCACTCTCTCCCTGTCGGTTCTCAGCGGTACTCTGTGTAGTAATTTAGAACTTGTATCATTTCCAGCCTCACACATACCTAATTTGGCTATGATTGTATTTAGAAGAGTATCAGTGCTTCAGTTGTAGGGGTGTTTGCCAGGGTTCACCCCTGGAACCTATTTGTGGGCCCCGGCACTTATTGTCTTAGACTCTGTTTGATTATGATGTGGTGTTTTGGCAATTTTATTATTTTAACTGGCAGTCACATAATAAACATTTGTAGAATTAGAGCAAAATGTAAACGATGATTGTGTTTAAAGACACACTTAAACATGTGTCTCATGTCAAGACACGAGTATGTATTTTATGTGACTGTTGATCGGTATTTGTAAATCACACATTTGCCGTAGTGAGTACATCCATAAAACCTAACTAAGCCGCTGGGAGTTGCAGTTTTAACCCCATATATGTTGAAAGCATGAGGAGCAGCCGTGGGTGGTGAAAACAGTGGGCGGGGAGCTGCCCATCCTGATGTGTCAGTGGCATGCGAGTAAATATTTGAGCCCCGGCACTTGTTTCTTTACAAATTAAGCACAGAGTAGTACATAGCTTGACCTTTCCACTGATATTATCATAGAGATTTACAAAAGAGGTTAGGACTAATGAAGGGCCATTAACAATGCAAGTCCTGTATCTTCAGTCTTGAGTTCATGCGTGGTCCTGCAATCCCTAGAGTGGTTTATTAAAGGAGAGGACATAGAAGAAGTTTCAAATAAAGAAGATTCAAAGTCCATAAAAATGGGGGTATTTAAAAATGACTTGTCTAAATCCAGTCTATTTGGGTCAATTGAGTTTCCAGTTCTCTATGGCTCAAGGAGTGGCAATGCGTCATGGTTCGCCCCTTCCTCGATACTTAGACCAGGAAAGTCCTGTGCACTTGCATTCTCTTGACTAGGCACCACTACGATTTTAGTAAGAGGAACCAGAACCCCTATTCACTTCTTTGGAACCTTTATTCCTGGTGAGAGAGGCACTGTCAAAGAGGTATTAGGCACAGTGGATATTGGTAGGGGAGTGGCAGTTGCAAGATCCATTGTCACCGAGGATAGTCGCACCGAGTCAGCGTTACTTACTCTTTTTATTCAAAGGATTACTTTTACTGCGAGGTTCATACATCAGAGGGTAGGATGGATAAATAGAGGTAACCATTCAATTCAGAGGAGCTTACCTGCACAGCACAGCTAGGCCAATTCCAACCAACGTCCGTCCAACTGCAGCCCAACTGCACTCTCCAGAATTCCACGACACGCTCTGCGAAAACACCTATTTTCTTAGGTGCTGTTTGTAACTCTGTTAACGCTTGTGGGAAAATGGTGACTCTGCCCAAACAGCCCTGCAGCTCAACTGCACTCTCCATCACTAACCTAATTACATTAAAATGAACAGTTGATAGATGTAATCTCTGTAGGACTCTACAATCTACAAATGTAAGACTGAAAGGGTGTTAGTGATATTAACTGCAGCCAATCGGAAAGGAATGTGTAATCTAATCGAGTGCTAAGCCCCAGACCTAATATTATGTAGTCGGGCAAGCAGACAAAAGTGAGTTACTATATCGAAAGCTACTGACAGGTCTAACAGTACAAAGCCCTGACACTGCACTGATTGACCTGCTGTCTCAAAACATCGAAGATGTCTATGACCACTGATTCAGTCCTATGATGTGGCCTAAGTGCCACTTGCGTTTGGTCTAGTATATGGCTTGAATCAATATAGCCTATCATCTCCTGCCCCACCACCTTCTCTAGCAATTTGACTTTAAATCGGTCTAAAATAGATCAGCAGATCTTTTTTTAATAGCTGTTATATTTAGGCTAATTTGTATGCTGCATGAACTAATGGAAAGGATTGAGCACTTGTCCTATTTTGTCTGTAATCAGTGAGAGAGAGAATAGCTGTGGGACCCGGATCTGCTTGCAAGCCCAAACATTCACTGGTTGAATTGAAACTGCCTCAATTGTACCTCACTGAAGTGTTCAGAGTGTGCCAGGATAGAATGGTTTTGAAAGTTAACATTAGGGCTCCCATACTCCATAAACATATGCCAATGTGCAAACTTTTGAGTTCTCACTCCATGAACTTTCACAATTGTTTTAGTGAAAGATGTGAGAATCCTACCACAGAGTTCCAGTGTGGGTTTAGTATCATTTGTTGCAATCAAGGGGCTACAAAATGTATTTGTAATACAATACAACTTCTTCTGACAGTAGACAGAAGACTGTCACACTGGACCAGAAAATGCATCTAGGCGAGAAGCTTTCATTTCAATTGTTTCATTAAGGTAAATATACAGAGGTTGGGCTAACTCAAAGAAAACGTGGTCTTCCCAAAACTAACAGTAAGGATAATCAAAAGAAATATTCCACTGCAAAGTGGGTGTCACCAGCCTTCAGTATTCCAAATAGACCTTCCCATTCCTTAGTTTGTGAGGTGGCTTTCACCCCTCCTCTGTTCTGAGTGTCAGTGGTTTTAGGGTATCCAAACCCTACTTCTTTTTGATTGCTTGCTGCAGGCTTCTGGGGTCCCAAACCCAAAGATTAATCTAGCAGTGGAGTCTGTCCCACAGATGAGTCGGTCTCAGCATTCGAGGAAGCGGGGGAAGGGCAGGAGAGACATAGTTGTCCTTTCAGGGATCTCCTGCACGGTACCTCCTGGTGTGCTCCCTGTCGCCTCTCTACACTGAAGGTAACCTTCCTGACCTGACCATGTTCCTCTTCCCAACTTCTGGTCCTGCACAGTGCTGACATGGCCCACTGGAACCTTCTCTGGCTGGGTCAGTTCCCTAGGTTCACCCTTCATTCCCTCTCCTTCCAGCACCAAGCCGTCCTGAGTACAGTTTCCCTCTGGTTATCCGGTACCTGCCACCAACCTCATCTTCCTACTTGCTCCTCCAGATGTTTACCAATAAACGTGGGTCTTTTGTCTCCTACCACCTTGCCTAATGTCCTCTCACCTCCTTTCTTTTTCCTATACCCTCTTTCCGACATTGTTCCCTTTCCACCTTTTCCAGATATCTTTCTCCTACCACAACCTTCTGAAGTCAGTCTCCTACCAATTTCTTCTGGTGAGTTTCTCCTGCAACCTTGTGAAAGGATGCAATCTGGCAAGGGCAGGATAGCCTGAGCTTTTTGATATTTTTTCATTAACAGAAAATTATGCGGTTAGTTCTATTTCTGAAAGCGAGGCCTGCATGAGTTAGAATCGCCAGAAGGGAGAGGTGGACTGAGTGAAGGGTGCCACCACCTTGGTTTCCATTAGGCCTCTCTTCCTTTTTCTTCACCCCTCACCATGTTCTGCAGGCAAGGTACTCCGAGAATGAGGTCATGAAGCAAAGGGTACTTTTTACAACAACCTGAATTTGACCCCTTACATCAGACTCACTTGGAACAATCCACTGTTGCATTTTGCCCTTAAGAGAGTGTCACTATCTAATACTTTAATTCATCTTTGAATTCTGAAAGACGATGATTTATCTAGAGCTTTGTTTGGGGATACAGTCTATTCCAAAGTCCTCTGCCATCGATGCAAAGAAAGCAACTTCCAAAACTGGAGACCTGTGCCAACAACGGATTAACACTGGTGTTTGCTGAAAGCCTCTGCTGGCTATGCACTGAAGCTAGGACCCTGCCCACCGGAAGTGAAGGACCCCAAGTAGATGTCAGAAAACGTCCCAAAGTGGAAATGCAGAACAAAGGACTCGCCTTGCACCTAGAGAGCCTAGATTGGGTCTCCGAGCAACCAGAAGTCAAGGAACTGCTCTGGGTCCAATCCTCACACTGAACCGCTTGTGAGCTGCACCGACCCCGACATCGGCTGCCTGTCCCAAGTTTCTTCTTGCCATTTCCGCTTGGACCGCACTGCGTGTTTTACCCAGTTGCCCAGCTAATCAACACAACTCTGAATCACCATCTCAGCAAGCTCCTAGAATCATGTTTCAATGCTGTTGAGCCCCCAAAGACAAGCTAGCAAAGGTACTGTGAAGAGTTCTGCCCCCCCGGTCCACTTTTTGGGACCCAAGTGACTTTTAAGCCCTTGTTCTGTACCCTTTTCTTGAGTGAAATATCTTGGAACAGTGACATAATTGACGATTTATTGTCTGATCACCCCAGCTCATCTATCCATATTCCCTTTCACAAATGTTTTTCATTTCCTGTATTTCTTTAAGAGGGGTGAGTTTTTATAGTGTTCTCTAATAAGCTGCTTGCATTTTATTGTTTGATTTTAAGTCTATATTTGTATAGAAACTTTATTGGACATTCTTTTATGGTTGAACGTTTGTGTTTCTACTGTTATCGGCACACTCCCTTCCTGCCCTCGGTCTGAACTACCAAAGGAGCCAAATAAGGTATAGCTTTCGGGCTGTACCTGTTACACCTTTAAGATTGGGATCACTGCTGGTTTTAGTTTAGTCACTCCTCATCCCTTTACTCCGGGCTCAAATCGAGGGTGCATGTTGGTGGACAGAGTCCCCCCACTTTTTTCAGAGGGCTCCTTGATATGCTAATTTCTGGTGACAACACATTCAATTGGTATGTAAATGAGCCCCCCCACTATTTTAGGCCTTTACCCCTGCCTGTGCTCCTTCGTAGCAGTTGTCATTTTGTCAACCTATTTCAGATATTCATCACACACCTCCCTTATTTAAGCCCCCTCCTTAAGATGTTCCACCTTCTCCATCTCAATTTCTAACAACCTGCCCCTCAAAATATCCCTCCTCCTTATCATATTCTTCTCCACTCTACTTCTCTGACTCTCCAATCACATCTTTCTCTCCAGCTTACTCTTTTTTCTTCACCAACCACCTTCAAACTCTAGCCTCCTGCTCCAACAACCCATGCTCACTGAGTGAGCCTCTGACTTGGTTCATAATGCTCCCACTACTCTCCATGGGTTGAACTTGTGGGCGATGTTTGCTCCACTGTTCTACTTAAAATTGGGACATGTGTTGGGTTTGCTGCTGCTTCTGGGTAAACCTGGATTCATGTTGGACTTCATATGGCCTGCCCCCCTTTTGAATTCCACTCACCTCTTCCTGTCCCTCTAGTATCACCTGTGCAAGGTCCAAGTCTACTGTTCTTACAGCCTGCAACATGCATACAGTAAAACCCTTGGTGAGCTTTAATTGTACAGAGAATGCTAGCTCCCGATGAATTTGAAAAATTGTGTCTCCAGCGAGGGAATCGTTCTTCCAGGAGAAAATTAATTTCTAACTTTGTGTATCATATGGTTAAAGCTTTGTGTATCATATGGTTAAAGCTGTGATTGGGGAAACCACACGTTTGCAACATTGTATCAAGCACAGCTCGCCGGCTACCAATATTATGTGAATACAACAGACTCTGGTGGTTAGAGGGAAGCATTTGCGCTTTCTTCCTGGGACATTGGCTATGCCTAGAGAGAGATTCAGGCTCTCATTTGGGCAGGGGGTTCATACAAACTTGTCCTGTGACTGTCCCCAGATATGCGACTGGGACTAAGGGAGTGCGACAAAGTGGTCCAGCCCATACATCTCCCGTCCTGTTAATCTACTGGCTTGGGGGTTGTTGGTTCACAGGGGCAGACAGCAGAACTCATCACTGCCATTAATATGATTTTCCTGTATTGTCTTGTAAATTGGAAAAGTGTGGCACGCCAGAAGAAGGGCTTGGCCCAAAGGACATGGTATCAAAGGATTTTATTTAACTTGAAAGAAAACGCCTTGCTTAACCCTATTACTAAAAGGGGACTTCACTTCCTAACAAACTATACTAAAGGTGCTTGTCAATAGTCAAAATAACAAAAATGGTCCTCTGTCCAAACCTATCCTCTAAACGGGCCCTATCACTTACAAATAAAACATAAAAGAAAACTAGGCAGAATGTGCTGCCTTTAGAGTTGTTCACCGCAATCTCACCCGTGGTTTCCAGGTACCCCTCCTGGTTTGAGATCCAATTATTAATGTTAGAAAACAGTTCCCCTGGGTTTAATAGTTTTTGCCCTTTTTGTCAAAGTTCCAAAAGTATCTCAAGTTTCCAAATAAGGTCTCAAGTTCCTGAAAAAAAACAAATGTCCAAGTTGTCTTAGGTGAAGGGATACCTCCTAAATCCCTCTTCACTGCTTACTTAGGATTGTCCCCACTATGTTCATGTCTTGATCGTCTCTGTGTTCCCCTTTAATTTGGTCTCCACTTGTCTTATTGGGCCCCTCTGGCTCCCTTCTGTTTCTCTGTCACAACATCTCGCTTATCTCCCAGGGGTTTTGGGGACCCCTCTTCACATATGCCTCTCTTGGTTCTCAAGAGCTTCTGTGAGCCGTTTGTATGATTACAATATTCGGTTTTCTTGGGCTCCCGTAACCCTTATGGTTAATTGTGTCCTTCTTTGTCCAGGTCTTTATGCCCCTAGTAGGAGTTTAGGGTAATCCTTCTTTCTCCCCTTTCCATCTCTGGTCTCTCCGCCCCCCTCCACAGTAGAGTAACTTTGCTGAAAATGTTGGGGGGGGGGACATGACATTTAAAGGAAAAGGTGCCCCTGCGAAATGAATGGGGACAAAATGGTGTGCCACGAACGTTTGGGGGGGACAAACACCCTTGTCCCCCCCTAAAATTACACCCTTGCCCTCCACTATGAGCACCCTGGGTACCTTCTCTGTCACAGGGTTTTCTCAAGTGAAGTGGTATGTGCTCTGTAGCAGTGGCGTTCGCCACAACTTTCTGGTGTCCCTTTCTGGTTACGAGCGAGTTTGCTGTTCTGCTCATCTTGGCACGTCTATGCTACTCAACTCATTTGTTGGGAGCAGAGGATTCACTCCTCCCTCGCACTCTGGGTTCAACGTTGTTTCTCTGGACCTGGTACCACCCCGTCCTCTGCATGGTCACCTTTCCAGATTCGGCCTTGGCCTCTCTTAACTCCGCACAGCGTATGGCTCTCTGTATTTCTTCTCCTCCTCCATTCAAGGATCATTGTGCCATTTATTCTTGCTACGCGACACAAAAGGGGCGTTGTGTTTATGTTCAGTTGTCAAGCCATGGAGAGACCAGCATTGTCTTGAGCCAAACATCCAAAGGCACTTTCAATGTTATTTTGAGTTCCACAATTGAATGTAACATCCTCTCCCCACATTCCCATGTATGCAGAAAATGTCTTTCTTTGTTATAGTTCCTTATGAGAATGGGAGTCTTTGTCCCCTTGAGGGTAGTCGCTCCCAGTGAGGCCTCACTTTCCCAATCCCCTAGGTCCGGTTTTGCTTAATGGGCTCACCTCCCTAGCCTCAAAGAGGGTTGCCCCCCCTACCTCCCCAAAGAAGGGATGAAACCTTCAGATTGGTCACAGAAGCCACAATTAATTCTCCTGAAGGTAATTACACCACTATTTACCGTGTGCTGCTGGTTCTTTCAGGTAACCTCTACGATATCTGAAATTCTCTGCAAGTCTCCAGCTAAGGTTGATTCAAGCAGGTACATTGTTAATCAATGTCCTATGGTCCGTTTTTTTCATGGACTGCAAGTTCTAAACAGTGTTATGGCAGAGACTATTGGCAAACTTGGATTGAATGCCAGACCATCACTTCATAATGATCAGACCGTGCTAAGGAATAGCCAAATTATTTTAAAATAGTGATAACAAAGCATATTTATCTGAATGGGGACTATGGCCCCCTCTGTGAGTGGGGTCCTTAAATTTGTTAAACTAAATCGAGATCATTCATCACCATTAATAATTTCTTTGCAGTGGTAGATACCAGGACGGTAACAGGAAAGTTGAAATCGCTGACCAAAAGGTATTTTTTAAGCTCCATTAGCAGGTCAGCAGATGCATTCGAACCACATGGAAAGATGCCCTTAGATGTGGAACTGAAACAACTCACCTGGGGGGGAAATCAGAAATGTTGATATCATCCCTGAAGCTAGAAACAACTTGCAGTACCGTTCCTATCTTAAAGAGAGGGGAAAGAAAAGTCCCCCAAAAGTAACAGTAGGTTACGCAACTGGTAGTGACACAGTCCGAACAGCTGTTCCATTATGAATCTGCGAGGTGTTCTTTAGCACCTTCCACTGGTTCATTTTGGTATTGAAGCTTCTGCTGGATGTGCATATAATGGTGCTCAAGCCAATTGGGAAATTGTGGTCTCAAGGTCACTCCAATATATAAAACCCAAAATGACATACCAACCAAAACAAATTGTGTGTGTGAAAAATGCTGTTCCTCTGTGAATTTTATTTTATCAAGGGAACCCATCAAAAAGTTTAATGCTTAACTTAAAAATGTATGGTGAGTGGTCTTTAAGAAAATGGCCCTGCATCAACACATGGCAGGCATTTTGGACTGTGTGAGAAGTTTATGGCTTGTAGGAGAAAAGAGCAGGGATTCTGGCCGCTTCACCAACCAGCTAACAAAATGCATTGCCCTGCCCAAATGGGCAAACAGAGCAGGCCACAGAGCACAGCACATGAGCATGTTTGTGTGGTTTGAGGCATCTCTCAGCTTGCCAACCAACATACAAAGGAAGGTGAAATGGGTGACGGCGGCTCCCCAATTTCAAGAAGCTCTTTTTTTTTATCCAAAGGTTCTTGCCTCCCATAGCCCTTAGCAAGTAGCTTATGCTAATGAGTGAGTTTCCAGATTGCCCCATTCCCTCATCTACCAACCTGTGTGTGTCTGTGTCTGTGTCTGAGAGAGAGAGCTAATGAAATGGGACCTGTCTGTAAGAGGTTAATGGTAGGAGTCCAGGGTTGCAGGTTGTTTTGTCTTTTAAGGCTTACTGCCCTCTTCTCCTGACTAACCGACTCCCGTCTAAGATCTTCAACCACCTTTTCGCTATGGATAACCTACTTCCATGCTTTCTCTGCAAAACCCATGTAAAGCAGACTGGTACACGGGAGCCAGGTACTGTCGACATGCCATTCAGAATCTAGATTTCGCCTGATCCTTCTTCTCTTTCTTCCAGAGCCATGGGCAGCGAGGCCATCACAATTGGCAGACGGACGTTATAGAAGGCTGCTTACATTATTTACTGGTTTCTGCACATAAATTATTTTGTGCATCCATCAGTCGTGGATCAACCCGGCTTGTTTATTCATACATCCGCTTGTTTCTGCATGCATCTGGTGCAGTGCCTACTTTCTTTTCTGCAAAGTCCTCTTTTTTGGTCCGAAAATAGTCAGACACTGTTCACCTAATCTAAGCACACATAACCTAACATGTGGGTCTTATGGCGAACCAGGAGGAGTCAGACTAAGGTGTGACATGTTCAATGGATGTTTATTTAAATCATAAGAAAACGAACATCTTGCACAATCGCTATGAAGGGGATTCACTGCCTTACAAAACTAAAAATAAGTCTCCTTGTTAAAGTCCAAAAGAAATGGTGCTTAATCCAAATCCTATTAGCTAACTGGCTCTAATTTAGGAAAACATTTTAAAAAAGGGGGCCGAAGCAATAATGCTATGAAACAGTGTTCGCAGAGCACACACACAATCATAACTGCAGTCAACTCACCTGTGCCAGGTGCTGAAGAAGAGGCTGAGTCCGAACTGGTGGTAAGGAAAGGATTACCACCCGATTGGCACGGGGGTGTGGGATAAGACCCAAAACAAAATCGTCTGTTCTACACATCCACAAGTTGTCATGCCTGCTGCTCAATACCTGCTCCATGCCTAAACACGCTGCTCAGATAGCAGCTCATATTGAGGATTCAGACATAGATATATGTGCTTTCACTGAAACGTGGGCACACAGTGCTGCCGGTCCTTCTCTCAATTTGGCAATCCCAGAAGGCTATTCTATGCTTAGAGTGGATAGACCCAAGGGTAGAGGTGGTGGAGTGGCGCTGATTTTTAAATCACACCTTACCAACTGGGAGAAAACTGCCAATATTTTTGAAGGCATTGAATCCATACAGGTTAAGATGGGCATTAACTCTGAGGCCACGCTCAACCTTTTATTAATATATAGGCCACCATTCCTTACTGCAGACTTTATTTCAGCATTGTCTAACCATGTGGTGGCCTGCCTTAAACCTCACACTAGCTTTATCATCATGGGTGACCTTAATTATTGGCTAGGGCACCAGGATGACCCCAGAGGATCAGACCTGGAGTCTGCCCTGACCACACTGGGGTTTATACAATTTAACCGCCATCCTACACATCACTCGGGACACACTCTTGACTTGGTAGCAGCAACTAATGTGTCCATAACAGATCTGACAGTCTCCCCATGCCCATGCCCATGGTCGGATCACCATTTTGTCATTTTTGTCATTTGGGGCAGAAACCCTAAGTTACTTACCTTAGAAAAAATCAACCCCTTAGTTAATCATATGAACAATTCTTTGCCAGTGGATTCTGTGCAGGGCATGTCTAAAGCTCTTATAGACACTTTCATGCATATTACAAATCGGCTAGCCCCAGATAAATTGAGGAAGCCTAAATCTGCACCTATAAACAAATCATGGTTTACCCCAGCTTTACGTAAGCTCAAAACAGAAATGCTTAAGCAATACTACGGCTGGAAAGGGAATCCCTCCCCCAATCCGCTCAGTGCCTACAAACAGGCGGTTAGAAAATATAAAACTGATCTTTTGGTAGCAAAGAAAAACTCATTTTATGACCGGATTGTCTCAGCCAAGTCAGAGACCAAGGAGCGCTTTAAAATCCTTAAAGAGCAAGAGTCCACACCAACCCCAGATGCAGACGATGTGGTAAAAGACAGGGCCTGGAGCCAGTCAATACAGGATGCTATGGGCGCAAAACTTCAGGGCATCAAGTCCAACATCCTCATTTAAAAAGTTATTGCCACTACTGAGGCTATTATGTCTAGCTATGATGAAACCACCAGATGCCCTACCATTCCCGAATTTCCGTTTACCGCCATTACACTGGCTGAGTTGACGGAGGTGCTGAAGCATCTCAAAACAACCAGCTGTAAGGGGGACCCCTATTCTGCTATTATTATTAAAACTTGTCCTCTGACCCTTTTGGACGCCATTCTTCTTTTGTTAATGCGTCCTTCAGAGAGAGGATAGTGTCTGACAACCTGAAACGATCATGGGTGACTCCATTGCTCAAAAAAGTAGGCCTTCCAAAAGAGGACCCTTTGAATTACAGGCCCATCACCAACACGGCATTTCTGATGAAAATATTGGACAGGGTCGCCTATAAGCAGATAGCCAATCATCTGGAAAGTTTCCCCATACTCAATTGCCGGCCATCAGGCTTTGGAGCTGGGCACAGTACCAAAAGGCAGCATTCTCCCCAGAGGCTTCCCGTTGGGTAGCCTCATTTCTCCAGAACAGGGAAAGCTGTGTCTGCTCGGAATCGGCTGAAGCAACCAAGGTGCAGATTGAATATGGAGTTCTGCAAGGAGCAAGTCTGTCTCTGTGTTTTCATAATATATACAAGGCCTCATTCGTTGCTATGCTTGAGTAAGACGGCATATGGTTCACCAACCTTGCGGATGATACCCAGTGTATCATCCCCTTGACGGGTGACCATGCATATGATGAAGCTCGTATTAACAAAGCATACACATGTATTGAAAATTGGATGGTCATGAACGGACTGGCCTTAAATAGGTCCAAGACCGAACTTATGATTGTGGGATCAACATGTATGATTTCCAAGCTGGACCCTCGGTACAGAAAGTTTCAATTGGGGGACGTCAAGATCGGTACTCTTAAGAAATTTAAATCCTTAGGGGTTATTCTCGACCAGCATCTCTCCATGAAGGCCCACGTGGGGAGTTTGGTCTCAGGAGCTGCTTACTACCTAAGACTCCTAGCACACCTACGACCCCTGATTTCTCAGATTAATGCGGAAGCACCAGCACAAGCCATCGTAGGTGCAAAAATTGATTACTGCTGTAGCCTTTGACCGGCATTAGCAAAACTGAAATCAACCGACTCCAGGTGATTCAAAACGGGGTCAGTGAGGGTTGTTACGTGCCTAGCAAGACGTGACCATGTCACGCCAGCCAGAAGGACTCTGCACTGGCTCCATGTGGAGGCGAGAATTTGTTATAGCCTTCTTTTGATCACCTTTAAGAGTCTACTGGCTATCATGCCTTGCTACCTGAATGATCTTATTGTGATCAAGACTACTCCTCGATCACTCAGATCAAACAAAGCCAAAATGCTAGTGGTTCCGAGAAGTAAATCTAAAAGGTCTGCAAAATTAGCTTTTGCAACAGCCGCACCGGCGGCTTGGGAATGGCCTGCCGCTGGATCTTAGGCTGGAATCTAAACTGGAGCCTTTTAAGAAAAGGTTAAAAACCTGGTTGTTCGACTAATTTGACATTCTCGTCTTTCTTATCTCCTAAATGACTGACGCAGACGTTTTCTTGTATTTGTTTTATGTCTTGTCCGCGCCATCATGCCTCCGGGTCCATTGCTGCGCATTACAAGTTCCATAAAGTAAAGTATGAAACAAAGATGCAAAAGTATAAATAAAATACATAGGCTGCACCCAGGTGGCACAGGGTGCAACCTAATGGTCTAAGGAACACATACAAGGACCAAAATCAGGAGGTCCAGAAGTGAACCTGAGGAATGTAGTTCAGAAGGGCACAGAGTGCGATGAACGGGCCAAGATAATACACAGGAAATCACCAGAACATTACAATCAAGGTGCAATCCAAAAGATGTCCAAAGCCGGTCCACAGTCTGAGCAGGTCCGATAATCGAGATACTAAGAAACACTAACTAAACAAATGGGTTTGACGAGCGCCCTTCCAAGGGAAACACTGGTCTCTTACTCTTCAGAGGTGACGCGCAGCACATTGCTGTAGCAACCATGATGTGTCACGAGGTGTCCTGAACACTTGTTCTGATGCTGCATGTTCCTTACTAGGCGTATCTGGCAACTTTCCATTCTTTGCCATAGCGACCTTGGCAGCACTGCAGGCAGCGGCAATGGTGCCTGTGGCTCCTGACAAATAGCCTCTGTTCTTGGCTTTTGCCTGGCCCAATCACTTGGCTCCCTATTACAAGGGGTTTTTAAAGTTTGTCAATTTCTCGCAGTACAGTCCTCAACCTCTCTGCAAGTTCTGTTTGTCAAATCTTAATTTCATATGGTTTTCTTTTTCCAGGAAGAAAAGGTTTTCTTAATACACTTCCACCATTTCCAACTTGGTGCTTGACAATGTTCATGTTTTGTGCTTAAGGTCTGGAACGCTCCAGGTTCTCTCTTTAGTTCTGCTTGTTATGTTCTGTGTCGTGGGCTCCCCAAAGTTCCCTGGCCCTCTAACGGGCCTACTTCAGCTGGGTCTTGGTGGGGCACCTGTCCAGGTTTTCTTGGCATCCATAACTCTTGTGGCTCTCTGGGGGTTGTGGCCAAGCAGCAAGGATGCTCTCCCGACAGCTCCTGCATAATCCGACATGATCCTCACTAAAGTAGCGGATCCAGCTAGCCCTTAGATCCGATGATAAGCTGATTCACTGGTAGAAACCGACAGAACATCTGTGCAGAATTTTAGAGGAATCGAATGCTGTATAACGTATAACAAGCCCACTGGTGAAAATGCCCAGGCAAGTGGATTAATATCCAAAATGGCAACAGGCACGAGCAGAGCAACCCAGACTGATTCCGTGGCAGCCTAGTGGTGCTGAGTGTGGGTGCCGATGGTGCCACACAGCTTGGAAGACCTACATCATTTAGACGTGACAAGGGCAAAAGGAGTACGCTGCAGCAGCGGAGACCTGAATGAGGAGCAGACGGAAAGTACAGCGCAGCCACGATCAGAGATTGGTGGTGCTGCTATGCAGCTCATCAGAGCACCAAAACAGACCGGACCGGACCCCCGGAGTATACGGGACAGACCGAAAAGGAACGCATGAAAGAGTAGACAGGCGGAAGAAACACAAAGTAAACAGCACACAACCGGGAAGCCTGCCGAAGTGTCCAACGGCCTATAAAGCCACACAGAGCACACAAAATAGGAAATTTAGACAATTGACATACACAGAGGTTTACATCAACGATGGGGGAATTTACGATAGCCTCCTGGAATGTCAGGGGGCTTAAGTTACATTAAGAGGAACCGAATAATAACATCCCTGCACCTTCAAAGGATAGATATAGCACTCTTACAGATGACGCAATTTACCCAGGAGAAATTAGCCGGACTCATTAAAAGGTGGTCTGGAACCACATTGGGCTTGCCGTACGCTAGAGGGGTATTGATATGGATTGCACTGACCGTGCCCTTTCGAGTGCTTAAAATGATCACAGATGAAGGAAGGAAGGGTGGTGACAGTACATGGCTTTTTGGAAAAAAGGGAAATGTTTATTATTAATACATATGCCCCAAACCATGATTCTGCCGCCTATTTTTCCACTCTCTGTACCACAGAATAGGCCCATATATAAATTGTACATGGGGAGGGGACTTCAATTGCACGTTAGATCCTAAGCTTGATCGATCAGACAATAAACGTATGCACCCAGCTCCCTCAGCTAAAGTCCTAAACGCCTTGGTACAAGCATATAACATGGCTGACATCTTGAGAGCTCTTCACCCGCAGGTCTGTGGATACTCTCATTGCACTACTCTGAAAGGCCGATTTACTAGACTAGATTATATCTTCACTGGAGAGGAAACCTTAATGGAATTCATGACTGCCGAATACAAAGCGTGTGTACTTTCAGACCCCGCGCCGCTAATAGTCACATGGCGACTCTCCCCAACCCTCCCCCCTCCCCCGCACTCCCCCAGAGCGAGTATCCCAACTTGGAAGCTCATAGGGGAATCCCTGAAAGATGAGGTTTTGCTAGAGCACTTTAGGGAAGGCATTAAGGACTACTTTGAACACAACATGGCAGCTTGACATCTGCTGGGACATTATGGGAGGCCTTTAAAGAGGTAATCAGGGTATTGGCAATGGCTAAGGCAGGGGGAATACAGGCTACAATAGAGAAGGACATATCCAGTGCAGAAACCACACTTGAAGAAATATATCGCACATAGAGTATGACTAAGGAGCAAACTCGGGAGGCTAAGCGGTTGAAGCACGAATATTGGGAAAGGTTGAGGGCACTAAATTATGCAAAATATATAGAAAAGCAACATGCAGAACTGTTGGCCTGGTTATACAGGAACAAATCCAAGCAGGAGATGATACGGTCAATCATAGATTGAGAGGGGGTAGCATGCACAATGCAGGAAGGGATCAATAAGTGTTTCTATGAATATTATAAAGAACTATATGCAGACGCATCTGAGATAGATGAGGCCTGGCACGGATAGACCTCCCAAGATTAGACCCAGATACAGCAGAACGGCCTGAGGTACCCATAGCTCTAAAATAATTAGAAGCCACCATTAGAGAGATGCCAACGTGCAAGATGCCAGGAACAGATGGGTTACCTAGCACATTTTATAAAGCGTACATAACAGAAATCACACCCCCACTGTTGACGATGCTGAACGAAGCATTTGATGCAGGAATCCTTCTAGTGTTGTCGAGAGAATCAATAATTATACGGCTACTTAAACCGAATAAGTCCAGATCCGATTGTGGGTCTTAGAGACCACTATCGCTGCTGAATCAAGACTGTAAGATACTTACAGCCCTATTAGCCAATCGGCTTAAGATGGTTTTAGCTGAACTCCTATACCCGGACCAAACAGACTATGTGCCAGACATGAATATTACATGGAACCTACGGCGCTTGCACCACATCATCGACTACACCAAAGACGGCACGAGTCATTACTCAGTGGCCTCCCTAGATGCGGTCAAGGTGTTCAATTGGCTCAGATGGCCATGGTTGCTAGCCACACTGGAAAGATTTGGCATGGGGCCCACATACATTAAATTGGTGCGGCTGTTGTACAGCAAGCCGGTTGCAAGAGTTAAAACGGTGAACCAGATTTCAGAACAGTGGGCACTAGAAAAAGGCACGAGGCAGGGATGCCATGGTCCCCCCATGCTCTTCATACTGGCCCTTGAACCCTTGGCGATATACCTCCGGACAGAATACCAGGAGACGGGTATAGATACGCATGGCAGACATAATCTGATTTCCCTATATGCCGATGATATGCTCTTATATCTGCAACACCCAGAGACCAATTTACATTAGATATTAGAGGTATTCGAACGCTATACCGACCTCTCTGGCTTTACGGTTAGTGAACAGAAATCTTCCCTGTTTCTTTTGGCGGGTTAGAGCAGGAAGTCAGCGAACCTGCTACTGGTGCTCCCAGTGAGGTGGGAGGTGGAAACCTTTAAATACCTGGGAGTCGACATCGATCACGACCCAAAGGTGGAATACATTCAGAATACACAGAGGGCAGTAGACAAAGCAGAGAAATCCATGGACCTTTGGTCCAGGTCACCCCTAGAGCGGCACTATTGAAGATTGTGATCCTCCTCGTGCTCCTACATTACTTTACCAACATCCTATACGACATCCCTAGACGCTTTTTCAATAAACTGGATACTGCATGGTGGGGGTTTCTATGGCGTAATACCAGATGCAGAATAGCACTTCAGAAGTTACAGAAACCAGATAACCAGGGTGGTATAAAAGTGCCCAATTATGAGGTATACTTTGTGGCAAGCCAACTACAGTTTGTCACAGGGTGGTTGTCGGATGAACCCACCAGGACACTCCCCTGTTGCGGCAAGCATGCATCCCTTTCTTCCTGAAAGAAGTAATATGGATACATGTGTTACATTTACATAGGCCCCCGCGCCTGCTAATACTCAGGAAGTCAATATGTCTCAAGGCTTGTCACCTACTAGGGAATAAGACGCATGCTCTCCCCAGATCCTGCTTGTAGCATTGGGAGCGGACGACCCACAAGCCAGATTAAATGTGAGGAAGTATTGGGAACCCAAGGGGGTGGTGACAATAGGAGACCTGTACGGGATGGGAAACCAATGGACTTCAGTACACTCATTAAAGAAACGCATATTTTACGCCTCTTTCCTCATGGCACTG
Organism: Ambystoma mexicanum; assembly: GCF_040938575.1. Lineage (NCBI taxonomy): Eukaryota > Metazoa > Chordata > Amphibia > Caudata > Ambystomatidae > Ambystoma > Ambystoma mexicanum. Next base: position 202,117,520 of record NC_090940.1, read on the forward strand.
AGGCAGAAATGGCCAGAGGAGGTAAGAGATCTAAAAGAAAATGAGGCAAAACACTTTGACACCTCAGAAGGTGGCCATGCGGTGTCAAGGCTATATTAACTGTTCATAACCTAGCGAGGAAATGAAATGGAGCTGATCTGCCCCAAATCGGAAGTGGATTTGCAAGAACCAATATCAGACAAGGCATAGTAGCGAGCCATAATATACCATAAAAAAGTATCCAGAAACGCAAAACTTCAGCTAATACAGGTATATGTGACTCACATGGCGTACTTAACCCCCCGAAGAATTGCAAGATTTAGCAAAGCAGCAGAACTATGCTGCCCAAAATGCGGTCTAGTCATTGCAGATATGGTGCACATGTTCTCGGCTTGCAATAAGATCCAATATTACTGGAAAGACATTGCTCAAAGGTTAACTAAAGCAGATATAACATTGGACATTCGATCTCTTGTAGCCTGCTTGCTTGGCATTTTTCCACGACCAAAACAGGCTAAATATATTAGCACACTGAAAGACTTAGCATATGTTCTGTCAAAACGTAGAATAGCGATGGGATGGAAAACACAAAAAAGCCCAGAGGCACAGCTATGGTGGAGTGATCTCCACAATTGAACACTCACTGAGACCTCAGTATTGGGTGAGGCGGCCCATGCAAGCCATGAGGCGCGAAACACGGCCATGGACTCTTGGAAATCACTGCTTCAGGAACTATTTGCATCTGCACGTGTTGCGACACAGGTGGATGAAGGAGCTCAGCAGCCCCTATTTGAAGAATACAGATAAGAACACTGTATGGAACATAGGGCGCATGCCGAAGAAGGCAGCACATTTGGCATAGGCTGGGGGGAGGGAGGGAAAGGGATGCAGACTAAAATGTGTACATTGACATGAAAACACATGCGTATGTCTGTAAGTTAAGCAAAATGTTAATAAAATAAATAAAAAAAATAAAAAACTCTGGATAGGGCATCTGTCCGCTCAGGTTTGTCTGGCTCCTGAAACCCTTGTGGCTTTCCCAGCCATGAATATTCGTTACTCAGGGCTCTTCAAAGCCCTCTTAGAGGCTTGGTTGAGCTTGGTTTTGGTAGGGCATCTGCCTTTTCAGGTTAATGTGGCTCCCAAAACACTTGTGGCGACTCCTGCTTGTGATTTGCTCTTTACAGTATAATATTTGCAACAGCCCGACTCATGACTGATCATTTCTGAACTATGTTCTTTCTCAAGGTGAGGCTCTTGTAAACTACCCAATCTGTCTTTGACTGGGCCTAAAGTTAAGTTTCTATTTTGGAAAATCTAACGGACTCATTTCCGAGTTGCCAAATCTGGAAATACAGATATGCATATCTGGGCTTATCTCTAATACGTACAGTCAGTTGTGAGCTTTGCACCCATCGTTAGCTGGATAAATCTCAGGGTAAATTTGAAGTTGTTCCTTCTGAGCAGCACCATTTTAGAGTGGGTTATTTGATTGTTACATTCGCCCTCAGTTTGTTGTACCCCTGGTACTTAAACTGTATGTAAAATAGACCTGGTAACTTGTCTTTTGAACTTTGTAGCAATTGTCACTTCTCATTGCCTACTCACATAAATATAGATCTGTTGTATGTTGGCCTTAATCTTCAAGTGAAATTCCCTGATTGTGTAACTTCCAGCACATGTAGAGATGTTGTCATTTTAATCAAGGTGACCTTCTTGGCTTGGATGATTTTCTAATGCTCAGGCTAGATCTACAGTGGTGACTGGATATGTGGGCACCTTCAGTGGTGGCTAGAGTTCTCATATCATAGTGACACTAGGTGTAGCTATGTACTTTACATGTACTCATTGTTTGAAATATCAACCCACTAAGTTGGATATGTCCAAAAGGGCGTGCTCCATAATAGAATGCAGGATCTATGGTTTCCTATGACTAGGTCATATCGTTGGTTTTCAGAAAAGCGAGGTGGTGGCATTTGATGTCTTAATTGAACGCAGTCTGTTGGGGACACAACAAAATATCCTTCTTTGCTTCTTTTACAGTAGTAGCTTATGGGTATATGTTTCCCCTAAAAGTTATCTGTACTTGTTCTATAATTCATCATGTGAAGCCTTCTGTTAGATGATGTGCTTGAAGCAAATGGTCAACAATGGATACTTCTGCTTTCTTTATTCCAGAAGCATGTCTTTCAATGGATTATTCATCTTTGATAGAGCTCATGATTATACCCATGTAGCTGAGTGTGCTGGGGCATGAGATTATTTTCTCAGATGACCTGCCCAGACTCCAGAGAGTGGTTCAAGGGTTTTTATGTTGTTAGATTTGAGTTAGAAACTTGATTGAATGCACAGGAAATTGAACACACTAAGCCTTCCCCCTCTGTCTCTAGTCTCCTGTGGGCTTCCCCAATTCCTTTGCAAGGCTTCCCTATTCCCCAGGTTGTCAATTAGAGATCGATAACACCTACCATCTATAATTATGACTGAAGTGATGGCCTAAAGACTTCAGCGTTTTCTATCTCACATCCTGTGCAATCTATTGCCAGTGGGAACCTATCCTAACAATTCCCCGGGATATTGTTTAACAAGATCTGGTTCCTCCCTCTTGACACTTCATCACCCTTGCGACGCTTTCCCTGATGTTCCCTTCCTCCCTCTTTCCCTCTCTTGCCTACTCTGCTTCCGCCTTAATTTCTGCTTTTTCTTACCCTCTGAGAGTCGCACAAACTCTTAACCACTCTTTAAATCTGTTCTCTCTCCTTTGCACGCAATCCCCTCTACCGTCTACTCTCTTCGCCCCCTCCTCTCCACTCTAGTCTCCATTCCCTCCCCTCCACTCCCTACTCTACTGCATTCCTCTCATTTTCATTCACTCGTTACACTCTCATACACCCTACTTACTCTCACTCACTTGCATTTTTTTTTTGTGGTGCTCATTTATCGACCTCGGAAGGATGAAAGGCTGAGTTTGGCCATGCCGGGATTTGAACCTGCATCGGCAGGCTGTGCACGGATGTCAAAGCGAGCACTCTACTCGCTGTGCTATCTGACAGGCTACTATCCTTCCTCCTCCTGGTCTCTTTGGCCACCTCCTTATCCTTCTACTCTCTTACCCATACTCAGAACTCCCAACATTCTTATACACAGGTAGCACTCTCTCACAACCAACGACTCACATGCCACTATCTCTAGCACAGTGTTCTCAACGCAACTATTCTTCCTCCTCCTGGTCTCTTTGTCCACCTCCTTTCCACCTGACCACATTGAACAGCCCACAATATTGTAGGATTTGTATACCCCTCACTTCCTGTGATGTTCATTCCCTCCCCTTCCCATTGGCTTGTTTTTTCACAGGTTCCTCATGGCAAATTAGATCTTACTTTTCCCCTCTCTGTAGTGCCAATGAAGCGGAACGTTTGAAAATTCCTGCTTAGCCCCACTGCCTTTTTATTTTTAGCGGGTGCATTAGTCTCTCTGCCGTGGGGTTTCAAGACTGGGTTACCATAGCAGAGACGCATTGAGTTTCTTTTCACTGTCAGTGGTTGGGAGGACTCTTGCTGATGTTTGTGTCATTCGCAAAGGTGGCAAGTCAGGCGTTGTCTATCTGCTGCAGTGCTTCCTGGTACATGGAGTCCTGAAATGAAAGAAACCGAGCTCTAGACAGAACAAGGTATTTCAGGCATTGGGTCATTGATAGTGGTGCCTTCCACTTGTAGCAAGGCACATACAGGGGAGAGGGGCAGAGACTGGGGCTCTCAACTCCCTCTCCTGTGAGAAACCTGAGGGTATTCTCCCAATCAAGCCTCAGGAATCCCTTATTCAGGTGTCCTGGGAAGGGCCGATGCTCTCAGACCCCAACCCAAGGAGCGGATGAGTGAGAGAGGATCACCTGGATGGGGGAGTCCGGAGTTATGCTCAAGGAAATACCCCAAGTGGAACACAGTATTATACCTGGGGAGAAGGAGAGGAGGATGAGATCCCTAAGACCTTTTGTAGCTTGTGCTACATCTGCCTCCCTTCCTCCCATTGAATCTTTCTTGACCAGACACCATCAAACCCCTGTATACAACCAATCCCCTATGATCTCAAACCTCATTATACCAAAAACTATCTCTCCCAGAATCCCCGTATACCTGTGTCCTACCCGAATACTCCTGGTCATTCTTTTCTACGTCCCTCTGGTTATTATTTTCCGAACTCCCAGTCAGCATTGACAAAACCCTACCAAACTCACCCTTCTGAATTTAGCAACCCCCATAGGATGAAGAATATAATTTTGCATGAGGCCCCCCTTTTCCGACACACACTTTCCCACATCATGAAAGATAGCGGACTAACCCTACAGCCGTTTACCTGACATGTTCCGACACAAGGAAGGGTCAGGCAGAGTCGGTCAATTAACCAGAATCACCCACACCTGACGGTCCTTTGCTTTTACCCACAGGGATAAAATGTGAAGCATGAGAGCACAAGAGGAGCAAGATAGACTGCATGACGAGAGAGCTAACTCAACACGGCAGTTCAAGTGGAGGAGATAGATGGCGTGAACCAAGAGGGTAACAAGGAGAGAAGCAACCTTGCCCTTTCCGACCAAGGCCTGTGAAACCTCAGCGGAGGGAATTGTAAGACCATGAACAGTAAGCCAGATTGTGTTGCCAGTGATGTCAACAGTACATGGGGCCCTCCTCTGCTGATAACCAAGCCGGGGAGAGGCGCTTGCCACTGTGGTATCGACCTTAACTCCAGAGACGAGCAAAGCCTAGTGGTTCATCACAGCCGGTGAGTCGAGGGAAGAGCCGATAAGAAACCAAACTATGTTGAACAAAAGTAGCAAACTTTCACTCCGGAAACTCTGAGCGACTACCCTATTGTTAAAACTACTGTTACAGAAGGCCTTGGGAAAGGCCAGAAATGAGTTAGTGGTCATACAGGGGACTAGTAAAATCCTCTGTACAATCGAAAGTCTTTGACCGACAGATGATTGTGAAGCTAAGGGAAGTGAATCCTCCATCGTAAGAACTGTTCAAGAAACTGGATGATTGATAAAGGGTGGCAATAGTGAACCTGATGGAGGGATGCTGATAAAGAGGGGGCAAAGCCAAAAGTCCCGATACACAGTGTGTTGACAAGAGTGAACCCGGCAACAGGATATCCACAGTGAACTGTATAAAAACACATTAAGATTCATGAATATCACAGATGAAAGTGTGTTGAAAAGGCTGTAGTGAACCCGATGGAGGGCAGGCAAGCATTCGAGAAGGGTCTAAGCCCGGAAGAGGGGGATCCTGGGGTGAGAAGCCACCACCTCACCGCCACGGGAATGCAACAGAGAAATCTTTTGAATACAAGCCACGGTGATCCCGACGCAGGGAGGCCGATATTCGAGAGGGGTCTGAGCCCAGAAGAGGGGGACCCAGGGGTGAAGAATTATCACCCAAGTACAATCACGAAAAAAAAGTTATTATTTTGAACCCAGAAGGCCCTCAGAAGCAAGAAACTTAAATACCGAAGGTCCTGATATTGCTAGGAATATTTGTGGATCTGAGTCTGGAAGAGGGAGATCCGAAGGCATCACCCAACGTGCAAGCAGAAAGGAACCTTTGTTTATTATTTTTGGAGTACATCAGATCCTCTGAGGAAAGATACTTTTTGTAGAAAAGAGACTTAACCACCAAAGGCTCTGAAAGCTGAGAATGGAACTGTTGGCCCATGCTGTGCTCCGGAGTCCCGCCTTGTCCCGTGCTTAAAAGGTGGGGAAGGGAGACCCTGACTACCGCATCATAACTTATTATTTGTGAACACTTCTTTCTTTCTTCTGAACCTTATCCCAAACTCTTTGTTTATTTAGCATAAGGATTGGCAATAGGTTTTTCTTAGTATAGGACCTTTTATTTTGATAAGACACCACTAGGACTGCCTTATTATTATTTGATTGTTGTAGCTTGTTCCCATCTTAGAGTTAGGTATAGATTAGGTGTTTTCCAACCCGTATATACAGTTTAATAAACACCCTTGAACTGTGATCCTTACACATCCCACCACTGGGACAGGACTGGCATGCCTCCTACCCAGGTTGAGAGTGGCCCCTATCCCTTTCTGACAAGGTCGAGTCCCTGACCCTGTCACAATATATGTGTGAATTTGGGTTTGCACAAATTGAGCAATATGGAGCATTCTCTGCAGGAATAATGCCCAGTGGGTGGTACTTGCTTTCAAAGTCTGTGGGTCGCCTGTTTTCTCTCGTGACATTAGTGTATGTATCATTCTGTCTCATAGATTTTGTGCGTCTTTATAAGCAAAGCAAGGCTTTGAATGGATTTGATCTTAGCTTTAGAATGTGTCAATGTTGCCAAATCTATTTTCTTACATGTGTTGGATATGGGTGAAAAGGCAAAAACACACAACCAGCCCTACAGATAAGGGGTTTTTCAGGAACTTTTGGTTTCCCTAAAAATGGGCAAATACTCCTAAAAATTAAACCAAGTAAAAATACTCCCTGTAAAAATGAAGTATCACAGTCGCAGGGTTTTGAAACAAATGAAAGTCCTTTATTCAGGTAAATTTCCATGGAAAGGCTTAGGCTAAATCTTTGCAAATAAAGTATAGTTCTGGGTTGTGCTTCCTTTCAGGTGGAGCACTTTGGCCACTGTGGTTGATAAGGAGCCGGTCTTTCAGCCTTTTGTCGTTTAGTTTGTGTTCTAATAAGCCCAGTGATATCCCAGCGTCGGGTCTTGCGGCAAACGGAAAACAATGAATAGTGAGTCTCAGGACGGGGCTCTTTTATATCCCCTGCTCCTTCCTTCACTTCCCCAATCAGCAGCTGGGAGATTTCCCGGTCTACCTTGGCCGGCTCCACCCCCTTTTCCCGTCTGTGTGGTCCCGGGCCACTCCTTGGCTCTCCCCTTTCTCCTCATCAGTGCACTTCGTTCCCCTCCGACCCCCGCGCCACCCCAGGACTCCCACACATATGGTCTCCGAGTCACCCACAATCTGGATTGGAGACCACCCTCAGGTAAGCCCCGTGGGTATGGTCCCGACTTATGTCTTGGCTCCCAGGTCTCCGTGGCCTTCATACGGAGATGCTGTGTCAGAGTGCTTGTTAAACCCTGGGTTCTCCCTGGGTCCTCATTGAGACTTGCTACCTGGCTACACTCCCGAAATAGGAAACAAGACACACTAGGTGCCGGCCTCCCTGCTTTCATTCACACAGCACACAGCTCCAAGGATATGTTTAGTAGACCAGTAGTGCACGGAGTGTCACACGAAGAAAATACTATTGTTACTGCCTGATCTGATTAGGTAAAATGTATCTTTTATGGTGCATGAATAGCTAGATGCAAAGAAATATTTTGACTCCCTTCTAAAATACTCTCTTCAGGAATGAGACTTACTTTTCTGCTCCCCAAAAAATCATTTTACTCAGATAAAAAAAAAACTGGTAAAATATTCCCATTTCAACATCTTATCTGGAGCACTGCACACAACTGATTGTGATCCTATGCATTGCCCTCTGTAGGTGACACAATCGTTTATTAGAATTTATGAAGCGCTTTTGTCAAAGCACTGTGCAAAGTAAAACAGTCAGTTACAAATGCAACTAAAGTTAAGTACAACTGGCACGAAAACACAAACATCCGCAAATTAAGGGGGAGGAAGAGTCTTAGGTAACGAGCGGAAAGTAGCAAGAATGGCAGTACTGAACGAGGGAGCGTTGTGGGACGAGGAACAGCTGACTGAAGAGGAGGAGGAAATGAGAGAAGAGAACGGGATGGAGTGCAGCACGGAAAATTAGATGGTAGATGGGAAGGAGCCAGGCCGAGAGTGCTTTTGAACACAGTACAAAGATAGCAAAGAACTAGAAGAAAAGGGAAGCCAGTTAAGAGATGCAAGGGGTGAAACTTGAAAACTGGAGGGAGAAGAAAGGGTAGACAGACAGCCGAAATATAAATTAACAATAGAGGTGCAAAGGCATATCAGGGAGACCAAGCCGAAAACTGTAATTAATATGAGGAAATATCAAGGGTCCAAATAAGCGTCTTCACAGCTTGAAAAGTTCTAAAGGTACAGATGTTATGAATGATGTAGAGCTGGATTTCCCTGCTAAAATCGCACCTTGTGAGAATATAGTTGTGATAACAGTGAAGAAAGGGAAATAAAGCAAGCTGATTTGAAGACAAGCCACCTCCCAAAAGCATATTGAAGATGGAAAAACAAAGGTGTCCAATTGTGGATTGAGGGGAATGAAAATAATCTGAATGACAAGATCTGAGGCCTGTTGGCCAAAGAAACATTTGACCACTGACTTTCTCAAATGACAGATAAGTGACTTGGGCTCCTGAAGAAAGTGGTAAAGGTAGCCAAATACCACTGAAACCGGTCAGTTTTTATGGGATGCTCGTATATTAATTGGGTACCCGCTTTAAATTGTTAACGGTTGTTGTGCAGATGAGAAGGGAGTATTGCAAATTGAGGAAAGCACTGTACTCTGTGCTCACCTATTCACCTCTATGAACCAAATTATGAACCTATGATGGTAATAGAAATTTGCTCATATTGAGATAGTGTCCATTTTCTCTTCCCTATCATTCACCCTAAATAGGCTGCTCACCAGCGTACCGCCCAGGGTCAGCTAGTACTGGTTGGAGGGATAGAATAGTGATCAGAAAAATAGAAAAAAGATACTAAGATAACTGAATTTATGGACTGATATTTCTTTTGTGTTTGATGTAGGGTAGGGCCAGGTTGGAAAGTATTAAAGATATATGCAGGAGACACTGTGTTCTCCATGCCATTGCCTCCACACACAAATTGTCCGGCAGTGAGTGGTGGCAATTTAAAATGTATAAGCTGAGTAAAGAAATATTGTAAACATATTCTGATGATGCTGGCTACTAGAAGGATTGAAGGACAAATGAAATAGAGGGTTTGCCGTAGTTTTAGAATTACAGTTTTCCAGTGCCTTAGATCCCCAAAATGATTGGCCCGTCTGTGCTCTTGTGTCTGAGGGTGTATAATGAACTCAAGAATAAAGTTCAATTATCTATTAGTGAAACATAAATTGGTTAGGTTTCAGTGTTAACGGTTGTTAGCCAACTGCGGGACATTTCCAAGCCTCTCCTTGCTCTTCATGCTTTCTGCCATTCTCTGCTTTGGGTAGTCTTAGGGATTTTATTTCTGTAGATACTCCTCGTGAGTGCCTACTTCCCTCTCTGGCTGGCCGATGCTTAAAGGATGTGGTGTTACATTTCATATAAGAGGCTGCAGTCTGCCCCTTGTCTGGTGGGGAGGCACAATACTGTGCCTGGAAGCCAGAGCACATGCCTTACAGCTTTGCTTAACTTCAAAATGGAGCTCATGATTTTTAAATTCTCTCTCACGACTGACTCAGGGATAATGAATACCAATTTCTAGCAGGTCTGTACTGATCAGCGACACAAGGTGAACTTTAGAACAAGACAGACATCACCTGGGAGAGAAGCAGTAAACGGAATAACTAATGATGATAAGAGTTTCTGCAGAAGGGGTGGCAGTCTGGTGCAGAGACTGGGAATTCAAGGAGCACCCACTGGAGTTAGAAGCCACTGTAGGAAACACTGGTAATGAAGGCAGTTTTGTCCAGGCCTTTTCCATACCTTTCCTTGAGGCAACAGAAGGAGTGGAAAAGTATTTACACGACCAGAGAATAGATGATAGATGAGTTGCACGAGTGCCTGTGCCAGCGGCTTTTTAACAAGTAAGCTGATACTTACTACCACTTCCTCCTCTTCTGACACTGCTCCACCCTTAACAAAGCCCACCGTTATGGGCTACATTGCAGATGTGAACCTTCTACGAGCTAGCCTTCTACGAGCTAGCTAGCCAAAAAGCTAAGCGTATGGCCATTGTAGACCTTTACTTGGGGGCAAAATTAGATGCCTCAGAAGTCCTCATACCTCCACCCTTAAAGAAACCAACCACAATGCACTACACCACAGAGCTGGACCCATTTTAGCCAGTCAGAAGGTGAAGCACATGGCCATCGTAGCCCGGTACCTAAATGTAAAATTAGATGTCCAGGGAGCTCCCTTATCATCACGGACGGCTTCCCCCTCCCTACTGCAGCCGCTCATATAACAAAACAACACCCATTTAACAACTGCGACAGAAAGATCATGATTATACAACCCAAAACAAGTGATTTCAAAAAGTTAACCCAACACATGAAGCCCAACCTTTAAAAGAGACTGCAGTGAATGCACTTGTTGAGAACACACCTCAGAACGTTGTTCCACTGACAGCCACCCGCTGACCCCCTCACTCGTGGCCTCTCAAATTCCAACGCTGATATCAATAATCAGTACTTGTTATGGCCACCAAGTATAGATTCCTGTAAAGTCGCCAATAAAAACATTATACCCGGTCAACTGGCAGACAGAAACACTTAAATCGGCTCTATTAAATACCTGGTCTCTTGATAAACATGCCACAGATATTTATGATTACATCATTGACAATAAGTTAGATTTACTGTTCTTGACTGAAACATGCATTCACGAGGCTAGTCGGCCATCGATAACACTTGCTGTCCCGGATGGCTATACCATCTATTGTGAGAATAGAGATCAGGGACCTGCGGATGGAGTGGTAATTATAGCCAAGAACATAAATTCCGCAAATCACGGAGGCACTGCAATGGCTGCGAAATCCTGCACCTAAAATAGACTCCCACTTCCCACAGTTGTTAATTTCATCCTGGTATACTGGCCCCCGGTCGCAATGAACAACTTCAACGATGGAATCACACAACTCTTAGCGGATCTCAAAGGTACCAATTGTGCTACACTATTCCTTGATATCCTTAACCGCTGGTGAGGAGACATGACAGACAAAGATGCTATTATGCTTGAATCGGCTCTTAACAACATTGATCACTATGTCATAAACTCTGACCCCACAAATACTAAAGGTAAAATCCGTGATTGGATTGTGACAAGGAATTTAAAAGTCCAAATCAACAAGACCACTCCTTGTATTTGGACTGATTACTTCATGGTTAACTTTTCCCTTTCTCTTCAGACCCTCCCATCCAAACCAAGTAATCCACCAAAGTCAGTCAATAATTGAAACCTAAAGAAAATACACACATGTGATCTCTAGGACTGTCGTGAAAATCATGTCCTCTACCTCCCCGCCAGATCCCCCGACCTACTTGTTGAGACTTTTAACACCAATTTTAGTCTCTTTCTAGATAAACTTGCTCCTCTCAAAACTAAGTCAGTTCGTAATCGTGCAGGCCTCCAAAAATGGTTCTCACAAGAACTTAGATCCTTGAAATCGGAGAAAATGAAAGCAGAGCGATGTTGGCTAAAATGCCCGTCCGCTGACAATAAAAGCACATGGAAATTACTTGAGAAAATTTATAAAAATATTATCATAAACACCAAAAATAATTTCTACAATAAACAAATTGAGGATGCCAATAATAAGCCAACAAAATAAGTATTAAAACTTCTTGAGATGACATTTGCTCCAACAAACAAGGACTGCTCCAAAATCCAATTAGCCATTGAGACAAAAATAAATATCAAAAGCAAGGGACAAAATAAAAGATCAGGTTGCCAGTAAAATAAACTTGCGTCCCCCTAGATGCAGAACCCACTGTCATTGAATTCGCTCAAGTGACTACCCTTGATCTGTCAAAAACCTTGAGCTCAATGCATCCATCTACTGGCTCAGATAATATATTTCCCCCGAAAATGATTCTTGACAACAGGGAAATCTTTGCCCCTTTTCTGGCAAGATTTATTAATGCTTGTTTTGCACCTGCTCAGTCCCGGCTTCCATTAAAAACTTTACAGTAACAACAATCCAGGAGGGAAGGCTATGAATCCAGGAAGTTATAAAAGAAACTTGCACGGCTCCACAAGAGGAGATAGCGAGGAGCAGCACAGAACAGCACACCTGGAAGGATGGGGAGGCTGTCCGCAAGGAAGCCAAAGGATAAGGGAAAGTGGACAATGGATGGAATCAGAGTAGCAACTTGCCGGTATGAACAGCACGGACAAGCTTAGCGTTGAGACACGCCGAGCCGCAGGGGCATGTCTGTTTTCAAGGAAGCAACAGACATTACTGGGAGACTAGGCCGTGTGTTTCCCCGCTGCGTCGGCCATATTGGGTGTACAATGGATGCAATACTACGGTGGGGGCGGAATTGGTGATTCATGACAACGATGCTGCTCAAGCTTTATGCTTGAGGGTGTGTTGTTAGACTGAGGCATGGAGGCTGATGTTTTTAACGGTCTTATTGAATTATTGGCTCAGCACCTCACATTCTGAGGGTTGATCTGTCCCTCCACCCCTCTCAGGTATCTAGCCCTTTTGCCGGGCTGCTCATCCTCAAACCCAGTCAATGAAAGCAGGTCTGACATCTACTTGCTGGTCTCATTACATCAGTTAATCATTTGTTGTTCTTTGATATGGAAGAACTAGTTACTGTCTGTTTATTTCCTTTGAATGATGGGTTGCTGCTTTTTTTGTATTTGCAGGGTCAGTGTCTGTCCACAATTTTTGTACTGTTCTCGTTTAATTTGGATTTTTTTATGGATTTATTGCGTTTTCTCACTGTGATATTGTTACTTTTTGTTTTTCTTTGATACTATTCTGCAGACAACCTTATTATGCATTCATTTTTTGACCACATTATTAGCATGGCTAGATTATTATTACAGCCTACAGATGGTATAACGAGGCAAGGGTATTTAATGAGGTCTCTAAGCCATTGCTGACTGGTAAAGCTGCCCTGTTAGAGGGTGTTGGCAACCCAGCTTGTTTTCCCGTGTGGCAATAGCTTTTTCTTTTTGCTATATTAAGAAAGAGCACTGAGCTATTTCTCAAGCTAAAGAAAAGTACAATAAAAATCGTGGCCACCATGGAACTACTCCTAGTTTATGGCCATGGGTAGTGCAAGGCAGGCAGGTAGAGGTGTGTCAAGCAGGTAAGTGCATAAGGGAACGCATGGTTTGTGGTGGGGGAAATGGAGTGAGAGCTGAGGTCCTGAGGGAGGCAGACTGAGAGTAGTGGCCCCATAAGTCGTGAGCAGCTTGCAGAAGTTTGAGGATGCACATGTTAAAGTGTGAGTGCTGGGAGGTGATGAGGGATAATGCCAAAAGTGTTGTGACTGTGTGAAGGGCCTCAACCTGTAAAGGGGGACATGGAGACCCTACCAACCTCAAACATGTGGTCCTCCTAGCCCTGTCCAAGAGGTGGGGGAAAGGTGAGTTGTGGAGCGGGGCACAGTCTTTTACCACCCTCTCCCACTCCTTAAGTGCCATGTATGTTAATGTTGGTACGTACCACCTTCTGTTGGATGATGCCTTTCAGTACTGATTCTGGCCAGTGTTCTCGCTTTTCAGAACTGCAACTCTTGCCAAACAGGAATGAGACATCGAGCACCCGCCCTCCAAAATCCCCAATCGCAAACAGACGAATGGTGGGGCAACAGAAAATGAATTGGGAGTGAGAGACTGCAGGGGATCAGGAGAGATTCAGAAACCCTCCCCAGACCGAATTGGCAACAGAACTCACCAGTACATGAAGAAAGCCGCATGGACAACGAGCAACCTGAGCACCTGCGTGCAACCCTGCAAACAGAGAATGAAAAGGGGGCTGGGCTACAAGGGGTTCTTAAAGACGTTCACCTGTCTAACTCAGCCCCTGGGTAGGCATATGTTGCCCCATGAAGTCAGATGAGTGCTTGAAACAGTGGTCATGCGGAGGGTAGAATCAGTCAGAGAACAATATATAAATGGAATGAATGGAAGGTCGTGTGTGTGTGTTGTAGGGGAGAGGTCAGAAGGTGTGGAGCTGTACCCAGAGACCAGACAGAGAATGGAAAGGGATGCAGAGTGCTGAATTGTTGGTGGCAGAATTGGAGTAGAGTACAGGTGAAGTAATGATTGCGAGACAGAGTTGTAACAGTTCTACGCAGTGTAGTCTGAGGAACGCATGGTGGCAACAAGTAAGACCGACACAAGTGATCACAGTTCGAGTGTTTGCTGACCAATAAATGCTGTATGCAGGTTGGAAAAACGCCTAATCTAAACCTATATCTAAGATGGGAGCAAGCGTCGACCATCATATGAAAAATGAGGCAGTCCTAGTAACGTCGAGTCAAAATAAAAAATAGCCTATACTAAGAAACCTATTGTCAAACCTCACAACTAATACAAAAAAGGGTACGGATAGTTCTCAAGGAAAGAAAGAAGTGTTCTCAAATAATATGGCGTGATGCTGTAGCATCGGTCTCCCCTTCCCAAGTTTTGGACACTGGGTAAGATGGGAGCTTGGAGCACAGTACAGTCTCGGGCTTCTCCAGCATGAGACAACCGTTCTAATGGCAGCTCTCAGGACACACTCTCGAGCTTTCAGCTATCAGTGCCGTTGATGGCCAAGTCTTGTTTCACTTGAGTCTCTTGCCTTTGAGGACCTGACATGTTCAAATAACAAAAACAAGGGTTCATTTAACAAATGAAAAGTTTGTTTCCGATGTTCGCTGGGCAATGGGTTCTCCCCTGGGTCCTCCTCTTCTGTGTGCTGACCTTTCTCAATCGTATTCCCACAAATGTTAGTCTTTTTAAACGGTTCTGAACAGACTATTTCTTGGGACGTTAGACTTTGCCCTTCTTGGGATTCGCTTCTCCTATTTCTTCCCACTGCGGGATTCACTTCCTTTTCTTTCACTTAGTTTGTAGATCAAAGTCTTATGATTGTACAGGGATTTTACTAGACCTCCTCTATAACCACTTTGACCTCTCTCGGCGACTCTCCTACAGCCTTCTGGTACCTGTAGTTTCGTTCAGATGGGGATCGACCAGAGTCTCTTGAATTGGCACCCACGTGGTGCAGGTTTTTCCTCTGCAGCTGGACTCCCCTTAACACTTTTTACAGTTCTTTACACAGTTCAATAAACTTGGTTCATACTCGCCACTTTGCGCTTCTCATTCAACACAGTGTGGTTCTTATTGATTCTCCCCTCGACTCACCGGCTGTGATGAACTGCTTGGTTTTTTACTTTCCTGGAGTCAAGGCCGGTACCACAGGAGCGTCCATCTGACCTGCTTATGGGCATAAGCTTGCGACGGGTACCATTTACATCTACTACAAGACACTTGTGTTATTGTTTGTGGTCTTAGGCTCTCTTCCACAAAGGTTCTGCGGGTCTGGGACGAAAAGGGCAAGGTCACTTCTCCCCTCGCCACCTTCTCGATTCCTGCCTCCTTTCTCCTTCTTTTGAACTGCTCTGCCTGATTAGCCGTCCCGTTGTGCTGCCTGCCGTGCTCGTCCTGTGCTCTCTGGCTACACCTTTTATCCCTGCGGGGAAGGGAAAGGGTTGTCAGGTGTGTGAGAGTCTGATCAATTGCCTGACTTTGCCTGACCCTTGTATTGGGACATGTCAGGTAAATGGCTCTGGTGTTAGTCCGTTGTCCTTTTTGTTGTGCGAAAGTGTTTGTGTTGGAAAATGGGGGGCAGGGGTTTAGAATATCCTACGTGAAAGGAGGGTAAAAGGTGTCAACAGAAGGGGGATACCATGTCTCAGCCATCGGTATCCTACTCCCCAAGAACCCCCCCCCCCATCCAGGTGATCCTGCCTCACTGGTCCACCCCAGGAACTGGATCCAGTAGTGATGGCCGTGTCCTAGCCACGTGTATGACAGATCCCTGGGGACTAGCTAGGGAGGCACCTTCAGGTTTCTCACAGAAGGGAGGGTGTAAAAAATGATCGATTGAGTGCAAAGGGAAGAAGTGTAGAGGGCAGTTAGGAAGAGGGAGTGAGAGTAATATAGTTTATGATAGGACAGTGTGCTGAGAATACAAGGTGTTAGTGTGGGAGTATTGGTGAGGGGAGTGAAGCAGGAGTAGAGTGAAGATGCGTGAGGAAAGAAGAGTGCAGAGAAGAGTGTGGGCATCGGATGGGCTGAAGCGAGAGTGTGGGAAGATGACTGGAGGGAGTGGGACAGGTAAGAGAAAGTGCAAGAGTATAATAGAGGGAATCGGAAGATCAGTGAGAGGTGTGAAAGGGAGCGACCATGGAAAAGATTGAATCAGAGCATCTGATATTGCCACTTTTTCGCATCAAGTTAGAAAATGGAAGTGGACACAACTGCAATTTTAGAAAGGACCTAGGAAAGTAAATTACAACTGTGATGATTAATAGGCGCGCAACAGCAACCGAACAGGCACCATCAGATCAATTTAACATTCAAGAAATTGACCAGAGTGGTGACACTGGTGCTGTGTGCTCACAATTTAGGGTTATGGAAAAACCAAGCTTGATATTCAAGATACATTTCAGGTTAAGAAAACATAGGCTTCCATTGGCTTGCAAAAAGTCTGTTTTATTAACAATTCATATGAGCCATATATTCGAGAACAGAAGCAGACACATAAAAGCCCTATTCATTTCAGGTGCTAGATCCTTCACAGGGCACTTTCTCTCCTCAGTGGAGAATATATGTCTCAAAATCCGCCCCGCAGGATGGCAGCATCCGTGATGGGGTCCTAGTGTACCCTAAAATGGTGATTGGGCCACCAGTCTCGTTCTGGAGGTTCCAGTGCACGGAGCACTGATTAGCGTTGATGCTCTGCATGCCCCTGTTTTGTGGGGACTGGTGATGGGCCCCGTGGCTCTCGCAGGGTGCTGTAGTCGCTGATCTCTGGTCCTGGGGTGCCTCCCTCACAGCACTGGCATGTGCTGAAGCCGTGCCCCTTAGGGGTGCTCGGTGCAGGCTCCCTGTAGTCCTCTGCAGTTGCACTGGCCTGTGATGGTATCCTGGGCCCCTAGCAGAGAGCGTGGCTCCGTGACTGGCTCCTGAGACCCCCCGCTAGCTGCTCGTGCTGGTCCTGGATACACTGGGGTTTCCTGGGCTACACAGCAACCAGGGATAATTTTGCTAAGGTGCTCCAAATTTTCGACTGCCTAGTGGCCTCCACAGGGTTTAATCAGCCACTGCGAAAGACATTGTCCCACATGAAAAACATGCTGCATCTGATAATGCAAATAAATGGTGAGGACTCAGGAAGTCTGTTGGAGGCCAGTTTCCCAATAAGAGACAGCGTCCTTGGAAAGTATGAAAACACATCCATCCATATTGACAATGGACAGGATCATCACAAACACATTGCCGGGCCAATGATTGCTTACTAAGGTCACACGTATCCAGTTCAACATAATACATACGGACACGTAACAGTACTAACGGACATAGTAAAAAAAAATACATTCACCACAATGAGCAGAAGTCTTTTTACTATGCCTGTTAGTTGTCTGTCTCAGGGTTTATCTACTCTAATGCAGTAACTTCAGAATCACTCAAAAAAAGGCAACTCAAAATCTCAGAGAGGGTCTGATGCAGGTACACACTGAAGTTGATGCCCCATCTTTGATCCAACAACTAGTTGCTATGATTTTACACAGCATGTGACTAAAATTGACAGCAATTTAAATAAAACACATTCTCCTGCATTGGATCTTTCATGGATTCACATGCTTAGAATATTCCCCGTCGTCAGACTGGGACCCCTCGGTACACATATATAGCCTTTTCCAATAGGAAAACTTCCGACACTTTTGTGTCCTATCTACGTCCTTTTAGGACCCGCCTACGCATGCTCCGTAAGCCGTCCCCGTATAAGAGGCCCGCCCCCGCGGTTCCCCTTCAGATTTCAACCGTCTCCAAAGTAGTGGGATCTCCTCGCGTTGTCTTACTATTTTGTACAAGGTTGCATTACTGGAATTTGAGTACAGAAAATGTCCTCTGGGTCAGGAAAAGCGCTGTTTCGCCCATGCGCGACGTGCGGCTTGAAAAAAGTTTACGAGGGGGACGGACATATGGATTGTATATATTGCCTCCACCCTCATCATTCGGCGGATAACTGCGACATATGCGAAGGGTTTTCTCAAAAAACCCTCAAAGACCTCAGTCGACGACTGGTGGCATGGCTGAATGATGGAGCGGGGGCATACCCCCCTTAGGAGGTAAGCTCCACACAATCAGCGGAAACATCATGCCGCGCTACCTCGTCGGAACCACCGGCGAAGAAATCTCGACCGACGGAAAAAGAGTCGTCTGGAAGTCACTCAACTAGAGACTCCTCGTCAAAGAAATCATCTTCATCAAAAAAGCATGAAAAGGAAAGGAAATCCTCCGCGGGCGATCATCATAGATCGACCACGAGTCGAGAGTCGAGTAAAAGCAAGTCAAGTGTGGAAAAGGCGGGACCGCCAAAACCACCGGCTAAGTCACCGTCGTCGACGGCGGCCCAGTCATCGGCCTCCACCCTGCCACTTACGCAGGTGGCATCCACCGTCCCACCGACAACGACGTCGACGATAGCCTCGTCGACGGGGGTTCTACAGGAGGCATGGAGGCCTGAAGTTTTTGATCCGACCCCCCCGGATACTTTACTACAAGAACAGGCTGTGTTGCTGTCCTCGGAGGACGAGAATGAGAGAATAGCTGGCCCAGCAGACCTAGGGCTACGAGTGGCTGACAAGTCGTCGACGAGGGGATCCGTTATACCGGTATCTGCCCCTCTTCTCAATCCTCAATCTGTTTTGTCGTTGGAAATTCTGTCCACGCTTGTCGTTACAGTCGTTGGACCAGAGACTACCTCAGGCAAACCTGCCACAGTCACCCGTCGACGAGCCGGGCCCGTCCCGTCAACCGACGCACCTACGCACGCCAATCTCAGCACTGGCACAAGAGGAAGGTGAGCTGCCAGATTCGGAGTCTGACAGGGGAGCCATGTTTGGACATCTCATCATCCCCCTCCAGGGATCCAACCTGGGAGTCAGAGGTGGAGTTGGAAACCCCTAGAAGCCCAGCTCACCCGTCCCCTCCAGACGACATTGTGTCATTCCATTCTATGATGGAGAAGGCATGCAGAGAATTTGGTTTGTCCCAGGAAGAACAGAAAAAGGACTGTTTTTTGTTCGACCACATGGGTAAGAGAAGGAGGTCTGTGTTCTCGATACCAATACTAGACCATGTATGGAAGGAGGGGTTGCAGACAATGCGTCACCTGTTTTCAGAGCCGGCAGTGAAAGGACGCCTGGAAAAAAAGTTTAAGGCTCCAGAGTCTACCCCCAAGTGTTTATCCTCCCAACCAACGCCAGACTCGGTGGTGTCGGCGGCAGCGGCGAGGAAGGCGAAGGCCCAGCACAAGTGCACGACGACTCCTGAGAATGAAGCGAGACGCCAAGATGCCTTTGGCAAAAAAGTGCTATCCGTGGGAGCGACCACAGTAAAGGCCGCAAACTCTCTGGCAATTGTTGCCAGATACGATAGGGAGATGTGGCACATGCTAGCTCCGTTGCTTGATCATCTTCCGGAAGAGCATAGGAAGGCAGCGATGTTACTCGTCCCTTTAGAGGGGCTTTAGGTAATTCAAGATTCTCTGCATCTGGAGACAGATCCTTTGGCAGATCAGCTTACCCCTCCCAGGGATACAGACGTGCCTCCCAAACGGCAAACCGTCGCCGGAACTTCCAGCCTTCCAGGAAAAGACCATCATATCCGTCGTCGTCGAGAGACAAGCAAAATAAAGATCAGCAGTGACATACAACACACCGTTCTGGGGGGAAGAGTTTCAGCATACGTCGACGAATGGGAACGAATAACGACGGATCAATGGGTGCTGGATATTATAAGAAACGGACACTCTCTACGATTCAAACACAGCCCTCCGCAAATTTCACCTGCGTTCACCGCTCATTCCCATCTGAAGATACTGCAACAAGAGGTAACACTCATGTTAGCAAAGGGCGTGATAGAATTAGTTCCAACATCACAGAGAGGTCAAGGAGTCTACTCAAGATATTTCGTCGTAAAAAAGCCAAACGGCAAATGGCGTCCCATTTTAGACTTACGCGATCTCAACAAGTCTTTAAAGAGCCTAAAATTCAAGATGCTCACTCTGCAGGAAGTGATCCGCGCCGTTCAAGAGGGGGATTTTCTAGCGTCCCTGGATTTGCAGGAGGCGTATTTCCATATTCCAATGTGTCGGAAACGCAGGAAATTCCTAAGATGTGTAATAGGGCGGACTCACTACCAATTCACGGTTCTTCCTTTTTGGGCTCAAGACCTCCCCCAGAACGTTCACGAAATGCCTGGCTCCAGTAGCGGCCTGGCTAAGGAAGCAAGGCCACCATGTATACCCATACCTCGACGACTGGCTGGTAAGGGGATCCTCCCCAGCGTCGACCAACACAAGTTTACAAGCCACCATGCAGCTTCTACAACAGCTGGGATTCGCCATAAACTTCGAAAAATCCTCTCTGCAGCCATCGAGATCGCTGGTATTCCTGGGGGCACAGTTCGAGACCCAGTTAGGGCTAATGAAACCTTCTCTCGACAGAACCTCAAGACTCAATCAACAAGCATGCCGACTACGGCGAAACACCAAGATCTCAGTGAGAAAATACGTTTCGGTCCTAGGGGCCATGGCATCCTGCATCCATCTGGTGGAAAACTGTCGCCTATTCATGAGGCCAGTCCAGGAATTCCTCGCGGACCGATGGACGCAGGCTCAAGGATCGTGGTCAGACAAGATAACCATCGACGACGACAAGCTGCTTCGGACCCTTCAGTGGTGGCAGAGTTTCCACAATCTGAACAACGGTGTACCCCTACAGGAGCCAGAGTTTCAGCAAACCATAGTCACGGATGCGTCCCTAACCGGATGGGGAGCTCACCTGGGTGCTCTCCAAACGCAGGGTCGCTGGTCTCCAACGGAGTCACTCCTACACATAAACGTGTTAGAGCTCAGAGCAGTACGATGGGCCTTGAAGGCTTTCCTACCACACATCAAGGGCTCGCGAGTACGAATACTGACCGACAATACAACGGCCATGTTTTATCTGAGAAAACAAGGAGGGACGCGATCAAGAACTCTTTCCATAGAAGCCCAGAAAACATGGCATTGGGCATTAAAGCACAAAATTTCCATCGTGGCTCATCACCTTCCAGGAGTGAGGAACTCCCAAGCAGACTCCCTCAGCAGAAGCATGGCCCAGATACACGAGTGGGAAATGGACACAGTTCACCTGATGAAAGTGTTCAAGAAATGGGGTCACCCCCCTCTGGACGCCTTCGCGACCAAAGACAACAAGAAATGCAAGCAATTCGCAAGCAGATGGCCTCAAGAGGGCTCCAGGGGGGAGGCATTCTCCTTCCCATGGACGGACATGTTCCTCTATGCTTTTCCCCCGTTCCCCCTCATACAGAGGACAATACAGTGGATACGCAGATACAATTGCCGGGTAATTCTAGTGACACCATACTGGCCAAGGCAACCGTGGTTCTCCGACCTGCTTCACCTGTCGCTGGAACATCCCATAGGGTTTCCGAAAGTCCCGAACCTACTATCCCGGGACAAAGGCACGGTGTGGCATCACGACCCGGACAGTCTCAACCTTACAGCCTGCCTCCTGACTTTTCGGAGTTCGGTGCTTTAGACGTTTCGGAGGATTGTCAAAAAATTCTGCAGGCGGCTAGAGCCCCTTCTACAAACAAATCCTACTCCTATAAGTGGCGGAGGTTCTGTGAATGTGTAGGGGACAACAGGGCCTACAACCGTTGTCGGTGACGCCGGAACAAGTTCTACCTTACCTGCTCCTCTTGGCGGAGAGGGGATTATCCTTCACATCGATAAAGGTGCACCTGGCGGCCATCTCGAGGTTCACAAGGAAAAGGCAGTCGTCTCCTCTGTTTAGCGACAGACTTGTAAAACACTTCATGAGGGGTTTATTTCGAGCTTTTCCCCCGGAAAAACGTTTCCCCCCAACTTGGAGTCTCAACACAGTGTTGGCAGGCTTAATGAAACGCCTTTTGAGCCTATGGCCACGTCCGACATAAAATTCATTTCGTGGAAGTTGGCATTCTTGATTGCTATCACATCAGCTAGAAGAATCTCGGAACTGCAAGCGCTGGTCGTAGACCCGCCATACCTAAGATTCTTTAAGGACAAAGTAGTCCTGGCAACTAATCCTATGTTCGTCCCAAAAGTTCCGACAGTGTATCACAAACACTCGTCCATTGTTCTCCCTACTTTCTTCGCCACACCATCATCGGCAGCAGAAAAAGCTCTTCATACCCTGGACGTTAAGAGGGCTCTGAAATTTTACCTACATCGTACACAGGAATTAAGGTCTACTAGACAACTGTTCGTCGCATATGGTCCGTCGACGAGAGGAAAAGCAATCTCTAAACAAGGATTGGCTCGATGGGTCTCATCGACGATTGCGTTTTGTCACTCTAAGGCCGGAAGGCGTCTGCAAGGACATCCTAGAGCCCATTCTACAAGATCGATGTCCTCCTCAACAGCTTTATGGGCAGGAGTTCCGTTGACGGACATATGCCAAGCTGCGGCATGGTCAGTGCCCCACACGTTTACCCGCCACTACTGCCTTGCCAGGCAGCATGCGGACGAGGTGCAGGTGGGAAGAGCTGTCCTGCGCCATCTGTTTCAGTAAGGTAAGCTCCACGCTGTGGAGAATCCGTTGTCTACCTTTTTAATGACAGTTTGTTTTATGTGGGCAAGGTCATATGAGGTAGCTTATTCCTACTGTACATATGCATTGTGTAGTATGTTGAGGGTATATTACATTACATTCTCACCGCCGTCTCAAGTGTACCTGCTATACAATCTATTCTAAGCATGTGAATCCATGAAAGATCCAATGCTGGAGAAGGGAATAGTTTCTTACCTGTAACTCCATTTCGAAGGGATTGTGTCCTCCGACGTATTCCTTATCTTAGATAGAAATCCTTCAGCTTTGCTGGCCTCGGAAAATTTTTTCGCCAGAGGGCGCTGCGCGTCGATGATCGCCGAGTCGATGACCCTCGACGGCCTCCGTGCCGACGTCGACGTCATCCTGCCTATAAAGGCCGCGCGCAGCGTCCGTTGCTCAGTTCCGTTTTTCCGCGCTTCGTTGTGCCTCGGAACACCGTTGCTCAGTTCTCGTCAAGATAACGTATATAATAACTACTATTTACCTCGATATCGATGGCATCCTCCTCCGACCCGACGACCCCTCGGTCCGGTTTCAAAAAGTGCCGAGACTGCGGGAAGAAAATGTCGTTGACGGACCCTCACAGGGTCTGTTTGTGGTGTCTGGGAATCACGCACCAGAGTTCGGAGTGTGAGGAATGCCTTTCCATGACGGCTTGAAGGAGCGTAGGGGGAAGCTCGAGAGAGGTAGGTCAACTTTAACTTCCTCGAAAGCTTCTTCGGTAGAGTCGAGACGTTCGTCTCCTCACCATAAAAAACACTCTCGATCTAGATCACGAAGTGGCTCCCACCACTCGTCGACATCGAGACACTCGAAGAAGAGACGTAGGAGATCCCCTTCGTCATCTTCGTCGAGTTCTCCTGAGAGAGTTCATTGCCCCACAAAACGCAGCTCGCAAGCTGAGTGGGAGGAATTCAGGAAAAAGATGCTAAGCGTCTTCGAGAAAGCGGCCTCGTCCCCCTCGAAGACAGCTGAGGGTGATACCCCGGGTAAAAAACCCAAAAAATCTAAACGCCGCGAGTCGCAGTACCCGGCGGAAAAGTCAACCCGAAAGCGCCTCGAGCCATCGGGAGATAAAGCATCATCGACGCCATCGTCGAAAACTCCTTCGAAACAGAGGTCGGCGCCATCGACGCCGTTGTCGAAGGATTCATCGGCGCATCAGTCGATCGAGTCGACGCCGACGTCGACGCCGATATCGACGCCGGTGAAGGAAAGAACCACGGCTACTCCACAGCCAACGGTTAGACAAAAGACCTCCGACTCGACGCCGAGAACGTCGACGTCGTTCTCGAGCAGGACTCCGATCCTTTCGAGTTCTTCGAGGCCTAGTACACATTTCTCGACGCTTTTCACGGCGCCTTCGAGTACTTTCACGTCGGTGTCGACGACATCGACGTTTTCAAGGCCTGTGATGATGGCTCCTTCTGCATTGGAAATGGGGTTTATACCATTCCAAAAACCAATGTATCCCCCTTTAACCTCGATTTTTGAGGAAAGGGAGGATTCAGACCAAGATATTGATTTACAGAGGACCACATCACCAGAGCCAGAGACTTTCGCCTCTGAGGAAGGAAGATTAAAAAATCTTCAGGATGCACTTCAGGAAGCTAGTGGCTTGGACACTTCTCCTGAAGCAGAATTTATCAAACCAGACCCAGGAGAACATGCGGAGACTCCATATAGAGCTCTGATGTCTAGAATCATAGAATTTATGGGTTGGTCTGCACCTTCTCCTGCCTTTCAGCAGGATGACCTCACTGACATACTGGACAAGGGCCCACAGGAGGATCCTGTGGTTCCATTTCACTCTGCTCTACAGAGAAGGATTTTGACAAACTGGGAAACGCCAGAAATTATCCCGGCAGTAAATAAAAAACTGTCAACAAAATACAGGGTGGCTAGTTCTGACCCTGAATATTTGTCAAAACACCCTACTCCTGAGAGCTTGGTTGTACAGGCTGCAACCTCATCAGGCAGCACATCTGCATACCCCACTGCTCCGCAGGATAGGGATGACAAAAAGTATGATGCCATGGCTAAGAAGGTTTTTTCTGCCTGTAGCATGGCGTTAAAGTCTATTAACGCGACCTGTACGCTTGCTAGGTTCAGCCACACCCTTTGGGAGTGCGCTTCATCAGCGGCTGACTGCCTCCAAGAAGGAGAGGAAAGGGACGCATTTTTAAACATCATCAGGGATGGTAAAGATGCGATGTGCGAGACCCTACAAACTGGCCTAGATTCTGCTGACAGTATCAGCAGGGCCATGGCGGCAAGTACCACAATCCGCAGGCATGCGTGGTTGAGGAAGTCTGGTTTTGCCTCTGACGTGCAGACCAGGCTTTTGAATATGCCCTTTGACGGTTCTACCCTCTTTGGAAAGAAGGCGGATGACAGTTTGGAGAAACTGCAAACGTCCAAGGCAGCAGCCAAGTCATTGGGAGCTGCTATCCGTCAGAATACCTTTCGTCCTTCGGGATCATCGTGGAGAGGACGGTCCTTTCGTTACTATTCCTCATATGGAAGGGGCAGGGGACGACCGGCTCAAAGAGGCCAAGGAAGATTTACCCGTGGTGGACGGGGTAGGGGAAAGAAAGCCGCACCCGCAGGAGCAGGAGCCACTTTACCTTCGGCAACTGCATCAGCCGCTTCAAAACCACTCTGAGGTCTCCCCTCACAGAACACCAGTAGGGGGCAGGTTAACTCACCATCTGACGGAATGGCAGGCTATTACGTCAGATGCTTGGGCTCTGGAGACAGTGGCCCAAGGTTACTGCCTGCCCTTCCTACATATCCCTCAGAGTCATCCACCGGGGAACAACCCTTTGAAGCTTCCAGATCCGCTCCTCTTGCAGGAGGTTTTAGACCTGCTAGAGAAAGGTGCCATAGAACTGGTACCTGTAGCGGAAAGGAACAAGGGTTGGTACTCCCCCTACTTCATAATACCGAAGAAGGACGGAGGACTGAGACCCATCTTAGACTTACGGGAATTGAACAAATTCCTCCGAAAGGACAAGTTCAAGATGGTGACTCTCTCTCAGATCCTTCAGGCCCTCCAGCTTCAGGACTGGTTGGTATCTCTAGACCTCCAGGACGCTTATTTCCATGTGCCGATCCATCCCAGGCACAGGAGATACCTGAGGTTCGCAATTGGCAGCTCTCATTATCAATTTCGAGTTCTGCCATTTGGGCTAACCTCCGCCCCGAGGGTCTTTACCAAGCTAATGTCGGTTGTGGCTGCAAGTCTAAGGAGGGAAGGGATTCATGTCTACCCTTACCTAGACGATTGGTTGATCAGAGCTGTATCTTCGGAACAGGCTCAGAGACAACTAGATTATGTTTGCCACTTCCTTCACAAGCTGGGCTTCTCCCTCAATTTAAAGAAGTCACAGATGATACCATCACAGAGACTCCAATTCATTGGAGCAGTCCTGGACACTTCCCTGGGAAAAGCCTTGCCACCAGAGGTGAGGGCTCGAGATATTCTGCAGATGGTCATCAGATTTCAGAATGCCCAATATCTCCCAGCCTACGACTTTCTGAGGTTGCTAGGCCTCATGGCATCCTGCATATTCCTCGTGCCGGAGGCTCGCCTGAGAATGAGATCCCTCCAGTGGGCACTGAGAACTCAGTGGTCACAGTTCTCAGGAAGGATGACAGATCTCCTTCGGATCCCGGTCAAAGTAGCCCGAGACCTTCAGTGGTGGGCCTGTCGGGAGAACATCCTGAAAGGAGAAATGTTTTGGCAACCATGGCCGGAGATAACAGTAGTCACGGATGCCTCACTCACGGGGTGGGGAGCTCACGCCAACGACTTGACCATCAGCGGTCGTTGGTCTCCATCGGAGTCCAGACTACATATCAACCTGTTGGAGCTGAGAGCCATCAGACTAGCGCTGAAGGCTTTTCTGCCGTCTGTACGGGGAAGAAACGTCCTAATAATGACGGACAATACAGTGGCCATGCACTACCTCAACAAAAGAGGAGGCGTAGGCTCACTACCACTGTGCAGAGAGGCGATGCAGCTCTGGTTTTGGGCAATTCAGGAAGGAATCTCTCTATCGGCAATTCACCTAGCCGGAGAGAAGAACTTGACAGCGGACGCTCTGAGCAGGCAGAGCACAGTCTCTCACGAGTGGGAGATAGCTCAGGAAGTCCTTCAAGAGATCTTCGCCCTTTGGGGAACCCCTCAAGTGGATCTGTTCGCCACCAGTATCAACAGGAAGTGCGACAGATTTTGCTCAAGGGAATTTCCCCCGAGAGGAGCTCTAGGAGATGCGTTCGTAGTGGACTGGGAGTTCCCACTTCTGTACGCGTTCCCTCCGGTCCCTGTCATTCCTCAAATGATCAGGAGGTTGAGAAGGTTTCGGAAGACCATGATCCTAATTGCCCCGGATTGGGCCAGGAGAACGTGGTACCCGGACCTTCTAGACATGTCCATCTGCCCTCCAATTCGACTGCCATACAGAGAGGATCTTCTCTCGCAGAAGGAAGGTCAGGTTCTCCATCCAGCCATCAAGACCCTCAACCTTCACGCTTGGTGTCTGAAAGGTTGAGGTACAAGGATTGGGACCTTCCGGATGATGTTATGGAGGTGTTGCTTTCGGCCAGAAGGCCGGCAACTAAAACTCTATACCGCTGCCGTTGGAACAAATTTTGCAGCTGGTGCAGAGAAAAGAATATTGAACCCTTTTCTTGTGGTACACCTATGGTGTTGTCATTCTTACTTTACCTGGCTAATTCAGGCCTACAGGTTGGCACAATTAAGGGCTATCTCGCAGCGCTATCAATCTTTAAGCGCACTGCAGAGGAGCCTTCATACTTCAAAATTCCATTGGTAATACAATACCTAAAAGGATTAACTAATGTTTATCCCCCGAAACCTTTTCAAGTTCCCTTATGGGATTTAAACCTAATTTTAAACTTCCTAAAGGGTGCCCCTTTTGAACCACTACACTCTTGTTCATTGAAGCTTCTCACCCTCAAAACTGTTTTGCTAATAGCATTGACATCTGCTAGAAGGGTTAGCGAGTTGCAAGCCTTATCGTGTAAACCTCCACATACAATCTTTTACAAGGACAAAGTTGTTCTTCAGGTGAAGCCTAACTTCCTCCCGAAGGTAGTCTCGGAGTTTCACATCACTCAGAAGATTATATTACCTTCTTTCTACCCTCCTCCTCATCCGGGGAAGGAGGAAGAGAGACTGCACAGGCTGGACCCTAAGCGAGCCTTGAGCTTCTATATCAGCAGATTGGCTAAGATCAGACAAGCAGACCAACTCTTTGTAGGTTATGCAGGACATAAGTTGGGCCTTCCAATAACAAAACAAACCATCTCCAGATGGATTATTTTAGCCATTCTGGAGTGCTACAAATTGGCAGGAAAGGAGCCTCCTCAAAATCTAAGGGCTCATTCTACCAGGGGTATCGCAACATCCTCAGCCCTTCAAAGAGGGGTGCCAATTCGAGATATATGTGCGGCTGCCACATGGTCGTCCGCACATACATTTACCAAATTCTATAGCCTGGATTCCTCCTCTAGTCAAGAAACTAGATTCGGCAAGGCTGTGTTACACTCTGTCCATTCTGGAAGGGTAACATAACTTTTATTACTCCCGCCTCCAGTCACAATACCACTGCTATGGGAGTCTATCTAAGATAAGGAATACGTCGGAGGACACAATCCCTTCGAAGAACTAGTTACTCTTACCTTGTAACGTTCTTTCGATGGGATGTTCCTCCGACGTATTCCTTATCGACCCTCCCATCCATCCCCGCAGTATGACTTCCTGTGGGTTTGCAGCCTATGCTCCTTCAAGGTGATTAGTCTAATCCAAAAACATTACTGGGGACTACAAAACGGAACTGAGCAACGGACGCTGCGCGCGGCCTTTATAGGCAGGATGACGTCGACGTCGGCACGGAGGCCGTCGAGGGTCATCGACTCGGCGATCATCGACGCGCAGCGCCCTCTGGCGAAAAAATTTTCCGAGGCCAGCAAAGCTGAAGGATTTCTATCTAAGATAAGGAATACGTCGGAGGAACATCCCATCGAAAGAACGTTACAAGGTAAGAGTAACTAGTTCTTCTCCAGCATTGGTATCTTTCATGGATTCACATGCGCCCGCCAACCTCCCCGGAATGTAATGTATTTGATTGATAAATTTAACCCTTCCTACTTTGGAGGGGCCGAAATCTGAAGGGGAACCGCGGGGGCGGGCCTCTTATACGTGGACGGCCTACGCAGCATGCGTAGGCGGGTCCTAAAAGGACGTAGATAGGACACAAAAGTGTCGGAAGTTTTCCTATTGGAAAAGGCTATATATGTGTACCGAGGGGTCCCAGTCTGACGACGGGGAATATTCTAAGCATGTGAATCCATGAAAGATACCAATGCTGGAGAAATGGAGTTACAGGTAAGAAACTATACCCTTATGGCTCACAGCCTACTCTGTGCTGTGCAGTGGTTACAGAGAGTTCACAGTGTAGTAGGTCATGAACAGTGAGGGCAATGACTGCAATTTGAACAAAGTGCCCTTCCGTTGTACAGCAAGACTAGAGACTCATCAGGTACACATGCTAACACGTAGTGTACATAGTACTATACAGAGCTTTTAGATGGAGTCGTTCCTGTGCAATGGAGAGGCAGTTTGTGGAGCTTAAAGTGCACTCAGTTACTGCACAGTTGAAATATCGGCTATCCTGTAAAGTCAACTTTGCGCAGTACAGAAGAGATATATCTGA
Organism: Ambystoma mexicanum; assembly: GCF_040938575.1. Classification (NCBI taxonomy): domain Eukaryota; kingdom Metazoa; phylum Chordata; class Amphibia; order Caudata; family Ambystomatidae; genus Ambystoma; species Ambystoma mexicanum. Next base: position 202,146,791 of record NC_090940.1, read on the forward strand.
TCCCCCTCCCTCACAGTGGCACTGGCATGTTCCATACCAGCTCGGAGCCTAGAGGGACTTCAAGCCCTGGTTTGCCACAACCCTGTAGCGGCAGCCAGACAGCCAATAGTGTTTCCACAGTGTGCTGTGTTTGGGCCGTCAGGCAGTGCGGAGGTGGCTCTGTATATTGCACACTCGGCAGGCCAGTATAAAGAGGCGTGGAACAGGGGATAGTGGCGCTCCGTGCTAGGGTACGTTTTGACATCTCGCTCCATTACCTTGCTGTTCTGCTTCGTTGTCTTGTCTTCTGACCTTCTCCCACTTGCCTTTCCTGCTCCCTACCTCCAACCTTGTTTTTCCTTGCTATTTTTGGTCTCCCTGTGTCAATGCTTGATTACATTTCCTGGACTGAGACTGGATACCCCTGGCATTGCTTGATGAACTTTGTACACTGACCTCCGTGCTATCCTTTGGATTTTGCCCTTGGATTGTGATTTTGGACTTGTTCTCACCCGCGTTTGATGTACTTTCGGACCTGGGTTAGCAAATCCTGTGTGTGACACTATTTCTGTCCCACAGCCTCATCCGGTGTTGGCGGTTATCCCCTTGAATTTCTGTCTTTTTGTCGTGCTATATTCCATTTGTGCAGGTTTCCTATTCTGTGAACTCAGAACTCAGTGGGGAATTCAGTCACCAGTTCGGCTCACCTGCATCTCCTTAGTTAGGTGCTGCCTTGTATTGATTTTGTCTGCATCTGTCTGCCTCAAATCCTTTTCTACCATGGTTCTTGTTCTCTCTACGGATTGTGTACTGTGGCGCTCACCAATATTCTTCACCCACACATCTGGCCCTTTCAAGTAAGGCCCAAAATGCAGTGGTAAATGGGAACAGGATTCTGGTTACACAAACCATTTCCTAGAGGTTCTCTGGTTGGAAAATTTACTTAGCTCGGTGTCTGTGAGGTCACATTTTCCCGATATGGCAGGCTTGCGCACAGTCCTAACACAAGCACTGCTTACCAAGAAAGCCACTGCTGGTGCATTTCCGGGGTCTCAGATTTGTTGTAGAGCCCTGCTGCTCCGGCAGATATGTGTAAAACAAGAGCAGTCCAATATGGCCGACTGGCGTTTCAAGCTATGGTCCATAGGACATGCAAAACGTCTGCTTGTTGATGAAATACCTACAGTACAAGAAGTTTTTAACATCTACCAATCCCAGTCTACTCAGACCTGCTAGCAAACCTGGGAAGGGAAAGGACTGAGCTATATATAAGGAGACCTTAGCAGTGCAGAGGGGGTCTTGGGAGAGACAGAAGGGGCCCATTTGGTGACACATGGGGGAAAGGAGTGGCTGGAGGAGTTTGGAGGTGTTCTAATATGGATGCTGTATTGTAAGGCTCACTCACAGACCAGCTGGGCAGCCTCTGTAGTAGTAGTTCCAGGGTAGCTTATTTTTTTACATATCAACAGATATACAGTTACTTGTAGTATTGTACAGATCACGCAGTACACCCTTCGGCCATTCTCACATCACCAGCTCAGGCCCCCCAACTCACACTCATAGAACACTCACACACAACACTCGCCCAACATTCTCTTGAGCTGTCTATCATACATTCGCCAACATTCCATCAGTATGTATTCCTGGCCAGTGAGAAAGAACAAGACCAGACTACATCACAACATCTCCCTTCATACACAAAGCCATATGCAACCAAAAGCAACATGCACACTCAGATGACTATCGCAGGATACAACAGCACAGCATTCAAAACAGCATACCACCACTACAACCAAACACATTCCATCCAGGGCTGCCACCCACAGATACAGGGTCTGTCACACACTGGCACAAACCATCCTCAAGGGAATACTCGGGAAACAACCTAGACACTAGTTGGGGAAAACATGACATGGGAGAGAAACACGGATTGCCCAACCAAACGGACCAGGGTACATCACTACTTGTGGAGTAACACCTGGGCGGACCAACCATGCTGCCAGCGTCCACGCACTGACATTCCGGAAGGGTGGTGCTGCTCATACCGAGAACAGCAAACACAGGAGAGGTACGTAATCCGCCAACTTCCACCTTCAACGCAAACACTACACAATCACCTCCACTCAACACCCGAATTGGCGATTTCCATCCAGCATAGGAACTCATAATTAACACAACATTACATTCTATCCTCATCACACCGCAATAAGACTGCACGGTGCAGCAATCATTCAATACCATACCACCGAATACCACTACACCCTCACTATACGCACAGCACACAGGCAACAGATTATACAAATTCAACATTTAAGGGTGTGCCTGGCAGCACATATAACTACATTTTGCTATGAAATCTCAAAATATGAAACATTCTAACCAATCAACATCTAACGGCAGATCTGCAACAGAACTAATATACATTTGGCGCCAAATAAATATATCCAGGATTCATCAAAACAAGATGATCCTTCATTACTTACTTCCCATTTATGGGCCCAAATCACTACCTCAAAAGGGCAATCTCTAAAGCTTCTCTTAAGGCAATCTCTACTGCTGCTCACATATAGCTCAGGTGAGGCAGACAGTTTCTCTTTCTCTTCCATGTGTGCCCAATTAACTTCCACAAAGAAAGCAGTCCAAAAACATTCCTGAATCCCACTGTTGCTGTTCACATTTCCCTTGTGTGAGACAGTCAGTAATTTATTTACATGAACCTGAGCACCTGATACTTTACCACACAGGTGCGATTTTCTCTTTTATTTTTTAAAATTTGAAACACCCTAGAAAAGAACATTTATTTTCAAATGTGTAATACCAAAAGCATCCCTAGCACTCAACAAAATCCTGGGAGAGCTAGGCACGGATGACACATTATATAGTTGAAAGATCTTAGGCCACAACATTTAATTCCACTCCGACATGACAACGGCCCAACGACTACACACAGAACAAATGTGATCACAAATCACTTTAAGAACTGTTCTTCTTCCCACTGCACACAACCCTCATGGCAGAGTAGGCTACTGGACATTGCTTATCTTTTTAAATCTTCTCATCTTTATCTCCCACAATGGCATTGACCCACGTACAAATCTAATGCATAGAATGAATGCATACAATAATCGTAAACTTAACTTGGGTAACAAACTTTTATCCAAGGATTATGGCAGGTTGACAATTCCACAAAATTCATCTTTGCACCATTAATACTAGTTATTTTCTTTCATGAACGTTATCGTGCAGTTATCCTATATTCAAATGGCAGTGATCCTAAATTAAAACTGACACCTTCATGACCTATTGGAAACAGTCTTCTTTGTCCTTCACTGAATCACTTAAGATGCTTTTGGAACAGTTCCCCATAGCTATCATTGTAACTGCGTGATCAGTACCAACACATAAAGCTGAACACAAGAAATAGGATACTGGTAACAACTGCACATTTTACGGTTGAACCCACACACTGCTGGGATAAACGTTCTTCCTCTGGTGGTGGTCACCTTTGTAGACACGTGAGACAACAAATCCGGTAAAGTTTTGTTCACCCTATTTATTTATTTTTGTAACTCCTATATACAGGCTGACAAAACTTTCCTTCACACAGTAGAAAGATCTGTATCTTCATTAAACTAAACACTCACTTACAACGCTCCTAGTGCTCCTGCAGCATATAAATGTTCCACAGTGCTGCTCCAATTCCCCTCCGTTTGCCAAAAGAAATTTAAATCATTCAAACCGGTTTCCTTATCCCATTCTGCGATGCAGCACTTTGTCAAGTGGTAGGTAGGTGTTCCTTGTTTCTTGGGGCCTATGCGCCTATCAGCATACTCTGGCACGTTCCTTGTTTCCTTTCTGACGTTGGTTTCCATGACAACATGGCGCCGTAACTTTCTGCACCAATGTCGTCATTTAGGAGCCAGCACCAGAGAGGAAGGAGCACTTGATCTGCTCTGAGTTCCGCACATGCCAATCGCTCGCAGTCTTCCTGTTCCCTGCTGGGGTACTGCAGGGTCTACGCTCACTCCACCCTGTGTACCCACGCCACCGGCCTGTGGCGCTCCCTCCTCAACCGTGGCGCGCAGTGCCCTTGGACAAGAGAAGAGAAGAGAAGAGATATGGTTAACCTGCTGCATCGTTCCGGGGGCACTCCTATCTGTTTCATCGTCACATTGCAGCACCGGTAAACGGTACGGGAAAACAGATAATTCTGGCGACCGGTATATACTTTTGCTAAACCAATGCTGCTGGGTGCATTCACTTCAGTAACGGGTGTCCGTCCCCCACCCTTCTGTATGCCTGATTTCTTCCCAGCTTGTCAACAGTGGCCCACTGTGGCAGAACATCAAGAAGGTGAACAATGTCTAGTATGAAGAGTCAGTGAGGCCGCTTTTGAGTAAGCTAACGCTGAGGCAGTCAGTGGGGGTGGATTTGGGGACAGATAGCCACAACACTTGGCCAGGGAGGTGGCAGAGGACCCAAAGAGCAACTTAATGACCCTCTGAGACTGCTTCGCCTCTTGGAGAAACTGTAAGCCATTTTTCACATTAAACAGAAATCACCAGAGAACCTGATCACAGGAGGCGAACAAGGGCACAATTCCAAGGGCAGCAAATGACACCAGGTAGTGTCTTGGAGTGACTTGTTATGAGACATTAACCTTTATTTTGAGAAAAGAGAGGTTTGAATTTGAGAACTTTTCTTCTAACACTTGTTGGGTGTTTTGAATAAGCCCAACATTTGTGTTAGTTTCCACATCAATCTTAGCATATCATGGGTCTTTAATATGATATAATATGATAGTGTTTCAGGGAGCGACGAGGCAGGGAAGGGTACAAGGGATGGAAAACAACGATCTTACTAGGCCCAGTGACATTGAGAACGCGTAAGTGCAGGGGAGAGAGGGAGGGGGGAAGTCCAAGGGACAGGGGAGGAGTGGAAAGTGCTGAACACGTGATGAAATATAACAGGTAGTGTGGCCAGCAGATGGCAAGTGCAACAGTTATGCTCAGACAACGGGTGTCTAAGTGCTGGTAAAGGGACTGTAGGGTTGCAGATACAGACCCAAGTGCAAGGGTTGCCGACATGCAGATGGATGGGCAGGGATCTGGGCCAGAATACAGAGGGTAGCCAGGAGCCAAGAGCAGAAACTGACAGAGATCAGCAGGGGAGGGGGATAGAGAAGGCAGAAGCAAAGAGGAAGGTCTTGAGGTGCTTCCGGAACCAGAGATGGTTCTCCTCAGGTTTCATGGAGGCAGGGAGACTGTTCCAGAGGGAGGCCCCAGCCGAAGGGAGAGATCTACCACCAACTTGTTGCTTGGAGAAGCGACTGACCCCGAGGGAGTTGGAGGTAGAGGAGCGAAGATCTCGAGTAGGAAGGTATTTCCGGAGGGAGAGTTGAAGATATTGAGGACCCAGGCCCCAGAAGGAATTGTGGACAATTCAAAGGGTCTTGAACTTAATCCTTGCAGCCACTAGGAGCAAATTAAGAGATTTCAGGGCTGGAGAGACATGATCCCTGAGCTTGAGGCCAAGGACAAGTCTCGCAGTCCTGTTCTGGATAAGTTGCAAAGGGCCGAGAGGAGTGGAAGACAGATTTAGAAAGAGGCTGTTGCAGTAGTCCGGCCTAGAGAGAACAAGAGCTCTAGAGACAGTGAGCTTCTGGGGGAAGGAGAGGAAAGGAAGAATACCCCTGAGGAGGTGCAGTTGGTATTTTGACTTCTTAGAGACGTCGGAGATGTGTGGTGAAAAGGAAAGCGAGGAGTCGAAGATGACCCTGAGGTTCTTAGCCTCACAGGTGGGAGCAGGAGGAGGGCCAAGGGAGGCTGGCCAGAGAGTGACAGGAAAGGAAGGTGCAGGAGTGCCGATGAGAAGGATCTCGGTCTTACTGGCATTGAGGCAGAGGTCGTTGGCGGCACACCACTCCTGGATTGCAGACAGTCGGAGTTGAGAGAGGGAGCAGAGGTGGCAGATGGGAGCCTGAAAAAGAGTTGTCGTCCGCATAGCACTGTACATGGAACTGAGAGCAGCAATGCGGTGGGCGAGGGGTGCCAGGAATTGGTTGAAGAGCCAGGGAGAGAGTTTAGACCCTTGGGGAGCACTGCAAGTGGAGAGTGAGATAGAGGAAAGGAAGGAAGCAAGTTGAACCTGGGAGGGTCGGTTGGAGAGGACCATTTGTTGAGACCATTCGACTTTGTGACAGTGGGTAGGATTATGTCAGATTCTTGGGACCACCTGAGGTTAGTAAAGTCATTGGGAGCCAACGGTCACTTGTAGGTGCAGCACATCTGCACGTAAGACACATTTGGAGGTTAATGCTGCAGGCGGTTCATTCGCACTGATGTAAGTGCAATCCACACTTGAATATTTCTGTAGAGGAAAACGGAAGTGTCCTGCACATTTTGAAGCCTTTGGCTGGCACTTGTTTATTTTGCGTTTTTTGTATAGTTAGGTCTCCTTGCAGCCACTTTAAAGTGCTTGTCCGCTTTGTACATCATTTCCTGGTGGAAGGATGTCCTCATGCTTATTGGTGATCTTGACTGCTTGATCGACCAACAGGTCATTTCATCTTTTGAATTAAAGGAGAGTGATCAGCAGTGTGTTCTTGAGGTGGTGGGTCCTGTGTCCTGAGCTGAGGAAAAGGGGTGCATGACTTGCTGGTGTGAGGGAAATCTATGCTGCAAGGTTTAGGAGCATTTAGACATAGGACAGTTGCCAGTAGAAGCAGGAGAGGGAAAAGCAGGTACTCTCCTAACGTCACCAGCTTCCCTGAGCGTCATGGCAACACAGTCAGGATAGAAGGCACTGTCCTTGACTCTAGCAATGCCAAGGGCAGAGCGTGGTAAATACTCTCCAAGATACTCATTAGTCCCTGAACGTGGATTTCTGAAGGGTTCAAGCAGCCGTCAGAGGCAGGTTAACTGGGTGTTCTTTATATAATTTGGTCCTTATTTTCTCATGCTCCCTCCCCCCACCTTTAACATCCCATCCTGCTCTCCACAGAGGGTACCCGGTGCCGGCAAGATAATGTGATCTTGCTCCTCGCCTCCATCACATAACTACCCAGGGCAGTTGGCAAAGTGCAAAGGGTTGTGTCTTTTTGCTATGTCGCACACTCCTTGAGCCAGATCCAACATGCTCTGTGACCAAATAAGGGGCAAAGCCCTCATTATTGTGATCCGTGCCCTGGCACCCTGCCCCACTTTGTGCACTGGCATCCCAGCAGATTTTGTGCCCTGGCATCCCACTTCAGTTTTTGCCTTGGCATCCCACTTCACTTTGTGCCTTGGCATCCCACCTCACTTTGTGCCTTGGCATCCCACCTCACTTTGTGCCTTGGCATCCCACCTCACTTTGTGCCTTGGCATCCCACCTCACTTTGTACCTTGGCATCCCACCTCAGTTTGTACCTTGGCATCCCACTTCACTTGTTGCCTTGGCATCCCACCTCACTTGTTGCCTTGGCATCCCACCTCACTTTGTGCCTTGGCAACCAGCCCCACTTTGTGCCCTGGCATCCCAGAAGATGTTGTGCCCTGGCATCCCACCTCATCTTGTGCCTTGGCATCCCACCTCACTGTGTGCCTAAGCACCCCACCGTAATCTGTGTGATTTTCCTCCCTGTTGCCCCTTTGCAATTCGTTCCCTACTGTGATTTTACTGGCACTGCTAAGAACAGACGTTTTTTTTTATTATGTCTGTTACTAATGTTTTGTGTCTACAAACACTAACTTGCAGCCAGCTTTGGAAAGTAATTACTGGGAATGTATGGCTTCATGGTGTACTGCTTTTATTCCTGTAAATGTTAAATGCCAAAGCAGCTGCAAATTGGCTTTGCCGATTTTTGTTACTCTTATACTCCGAGTGAAGTGTTGTTTGTGGAGGCCGTTGTCCCACTGATTTGAGGCTATAATATTATGACTTGCAACAGAGCTTGTGTAGCCTGCTTTGTGAAATTGCGGTAATCCCTGCAAGTCTAGTTTTACTTCACCACTAGGGTTCCATAACAACAACATTAAAAAAACTCTTAGGAAGATATACCATCTTATTTGATCTAATTTCCTCGAAACCAGCCAAAACCGTGCTAGCCACCCGTATGCATCAACCATGGCTGGTGGCCTTGTTCCCCCTCAAGTCAGAGCATCCCTCCTAATTACCTTCCCTAAAGGGCCTCTGTTAGTCTTTTATTTATTTTGTTCCAGTGTTTCTATTGTATGTGCAATAAACCCTCAGTTGTGATTGGTCACATTCTGGAGGACGGTATTAGTAGAATGCCTTTCATTAGTACACCTGTAGATCCCAAAGGTTTTCTGAATAGTACACCTGTCGAGCAATCACTTTTTGTTATAGTCGATAACCTAATTGACTGAAAAGCTAGTTTGGTCAATGTTATCCTGAAAATGTTGTGCACTGTTAGTATTTTGTTGGAAGCAATGTCAAAGCGCAGGAGTCTCATTTATTGCAAACACCCGATTCCTGTATTAGTCTACAAGTCCGTACTATTAGCATTTTCAGAAGCTACCTTCACCAGTTAGATTTTCCAGGAAAAAAAGGTTGATTATTCAGTAATTGCCTGGAGACATTTGTGTAATGTACGTTGGCTAGAGACATTTGTTTAATTTCGCTTTTTATTAATGGCATTTTCCTGTAAGGATTTCCCCATTCATTAAGAAAGCCGCTGGACTCTAGCATCACTTCTGAATTTAATAGCCCTTTGCTATTTAAAAGAATTATCGCTGCTAAAACATCGTCTTTCCATACTGGCGGGCTTTACAAAGAACTCGAGTTACAACCAGAATGACAGATAATGTGTATGGCCTTTACTTCTAAGCACCCATAAAAGTGTTCTCGCAACTTGCGGTTTTAACAAACATACATAAGGTGGCTGCATTTTTTTAAATGTACACTTCTGTTTTTAGGGTCAACATGTGTCCTTGGGACCTATGGCCAAGCTCGAGGAGGCGCTGTACGAGTACCAACCGATTCAGCTACAAACGTATGGACCGGACGTTCCGCAGCTTGAGCTGCTGGGAAGACTGGGGTGAGGAAACGGCATTTTTTTTTAATTATCTTGCATTTAAGATTGAGTTTCATGCACAAGTTGCAGATTCTTTATTTTCACAGGCAAGTCCGCCATCTTGGCTTTGTGATCCCTTGATGTGCTTGCTTTGATGACAGCGTCCCAGTGACATTCTATACTTCCTGGCCTGCCCTCCTATTTGGAGGAGGGGAGGCGAACTGACATGTTTCACTACCTTTTGGCTTTATGGCCCAATGGAGAGAGCCTGTCTGGAGCGCAGTCCTGTTTTTCTAAGGTTTGCCCTTGGCAGTCATTTTCTGTTGCACTTTACCAAGGAAAAAGAAAAAAAAAAAAGAAATCCGAATTTAATTTTGTCAGCAGCGAGCCAGTGAAAATAACAAATATTGGCTTCTTGGCATGAAAAGCGGGGTTTGATTTTCTGCTGACTGCTGTCGACAGTGAAGCAATTTTTGTGAGAAATGGAGCATGAAAGGCAGCCTGCAAGACCGGGCCTGCGGTAATGTTTGGAGGCCCGCTTCTTGTGCTAGTGAGCGCAAGGTACCTAAAAAAAAAACACGTTTATTTGCTACTGTTGCAAACCTTCAGGAGTCGATCAGATGGAATTATACTGCTGTGCTCGATAGCCAATAATTGCTTGTTAGCTTGGTGCGTACCTGCTAGTTTGTAGGGGCCCCTTGTCCCGAACTTCACTATTGAATGGCGTTTTTGGAGGCCTTTAGCATGCTGCTCGTTTGACGAATGGAATTTATTTTGGTGCTGCAAATAGTATCTCCTCCGTTTACACTAAGCATTGTGCCAAACCAAAACGTGTTGACGTTTAGAAGAGAGTTTGGAGCGTAGACCTTACCGTACCACTGGAGAAAATTGTCTTTGTGAACATAGCTTCCTATAAATTGACAGGACTGTGTGTTTTTAGTAGTGGTGCTTAGTTGTATGGCTTGCATAGTACGCTCTTGTTTTGCTTTTTTGGCCACGCACAGGTGCCTCAGACTCGGGGAGGCAATGAATCACACTTAGATCAATAGTTAGAAGAAAATAAATGGCTTGTTACAGGCCCTTTATTCACACCCAATACACATGCACACAACTAAAACATAACAAATAGTCGCTTATACATAAACATAGAAAAAGAGCATCACCGTTCGTTTGATTGCAGAAGACACTTTCATCTCGTTCACCGCGACACTGCTTAGTCCCAGAGCAGGTAGGAAGAGAGATCACTCGTGCTAACGGGGTCTGGAGCAGAGCGTCCTCCCTCTCAGCGAGACTGCATCACCGTAGTCCAACTCTCTGTTTTCCATGAGGAATACCTCTTCTCTTTATGGGGAGATCCCCGCCCCTTCATGGTTACCAGACTGCCCTCGGCCGTAGGGCAGACAGCAAGCATTGGGGGGAAGGAGTGGAAAAACCCAGCTTCTCTCCCTCGCCTTCATTCCCAGCATCCCTTATCACTGCACCTGCAAAGCTCAGACTCCCTTTTTGGCTCGTCCTTCAGCGGACAATACAACTATCCTCCCCAGTTAGTTCATCTGACATCATTCTATGACCTTGCAACCGTTGTAAAATTCACATTTGCTTACTGAGCCCACAAAACATAGGCTTTTATTGCAGTTATGGAAGTGAATGTCCAAAATGGCCGCGCACCGGCACCATGTTATTTAGCTCCTTTTCCCATACGCACTACACTCCACCCCTTGGACAATCAACTACCATAACCCAATGGGCGAAAAGAAGTTTCCAGGAATTTATGAAACATAGTTTCGAAATACAACAAATCAAAAATACAAAAACAACAAAAACCCAAATAAAAATAGAACGCAATGCTTCAGGAATCCACACAAACCACCTGGTCCCACCAGCTCCCATAATAGTCTTGAGTAACTTGAGGAATTAGGTCTTTTAACCCGCCAATATGTTTTTCAATGGAACGGGAATGATCATCCAAGTTAAAGCAACACATCCCTTCCACAACATTGCAACCCAAATTATGTTTAAAAAACATATGATCCATAGCAGCCCTATTCTGCAAAATAGACTTTCTAAAGTTTTTACTAACAATAGCTCTGTTAAAGCTTGAGAAATTTAATTAAGCCCTTTCACTACTAAACAGGGTAGTTTAATCATAGTTTTATATCCTTCGGCTGCTAAACCCCAAATTCCTGTCAACAAAATAGCCAATGCCAATACTTCTCCTTCAGGTAACAAATGTACATTAGAATCACAGTCAGGTGACAGGGCGCTATAATAAATAGAATGCGTATATCGCCAAACAGGCTGCAAAGGAAGCATCATTAAACTAAGGTGTGTTGAAACACAGGGGCCACCTGAAATATTAGCAGGGATATATGAATATGTATTGTTACCACAAGAGAATAACCAACCCGTAGAAAGTTTCACATGATTCAGGTGACTAGCAGTTAAAACCGTAAAATTACAAAACATAGTATTGGATACATCAACACACACACTTGCTGGTCAAGCACATAAGTGTTTTTCAAACTCAATTCCTTCTTGATCATTGTTCAAATCCAGTTGTTGACATTTATCGATATAGTTCGTCATTTGATAACAATCATCAGCAGGAGCAATATTGCAAGTGGTTATATGGGTCATGTTTCTGCACTTGCAGAACTTACAATACTCATACATGGAAAAAGAAATCCGTACATCAGATTCGTATACCAGAGAATCCTCATGCAACACCCCAAACAGATGTCGTAGCACAGGGGCAGGCGTTGGTATTGCCATGAGGCATGTGGAAATTAGATTTGCGGAGTCGTGTACATCCGCTAAACAGAAATTTGAGATGTTTAATCCCCCCGCCCTCCTGAGCCAGAAAAACCCATATTCTCGGCTGTCAATAATGTCCAAATAGCCATACTGCACAAAAGACATAGACACTGCAGAAGGGGATAAGGCATCACACTTACACCCTCAACACTATGCAGTAGTTGTAGCAAACTTGTCAGTCATCATCCAGATCCCTGATTCAGTCTGCAGGACGGAGACATTTGCCACCTCTTCTTGCATGTCCCTGAACCCTCCCGAAGACACTCCACACCTCTCCACATAGGCAACCAACACACTCCGGATCTAAAAAAATCAGAAGTCAAAAACAATATATCAGTGGAGTACATTTAAAAAAAAAAAAGAATTATTTTATTGTTGCATTTAGTTTAATAAATAAACTTTTACAACAGATCATAAGTGGTTTCATACATACAAATTATTCGACATGTTCATACTATCACAAATCATAACTTCTGTTACATAAAAACAGTATTTATCTAAAGTAAAATGCTAATGTATATGGATACCTTGAACAAATAAACACACATTGCAATTATATATAATATACACCACACTAGCCTCTTGCTTCCTGTGCCAATAGTGAGAAAAGACATCATCCTGTCACAATAAAAAAAAAATAAGCAACTTGTCATTGGTGTGGGCATTTAAAACAGACAAATCACAAGTACATCAGCACTACCTGCCAGACATAGTAGTAATTGATAAGTGGGTCAGAACGTCTATTACAGTGTGATCTGCATCATCTTATTGCCTTTTACTCTTTAAGGCTTATTTTCAACATCGTAATAATGACCATTGTAGAAAGTGTTTTCAGGTCCTGCCGATAACCATTGCAGGCCAATCCACGCCCTGCAATCTAATGGCTAAACAGTGTATTACTTATGTTTGGACATACTGCAATTTCTTGTTATTTTTTATTTGTTTTTTCCAAACTCGACCAATCCAGAACATGTTAGTCCTATGGCCTTTTCTGGCAGTTAGTCATGATCAAATTCTATAAAACAATAACGTGTTAACAAACTTTGTCGAACTCTTAAGTGACCAATTCAGTAAAAAAAACATACATCTACCCCACTTCATGGGTCTGGGATATACATTGAAACCCCTTCACGAGGTGCATGGCACCTGCCACCTATTATATGGTTTGTAGGGATACACTAAGGTATAAGTTCTATTTCTGTAAAAGCATAGTGTGACTCTTTCCCAATCGCACACAAGGTTTCTGACTGTTTGTTACAGCTTTATAGTAAATTCACTTTATCTACAAGTGCCTCGTTAATGATAGTTAGAAATCGAGTTAATGCAAGTACCAGGGTAGTGTTAGTTCCCCACATGCATCTGGTCCATAAAAATTACCTTCACAGTAGGGTGTCTCCAATATTCTCTCTACCCAATTTCGCAGGTTCTAACAAGTTTAAAGTGTTCACAAAATATCACCAGATGTTTTAGGGTTTCTGCTTAAGTCGGAGGCGCACAGAACCTACAGGTTTCCATCACAATGCACACTCTTAGGATACCAATATTTGATTTTTCATAAGTCCAAAACTGGTTAAATGTAAATCTCATCTATGTTTGACGCACCTTTTCAGAAGGAAAACGCACAAGATCCATCTGACGAGGTACTCTTCTAGTTGCAAAGGCTGCATTTTCTTTATAACATGCATATTTGCTAAGTGTCTCCGTAGGTCGACACCAGTCCACGTCATACATACATTTTATTTTACTTGGGCGGGCCTTAGTAGCAAATTCTCAAGGTCCGAATCTATTTCTTTGAAAATAATTTCCATGTTTTCACTGTATGTTAATGTTAAGGGACATTTGTACCGCGCACTATCGCCACTGAAGTGGTCCCCTGGCGCTCATGTATGCAGCAATAGAGACATAATGTCCTGTTTTGAGCATTGTAAACAGATCCTCATATAGGGAATTCCTAGGCTGGGCATTCATTTTTCCAAAGTTATTCAACAGCCTACACTTGAATCTGGCGGATAGCTACACCAGCCCAAGTTCATGCCGTAAAACTGCATTAGGGAGGGCTCTTGAGATCCTTAAAGTCTGCTTCCAAATTCTACCTTGGAGTTGATCAAGAAAGGGATCTATATTAACAAGGCACATATCGAGACCGTATAAGATGATCGCTTCTAAAAATTAGCTCTCTTCAAACCAAAATTGCAATAAAAAAAGCTGCCCTGCTATTGCCAGCGGAGCCTTCTCTAAACCAGCCCAATAACACTCCTCACCCCTTTAGCCTCAAACAAATAACCATACTAGAGACATAAAAATTATACTCTCCCTAAAGCCTTCGAATTGTAAAGGAGATAATTGCCCTGCTCAAATTATAAAAGATGCAGCGAGAGACCTAGCTCCCTTCATCTCCAAACTGATCAACGCCTCCTTTAAGACTAACCTAGTGCCCAATAACCTTAAACAGTCTTGGGTCCTACCTTTGCTAAAAAAACAAACTCTCGACCCATCCATCCGGACAAATTACAGACCCATCACCACCGTCCCATTCCTACTCAAAATCATCGACAGGGTAGCCTACCTGCAAATTCAGGATTACCTTGAAACTAACAACCTTCTAGGCTCACGACAATCCGGCTTCTGGCCCCTTCACGGTACTGAAACAGCCTTGATTGATCTTAAGACTCAAATTGACAAGTTGAAGGATAATGGAAAATCAGCTATGCTACTCCTTCTTGACCTTTCGGCAGCCTTTGACCTGGTAGATCATGCAGTCTTATGCAATCACCTCGGCTCCACTGCCCATTTTTCAAGTGATGCAATAACCTGGGTACAATCCTTCCTTGCTAAACGGACAATGAGAGTCTTCTCCCCCCTAGCAGCTGCTGATCCCATACAAGTCTCCTGCGGTGTCCCCCAAGGATCATGGGTGTCTCCTACTATGTACAAAATCTTTACCAAACCTTTGTTTGACAAGTTGGATAGACTGGGTGTCATCTACACTAACTATGCAGATGACACTCAGATCCTCATCCCACTTTCGGGTAACTTCTTGGAAGACTCAGCTTTGGTAAACAAGATATATCTCCTCATTCAGGCATGGATGGCATCCCATGGCCTCTGTCTGAATGACGACAAAACAGAGATTCTGATCCTCGGCACAGAGACAGCGATTAAAAAATTTGACCCGAACTATGCCTCTTTTAACATTGACAACAATGTCATCAAAGTGATGCCTGCAGTCAAAACCCTTGGGGTCTATCTGGACTCAGCACTCACTTTTAAGAAACAAATTAACTCCCTAGCTTCCTCCACAGCATATACTTGTAAACTAATCCGAGCATGTAGACCATTCTTAACAGAGGCTAGCTGTATTACCTTAGCTAATGCACTTATCATATCCAGATTGGACTATTGTAATGCCCTATATGCGGGATCTAACAAGTATATCCTTAACAAACTCCAAACACTGCAAAATCACACAATAAGAGTAGCCTTAAACGTTCCTAACAGAGCCCATGTCTCTACCTCCAGAAGGAACATCCACTGGCTAAAAATTAAAGACAGGATCACCCTCAAAACTCTTTCGCTCACGTCCAAATGCCTCAAAAATATAGCTCCTCCCTATTTAGCAAATAGAAACAACAAGAGAATCTCAAACCGCCCCACAAGAATGACTAACTCTTATACCTTGATGGTGCCTAGATATAAAAAGAGCACAGCTGGCGGCGCTAGCTTTCCAGTCATAGCTGCCCAAACCTGGAACAAACTCCCTTTAGAACTTAGAAAGGACCAACCCTACCTAAGTTTCAGGCGCAAGGTTCTTTCATGGATATGATCTAATGACATCTAATGTGATCACCCTCTTTTACTAGAACCACTCGTCTTGAGTGACACCTCCCGACTATGCCCTTTGTTAACTTGACCCCCCATAGGGACCACCGACTACCACTGCTAGTATCTAGGAATTTCACTGGACCCTACCGGGACTACAAAACTGTGGTTGATTGTTCCTTAGCTCCTTATGCTTCCGACACCTAGCATTAACTGTATAAGTATATTCAGACTGTAACGCTGCTGAACTGTCCTACTTCCTATTTTGCTTGTCACTGTAACTAAGTTCTCAAGTATCCTTGTAATGTTTGCGCCCGGCTACCTGCGGGTTTGGTTTTGCGCTATATTAAATAAACAAACAATGTATAGAATTCGAAAAGTGGACTCATCGAGAATTCGAAAAGTGTTATATAAATAATCCTCATTTGAGAGATTAAGGGCTTTGCTTTGACATTTAAGCTATCTCTCCACATAGCTATTGAATTTATGTCACAGAGATTATAGCCCAGATAGCGAACAGATATTGCACGTTGAATCGGGAGTTCATCAATTGGCCAGTTGAATGAGGTCACCTTTTTTAAAATGTTATTAAAGATCACAATCCTCGATTTGTTAGCGTTGGAAATAAGGTCATGTGCATATTGTGCAAAGAGATTCAATTTAGCCTGCAGCCCAAAAGGGGTTCTATTGAACAATAAAATGTCATCAGCAAAAACTAACCAATGAAGATTAAGGTTGCCTAGTCTGACCGGAGCGCTGACTTTTCGATCCCATAGCTCGTCCATGTCACATAAGTAGAGATTAAACAGGGTAGCTGCTAAATTGCACCCCTGCCTAACCCCTACACAAGTTGGAATAGGTCCAATTATGGCACCTTGTTCGTTCACTCTATCATTTAGCTTGTATTGGTATGCAATTTCGAGATTAAAGAAATTAACTGCAGGGAGAAACCACATCTCGTCATCTTGGCCCACAGGATATTTCGGATAATGCAATCAAACGCTGCAGAGATATTTAATGATACCATGTAGACTGGGCCAGTGTTCGTCATTTTAGATCTTTGTAAGATATGTGCAAGAATAGTAGCATTTAATGCTGTACCCATTTGCTTACGAAATCCAACCTGGTAGCGTGATCACACTTTATTCTTTATGTGGATCTCTAGTTCTTCTAATGTCACCTTTGCCGAGGCATCCAAAAGCGAAATAGGTCAAAAATGTGTCGGGTCGCCCTTTTTATATATGGGAACAATAAAGGCTGTTCGCCACATAGACTGTAGGTTGTTTGAGCGATATATATTGTCGAATTTGATCTTTAAGATCTCAGCCCACAGACCCGGGTCCTATTTAAGGACACAAGGTGGAATGCTGCCTGGGCCTGGGGATTTAGGGTGGTTTAGTTTTCGACCTCTGTTAGGGACCACAGACACGCCTTATGATGCAACCAAGCAGGGTGCATAAATCCTATTTGACAAATTTTGGAGGGCATCTTAAATTTATTTGTAATAAAGGAGGACCATAGTTCAACAGAAATGGGCATTTCGAAAGACTCCTGCGCAGGGGAGGCAACTGTCCTTAGGACTGCCCAGACAGATCTTTTGTGATTCGCACATAACTGAGACATGATCTTTTGATTATCAGAATTGTACACATGGTATTTGATGGCTTTGGATTGATTTCTGTAAGCGTTGGCTATCTGTTTCTTCCTAAGAGTGTAAGCCTCACTCGTTCAATTGCTAGGTTTCAGGTGTTTTATCTGCTGATTTCTCGGTTATAGCCATGAGAATGGCGTAGGTTTGGACTCTTGCGTTTTTCAAGAAGTTGGTGAAGCATCGCATTAATTACCAGAGTATTGCGGTCATCTAAGGACTGCAAGTTGTTGACGTTCATCGTTCCAATTATTTGCTAATTACCTACATTCTTGATCATAGAGTTCAGCTTCTTCATTAAGATAACATTCCATCATACAGTAGCAGCAAAGCGGTCCATTTGTACGCAAGCTGCATTTTCTACGGTGTGTAGAAGCTGACATGGTACATTAATCAAAAGGGAGATGATAAGGTGGTCTCCAAGACCAGGAGCATTAGTAACTAGTGGTTTACATGACTTAGTGAGATTTGTAGATACAGCGAATAAATCAATATGTGATGTTTTGGAACCTTTATGCCACGTATAAGGAATGTCATCCAAGGGTTTGTCTAGAAATAGAATATCCCAAAACTCAGACCACTTATTACCTCTACGTTTGGATAGGGGCTCCCCGTTGGACTCTGAGGCATGTGCCAAATCCATCTGATTAGACCTACAGAGTGAATTAAAATCTCTGCCCACCAGGATCTTGAAATTGGAGTTATAGATGAATGCCTCTTCCAGAATTGAGTCCAATGTGAAAACATTTGCTCCATAGTACGTCTAACAGAGTTCCAATACAAACAGATTACTAAAAAGGAGGACCTATGATCTTCAGGCAGAGTAAACTCGACAACTAGGATGTCGTCAAATGCCCAACCAATCTTGACGAAGCCTTCAGATTGTTATCGACTAGAATGGCGAGTCCTACATATAGCCTGCCGTAAATCCCCATGTTAACTGGGACGGACTAGGTTGTGTAACCACTAATGTGGAATTTATTTGTGTAGGTTCATGGTTTATTGGCGCAGCAAGATCGTAAAATCAGTGGTGTCCGTTCTAGATTTGAGACAAGATGACAACTTACTATACCTGCAAGAGTTCCATGATCTAATTATTAGTGCAAAATGGCTACGATACCGATGGTTCGGTTGTGCCGGAAAGACTTTTTACTAATGGCTCGAGCCATGACTAATCTTTTATGACTTCAGAGAGCAATGTGAACTGTGTCATAGTGGATTTGTTAGGCAGATCAGGGTTTAAATTAGTTTTAATCATGGCCCTAGGTGGGTCACTTGCTTTCTCATGGAAAGCAATAAAATTGGAGGCTTCCCTGGGTGATACAAACAGAAGAGAATTAAGGCCTAATTGAATAAGATCTGCGCGCATCTGTGGAAGTGCACTGTTTAAGTGTACTGTCTCGCTGAGGTCGCTGTGTTGCTGCTGTGACTCCGAACACTGGTGCTGGTGCTGACACGGACTCTGAAGCTATACGAACAAACTTAAAGGTGAAGATTGCCCCTGAAAGTGCATGAGGATTGTGGACTGGTGTGTGGGAATTCCCCTAGCAACCCATAGCAACCCACAGTAATTGGGCGTTTTTGTTTTCACTTTGTTTTCAGGAAACAAACGGTGGACTTGAAAAAATAACGTGTGTAAACCACACCTCCATTTCCCAGTTTTCCTTTAACGTGCGCATTTGTGCACGTGCATCTGTGGAAGTGCACTCTTTAAGTGTACTGTCTCGCTGTCTAGCGAGATCGCGTGTAGCGAGGAGCCATTATTAATCAGTACCTAGCACCTTAACAAGGTAATTTGGATAAAGTGTATCATTAGCAAACTAATCTTGTAGTAACTGTCAGACCATTTAGACATCTGAATACTTGAAGGATGTACTTAAATGTGTTGAGTGAGTAACTCGTAAAGAAAGGGTGTGTGTGTGTGCTTTGAAAAACCTTAATATTGGCGGCAAAAGTGATTTAATAACAATAGGAAAATATATTAGAGAAAGCGGCGCCAAACCAATATTTCTTGGCTCTGAAAGCATAGATTGTGGCAAAGACAGCTCACTAACTCATTGTTTTTGTGCAACTTGAAACTTGATAAACCACATATAAAATGGCATCCAAGCGAGTACCAAGTTGAGTATCGCTTTGCCGCCAGTTGCTCCACGTGATTCGCTTCTGCTTTGTCATTGACACTTCTTGGAAGTAAGTTGTTGCAAAAATCTCGTGTTTACCCTTCCGCACAAACTATACATATTAGAGCCGAACTCCAACAAAGAGCTTGTTTGAAACAGGGGGCCAAATTCAAGTGAACCATTCAAGAATGACCTTGTTTAGGTCTTACAAGCTCACGTCTAACATGCCACCCATTGTACCATTGAATTTGATTCCACTTCCACAATCATCCCTTCCTGGGCTTCCTAATTCTGCCTTACCGCAATCTTTCTTTACAGCTATGTCTGTCACCCCCCGGTCCCCACACAGACAAACTTCCCTTCCCGTTTAATGTTGCTGCTGACAACATAAGCATGCCCCTGCCGGAATCCCCGGCAAACTGCTCATTTCATGAAACAAGCACCCCTTCACCTTTAACCATAGGAAAAATGTGCACTCTTCCTCGAACTTCCCTGAAACTTCCCAACAATCGTCCAATCTCTGATTTGACAATGGTGGAATCGACTAAAAATTGTCCCATAGTGCACCATCCGAATATGACGATTTCCCCAATTGCTTTTCCTGATCTATCATCAGACTCTATTGTCATATCCATACATGCAAGCACAGGTGATTCAGCCCTCAGTTCTAGAGAGCTAAATCGTGCCCCTAGTGTGTCTTCTGTGCTTTCTATTCCCAGTGACATGCCGTCAGGTAATTCCATCCCTATGCTCAAGTCTTTTGCATTACCGACTCCACAGCCCAACAGACCCTATGCTGCTGATGATGCCGCTTACACGTTGCTCATGATCCAACCCGCCTTAACGGCAATTAACAATGCTACGTACAGTCTATGCAAATTATTCGAAGCATTGGATGCAAAAGTAACCCAGCAATCGAACCAATTTGAAGAATTCATGAAATGGCTCTCTATGCAACAACTTACTAAAGCGTCTCAAAGTATTGACAAAATTGATGAGTCCCTTATTATGTTACCTAGTGTGATGGTGCCACGCAATGAAACTCCTTGTCCTGCACCATTACCAACACCTTCTACAGCTCAGGTTGTTCCTGTTGTGTTGGCTCCATGTCCACTTCCGCCCATATCAGGCATCATAGGTCTCAAACCTATTCCGACTGATCCCATGAGTCAACCAGCAGTCTTAGAATCCACAAGTGAAACAATGGGTAATCCCATTGGAACAACATCGGTTCCCCAATCTACACTGAATAGTGATCAGGGTCTCAGTCAGCAGCTAAAATCAAAAGGTAGAAATCCTAAATGCAAAAAAACATCAAGAAAACTTTGATACCCATAAAAAAAAAAAACATGATTGGTTCCAAAATTCAAAAAAGCACATTGTCCACTTTCTTTAAAGCGCTTGGCAAATCCTCTAC
This sequence comes from Ambystoma mexicanum, assembly GCF_040938575.1. Lineage (NCBI taxonomy): Eukaryota > Metazoa > Chordata > Amphibia > Caudata > Ambystomatidae > Ambystoma > Ambystoma mexicanum. The sequence continues at coordinate 202,167,604 of NC_090940.1, forward strand.
CGCGGTAGATAAACGTATCACCAGTGCCATGCCTCCTGTGTGGGAGGTACAGTTGACCACTGGAGGAGCAACTGCACAACCCTGTCCTAAATTGCCCATCACAGGGAGTCAAAATGCACCCAGTGTTCTCATGTCACCTTTGACTCGATTGGTAAACGCTTTATGTAATTCACAAAAATCTTTTGCTCCTTCCTTGCTAACAGACAAGTGTAGCACGTCTGTCATCAGTCAGAATCCAGTGATTGCTGGTTCCAGTGCACAAATTCATGTACCATTCAAGTCTCCTCCGTACCCATTCCACCACCGAAGTCGGTCTCCTTTGCACCCATGTCACAAGCAATTCCCTCTTTGAATGTCCCAACCCAACAAACCCTTATCGACGAACTCAAAAAAAGAGTTGACGAATACCTATCGTCCAAATTGGTGGATACAATTGTTCCCTCCAAATCTGTTCCTGTCCACCACAGTGTTGAACAAAGAAGTAGCCAACACGAGCTAGGTGAGCACTCACAGCCCCTCAGAGCAGCCTCCCATGATGCCCTGACTCCAAGACAGAGAGAGACTGTTAATTTCTCAACTGTCTTCAATAATGAGAAATGGATTCCAGGTAAAACTGATAAGCGATGGCAATCACGTCATACTCACCCACAAAGGGCTACATTTCACACCTTAATTCTCAAATGTAGAGAAGGCAACCATCCGGTATATGATATCAATCGAAGGAGTGTTTTGAACATATTTGGGGACATAGAAGAATTATGTAACATCACAACAGATGATATCGACCAAGTAGAATTTCTTACTGACTCCCCACTTACAATAGTACGACTCTGGATTCCATCGGGGATAGTCTTTCAATCTATCTGGCGCAACAAAATGGTCCTATTTAATATGGGTTTCCTATTGGCCGAAGACCCAGAAATTGCTTGCACGACTCCCAAAAGACAAATTGCGATACCGAAAATCTATCTGGGTAAGCGCAGCGACTCTCGGGAAGCATGGCCATTTGAAAGCTCTAGACCATAACCACCAAAAAGTGATACCACAAGCCAAATAATTGTTGTAAATTGGAACACTAGGGGGCACAAGCATTTAACTGTCTCTTTTCGAGACAACTCTGTACATCACCACATCATAGCGTTGCAAGAAATTTGGCTTACAACACCTCCACTATGGGATAATTATGAAATGGCCCTCATTCCAGCAATTCCCACTGGAGGTAGGAGCACACATCCAACTAGTTCGAATTTCAAATAACGATATGATTTTTGCCCTAGTTAACATCTATCGCAATCCGAACAGCATGTCTGACAATATCTTTTTCGAGGGCCTCCTTGACATGTTCCACATTATTCTCATGGACAAATTGGTCACATATACTATTGTCTTAGGTGATTTAAATCTTACTTGAAAGTGGGTCCACAAAGCCAAGGGGTTCGCAAATGGTTATCAATCATGAATGAACCCAATTACCACATGGTTAATGGCTCAGTCAAAGGTGATGTCCCCCCGCATTACACCTGGCATCGTGGGCAGGCAAACAGTATTATTGATTACATATATGTTGACTCTAACCTAAGTTCACTCACTGAGCTTTTTACCGTAAAAGACCATCCAAATAGCGATCATTGTATGCTGGTCCTTCAGCTCAAATAGAAATCTCTGTCTTCATGTCGAGATCTATATAACACCAACAATTTGATAGTTAATAACTCTCGCACTCGCTTAAAGTGGTCAGCGTGCACTTTGCACCAATTTGAGCAACTAATTGCGGTTAAGGCTTATCATGGTGCTAATGATTATACTGATGTGTTGCATACAATTGCCCAAACGGTAGTCATTCCCCAGTTTAACGTTGTCAAACACACTCATGTCTTTGATGCTACCGTCTCCAAAAAGAAGGCAGAGTTCCGGATGTTAAAAAGGCAAATCCTACAGTCTGACTCTGTCAATAAGTTGCAGGCCCTAAAGTCAGCTAAATGTAAATACAAGAACTGGCTCTATGGACAGAAATCCATATTTTTTCAACATGATAGCGAAGCAATGGCCTATGCCATGCGAAATAAAAACTCGGCGAGAATGTGGTTTCTCTTGAACAAACACACCTGCCACCAGCAAGCAGATGCCCAACTTAACGGCGTAGCTGAGCACGTGTGGATCAAGCATTTCTCCACCTTATATGCCGATCCCCAATATGCAAATCTCAAGTACAATTTGTTATCCAAATCGTCTTGGGAATTAGAAGCCTCAGAGGAAGTCATCTATGACATTATCAAGAAACTAAGCTCCTCGAGAGCCGAGGGACCTGATGGTTTATCAAACCATATGTTTAAATTACATCCATTCAGATGGGCCCACATTTTGTCCATAAAATTTTGAGACATTCTGTCCACTCGTGTTATTCCACCCTCATGGAAGACATCAATAATAATTCCTGTATTCAAAAAGGGTGACCGATCTGTCCCGGCAAATTATCGACCGATCGCGTTGCTAGACGCCCCTGGCAAAATCTTTACAAAATTGGTCCTTCGTAAATTTAATACCTGGACGGGAACCAATAAACATCGAGACACAAACCAGACAGGATTCATGGCTGGCTTGGGCACCAACATCAATTTGTTGACCTTAAATGCTATAAAAGCCCAATGCCATGAGAATAAGCAACAAGTCTTTTTTGCATTCATCGACCTAAATGCCGCTTTTGATTCTGTAAATCGTTACCTATTATTACAAAAGCTTGAAAGAGATAACTGCCCAACAACACTAATTGACATTATTCACTCATTACATAATGCCACTTCTGTTCAAATACGCATCACCTTAGACGGCATTCTAACGGAAAAAATTCCCACACATCGTGGTCTCAAGCAGGGATGCCTGTTAGCATCTGCGGTGTTTAACTATTACATTCACGATGTGAAAACTCCGTTGGGATATGTTATATCAGATTCCCCAAAACTGAATGGTCAACAAGTGCAATCCTTGATGTACGCTGACGACCTTGTTCTCATCTCCAGAACTCAGGTCGGGCTACAACGGCTATTGAGTGCATTTCAAGAATATGTCAGACTTAATGAATTATCTATACATTTGACTAAATCTCAAATAGTTCAGTATTCCCCCAAACGTGCGGGGCCGCTGACATACATGTGGACCATTGGTGCAATCCCAATTAGTGTGGTACCAAATTATTGTTATCTGGGTACGATCTTTGATGGACAGCAAGGAGCACACGGGCAGACTGAGAGAGTGGAGGCCAAGTTGGCATCAGCCATTTCCCAGGTACGCATCATAATGCATAAATATGGAAAGTTCTCTATTTTACCGGCCTGGCACTTTTGGACTAAAAAAATAGTCCCTATTCTTTTGTATGGCCTTGAAACTTTCCCTGTGGCCGCAAAGTTTAAATTCACATTTTGGGAAGCAACATTCTGGCGTAAAATCCTTCATCTTCCCCAATGTACTCCGATACCGTGGATGAGATACGAACTTGGCCTACTATCCCTCGAAGCCCAATATAGCTGGCGTATGTATGCTCTGTTTAGGAAATGTCTGATGGCATCAAATGATAATACACTGCTTGAAACTCTTTCGCAGTATCTCTTCTTAAAGAAACAATCCAAGTTTATCTTGAATTGGCTCGATAACGTCTATGTAACATTAGCGAAAGCTGAAATTTCGATTGTGTTGGTGTATAATCCAGACAAAGCAAAATCCAAAATCTACCAAACTGATTGGATTAACACTTGTGAATTATGTCGAACATATCGTGATGGCAATGATGCGCGATTTCCTCCAAAAAAACTAAACATTCTGCCCAAGTATCTCATTCAAGCTCCTTCCCCGCAATTCTGGAGTGGAATACTCCGTCTTCGATTCAATCTGTGGCTAACACGTGATATCAAAGCAAGACGAGGAGCAGTTAAATCTGACCAAAATGTATGCCGTTTCTGTAAAGACAAAACCAAGAGTGAGACTCTCGCACACTTGTTGACAGAGTGTGGAACGTTACTACCACAGAGCCTAACAGCGTTCACCAGACATTGCCAATATTTGGGAAATATTTCGCAACTTGAATGCTGGGCAGCCTTACTAGGTTGTAACAATCTAGCAGTTCAAATTGCAGCCGTATACTTTTTAACTAGTCTAAACTTGGAGGGTGATAATTTAGGACAGTAATCTCTTTGTGAGTGTTCAACTAGCAAATCTAAATGTTTACATAGATAAGCCAGAGGTTCCATCAATTGGGTATACTTGGCACATATTTTTGACCTGCATTTACCTCAAATTATATTTTTCTCCTATGAATCCTATGAATCACATGAAATGGAAGAGAATGAGATCTTCCGGTTCTTTTAATGTTTTTAGAAATGTTTTTGGGTTCTTGTATTAATTTTGTTTCTGTTGTTAGGGTTTGTTGTAAACAATTGTTTGTCATTTATGCACTAACTTTTAGTTTTGTATAATGAATTGTTTACGTATTTTGATGATATTGTCATATGTTTTGTAAGCATTCAGTTTGAAAGGTTGATTAAATTCAACCATATCAAATAAAAAAAAAAAGATATGTACGATACTCCCAAACCAATTTAGCAATAATTGAAGAGTGAAATTGGGAGACAGTGATTATTTGTGGAATTAAGTGTAATCCAGTCTGTCCCCGGAATTCAAAATTCTCAATGAAGGGATATAATTGAATGCTCACAGTATGAAAGAACGGTTAATTCTGCGATTGCCATTAATGGTATGATCACTCACCCATCCAATGATATTCTTCGTTTCAGAAGTAAAGTTGCGTCTGGCGTTCTCAACCGGGTGAGCTTCATTACCTGTGCTTTCGCAAACCTTTTGCAGTATGGGCTCAGTGGGCATGTCATCATTGATAGCTAGGGAATCAGTACCATTGGGACATAACAGAGGGGGAGCTGTAGGATGACTGTTAGCCACTGCACCAGGACTTTTAGCCCCTGCACCTGCAAGACTGGCAGGGACTGGTGATAAAGGCTTAAGTTTATCAATATGGGGGGTACAGTCAAAACGCGATTGCAACCCACCCGTTTGGTCATCATAATCGGAAGAATGATGACCGTTGTGACTGCTTGGTGGGAACAAGAGCTGCCGGTCCTCGTGTAGAACACTGCTTAAGATCAACAAGAGGAGAAGGAGATTTCGCAGGATTCAAACCCACACCACTAGACCGACATTCCAATGCACTTTTTTCAGCTATGGCAGTCTTATTATTATTATTTTATTGTTTTTCTTATTATTCGCTTTTGGAGCCACCTCTGAGGTGTCGGCACTAGTGGGCGACGGTTCTTTTAATTGGAGGGCTAACCTGCTTTCTTCATTTAGCTGATTTAGGTCGAGGGCCCCCTCTTCGTTTGATAGATCACATACATTTATGATGTGGGAGTTGTGGTTTTAGATTTTAGGAGGCACTAGATTTTTTGATTTCTTACCTACGCCATCCTTTTGAGACAACTGTTCTTTCAATAATCCATTCATTTTCTCAATTAACCCTGAAGCCTCAGGGTGGTATGGGACATGAAAGATCCACTCAATACATTTTTCCTGGCAATAGTGTACCACCAACTTTCCCTTGAAATGTGACCAATTGTCACTCTGAATTTGTAAGGGCACTCCATAATACACAGCCACTTGATCCAACAATTTCATTGTATTCAATTGAGTGGCTCTTTTGCATGGCAACGCCATCAGGTAACCAGAATACGTGTCCACAATGGTGCACTCATATTGACATCCTCGGCTAATGGGCATTGGACAGATATAATCGATCTGCCAAATCTGTCTGGGCAATTTAACCCCTTCCAATGTGCCTTGAATTACACGCAGAATAGATCTCTGCTTCTGATGTTGACGCACGGGGCATTGTAAAATCACTGTTTTCACCATCTCTAATGGAAGGCTAATTCCCCTATCTTGTGCCCACCTGAAAGAAGCCTTTTCTCTGAGATTCCCACTATTTTGGTGGGCCCACTTAGCAATCCCCTCCAGATCACCTTCCTCAGACCTCGTGTCCATGACCGAAATCTTGGCATGTTCATCTGCAACAGAATTGAACCCATCGTTCTAATGAATCTATTGCACAAGGGGCATCTACATGATACACAGTTACTGTGGTTTGCATCAGCATTTCAGCACAAATACCCTGCTCACAGCACCAAATGTTTTGCTTTTTTGGCCACGCACAGGGGCCTCGGACTTCCCCACCTTATTACACAGACCCAAAAAAGTTCTTGGACTATCAGAGGCAATGAATCACACTTGGACCAATAGTTAGAAGAAAATAAATGGCTAGTCACAGGCCTTTTATTCACACCTAATACACATACACACAACTAAAACATAACGTATAGTTAGTTATACATAAATATAGAAAAAGAGCATCACCGTTAGTATGGTTGCAGAAGACACCTTCATCTCGTTCACTGCGACACTGCTTAGTCCCAGAGCAGGTAGGAAAAGAGATCATTCGTGGTAACGGGGTCTGGAGCGGAGCGTCCTCCCTCTCAGTGAGACTGCATCACCCGGGGTCCAACTCTCTCTGTTTTCCATGAGCAATACCTCTCCTCTTTATGGGGCGATCCCGCCCCTTCATGGTTACCAGACTGCCCTTGGCCAAAGGGCAGACAGCAAGCATTGGGAGCAAAGAGTGGAAAATTCCAGCTTGAAGTGGAAAAACCCAGCTTCTCTCCCTCACCTTTGTTCACAGCACCCCTTATCACTGCACCTGCAAAGCTCTGACTCCCTTTTAGGCTCTTCCTTCAGCGGACAAAAAAACTATCCTCCCCAGTTAGCTCATCTGACATCATTCTATGACCTTGCAACCGTTGCAAAATTCACATTTGCTTACTGAGCCCACGAAAACATAGGCTTTCATTGCAGTAATGAAAGTGAATGTCCAAATTGGCCCTGCACCGGCGCCATGTTATTTAGCTCTTCTTCGCATAGGCATTACACTCCACCCCTTGGACAATCAACTACAATAATCCAATGGGTGAAAAGAAGGTTCCCGGAATTTACGAAACATCCCCCATAGATTCGAAATACAACAACAACAAATCAAAAATACAAAAACCCAAATAAAAATAGAACGCACTGCTTCGGGAATCCACACAAACACCTGATACCACCAGCTCCCATCCTGGTCTTGAGTAACTTGAGCAATTAGGTCTTTTAACCAGACAATATGTTTTTCAATGGAACGGGAATGATCATCCAAGTTAAAGCAACACCTCCCTTCCACAACATTGCAATCCAAATTATGTTTCAAAAACAAATGATCAATAGAGCAGCCCTGTTCTGCAAAATGGCCTTTCTAAAGTTTTTACTCTCTAACAATAGCTCTGTTAAAGCTAGAGAAATGTCATTAGGCCCTTTCACTACTAAACAGGCTAGTTTAATCATAGTTCTATATCCTCCGGCTGCTAAACCCCAAATCCCTATCAACGAAATAGCAGATTCCAATACTTCTCCTTCAGATAACAAATGTACATTAGAATCACAGTCAGGTGACAGGGCTGTATGATGAATAGATCGCATGGATCGCCGAACAACAGGCTGCAAAGGAAACATCATTCTAACTAAGGCGTTCTGAAACACAGGGGCCACCTGAAATATTAGCAGGGATATATGAATATGTATAGTTACCACAAGAGAATAACCAACCCGTAGAAAGTTTCACATGATTCAGGTGACTAGCAGTTAAAACCGTAAAATTACAAAACATAGTATTGGATACATCAATACACACACTTGCCGGTAGAAAGGGCCATGCACCGGTGCCATGTTATTTAGCTAATTTTCAGACACACACTACAGCGTTTTGTGCATTAAGATACCATCAAGTGTTGTACCCCGTAATATGGCCTCACGCTAGTGTAACGCAAATTCCTCTATTTCACAGGTGTGACATCACAGAAGGGGAATAACTCATTTCCTCTGTCTCCCACTGTCTTTTCAGACCCAAAGAAGCCATGTGCGCTGTGGTAGAGCATATGCCGAGCTGGATACGTGGGTGAAACCAACCTACAAATCTCACGGGTGCTAGAGCTGCAGATATGTCGCAGTAATAGTCCCATGTCTGCATCACTTTCAGCAAGAAATTCTGCAATGGCAGAGAGTATGAGGGAGGGAGGGAGGCAGGCAGGGTGGCAGGACGCTGCTATGATTTACTTTTTGGTTGCAGGCAAAAACAAAGACAGGTGAGGGCGACGGAGGGCACCAGATATTTTTGGTGTTTGTGGGCTGCGGCTGGAGATGCCTCCTAGTAGCTTATGCTTTCTTCAGGCCTTCGCTGTCCACCACATGCAATGCTGGTACATGTGGATAGTACAGGAATTGAAAAAGGGACTCGGGTGGGGAGTAATGCACAACGTAAGTGTATACTAGTAGCTATAAAAAAAAATCTGCATTTCAAGTAGCAACATGGACCACTCAATCTTCACTCTCCTTGTCGATCAGATGTATTTCAACCCCTTAGTTGAAGGGTCTGCAACCTTTGGTTCCGGTGACGATTCACAAGGTGTCATCACTTCTCCCCAGGGGGAGACTCTTTCCATGAGGCTACGGAGGTGTGGCCACTACCTAATAGTACCCTTATGGGTGGTTTAATGCAACATGACCTCATGGGGAGGGATTACCCTTCTGGGGATAGGGACGACCATCAGGGAGATAGGCGGCACAACGACCGAACCCAAACCTGCTCAAAACCTTGATTACCCCTTCACACACCCCCACTGACGGATACATCCATGCGCTATTGCAACATCATGTCAGTTTCACCAACTGAGATGAAGATCATCCGAGCCATAAAGATTACTCCCATTGCAAGTACTGGGGAGAGGTGGCTCTTAGGAGTCATGAAAGTGGCACAGGGAACTGGAAGAGCCATTCTAGTGCTGTGAAGGGGAGTGTTCACTTAATTGACATAAAAATAGGAGGACTTGACAAGAGGGAGAAGGAGAGCAGCATGGGCGACAGCTCAGCCCGGGAAAAGCAAAGGAGACGAGAAAGCTCTGGAGAAACTGAAGGGCGTCATCTGCTGGGCATGGGAAGCAGGTGGCAGGAATCCTTGACCCAGTGATGTGGACCTGGTTGAGAACGTGGCTGTAGGCCAGGAAGCGCTATCGTAACCACTGAAAGGTGGACCATGCGGTCTTGCAACAGCGCCTATACCGCCAGCCCAAAGAATAGAAACGAGACACGCGGAGCAAGAGCAGTAGACGCACAGATGGCCTGGGCAACTCTCCCAAATGAAGCATGACCCCAGGAAGAACCGGCAGAGCGTCCCGCAGCCAGTGACGTTACCTTGTGCAATGCGTGAACCGTGAGGGGTATAAAATTGGTGAATGAATTAAAGTTAACTGAAAAAAAAACAATATGAGTAATCTTCTTCGTGGCAGTGCTTGGCAAGAGCGTGAACAGAGTGGGCCTGGCACAAGAGGGAGAGAGACAAGGGTTTGGAACCCAAACAAGATAAGGGTCTGGGACCCGAACCAGCACCAAGCAAAAACCGAAGGGAGTCACCCTCCAGACACTGGCAGAGATAAGCCCACTGGCCACCAGGGAAGGGTCTGGGACCCTGTACACCATAACAGTGAAAAGGAGGAGACCAGCACCCATACAAGAACGGTCTGGGACCCTAACAGAAGTCAAAAGCACATAGGAAGTCTTCCTCCTTTTAGTAGCAGAGAAGTCCACTAGTTACAAGAGAAGAATCTGGGATCCTAACAGGATTTGGTATAATGTTGAAAACAAGTCATACAGACAAAGTGAATATCAAGCGTTTACCGAAGCGCCCTTTTACCTCTGGGTCTGGAGCGCTATATAAATAAATAAAACAAACAAACGAGCTGGAAGCAGTAACAAAGAATGGTATCAAGCTATACCAGGTGAAGGGAGTCATACTCCTGGTACCAAAATAGATGTTCTGGTAGAGACACCAGGGGAAGGGAGTACCATGCCAGAAACAGACCAAGAGAAGGGAGGAAGGCATTCTTGTTGGTTACATTTTTAGTTGTAGTGTAAGGGACAGAAGTAGGTTTTAGCACAGGATGATGGCATTTACTTTTAACACACAAAGGGGAGTCCCCTAAATGAACCATTTAATGTAATGATTCAAAAAAGGCCTGGACGTCACTAAGGCCAGGCCACACTAGTTAACCTTCAAATTTAGTCCAACAGACCACACACATTTAAATAAAAAAAAAAACATATTTATTCAGTAGGCGATTTGGTCCTACTTCATAGACCAAAAAACATATATTGGATCTGTTTTTGATTATACAGCTAAAACGCACATACAATTTGACAAGAACAATTAATTCACACTTGAAACCTATACCTGTCATGAACCGTCGTCTGCATCCCTTCTGGACTTCCTGGTCCCTGACCCATAGGGGATTGAATACAGTGATCCTTCCAACATGGCCGCTTGAAACGGAATGCTGCTGGCCAGTCTCTACGCTGTACGCTCTACAAAACAGACATGCGGCTCTGCACATCTCAACGCTACCGCTTGCTGTAGTCGGATGTGTGTTGCCGGAGTTCGCTCAGGGCTTTCCTCTGATTCCTGGTTCCCGGTTCCTTGAATCCCCCTTCCTTCCTCCCATTCCTCTACCTTACCCCCGAACTTCCTGGATTTTCTTCCGCGCTCGGATCATGGCATTCCCTGCCTCCGAGTGCGAACTTCATTCCTTCCTGGTATCCACCCTGGACTTCTGAACGTTCCCGGAAGTTGGATAGCGAACCTCACGCTGGAATCCGAGGACCAGCGCTCGGGTTTGTACAAATCCCAGACCGTGAGAAAGAAGACATCACAGAAGGTCACAAGCAAACAACAAAAGCAGGTGAGAAGGGGAGAGACTCGTGACAATACCCCAGACCCAGCATTGCATGTTAACAGAAAAATTGCAGTCACAAACATTTATGCATGTATGTTAACAAAGTGCCAGAAAACAAGGGAACAAATCCCATATGTTATGGGTAGGAGACAGTGCGATATTACAAAAACGCAGAAGGCTGAAGATCTGGGTCAATACAATTAATAAGTACACCATTGTATTCCTGTACTGCTGACCCTATCTAACTGATAAATAACAAATTCAGGAAATGCCAATGCAGCGTGACTTATAAATAAAAAATATTTTTTTATGAACCAAATGCACATCCGAGATCGACGTCCCAGATGTTAGAACCCAGCCGTGTCGATGTACTTGTTGACACAAAACTGTAACAGGACGCTTTGGCAGAGGATAGATTAAACTGCCTTCCTCAAGACCCCAAGGGAAAATGGAGCTCATGCAATCGGGCAATATATCGTCCTCAAAGCGATTTCTTCTTCTTAGAGATGTAACCAGTGTAGCTTATCATACACCTTCAAAAACCTTTTCAAAATTCTGAGCTTCCATATAACTCTTTACGCTGCTCCGTTGACGGACGTTCTGACAGACCCTTTTAGGATTAGTTTTGTTTGAGGCAGGGAAACCCTGCTTAGAAATCAGGGATAGTAAGGATTCTTTCATTTTCAAAATAAGTCTATAACCAAAACCTGTCACTTTTGTGTCAGCATCCTTCCTCGACACCCTTTGACCCCCCCAGATGTTTTTGACTCTAACCACCATCAGCCCTAGCCAGCATAGTCACTGGTGAGTGATCATAGGATTCATGGTGCAAAACATTTGGAGAGCCACACGTTTCAGACGCCTGCTTTAGTGGAATGAATTCCCATTTCTGATGGTTACGTTCTGTCTGCCTTGGAAATCTTATCTGCACTTTTTCCACAATCATTTTCCTTGTCTTGGTGCAATGGTGGTGGTTTGGTTTAAACATGTTTTTTAACCTCCCAGTTTCTCCTGGATACATAGACGTGTTCATTGTGAAAGTTTAAATCAATATAATTGCAACAAATGAGTATAAGATTTGCAGAATAGCTAACAATAGAAAATAACCACATGAGAACATTAACTTTTACAACATTGACTAAGGTGAACAGACTGGAGATGTGCGAGGAGCGGAAGGGGTTAGCTTAAGAAAGAAACACATACAGTCTAGAATTACTGCCATGACATTGGGAGGTTATGGTAAATCATGCTCCATATACAGATCTTAACATACTTTCAGATGTATTATGCAAATGTTCTATTCATCGTTAATGTGGTAAGACGCATGTTCCAACAATCCCAAATTCATCATATCCGTAACTTGAATTTGCATAAAAAAAGATGAAGGTATTTTCCAGTGGTGCAGTTTTGAACCTTAAATGACCCCTTTTTATTGAATTATAACTGGTGCAGATATATAGGCAGAGCTCCTGACCAAAGGCGCTGTTGCCAACAGGAAAGAAATATAAAGTGGCACAGTGTACAAGCAAAATATATGTACCATTTCATGTGTCTCTACCTACCAATGAATATAGAGGCTGACCGGTGCCTCACCTACACACCGTTCTGATGTAAGCCAAACATTAAATATGAGTAACAAACACCAAGGCAATGACTAAAATGGATATGAATTTGACCTGTCATTTTATTTATTTGTAGTAAGCAGGCATACATTATAACTGGTGCACCATACAATACATACAGATGGAACCTTAAGATTGTCTCTAAACACCAAACATTTATTGAGGGAACTACAATTATAAAAAGGTATTTTAGACTAAAGGTACAAAGATTGTGGACTCGCAACACAGTACCTGTGCACTATTTATCACTGTTAGAGTCTAAAGAAGAATGAAATCCAAGGGACGGTGTGAGCAGCAGTCCAATCCCGGTCAACCTGGCCACATAGATTGATATTATATTAACAGTTTTTTTGTGATGTGGGGGATGGAATTGCGCTAGACACCATTGAGCTAAGAGACAACAATCAAAGTACAGTATTTTAATGGATTGAAATGAAGAACAGCCGACACATGTTTCGACACGAGGGTCATCTTCAAGGCATACGGATTTAGAAATGGCCAATAAATATAGGAAGCCACACTGGAAATTGGTAGGTAAGTACCCGTTGAAGGACGTATTTAAACTGCTTGAATCAATAAGAAACGCCAATTGGCTGGGACGAATATATCGCTCGGTAAATCGAGTATGCAGTTCAAGCAGTTTAAATACGTCCTTCAACGGGTACTTACCTACTAATTTCCAGTGTGGTTTCCTATATTTATTGGCCATTTCTAAATCCTTATGCCTTGAAGACGACCCTAATGTCGAAACACGTGTCGGCTGTTCTTCATTTCAATCCATTAAAATACTGTACTTTGATTGTTGTCTCTTAGCTCAATGGTGTCTAGCGCAATTCCATCCCCCACATCACAAAAAAACTGTATTTTAGACTAAGCCCAGAATTTAATTTGCATGGAATTATCAATATCATTATCAAAATCCATAAAATATCCACATTTGACAAATTAATAATTGAGTGTATGTTACTCACCACACCATAAACCGGTCGGGGTGTTGGTAAAACGACCTCGATGAAAGGAGTGGTATACAGAGTGGATTAGGATTCGGCCTCCAGGACTCCAGTTCCCCTGAATTCTAAGATTCAGGTTTCCTCCAATTGAGGGACTCTTCTTTACAATGTACATCTCTGCTGTTTAAGTAAAAACAGGCAGAGATGTCAATTGCAAAAAAGAGCGGGGAAAACGCACACCGCAAAAACCAATGCTGTAAAGGAATTACAGAAATTATTAGAATTGGCACAGTAGGGAATGATGACAAAACCGACAACAGAAAAGCTTTAGGAATACCTACGGCAAGGTTTGTTCACTGCTGAATAAGTTATGGATTCTGAACCTACAAAGAAATAAACCCCAAAGCCACGGTGTGGCCCATATGCAGCTCAGCAGAGAGGGCCAGGTTGTGAGCCATCTGTAGTAGCCTCCTTCCCTCCAAATCAACCACAGGACCTCCAGCACCGGGTGGTGTAGGACCCTTCTTGGGATGCATGATCTGGGGACCCATAACCATTCATCTAGCGTGACCAGGGCAAGTACCTTATTGTCCATTGCCACCCACTGCTTTTCCGTCCCAGGGTTGAAATGATCTGTCAGGACCCTCACCTGGGCAGTCCTGTAGTATGTTTCAAGGTCCGGGAACCCCACCCCTCCGTCTTCCTTGGGCTTCGTTAGGACCTCATATGAAATCCTGTGCTTCTTGCCCGCCCAGAGGAATCTCAAAAGGGTTTGTTCTATTTCCGTTAGGAAGGTCTTGGGCACCTGGACGGGGAGCATCTGGAATAGGAATAGGAATTTAGGGAGGACCACCATTTTGATCAGATTAAGGCGTGTCATCCATGAGAGCCCAGGGCCTGCCCACCTCTCTACATCCCTCTTGACTTCTATCCAAAGTGGGGTAAAGTTATTGGGGAATAGGTCTGTTGGGTTGCTTGTGACTTGGACTCCCAAATATCGGAACCCATCCCTCTGAAGTAGAAAGGGGAGCTCTCCAACATACTCTGGGCCTCATTATAAGGCTTGCGCTCCCGTAATGAAGGGGGCCGGTATGGGACCGGCCCCCTTCATTTCGGGAGCGCTGATTACGAGCTTCCCATCGCGGGACCCGGATCGCACGCCTGCTAAAACCAGGCATGCTTTCCGGGTCCCGCGAGGGGAAGAGGGAGGCAATAACGGGCCAGATGTAATCTGCCCGTTATTACCTCCCTCCCTCCCCATTCCAATTGAGCCCTATGGGGGCTCAAATGGGAAGGGTATGGGTTCCTGCATGGAGGACTTCCCGGGTCCTCCTATGTCGGAAGAACCCGGTAAGTCCCCATTGCAGGAACCCGGTAATGGAGCCCGGAATGGAGGCAGCCATGGAGCCAATAGCTCCATGGCTACCTCCATTCTCGTAATGAGGCCCCGTCTCTGTGTCTGATAGATTTCCCCTATGAATGCCACCGACTTCCCCAGGTTAACCTTGAATCCCAAGAGTTCTCCATAGCGCGCTAGGCTCTGCAGCACGCAGGGGACCGTCTGGGATGGTTTTGTGATGTAGAGAAGCGCATCGTCAGCAAATAGGCTAATTTTGCAGTGGGTGTCTCCCATTAGTACTCCGTTGATTGCCTCTTCCTTTCGGAACGAGATCGCCCAGGGCTCCATAACCAGTGCATATATTAGGGGGGATAGTGGGCAACCCTGTCTTGTGCCTCTCCCCAGGGGAAAAGCCCTTGATTCCATCCTATTTGCGACCACCTTGGCTGAGGGAGAGGAATATAGTGCCGACATCCAGCCCAACCATCTCGGTCCCATCCCCACCTCAGAGAAAACCTCCCCCATGAATCCCCAGCTAACCCTGTTGAAGGCCTTCTCTGCGTCGAGTGCCAGCAGTAGGGCCCCTTCATCCCGGACCGTCCTTGAATTTAGTACATGGAGTGTTTTGCGCATGCTGTCGGAGCCTTGTCTAATTAGGATGAATCCTGCCTTATCTGGATGGACCAGACGGGGAAGGCATCTCTCTAGTCGAGTTGCTAGAATTCTGGCAAAGATCGTATGATCCACAATCTGCCAGGTCTCTGCCTGGTTTGGGTATTACAGTGTTGAGGTCCTGTAGGAAGCTGGGTGGGATTGTGTCTTGGTTTCTAATTTGATTGAACAGTTTGGCTAGGGGCTCTGCTAGAATGGTTTGGCACTGTTTGTAGAAATCTGCCATATACCCATCCCCCCCCCCAGAGCTTTTCCCACCTTTAGCCTCTTAATGGCGCCTTTCACCTCCTCCACTGATATGTCTCCCTCCAGCCCCTGTAGCTCCGGCTCGGTCAGTCGGGGTAGTGGGAGTTCCGCTAAATATACCCATATCTCCTCCACTGATTTCCCCCCTTGTTTTGTATAGAGTTCCCTATAGAAGTCGGCAAAGCATTCTACTATTTGCTCCTTCTTGTTGCATTCGTTGCCCCCTTTCTCTGGTGGGTCCCACCCTCCCACCCTCCTTTCCATTCTACATCCCCTGGCTCTGCGCGCCAAGAGAGTCCCCACTCTGTCCCCCTTTTGTAGTATCTTTGTCGCGTATATCTCAATTTCTTAACAACTTCCCCCATGAGGACTGTGTGCAATGCCTGTCTCTTCTCTTGCATCTCTGCCAGGAGGGTCTCCCTGTCTTCCCCGTTGAGGCCGAGCCTTGTGTGCAGGGCCTTCAATTCCTCTCAGATCTTATTTTGTATAAGGCCTCTCTCTCGCTTGTGCTTGGAGCCCTCGGCTATCAGGAGACCCCGGAAGGTGGCCTTTGCCGCTTCCCACACCATCACCATGTCGGATTCCCTATTATAGTTTGTCTCAAAATAGGCTACCATCTCCTCCCTTAGGAAGTCCCTGAAGACCGGGTCTCTCAGGAGTGTGTCATTGCAGCGCCATCGAGAGGATCTCAGGGACAAGGGCAACGACCAGTTTGCCACCAATAACTCGTGGTCAGACCATGTTATTGCTTCCACCCTAGGGAGCGTGGCCACCCCTCCCCCTTCCTCTGAGGTTTTAAGAGCAGATCAATTCTCGTGTAGGTGTAGTGTGGGGGAGAGAAGAAGGTGTATCCCCCCGGGCCCGGCCACGCCTTGCGCCACACGTCTGCTCAGTAGTGTTCCTTTAGGAGAGTCTGTAGGGCTAGATTATCTTTGGTGATTCCCCCTTGACCCCGTTCCTCTTGCCGTCCACCAGTCCAGTTTGGGGTCCATTATGAGGTTAAAGTCCCCTCCTAGTATTATGGCCCCCTCTGCCCATTCGTCCATTATCCTGAAAATCTGGGTCAAGAACCGTATCTGGCCTGAGTTGGGCGCATATAGGGTGGCCAGAGTAATGCGTTCACCCTCGCAGGTGCCCTTGACCCCCAAGAATCGCCCCCTAAAGCCCCTCTTGTTTTCTATGCTTGTGAGGTGGAGTGTCTTATTCAAAAGGATGTCTACTCCTTCCTTCTTTGAACTTCTATGGAAGGCCCAGAAATTGCTCCCAATTTCCTTTCCTTTAAGCAGCGACTCTTTCCCCTGTTTGTAGTGGGTTTCCTGTAGGAAGAGTACCATCAGCTGTTTGCGGAACATGTTGCTAGTCCATGATCTTTTGTTTTGAGAGTTTAAGCCCTTGACATTGAGTGTGCCTATCCTGCCTTCAACCATTGTCGTCCTTGGTCTTGTTTTCTTTGTGCTCCTTTGTTCGTTTCCGATGTAGGGCCCTTTGTGAAGCAAAGAGCCCTGGCTCGATCCGGCTGACCCCCTTCCCCATGACCCTTGCGGGCGTCTCCCCTCCCCCCGTTCTTTTGTCATATCCCACCCCTGCACCCTCTCCCTCCCCCCATTCCCACTTTTCGAGGCGTTCGTCTTCATCCCTCGACGATCGTCAGGACTGATCAACGAACCACCAGGGCTTCTTCCCTTGCCCCAGGTGTCAGTTTGTCGGGATTCCCCAGCTTCGACTTCATGTTGGAGCCATTGGCCATTTAGGTTTGTCAGTGGATCTCCCACTCAAGTCTTCTGAGTTCTACCCCCTTTACTCTACCAAACTTACTAGGGTTTCTTTAACAGGACCGTGGGCCCAACCACGCCTCGGCCCTCAGCAGCGAACATCAACTTGCTCCATTAACTCAGGAGCCAACCTGGCACCAACGTGGCGTTTGAATGTAGTTTTTAGGGGCCTCTGCCCTCGGCATCTCCAGTGCCTTCGTGCATGGCCACCCAGCTAACAGCAATTTAGTTCAGGAGCTGTATCACAGCATCAGAGTCATTTTGAGTGTCCCTTGGCGGCCGAGGAGGGGTGTCCTCCAGTGCCTTTGTGCGTGGCCACCCAGCCAAAGGCAATTTAGTTCAGGAGCTGTATCACAGCATCAGAGTCATTTTGAGTGTCCCTCGGCGGCCGAGGAGGGGTGTCTAGTTTTTTGGAACTTGTGAGCCTCTTTGGCCTTTGCCTTGCCACTGAAAATGTCTGGGCCACTAGGGCCGCGATTTGGGTCCCGCGCATCTTCGTCACGTCCGGCTGAGGGGCCGGCTCGGTCGCTCAATAAGTCTTCCGTAACCCTCTGGATAGCTTCTTCAGATACGAGATGATAATTCTCTCCCTTTCATTCAAATGCTAGGTAGAAGGGGTGGCCCCAGCGGTACCTAACCCCCCTCTCCTGGAGCCATTTGGTGAGGTTGCCACATTTTCCTCATCAGCAAGGTGAGGGCCGAGAGGTCCTGGAAAACGGCCACCTTAGAGTCTCCGTATTGTATGTTCCCAAGGATCCTGGCCTTCTCCAAGATCTTAGCCTTGTCTCTGTAATAGTGTAATCTTGCTAACACTGAGTGAGGGCCCTTGCCTCCTACTCCAGCGAGGTGAACTCTGTGCATTTTGATCTCTTCCGTGGCTTCTGTCCCCAGAATAATCCGTATGATGTTGTGTACCTTGCCCTCTAGGCCAAGCGGGCTCTCTCCCTCCGATTCCGCCAGTCCGAAAATGCATAAATTGTTTCTTCTTTCCCTATTTTCCATATCATCGACCTTGAATCATAGTCCCTCTTTGCGTCAATGGACCTCCATGAACCTTGCTTCCATTTGGGTCTCCTGGAGTGCTGTGAAGAGTTGGTTGTTTTTGACCCCTTCCATGTGGTCCTCCAGAGTCGTTACTTTCATTGTGAGGTCTGCCAGCTTGGCTCCCATGTCTGTTCTTATACCCCTGATTTCCTCTAGGATCATCTGGATGTTGTTCTGGATTGCGCCCAGGTCCGGGGCCGGGATGGGTAGGCCTCCAGACGCCATCTCATTCTCTCCGGCTCGGAATTGGAATTTGGAGAGAGCTTCCTTCCAACTCATTGAGGTTGTGTCGAGGCTGGGCGTGGGGGTAGACCTATGTCATGCGTGTGGTGGTAGCTGTACCACCAGCCTACTCCTGTTTCTTCCCGAGCTGGTGTTTCGGTGACTCCGGTGGTTGGGTTGTCCTACCCTTGGCCAGTGGGTCCGAGGAGTGGTTGGACCGTGAGTGGGCCGTTGGGTGCTCGCCTGTTTCTGGGTCTCCCTCCAGGGGTCTCTGGATCCTTCTGGGTCTGATGCCGCAGCTAGCGAGAGGTGGGGGGCCGCCCAAGGTCCGAGGAGCGCTGGGTCCAGACGTGTGGGCCTTATCCAGGGTGAGACTGGGCTTTGTGTGGAGTGAGCGTGGGGCTGGGGCCCTCTACCCATCGGGTGGTGCTTCTCTTCGTGGCCCAGCTTTGGAGGGGGCAACCTAATTGGCGGTCGACCGTCGGGACCCCTCCAGTGTTTTCCTTGCCAGTGGTGTAAAAGGGCGCGCTCCCGCGACGGCCTAAGCTGGAGGGGGGTCCTGTTAGGAGTAGTGGGCCCTTTGCTGGTGTCGCTGGGTTCGTGTGGGTGCCCCTCCGGGGGTCAGGGTTGGTGTTGTGGGCCTCTGTGACTGGAGATCAGGGTCCGGGTGCGTAGGTTTGCAGTTTCTGACCCACTTATAGGAGCTGCTGCTCTGCAGTGGATTAGTCCCCCTCGTGTGGCTTGTAGGGGTCATTGGTAACGGCTCGGGGCCCCCTCCAAGCTGCCTCCTCACCTTGTCGCCTGTATCCCCCCCGGGTCCCTCACCAGCCAAAGTGTGGGCGCGCTCCCGCGTCAGCCCTGGCTTGGGAGGCCACGGCAGGGGTATTATGTATGCCTCCTGCGCCTTTCCTCTCTAGTGGCTGCAACTCCGCTGTGGCGCGGCGGACCCCCCGTGTGGGCCGTGGGGGTTGCCAGTGTCCATTGGGGGCTCTCACCTGGTCGCCTCCTCAACTTTTCAGCAGGCTCCTCACCAAGCTGCCCTCCCACGGGCAGCGGTGCGGGCGCGCTCCCGCGTCGGCCCAGGAGACAGTTTCAAGCTGTGGGTGGCCACCGAGGAGAAGGGCGGTAATGCTCGCAGTCGGGGTGTGGGGCTTCTATGCCCCTCGTTGATGGTGGCGCACGTCTGCTGGGGCGAGAGGGGGGACTGTTGTCCGGGCCGTAGCTGTTGCGCTCCTCGTGATACGTTTCCCCACCTGTTCTCTGTGGCACTGCGTGTTGCCCCGGAGGGGGTTGGGAACCGCCAAGCTCTCAACTGTGTAACTCTGGCTCAGGGGCACCTCAAGTCTTCGGGCTTCATTCCGTCTGTTGGGCATCGGCTCCGACGGCTTTATTGCGGCATCATCAGCGGGTTGGGGCCCTTTTAACCTTATTACTCTGCGGGGTTCCCGGGGCTTGAGCGGGAGCTCTCTGCTCAGGCGGCCATCTTGCCTGCACCCCCTGGTGGCCTCTTATTTTTAATGTGATTCAAGAACTCTTCAAACTGCTGTCCTCACGCCTCCTAGTTCTCTCACTCTCCCCATGTGTTTCCTATTCCTCTTTCATAGTATTCATGTGATGTGGCTTTCCCTGATGGCTTTTTGTATATTTCGAAAGGGTACGTGAGTCAGTGGCATATAGGCAGCCACTTCCACTTTGAAGTCATACGACGCTGTCATGGCAGATCTGTGGCTGGGTTCCCTGCACCTCTGGACTGTTTTTCGCTCTGCACTAGCCTACACACGCAGTTTGCAAAATCCCTGATTTCTCCTGTTTACCTACGGGGGTGATCCGTTAATATGCAGCTAGAGCTGCTGTGTGTACTATCTGCTCATTCTTATGATCATTGTTATAAAGAAATGCATTTTCAGTGCCACCGTCCCCAAACAGACAGCTATCTTTGAAGATTACCTCCCTGCTCTTACATTCAGGTATGTCAGCCCCAGTACAGCACCTTCACAACTCAAGCTGGAGACGGAAGTTAGGCTCTGGCGGATGCATATGCCAGAGGTTAAGATTCATTGTAAACCTTCCAGCCCTCACCTCTTTGTTTTTGCTTTGTCACCCCGAGTGGGATGGGTATGGCCAGACGTGGGTCCCGTGCCTGCTGGGCTTAGAGACCCAAGCTACTCCTCACTGATGAGGCCTAACCGGGCCGAAACATGTCTGGGGATGCTTGTGGTATCGTGCAGATGGGATGTGACCTAGCAGTTTGGGCTGGACATCCCCTTTTGGGGTGGGGCCAAGCCTGATTTGCATGCAGTCTTTCCCCTTCTGTAATGGCTTGGCAGGCGAAGAATAATGGCCTGGAGGGTTGCCCAGAGGAATGCCAGAGGTTAAGATTCATTCTAAACCTTTCAGCCATCACCTCTTTGGTTTTAAATTAACCATATGCAACCTGTAGGGTTTGCGTCATGGAACGTGCGACTTCACATGGTCTCCCTCAAGCAGCTCTTGACAGGTAACTTTGACACAATATCCTGTCAGTCATCCCTTCTGCAGGATGGAAGGAGAGTAGGCCATAGAGATATCAGACAATATCGATAAGATCCTCACTGCAAAGTGTAGAAAGAGAGATCTGATCCTAGGGATGAAATCCACTGTGAAAGCTCCCCCCGGCCCTCTTGCACAAGAGGAGCCAGCTGATTCTGTGAGTGTTGGCTACTTGTTCAGCTTGTTGTAGAGGAGGAGATCAAGATGCCAGCAGTATTCAGTCAGGGATTGATCATGAGGCACAGATCCAGCCTGAAAGGAGATCTGATCTTTCAGAGGGACCCACTGCCCTAGCTGACTCTTCACCCTCAATGCCAGGTAACCCCTTCACCCCTTCACTTGCACTTCACCCCTTCCAGCCTCCACATTTTGCTTCGGATATCATTGCCAGGAAGGTGCCAATTCTCCCTTTCACTCGCACCCATCTCACACCGCTAAACAATCGTATTCACTGATTCTACCCTGCCTGGAGATGGTGTCTCACACTTGGTTCTCCTTTCAGAGCGGAGGTACAGCAGCCAGAGCTATTTTCTAGTGATTAAATTCCATGTACCTGTCTGTGGTGGCTGACTTCCACTTGGCTTGACTTTAGTAAACCGGTCTTTGCCCTCTCCTGGCCCTCGCTGCCTAGGACAATATAGTCAGAATGGTGTGTGATTGGTGCAGTGTTGCAAAGGGCAGAAACGTGGGACTTGCCTACAATACTGTCTCACTCGCATCAGTTCCATTTTAGCTGGAGCATGCATACCAACAAAAAGCACAGGAAGCCTGGCAACACAAATTTCTACTTCAACTGCAAACCATGCTGTGTGCTCTACTGTTCAAAACAACACCTTACCAAGCCTTGTGCTGCAATACCCGACAGAGAATTTATAAAAAGTCAGGACAGAGCACACATCTCTCCGTTCTGACAACTAACAATGGTTAACGTGTAGTCTAGCTTTTTCAAAAAGCAGCATAGGAACCAATGAAAAAGCGATGAAAGTGTATAAGATCCGATCCCTGGAGTAATAAAAAAGACAAGTGTTCTTGCCCTAGTACAGAGGCTTGCAATCTGACTGTCCAGGTGTAAAACAGATATTATGTTGTAATCCATACTTTTTTGCACCTTTTATAGATATGTATTTGGAGCTCAAATTTCCTCTTCAGATCAGGCAGGTAACAATAGTGGTCAAGCTCCTTCCTGTAGCACTACTCTGCTTACATCATTGATTGGAATGGATCAGTGGAGTAGTGTGGCTGTAAGTAGGGGGTAAAGGGTTAGGGTTCTGGTTTTCTATTTTTTTAGGGTATTTCTACACTTGTGTTTTATTTTTTGGCCAGCATCTGCCTTTCTTGTATTTGTATTTTATTAAGAAAGACGTGAGGCAAGATAGCTAGGAGCAAGCTGATAGAGTGATTTGGAAACTAAGCATAGGAGTTTAAGTTGAGCATGAAATGGTAGCCAACCAAGTGAGGCGAGAGAAGAAGAGATAGAGTCACGATAGGAAAGAAGGCAAAGTACACAACTGAAGAGTTATAGATTGATTTCAAGGGAGTGAGGCGAGAACTTGGGAGACCCAAGAGAGTGTGGGAGCAGTAAAAGAGTTGAGAAAAAATGAAAGATGAGATAAGCAGTTTAGTGGCCTGAAAGGTAAGAAAAGAGCAAACTTTACGGATGTTGTAAAGGTGAAAACGGCAAGAGCGAGAGGTATGGGAAATGTGGTGATCAAAAGAAAGTTTAGAATCAAGATATAGACCAAGATTGCGAGCAGTAGGAGGGATAGTAAGGCTAGCAGGTGGAAAAGATATAGAAGGAGGTGGTGGGTGAGGTGGAATAGTGTTAGCAGGGAAGAATAGTACTTCAGTCCTCCGTGCGTTTTAAGTAAGGAAATGAGAAGCCATCCAGGATTTGATGGGGGTCTGTTCTGACGTGTAGCGTTTTCTGGGGACTACTATTGTACTAAAGTAGACCTGGGTTATTTCTATTATGTCAAGAGAGGTACATAAACACTTTAAATGTGAAGAATGCACAGGAAGGAATTTCAGACACAAATAGATATTGAGCCGTCAGCTTTTTAAATTTATTTTGCTGCTGGATGCATTTATTAATCATGCATCAGTATTTTTTAAGAAAGAAGGCTATATTGTTATAAAGAACAATTGGGAACTGCAAGAGGTTCAATCACAAAACAGGGTTTGCAAAACGATTAATTCTTAATATTTCCTCAAGCAGCTGTTTATGGCAAAACAAATTTGCAAGACAAAATAGTGTTTAAAGAGGAACACTGTGTAACCACCACCTAAAGTGACTAGTGATTAGTATGTAAAACATACATAGCATACATAACAACCAAAACAAAAGCACTAAATGGAAAAGCTTTGGGTTATGTGTATCCAGGCTGGAGGGTGACCTAACAAGTGGACCACTTTAAACACTATTTTGTCTTGCAAATTTGTTTTGCCATAAACAGCTGCTTGAGGAAATATTAAGAATTAATCGTTTTGCAAACCCTGTTTTTGTGATTGAACCTCTTGCAGTTCCCAATTGTTCTTTATAACAATATACCCTTCTTTCTTAAAAAATACTGATGCATGATTAATAAATGCATCCAGCAGCAAAAGAAATTTAAAAAGCTGACAGCTCAATATCTATTTGTGTCTGAAATTCCTTCCTGAGCATTCTTCACATTTAAAGTGTTTATGTACCTCTCTTGACATAATAGAAATAAATAACCCAGGTCTACTTTAGTACAATAGTAGTCCCCAGAAAACGCTACACGTCAGAACAGACCCCCATTGTTGACCAAGCAATTCTAGCCCATTGTTCTGACGGAGTCGGGCTATCCCTTCAGTTACCACCAATCCAGGATTTGATGGCAGAGAGACAAGCTGTGAGGGTATGGTGAATTTCGTGAGTAAAAGACGAGAAGGATAGAAAAGTTGTGTCTCGTCTGCGTGCAAATGATGAGAAAGACCAAAGGAGGAGATTATAGGTGAGAGCTCAGAGGTATAGAGAGACAATAGAAACGGACCTACAACAGACCCCTGGGGAACCCCATGCTCAAGGGGAAGAGGTGGGGAGGTCTGACCAGCCCAGGAGACAGTAAAAGTTTGGTTTGAAAGGTAAGAAGAGAACCAGGAAAGAACAGAACCCCAAAGACCAAAAGACAAAAGAGATTCCAAAAGCAAAGAGTGATCCACAGTGTCAAAAGCGGCAGATAACTCGAGAAGAATAAGGAAAGAGTAGTGTTTGGCATAACGAGCCCGGTAAAGGGAGTTAAGTACACAGATCAGAGCGGTTTCAGTAGAAAACTGGACTGAAAACAGGGAAGAAGTGATTGATTAGTAATAAAGGATGAAATTTGAGAATAAACAAGGCGTTCAAGGAGTTTAGAGAGATAAGTTAGACGAGAAATAGGGCGGAAATTAGAAACAAAAGATAGTAAAAGGGGTTTTTGGTGAGATTATCTGTAAGGCTGCCTGGCCTACTTGACCCTTTCATATCTAACCATGAGAGCCATGCCAGAAAGCCAGTCCTGGCTTCATGGTAGATTTCCACAGCTTTGGGACCTGCTTTGCACACGTCAGCAGACCACGATTGTGTCACATAAACTCTTATTTTTACCTTGTTTTCTGCCAGCCCAATTGTTATTGTGTTGAGTGCAAGCTTTTTAACTTGAGCATACAAAAAGGCAATTTCCATATTGGAAAAGTGAATAAATTTGAGCCATGTAATGTGGCTCGCTTCGCTCATGTGCATCAGAAGCAGAGAATGTGTTTACAGGGCCGGATATTAAATTGACGGGGTGGAATGCTGTTGTCCCAGAGTAGAAGGTCTACAACCTCTGGTGATACTTGCCTTCTGCTGGGAATAGTCTTGTTTTGTTTTGCATGAAATAGCTAATTTCTTTTAACCTTTTGTAGGTCGCATCAGCAGCATACTTTCTCTGAACCTGGCTCATTTGCATAACTACAGCTGGTTTAGCCACTTCTGTATGGAATTAAAGAAAGGCGCCGTTTCTAGGTTACATCTTTAATGCAGGCTGCACTGGAACTGCAGAGAATAAATGTGTTTTTGGGAGATATGTTTCCATGAAAATATAGCTTTGTAATAACATTGTGTAACAATATATCGATATCTAGCCTTCCTCTGTCGTCTTTGGCCACTGTCTCCAAATGAGTGTGCTGGCTATGGACTAATGAATCAAGCGTGTCGCATCAGCTAAACATAGAATAACAACACCTTTATGCCCCTCACCCCCTCCCCCCTCCACTCTCCCCAGAGTGCAGTATGAGTGGTTAGGAATGTATGCTTTCATTGTGACTTGAATAATCCTTCATTTTGTTTAGGTGTTTATTTTGTGTATGCAATCAAGTAACATCTTCTAAATGTAAGCAATGTTGAAACCTTTCACTGTGGAAAGGCCTCAGCAGTACATTCATGGATATAGTAATGGAACCCATGCAAACCAATGGTAGGGCCCAAAAAAGTGATGCATTTTCTGCCAGCACATCCCACCACAAGGATTGTGGTCACTTCAGATGGGTTATTTTATGACCACCTCCTTCACTTTCCCAACTCTCTGCCAAACATATGTAATGCACCAGAACCTGCTTTTTTAGCTTAAACATTGGTGCACATCAACTCCTTCCTTTGGGCTCCGACTGTACATAAATAAAACAATTTCTCTCCATTATATTTCCTTTTTTCTCCTCTGCCTCGAGAGGATTGGTTCACTTTTTTAGAGATCCTCTAGAATATGAGTATTTGAATATAAGTATGGCAGGAGTCATTTAGCCACTCATGGGTGGGGTAATAACCCAAAGTTAAGTCTCTGTTTTTCTTGTCCCCTGCCAGGCTGCTCCATGGCACTGGCATTGGGAGACTCCGCAATGTGACTACAGTCCTACTGTGAAGGGACCTCCTTATTTCATTTTTCACCTGCTCTTTTTCTTTGCCCACTGATTGCACAGAGTGCATTCTGTTTGCATGTTTGGGCAATACAAATGAACAATAAAGGAGAATAATCAATTCAGCTTCTACACCTATTCTCTATTGATGAGTCGCTATTGTAATTGAGGGCGACTTTTGTACGTATGACTTTTTGCCATTGGCCGAATTGCCATTTTCATCTAAACTTTTTGCTACTATGTTGGCCCAGTGTTTTTTAGATACACACCAAGCACAGGCTTTCAATATGCTGTCATTTCACCACTAGGTGACTGCTTGGTTCAATCATCTGCATGTCCTCCCACAAACGCACATGGACACACTGGGGAAGGAGGAGAGTGTGACATAGGCATAGCTACACTGTAATGTTGGAGGACCTGAGGTTGAGCACCTGTCTGGTTTGTACAGTACACACACACGAAGTCTCAGAGTGCACCTCCAACAAGAAATAAATACTCAAACGCCCGTTAGAATGAGCACTGAATAGTGTTTGTTAGCTGAACATGACAAAAGATAACAGATTTTTTGTTTGCAAGCAGTTGGCCAACACATGTTTCGAGCTTGCCTCCTCTTTAGGGATATGCTTGAATGGTTCAATAACATATAACATTAGATTAGCAAATATCTACTAGGCCAAGGTACTGAATGCCCGGTTTAGGACGAGAGGGGTTTTCTTACTGTGAGAAACCAGAAGGCGTCTTGCTCGCTAGCACCCAGGGATCTGTCATCCAGGGGGTGTCATGGTCATCGGGCCAAAAACGCAAACATTAAAGGGCCACATACACAGGGGGCCCGGATGGACACAGTCCTGGCACCTTTGGCACCAGGCTCATGAAAAACAGTAAGCAAAAACATTTATTTGGGACAAGAGTGCTTTATTATGGACATTGCACCTCATTTTGGGTGCAAAGTGCATTTAACATGGGAACTTCCATTCACTAAAGCAGCCCCACGTGTACGCTTGGGTGTGGCTGCTGCTATTGGGTTGCCTTGCACATGCTGACTCTCTAGGAGTGGCAGAGTGTGGCAGGCAAGCCACGCCTAGTGGTGTGTCCACGATCGCGGCTATATAAGCTGCTCCGATCCCTGCGGCAGACGCTTCGTGTTATTCTGCACTTCCATGCAGCGTAAAGTTCACCGCCGCCTGAGGATCAGACTTACCTTTGGAAATCCTGCTTCCTGCCATCATACTTACCACCTGGGGAAATCTGCTCTCACCTGTATGCGTCTTCGTTGATCCTGGCATTCATCTTCAAATCTTCCGGAACGCTGACATCGTCATCTTGGCACTGCAGCTCATCTTCAAATCTTCCGGAACGCTGAAATCTTCATCTTGGCACTGCAGCATGATCCGCTCCGTCTGTGACAGCAGCACCTGCAAGGAAAAACGAAAGACCCGGTTAGACACTTAAAAGACATTCAGTTTTACGGTCGTGCTACCACCGAACCTTGTGCTTTTCCTTAAACCATCACTTACCTGCTGTCGGACATTGCGGATTCATCCATCTTCCACCCGACCGCATGCCGCACCCCACAGCTGCTTTTGGGCTGCATTTCCACCTATTGGGAAGAAAACAGAAGAGAAATATTATTCAAGAATTTACAACACTATTGGGAGCAATAATACAAAAGAAGCTTTTACAACATACAATCCTGTGGCCATCATTCCCGAAGAACTAATCCAAACCAAGATCACCGCCACCACGTGTGTAGATGACTTAAAAACCAGTTTGCAATCACAGATTAATCGGTCACAACAGGAATGGCTTTTAAAGGCAAACCGCCATCGAAAACAACCTACCATATTTTCACGGACGCTTATATATTCAGGACAGAAAACTGCAAAATCAAATCATCACAAACTACCATGATTCATTAGTGGAAGGACTACCAGGAATAGCCAAAACTCAGGCTAAGATAAAGCAAAACTACTGGTGGCCAACTTGGAGAAAAGATATCACCCAGTTTATTGCAACCTGTGGTGTCTGCCCACAACACAAGTCTCAGAAGCAAAACCCTGCTGGCTTACTACGTCCCTTGATGGTACCGCCAGCACCTTGGCATACTTTGTCAATAGAATTTATCACAGTTCCTCCTCCCTGCAATGGATACAACACCATCTTAGTCATTGTGGATTTATTCTCCAAAATGGCCCATTTCATCCCTCTGAAGGGACTCCCAACTGCGTCGACTCTCGCTACTGTGTTTCTAGAACAAATTGTTCGGTTGCATGGATTCCCATCAATAATAATATCTGATTGTGGAACTCAATTTGTTTCTGCCTTTTGGAGAAGGTGTTGTACAATTGCCAAAATCGACCTCCGGTTGTCCACAATTGATCACCCTCAGACTGATGGGCAAACTGAGCGAACTAATCAGACGTTAGAGCAGTAGTTAAGGTGTATGTTACAGTAATCCGAGGACTCCTGGAAAAAACATACTCTGGGTAGCCAAGTATGCACACAACAACTCTGTTCACACGAATACTGGACAAACTCCATTCTATACTGTGCACGGAAGACATCTGCGGACATCAGTGTTTGATCCACTCGATACTTTGGAAATGCCAGCAATAAAAACCTTGCATAAAACCATCACTCAGGTTCTTGAGGAATCAACAGAACATCTGACTAAGGCCAAAGAAAGACAAAAACTGTTTGCTGATCGGCACCGAAAAGAAGCTCCCGATTACCATATTGGAGATAGTTTGGCTAGCATCCATATACATACCATTGAAGGGGCAAAGGCCTTCCGCCCCAGATACTTGGGCCCCTATGCTATCAAGGCAATAATCAATCCTGCCGCCATGAAATTGGAGTTTGAAGATTCACCCGCCATGAAATTGGAGTTACCATCTCACATGAAGATTTCATGTCTCCCTCATCAAACCAATGACACCTAATACACGGATTAGCCCTCCACCAGAGCCCGAATTACTAGATGGGGAGCCAGAGTATGAAATCAAATTCATCCTGGACTCCAAGGTGGTTTGGTCCAAATTGTATTACCTTATAGACTGGAAAGGTTACGGACCTCAAGACCGAACATGGGAACCCAGTGAAACCGTCCATGCTCCACGTTTAATCGGGCAGTTCCATCGCAATAATCCCACCGAACCAGGACCGGGAGGATGACCACCCTTGAGAGGGACCTTGAGGGGGAGTGCTGTCATGGTCATCGGGCCGAGAACGCAAATATTAAAGGGCCACATACACAGGGGGCAGGGTTGGATACAGTCCTGGCACCTTTTGTGCCAGGCTCATGAATAACAGTAAGCAAGAACATTTATTTGGGACAAGAGTGCTTTATTATGGACATAGCACCTCATTTTGGGTGCAAAGTGTATTTAACATGGGAACTTCCATTCACTAAAGCAGCCCCATGTGTACTCTTGTGTGTGGCTGCTGCTATTGGGTTGCCTTGCACGTGCTGACTCTAGGAGTGGCAGGGTGTGGCAAGCAAGCCAGGCCTAGTGGGCGTGCCCACGATTGCGGCTATATAAGCTGCTCCGATCCCCGAGGCAGATGCTTCATGTTACTCTGCACTTCCATGCAGCGTAACGCACACCGCCGCCTGAGGATCAGACTTACCTTTGGAAATCCTGCTTCCTGCCATCATACCACCTGGGGAAATCTGCTCTCACCTGTACGCATCTTCGTTGATCCTGGCATTCATCTTCAAACCTTCCGGAACGCTGAAATCTTCATCTTGGCACCGCAGCACGATGCGCTCCTTCCATGACAGCAGCACCTGCAAGGAAAAACGAAAGACAAGGTTAGACCCTTTAAAATACATTCATTTTAAGGTTGCGCTACCACTGAACCTTGCGCTTTTCCTTAAACCATCACTTACCTGCTGTCGGACATTGCTGATTTATCTATCTTCCACCCGGCCGTGTCCCGCACCCCACAGCTGCTTTTGGGCTGCATTTCCACCTATTGAGAAGAAAACGGAAGAGAAACATTGTTCAGGAATTGACATTAATATTGGGTGCAATAATACAAAGACATTAAAACGAGAAGAGACAAAGGGAAAACAGAAAGGGAAAGAGATGAGAAACAATGAGAGACACTTACTACCAACCAGGAGAAGCATAGTCTCAGCTGGACTGGACTATTACTTACCGGGGATCAGTGAAGGAACTAGGTCCCATCGACAAGCGCCCCTGCCAGACGTAGCAGGATGGAGAGCTTATCAATAATTAACAGGTGAGCCTTAAAGGGCCAGTACATGCCCACAGAAACCACACCTTGGGGAGAAGAGTTTGAGTGGTACAATAGTCACAGATCAGCACACTCACCTTCTCTCTTATCCACGCAGGAACAGTGTCACCAATTGCCGCCGCTCACAGCTTATCTGCAGAAGGAGAGGCCTGACGAGGGGGTGATCTAATTCCTGGGAGGGCTTCAACCGTGCCCCAATGCCTCCGCAGAGACCAGGTGAGCGTAACAGGTGGCCAGGACACAGCCATCACTATTGTATCCAGTTCCTGGGGGTGGACCAGTGCAGGAGGATCACATGGATGAGGGGTCTTCTGGGAGTGGAAGTGGGACAACACAGGGTGGAACATGGTACCCCCTTCCTTATGATACCTTTTCCCCATCCTACCCCGTAGGATATCTAGAAACTCAACCCGCCCCTTTCTTGACACAAACGCTTTCTCACAGACCGATTATCATGAAAGACAATGGACTAAAGCCAGAGCTGTGTACCCTGACATGTCCTAACACAAGGGTCAGACGATTGCTGATAATTACACACACCTGACTTTCCTTCCGTTTCCCCATAGGGATAAAAGGTGGAGCACGAAAACACACTTTGAGCAAGGCCAAATGCATAAGGAAGCAGCTATTCTAGGACGGCAGTTCAAACAGAAGAGAAAGGCGGCGAGTCCTGAAAGGATGATGAGGAGGGAATTGCCCTTGCCCTTTTCAACCCAGACCCACGGAGCGTCAGACAAAGGTAACGTAAGACCGGGAATTGCAGCTGCCAAATGGTGCGAAGGATCTCAGAGGTACATGGGACCCTCCCGCACTGATAGCTAGGGTGGGAGAAGCGGTTGCCATTGTGGTACTGTCCTAGACTCCAGAGGCAGGAGACGCCAATAGAGTTTGGCACAACCGGTGAGTCGAAAAGAGCTGATAATAGATCGGACTGTGTTGGGCTCATGGTTGTTGAGAGCAACATTGTATGAAGATAGAAGACTAATAGACAAAGATCCTTTGTAAGCCAAATTGGTATCAGAGTTAGAGTGGTCTGGTGCCACGTGGACGCTCATTCGAAGGACTCCGACTGGTACCCCGCTCCTAAACAAGGAGAGTGTATTGAACTGGGAAATCGAAGTGGTCCGGCAGTGGGTTATATCGAATCCCGTGCACAGTCGAAAGTCTTTGGTTACTGTAGAGACTACAAGTAACAAGAGCCCCTAGGGGAGGCTGGTGTGAGGTGTCAAAGTGGTCCTACGAGGGTCAAGCCAAACCCCTTGTACAGTCGAACATCTTTGACGCATTGTGGAGGCAATGTGAACCCGACTGAGGGATGCCTGCGAACTCTAACACACCTCAGAACATTGTGATGATGGAACCGTAAGGTTAATGAAAGGAGTAAATGCTTTGCATAAGGCTTTTACCCCTTCCATTAATGTCATGGCCCATTTTCAAGCATTTGTATGATGGGGAGGAGGGGCGGTACGCAACTTGTGTTTCCGCCACTCTCCATCATCTCCACCATACAAATGCACCAGCATGGATTTTCATGCCGGTGCAAATGCTGGAGATCTCTATGGGATCCTCCCCCTTTATGCCCTACAATAATGCAGGCGGACACCTTAGAGATCCATTGTACAAACTGCCTTCCCTACTCGCATGGCAGGCAGAGTGTACAATTAAACCATGCCTGATATACTCGCATGTCAGGCAGGGATTCATTTTAATTGTGAACACTGCTTACTGTGAGGGGTCAGAAATGCGAGATGGACACAAATGTATAGTTTTCTCAAGATTTGCTGTTTTTTTTTAATGAAAAGGGGTCAGAAAAACACTGATCATTCCGTAAACTAAACAGGATATCCCTCCCTAGCAAACTAAAACTAAAGAAAACTGACCTAGTGTCCAAAACGTCTCTGACCCTCACACTAATGCACACAACAAAATCATACAAGGAATATTTGGCTGTATTCAATTCAACAAAATAATATACCAATTCAAATTCTGAGGTTTTAGAAAGTACTCCTTGTGACCACAGTTGGACTCACTTTCCCTGGATCAATTGAGGAATAACTTGAGAAGAGTTATGGTTCAATAAAGTTCCATTTAGTATAATCCAAAATGTCTTTTCCATTCACTGTATCGTTCCACTTCGCAAAGTAAATGTCCCTTTCACATTTGCTTAGTCGCAATTTAAAACAACTGTTGTTCTGCACAGTCTCCTGTTTGGAAAAGTAAATGTCTCGCCCTCTAAACACAATTTCATAAACCAAGGCAAGTGTTCTCTTCAAAAAGGTCAAGTAATTATTAACACATCACACTTCTTCAAAGGAAACACTTTTGTCAGGATAGCACAGCAACTACTTTGGATAATGCAATAGCTCATCTAAAAGGACTTAAGGTGAACATGTTTTTTCCAACAAACCTTTGTAACACAAGCACAGTTCTTTAAATCATCTACTTCTTTTCTATTATACGTGGCAGGCAAGACCAACTACTATTGGTCCCTTTCCTGGTTTACTCGCCTGCCAGGATATAAACTCTTATTACTACAATTGGTTTCAGTGGTAATGCTTGTTCCAAAATTCTCCACACCAATATCTCTTGTGAGGAGGTTTGGATGATAACGGTTTCTCTTTATAGTCTCTTGATTCTGAACAATGTGGGTCACAGATCTCCTCAAGTTGGTATCCCATAAAAGGGAAGTTGAGCCCTTGTTGTTATATATGTGATATGTAATGTTATGCATAATATGGGTTGTGTGTCTGTATATATTTATGTGGTGTTGTGAGAAACCTGAGGTCCTGGGGGATCTGTCATCCAGGTGCCCAGGACACAGCCATCACTTTTGGATCCAGTTCCTGGGGGTGGACCAGTGCGGGAGGATCACCTGGGTGAGGGGTCTTCGGGGAGTGGGAGTGGGACACCGGATGATGAGACGCGGTATTCCCTTCCCTGTAACACCTTTACCCCATCCTACCAGGCAGGGTCAGGGCTCAAGTCGAGGGTACACGCGGGTGGACAGAGTCCACCCACTTTTTTCAGAGGGTGGCTCAGTCCCCCATCTAAAATGATACACATTGAATGTCTTCTCTGAATTTATGAATTAAAGCCGACCCCAGCGATCGAACGGCAGTCGTCAGGTTTGCAGGCCGGACACTTACCACTGCACTATATAACCTATTGAAAAATAACAAACAACTAAAGGTGAAATGTCCCATTTCGGAACTACATGTTGCAGGGAAAACATTTGTATTGGTTCTTGGAGTTTAAAACATGCACACCTTTTAATGTTTTCAAAAACACTATCAGAAGAAAATATCCTCTCTTGCTTTCGTGTGTGTGTTGATTTCATAAAAGGGAAATGCCATTCATCCTGTGCAATTTGGATGGTTATGCAAAGCCAATTTAAAGAAATGTGCGTATTTCACCTTGATATGCTAATTTCTGGCGACATCCCTTCCCATTGCGTTTTTTGATGAATCCCCCCACTTTTATTTTTAGGACTTAACACCTGGGTAGGATACTTAGGAACTCAGCATCCCCCCCACACCTCTTTACAACACAAACACTTTCTCACGGACAGCTCACTAAGAGAGAAAACAGACTAACACCCGAGCCGTGTACCTGACATGTCCCAATACAATGGTCAGGCAATTACACACACCTGACTTCCATTACACTTCCCCAAACGGATAAAAGGCAGAGCACGAGGACACACTCTGAGCAAGGCAAAACGCATGAGGAAGCAGCAGTTCCAAGATGGCAGTTTAACACAAGGAGAAATACGGCAAAACAGAAGGGGATGACACAACCTTAAACCCTGGCCAAGGAACTCTGGGCCCATTGCCCTCGCCACAGTATTTCTACAAGGCCCCAAGGGCCCAATAGTGCCCCTCTCGGATGCCCTGGAGCCAGTCCTGGTGCCGTTGGCGCCAGGCTCATTTTGGCAGGTGAAGTTTCTAGGATCAACAGTGAACTGCAACATGCAGTCTAGCATCCAGGGTGTGGCCCCCCCAAAGGCACCTGGGATACCTGTTGGCTATTTAAACCACGCCCGAGTGGAGGCACGCGCTTCGCGTTATTCTGCTCTTGCAGCGTGACGTTCACCGGGTCCTGCTCCGCATCTTCGGCCTGCAAGGGTGAGAAGAAGAACCACCACCACGTTATCCATCCTTACCTGCGCTGTATCCTGCTCCTCTGTCAATCCGGATTCTTCCCAGGGAATCATTGTCTTTCTCCAGCTACATCCTAGAGGAGAGACGAGAAGAGGATAATTAGTAAGCTATCATCCATCTGCTTCATCGCCTCCAGGCTCACTTACTTACCAAGCTCTCCTGAAGTCCACCGCCGTTCGGGCCTCTTCCATCTGAAGCCCGGTTTCCATCTGGCACATTCCTCCGGGAAGCTTTTGGCGACCTGCAAGAAAAAACTACACAGTTTAGCCTCATTCTAAGGACGCTTTCGCTTACCTTCTCGAGCTCAGCCCCTCGACTTCAGCTCGACGTCTCCATCACCCTTTCTGCATCAACGAAGGCGAAGGTGTGCCGGGGCAACTACATTTACGGACATACATTCTTTACCAGAGACTTACCTCAAGAGTGGGGTCGCAGCCGGTCTGGACTCCCGGGCCACGCCAGTGAAGTAACTCGGCGGACGGTGGCCAGCTACAACGCACCCCTGCTCAGCACGGCAGGACGGAGAGCGCACCTTATCGAAACCAAAACTGAGAAAAGCCCCAGGGGAGGTCGCAAGGGGAGCACTGGGAAGGTGGCTCCGAGAGAAGGTGTAGTAGCTAAAACCAAACTCCTGTCTTCCAGAACAAGTCCTCAGCAGCACGTGTCCCCGGGAAGGTGCAGCAGTCCCAGAAGCATCCCAGACCAGTCGGGTGGCGTCCCTGTGGATACAAGGTGAGCGTTACAGGGATCACAAGCAGGCAAGTGCCCTTGACCTTTTTAGCGAGGAATCGTTACTTTCACGAACCCTCGAGAACAGAAAGTGTAAGACCAGGAAACCAGGCTAAAGAATCCTGTATTGTGTGTCAGAGGTACCCGGGGCCATCCCGCATCGATAATCAAGGCGGGGAGAATCGCCTGCCTCCGTGGTACTGTCCCTGGCTCCTACAACAAAGCAGTGCCAGTGAAATCAACACAGCCAGTGAGTCAGGGAGACTGATACCAGACCGGTCTGTGCTGAAGCCAAGATTGCAAGCAGTAACCTTGTATGGTGAACGCTGAAGCAAACAGTATGTCAAAACGCATTTGTGATCACCAATGCGAGTGAAGTAGGACAACGGATGAGTGATTGAACTTTGAAAACAAAATACGATACGGCACCGCCTGCATGCTCATTCGAAGGTCTCTGTAAGGTATCCAACTAAGAGTGCAGAAAGGTGAAAGAGTGGCAAAGAACTGTGCATCGAAGTGCTCCTGTGATGGATCAAGCAAAATCCTGTGCGCAATCGAAAGTCTTGGATGTTGACATTACCAAACGAGTTCATGGCAAAGTAGAGAAAGTTGGTCCGACCCTGAACGAGGGAGATCAATTGAACACGTTTTGTGTTAAGTTGAATTAAATTGGTCCGAGCCCGGCAGAAGAAGACTTTTTTTTTTTTTTTGTATTTGTTTATTACATTTAGTTAAATATACAACCAGCGGGGCCTTGAACTGGCCACATACAACACCTTTTGAACCCCTCCCTCCCACCCTCCCAACTTGCAAGACAATTTCGCTCTGCACCGCAAGGTCCTTTTCTGCTTAATTCCACAGTGATCGTACTTTCACTCGATGAGTCCACCATCTTGGGGCTGAATAGCGTCACCGTGAGCTCCACCCATTGGAGTAGGTCGGCAGAGGTGTCCAGTCTTTGCTGGCTTCGGGCGTTCTCCCAGGCCCCTGTTTCGGCCTGTGTCCATCTCCGGAGGTCTTCCCACCATGTTACTAAGCACGGGGCCTGTGGGCGTGTCCAACACATAGCGATGCGTCGTTTTGCAAGAATGTACATTAGGTCTTTTAGCTTATTCAGTGGCTTATTCTTCCGGTTCCTGGGGTATCTTCCCAGAATGCATGCTGTGGGCATATGCACCTCCAGGGTGACGTCAGCCTCAGCCACTTAGGTTTTGATTAGTGTCCAAAAGGTTTGTATTGGGGGGCACCCCCAGAACATGTGGGTCATATCTGCGTGGGGATCGTTACACTTGGGGCATCCCCTGCTGTTGGCTTCATTGAATCTGGAAATGATTGCTGGGGTGAGGTATGCTCTGTTCGTTATGTAGAACTGTATAAGCTGAAATCTGGCGTTTCTAGATACCTTTTTGTGGTATCTTGTGATGGATTCCCACTCAGCGTCTTCAAATTGCTGTCCAAGTTCCGTTTCCCACTTTGCCTTGCACTTGAGGCTGTGCTGGGTAGTACTGTCTAGCAACGTTTCGTAAACCCTGGAGGTCTCGTGGCCCCCTTCCGCCGCCGCCAGCAGGCTCTCGATCCTTTCATGTCCTGTGTCCAAGTTTTCTACAGATGGCCAGCGGGCAGCAACCCTCTTCACTACAGCATTGTGCAGAAGGAATTGACCCGTGTGTAATCCAGAGATTTCCTGCAGTTCGGCAAATGTCAGGATGCCTTGGTCATCCACTAGGTCCCCCAGGGTGGCAACGCCGCACAGCTCCCATGTGTCTCTTATTATTTTCCGACTCCCCGGTCTGTTTACCATGAGTGCAGCTATCGGGATCTGTGGGGAGTAGGGGTCCTTGAGGCTCAGTTCTGTGTTAAGGATGTGCTCCATCTTAGGGTCTCTGTGGATCATGATGCCCAGGTATTTAAAGGAGGTGGGTTCCCATTTCAATTCTAATGTAGGGAGCTTGTCGGCTTCAAGCCCGCTCAAGGCCGCCAGGGGGAACAAGCAGGATTTGCTATGGTTGATGTGAATGCCAGTGACTCTGTGAAACCCCTCCAGGGTCTCTAGAATGTAGGGCAGTGTGTGTTCAGGGTTCTTCAGATAGAGGAGCATATCGTCTGCGTACATAGAGAGCAAATGGGATACACCGTCTATCTCGATGCCTACGTCTCCATATTCCTGTCGGAGGTATGCTGCAACGGGTTCGATGGCGAGGATGTATAGCATGGGGGACAGGGGGCAACCTTGTCTAGTACCTCGGGATAACCTCCATTTGTCCGAATAAATTTTGTTGGTGCGCACTCTGGCCTCTGGGTTAGTGTAAATGAGTGTAACCCATTTAATAAAGCTAGGCCCCATCCCCATTTTGGACAAGGTAGCTAGAAGCCACCTCCAGCTAACTGAGTCAAACGCTTTTGAGGCGTCCAGAGACGCCACTGCACATTTCTCTTGTCTACCCTCGGCACTGTAAATGACATGGTGTAGTTTGCGCAAGTTTTCCGTGATGGTTCTGCCCGGCACGTACCCTGTCTGGTCTTGGTGGATTAGGATCGGGATGGCTCTGCGCAACCTCATGGCCAGTATTGCCGTCAGAATCTTGCTGTCCACATTTAATAGGGACAAGGGCCTGTATGACCCACAGTCTGTGGCATCCCTGTTGGGCTTTAACAGTGGGATGATGGTTGCTTCTCTCATGGTGTCCGGGAGGTGGCCTAATTCATACGCCTCATTGAACACCTGGGACAATAACGGGGCCAGTGTATCTTCGTAGGTCTTATAGAACTCTCCTGGGAATCCGTCTGGTCCCGGTGCTTTCCCGGAGGGCAGCGATCTGATGGCGGTCGCTACCTCCTCGGGGGTGACAGGGCCTTCCAGGGACACTGCCATTTGTTCCTCGAGGTGTGGTAGCCTAATGATGTCTAACACATCCTCTATTGCCATGTCAGTGGGGGGTGAGGGGTCAGTATAGAGCTTCTGGTAGTATTCTGCAAAAGTGCGGTTGATATCCATTTGTGAGTATGTGTCTAGCCCTGCTGCATCCCGGATTTGGCAGATGGGTCGTCTAGGGGCCTCTCGTTTATATAGCCATGCTAGCAACTTCCCAGGTTTGTCGCCTAGGGCATGGCTTCTTTCAATGTGTTTGGCATAGCTGAGCCTCCCGAGCGCCTCCCAGTGCAGCAGGCAGGCCTGCTTTAGTTCGACTGCTCTGCATATTTGGGCAGGGTCTGATGAGGCTGCAGCCTCTAGGTGTTGTAGCTCGTCTTCTGCACGCGCCAGCTGGGAAGTGATGGACTTTTGGGCGCCCCCTGCAGCGGCAATCATGTCCCCCCTTATCACTACTTTGTATGCCTCCCAGGCAGTGTTGA
Source organism: Ambystoma mexicanum (assembly GCF_040938575.1). Lineage (NCBI taxonomy): Eukaryota > Metazoa > Chordata > Amphibia > Caudata > Ambystomatidae > Ambystoma > Ambystoma mexicanum. The sequence goes on from NC_090940.1 coordinate 202,206,261, forward strand.
TATGCTGGACACTGTCTATATTTATTTACCAGTAGGCGGATGTGCATTGCCCTATTTGTTCACAGAATGCCTTGTCTAGTAACGCTTCACTCCGGAGCCTCCATGTGGGTATAGGGGGTCTGGGCGCAGTTAGGGACCATGTGGTCATCAGAGGGGAGTGGTCCGACAGCACTCTTGCCAGGTATTGAGTGTCTTCAAACGCGTCTAAGTGTTCATCGCTAACCAGTATGTTATCTATTCTAATGTGTACTGCATGCGGTGGTGAATAAAAGGAGTAGGCTCTACCTTCGGGGTGCTTTGCTCTCCAGAGGTCGCATAGGGCATATTGTTGTGTAAGGGCCTTTAATATTTTTACGGGCGGGGAGGGCTGAGAATGTTTACTGTCTGATCTATCCATGCATGGATCTAGAGTACAATTGTGACCCCCCCCCCCATATGACCGTGCCATTTCGGCTTGGGCTCAGTCGGGCATACAATGATCTAAAGAAGACCGTGGCGTCGTGGTTGGGGGCATAAGTGTTGACCAAGCATAGTTCCTTGCCTTCTATGGTGCAACGTATCTGGACCATTCTACCTTCGTCATCGATGTTAGTGTGCGTCACCTTGATGGGAATGTTAGGGGCTATCCATATTAGCACCCCCCTGGCGTAGCTGGAGTACTTGGTGCCTATTAGGGTCCCCCTCCACGCCCCAGCCAGCGCTTCTAATTTCCGTGCGTTCAGGTGGGTCTCTTGTAATAAGGCAATGCCTATCTTGTGGCGTTTAAGGAAGGTGTAGACTCTGTGTTGCTTAATATAACTGTTCAACCCTCTAACATTCCATGTCATTACTCTAATCGCATTAGTCATGAATGTGGTGTGGGTGAGAGTACCTGGGTGGGCTGCCCGGCGGCGCCTGGCTCTTGGTTCGGCGGCCTGTCATGTGGCGAGTGAATCTGATCAGTTCCATTGACGTCTTTGCGTGTTTTAGTGGTTTGCGGTGTATTCGTTGGTCTTGATCTTCTTTGTCCCCATAAACATTAACTGTTAACTGAACTTGTAACATAACTCGTCTAGCGGGGTATCCCCCGTTCTGACATTCCCGTTTCCGCCCCATGGACCTAAGTCCCTAGGTGCCCTATGGGCGGGTAATTACCCAAAAAAGAGATAGTTCTAGGGCGGGTGTGGCTTCACCTCCTGATTGTAACAAGTCCGAAGTATTTCCGTGGTCGGTGTGGCTCCAGTTGCATCTGGGTTGCCGCTCTTTATCTAGTAGTTCTGAGTATGTGGTAGATGCTGCTTGGGGATGGTATGAGCGATCTCATGAATCGGGCGGTTTAGGCTTGCGCTGTTTCGGTTCCCAATCAGGGATCTGTGCTCTGTCCATCCATTTGGTCGCTTCAGTGGGAGTATCGAATAAATGGGCTTTGTTGTTGTGAAGGACCTTTAATCTGGCCGGATATAGGAGCATGTATCGCAATCCTGCATTTTTTAGTCTGGCTTTGGTGTGGTTGAACATAGCCCTGCTTCTTTGGACCTGTAGGGTGTAGTCGGGGTAGATGGTGACCTTAGCGGAGTCTCTCTGTATGGAACCGCCCAGCCTGGAGAAGGCCAGGATTGCTTCCCTGTCTTTGTAATTCAGTACTTTGGCTATTATGGGCCTGGGCGGATTTCCAGGTGGCGGCCGTCTGGCTAGGGATCGGTGGGCTCTCTCAATAGTAAAGCCTTGAGACAGCTTCCACGCGCCAATCTCGTGTATAAGTAGGTTTTCGACGTAGTTCGTGGGGTCATTGCCTTCGATTCCCTCGGGTAGGCCGATGATTCTGATGTTACTCCTGCGGGCCCTTCCCTCTGCCTCCTCGGCTCTATCTTCGAGGTTCTTCACCTTCTGTGCAAGGACGTCCACTTCCTTTGAGAGCTTAGCTTTGGACTCATAGTGTTCCTTTATTTGGGTTTCTAGGGTGTCTGTTCTATTGGCAATGGATCGCACATCTTGCCGTAGCAGATTCAAGTCTATGGCCACAGCGTCTATCTTATTTTCCATGGTTTTCTGGAGTGTCATGATGGCCTCCAGAAGTTGCGAATTCGATGGTTCAGGCGCTTCTGCATTTGGTGCCTCATTGCTGGCGTGGGTGGCGTCCGGGCCGGGTGCCCCAGAGGCGGCAAAGGATTCCATAGTGGTCTGTCTATGTTTGCCTCTGGCGTTTTTAACCGACATGGCTTAAGTGGTGTGGCGGCCTGCCGAGTACTCTGTTGGCCCTGGGTGGTAGTCGGGGTGATCTGTCTCGTGGGAGTGCAGCGTTGCGTTATATGGCCGAGTGCGTTGCCCACTATCCTTAAGGGCTGCTGCAGGGGGTTGGGGTGATCCGAGGCAAAGCCGGGGCGTGAGGGCGCTTGTGGCGCGGAGGCCTCTGCAGGCTGGTTTAAGGAGACGTTCAGGGGTTAAGCTTGGGTATCAAGTCCGGGGGAAACGGCCCACCGATGCCTAGTTCGGCTGGTGTATGGTTTGTCGCGGTGTCTTGTCCCTCTGCTTCAGCCAGGGCGCAGCCCGGGGCAGCCGCCAGGTAGCGCCCAAGGTTCGGCACCCCAGGGGTTCACGTTTGTTTCCGTTTAGCTGGTCGCCCCGCCCCGGTCACCGGGGGAGCCCATACCCTGTGAAGGCCACTGTTTACGCTGGGGCCCACCACGCTGGCCCCTATTGGCGTCCCACGCCAGCGCACCGCTCCGCCTCCTGGTGCCAGGCCCTATGGGTCCGGGGGCCGTGAGGGGCAGGGCTCTCGGTTTTGGAAGCTGGGGGGATAGAGATCTCCGCTCCCCCCCTCTGACTCCCTACCGCCCTTCTTCAGTCGTTCCGCTGTCTCCTCCTGCTGTCGGTCAGGGACCTTGTTGTGGAGCTGCGGCGCTCAGCGGGGGACGCCGCCGGGTCGTCCAGTGGCGGGGCGTCCTGGCCAGCGCAAGCGGCTCTTCCCGCCTCCGGGCCTCGCGGTCGCTCCAAAACACCTCGCGGAGCCCCGTCCCGGGGTGCTGGGCGATCAGGGGAGCGCTGGGCTGGCTCCACGCTCCTCCCTCCGTTCTGCCGACCGGGTACACTCGGGCACCGGCCCCCCCTCAGCACGCCAGTGCCGATCGCTCGACACCCGCTCCCCGCGGCAAGGGCCGGGCTCCCCGGGTCTGGTGGTGGCTCGATTCAGGCCGCCGGTATCCACAGAGCGGCGGACATCTATGCGGCCGCCATTTTCCGGCCTCGGCGTCTCTCTCCTCTCATGCGTGGCAGTGTTGAAATGAGGGAACGGAGTCGATCCAAGCCGCAGTTGCAAGTTACCCGGGCATTCACGGTCCGATGAGACTATTTCCAAGCGTTTTTGCAATCTGTATCTTTAGTTGGCGGCGGATCATTGAGCATATTACACGGAGCTCCTCCAAGGTACAGCTTCCTCACATGGCGGTTGGCCACCCCGGCAGAAGAAGACTTATTGAACATTGTGTTAAACCAGATCTTATCCCAGCTGAGGGGGATCCGAGGTGAATAGTGAATCACCCGAGAAATCGGACACATGAAAATTCTACGAAGTTTGTATTGAAGGGGATTCGAGTCCGGCTGAGGGACATCTGAGGTGAATAGTGAATCACCTGAGAAATTGAGTATGTGTGAAATTCCGAGAGGAAAATAACGTATTGTTTGTTTGTTATATCAGGCCCTCTGAAAGAAGAGACTTTGAAAGGCAAAGAGACTTGGGCGCAGAATGCCCTGATGCTAAAGATTGAACTGCACCCTTGTACCAGAGAAGCCAGAGACTGTGTTAAGCTTGAGTGCCTTGTCCCGTGCTGAAAACATGGGGAAGGGAAGCCAACGCCCTGAACATCCTGACATAATTTCTTGAACACTTCTTTCTTTTACATCCCAGGACTTGTAGAAAAAAATGTGTTTTTTTTTTTTGCAAAAAAAAATCTTTGTTTTTTCTTTTTGATTTCACTCTGCATTTCTAAAGAAATTATTTCTGTAACAGAAATAATTTCTTTATGAAGTCAGAGTGACTTCAAAAAGAAACGATAGACCTCATTGCGGGTTTGGCGGCAACGTGCTATTGCTACCGGCAGGTTGCCGCCGGACCCGTAATGATTTACCGGCGCCCGACTTCCCGGTAACACCGGGGGATTACAACCCCGGCGGTCTGGGAAGTCGGGCTCCGGCAAATGGTAAGTCCCCATTTCCATAAAGTCCTATCGGACTCTATGGGAATGGGGACCACAGAAGCACTGGCAGTGCTTCCGTGAAAACTATGCGGGTGGGTGCTGTTCTGACCTGCCGGGCAGGACGACAACCGCCCGCAGAGCTGTAATATGCCGGCCCGGAAACAACGGTGCTGGTAAGCTTACCAGCAGCGTTGTTTACAGTCCGGCATAGTTGTAATGAGGCCCAATTTCTTTTTTAAGTGTTAGGGCTCCCCTCAACCCCATGATGTGTGCGTGTGTGAGTGTATGTTGAAAGGGTGCACACTTTAATATATGGGTGGCTGCCTGGGTGTGCCTGTATGGTGAAAGGGTGCACACGTAAATGTATGGGTGGCTGCCTGTGCGAGTGTATGGTGAAAGGGTGCACACTTTAATATATGGGTGGCTGCCTGGGTGTGCCTGTATGGTGAAAGGGTGCACACTTTAATATATGGGTGGCTGCCTGGGTATGCCTGTATGGTGAAAGGGTGCACATGTAAATGTATGGGTGGCTGCCTGGGTGTGCCTTTATGGTGAAAGGGTGCACACTTAAATGTATGGATGGCTACCTGGGTGTGCCAGTATGGTGAAAGAATTCACACTTAAATGTATGGATGGCTGGGTGTGCATGTCTGTATATGGTGAATGGTGTGTGTGCTTGCGTTCAGGGGCGCAACAAAACCTACATTTCGGGGGCTAACCCTTCAAATGTTGGGAGGGGTGCCAACTTCATGGGCGGTGGAGGAGGGGCAAACTTATTTGTTTAGGTCATCTTATTTCTTTATGCATTTTTATGAGACTATTCTAGTGCAGCTTCAATGTTACAAGCAGTTAACTCTCTCCTTTAAGGTTTAAAGCACCCACTTATGGACTGCCGTGAGAATGAGTGGTCTCCTGTTCCCTCTCTACCCTTCCAATCACTCCCCTGGCATCTAAGTATTAAACCCACATCACAATTTCAATTGCCTAAAAAAATGGTATTTGAATGCAGGTACTAACAGTGAATTGCTTTATGTTAGTAATTTGTGGGTTCTTGTTAACAGAGAAACCCATGTGCTGTTTAACATATGTGTCCTTTTCTGTCTGGCAACTGCTCTGAAGGTCAGTCCGTTCTAGTCAACATAGCCCAACATTTCAGGGGGAGTGCTGAATCCCAGTCAACTCAATGGTGATGCACCAATACTTGTGTTTAATGACTGGATTACTTATTGGTATTCTTCATTACTCCTAGCCCTATTCTTCCTCGTCCCAGTGTGTATGAGACCGTACTTGTGTATAAGGCACTCTGCCTCATACACAAGTACTGGGATGAGGTAGAGGTACATGGAGGTAATGCTTGATTTAGCTACCTGTAATCTTCATTACTCCTAGTCCCACTCTTCCTCATCACAGTTCTTGCCTATGAGGCAAGGAGTCTCAACCGTAAGCTCTGGGGCAAGGAAGAGGGACATGGAGGTAATTCTGGGCCAAGGAGCTGATTTTGGAGGTTGGGGTGGGAGGGAGAGGGGATGTGTGGGGGGGCAGGAATGTACGACAAATTATAGTGGCTGTCCATGTCCAGGCTAAGCAGGCATGATATGTGGTATCAGTGGCTAGAGAGGCATTTTGGTGCAGCCAGGCTAGTCATTCCTCAGTTTGGTATGACTTTTTTTAATGGGGCATTTATGATAAAGCAGTCCTGCTAAGTGAATTACCTGGCTAGACTTCCATTTGGGTGCTGCCAGTCTAGCCATTTCTTACTGCAGCATTGTATATTTTTCTGGGCATCTGTGATCAAATGATATGATACAAGTTATTTATAACGCACCTGCACACAAGTATTTCTAGGCGTGACAAGACAAGGGATGGAAGATAGAGGGAGGACAAGACAAACAATCTTACTAGGCCTTGTGTCATTCAGATCATGGAAGTGCGATAACGAGAAGCGCAAGGGGAAAGGGACGGGGGAAGTGCAAGGGAGAGGGGAGGGGAAAAACAGGGCAGCAAGGCTGAGTAAGTGCTGTCAGGGCAGCATAGCTCTGGGTAGTGCAAGGAGAACAATGGACTGTAGGGTTACAGTTACAGCCCCTAAGTGCATGGTAGGACCAGAGGCAGTGCCAGGGTGACTGATCAAGAAAGAGTCTCGACTCTGAGGGTAGCCAAGCAACCAGTCGGTAAAGCAAACAGGTAGGTCAGGTAGGCCAGCAGGGGTGGGAGAGAGAAAACAGAGGAGAAAAGTTTTGAGCTGCTTCCAGAACTTCAGGTGGTCCGCTAAAGCTTGAGAGGGGAAGGGAGGCTATTACAGAGGGAGGCACCTACAGAGGAGAGAGATCTACCCCCCACTCTCTTCCTGGAGAAGCGTCTAACCCTTAGAGAGTTGTAGGTAGCTGAGCGAAGGGCTCAAGAAGGAAGATATTTTTGAAGAGAGCGTTGGATGTAGTGCAGGCCCCGGGCCCAGAAAGCCTTGTGGACAATGCAAAGGGTCTTGAACTTGATACTTGCAGCAACTGGGAGCCAGTGGAAAGATTTCAGGGCTGGAGAGATACGATCCCTGCTTGAGGCCAAGGATAAGTCTCGCAGTCCTGTGCTGGATTAGTTGCAGGGGCTGGATAGTAGAGGAAGGCAGATTGAGAAAGAGGCTGTTGCAGTAGTCCAGCCTAGAGAGAACCAGGGCTCTGCAGACAGTGAGCTTCTGGGGGAAAGTGAGAAAGGGAAGAGTCCCTTTGAGGAGCAGCAGCTGGTAGTGGGACTTCTTGGCGACGTCCGAGATGTGAGGAGAGAAAGAGAGAGTGGAGTCAAAGATGACACCAGTGTTGTTTGCCTCACAGGAAGGCGAAGGAAGAGAGCCCAATACGGGGGGCCAGAGTTAGAGAGGGAAAGCAGGGGCAGGAGTCCAAATGAGAAGGATCTCCATCTGACTGGCATTAAGGCAGAGATCGTTGGAGGCACACCAATCCTGAATCGCGCATAGACAGTCGCGAATGAGCAAGAGATGAGAGGAGTATGAGGGGAGCCTGAAGGAAAGCGGAGTGTCATCCGCATAACACTGAAAGTTAGAGGAGAATGTAGAGATCAGGTAGGTCAAAGGGGCCACATAGAGGTTGAAAAACCAGAGTGAGAGGATGGAGCGGGGAGAAAGGGACCAAATTGGACCTGGGAGGGGCAGTCCAAGAGGAAGGAGGTTAGCCACTCAAGGGCCTGATCCGTGATGCCCAGGTTCTCATGGAGTCGATTAATCAGGATTGATCAGGATGGCATGGTTGACCGTGTCGAAAACACAGGAAAGATCAAGGAGGATGAGGATAGAAGGAATGCTGGAATCAAGGTTAGAGATGATGGAATCAATGCTGGAATCACAGGTGTTCAGGACAGCAGTTTCCATGTCTCTGGCAGCTCTGAAGACAGACTGATGGTCATGGAGACAACCAACAGATTCCGTGTGGAGAGTAAGCTGGGAGATTGCCAGCTTTTCCAACAGTTTGCCCAGGAAAGGGGTGATGGAGATTGGGCAATAGTTTGCCGGGCAGGCAGGATCAGCAGAAAGCTTCTTGAGAAGTGGGTGCATAAGGGAGTGCTTAACGGGAGAGGGGAAAGAGTGATTACAGAAATCAGTCAAGGCTGGAGCAAGGGTGTCAATATGGTTCTTGATGGTTCTGGGGGAGCAGGAGAGCACCTGTTTGGATAACACTTTCATAGATCGGATTTGTCTAGAAACCTCGTCAGATGTTGTCAGAGAGAAAGAGAAGAAAGGAGGAAGAGAGGTCGAGATGGCCAAAGGGGGGCCGAGAGAGGAAGAGGAAGAGGAGATCGAGGACAGGATGTCCTGAGTTTTAGCGTAGAAGTGAGATGACAGAGCCATACAGAGGGCCTGGGAGGGAACAGGAGACATAAAGACTGCAACAGGATTGACCAGTTCTTTTCAGATTTTAAAGAGTTTGGCCATGTTGTTAGAGGCCACAGAGACACAGGCTTGAATGTGTGTTCTATTCTTGATGAGTGTTATTGCTTCGACTGCCATTTTGGTGCAACCAGTCTAGATATGTCTAAATGTGGCCTGGCAAGCTTTACTATATTATTACATGTCTACACTGGTCTACATTGTGCAGCCAGTTGGACATGTTTTCATTGTGGCATGGAAATTTTAATAGCAAAGAATTAATGTTCCTGTGCACTGTTGGTGACTTGCATCTATTGGATTGGTGTTACCCTACAAAACAATTACAAACACTCTGGCTTTTTAGCCGATTTTTCTCAGACAGTGTGCTGTATGTTATATTAAAATACATATTTATATCTTTCTCCTAGTGCAGTGTGCGGCATATCCGTTCAGCAGCACGTTTGTACGTATTGTGTAAGTGTGATAATCTAGGCCGGCCCAGAGAGTGGCGCGACCCTTGATTTGTTGCTTAGTTGGGGGGGCCCCTCAGCATGGCTTGCAGGGGGGCCCCCACATCTTGTGTTACGCCACTGGTCTGTCTTACTGTTGATACCATGCCTTCCTTACAGTGTTCACTGCGTCATCATGTGTAAGCCTGAAGCCTCCATTCCAGAAATAGTTGTCATTCATAACCACTATGTCTTGAGGTTCTAAAAAGAATGTTTTGGTTTAAGCGGAGTCAGTTGCTGAGCTGTGAAGGAGCTTGGGGCTGCTGTACATAGTTGCTGAATAAATATGCTATCTTCACTCACTGTGTCCGGGTGATGTTTGAACTTAATAGTTGTCTCTGTATTACTCTTCTATAGCCTGTTGGCTGTACGCAATGCAGGTTATGGATTTCCCCCAATTGGGGTCCCATGTAAGGAGAGTTATACCCGTGCTGCCTTTGGATAACTCCTCTGTGGCCTCTTGGCTTTGGGCAATGCAGGTTACATATATGCCCCAACTGGTGTCCCATATAAGGAGAATTGCTCCCCTTCTGCCTTTGTGTTATTCTTCTGCTGCCACTTGTCTTTTTGTGATGCGGGTTACATATATCCCCCAATTTATATCCCATAATGGAGGACTAGCAGTGTGGCTGCCTTTGTCTTGCCTCAATGGTTCGGTATTCAAAATTATTTGTTTCATCTATTTGTCTTAGTCTGAGCGCCCTGGGGGGGGTTACCTGACTTCTGTGGCCAACTCAACGGTTTTCTCTTGCTTCTCCTTTCCGCTTGCTAGCAATCTGGCAGATCCCCTGAGGTCTGTCCGGTCTGCGGACAAGTCCGGGATGACTGCCGTGGCAAGCACAGTCTCCCGATGGAGCTTTGATAGCTCGGTTGAGTACCTGGTTCTACTTCCCTACCGGAGAGGCTCATGGCATGTTGGGAGCTCTTCTTCCACACGGTGTAGCTCTCCCCAGTGCTGCTTCCAGCTGCACTCTGTCTGTACCGCCATCTGCCTTTTCCCGTGCCAGCCTTAGCTGACGTTCCTTCAGCTCCCACAGAAAGTCCCACACTCACACCGGCTGATGCCTCTGCTACTCCACTCCTACTCTCAGGTGAAACTCATTCCTCAGTGTTCCGCTCTGGGTTTTCAAACTACAACTACTAGACAGCTAATCAAGTTTCATTGTTTCTCCAGCATGGGGTCTGGCATGAATTCACATGCTCATGAATATTCCATGTCGTCAAGCTGGGAATCCTCTGTAAAAGAAAAAAACAGTTTCACTTTCACTTTAAAACTGTATTTCTCCTCTAAACCCATCACTGTCACCTGGGTTATACTGCCACCATCCAATGACTGTCCTCTCCCTAAGCCCCGTCTCTGGGAGCCATCTTCATAATTTTACTGCACGCTTCAGTGCTGGGAGTCCTCAAATTGCTCTCCGAGCTATTTTTACACTTTTTTGAGTTTTTCGACAAGAAAAGTAACATTTTTGTTCCAAAGCGCCCGTGTGCTCTTTTTCTCATCTGGCGGCAACAGAGATCCGTTGTCGTTGAAGCTCCGCGCCCCTACTTCGCGCCCTCCGACCATCACTGAGGAGAAGGAGGGAAGGTCCCTCTTCAGACCCTGCACCAAAAGCGGGCTGCAGAATGTGTTTGTAGAAGACAAGCACCTACAATGCCTCTACTGCCTACACCCGGTCCGAAAGAGCGGTCTTCGAAGTCCTTAGAGGTCGCCCCAGCCGTGGGGGTCCGAGTTAAGTCCAAGATCCGCAAGTCTGAGTCCACCGGGTTCGCCGCTGATGCAGGTCTCAAGTTGGATAGGGTGCGATCAACATCGCCTTCCGCCTCCATTGCCAGCCTACCATCAAGCTCCTTTTCAAAGAGGAAGTCATCCACCCCGGGTAAGCTATGGGAGAAATCGGATAAGCCAAGGACGGTAGAGGAGAAGGCAGCGCAGCCCAAGCAGGCTCAACCGGCACAGACAAAGTCTGTGTCGGCGACTTCATCTACTACTACAGCAGCTACGGGTGCTGATCCTACGAGGGTGGCTCCCGCAGCGCAGAATGTGTCACTGTCCTTGTGACATGAAACTACCGCAGATGCTTTGACAAAGGCTGCAGGCACTCCTGAGGGGGTAAAGGTACCGGCCCAGGTCCTGGTTCAGACCCCTTAGTGAGGAATAACGGGTGCGGGGAGGCTGCGAAACAGTCCTCCCAGGTCGACGTTCAGCCTATGTCAGTCTCGTCCATGGACGACAATCATGAGTCTGTGCATACGGTCCATGAGGACAGTGACGGCGCAGGTCCTAGTTTTTCTTACTTACCTTCTCAGCCGAGGGACATTTCCTTGGACATTCTATCGACTCTCTACACCTTGGTGTCAGAGATCCAGGTCAGGTTGCCCCCAGCACCGGCATCCATTGTACCTCAGGCTCCTGATCAGCCTCCACCTAAAAAGATGAAGCGTCATCTGATGCCGCCATATCATCCTCCTCCACCACGTCAGGCCCCAGCGGACCCAGAGACGGGTACTGGGACAGATAAGGCCACGAGTACGGACAAAGACTTTGTCCCAGCGGACAGTGAATCGCCACATTTGGATGCTGCTCATAGTTTCCCCACCGGATGAGGTGAGATAGTTCCACTCCATGATCGCCAGAGCCTCTGACCTATTCCAGCTGGTGCCCAAGGAAGCCAAGGAGGAGGGCTTCTTGTACCAAAGGCGAGAGGCCTAAAGGAAGACTATCATGGCAGTGCCTTTTCTGGACGATATTTGGTCAGAAGGCCTGACCCTCATGAAGAGCCCTTGCACGGCTTCACCCAAGCGGGATAGGCTGGAGAAGAAGTTAAGGGTGCCGGACTCGGCACCCAAGTGCCTGAGGTTGCAACCACCACCAGACTCAGTGGTGTCGGTGGCTGCAAGGAAACGGTCGGCTAACCCAGTCTCATTGTCGTCAGTCCATCCGGAACAGCGAGGGAAAAAGGATGGACACCATGGGGAAGAAAGTGATCTACACGGCGGCGTCCACTATCAAGGTGGCTAACAGCTTGGTGATCCTAGCCAGGTTCGACAGGGAATTGTGGTACAAGCTGGGACCGATCCTGGAGTTCCTCCCCGACGATAAGAAGATGGAAACCCTCACCCTCTTTCAGGAAGGGGAAGTGGCATCGGACCAAGCCATCACGGTGGCAATGGATGTCGCCGAGATTGGGTTTCTTGCAAATGGGGGTACCGTGTCTGCCTTCGTCGGCAGGGATAGACGAAGGTCACTAACTTCCGTCAGGAGGTGCAAGCGAAGGTGCTGGACATGCACTTTGACGGAGAGAATCTGTTTGGGAAGGTGGGCGACGAGTCCCTACAAGCCATCAAAACAGATACAGAGACAGCACGTTCCTTTGGCACTCTTCAGCAGCACTGCTCGTCCTCTTTTTGCTCATCCAGGGGAATAATGAGCAGGTCATCAAAGGGTTCTCCATGTCTTACAAACAGCCTTCCCGCTTCCTCAACAAGCCTACAGGGGCCGCTCCCAGGCCTACGGTAGTGGAGACCAGCGTTGCCGTCACCCACAGGGCAGGACGCCGGTGCCCAAGCAAGCCTGAATCGGCCAAGACGTCGGGCCCCCATTCATGCACCCCAGTGGGAGGCTGGCTAACTTGGTTTGTCAGCGAGTGGAGGAAGATCACCACCAACAGATGGGTGCTGGATGTTCTAGCCCAGGTACACACCTTGGAGTTCCAATGCAGGTGTCCTCGTATCCCACCGGTTCCCCGGCAGGACCAGCACATCCTTCAGCTCCTGGAGGAGGTACGAGCCATGTTACAAAAAGGGGAGATGGGAGTTTGTTCCCCAATGGCTCAGGGGCTCCGGAGTCTATTCCAGATACTTTCTGGTGAGAAAGAAGACAAGGGGGTGGAGACCCATCCTGGACCTATGGTGTCCGAACAAATACTTAAAATCCCAAAATCTAAGGATGGTCACGTTGCGGCACATGATCGGCCAACTGGAAGAGGGGATTTCTTGACGTCGTTGGACCTGGAGGACACCTATTTCCACGTCCCCATTCACATGAAACCTCGAAAGTTCCTACGGTTCGTGGTGCAAGGCCAGCACTACCAGTTCAAGGCCCTGCTATTGGCTTGAAATCAGCCCCAAGGGTGTTTACAAAATGCCTGACCCCATTGGCCGGCCTGTTGTGTAGTGCCTGTCTGTGACGTGCCTTATGTATGTGTGGTTGGGTAAAGGAGGGAGGTGTGTTGTTTAGTGCCTGTCTGTGATGGGATGTAGATGGTGATGTCACGTGGAGTGTTGATGAGTGAATGGTGGAATGTTCTGTGTGAGGGTACTCAGTAGTGGCAGTTACAAATGAAATGAAGTGTGTTCCAGGCTGATCAGGATTACTTCATGTAAGTTTATTTCCAGCTTCTAGTTACAGTTTCACATATAGGACATATGGAACAATAGCTATGACAACACCGGCTCCCATCACCCAGGCAGGCAGCCGTCATGAACACCATTGCAGACTCCCTCAGCAGGAAACCATGCTCCTGCCACGTTTGGTAACTTGGTCAGGATCAGGTGGACCGCCTGTTCATCAAATGGGGCAGACCCCCGATCGATCTTTTTGCCCGGCGGTGAACTCCAGATGCCAAAAATATGCCAGCAAATGTCATCAACCAAGGAGCTTGGGGGCGTGTTCTCCTTCCCATGGGGAGGCCTGTTTCTGTACGCTCCCCCCCCCCCAGTTTCCTCTCCTACTATGTGTTATCAACACACTCGGACAGTGTCAATGCAAGATGACACTCATCGCCCCAGCGTGGCCGAAACAGATATGGTATCTGGACCTGCTCAGCCAGTGTCGCCTCCAGTCAAGTTGCTGGTACTTCTGGATCTGCCCACCAGAAAGCGAGGCTCACCCATGGGGAGGCCTGTTTCTGTACGCTTCCCCCCCCCCCCCCCCAGTTTCCGCTCCTACTATGTGTTATCAACACACTCGGACAGTGTCAATGCAAGATGACACTCATCGCCCCAGCGTGGCCGAAACAGATATGGTATCCGGACCTGCTCAGCCAGTGTCGCCTCCAGTCAAGTTGCTGGTACTTCTGGATCTGCCCACCAGAAAGCGTGGCTCAATCCTTCATCGTGACCCATTATCGCTGAATGTGAAGGCATGCCTCCTGTAACCTTAAGAGTGTGGAGGTTATGAGTGGCTGGCAAACTGCAAGGAAATCCTTTCCAAGGCCAGGGCATCGTCGACTCTAAAGTGCTACGGCCATAAGTGGAAGTGTTTTGCTACGTGGTGCCGGTCACAGATGATTACCCCCCTGAGGGTCACGGCTCACAGATCCTTCCATACTTGCTGTCCTTGGCAAGAGGTGGAGTGGCTCACACATCCATCAAAGTACACCTGGTGGCCATCTCCTGCTACACCAGCTCTTCAGAAAGATCCTCACTGTGGTCTCATAGACTTGTCAAGGAATTCCTCAAGGGACTGTTCGATCTTTCCCGCCAATGAAAGCTCCCGCCCTGGCTTGGGAATTCAACGTAATTCTAACAAGGCTCATGGGGGCACCTTTTGAACCTATGCATCAAGCCCCAGTCAAGTTTATCTTGTGGAAAACAACGTTCCTTGTGGCCGTCACCTCTGCCAGGCGTGTGGGTGAGATTCAGGCCCTATCCTGCAAGCAACCGTTTCTGACGTTCCACGAATCGAGGGTGGTACTGCGTACACACCCCTCTTTCATGCTGAAGATTCCATTGGAATTCCACCTCATCAAGCCTTTGGTTTTGCAGGTTTTCTTCCCGAAGCTTTAGTCACCGGCGGAGAGAGCCTTGCATTTGCAGGACATTGCTCGTGCTCTGAAGTTCTATGTGGCACGCACAAAGAGTTTTCGGAAGACTTCTCAGTTGTTTGTGAACTTTGGATCTGTGACTATGGAAAGGCCTTGTCCCCAAGGCTTCCATCTCAAGATGGCTCTCCGGCTGCATAATGCACTGTCATCGGCTAGCGAACCAGCTGCTGCCGGGCCATCCGAGAGCCCAGCCCACCAGAGCAATCGCAGCGACGATGCAGCATTTCTTTCTGGTGTGCCCATGCTCGAAATTTGCAGTGCTGCAACGTGGAAGGTCCACGCATACCTTCACGAAATTCGACTCCGTCGACAGGGATTCCAGGGAGGAGTCCAGCGTCGGCCAAGCAGTGCTATGCAACCTGTTTGCTTGAGGTGAGTCTGTGTTCATTGCTTCTGTTGAGCCTTGACACCACCTGTGGTTGTGTATTGTGTACTGCTGTGTATTTGTTATTCATGAGCATGTGAATCCATGTCAGACTCCATGCTGGAGAAGTAACAAGTTACTTACCTGTAACTATTGTTCTCCAGCATGGGTCTGCATGGCTTCACATGCGAACCCTCCCTCCGGCCCCTCTGCGGCTCTTCTTGTTCATACTGCCACTTTACGTGCTACCAAATCTGAAGATGGCTGCCAGAGGGGGCTTAGTGAGAGGACTGTCTTTGGATGGGGGCAGTATGACCCAGAGGACAGACAGCGATTGGTTTAGAGGAGAAATACAGTTTTAGAGTGAAAGTGAATCTTTTTTCTTCTACCAAGGATTCCCAGGCTGACAACGGGGAATATTCATGAGCATGTGAATCCATGTCAGACCCATTCTGGGAAACAATAGTTACAGGTAAGTAACTTAAACCACCTTTAATCTTCATTAACTCTGTGCCTCTTCCTATATGAGCAGGCCAGGCAGGGTTTGTCACCTTGCACAGCAGAGTGCAAAAGTGCAGGGCAAAAGGTGGCATACGCTGTGCAAATGACGAAAATGTGGTGCCAGAGAGCCGTCTAGATGTATGTCAACACGTAACGGCTCCCCACCACCAAATGACTCATGTTTATCAGGATCAAGTCCTAGGTGTTCAATATCTGACATGTATGTATTTATTTATTTATTAATAAAAATCATAGGGAAAGCAATGTATTTTTGGCACAAAAGCGCAAACCGAATTTACTATTGATAAAAGAGGGGAGGGCGGACATGAGTCCTTTAAAATGGGGTGAGAGAATGTGACTTGAAGACCAGATGCTGCAGGGGAAGATGAAACATCCCTGGCAAACTTCACCATGGAGTTGGAGCTTTGGTTCACCAGCTTGCCTACCTTTCTCATAGCTCTGCAGCACTATTCAGATTGGATATTGTAATAAAGAAACATACACGGCGGAGTGTGTAAGTAACCTGTTTATTTGATCAACCTGCAACCAGCGGTGCTCCAGCTCTCACAGAGACTCCCTTCAACTGTCGTCTCGAATCCCCACTCGTAGGTAAACAAACCTGGAACCTGGACGTGGAATCCTACCGTGGTAGAATTCCACATCAGCCTGACATAACCAATTACAACAGATATCCGAGCTAAACATCCTCTTTCACATGAGCAGATAATACTGTAAAACGATCATATCAGCCATGTACAGAAAACTCTATTTGCTGTGTCTGCACCTTTTTATTATGAAATCCTGGTATTTCTTTAGTATACTATCGCCAAATCAAAAGTGGTGGTTGATTTTGAGATATTAGCACCCGACGAGGGGAGTGTGGCAGCCTCCCAGCCAATGAACAGGCTCAGAACGGGGTCTTTACCCCACCGGTAAAGACTCGGCGCTGAGCCTCATCAGAGTGGGAGGCCACCATCATCCCTCGCCAGTAATCTGGTAAATGCGCTCCCTGCACCCCATGCGTCCCCATGCTCCCACCCCCCCATTTGCACATATTTAAGACCCCCTCCCCACGAGCTCTGCTTTGTCCCTCGCTTGTGCCTGGAATAGTAGTGTTCTAGGCGCATCTCCGACTCCTGAATAGTCGCCATGCAAAGGGAGATGGGTCTTCGAGTAGTTCCCTTCGCTCTGATCCATGGCGGCCATCTTTTTTTAAAAGTTGTATCTCAAGCTGAGAACGGCAAACACGCTGTTTGTCAGCTTGTGATAAAAACAACTATTAGTACCCCGGTACAACGTGCCGGCGTACTAATAGCAATATACTGCCCCTAAGGAGCATTACCGGGGACTATAACTGTCGCCTGGGGCGTTACCTCACTGGTAACACCCCCCTCCTTGCGTTATATTGCTTAAGTTTATTTAAAAAATACCAGGATTTCATCATTGAAATTTACAGAAACAGCATATAGAGTTTTGGGTGATATGATCGCCTTGCAGTAGTATCTGTTCTTGTGCTCTTTTGACAGACGTTATGTGAAATCTGGGGTATATTTGGACCTCATAGGATACACAATGTGAAGTCTGAGGTACTCCCAATTTCCAATACCTACTAAATTAATTTTGCAGCATCGCAAAAGAAAGCTGATAAATGACGGCGTTGAGTATTTAGAAATCCTGTGGTGTAGGGATTTGGAACTTTGTGTTGCTGAACTTAAATGCTCCCTTCTTCTGGAGATGTTTTATTAAGATATTTATAATGCTTGCATAATTGTTTGTGGATCCAGAGTGCTCTAAAACTTTTTATGTTGCAGTGATCAGGAAGGTCTTGATTGGCCAGATTTTAGGGGCTAGCACAAGGTGTTTATTTTAAGTCATTATAGGCTTAGTTTGTAAAGAAGCAGAACAGTATATTAGACTTGTATGAAATAGGGGCCAGAGGGGCATGGTCCTCTTAGTAGCCTCATTTCAGTAATACGTTCATTAATGTTGCAATACACTGCACACAAATATGCTAGAGTTGTGAAAATATTTTTTAAGAAAACCTTTAATAATTCATTATTTGTACTTCATAGATTAAATGTGTGCTAAACCGCCTTCGGCAATAAATGAGCAATTATTTTGGAAAAGTTGAATCGAAACAAAATACTTGCAGTAGTAGATGCATCTTCCGCCACACCTGCCGGAACCCAAGCCCCATATTCCTGCACAGCCTGTTCCATTATTACATACTGCCCTCCCTCCTCCAACAAACTGGCCAATGAGGGAGTGCAGCGTCACTCCCCAGGGACATCATTTAAAATAACATTTCTGTGAATCCAAATACAACACATGCTTGATGATCTCCGTGCTCCTGGAGTGGCTAGAGCATGCCCTTTCAGTTCCTGGTGATTTCTTGTATACGAAATAAGTAACAATGACTTTGCACATTTTGTGTACCATTGCGCTTTGTTAATTTCGGGATTTGAGCAGCACAGACTCCACTCTGCCTCGGGCTGCTGCTCAAGCGCAAATGGAACCCAGCTGTTACTACTCAAATGAATGGTACTTGATCTACCTCGCAAGGATGAGGGGCTGAGTCGCTCGCGAAGGGCAATGTGGCCACATGTCTGAGGTAAGCGCTTAACTAGCTGAGCTATCCTCCCTGGTATATGGCAGAGTACGAGTAAGCAGAGCCGGAGTTGGCTTTTCTCTGTCAAGGTCGTTAGCCAGTGAATATATTGGAGGTAGAACGAGAGCCGTGTTTCCTGTCCACCCACCTGTTGGCAGAGTCTCCCCTTTATCCAGTAACTGTACGGTTTCTCAGGGGAGCCACAAAGCGGAGAAGGCGAACGGACAGGACGTTTGCTGCACACTATGCACTTACTGACACGGACATTTGCCCATCATTGTATCATCCTCACTAAATTAATCTCAAAACCTGCCTGGCCATGACACTAAAGCGTCCCTAGTCATTGTTTTTGTTGGCGTTTCAATTGAACATTTACTCATCAAGTTAACATGATCCTCCGCACTCTGATTTCTTTTTTAAAAAAAAGAAGAAAATGTATGCAATCATGGAAAAAATATGTTTCTACTTGGAGCAGTTGTCAGACAAGCTTCTTTCATCGACATTCCGACACAAGGCAGCTGAATGGGGCTGTTTAGTCTAGAATAAATACTCAAGAGATTACAAACTCACTGTAGGAAATGTAATTATAGAGTTTCTTTCAGAAAAGCCTTTTTGCAGGGAGCATTTAAAACCGTGTGTGTGCATTTACATGGGTTTTTGTACCCAGTGGTAACACAACTCATTTTTTACCGAAAGAAAAACTCTGGTTTAAAGTGTTTTACATTATCAAAGAGAGCATGTTTTAATCCCGTCCAAAAAGCGAACCAATGGAAACAAATTGGCATGTGTTGTGCCTATACATTTTTGCAGTGGTGTTCTAGTTACAGGCTGTTCTTGGGGGGTCGGGGGGGGGCGAAAGGAGGGGGGGAAATGTACCTGGGATATGTCATATGTGGGAAATTGCTTTTGAACCCATGAACTTTCTTTGGACTTTGGATGTAATTCTGGGCTAGCATTCTGGAACTGTGAAGCACTGCTATGAGTATCACGAGAAGAACCTTCTACCATTTCAAGATGGGCATGAATGGCAATTAACTGAGCAAAACCTGCATCTCATCTAGGGTATTGACTCAAAAAATTACTCGACTCCCAAATGCTTCTCCCAGCTGAAGGGTCCCTGAATGTCATGGTCAAATGATTAAAAGCATGTTAGTGCCGCAACACTTTCTTATTCCCTTTCATCAAGGACTCCCTACATCATGCCATTTTAACATGTGCGGTAAGTCTGACACAGGGAACGGACAAGAGGGCAGGTTTGAAACAGAGTTCTTTATTTAAAAGAAATAATGCCTCCTCTAAGCCTTGCTTCTAAGATGGGTTCCCTACTCTAAAAAAATAATAAACTGGTGCTTGTGAGGACTTCATTTAAAGAAGCTCTGTCCTCGGTCGAAACTTGCACTACCCAAACATCTGCCCTACCACTATCAAAGGAAAAGATAACATGAACTTCAGATGGCATAGGGTTACTTGCCCGTTGATGTGGATTTAGTGGTGGCTAGTTTTCTGACCTGTGACGAATCCTGAGGTATCGTCACTGCTTTAGATGGAGGAGCCCCTTTCCATGCAGCCAGGTAGGTGAGGCCGCTACCCAATAGTTTCCCTGGGAAACCCCTCTTAGAGGTAGGGTTAGTTAGAATTTCCTCCATGCCCCCCTTGTTTTTGTCTTTGCCAATCAACATGCCACCCTTGTATCCGTCTGTTACTCCTACACCATCACAGACCCCACATTCAAGAATCTTCAATGTCTTTTCTGGGCCTAAGGCAGTTGTTGTAGGTCAAAAACAAGAGAAAGAAATGTCTGTTTTCTTCTTGGCCAAAAGAGCTCTTCACGCAGTTCGTATCCAATACCTATTCTGTCTCACTGGATGTATTCTCCAGCATGGGGTCTGGCATGGATTCACATGCTCATGAATATTCCCCGTCGTCAGGCTGGGAATACTCAGTAAAAGAAAAAATCAGTTTAAGTTTCGTTTCTGAACTGTCTTTCTACTAATGACCAATCACTGGTATGTGGGTCATACTGCCCCCAGCCAATGACTGCCCTCTACCTAAGCCCCTCCTCTGGCAGCCATCTTCAGATTTTTACCGCACGTTCAAGTGTTGGGAGTCCTCGTGCTTTAGCTCTCGACCTTTTACTGCGTGTTGCGTTTTTCCAAAGAGTTTACTTTGTTTTGGTCAAATCGAGCCTCAAGCTCCATCGTCTCATCTTCCGATTAACAGGGACCCGTTTCGAAAAATTTCTGATCTTTGAGGCCTACCCTGCATGGACATGGCCCCAGGACAAAGGACACTTGATGCCAACTGGATCCAAGATGTTTAGGATTTGCCCAGGATGTGGACTACAGAACGTCTTCAAGGAAGATGAGCACTCCCGGTGCCTCTACTGCCTCCACGCCGACAGGTCGCACGTGGAGGAGGACTGTGCGTTCTGCAAGAACATGTTTGTCCGGACAATGAAGTACCATCATACTCGACTCGCTAACTGGCTGGAGGCGAAGAGCCCAGAAGCAGGTGAGAAGAAGTCCGAGCGGTCTTCTAAGACCTTTGAGGGTTCTCCGGCAACGGGGTAACCCAGCTAAGGCCTCGATTGAGGGAGTCGTGGCGGCCCTGGCGAAGCCTGCAGAGGCGACCCCAGTGGAGACGACCTCCAGGCCTAGAGTTTCCCTGCCATCCCATAGGGAATCGTCTTTCCAGCCTATCGAAAAAACCCCTGTGAAACCCTGGATGAGAAAGGGGGGGGGGGCGAAGTAGTCGTAACGGACTCAGATACCTCTTCCGAGGATGAGCTGTATGTCGTCAAGGCAACCCTGGACAAGAGGTTCGAGGAGAGGGCCCGCCAGAAGGATCCCACGAGGCGGACGTGGAGAGCGAGGGTGGAGCCGATGAAGAGCGGCAGATCGACGAGGAACCAGACATCACGCTGCTGCCGGCGCTCCCATCGCAACCAAGACTTACTCTCCACCCTTGATTCTAACACTCCTTGCGTTCTCATTTTGCTCGATCTCTCTTCTGCCTTTGATACTGTCAACCATGCCATCCTGCTCAACCTTCTCCGTGATAACCTGGGTATCATTGATCAGGCTCTGGCGTGGCTGACTTCTTTCCTTTCCAATCGACCCTCCCAGGTCCAACTTGGTTGGGTCCTTCCTCTCTGACGTCTTCTTCTCCACCTGTGGTGTTCCCCAGGGATCTAATCTCTCTCCCTGGCTTTTCAACCAGTACCTGTCACTCCTTGCTCACTGCATCGCCGCCCTTTGCCCCAACTTTCAGTGCTATGCGGACGATACCCAGCTCATTTTCAGGCTACCCTCAGCCTCCTCCTCTCCTTCCCTCATCTCTGACTGTCTGTCTGCTATCAAGGTATGGTGTGCCGCCAATGACCTCTGCCTTAATGCCAGTAAGACTGAGATTCTACTCATTGGCACACCTACTCCCTCCTTCCCTGCAGCTCTCTGGCCGGCCTCTCTTGGCCCTCTTCCTGCTCCTACCTGCAAGGCTAAAAACCTCGGGGTCATCTTCGACTCTACACTCTCCTTCTCTCCTCACATATCTGATGTCTCTAAGAAGTCACACAACCAGCTGCACGTCCTCAGAGGTATTCTTCCCTTCCTCTCCTTCCCCCAGAAGCTCACTGTCTCCCTGGTTCTCTCGAAGCTGGACTACTGTAACAGCCTCTATCTTAATCTGCCTGCCTCCACTATCCGCCCTCTGCAACTCATCCAGAACAGAACTGCGAGACTTGTCCTTGGCCTCAAGCCCAGGGACCGTATCTCTCCAGGACTGAAATCTCTACACTGGCTCCCAGTGGCTGCGAGGATTAAGTTCAAAACCCTCTGCATTATCCACAAGGCGTTGTGGGGACTGGGGCCAAAATACCCTCAACTCTCTCTCCCTAAATATCTTCCTTCCCGAGCCCTTCGCTCATCCGTCTCCAACTCCCTCAGGGTCAGCCGCTTCTCAAAGCAACGAGCTGGGGGTAGATCTCTCTCCGCGGCAGGGGCCTCCCTCTGGAACAGCCTTCCTGCCTCCCTGAAACTTGAGGAGAACCATCTCCGGTTCCGGAAGCACCTCAAAACCTTCCTCTTTGCCTCTGCCTTCTCTGTCCCTCTCCCCTGCTAAATTCTACACTGAAATTGCACTGAATCTGCAACTGGGCCACTCTCACCGACCTCGGTCCTGGGCCCAGCCACTCTCCACCTGCACTGCCTCCCTGGCATCGCATCCCCTGCACTGCGGGACTGTCTCTGTATCCCTACAGCCCCCCTTCCCAGCACTTGCCTGCACTTACCTTCCACTTGCCACCAGCTGGCCCTATTTATTTATTTATTTTTATTCTACTTACTTGTACTGCACTTCCCCTTGCACTTTTCCCTTCCCCTACCCCTGCACTTACGCGGTCTGAATGATACCTGGCCTAGTAGGATCGTTGTCCGTCTTCCCCTTGTCCCCCCCCGCATCGTCGCGCCTTGAAACACTTGTGTATAGGCGCGTTACAAATGCCATATCATATCATATCAATGCCACCTCCTACGGACAGGCAGGATAACATTTTGCTGGCACTACAAACCCTGTGCACTGAGATATCCTCCCCCACCCTTCCATCCTTCACCTCTATCCCCTCCACCGAGGGATGAGACAGGGACAGACGATGGCGGTGATGACAGAATGGATCTCCCATCACCCCTTCCCTGGGCTTCCCCTCCCGACGAAATTGGCTCTGTTCACGCGATGATCGCCAAGGCATCAGAGCTGTTCTAGCTATGCCCCGAAGAGCAGAAGGAGGGGTTCCTCTACCAACGATGGGAGGCCAAGAGGAAGACCATCCACTCAGCCCCGTTACTGGACGACATCTGGCACGAAGGACTGTCCCTTCTAAAGAACCCGTCCACGGTCCCTGCGAAGAGGGACTGGTACAAGAAGTGGTATTGGGTCCTAGACTCCGCGCCCATGTGCCTCCGGGCACAGCCGTCCCCGGATTCAGTGGTCTCTGCAGCAGCCAAGAAGAAATCGGCAGGGGCTACCGCATCAACCCCCACTTCCCCACTGGACGGCGAGGCGAAGAAGCTGGACGCCATGGGACGACGGGTCATCTCGTCGGCAGCGACGACCATCAAGGCAGCCAACGCCCTCGCGATCGTGGCCCGCTATGACAGGGAGCTGTGGTTTAAGATCGCTCCCCTCTTGGACTTCCTTCCAGACAAGAGGGCGGAAGCCCTGGAAATCCTGCAGGAAGGCGAGGTGGCGTCGGACCATGCCATCACAGTGGCCACGGACATCGATGACACTGGTTTTCGCCAGATGGGCAACAATGTTTGCCTTTGCCGGCGCGGTTGGCTCAGGGCACAGACTTCCGTCAGGACGGGCAGACCAGGGTACTGGACATGCCCTTTGACGGGAACAACCTGTTCGGCAAGGCAGTGGACGAGTCACTGCAGGCCATCAAGGTGGACACTGAGACGGCCTGGGCCTTGGGCTCTCTCCATCAGCTACGGCCGTCCTTTCGTACCTCCGGAGGCAAGTCTCAAGGTGCCTCCAAAGGATTCGGTGGCAGCTCCTCGTCGCAGGAAGCCTACAGAGGCCGCAACAAGGCCGGTGGACACCATCGTCGTCGCCAATGGGCCCAAGGTGGCAAGGTCTCGGCGAAGCAAGACTGAACCGGCCGTGACGTCGGGCCCCCACCGAGCACTTTGTTGGCGCGTGGAAGTCCCTCTCCACCGACAGTTGGGTGTTGGATTCCCTGGCCCACTGGCACACTCTGGATTTCCAAAAGAAGTGTCCCCATTTTCCAACAGTGGCCAGGAAGGAAAACCAAATTCCACAGCTGCTTCTGGAGGTACAAGCAATGCTGAAGAAGGGCGTGATAGAGCTCGTCCCAAAGAGGCTCAGGAATATACTCGCGTACTTCCTCATCCGAAAGAAGACCAGTGGCTGGTGGCCCATTCTAAACCTCCGCCGCCTCCACAAATTCATAAAATCCCAGAAGTTCTGGATGGTCACCCTCCAACACGTGCTGGGACAACTGGAGGAAGGTGACTTCCTGTCATCGCTGGACTTGGAGGATGCCTACTTCCACATCCCCATACACAAAGGACATTGAAGGTTTCTGCGCTTCATGGTCCAAGGACGGCACTATCCCTTCAAGGCACTGCCTTTTGGTTTGAAGTCGGCGCCAAAGGTCTTCACCAAGTGCCTGGCACCGGTGGCTGTGCCTGCAGGGGATCCACGTCTACCCCTACATGGATGATTGGCTTATCTGAGCAAAATCAAGAGAACTTGCCATCGACCACACAGCGAGGACCGTTCGCCTGCTCACTGAACTGAGGTTCTCGATAAACTTTGCGAAGTCCTGCTTGGTGCCATTGCAGGACGCCCTTTTCCTGGGAGCCAGACTCAACACGGTGGCACGGCTGGCGTCATCGTCGGAGGAGAGGATAAAGGCCATCCTGGGCAAGATACAACGGCTGTTGATCACGGAGTTTGTCAGGGTGAGGTCCATCAAGTCCCTGCTCGGCATGATGTCCTCATACATCTACCTCGTGCGACGGCGCAGGTTGCGGATGCGGCCGCTGCAGGAGTTCATCGACGCCCGTTGGATACAAGTGACGGGAAGCTTCGAAGACAAGATCGCCCTCAACGAGACTTTCTGGCAGGTGATCCGGTGGTGGGGCACCCGCGCATCTTGCAGCGGGCATGGACTTCCAGACCCGAGCGCATCAGGAAACGGTGACGACGGACGCCTCCCTGGAGCGTTGGGGCACGCACACCGGAGATCTCCACGCAAGAGGCCTTTGGCTCCTGGAGGAGAGGTCTCTATACATCAACGTCCTGGAGCTCCGGGCCGTGTTCTGGGCCCTCGGGTCCTTCCTCCCATCCCTCAAGGGCAAAGTGGTACGGGTCTTCACCGACAACACCACCACAATGTTCTACATCCGGAAGCAGGGGGGCACCCATTCCCCAAACTCTATCCAAGGAAGAGCAGGACCTGTGGCACTGGCCCGTCACCCAGGGGATGTTCCTGGTACCCTTCCACCTGGCAGGAGTAAAGAACACTGTCGCCGACTCACTCAGCAGGGAGTTGAGCTTGCGCCACGAGTGGGAGCTTCAGCAGGATCAAGTGGATCTACTATTGTGACGATGGGGCAATCCCCAGATAGATCTTTTCGCAATGGCAACGAACACCAAGTGCCGGAGGTTCGACGGCAGGTTTCCCCAACCGGGGAGCATGGGCGATGCATACTCCTTCCCCTGGGACAGCCTGTTCCTCTGTGTTCCCGCCGTTGCTTCTGCGACTCATCAGTCAACTCAGACGGTCCCGGTGCAGGTGAATCCTCATTGCACCGGCGTGGCCGAGGCAGATATGGTACCTGGACCTTCTGGACATGTCAGCGTCCCCTCCACTCAAGCTTCCGACAGATGCAGATCTTCTCGCCAGGGAAGGAGGCGCGATCCTGCACCACAACCCCGGGTCGCTGAAACTGCAGGCCTGGCTTCTGCAGCACTAGAGTTCGGAGGCTACAATATCCCAGCGAACTGCAAGGAGGTACTTGCTAAGGCCAGGGCTTCCTTGACTCTTAAGTGCTATGGACATAAATGGAAGAGGTTCTCTGTCTGGTGTGGTGCACAGATGATCAACCCTCTACGGATTACGGCCCCTCAAGTGCTGCCGTACTTGCTGTAGTTGGCCAAGGCGGGGCTGGCGCATGCATCCATCAAAATTCATCTGGCGGCTATTTACTGCTACACCAGAACTCGGGGGCGGTCGTCGCTGTGGTTGCACCGCCTAGTGAAGGAGTTCATGAAAGATATGTTCCGCTCGTTCCCGCCGGTCAAGGCTCCGGCCCCGGCGTGGGAGCTCAATGTGGTGCTGACCAGGCTCATGTGCCTTCCATTCGAGCCTTTGCATTTGGCGCTGCTGAAGTTCCTATCATGGAAGACAGTGTTTCTTGTTGCCATCACTGCCGCACGACGAGTGGGAGAGATCCAAGCCCTCTCCTGTAAACCTCCATACCTGACATTCCACGAGACGAGGGTAGTTCTGAGGATGCACCCCTCCTTCATGCCCAAGGTGCCGTCAGACTTCCATCTCAACGAGCCCTTGGTGTTACCTGTTTTCTTCCCGGCGCCTTTGTCGCTGGCTGAGAGGACTTTGCACTCGCTGGATGTAGCTAGAGCGCTGAAGTTCTACGTGGACCGCACGAAGAGTTTTCGGAAGACATCACAGCCGTTTGTGAACTTTGGCGCTGTGATCCAAAGGAAGGCCCTCTCCAAGGCTTCCATTTCGAGATGGCTCTCCGGCTGCATCATGCACTGTCACCGGTTGGAAAACCGACCGTTGCCCGGCCGTCTGAGAGCCCATTCAACCAGAGCGATTGCTGCTACTACGGCGTTCCTGTCTGGTGTGCCCCTGCTGGACATCTGCAGGGCTGTTACGTTGAGGTTGACGCACACCTTCATGAGATTCTACTGCGTCGACTGGGATTCCAGGGAGGAGTCCAGAGTCGGCCAGGCAGTGCTGCGCAACCCGTTTGCTTGAAGGTGAGCCTGGTGAGGAGGTAAGAGATGCTTAATGTTGAGTTGTTGAAATGCTTAATGTTGAGCCTTGCCACCTCCCGTGGTTGTGCATGTGTGTACCGCTATGCATTCTTGTATTCATGAGCATGTGAATCCATGCCAGACCCCATGCTGGAGAAGGAACAAGTTACTTACCTGTAACTGTTGTTCTCCAGCATGGGTCTGGCATAGATTCACATGCGAACCCTCCCTCCAACCCCTCTGCGGCTCTTCTCTTGGTCCTACTGCCATTTTACGTGCTACCAAATCTGAAGAAGGCTGCCAGAGGAGGGGCTTAGGTAGAGGGCAGTCATTGGCTTGGGGCAGTATGACCCAGAGGCCAGCTATTGGTTATTAGTAGAAAGACAGGTCAGAAACCAAACTGAAACTGATTTTTTCTTTTACCGAGGATTCCCAGCCTGACGAGGGGGAATATTCATGAGCATGTGAATCCATGTCAGACCCAGGCTGGAGAACAATAGTTACAGGTAAGAAACTTGTTCCTTCTCTTCTGTGGAAACAGGTCCTCCTGGTCTGGGTTGGTCGGTATTCACAACACGTAATATGCCTCTCACGCCAGCTTGAATTACTTTGCGACTTAGGGTATTTTCCTTCTTCACTCTGGCTTGAGTAGTGAGACTTAATATGCCCTTGTGTGGAATATTTAGTGTCTCTGCCCGGCCTGGGCTCCTGTCTCTTCAGCCTCTCTTTGTAAGTTGATTCTCTCACCCCCTTGCGAGGGGTTTAGACTCTCAGACCGTGTGGGCTAGAGGCATGCTCAGCCTTCCTTGGTTTATCACTCCGTCACCCCTTCATGGGATACTTGTGTTCTCAGGCTGGCATGGGCTTGTAGCTTTCTAAGCATTGTTTTGCATCTCAGTTTTCTCACCCACTTGTGGGGTTTGCAATTTCTCAGCTGGCTTGGGCTTGCGGCTTTCCCAGCCTGACTGTATGTATTAATCCACTTCAGCTCTGTGGTATATGCAGATTCTTAGCCTGGCATGGGCTGGGCTGTGGCCTCACTGCCCTCCACCTGTTCTTTGTAAGTGGCTGCTTACCTTCGTTCCAGTGGCTTTGCTCATCAGGGGATGGGGTCATTCTGGCCAGCACAGATCCGTGCTCCTGACCTGGTGCCGGTTGGCACGGTGGGGCCTCTTTTGTCGATTCCTACCTTCTGCGACCAATATAGTTTGGGCGCTGCTTGAATGGGATGCTGTCAATCTGTTTTTGGCTTGGCTTTGCTATCTTCGGCCTCTGCGTCTCCAACCTCTGTGGGCTCCCCGCCTACAACCAAGCATCAGTGTCCCATGGGCTTCCCTGACTCTCCGCCCACCATGTCGATGGCGTGGTTCCTTCTCCTGTGAGGGAGCGACTCCCTCCTCTGCACGGTTGTGCAAGCATTTGTTTCTCGCTCTCCAGCTGGTTATCACCTCCTGTGTATGAGCCCAGGGTGTTTTGTGTTCCTCCCTGGAATGAAAGGAGAGAATTAATTGGTTCCACTCTTCAGGAAAGGGCGGGAACAAGTTGAAGGCAGAATCCTAGCCATCCACTTTTAAAAGGATCTGTACATTACTGCCCTTTTCAATCCCCATATAACCAACAGATACTTGAGACTCTGGAATAAAACCCTTACTTGGGGGTTCCCTTGTCCCCTAAGTGGGTGGTCACCCCCAGTGGGATTCCGCTTGCCCTGCCTCTATGAAGGGTATTGTGCGTGCTCATCTGCCTAGTTCCAATGGGACGAATTCCCTGGATTCGCCATTCATGCCAGAACTCAACCTCACACTCTCTCTAGCCAGGAAATACCAGTGGGCAAGTTGTGATGGGATTTTAGGAGAGATTGGGACGGGGAGTCCAGGCTGTGGATGGCGAGGGTGGGGCTAGACCATGAGAAGTGAAGGGGGAGGCTGGGTCACAAAGGGTGGGACTGTGGATGGTCTAGAAGTGTGTGTGCACATGTGCGTGAGTGGAGTTGATGTGGGTACCCACCCCTAAAGTCCCATAAACTTGGTCATCATGAATAACTGCATGCCAGAGACACTGAAGGCATTACATAATGGCATGTAATTAAATTAGGCTGCAGTCTTGTAATTATACAAGGTGAGCATACTGTCATGGATGAGGGATCAAAGGAAAATTCGAGGCATTGTTAGTCTGTAAAACAAATCCCTACCATCGTCTTGCCCCCTGGGCAACCATGCACCGGTCTTAGACAATATTAGGCAATCTCCTAGGGGGGTGTAGATCATTATACCCCCCTACTCTTGTATTGTAGTGCCTTTGTGCACTGTGTTACTCCTAGATTACTTCTAACAACATACCCACATACTCCTATCTTACTACTGTGGACACAAATAACATAAGACACAAAGAAAACACATGGATCGATTCAATCATAACAATAGAATACATTTATTTATGCAAAGCATAATTCAAACAATACTAAAACTATTGCAACCATCTAATTTGCACCTTTTATACTTTTGGTACAAATCTACCACGCAGTGGATAACTATAAGCCTTACAGGTTTCTAATGCAAGCCTATGATGCAAGCCTGTGATTCTAATGCAGTCTAATGCAAGCGTCAGCATCCCTCTCCTTCCTGCAGGATCAATCCACACCAATCCACACCCTACTTCACACTCATTCTCTTAATACAATCCCTGTCTGATTTCCCCTTCTCCCAAACCCAAAGCTCTTTGTGTGAGTGTCTGTTCTAATCAATCAGTTTAGTCTAGGCCATAAACCATACTTCTCATTTGCATCTCTCGCTTCCCCAGCTCTGTCTTTGTCAAGTCTCTCCTCTATGCACAACTCTGCAATCAGCCAGTCAGTGGCAGGCCTCAAGATCTGGTAACTGCCAAGCTCTCGATCTCCCAAAGCCATCGGATTCTGCTGCACCAAGACACCTCTCCCTCAATCTCAGAACTGCGTCTCTCGATCTATCTCTCAGAGGGCAGCTCCATCCAAAACACCATCTATCACCATCTCTCACAGCAACTAGCCCATCGGATTCTCCCACAGCAACTACAGCTCTCTTCTCTCGGATTCTGGTTATACTTTCCAATGACACACTCATTCCCATGGTTACTTACATTCTCTAAGCTAAGAATGTCTCTTTTTCTGTTACCAATGCCTGCCAGTCTGTGTTATGCTGTACTTTCACTTCGTGTTCTGTCAGCGTGACATTGGACATCATATCTCTGCCTTGGCCTTCTGTGTGTGCTGCAAAACACCATCTAATTCCTCCATTTCTCGATTCACTCCACTATTGGCTCTCTCTGCATCACGAAATCCTCTCTCTCTCTGCCTGTGTTCAAAGCATCTCATTGCCTGAAAAGGCTTCCCTCCCATCTCCCCATGTCACGCTCCCTCCCACCGTTGCTGTCTCCGCAGCACACCAAGCCATGCTATGCTGATTAGCTTCCTTCGCTTTACCCACTCGGACAAGGTTAGTGTTATCTGTCTGCCTGCAAAGCTACTGTTTACAAATTCTTTCTTTCAGTGTACCATAACATTTCGCAGTGCCACGGCACTCCTCTCTCTCCATCAGAGATGGCTTCATAATGCCATCTAAATGCTTCCTAACGTTTACGCTTTCTCTCGCAAATCCAAGCGCTAACTACATACAAACATATTCAAAGTGCACACTCTACATACATACATGTGTACATAACATATCTCAAAATGTGTCTCTACAAGAATAACAATGTGTCATTCTAAATGGTTCTACATGGCATTTCCAAATATGACGGTCATTTCAGGCCTCATTCGTTCTCTCTAGTGCCTAGCATGTTTCTCTCCTAATGGCAAGCGCTATAATGCAAACATATCATTCTAAAAGCATCTCTTTCCATCATATATGACAAAAACATAATTAAGCAAACCCTTCATATAACAGGGCCTATTTCTCTCTTCAAATGCATAATGCAAATGGCTAGTGCATACAAAGTGGCAGTCTAATAATGTGGATAGTATAATGATGCTACTTCTTCATGTACTTCATGATGAATAACTGGATTCCTAAAGGGGTAATACTGGGTAACAATGAGTAATGGTTCTCTAACAAAGAGTACTGATTCTCTAATGATTCTCTAATGATAACAAACCAGGCATCCCCATTTTATCAGATTCTACAGCATGGTAATGATTATCTTATATTTAAAAAATTCTTTGTAAAAAAAAGAAAAAGAAATTGATGCAGGCAAGGCTGTTCCAGTTCTGTAGGAGAGGAAAATTAAAATGTGCAAAAGCTAAACAAACCGTTGTAGGGGTTATTACCAAAACAAGTGTTGAGATCCCAAGCGGGTTTGTTTACTGTGGTTTTGCCAGTTACCCTTAAGCAGTTCCTGTTTTGAGGTATTTTACATGGTATTATATATTATCCAGTCACTCACAGTTCCTGCGATTTTATAGTGCCACTGGTAATACCATGGAGATGGATAAACGGACCAGATCAAAAAAGGTTATATTTAAGAAACTTTATTTCTCTTTTTTTAAATTTATTTTTGTAATTATTATTCAGTTGAGATAACTCAACCTTTAATAAAACAGAGTCTCTTACATCGATTCAAATACAGTGTAAAAGAGAAAATCAGTATCTTATACACTTCATAAAATGTACTCAATAAATGGGCTACAATACTTCAACAATTCATACAGTTTAACCATGTCCTAAGGATCCACCAGGTAAAACTATACATCAATTAATTACCCAACAACGATATTCCAAAGAAAAAAACCCAATTTGATTAAAAGGCAATATTACAGCGTTTTCTTATACATTAAAATATCACTCCTCCACCTCAAGAGTCATATCCAGGTTAAGTGCTTGAATAAAATTGGTTCTTCCTATTACATCAGACGTAGCTCTTCCTGTCAGACATTTGTCCCAAAACTCTTCCCTGTCAACCAGTACAGACATACAGACCAGTTTAGACAAATATAGATTGCGCAGAGCTCAACCCAGAACAGTACCAACACCCAATGTTTAGTTGTCTCTATCAAGTCTTTGTTTTTACAGAATCTGCAGAAACCTAGATTTGCTGGAACCTTACCATATCTGATAAGGATTTGTTTAGATTTTGTCAGGTTCCAGCGAAAGTGGGTAAAGACTACGCAAGTCAATTTATTTGGATATATGCTAAGAAATTGAGCTAAAACACCTTTCCTTTTGTGATCCGCCAGCAGATGTATCGGTGAGGGATAGGAAGGAAGTTGCTCTGTTGTCATTACCCAGTTGTGCTGATAAAGCAAGATTTTAACCCTCCCAGGATGTTCAATCAGGTCCTAGTCTTGGGCCGAGCAGCAGATTTTTTTCGAGTATCACGCTGCACAAATATTTTATAGCTTTCATACTGGTACATTATTGATTAATGTAAAAAGAGTTAGTCTTTGAATAAGGAGTTATGAGCTGCAATTAAAATTTTCTGCAGGAGCGGAAGTATTTTCCAATGTGTACGGGATTGTAGCAAGGAGAGACCCAGCTCATACCACACCACAACTCATGGCAGGCTCATGGGAAGTTTCAGTAAGCTTTTCCAGATTCTACCCTCCATAATTGGCAGATGTTTTAACAATAAGTAGGGATGGGTTTCAATGCCATATAGAAGTCTGGGCACAATATGTGCCTCATAATATCGCAACATTGGTTTTAAGGAGAATTTACCAAACTTTGCATCAATCATTTTCATTTTAGTGATTAATATCATGATTAAATCACTCAGCCAAACCAAACTATTATTCAAACTGGGTCTTGTAAACACTACAAATCCCCAATATACTAATGAGTCAACACATTGAATGGAAGACGTGCCTATATACCATTTGAAATTACATTTCTTGCTATTATTTGAAAATCAGATTATTTTCGATTTATTAGGATTAACCGAGAGCCCGTGCCCATTCATATGTTACAAAGGAAGAAATTAAACGCTGAAGACCTATTTGAAGCATCAAGCAAGAAGAAATCGTCACCATAAGAAAGGCATTGGAAACACAGATTTATACGTTTTGGGGCAATCAGCGATGTTTGATTTAGGGCCTCCATAACATCGGCCAGATACAAGCTAAACACAGGGCAACCATACAGCCTTGTCTCAATCTCCAGGCTGTAGGGATTTCCCTAGAGAGTGCTCCGTTATTATTCAGACAAACTTGAAGGGTGGTCCTTGAATGGAGAGCAATCAAAAGACTAAGGAGACCAGGCGAAATACCCCAGCTTGCAAGTTTTCTCCACAGAATTCTGCGATCTAGATCGTCAAAAGCGACTGTTACGTGAAGGGAGGCCCCATGAACTACAGCATATCTTTTACTCAAAGCAAGATCCTGAATCGTATTAATACCCAGTCCATTAAGTGAGGTCCCCATATGTCGCATGAAGCCAGTTTGCCACTTTGAGAGTTTACCAGTCTCAGCTGACATGCTTCTAGATGAAACCGCACAAAAGACGCAAACACTTTACTGTCTAAGTCAAGAAGTGCTATTGGGCGATAACTAGAGGGGTTTGCTCTATCCCCTCTTCTATAAATTGGAACAATATGGGCCATAGACCATGTGGATGGAAAGATTCCTATAATAAGTATATTTTTAAACAGGATAGAAAGGGTATGCAGTGATAATTAGGAAAAACATGAGACATTTTCAACGACGCCGGAATAACAACATTTTTTTAAAGTAAGTGTATAAGTATATATGGGGGTGGGGTAAGGGATTAAAAGTGGTGGGGGGTAAAAAGGTTGTAGAAACGGTGGGCTTGGGTGAGGGGTGCCCAAATAAAAAAAATACTATTTTCGTTCTTAAAGTGTCACTGAAAATGTATGTAGTTATTTTGGTTGTTGTTATAAACAGATGGAACCGATAGAAAGTGCTTTTGCCCATGACTTCCTGTCTGATTTGAACATGAGATTAGCTAGACCATTTGAACCAGGGGCCCTAGAAGAACTGATAGTTAATAACTTTTAAAATCATGTCTTCCCCAAAGTCCATCCCTCAAACTATATGGGCATCCCATACCGGAGGAACCAGATCCTTAGTCGTGCCATGTGGGGACGAGAAAACTTGTCTGAAATGACTAACCAAGTCTGATTCAGATACCCCATTTATTTGGAGCAAGTACTGGGGAGCTTCACTGGTGTTAATTATCTGCCGGAAAGCTCTGGAGTTCTTGTCCTTCAGACACAGGAGAATTGCTTCCCCGTTCCACTGCTCATGCAAGACTTTTGATCATTATGCAATTTCTGTACACCTGGCGGATTTTCCTTGTTTCCTCCGTCAGTTGAACAGATCCTCTTATTTTATCCCTCTTCAGCTGTGTAATGTTTTGGCGCAACTCCCTTTTATGCAAGAACACTTCTCTATTATAAACATGCTTATAATTTTTCTTGGGTCTGTCCAGAAGCTTTGTAGAAGCGGCTCCCCCTGACTTTAAAAGAAATGTAATAAACCCTTCACATCTCCACTTTACCCAAATACCAACAGATCTGAGAGCCTGCAGGATTCACAGTCAGGTCTGAGGCACAATTAGATTAAAAAATACTCTCCTCATAGTTAATATAAGAATTACCCATAATTTAAAATTTGGTCTCAATTAGAGGATGAAAACTGATGCCAGAAAAATTAACCACAAATTTTATGCACACATCAGCCAAGCTGTCATCCCACGAAAATATAGTCCAGAGCTCCGGTAGAAGCGCTGTTACTCCATGTGAGGCACGCCTGTGTTTTCGAGGACAAGGCCTCATTCAGAGACCACAGGCCCAAACTCTCTAAGACTGCCAACCATTGACGTCCATTCCTTCTCTTAACCTCATTCGAACTTCCTGGACCAGCCAGAACCTTATGGCAGATGAAAGACAATCCGAGCTTAAATCTCCAAGTAACATTATATGTCCCCTTGGTGTCAACCCCTGACATTTTAACACAGCGGCCTGGATATCGCCTAGTACTGATCTCAGAATCCTTTGTGCCAGGACACGTTTACTACTAGTAATTCACAACGAGCAGCCCTCCCCCCCCCCCACATTAATATGAGTCGCTAGCACACCTCTTTTGATATCAAACAAATCTATTACCTACAACTCCGGAGAAGACCAAATTAGGTTTAACAAGCCACCCGAGGGGTCGGCCCCTCAGGCCTTGTACAGCTGGTTGGCTCTTAATTACAAAACCATCAAACGTCGGGGCCTGAGTCAGCCAGGTTTCTTGTAAGACTCTTGTTTGCACCATTTGCAGCTTAACCCCCAGAGCTGGATCTAAAAACTGATGTATGTGCCCCCGAGTATTCCATGTTATAACGCTGAATTTATGCCCACCTTCATACCCAGACGGGCTAGTCCCACTATTATTTACACAACGCTTTGATGAGCCACGCCCAATTGTTGGTGATTTCCGAGTATTGCATTCTTTACTTCAATTGGTCTATCTCTGCCAACAGAGCATTTCCCTTCACTGTGGGATGATAATAGGTAACATCAAATCCCAAGATTCGCAAACTGTCCCTTTCCTTCAAAATAGAGTCCAGAACGAAGTTCAGTTAAACATTACAATTGCTCTTTCGGTTTTACCATGAGCCTGAAAATCAACCCTATTCAGATCAACTGTTGTGATAACCTTCCAATTTCTCAGAAAATAGTTGGAGGATCGTGGTACGTCTCATGATCACTTCCCTATTTGTGGGCAAAATACTTTCTATTGGGATCATCAATGGAGGATCTGTTCCCTTTAATGAAGTACTCACTGTTAACACTTTGCATGGCCTCGTTTCCGGAAGGACTTGAGATTTCAGATGACGATCAAATATAGGGCCCTTTGGAAATCTCTCCACCGCCTCATAAGTGAAGTCCTCCCTCGCAAGGTGGCTCCGGTTAATCTTATTTTGTAGGTTTAATTTGCACAACCCCCCATTATTAACAGCCTCTTTCGGTCCGCCACCCTCCCTCGCATGATTTTGCAAAACTGTCCCCACATCAACATGTCCGGTCTGCTACATATGGGCATTCACTAATTCATCTTCAGAGTGAATTTGCACCCATTTACCCGTACCACTGCCAATCAAGAAGAATGCAGGGTTTTAGAGAAACTCCCTGGACTACCTTTTGGCATCACCCCCACAGTCTTTATGACAGACTCACTCTGTATCTGTGTGGACGGCAATCCTATCACTCGTCTACCTTGCTCCTGAATAGAAACCCCTTTTTCTGTAGGACTACTGCACTTTAACTGATAGGTCACAGGGGTTTCTTTCAGGTCGGCAACCATTCACACTGCTTTTTATTCCCCCTACTGGCTACTGTCTTAAGATTTCTAGCTTTCCTGACACCCTTATCCTGAGAATATTTCAGTGAATTACCATAGAGGACCTCTCTCACTATGGTTTGCTTAAAAAAGGTACTTAAACATTGTTGATTTCGATGTTTGCCATTGGACAGATTATTTCCACTGACCTCCAATTTAGTATCCTTATCCAACTTGATTTTCGTCCCCTTATTTTTTTGGAGCGAAGTAACAATCACTGGGAGGCCAGCCTTACTTTGCTGAACCAAGGACTTTCCCAGCAACATGTTAGTCATACTGGACATGACAGGAAGCCACCCTTTAACAAAAATTCCTTCATCTGCATCCTCACAAACGGAATCCTCATCAGTCACTCTTACAACCATTTTAGTCATTTCAGTAAATGTATCTGGCAATTCCAATGTAATGCCCCTTCCCCCCAACTACAACCTCATCTTGGAGGGCTAGGGCAACTCTCCACTGGGATGACTTCCATACATCTCTGGGGGCCATTAGCAGCCCAGACCAGAGATGCTTCAACTTTTTCTAATAACAAGTTTAATACAGAGGAATTTGTTTTAACATTTACTTTCAACCCCTCATACAATTTTTTACATTATACATAATACTTGGTTGATTCCCGTCAGGGTTTGATCCGATGGAGCATTCCAATGAAGACTAGTAGCGGGTGTAGATATAGAGGGTTTTCGTAGAGAGTCCAAAGGTGGAGAAGATGCGCAAAAAAATTAGCGCGTTGTCTCCTGATTTCCTTCCTTGCTGCATCATGAGTAGTCAAATTTAATAAGTCTGAAGTGTCACACAAAGAGATTTGATCGTCCCTATCAGTAAATGGGGACGTGCCTAAATGTTCGGGTTGATGCAACCTACAATTGGCATCCATTTCTTCAATGCAATTTATTGACATATCTGGGTCCTCTTTCAGTGGTCCTAGCAGCTGAAAAAAGGACGTTATTAGATTGGACCCCGATGCTGGAGTCAATGGGAGACCCTTTGTTTAGATTTCTCTATTCTAACCTCTAACAAAGCAGGCACACTGTTAATTATTTATTCCCCATTTGTTTGCAAAGTTATTGCGTCCTTTGAGGAAGACGACAAGGGGAGATTCACTGCCTTGAGCATTTCTGCATCAGTGATGGATACAGGGGTGCCAGTCCTTCCCATAGTCGGGCACCCACTCCTCTAGTGCATTCAGGAGACCTAAAATCTGCAGCCGTTTACCCACCAAATCCGGATACAGCTTGCCCAGAAAATCTAATGAAAAGGTCCTTAAAAGGGAGTCACCAGGGGAGCCACCAGCTGATGCAGCCTCTTAATGTATTTAGGCAATATCGCGTATCCAGTGGGCAACACCACTTAACCTAGAGACCAGCACAATTCCAAGGCTATAGACCCACAGTCCCCACCCACAATTATGGGAGTGATAATTAGATGCCTCAAAGGCTTTCAGCCTGCATTCACCGGCCACACTCTTATAACAGAATGCCACCTCACCACTACCTTTAACAGCAAGTAATTGCCTCCCCCACGTTTTTCAATGAATATCTGAACGGCTAAAAGGCACTATGCCCACAGTCACAGCCCGCAGTCTTTAAAAGGAAAACCTGAGTGGCTCAAACGCAATTGCCCGCAGTCGCCACCCACAGTTTAGGGGAATAAACCCGAGTGGCTCAAAGGCAATTGCCCACAGTCTCCACCCACAGATTAGGGGAAAAAAACCTGAGCGGCTGAAAGGCAAATTTCCAACAGTCACTGCCCGCACTCTTGTGAAGAAATCCTGAGTGGCTCTAAGGCATGCAGTCCACAGTCACCGCCCGCAACCTTAACTAATAGTTAAACACAAACTCACGATCAACAGTTGGTGCACACGCTCACTTAATTACAGAAAACCTGAACAAATCTGTACTTCCTAGCCCTAGGGTAATGCCACCAATTTTCAAAAAGGGCAAAGGACACCACCAGATTTGGCAGGACAAAAAGTCAGCTGCTAATTTAAAACTATAGCCCTGGAATTTGATAAGTGAGCAGCACCTGAAAGTATATAAAAAATAAACAAAAAAATAAAAGAAAACTTCACTTAGCCATAATCAGAGTGGGGTAGTAATTGCTTTGGGTAAATTTCATACAGCGAAGATGTGCATCACAAAGTTGGTGCTCACAAGCTATCTCAGAGCGTACTATATGGCTCTGGAAAATGTTTACTGGCTCAAAGGGATCACCCTCCCCCCGCACCCTCCCCTACCATACAACCCTGCTGAACGGTCACATTCTGTCCCCTATTTCCAAGAGGTTTGCCCAAAGAAAATAAAAAGCAGAGCAACCTCCGTTCAAAGAGATGACCATGAGAGATGTGTGGAACTCGGTTGCATGGACACAGCAGCACCCCCATACAAGCAATGCGGGTCGCTCAGCGTTTACTATCAGGCTACCCAACGCTGAGCACTCCAGCAGTTGCACTAGGTTGTAGTACTATGGCAAGCAAACTTGCAGTCTCAGGCACCTCGACAACACACTGCACCGCTGGACAACTCTTCCTCCCCAATGCATGGCACCTCAGGGCTGCTGTTTCTTTCCTCTCTTTAGTTGTGGCTGTGGATAAAGCAGTGCTAAAACCTTCCTTCCTCTCCGAAACACAAACACTGCGGTGCACAGGGCTAGAGGAAGGGACCTACTGGGGTGTCTCCTTTTTATTAAATACTAGACTGAACCACCAAGATATCTGAGGGCATAGCTCCAACCTACATCTCCTTCACCAGTGGTAGTGTTATGTTGCTTTCATCCATCCCTGTCCCCTTCTCCAAAATGCAAACTTTTAATTAGCTCACAACTCAAACTTAAAATCTCTGGTTAGTCTTCGGTTCACCGTCCTACTAATTCCACGATCTCCTTTACAGTTAACAACATTTTGCACTCCTCTTTGACACTGTCTTTTGCTTCTTTTTCCCAAAACAACTTAATTCGACTCATCTCCTGTGGATGTTGGAATATGGTAATATCCTTCTTGTAGGTCCTGTAACATTGTAGTGTCTCAACCAAGTGATAGCACAAATAGTAGGAGCGTCTCTTCTAGAAGGGAATAAAGCTAGCTGGGCTAGTAGGCCTCAGCTTTTTTGAAGAAGGCCTTAACACCTCCCTTCACAGTGATCCTCCTTTCAGCCCTCTGTCCCTCCACTGTATTCCTCTTCTGGTACTGGCTTTCCTCAGTTCCACGTCATGTCCTCATTCCTCCTCCCACAGCAGGCTCAATCTCGTCTGATCAGATTTTTACCTCTAGCCACTGTCTTGGGAAATGTATGCCATCTTGTTGCTTCCTCTTCTCGCAAGTTGTTGCTGCACAATCACTAGATGCTTCCTTACAATTCCTACTCTTTTCCTGCCAGTTCCCTCATGCCACCACCTAATGTTTCTTTGAGTTCCCCTTATATATTTTACTTCCTACCAGCACCTGAAGATATTCTCCTGCCACCCCGACTTTGCCCTCCTGCCACCCCTGAGTTTGCCCTCCTGCCACCCCCGTGATTTTTGTCCTCCTGCCACCCCCGTGATTTTTGTCCTCCTGCCACCCCCGTGATTTTTGTCCTCCTGCCACCCCCCTGATTTTTGTCCTCCTGCCACCCCCTGATTTTTGTCCTCCTGTCACCCCTGAATCTTTTCCTACTTCCAGTTTCTTGTGTTTCTCAATCTGCCACTCCCCGAAGGTTCACCTGCTTCCAGTTTCTGATGTTTCTTCTGCTGCCACCCCCTGATGGTTTTCCTCCTCCCCCCGCCGGATTTTTCTCCTCCTGACACCCCTTGAATTTTTTCCTACTTCCAGTTTCTGCTGTTTCTCGCGCAGCCACCCCCGGCTGTTTCTCGCGCAGCCACCCCCGGCTGTTTCTTGCGCAGCCACCCCCGGCTGTTTCTCCTCCTGCCATGGGCTGATGTTTCTCCTCCTGCCACCTCTGTCCTCATCGCAAATCTCGGACACACCTTCCTCTCTTTGATTTCTCTCCTGAATTGCCAACTTTTTCCACACTCCCCTTGTGGCCATCCATACACCCCCACTCTGCTTTTCCCCTTGCAGGTTTTAATACATCTCTGATCTCTTACCCGAGTTGGGCTTTGTTTGAGTATTTCCATCTGGGTGTCAATATGGGTATGAGTAGCTGATTGGCTCTTGCTGAATAGATTTGCGATTACAGGTTTTCTAGATTTTCCTGTACCGGCAAGCTTTTGACAGCTTTAAAGCATGTGTCCACTGTCTTGGAATGGGACATGTTTTTCGTCCTTTTGCCACCGCCTGAAGTGTCCCCTGCTGCCTCGGCCTGAAGTGTCCCCTGCTGCCTCGGCCTGAAGTGTCCCCTGCTGCCTCGGCCTGAAGTTTTTCTCCTGCCACCACCCAAGGTTCTCATACTGTCACCTCTGCCCCTCATCTCCCATCTCTGATGCTCCTTCCTCTCTTCCTCCTCCTTCCATTTCTCTCCTGAATTTCCAACTTGTTCCACGCTCTGCTTGTGACCTCCCCCAAACACCCCCACAGTGCTTTTCCCTTTGCAGGTTTTAATATATCTCTGATCCCTTAACCAGTTGGGCTTTGTTTGAGTGCTTCCACCTGGGTGTCATTATTGGTACGGGTAGCTGATTGATTCTTGCTTAATAGATTAGTAATTATAGGTTTATTAGATTTTTCTTGTACCAGCAAGCTTCCCACAGCTTTAAAAAAATGTGTTGACTATCTTGGGATTGGATGGTGCGCGTTTCTGCGCATGTGTACAAGTGTTTGGCTCTGGGAGTGGAGTCACGTGTGCGCATGATGTGTTCACAGGGCACTATCTTCATGAATTGATATGTCGTGACACTTGATTGTTTCTGCCCCGAATGTTGTTCCATAGGCTTTTGGCACACTGCATTGTGGATATTCTTCATGGGTTGCTGGTAGACTACATTGGGGAATGTCTGAGCCTTCTCATACAAATATATATCTCTTAAAGAGCTAGAGGCATTTTGGTTACACTTGTGGTGTTCTCTTGTCCTCTGTGGAACTAAGAGCTTGAGAACAGGACATCCTCCAGATACCTCCCCCAAGCCCTCAATCCAATAACTTGGGGAGGTTCCAGACCCTTTGTCACAAGTCTCTCCCCTTCTCACCTGTTTTTCCTGTTTGCTTGCGACCTTCTTTTGTGACTTCTTCCGCACGGTCTGGTATTTATATAAGCCCGCATGCGGGTCTTCGGATTCCAGCGTGCTTCGTTCAGATTGTCCAGGACGGAACCAGGAAGGAACAATGTCCGTGCGCGGAGGCACGGAATCCGTGACTCGAGCGCAGGCGAAAATCCAGGAAAGTTCGGTAAGTTTGAAGGATGAAAGGAAAGGAGGAGGAATCAAGGAACCGGGAATAGAGAATTCAGGAAAATAGCCCTGAGTGAACTCCGGCAGCACACGTCCAGCTACAGCGAGCAGTAGCGTTGAGACGCGCAGAGCCGCTGGGGGGTGTCTTTTTAGTAGTGCTCT
Organism: Ambystoma mexicanum; assembly: GCF_040938575.1. NCBI lineage: Eukaryota > Metazoa > Chordata > Amphibia > Caudata > Ambystomatidae > Ambystoma > Ambystoma mexicanum. Next base: position 202,247,449 of record NC_090940.1, read on the forward strand.
GAGCGTGTAACGTATAGGCTGGCAAGCTGCGTTTCGTATTCGATGGCCATGTTGGGAGGGTTACTGCATTCAGTGCTCTATGGGTCAGGGACCACGAGGACCAAAAGGACGTAGGCGACGGTTCATGACACCCTTTCCTACCCCACCAGGAGTCCCCAAAATAATGCAAGGGACATTGACACACCCCCTATACTTCTTTCTTGGTTTCTTGATACAGTCCACCTGGGATTGCGTAGGTCCTCCTTGATGTATAGTCATCTGGCCCTTCCAGTGCCTAAGGCCGCCTGAATGTGGTCAAGTGTCTGATGACACCTTAAAGTAGGTAGCTACAGGCATTTGTCTTTCCTCTTATTGATGAGGTTTGGTGGCCCAAACTAGTGGTTCACCTAAAATGTGCTTACCCCCCTGTGATTACTGACATTCTCGGTGCTGGTGTTTGTGTTGGCTTCCACATCCTTTTCCAACGCGCTTGTGCGCTCCGCTAGCTCTTGTTCAGAGTAATTTTCAGGCAGATGGTATTGTTTATTGCCTTCCTGCCAGGGTCCACCTCTTCTATATGTGTTGATAGTTTAATATTGATTGGCCAGTGCCTGGGCCCTCCTCCAGGCTTCTCTCTCCTTCAATGTAGCTGATTCTCTCCGCCTTCTACTCCGATGGGATGCTGCCCCTATCTGATATCACAACATCCTTGGGTCAGGCAGCAAGCATGCCTTAATGCCTCTAGCAAGTGGGCGATCAAGTATCCTTCTGGATAATGAAGCATTGTTCGGCACCTCTGCTCGAGCTCAACCAGGTTCTCCCTCTTCTGGGAGGGAATTGGGGTTGGTGAATTTAATATCCAGTTTGTACCTATCGGATCCTCCAAAAATGTCTTTATTAAATAAGAGGATACATGGGACATCCCCAAATTGCAGTGCCCCACACCTCTTCAGGAACTCTCAACGACAAGTCACTTATGTTTAGCCATGCTCTTCTTAGCGCTTGCAATGGGTGAACAATCAGAGATTGCCTTGAGTCCCAGGACAAAGGGCTTGTTATAATGATAGAAACTGCCATACTGGTTATGGTTTTTTTTTATATGTGGCTTATTATAAGTTTACCAACATCCTTGAAGTTACTGAAAGAATTGATCGACCCTGATCTGCTTACTTTTTTTTCGTCAACCTTTCACTCAAGCTGCAAACCTTTACCTGTAGAGGTGCCTTATAATGTAGAGCATATAATCATTGTCAGTCAAGAATAAATAATGTTGTCTAAAGTTTCACACATGCAATTTTGAATGTGATTCAGCCAATCTTATGTGCAATTATGGAACATCCTTCCCTTCCAGTTCATGAAATTGTAAACCGCTCTATCTTGTTGCATGGGTCAAATGTTTTGTTTCATAAACTCACTTCACTTTAACGAAGGAACAACAAGAGGGGAAGTTCATGATTCGATTAAGAGATTTGAGCTGCAAAGTTAGTACTATTAGGAGCATGCAAAGGTCAATGGAGGAGGACTCTGCCAATGATTCAGAGCCTTCACTGAGATTATACATTCCTTTTCAAGGATAAGGAAAGAGCTGGGCAAGATGAAAGGTGGAAAACCATTGAAGATGTTTGTATCCAGAAACCAGTAACTTTTGGCATTCAATAATGAAATAGTCACTGAACAAAACAGCTCGACAAGAGGCGCATTTCAAGGCATAAAATAAGCAGTGTCGCATAGCAATTTGCTATGCAATTCTGTAGGTCTGCTAATTAAATTGTCTCTTGTGTAGAAAAGCTAGCTATTTAGGTTACCCTCTTCAATGAAAGCACACCTTGCCCTGCATTCCTCTCTTACCCTCAGAGCTCTCTATACTCTATTTTCTCTGTTCACCGCTAGCTCAAAGGGGCCAATGGAGCGAGAGTGCAGCAGTAATTATCTTATCCACTCTTAAGTGCCATAGGCCTGTGTTGGAGTGCTAAGTAACTTTTTTTTCTTTTTCAAATAATTTCAAAACCAGAAGTAATCGGAATGATACCTTTATTAAGCCAACTATATCCTTTTCGGCAAAGACCAGTATGTGTTACCTTTTTTATTTTTTTTAAGTTAGCCCTGCAATTCAATTCCTAAAAATGCAAGTTGTTGTTATAATGCATAATTAAAGTATCGCTACTGTAAAACACTGCATTGTCTCCATGTTTTACAGTAATGTTTAGGTTGGTGTATCTAAACTCATAATGTCAACTAAATTTCATTTTGTTGGGGAAGGTGCATCATATTGACGAGTGAACACTTTTGAAAATGTATATAATCACATGGCCAAATGCATTTGATGGCAAATCTAGTTCTGCAGCCTGCTGGTTGCATACATCTCGGCAACTGGTGCTCAACCCATGAGCTGTTCCCTTCCTCCTTGATATTCTATCTTATCACCCTGTTGCTTTATACCAGCTACCCCAAAAGTGAGATGGCTGCAAACTACAATATTCCACCTAGTTAGCCCAGTTTGCTGCATGGTCTGCCATCTGCTCAACCGTCTCTGAGACAACCTGGGTATCACTGATCAGGTTCTGTCCTGGCTGACCTCTTTCCTCTCTGATCGACCCTCCCAGGTGCAACTTGGCTCCTTCCTATCATCTATCTCCCTCTCTACCTGTGTTGTTCCCCGGGGGGTCTAACCTCTCGCCCTGCCTTTTCAAGCAATACCTGGCAACTCTCACCCACTGCATTGCCATTTTCTGCTCAAATTTCCCGTGCTACGCTGACGACACTTAACTCATTTTCAGGCTGCCCTCGGCCACCTCCTCGCCCCCCCCATCTCATCTCTGATTGCCTAACTGCCATTCAAGATTGGTGTGCCGCCATTGATCTTTGTCTGAATGCCAGCAAGACAAAGATCCTCCTCATCGGCACACCTTCACCATCCTTTCCCCTCACTCTGTGGCTGGCCTCCCTTGGCCTTCCTCCTACCCCCACCTGTGAGGCTAAGAACCTCTCGATCATCTTTGACTCCACACTTTCCTTCTCCGCCCACATCTCTGAGGTCTCTAAAAAGTCAAACTTCCTTCTGCACCTCCTCCGAGGTACTCTGCCTTTCCTCTCCTTCCCCCAGAAGCTCACTGTCTCCCAAGCTCTGGTTCTCTCTATGTTGGACTATTGTAACAGCCGTTTCTAAATCTACTTGCCTCTACTCTCCACCCTCTGCAACTAATCCAAAACAGGACTGCAAGACTTGTCCTTGGCATCAAGCCTTGGGATCGTATCTCTCCAGCTCTGAAATCTATCCATTGGCTCCCAGTGGATGCAAGGATTAAATTCAAAACCCTCTGCATTGTACACAAGGCTTTCTGGAGCCTGGGTCCTAAATAACTTCAGCTATCCCTCCGCAATTACCTCCCTTAACGAGCTCTTTGCTCCTCTACCTCTAACTCCCTAAGGGTCAGTCGTTTTTCAAAGAAACGAGCTTGGGGTAGATCTCTATCTTTGGCTGGGGCCTCCCTCTGGAATAGCCTCCCAGCCACACTAAAACCTGAGGAGAACCATCTCCGGTTCCGGAAGCACCTCAAGACCTTCCTCTTTCCCTCTGCCTTCGTTCCCCCTCTCCCTTGCTGAACTGCTCTCTCTTGGCACTGTGTACCTGGCCACCCTCTTTCCCCTGGGCCCAGGTACCTGCTCACCCTACCACCCTCCTGCACTGCTTCCTGGCCACCCATTTCACTGGGGACTGTATCTGTACCCATACAGTCCCCCACACTCCCCCCCCATTTTATTCTTTTTCTGCACTTATCAGACTTACCCAGTCTGCTGCCGTAAACACAGCACTTGCCACTTGCTGGCTGCACTACCACTGTTGCCTCTATCTATTTATTTTTATTTATTATTATTTATCTGTGTCTCCTCTGCCCAGCACTCTCCACTTTCCCCCTTCCATGCACTTTTCCCCTTTCCCTTTCCCATGCACTTGCGCGTTCTCAATGTCACTGGGCCTATTAAGATAGTTGTTGTGTTTTCCCCTGTTCCCCTCCCTTGCCTTGTCGCGCTCTGAAACACTTGTGTATGAGCACAATACAAATAAAATATCATATCACTCTTCTTAATCTCATACTTTCTTTCCTCTTCCATAGTGAAGACACAGAGCTAACTAGATGTTTATGCAATGTAGTGATCAATAATTCCATCCGTCTACAGACCTACTGCACTACTACCATATATTGTGGTTGGCCTTGAGAGCTTGCTTATATTAGCACCAGCAAGATGGAGCTGACCAAACTGTTTTCAGAGCCTTTTTCTCATATCTATTTATTTCTTTGTGCCCATTCATGTAGCAAATCCTTTACATTTTACAGACGCTCATTCAGGGCTTGCAAAGTCGTTTTGCCCACTCGCATAGTCAAGTAGATTTTATGAAAGGCGAGTACCATTTGCTGTGGATATTTGAAACTTTTATGTAATATTTACTTTGTTTAATTTTTACTGTGCATGGCTGGCCTCTGGGTGGAGCAGTGTGCCAAACATAAAGTGGGTTTATGGTAACATGCACCATTTTACAAAACGTGCATTTAAATAGATTGTCATCTGTTGCCATGGGTCCAGTGTATTTCTCTTTGGTCGAGTAGGTAAAGTAAGTTACTCGACCTGCAGGTCTAGCAGAATTTTAAAGAATTTGCAAGGCTGGACTCATTTCAGTAATGTCTTACTTCAGCAGTACACAAAACCACTGAATTGTTGCTAATTTTGGGCCTAATTCACAGAAGCGTTTTATAATGGTAAAACCCCATTGGAAAATGCTCTGTGAATAAGGCTGTTTATGTCGTGGGTACAAATAACTTCTGGTGATGATAAAAATATTAGTAGAACATTGCTAATCAAATGGGGTTGTTTGCTAATCAATGACATTTTAATTAGCAAACTCTGCTAATCATTTTTTGTATACTATTGTATGCCTTGCATGTAATGGACGAAGTTTGCTACCTACAGTTTTGTAACTTTATGCTCCAGATAATGCCTTCTGAGGGTAGAGTGGAAGAAGAAACTATTCAAAGGTAGTGTGACAGGGCCAGGGGGACCTGGGACCTCTACTAAACTCGGTCAGTGGTTGGGGGGTTACCTGGGTGTAAGCTAGAGCCACCGGCAGGTGTGAAAGTGGGGGCGTGGGGGCTCAGTCTTTGCACCCTTCCTCATGTGCCATGCCCCACACCAGATGGACCCCCCCGTCAATTGGTGGATCAACAGAAAACTAAGTGGGGTTGAGAATAGACTTGGGAGAAACACAGAAATCCTTACCAAACTTGAAATCGGACTCATCAGCAAAAGAGGAAAATCAGAAGAAAAATGGTCAGCCGGAGCACCTGGCTTTATGCTGCCAATAGAAACTGAAAACTGTGAGGAGTTAAATTAGGTTTTTAAAGCCTCTCACCTGTGGCCCAGCCTCTGGGGGAAGAACAGTTTTTGTTTGATCCCTAGAGTCATGTGAGTGCTGTAGCCAATGGAACAGGGGAGCAGAGCTAGAAGTAACCCGTTATATAAGGAAAGTAAATGAGATGAGAGACAGCGTGCGGGTTGCGGGGTGAGGCCAGGGGGTGTAGAGGTCGACAGAGAGACCAGGAGGAAGATGGACGGTGGGGCTATGTACTGAAGAGTTGGTGGCAGAGTTGGAGCAGGGTGAAGTTGAGGTATTTTTGAGAGAGAGTTGAGCCCGTTGTGTGTAGTGTATCGTACTGTGAGCGGTGTGTGAATGGTGAGCGAGAGTGAAGGAAACTTGGAGAGAGTTGAAAGAAGTGTAAGGGGATATTACAGGGGGGACAAAAGCGATAGAGCGTATATAGGAGGGTGTAGAGGGCTGTATTCGAAGTAGTCGGGAGAGCGGTGTGAAACTGGGGGTAGTTGTATGAGATAGATGGAGAGAGTGTGGTAAGATTAGGGCATAGAGACATAGATAATGGGTGTGTAGAAGAGGTGTGAGGAGAAGGATGTGTAGAGGTAAGCAGAGGGGTGTGTACAGAGGTGAAGGGAGTGTGTGGATATCGCAGGGACAGATGGAGAGAGAGCGGAGAGGAAAGAAAACGGAAGGTGTGAAAGCGGGGCAAGTGGGGGTTATAGAGAAACTTGTACATGGCACCACATCGCTGAATGATGATCAGGCACCTAGTTACTGGAGGGTGACAGGGACCATACCAGTACTATTGTTATGGGTGTTTCCTCGAAGGCTTGCAACTATCTTGAAGAGTATTGCCAACGCGAGCCCTCGGCCGATGCCATCTTTTTAGGCGAAGGAGTTATACCATTCATGTTGTGCCTGTTTCAACTTTATGATGGAAGTCACTGCTGTTTTAGTAGTGTGGGGGTGAGTAGGTGCTTAGAAACTACTGGTCATTCCTGCACTCCGGCAAAGCAGTGATCATTTCGTCACAGTGATATTCCCTTAATAAATCTTATGGTCAAAAATCTAAACTCCAAGTGCTCTTGGTTTGCGTTTTGAATGAACCAAGTTTAAGGCAGTTTGAAGGGGGAGTTGGATACCTTGAGTCTGCATGGTAATGGATGTTATAGAACTAATTGTTCCAGTGCTTTTGAACTGCCATATGTGCCATCGTTCATTCAATACCAACTTTGCTGTCTAGGAAACATTCTGTGGTGTTAATAAGCTAGTTCTCATCAATCTATATTTGGTACTCAACCAATAACATAATCATCCTCACCATTCTGCGAAAGCGGGGAATGCCCATCACCCATTTCTTCAATTATTGATTTTGACTGCTTAGTCCATGAACAATTACATTTTCACTAGGCCGTGTTGCCTGCACCTGTTCTTTATGTATTTACGTCAGTGTTAGGGTATTCAGGTTAAATACTGTAGAAAAGCAAAATGGTTATGATTGATTCTAAGCTTACCATCCATATATATATTTTGCTTCAAAGTCATCTTAATTGGCAGAACTGCCCGTGGATCCTAAGCTTATATGTTTGGAGTTGCTTTTTCTGTGGTCATTTTCAGAAGGGATGCGGCCTAGCATTTTGGGCTGGACTGTCCCTTTCAGGTGTAACCAGGAATGCTTTGCATGGGTTGTTCGCCCTTCTGCAAAGGCACAGAAGGTGTAAATCATTGATGCAAGTGAAAGCTGACCACATGAATTCCCAGAAGATATGATCAATTCAAATCTTTCCAGCTGTCACTTTTGGTGCTTTAAAGAGCAAGTGCTTATATGTATGTTTCTGGTCAATACATAGCTATACAAATCGTTGCCGTTGCCTCCTGGGAAATGGTAGGTATTGCATTTGTCATTTACACAGGCACTAAAATCCGACCTATAGAAACACTCCAGGGGTGCCGGTTCACCGTGTTTATTATGGACAGAAGAGGCATTTGCAGGTTTTCTCTTGTTAGGGGTTTTCATACTTATCCTCATTTTAGCATTATTTTTGCCTTGCTAGTCACGTCTTTGTTTGAGTACTTGGCCGTCTCTGATTTTGAAGATTTGTGAAATAAAAAACGTTCTCAATATTTATTACCTAGGACCTATGAATAAGTCAACTCAGACATCCATGTGTCTCGTTTGACAGAGCCACCTGCTTAAGCTTAAAGGCGTCTCGTTGAGTTGCCAAAGGCACTTAGAGCCATCCCAAGCCGTGTGAGACGGGGATCACCACATGGTGCCTTCTTACAGTATTGAGTCTTTAAGAAAACGGGACTTGTAATGGGAAAAGTTGTTAGTATTTGTTGCAGCGAGAAATACCCCTGGTCCACCCTAAAACTAGAAAGACTACATTATAGTACAGGGAAATTCATGTCGGGCGTACAGAAAGCACAAGTGGTCCCTCACCTGCTCGTGTAAATCACAGACACACATGGGGCCTTATTCACAGAAGTGTTTTATAATGGTACCATAGAAATACTGTCTGTGAATCCGGCCCATAGTGTGTTTTGTGTTGGTAGCAGGAGAGCCACTGGGGAGTGTGAATGCCGAAGCGCAGGAGTGCATGAACAAGAGCCAGTTTTGTGGAAAGCCAAGATGGCAGTCTGGGATCTTAATAGGAAGGGAAGATGCAAGAAATGCGTTTTTCGTTTGAGGGCTTTCTATTTGCTTTTGGCCCTCTGTCTTACTTGTGAAGTTACCGGGAAAGAGCAAGACCCGGACTTGATAAGGAACAGGAGGATGTGTTTTTATTTTTGATTATCAAAGACACACAGATAACCAATTAACCTTAACTCTCGCGACCAAAGTTAGGAGAAGGTTGGTTTACGAATAACGAGATAAAATATTTTTGATTATCAAAGACACACAGATAACCAATTAACCTTAACTCTCGCGACCAAAGTTAGGAGAAGGTTGGTTTACGAATAACGAGATAAAAGACTAAGTGAATTATGCTTCTGTTCGAATTCAAGTCCCACGTCTGATCCTAATTAAAGAGCAGTTAGAATGTAGTGTGATGTCTGGCCTCTTCTTTGCCCCCTAGTTACATTGTGTCTCTCTATTCCACATGGAGATTTACCACTATAGCATTTAAAATAAATAAATAGGGGGATACACACACACGCACACACACACACAAAAAATGTGTTGATGCCCCATGGCAGCAAATATCTTTGACCACCATTACCACCTGAAGATTGTCTTGCACTTCCCAATGTTAAAACCTAAATGAGATTTAATTATGTAAAAACAATCATGTCCAGTGTTTGTGCCTTCCAAACCTCTACTTAAGGACTATAGGCCAGCCCCAGGAAGACCGCATTGAGTAGGCTGCTGTTCACGTGACCAGGCCCTGCCACCCAATTGCTCCACCCACCACCTATTTAATCAGTCCTCATTAGGCATCCTCATCACCGGTGTCTTGAGCAAAGGACAGGCGAAGACAAGGACCTGACCCGTTTGTGCCTGACCAGGCCAAGGGCTTGACCTGCTATCCTGCATTTCGCCTGCAAACTGATTGCTGCTACTGCTACTCACCAGAAGACATCACCATGTGTCTCCTCCCTCCACAGCCCATTTCCACTCGCACTAAGGTTCGAATGGCCAAATGCCCTGTGCAGCCCCAGCAAGCTACCCTAGCAAACGTTATCAGTATTGCTCTTGCCCCATCCACCACCCATGGACCACATGCACACACCCTCTCATGTTGATCAATGCTCACTCAGCAGGTGCTCATGCTGCAGAGATCGCTGACCTCATCTCGCACAAAAACCTTGATGTCCTGTTTATCACTGGAACATGGTTTACCCCATCCTCCCCCACCGTGTTTTTGACATCCTCCTACCTCAAGGCTACTGCATCCACCAGGCTGACTGGCCAGGAAGGGCAGGAGGCGGAGTGGCAATCATCCACAGGAGTGATTGATCATGCTCCATCATCCCCTCTCCCAGAACAAGCTTGTTTGAATCTCTCGCCTGCCGGTTTCCTCTTATCGCACAAGGAATCCATCACCTTCAACCTCATCTACAGACCCCCTCACAGAAGTGACTTTCATTGCAGACATCTCCAACTTACTTTTCCAAATTAGCACATTTTAATAATGTCTTTATCAGTGATTTTAACATCCGCAAGTCCCAGCCTGACCACCACACTCGAAGCACGCTTTTCATACTGACCGCTTCCATGGACCATAAGCAAATTGTGCATTCCTCCCCATGCACACCAAAGGCAACACTCTTGACTTAGTCTTCCTATCATCCCCCAGCATCACCTTTGCAGACCCTATCCCACTTGACTGGTCTGACCACGCCACCATCCCATTATCAGTCACCCACTCGACTACAGCCCACAAAGGTCAGGCTAAACGCCCCCTCGCTCAACGTCACTCATTCAAAACCTTCCCAGTCGGGGGGTGGGGGTGGTGCTGTTGAGCAGTGAGAAGGAATGGCTGCCTGAGCGTAGCACCGGCCCAGCAATATCCTGAACCTACAAAATATCCTGCTGAGTGCCGGTTACAGGACTGACAAACAAATATTCTTGCGACTGAAGCAGTGGGGAAGGCGAACACCGAGATTCATCCAGATCCGTAACACTGGAGGGGAGAAACAGCGATAGCAAAATCCAGCGTGCCGGTGGGAGGAGCTCTCCCCTGACTGCAGTACCTACGGACCCGGCTCCTTGATCCACACAAGACCGCTACTGTGGAAACCAGCACGGGAAAATTACACCAAGGCCCGCTGCGTCTGCCGGCCCTACACTGTCAGAGGCTCTCCCCCATCGAACTGGCACAGTGAACACCAGGGAGCACCCAGATCTGTCCTGCTGGTGACAGGCGGGAGAATACACCCAGAGGTGACTGGCGGCTGCGCCCACACAAACCCGGACGAACATATACAGAAGGCATCGAATACTTGGATCCTCCAAACGAGGATTACATGCAACACAGTGAGGCGGCATATCACCATTGCAGGGAGAACACACCACGTTCCTCCCCTCCCCTCAAAAGAAACGAGAACAGGGCCTTAACATGATGCAGTCGACCTGAAGAGATACACAGCACTTCGGAGGGGGCATAGCAACCATTGATTCCGTGTGAGGAATGTGCAGAAAAGGGTGCCCCAGCCCTAGCTACATAATCGGAAACCTCCGACTTCTCAGGGGTCCAGTCCTTCCAGAGGGGGGGCTGTTATAAACTTGGGAGCCTGTTGCAAATCTTAGCCCCCCGGCGAGGAGGAGAAAGCAAAGAAACAGGACCCAACAAAGAAAACAAACGCTGGGGACTAAACGGGATGAGACGGGATGCCACGGCATGTGAGAGTGCAGACTAGCAGAAGAAGGCTGGCGAACCCCCCTGCACCCAGGCTCCTGAGGCATAACCACTCAGACATAAATGCCTGTGCAGCACTACACATTCCCCCACCCAGGCTGTACAGCACTAAATAAGGACAAAGACGGAATCCTAACGCTGTGCTGAAGACTTAGAGAAGGTGTTGGGACGCGATAGAATTGTCTGACCACGCATTGATGAAGATTTCTCTGGGGAAGCTAAAACCTAATAATCCATTATGGACATGAAGACTCCTGTGTGTTCTATTGCGGGTTTCAGTAATCCGAGAAAAAGTGAGGGGTAAAATTCAGGAATACTTCACTTTGAACGATATAGCAGGGACCCCGATTAAGATCATATGGGATGCCTTCAAGGCAGTGATAAGGCGGGAGTTCCTTTCTCTAAAAGCCCAAAGGCAAAAAGAAAGAAACAGGTTGGAGAAAGATCTAGAAGAGGCACTGATACAGGCTCAAAGGTTATTAGCCAGACAGAAGTCAAGGGATAATTATAACCAGGTCAAGGAGGCACAGACCGCTCCGGCTCCTCAACATTTCTAAAGTGGAGAGCACCCTATTAAGACTTAAACAAAGGTAGTACATGAGTGCGAATAAAGCAGACAAAATGTTAGCCAGGCTCCTAAAACAACAGCGGGTGGAGTGGCCATATCTGTTTGAAACGATGGTCCAAATGGGCTTTGGACCAGTTATATACAAATGGTCAGAGCAAGCTATACTACCCCAAAGATCCGCCTGGCAATAAACAATCAAATGTCAGAAGCAATCCACATAGAGAGAGAGAAGAGACAGGGATGCTCCCCCCCCCCGCCTGCATTTATATGCTATATATCTAGAACCCCTGCTTGCTGCAATAAGACAGAACCAGGCTATTAAGGGGGTTGCCTTCTGGGGGGGGGGGGGAGGATACATAAAACAGCAGCATATGCTGATGACATGCTGATAACACTAGTGGAACCAGAGAAGTCGATACCTGCTCTAGTTACCATGCTCAAAGGACAAGAAGGATTGTCAGGCCTAATAATAAATATGGAGAAATCGGAGATGCTAGAAGTAGGACTCCCAAAGGAAATGTCCAATCACATAAAGATAAAGATAAGCTCCCCTTTCCGGGCAGCGGAAGGAAGTATAACATATTTAGGCATTAAACTGATGAGCAAGGTTGTCTCACTATATAAAGTGAACCTACCTGATCTACTCCGACACAGGCAGACTTCGCAAAGTGGTCCCCAATGCGGATATCCTGGATGGGACGCACAAACACTGTCAAGATGGTGACCCTTCGGAGGGTATTGTATAGATTCCACACACTGCTGATCTCAATTCCGAACGCCTTCTTTAAAAGCTTGAACTCGCTAATCTCCAAATTAATTTGCCAAAATAAAAGCCAGAGGTTGGCTATGGACGTGCTGAGGTCCCCGATACATAGGGGCGGTATAGGGCTCCCAAATCTTTACCAATATTATGAAGCGGCCCAACTAAGGGTGGTTAGGGAATGGTTTTTGGGCCGCACGGACAAGATGTGGGTGCGCATGGTCAGGGCAGTAGCCGGAATGCCCCTCAGAGGCCTGCTTTGGGTACAGGGAAATGAGAGACCTCCAACAGAGCACGGAGCAGGGTCTTTCGCACGGTCTGTGACATCTGGGACGGGAGACTCAAGAAAGGGCATTTATTGTCAACACCATCTCCCTTTACGCCAATGTTCGACAACCCCAACTTCACCCCGGGAATGGCAAAAGTAGCATTTAAAAAGTGGAAGGACAGGGGGTGTGAAAAGATCAGAGACATGATATGGGAAGGGGAAGTTATGTCATTCATTGACTGCAAATCATAAGTGGGAGTAAGAGAAGAGGATTGATTTGAGAATACTCAACTCAGACATTGGTTGAAGCAAAAGGAGATCCAAGAAGCCTCAATGAGGCTGTTGACAAAATTTGAAATATTCATTTCCTCACACATAGGGGACAAGCACATAGTGGCAGATATATGTAAACGTTTGCAAGGCTACCCAGAATAAAAACCATGGCCATATCAAGTAGCTTGGGAAAAACTCACTAGGAGAAGTAATCCCCGTGAGAATATGGGAAGAGCTGTGGAGGAATATTACCAAGATGACTAGATCACTGCAACTGCGTGAGGCATGTTATATAATGATGTTCCAGTGTCGTCATATCCCAGCAAACTGCACAAGATGTTTCGCTCCACGTCGGACGAATGTTGGAGGGGCTGCAAGGGGGTGGGGCATTGGATGCACATCTGGTGGGGTTGTCCCAAGATTAAAAGCTTTTGGGAGGAGGTGAAAAGGTGTCTCCAAAGAATAATCCCAGAAATCATACCCCTGACACCCAGAGACATTGGTGGGGGCACTGAACCCAGAGCTAAACACGACCTCGAAATCACAGAAAATAGCATTGACAACGGCACTGTTAGCCGTATGGAGGGTAATCTCCCCCCCGCGATGATCAGTTGGTACCGCAAGCTCTGGGACATAGTGGCAAAGGAATGGTTGACATATAAGGCCCAAGGTGATGCAGACAGATTCCAAAAGGAATGGGGAGAGATGCTAACTTTTTTGAAAAGCGACTTTGTACAACAATGGTGCCCTCAAAACATCTGGGTGCTGGACTTGAAGTGACATATAGGAACTAAAGAGATGGGAACACTGGAGAACGGACTGATATCACGCCAGTTGATGCAGAAATGGAGCTGTGGTTCTTCCGGGGGTGGGGGAGGATTTAATGTTTAGAAGAAAATGTTATTAAATGCCAATAGAAATAATTAAAAAATATATATATACTAAACCAATTCCACTATACACCGGCAAGGATCTCGTGTTTCTTTCCTGGTTCATCAGATGAGTGTATGAAATGCTGAAATGAGGGGGCAAACTCAATACACATGTACTGGAATTGGCCAAATAAAACACAGTTCTGGCGGGAGGTGACAGAGATACTACACAACATGACCTGGGTCCCCCCTCTACTTTAACCATTTAACTATCTACTGGGTGACATAGGCAAAGTATCCACTAAGATACTTAGACTGTTTAATATGGGATGTATACTTGCTAAAAAGTGTATAGTGATGAAATGGAAATTCAGAAGGGCACCAACTAGCCAGGAATGATTGAGAGAACTGACTTTTGCGAGTGAGATGGAAGAGAGATATACGTGATTAGTCCACATGACGAGTAGACCCAAGGACATATGGGGCCCATTTAGAGACTACCTCATTGCAAGGCAATCAGAAAATATATAAATATGTAACATAGAAAGTAGATTATTAGGTTTATAGTGATTGCATCGAAAATAAAGGGTTGACATACCAAACCATCGAATACAAGCATCTAATGCCAAAGCATCGACAGGCTATCTTTTACGTGTAATAGTGCCTTTCCATCCAAACCAGTCCATCGAAAATATAAATTGACTGGTTTCAAAGGAAATGCACTTTTACATGTAAAAGATAGCATTTCAATGCTTTTTTCTGTAACTTTAAAACGTTACATGGAACTGTCCAGTGCTGATATTTCGACACTGGCCAGTATAATTTAAACATTATTTTTTTGTATATTAGGGGAGGTGCCCCCCAACCCCCACACCCACCCCCAACCCAAACCCTAATATAACCCTTAATCTAACCCTAGCCTCAACCATAACCCTAACCCTAATGTAACCCTAGCCCCAACCCGAACACTAACGCTAATGTAACCCTTAATCTAATCCTAGCCCCAACCCTAACCCCCTAAACCTAACCCCTAATCTTAACATTACATTTCGATGGATCCATCAAATTTTATGCAAAGAAATGGCCATTCTATGGAATGATATTTCGATGGATAAAATTAGATGGTTTGGTGTTAGATGGTTTGCCATTCGATGGAATGACCAGATACCAGATTGTTAGTGTGCAGACAATGTAAAAAAGAAATGCAAACGTGATACAACTGTGTGAACTTGGTATCTGTTGTAACCTGCTGACCTGTTACTTAAATAAAGTCTTAAAAAAATAAAATGAACTTTCTCAGTCAATGAGGTAGAAGAAAAATTAGCAGACTTCGCCACCACAGGGAATACATCTGGACTTTTAGAATTATTCAGAAACTCTGCAATGAAACCGGTGGACACTCATGCCCCCCTAAAATCCAGTTGGGCTAAGACAAAACGATCCACCCCATGGTACACCCCTGAGTTAGCCTCCAGGAAACGCTGAATCAGTGCCCTAGAAAAACTGTGGCTCAAAAACCATAACCCAGGAGACCTCACTAACCTCAAATCTCTCTGCACAAACTGTCGGATTCTGATTAGAACTCCACCACCATTGTGGCAGCCTCTAACTGGAGCAGAGCCCTATTTGAAATAGTAAAGCATTGTTCCAAACCCTCACTCGACCCTGAGGTACCAGCAACTCAGGAAAAATGTGACGGAATTGATGCATTTTTTATTGAAAAAATAGACAAAATCCGAGAGACCATTGAATCAACCTCTTGCAGCATTTGCATCCCATGCACACTGCCCCTATTTACCGAATTCTCTCCTCTCTATACCCCGGATCTCCTAAAAATAATTGCCTCCCTCAAACCTACTTCTTACTTTGATGATATAATCCCGGCCTCCATCATTAAACAATTGACGGACTCGGTGCTCAATGCGCTCCTCAGCATCGTCAATGCCTCCCTCACAGAAGGGTCATTCCCGGGCACCCTCAAGAATGGTCTCATACAACCTCTCTTGAAAAAAACAACCCTATATCCAGACGACCTGGCCAACTACAGGCCCATTAAAACTCCACCCCCTAAATGACTATCAGTCGGGGTTCCACCTTTAGTGTAGCATTGAGACAGCAACCATCCAGGTGCTGGGTGATGCCCTCCAAATCATGGATAAGGGCGACTCATGCCTCCTTGACTCCTCAGCTGCATTCAACACAGTCAACCACCACATCTTTCTTTCCCTCATTGCTCACAGGATGGGATTCTCTGGAACTGTTCTGAATTGGTTTACCTCCTACCTCTCAGGCAGACACCAGGCTGTCCAGATGAACCTGATGCGTTCTAACCGACTACAGATCTCCTGCAGAGTCCCCCAAGGCACCATCCTCTCACCAATCCTTTTCAACCTTTAAATGGAGCCTCTGAGCACTCTCCTCAAAGATCTCAATATAGCCATCCGCCAATATGCGCACAATACTCAGTTGTACATGAGAGTAAATAGCGTGCAGGACAATAATTTGCCTTTGCCATTACATAGTCATCATCCTCGATGTCGACTGCCTACCTCAAACTAAACCCATCCAAGACTGAATTTGTCCGCATCGGTCCACCTGCTAAAAAACAATTTGTCCAGCAATGGCTCAATGATATGCACCTAGAAGGATTTGATCCACAACTCTCAGACTCAGCAAAATCCTTACGCTTCACCATTGACTGCATCCTGTTCTTCCAGAAACAGATGGCCAAGAAGGCCCAAATATCCTGGCTCAGAATCTCTACCCTTCGAATAATCAAACCCTTCATCCCACTGCAAGACGTCTGGAGAGTAGTGCAGGCCCTGGTGGTCTCGCACATCAGTGGGGGGAATGCTCTCCTGACAGGGCTCCCAGCTGTTCACTTGGCTTCTCTAAAAGCAGTCCACCATGCTGCAGCACATCGTATTACAGGAGCATGGAAATTTGAACGAATAACCCCCATCCTTCGCAAACTACATTGGCTTCCACTCCATTCCAAGCTGGGATTCTGTTTGATTGCATCTATCATCTACAAATCATTCACGATTAGCACACCAGTGTACCTAAGTTCCATATATCAGGTGGCAACGGCTTGAATCACAACTCGTCCGCAAAGAGGGGACCTGCAAACAATCCTCCTATTGTCATGCACCCACCCCCTGGAGCTCAATCTCAGTGTCGGCTCAGAATGCCCCCACAATTCCCCAATTTCGCAAATCTCTCAAAACATGGCTCTTTCTACAACACCTGACCAATGACTAATTCCAATGGAAGCACATACCGATGCACAGACTTCACAGTACTGCGCTACTGCTAAAAGATGCCAGTCCAAATGCTGGCTACCCACACTCTGTATGGCACACCGCTACTTTCGAGCGAGATCCACACTTTAAAAAGTTGAATACTTGTGTATAGGCGCGTTATAAATGCCATATCATATCATATCAATAAAAAACACAGGTTCTGGGGAAACTCAAAAAAATATATTTGTATCAAGAAAGTCTGTTATACCACGCCACCCCAATCCCTTCTACTGCTGTCTGTGGGTCCTGTGTTTTTTTCAGCCTGTCAGCCTCACATCAGTCACTCTTATCATCTCTCTGTAATGTATGCCTCATGTTCTATCAAGAGATAGTAATGTGTAGAAGGCTAACCCAGGAGTAAGGAAAAGCTGCATTCTGGTGCTGCCAATCTGTAGGTTTTGTGTCATGGTCCTCGCCTCTGCTAAGCTCCGCCCCTGGTTGAAACATTGACCGCTTGCATTGTGTACAGAAAGAGGCTTGCAGGAGGACACTTGGAGCAGTGCCACAGCCACTCAGGAATGCCTCGCTTGCTTGATGACCTACTACATTTTCTGCTATAACAGTTTTTGGTGCTGCCATAAAGCGCAGGGGTGATTAGAATGCCAAACTTAGGACATCCGAGGACAAGAATACACAATAAAAATCAATACAAAATCCACAAGAGCACAGCAGTAATAATAGGTCTTGTGATTATGGTTGTTAGTGAATTGCATTTTATAAAGAGAAAGAAGCAGGAACTAAGGCAGTCAATCCATAAACTAATATGACCATTATGATTGTATATGTAAGTTCCCCATCTCACATTATTCACAATTACTGGCTATTAACTGTAGTTAGATGACCCCCCTATATGTGTGGCCTTAGCATACATGTTAATCAGTGTTTTGTAAAATATGAAAATTTATAAAACTATATTTCCACTTGAAAAGCCAAGTTTCCAAGAGTATTTTGCTGGCAGTGTACACGGAGAGCATATGCGCATGCGTTTAATAATCTTTATTATGTTTAATTCACGATAAAAGGAAATCTACAAAAGATGGAGTTTCGTGATGTACTCGTCAACATGTTTGAGATATGCAGTTTTAATTCATCTTAATTTACATCCATTGCTTTTATGGCTCTATTTTTTGGTTGAGTTTCCAAGAATAGTGCGCAAAAATAGAACAGTGAAATATCGAAAAATCAATTAACAAGCTGAAGTCACTTTAAAAACCTTGGAGCCCATTTTGCTCATTATCGTAATTTGACCGTGGGCACCAGGTACTTTTGTACGTAGCCAGGTCCCCTACGCCAAATGTTCGTTTTGCATGGCAGAGTGCATATGTGCAGGGCAAAAGGTGGCGTACACGTGTGCACTTTTCATTCTGCCGCTCCATGCTTGGTAAGTGGTATTCACAATGACAATTAAACGCTGTCTGACATGCAGCCATGTATAGCAGCGTTTACTTTTAATTGTGAGTGCCTCTTGCCATACGAGCATGCCAGACAGTGTTAACAATGAATCCCTATGGGGTTTGCCGGCTTTAGTGGAGCATTTGTATGGTGGCAAGGAAGGGAGGCAGCGAATACGCAAGTTACATTCCACCCCTCCTCTCCACCATACTAATCCTGAAAAATGAGCCGTAAGGCGAAGGAATGGCATAAAAGCCTTACGCAAGGCTTATGTCATTTTTTTGCCTGATGTGCTCATCACAAATGACCTTACCTGTAGGGTGGTAAAACAGCTAGATTTCCGAGTGCAAAAATAGACACAACTTGTTCAACACAATGGAAGAAACACATTCCTATACATGATGGGCTGATATCTCGCTCCTTGGTGTTCAAAGTCTGTAAATGATATGTAGACTTCTCTCTTCCACTTACAACTACATTTATGAAACAGTCCTTCTTCTGCAATGGAACTGGTCGGTCACACTCAAACATGGCATAACTGTAACCTAAGCCAGGGGTAGCAGAGGTGACATGGCCATATGATGACATCACAAGTGACCCAACATGATCATTAACCTTAATTACATCATAGAAAGTGCTGACACATGACCCTTGATGACGTCACCGGAAATGGTATCACTGATTCCTAAAGTAGGCCTAGGTTTATCACAGTTATCATCCATATTAGCTAGACCACTGCCTTGATATGCTGTGGGTAGGATCATGATATGCTAGTGGCAGAACCGGCAGAGCCATCGCAGGTTAGGAGAACCTTATGCCAATGCAGCCTCATATGAATAGGTACTGCAGTTTTATGCCAGATATAGGCTCACATGTTAGCTTGATTGAGTCACCTTATGCAATGTACAGAATGTATTGTAATCCTGTGCCAGGCGTGCTCCCTTGAGTACCTGTGTGCAGTGTGATCGGCACCTCAACCAGTGTGCAAATGGCCTCCAACCCAGAGGAGATACATAATAGATGTAGTACGATTGATTTTTATCATCTTGCGTATAGCAGACTACAAGAGTATCTTCATCCTCTAAACCGTGCCCGTTCCCAGAGTAATTTGCTTTCCTGGATTTCTACCTTCCTCTCCAGCGATATGGAAGCAGCCTCCACCACCTCTCAAATCTTCACATGTCCCTGTAACTCATGGTGTGCCCCAGTGTATGCAAATGGCACACAGATATGGGCACCTCTCCTAACCCAACCAACACCCTCGCCGTCAACGCCAGTAGCTACATTATTAACCATGGTGGATGAAGAATGGTTGTCTTAAGGTAGATCCTTCCTGTGGAGCCAAGTCCCTTTGTCCTGCCTTCTAGAGCCCTTTCCTGACTCCTGCTAGCATTGCTGTTTGCAACCTTGGAGTCCTGGTGGACTAAAACCTGTGTTTAGCTGCGCAGTTTTCCTCCACTGAAGAAAGTACTCTTTCAAATGAAACTTTTATACAGACACAGTGTCTTACTTTCCTGCACTGAGAGTACTGTTAACCCCTTTTAGTTCTGCTCTCTGGTGAGGACAGAAAAGACCAACTCACCCACCCTCCCACCAGCCCTGAGTGTTCAATTGGTTTCTATTATTCAGGAGAATCAAGTTCAGAGTCTCTGCATCAACAAATGTGTTTTCTGTGACCACGTCCTCCTCATCCCACAATGCAACATTTCATGGATTTATTTCAAGATACCCAGGGTCGTCTGCCTCCTTCATTTCAGCTCTTAGTTCCTCACATTCAGGGAAAGGGACTGCAGATTCCTAGACTAGGGAATCACTCTCTAGCACCTTCTCTGATCACCCCTATTGAAAAATAAAAAAACAACTCCTACTCCGGAGAACCCTCAATGATTGGCTCATTATCATGATGCCACTTTGGTGTCACATTGTAAGCCTATAAAATCCTCTAAAATAACATGCAGAGGAGGACAAGAATTACCTCTACTCTTCAGTGCCTGCCCCCAGGTATTCCTGAACCATGCATACTGAAAACATCCAAAAAGAAATTATATTGAAGTGAAACATTTGTACTATCATTAAACGGAAGATCATAAAAACAACCTCTATGGCCTGATTTTAAAAATTAAATATAGATGAGAGCATTTTGTAGCAGAACACTGGCACGGACTCAATCTCAGATGAGGTTGGTTCGCCAAAGGTTTCCCATCGGCACTGCTCTTTTCTTTTTTTGGCTAAAATAGTAATTTAGTTAAGTGCCTAATCGCATATTCCAGGTTCCATCCCAATCCATGGGCAACCCACTATAGTCCAAGACACCACACAGGAAATAGGTTCTGTGGTAAGTTTCATAACCAGATTGAGAAAAGGAAAATCATTTATCAAAAGAGAAAGAAACATTGCTTATAGTAGTGTTTTGTGGATGGAGAATGTTTGCATGCGCTAATTCCCATAAGCAAGGTACCATAACTTGTGTAGCACAGAAAGCCTCTGGCGGGAAACCATTGCAGAAGCTGTACTATGAATCTGCTCAGTGCTACGTCTCTGCATCTTTGCCCCTGGGTGGCGCTGTGTGCAGGCCCACAGGGATGGTCAACCATCATTAGGGAAGCCCCTGAATCACTATTTCATATTTCCTTGCACAAGTCTATTTCCAGATGCAAGCAAAAACGGGGAAAACCGGGATGCACCTGTATGAATACACGTGCAGTCGTGACCCCGCCCCAGAGTCAATGCTAACAATGAAATAAAAGCAGTCCAGGAAAAACACAAGGAGGCAAATGTGTGTATTGTCCCAAAACCTGGGGCGCACAAACACACCGGAATATATACACAATTGCAGAGACTTTAAAAATTCAACATGTCATGGGTAATACAAATAAAGTGCAAACATGGAGATAAAGTGCTATAACTCTTGTACTAACACATGTAGGACTAGCTGGCTCTAATATGACCTAAACTAAACGAGGTAGACTGGTCTCTAAACTGATATCAGATTGCATGGGAGTGTAGTTGCTCTATGTAGAACCAACGGTTCATACATGTGTCATTGCAGTATAGCAATTGCCATCGCTCAACATGTTTGTTTGTTAGTCCAAAAAATTGGTGAACATTGCACAGGAGCTGGCAGATCGGAGACAAGTCCCAAATTGTATGTGCATCTGTGAACACACCAACAGCTGTGTTTGAGAACTCAGTTTCAGATTGTTTAATTCATAATGTAACAAAACACAAAAGGCCCCTGTGCTAATAAAAAAACCACAGAGCCACCAAAAAGTACACTCTACCATATACTTACCTGGCAGCTTCATCTCATATGGGCTACTAATCCATGAAAAGGTTAGCCAGACAAGGAACCCCTCCTCTCGAGCCCTTCGCTCCTCTACTTCCAACTCCCTCAGGGTTAGTCGTTTTTTCAAAGAAACGAGCTGGGGGTAGATCTGTCTTCGGCGGGGGCCTCCCTCTGGAACAGCCTCTCGGCCACCTTGAAACTTGAGGAGAACCATCTCCGGTTCCGGAAGCACCTCAAGACCTTCCTCTTCACTTCTGCTTTTGCCCCTCTTCTGCCCTGCTGATCTGTTTTTCTCTCTTGGCACCATGCTCCTAGCCACTCTTTGTCCTGTGGCCCCAGGTACCTGCCCACCCTCCTGCACTGCCTCCGAGCCACCCCTTGCACTGGGATCTGTATCTGTACCCATACAGTCCCCCACCCACTTTTCTTATACACTTATCAGATATACCCTATCTGAGACATTACGCACTTGCCTCTGCCTGTATTTATTTAATTTATTAATATATCATAACTACATTTCTTCATAAAGGACCGCTATGTGGCAGTATATCTATGTTGTCAGCTGGAAAATAAACGTTAATGCTGTCTCTCTATATATATATGAATCAAAATGTTGTTGGGTGTAATGCTGGAGATGAGAAAAGGCTTACCTCGCATTCTCGGATGTTAGAAATGCATGGGCGTGTGTGCTGTAACCCGCGACAGCCAAGGTCGCATATACAAAAGGAGAAGGATTGATCTAGTGGTAGCTTAGAATGTACAATCTGTAACTATGAGGGGAAGGAAAAATGATTGTCAAAATGTAGCTCCCGTATTGTATTGGATATTATTGGGCAATGCTCAGGAAAAGGACTGTGAGCTCACCTCTGATCCGGGATGTCTATATGCGTTCCTGAACGCATTGTGCTCGCAACTTTAGATCAGTCGCATGGCAACAAGGGAGCATTGATGGTCGCTCCGTCTATGCAACATCATAAAGAGGAGCAAAGAACGAAAGAGCCAGTTAATGCGCTCCTATAGGAGAAACATGGACTGCCATGCCCATAATGCACCATCAATATATCTGACAAACCAGCAGCCTAATCCGGAAGTCCTTCTGGACTCTAAGTTGCATGCAGACTGGTTTCTCTGTGACTGGAAGGAGACGGGCATATTTCAATGGACTGCAACATTTACATTTAAAGCTTCAAGGAAATTACTGTATTTTATTTCTATATAAAACTCCTGGAGTTTGTCAGAACTGTATCCTCTCCCAGAGTCCATGCCAGGGATTTTTTTTAGCCACATGTGAGACTGCCTGTGTGCACCCCAGTTGTAAAGCTCCACCCAGGCCTTCCTCCCTGCTTGCACTGCTTATAGTCTGCCGCATCCTCAAGCTCCACTTCATGCCTTGCACTGAACCTTGTGCATCCGAAACCTATTTGGAATCTCTCAGCTTTGCTGACCATTCTGGTTTGCCTGTTACTTTTCCCTGCTCCTGTGTTTCCTTGCTCCACTTTCTACAGCCCTGTCCTGCTTTCTCAGCCCCGCCTCCTCTCTGTCTGCTGCCAGTGTGTTTTCTCCTTCCCATTGTGCTGTTTCCCTGCAGCTAGTTACCCCTGTTTCTTGTGCCGATGTCCTGCATCTCCCAACCCCTGCTTATTGTGCTGTGTCTCTGTAGCTTCCAGCCTCTGTTACTTGCACAGTTTTCTTTCAGTCTACTTTTCCATTCTCTGCTGTACCTTCTCTTGCTTGTTTGGTCTATTTAGTCTCAAGCTTGACCCCGCTTAGTCAGACTGTTTGCCTTGCTTCTGTTTGTCCATTTTCCCTTAGTTCTAGTCCTGAGTTCCACAGTCTTGCCTTGTTAGCCATCCTGATTTTGTTACCTAGATTATGTTACTTTGTACCAGTACCTTGCTGCTGTTAACTTGTAACAGTACCTTGCCTCTCCTTCCTTGTACCAGTATATTGCCTCTGATGCCATGTAACAGTTGCTTGCCTCTGTTAACTTATACCAGTTCCGTGTTGCAGTTTTCGGCATTCCTAGATCCTACTTTTCTGTTCTGAATTCTTGTTTCCCTTTTACGGCTCTTAGTGTCTGGTAAGTGTTTTATGGTATCTGCACCCATGCCTCTGTGATTTCTTTGTACAGCGATTGGCTCCTATACCCTATGAGGCAATCTCTGCCCTTTAATTTGTCTCATCCTACTTGTACTCTATAGTGTATTTCTAGCAACAGTGAGTTGCTTTCTGTTCTCACAGAATGCATCCACTGTATGTCCTCGCTGGACCCACACAGGTTTGTCTCGTTTAAGTACACTCCTTGTCTGTGCCTTAGCGTCCAGATACAGAAGCCACTCTTGCTGCCCACTTCCATGGGCTTGCAGGGTGTGGTGCCTGTAAGAGTAACTTGCATAGAGG
The DNA here is from genome assembly GCF_040938575.1 of Ambystoma mexicanum. NCBI lineage: Eukaryota > Metazoa > Chordata > Amphibia > Caudata > Ambystomatidae > Ambystoma > Ambystoma mexicanum. The sequence goes on from NC_090940.1 coordinate 202,271,280, forward strand.
CTTTGAGCTTTCCCTTATTTTTGTGGGTAGTCTCAGGTTTGACCTGTGTACACTATTAATTAGAGAGGAATCCCGGTAGTTAATTTTCCACTTAGGCGTGGAACCAAAAAGAAACTACTCTGTCTATACCCGGGAAGGGAAAACGTGAATATATTTGGAGACAGAGCTCAATGACAGGTTGTACACCGCAATCAGATTACTAAAAAACCTTCCAAATCTTTAATTAAATGCACATAAAGAGGTTCTGAATCACACAACTAATAATAAAAAACATAAATTCCTATACATAATCTCTGTTAAGATCAACATCTAAAAAGCAAGGATTTCGTCAACTCCCATCAAATGGTAAGGTAACACATAGATATACAGTACATTCAGCCCAGCAAACAAATGGCAATGTAATTCAGTTTCTGATTATTATTTGATAACATAAGTTGTTCTAATCCTGTAAACATCCAGGACGTTGTCTCGACATGTTTCTGTTCTTGGAAGATTTACTCAGAATACTTTCATCAGGAGAGTTTATAAAAATCACGAAAATCCAAATTAAAATCATAAACTGTTATGTAAGTAGAACAGTATAGTGTACACATGCAACCTTTCGTGGTGCTCGTGGGGGCTCACAACATATGTAAATCAAGTTGCAGTCAGCTAACGAATAGCTGAAGACCTGACAGTAAATCAGATAGTGAATTGTACGTAGAGACGTGGCAGAGGGAGGGAGGGAGGGAGGGAGGAGGAGCCCTTCATCTGGCTCTACTCGAAAAGACTGCGGCCACTAATCTAGCCCTGCTAGAGACGCTGTCTGAGAGCACGGGCATTCCACTGGAGGCTTGCACATTATCTGCGTACAGATAATACGCCAACGAGACGCAGACACGAACCATGGTCTAATGTGGATGTCTTGCATATTGCGAGGCACAACAGCTAGATAGGCAATCGTGCCGATTTAGCCTACTAAACGGGCGAGATTCTATTGGCCTCACCCTACAGATCGATCTACTCACTATTAGTGGCCGCAGTCTTTTCGAGTAGAGCCAGATGAAGGGCTCCTCCTCCCTCCCTCTGCCACGTCTCTACATACAGTTCACTATCTGATTTACGGTCAGGTTTTTAGCTATTCCTTAGCTGACTACAACTTGATTTACTTTTGTTGTGAGCCTCCATGAGCACCACGAAAGGTTGCACGTGTACACTATACGGTTCTACTTACATAACAGTTTATGATTTTAATTTGGATTTTTGTGATTTTTATAAACACTCCTGATGAAAGTTCTCTGAGTAAATCTTCCAAGAACAGAAACATGTCGAGACAACGTCCTGGATGTTTACAGGATTAGAACAATTTATGTTATCAAATAATAATCAGAAACTGAATTACATTGCGTTTGTTTTCTGAATGTACTGTATATCTATGTGTTACCTTACCATTTGATAGGAATTGACAACATCCTTGCTTTTTAGATGTTGATCTTAACAGATTATGTATAGGAATGTATGTTTTTTGTTGTGTGATTCAGAACCTCTTTATGTGTATTTAATTAAAGATGTATAAGGTTTTTTAGTAACCTGATTGCGGTGTACAACCTGTCATTGAGCTCTGCCTCCAAATATATTCACATTGAACCTGTGTACGCCCTGAGTAGGATTCCTCATTGTTGGTCCAGTACATGGTTCCTATCCCTTCTTGTTCACTATTCTGTTCTGCCTTTTCTTTCTGTGCCATAATTCTTATTTAACTTGTATTTTCTTTCTTCTTGTTTGCTCTCCTGCTGTATGTGCTTGCCTGTCCCTTTATATCAACATAAAAGCCCCCCCAATATATCTAGAACTCCCTGTGCACCTCCTGACAATCGGGAAGAGGCAGCAAATTTGGCTTGCCTGAAAACCCCAGTTACGAGTAATGATCAGAGCATGGTTTTGGACCGTAAGATCTATAAACTAATTTCGGGTCATTACATATATCACCCCAGTTCAAAGGAACTGGAACCGTAAGGAAACCTGAACCTATATTGTGTTGCGAGGTGGGCGCAGATCAAGCAATCTATTGTGTATACAAGCGTTTTTCTCAGTAGCATGCAGAATAGTATTCTGGTTTTCAATCCATGCGTGAGCATTTGGGCCCTGTTATGGGTGTGAAGAAGTGTTAAAGACATCAAAAGTTATAGCAGTCAGAAAGATCAGAAGATACAAAAGGCCCATTTTCAAACAGTTTCTAGTTCGCCACAATCTGGAATCGTCTTAATGCAGGTTATCTGGTACATTTCAGAAGTCTATTCTGTCTTCACAGTCTTTCAATAAGTTGATATGCTGCATACAAGCCTAACAGCAGCAAAACACTAATGCTGATTATAAGCAGAGATTGTCAACTAGATATGTCGGTGGAGGAACCTGGCAATCAACAATATCTTTTATCATTAGAAATGACGTTACGTGTGTACCAATTTCAGGATACCAGCTGTGAACAAGAATAACCCAGTGGCACAACTGTAGAGAAGGAGACAGAAATTCTTTGAACATAAGAGACCCTTGCAGATTTATCTGCAATTTCTCCCTGTATACCTGCTGACAGTGTATCATAGAATATATCTGTAGTTACTCTGTCATATAGTGCAGCAATTAATTACTTTCCAGGAGCCACTTAATCACAGCACTGTGTGGCCAGAAATTATACTTTCACTGAAATGAAGATTCAGAACATTGGAGAAGCAGGCTGTTGCTGTACCTTGGCTTCTGTGTCACCATTCACTGCTGAGACAATGTCAACGCAAGCTGAAGATGAAGACAGCACTAAAGTGGCATCTCAACAGGCATCTAAGTCATGGCACTTGTTGCAGAATGATTGCATACATGAGGAGATTCGATGTGGATGATCCTAACAATGCAATCTCTCCAGACTGAAGACGAAGTCTCTGGAGATGCTGTAGTCTATACTGACACTTCATATGGATGCTAGACTTTCCTGCAGTTGGGCTCATGTCAGATGCTGCTCCCATTTAATGGTGGTCTACGTGGTGAGTAAAACGTGGAAGGGCCCTCACCAATGTGGCTGCAGAACTGATTTTCTGTGGTGCACTCTCATGCAAGTCCAGCCACCGGGTTTAAGGGAGTGGCAAGGACCATCGGCAGTTTGACAGTCCTTCCTTAAACGATAGTGATACGACATCCTTCACAAGGGACTTACAATAGTCCATTATCGCATAATTTTCTAAATGTGAATTTAAACTGTTGCTGGCGAAGGAGGGACTGTAGAGATGTGCATGGGCACCCAGTCAGGATATCCGAGAATAGAAGTCTCTGCTTTCTAGTAGGAACATTTAGAATATGAAGCAACACTAATAGACTAATAGGCCTCTGCCCACGTAATGCTGGTCTCCTTACAGGCTTTAGACAACCTACTTTTCATGTCCCCATTCCAGCATTCTACTGCTCTGCTAGATTGTGATAAGCACAGTGAAAATGCTAGGAAATGTTCAAAGGCTTGCAAGTATCTCGAAGAGCTTCACCAGTAAAATGCATGCCACCGTCGATAACCTCAGAAAGACCAAATCGAGTTATACTTTCTGTGAAACGTTTCTTTGCAACAGGACATCCTCCCATCTACTCCCCTTGGATCCTCCTCTGAGGTGGCCATGAAAAGGCCATCGCTTTTGGATCCTGACCCCGGGGGTGGATATGCGAGGGAGGATCACATGGGTGGAGGGACCTTAGGTAGTTGGAAGAGGATGTCTTCAGAAGAGGCCCTGTCCTCCCCTACCTTTGTAGGTTATTTTCAGTTTGCCCCTCTTTCACATCCACACATGGTCCCACATTCATATCTTTTTAAGACTGGGACGAAGAAGAGGCAACTAGGAGCAATGCGCACACTTCCACTTGTGCACGCCAATCTGGTACTGAGACGAAGAAGATGACTGAAACACCACTACCCTGGTCGGGCAAGACCCACTAATTGGGGTCAGGAAAAGGTCTTAAACCTGGAGCCAGTTGAAAGGCTACAGGAGTTTATAAAGAGGAACAAGCCAGAAGAAAAGGGAGGCCAGTCTAGAAGGAGAGCTCTGATTGGAGAAGGCGTACTGTTTGGATAGAGAAACCCGCCTGGTAAAAAAGGACGCTGAGCGTTGCAGGATTAGAAAGAACCCAACTGGTTATCCCTAAGAGGCATAAGCAAGCAATACTAGAAATAGCTCACTCATATGAGTGGAGGCCACCTAACACAGAAAAACAGCAGGCTCAAATTACTAACAAGTTCTACTTGCCTGGAAACATGCTGATATTAAACACATTATCCAGGCATGCTAGATTTGACAAAAGATTAGTACTCGTATGCCATCGCATTTTCTCTTAAATACATTACCAATCGTTGAAATTCCTTTCTCAAGAATTGGTATGGCTATTGTAGGGTCCTTATAAACATCAAAATTAGGGACCAAGTACATTTTGGTGACCCTAGACTATGCAACACGATATCCAGAGGCCTTTCCCCTGAGAGAAAATACCACCCTGCAAATCCTGAAACACCTGCTCCCTTTCTTCTCACAAGTAGGGTTCCCAAAAGAAATACTGACCCATAAAAGGCTCAACGTTCATGAGCAAACTCATGGGGATGTAAAACAATTGTTGCACACTACCATTTTGCGAACATCAATATACCACCCACTGACAGATGGCCTTGTAGAAAGATTTAACAAAACACTGAAGACCATACTGCAGAAGTTATTGGAACAAGATGCCAGAAATTGGGATCAGATGATCCCATAGGCTTTATTTGCCGTTAAAAAACCCCTCGGGCCTCCACAGGATTTCCCCCGTTAGTTACTTTATGGTTGGAAACCCTGAGATGTCCTAGATTTGTTGAGGGAAACCTGGAAGGAAAGAGACGCACCAAGTACACCAAGTACTGTTTACTGATCGGGAACCCGTCATCGTGGATCACGACTCTATCAGCTGTTTCCAGCGCTCCGCATTGAACGCGGGAACGCTGCTCCCTGTTCTGTGCCGTGTTGCCGAGCGCCCATAAGGAGGACGTCTTACGCAGCAACACCGCCTTGCCTGGATGGTAGAAACAGTAAAAGGCGCCAAACATGCTGACTCCTCCTCCCGGAGTACATCGCCTCGTTCTGATAGTATAAAAACATTGACTCCAGCGCAGCCGCGCTGCGCACCAAGTACACCAAGTACTGTTTACTGTTCACGGTGCGCGGCGTGGGTGCGTGGAGTGCACAAAGTAATTGCTTCAATTAGAAGTAGTACGGTTACGGGACCTAAAGGTAACTGCCCTGATTTGCCCTATATTGTGTATATTTTGAGAGTATTGATTCATAACAGCTAAATTGGAACTTGTTTGATAAGTGGCTGGGTGGGAGGTCTCCGTAGAAATTTGGGCAATTTAGATTTTGTTTGGTGAACGTATATAATCATTGTGTGTGCTAAAGTTGCAGCATGGTTAAAAAGTTGAGAAATGGGAAAAGGTGCCTAAATGGGTCTCCCTCCACCTTAAGCGAAGGAAATGTTTCAGTTGAAGAAGATGTTTATGAATTGCTAAAACAGACAAAAAAAAAGGGCAAACATGTTAATATTAGTGCCAGTGAATTTGTTGTTTCCATAGCAGCCTCGAGGAAAATAGTACCTGCAACGAGCCTGAGTAATATGAAGTCTGTATCAGAAAATAGCACACTGGCCACCCTAGTCCAAACTCATAGTGATGCAAATGTGGAAATCACGTATCCCTTGAACCCTATAACCAATGTACCAATCACTGATAGCTCAATGTTGGGGGAAATGGCTGAGGGATGCAGTTCATTTACAACAGACACCTCTTTAGTTGCACCAGTGGTGCTTGCTGAACTGCATAGTAGAACTCGTCTTTCAAATGGGCCATCGACACCAGCAGCGTGTTCAAGGGGACTTAGAGAACAAGTCCACTTTCACACTACAATTGCAGATAATCTAAATCAGCTAGCAGAAACAAGGTTGAATGATATTGGCTGGGTATCAAAAGGGAAAATGCAAAATGCGAGCTCACCTGCGAATGAGCTAAAGGAAAACTTAACAGATATGACTTACCCACATTCTGCGGTCATTGGCTCTGATACAGTTATGACTAAATCGACCTTAGATGTACCTCGCCAAACAAATTCCTCACTTCCCTTATTTCCCCTGGAAGATACATTAGTGGATCTTAATCAACAAGAACTACAGAATTTTCCAGTATTGACAAGAATTCTGAACTTGTTGGACAAAGGACATGAATTTACACATGGAGCAATTGGTGCCCTGAGTCTAGCCACCTCAGAACTAAATGCCAAACTGAGCAGAATAGAGGGATTTTTGATGGCGCAAGATAAATGCCATTCTTTTTGGGCTGATCAAGTACTTAAGAAAAAAACAAAACAAGAAAATATGCTGACAAAACCCAAGTCCGAGGCAAATGAGGGGAGGGTGTCCTTGTTAAAGTCGCAATCAACGCAAACGATCTCTTGTGATGAAATTGACATTACTGATATCGATACAAGGGCTAATGCCATAGAACGGAGCACGAGACAGCTACCCCCATATGCTGAAATAGCCAAATTACAACAAGAAAGGATATTAGTACTAGAAAAGATATTGCTTGCTGCAAATCTAGTGCCAACCGAATTTATGGGGGAGACACTTGCTGTCCACGATGAAATTAAACCACCTACACCAACAATCACTCCGGATAGTCCTTCTGCCCTTACAGATCTGATTGATCTTAACGAATGCTGCAATATAGAGCAAAATGTGTTTACTGAAGCACTGGCAGATAACGGCAACGAAAAAACATCTACCTTTTTTATGTCTCGCAAAGCTAAAAAGCTCCATGCGAGAGCTATAAAAAGGAAGATTCACGCCGGTATACAAAATGCCAATACACAGGCAGGTCCAATAGTAACAGGTATCAAAAACAAAAAAAATAATAAAAAAAATAATATCTTGTCTGCGACAGGCAACATATACAAAAAAATTTCCGATATAAAAATAAAGGATGAAACTGTTATCGATTTGACTCAATTAAATACTGAAAGTCAGGTTCTATTGGGTATAAAAAAAAATAAAGAAAAGGAGGATATATCCGTAGTGTTACAGAAACCTCCTGTTAAGAAACAAGCTCAGGGGAGTGGTATAGCAGATGTACAATCCAACGAGGCAGAGGCATTATCAACTCCGCTTCTTATCCAGACGCAGTTACAACGATTCTTTGAAAAAATGGATAAGAAAATAACATCATTATCACAACTTTCTCAAGGCGTGGCGCATAACATTGACGGTATTGATCTTGGCACTAATACTTTGTGTGTCAGTGAACAATGTGAAGTAAGCAACGCGGATAAAGATAATGCCACCCCTCATGTCACTGCGGAGCAGAACGTACAGGCTACGTCTTGCATTTCAGAGGTTCATGTAAAAACACACCTGCTTAGTGATAGTAAAACCACAGAAAAATGTGGTGAGGGTAGAATTTTAAATGATAAAGAAATATCACAAGAAATGAAATTGGTTATGGGATGGACGGTAGATCCGACAAAGGTCGATAAACCCAACTTAAACCGTGCTTCTCTGATGAAAGTGTTCCATCAAATTCCTGCTTTACGAAATCTAGTATCGAATGACATTGACTGGATCAGACTCCCTTATGTGCCGAATTGCAGGATGCTTTGTAAATTTCATTCTGTAATGATTGCTTCTCTGATATGGAAACATGAAAAAGATTTCTTAACCCTGGGCTATGGTTTGTCATTGTATTCCTCGATGGAAGATGCTACTTGCTTTGTTGAACATCAACCATCACTAACCCAAGGTGAATTTAGTCCTGAGGTATGTGATCTGTATGAAAAGATCAGAGTTCAATCCGAATCAGTGGCACAAATCGTGACAAGCCTTGCGCGGCTTGAGCCGCTAATGAAAACCCTAACATGGGGGGCGCAAGACAAAGTGAATCTATAAGATAATGTATTAGTAATAAATTCCTGGAATTGTTGTGGATTTAGAAATTTAGTTGCATGGCACCAAAACTGTCACCAGGGGGATTTACCCGCGATAATAATAGTCCAAGAAACGATGGCTCTACATGATATCTATTTAGAGGGATATATGGCCTATAGCTCACATGCTGTGAGAGGCCAATTTGGACGTCCATCTGGCGGCCTGGCGATATTTATAAAACACGCATATTGCGTTGAAACTTGTCAAGTTTTTATATCCACTGATATTCTAGCTATTAAAATGTCATCAAGTATGCAAACATTATCAGATATATTGTTAATTGCACTTTATTGGAATCCTACCTTAATATCTATTGATAACATAATTGAAAAATTGAATCACGTGATGTCTGATGCTGTAGTAACCACTACTGATATGCAAATAATTATTGGTGGCGATTTCAATTCTAATCTTTGTGTAACGAGCGCATCCACTGAGAGTTCATATAATCAACATGCAATATCCGCATATGAAAGAGGACAACTGTGGACAACCTATTTCGAACTATGGGACATGCAAGTTATGCCATTTATGGATCAAGACCCATTATATACTTGGATTCGTGGCACAAAGACTTCGACTATTGATTATATTGTAATCTCAGGGGCCTTAGCAAACACATCATCAATGTGTAATATCATATCTACCCATCTCAGTGATCACTGTATTTTGGAGTGCAGGCTGGACTGTCATCTTCCAGTATACAATTCTGTATCTACTTTGTCATTATTGGAAGTAGATCGTAAAGCTATCTCAATTAGATGGAACTCAGGTCTATATAGGCACTTAAATTATTTGGTAAACAGGGACATAGACAAAACGAATATTCGAATGATGTCTAAAAAAGAATTGAACTCGTGCGAAAAGAAGAACGAACTTATGATACTTAGTCACATGAAAGTATTAGCAGCCCAAAGAAAAATTGAAAAACACAGAAATCCTGCGAGCACTTATAATGTAGCAATTGCAGTAAGGAAAAAACAGAAAAATCATGATTTACGTAAACTACTTAAAAACTATGTCTATAAAGTCCTATGTAAATGAAAAAAAGGCACTATTGATTTGTTACAAAAATGATCTTAAACAACTTAAGTTCAATAACTACACTAAGGCAAATCAGAAAATAATCCAAGACTTGATCAAGAAAAATCCAAGGGAAGTGTGGATGGCTCTAAAAGATCCATTGTTGAAGGGCACCCCGTCGTTATGTTCAGCGGTGAGTGGAGAGGTCTGGATGGAATTATATCAGAAGAAATATGCTATGCCCTTAAAATTTAGCAATATCCAACATCCAGACTTCATGATGGATCTCCCCTCCGTTTGCCCTTGGAGTATAGGCGATATTGAACAAGCAATAGGGATATTGAAATCTTCCAAAGCCGCGGGTCCGGATGGGATTCCTCCTTGTGTTATAAAAGATGACCCGAGGCTTTGGTCTGAAATCATATTAAGGCGATTGGAATCGGTATTTCAAACGAAAACTGTACCAGATTCATGGCTTTCGGCAATTGTGATTCCGTTACACAAAAAAGGAGTGTTGAATGATCCCAACAACTTCAGGCCGATAGCACTCATAGATGTCTCAGCGAAAATTTTCGCTGCCTTAATCTTAAAGGACTTAAATGCATTCATTGAAAAACATAAGATCATGTCTAGATGCCAAACAGGTTTCCGAAAGGGAATGGGCACTCATCTCAACGCAATCATAATGATGCATTTATTGAAGCTTGCTAGGCAAAAAAATCATGGACCGATCTATATGGCCCTGCTAGATATATCTGGGGCATTCGACTCTGTAATAAGAGAAATATTGTGGCAAAAAATGAGAGAGTTACACATACCATCTGGAATTATCGCTATGTTAGCACTCTTACATACCAATACCTCTTATATGATAAAGATCGACAATACTGGTCTATTAACTCCGCCGATTTCCACACATATAGGCGTGAAACAAGGATGTAACCTTGCTGCCACACTTTTTAACTTATATCTTATTGAGATTGACAATATATGGTCCAATTGTAATTCATTTGCGGTTAAACTCGGTGAGTTACGTCTTGAATGGCTCGCTTTTGCGGATGATCTCATTTTGTTTGACATATAACCCCTTTTGGTCTTCAAAATAAATTGGAATCCTTAGTTAAATTCTGTGATACTCATAATCTGGTTTTAAACCCAAATAAATCTAATATTCTGATCTTTACAAACGAGAGAAAGCTTGTTAGGTATCAATGGAGTATTAAAGGGTTGCTCATACCACGTGCCTTGGGTATGCTATATTTAGGCTATAATTTAAGCAATTCAGATTCAACCGTTAAATGGCAGGTCGAAATGGCTGTGAAAGCAGCCCCATTAATTGCACAGATGAAACTAATATACGTAAAGATCTGTCAATTTTCTCTACTTCCATTGATTGTGTTCTACACACTTAAAGTTGAAGCAATAATTATTTACGGCTTAGACCTATGTTCATTAGAAATCGGGAATATCCTGAATAAACTACAGGGTAAAATTTGGAAAGAAGTTCTACATTTACCGCCATCTCTTCCAAATGTAATAATTATTCATGAACTCGGACTTAAGTCTCTTGCATATAGGTATTTATGGCGTAAACTTAATAGCTATGCTAAAATGTTGGACCCTGTGGCAAACTCTTTATATGAAGATCTTGGAAAAATGCTTAAGCAAGGTATGCCTAAATCTGTTTATGTTGTTGGTCAATGTTGCCAAAAAAATTTGATAGAGATAGCAATGGATACAGAAGATTTAATCAATCAGCCTCAAATTGTGAAGAGTAAATTATTTCAGCACGACTGGGCAATGACAGCCGATAAAATCGGCAAGTATCCAGCATACATGGAATATGCAAAATTTCGCCATAACCAGAAACCACTGATTCCTTATATTAGGCAGGTTCCTAGCCAAAAGATACGAATAACATATATGCGTTCCAGATTTAATCTGTTTCTAACAAAAGAACAAACAAAATCCTGGCAGAACACCGAATCATTACATGTAGATACCTGTAGATTTTGTAAGGGCAAATCGTTTGAAAATTTGAAGCATCTTGTGATTTATTGCACTTACTTTGCAAAGGAACACCTAAGATATTTAGGTAATTATGTGGATACATCATCAAAGCAGAAATCCGAACTATTGTGCTTACAATGTATGTGGGGGCATAGGCAATCATTGATTATTGATTTATATTTTTTTCTATCTGTGATAGAGCAGAAGTTGGAAAGTATTAAAATTATGTCTGTATGAAGTGCTAAGTTCGAAGCTCTGATATGATGATATGAATTGCTAATTGTAAATATCATGCGGGAAGGTCCAGTGCTGATAGGATATATGTTACTTATATGAACTATGGCCAAACCGATTTTTTTTAATCAAGTCCTCAGTATATTGCTATTTTTATTGTTTTGTATCTTGTATTATATTTTTTCTTTGTTTTTATACTTTTTTTGTTTGTTACGTATGAATTTGACTTGTATATAACAGAATATGATTTTAAACCAATGTTGTAAAGATTTTGATATCGAAAAACAACAATAAAAAAATAAAAATAAAAAAAAAAAAAGAGAAGAGGCCTCAATATCAGTCTCCCAAACTGCCACTAGACTTAAAACACATGACGGCGGTCAGACCTTTGGTGCAAACCCATATGGCTAAGGCCCAAGGACAACAGAAAGCCTCCTATGACAAAAAGGTTTTGTTATGATCTTTTTCCATCAGTCAAAACATATTAGTTTAGTTACTGAGAACAAATTAATATCCAAGTGGACAGAAGGTTGCATGAAGGAAAGGACATTTTAACATTTGTGTGCACTCCCCTACACAACATGACATTGCAGAAGTGAGCTCCCTCGTTTCTTCACAGTGGTGTTACTATGAAGCATAACGTCCCGGGACCCAATGTTGTGGGAGCGGTTCCCTCAATTGTTTTGAAGCTGGTGAAGACAGTTTGGAAGTCAGTGCGCAGATCTTTTTCCCATTCGCCGACGGTGAGAGAATAAGTAGCACTTCAAATGTTAGTTTTTTTCTCCTTGAGTGGCATGAACCCCGAAACCCTTCTGTTTCCTAACGCAGCATTTGGAATGCTAATGGATTTTAGAACTACGCTATACTGATGGGATGGACGTTATAGAAACGTAAACGAAAAGATTGAATTACAAAATCACATACACCGCTAGTCCACATTTTGTAATTCAAACTTTTATTTTTTTGCGGTGCCCCGCAACACATGTATTGTATGCAGTGGACACCCCCGCAGACCATAATACTGAACTAGGGGAGCAGGGGACACCCCTGCTCCCCTAGTTGAGTATTTTGGGAAGTAGGTATTTTATACTAGAATGAATGCACAGTTGTGTGCATTCAGTCTTTTATATACAATATTTTCGTCCATTACCATACTGATGGTGTTTCAGCCCTAACTTGACAACATTTTATTTTAAGAGTAATCACCTTGTTCATCCATCCTACTCTTCTAATATATATGCTTTATCTGATTGTCTTGATCCCAAATATATGTAATTGAACTGTTTGTTGGACCTGTGCAGTTTGAGTGTATTAAGTGAATTGAGTCTACTAAAGTTTTCATCTCCATTTATTTAGTGTTTATGCATTTTGATGATTTGCAGGAGTATATGGCCAAATAACACAAGGATTTTTAAAATCATTAAAAACGTGTGTTGTCTAGTAATACTTATTAGTGAAGTATATTGTTTGGGTTTTATACTAAGCATATTGTTTGGGTTTTATACAAAGCATTAGGCTGGTGATATTAAATGACTGAATGAGTAGGGATGAAATGTTTTAAAGGTGCACCATTAATTCTTTCACGGCTTTAGTGTTTAACACTTTGGGGAATTGCATTTGTGTGGACTACACAATACTACTAAAATGCTAAAGTGCTAAATTAAGTAAATGTTACTTTTAAATGTGTACACTCAAAATAATTTTTACTGTCATGATTATGAGCAACAGGTTTAGAGCACTATGGTAGTTTCTAGAGCTACGTGTAATTCTGGTCTGTGCTCTGATTGTCTGAATATTTTGGCGTGTGTTGAAAGTTTATTGTACAGCTTTCATTGCATTAAGTGCCCCATATTTGGTAATGTCTGTCTTGTTTGAGATTGAATTCTTAAAGATAGTAGGCCAGCCTGGGTGTAAATGCCCTTTTTAAGTTTTAGTATTTTTGAATCCACTTAAGGTTGTGAGATTTTAGTGAGTTTAGCGACTCCTTTCTCACTTAGGGTTAACTTCATTAAGAACACAGTCCCTAACATTCCACACAACATACCTAAGGCTTTCTATACACAATTAAACACAATGGCACAAGAGTTCCTGTTTGGAGGGGGGTGCGGGTGGGCAGGATCGCAATGAAGACTCTGCAAAGAGACTATGAAGCAGGGTGCATCAGATTGCCAGACTTTGAACAATAGTACCTGGCAGGGCAACTGCAATTCATGGTCAAATGCCTGGGGGAAGAAACAACAATAGACTCAATACTCTTCCAGCTGGCACTGAAACTATACTATTTGAGAGAAACGTTATGGATCGACAAGTCCCTGACCAAGACCCTACCCAATATGTTCAAACTAGGCATAACCCTGTGGAACAAGGCATGGAAAATCCAGGGGGCGAAAAACCCCTGCTCTGTACAGATCCCCCTTGCAGGATTTGTAGGCCCGGACACAGGGACTCTCGCAATATACCGATCCCATTGGGAAGCCAAGGGCATAGCCCAGGTAGGAGATCTGAGGAAGGATGGACAATGGGTGGAATTCCTAAACTTGATGGAGGAGCATGACATACATGGAGGCCAGTTCATATTACACAACAGCATAATTCGGACAATTAGGAAGAGATGGCCAGAACTGCCAGAGGAGGAGGATCCAGGGGGATGTTGGACACGTAGCTACGATGTATCAGAAGGGGGACACACGGTCTCTAGACTGTATGAACAGTTGCTGAAATCTAACAATGAGCGGGAGCTGCAAATGATAGAACGTTGGGACGGGGAGCTCCAGAGGCCCTTTAGTGACCAGGAATGGTCCAGAGTTCTGCGATACCCTAAGAAAGTGTCCAGGAATGCAAGATTTATTAAGGGGCCTAATTGGAGTTTGTATCAACCATCTTTGAGTTACCTACTTATGTTTAGCCTCTTTTGGCTAAAAGTCTGTTGTTTGGTTGTGGTCCCATCATTTTTTCTTCTCCATCCATTGTTGTACTCTTCCTTCTTTGTTTTACATCACAGTGACCAGAAGTTAGCTAGTGAAGTTTGTTGGTGGGCTGCAGTGGCTTTTTAGTGTACTGTCTTAAGTGGAGATAACCTCTAATAGTATCATGCTGTGGTGACCACTAAAGGAATGGTTATCAGTACATGGTGTCCACACCCTAGTTGTAGATTTGTAATAGTTATCTGAGAGACTGTTAGTCTGGGCTGAGCTTCATGGCCAATAGCTTCGCATAGAAAGCAGTTTAGTGTTGGTGGCTCATTGGATGTGTGGTTATTTATCATCTCGCCTGTACTTTTGATCCTCCCTATTATTTTTCAGATTATTAAGGGAAGGTGGTGTGTATCAGGTGTGAACGGTATGAATGTTGGGTGTTTGTGTGTGTGTGTCTGACACCTTTCCCTCAGATTTTAACGTGTCACCTAAGATACCCTTGGTTTTTCATGCTCTGCACCTGCGCACACTTTTGTTTTTTGGTTCTTTAGCTTACACTCCATAGCTACCAGTCAGGGATTGAGTGGAGGCTCTCTTCTCCGACAGTTGGGTCATCGCTCGATTGTGGCTGGCTCGAGACCTGGGGGTGGCGGACACAGGTTGAAGGTGTTCAGTTTCTCTCAGAGGGATTGTATGTTAGCATGTAGCCATGTGTGTATGGGGGCGAGGGTCAGCACTTGATTGTGGCAGAATCAAGGCCCAGGGGTGAGAGCCCTGGACAGAATGTGATTTGTTACTTTGGACTATTTGGTACCATAGTATTGTTTCCACGCTTGTATATGTATATGTATATATATATTTCTGAGGTTTGTGAAATCTGCTTAGATCACATGCTGTGCATAGGCCGACATCTAGTGGAAGCTGCAGAGCATTACAGTTTGTTTTTCGAAACTCGAAAATGGCCGTTGAGCTAGGGTGTGCCAGTAATACTATCCCTAGTGTGACGTCCACTGTACCCATAAACCCTCACGCGTGTACGACCCTCAGATTGATTTTTTCCACCATACTTGTCGGAAGCATACTCGCGGAGTTCCCTGGCTTTCAGCCATTTGGTTATAATTTATCAAAATTTCCCCGTTCTTTAACTTCCACGTCGAGATCTGAAGATCGATGCCGATCCGAAGAACGAAGAGCCGTCGAGACTGCACGACGGATTTGGGCTTCGGAAGGCCTCTGGCCTCGGCCCTACAAGTAGGGAGAGTGGGGGGTGGACACGCACACTCACACTTGTTATTTCCTATACATACTCGCCCGCTGCCATAAGACAACATATGGAGAGTACTCCTTTTAAATTCTGCCCCAAGTGCAACCGCAAGTTTCCTTGGGTGGATAAACACAACACGTGTAACCTCTGTCTTCCTAGGGATCACCCCGAAGCTACTTGCAGAGCGTGTAAGCTCTTAAAACTCTAAAGGACCGCTCCACTAAACATTGGGCCAACTACGCCAGGCAGCTCGAGGCCATGGAGGCAGTGGGTTCCTTCAGTGACGGCAGCAACACCGACGGTTCGGACGGCGAGGGCACAGTGGCATCGAAAGACACCCAAGCGCAAGTCCCCAGCTTCGGAGGAGTGTCCGACGGGGCAGTTATCGGGGCTACACCCGGCGACGCTAGTGCTACCCACAGTACTACACCTAAGCACACCAAACCCAGCCGGGACTCGACACACGTGTCGAGTCACTGAAAAAAGGAGGCACGAAGAGAGTGGTCCACAGAATCTGTGTCCTCTGGGCGCTCAAGGTCTAGATCGCCGCATGACACAAGGCAACCGACCACGATTGCCAAGAGTGTCTCACTCCCCATATTTACAGAGGTAGGCTCGTCAGGAAACGAATCCGACCTCTATCCCCAAGCAGCTTGCCTACAGTCGACTCCGGTAGGCATTTCCTCGTCTACCTCCGAGTCTCGACGCACACACGCTAAGGCTTCAGAAACTAGCCATACAACCCCCGAATCTCGACGCCAGGCATCGAAAGATTCTGAGAAGTCCCAAAGATCAGGAAAACATACCTCTACTCAAGGGGAGGGGGGAAAACAGCAGAAAAAATCATCAGATAAAACTTCTGCACCCCAAGGCCAGAATCATAAATCCTCAGATAAAGATCAATCTAAAACCCCTGACCCTGTCACCAGGCCCAAGATTGTCCCACCCACTCCACAGGAGATGGCAATAGAGGATGAGCCTCAGCAGGACGTCCTCATTACCAGTTCCAGAGAGTGGAGTTCTGAGGACATCGACAGGGTGATGCGTAGAATGTCATTTATGGCTAATTTCTACTAGAAAAACCCAGACTATTTTCTGAGTTATCAGAATACCTGTGTCACCTCTACTCCTTCAGGGTCCAAAGATCCTCAGCCTCCCAGTAAAAGACCTCAGAAAGAAACTCCAGTTCAACCCTACCATCAGTATGCTGAAGATCCAGACATACAAGTACTGGACGACCAAACAGGGGTCGAATATTACAGAGACGACGAGGACCAGGATGAGGAAGAGGAGGATGAGGCAGAGGCCTATAATCTAGACTCACCTATCCACACAGATCCACCTGTCAATGACTCTCCTGGGATAATCAGCCACTTTTAAATGAGGTCTTAGCGAGGGCAGCAGTGCACTTTCACACAGACACTCAAGGGGCTCAGGAAGAGGAGGTCTTTGCAGAAGAGATCATGGGGGACAAAAAGTCAGTTGCGCAAGCAATCCCAATGCTCAAGTCAATACAATGTAGAATTGACCCCTCCCTTCTCACCCCTAATCTCACCCGGGCAGTCAACCCCAGTATTGAAAAACTATTCAGGCCTGCCCCCTCCAACCTTCTTTACATAAGTGGTCATCTTAAGCCCTACTCTTTGGTAGTTACTACCACCAGAAAGAGAGCTGGGACTCCTTTAGCATCATCTGATACTCCCCCAGACAAGGGGAGCATAAAGATATACAGTCTAGGAAGGAAAATGGCTTCCACTTCCGCTTACCAAGCAAGAATTGCAAATTCCAAAACTCTGCTGGCAAGTTATAATTGCCACCAGTGGGAGCAAGTAGCCGCCCTCATTGCCTCCGCACCAGAACCACTAAAGGGCCAATTAGCACAGATTGCGTTGGAGGGTAGGTCAGTATTCGGGTGCATTCTGAAAGCGACTTTTGATGCTGCAGACAATGCAGGCCGGCTCATTGCAGAGAGCACTGTCCTAAAGAGATACGCTTGGCTGAGACAGTCAGGGTTCAAACCCGAGACCCAGGCTACTCTTATTGACATGCTGGTTGAACCGAATGTCTTGTTTGGCAACGCGGTTGAGGAGGCACTGAAAACTGCCAAGGAGGAATATGATACCCTAAAGTCCCTGGGACAATTGACTAACAAACCCACGAACCAAAGAGGGAATAATTTTTTGTCGCTCACGCAGCTAAAATTCCCAGAGGGGTTCCAATTACTCACAGGGGCAAGGTACATCGTGGGGTGGCAACCAACAAGGTACCCAAAGTTACAGTAGAGGTAACAAAAGGGGCCACGGCAGACAGAGAAGGCAGCCCATGCAGAGGCGGTACGCCTCCCACAAAAGAGTGACGCTCCGCTCAGGATCCCTTCCCATGCATCCCCAGTAGGTAGGGTGCATTTCCAACTTCACCCAAGCATGGGAAGGGATCACCTCGGACAGATGGGTGCTGTCCAGTGTCCGCGGGATACTGCATAGAACTGTTGGAGCGCCCCCGCAACCACCCTCCGAGACAAAATAATACACTCCCTGGACCACCAAAGGATCCTCCTCGAGGAAATCATCAATCTTTTCGCAAAGGATGCGATAGAACTCGTCCCGGGCAACCAGGTAAACAAGGGTATTTATTCAACTTACTTCCTTGTGCCAAAAAAAGATTTGACAATGTGCCCAGTATTAGACTTGCGCCCTGCAAACAAGTATGTCAAGCCCCAGAAATTTCACATGACTACACTCCAAGAGGTAATCCCCCTCCTAAAGAAGGGAGATTACATGGCAACATTGGACATGAAAGATGCCTATTTTCATATTTCCATGTTCCCAGCGCACAGAAGATTCTTGCGCTTCAAGGTGGACAGTCAGCACTACCAGTTCAAGGTGCTGCCCTTCGGTATAGCCTCGGCTCCAAGGGTATTCACGAAGGTTCTGGCGGTGGTGGCGGCACACCTATGCAGGGAGGCAATCTCAGTGTACCCTTACCTGGCTGACTGGCTCATCACGGGGGAAACCCCAGTAATTTGCACTTCCAACATCCAAAGAACGATCAATGTCCTTCAAATTGGGTTTCTCGATCAACGAGAAAAAAATCAAGCCTGGTGCCAAGCACCTCCAAACAGTTCCTATGAGCTGTTCTAAACACTCAAGAGGGGTTGGCCTTTCCATCAGAGGAAAGAATTCGGAATGAACTACTGCAAATTCCTCAATATCAGCCCGGTCGCCAGATCAGGGTGCGCAAAGCGATGTGTTTGCTAGGCATGATGGGTTCATGTATTTATCTAGTTCCCCACGCGCACCTGCGCATGCGACCCATGCAGGAATGGTTGGCGAAACAGTGGTCTCAGGCAAGTGGTCAGTGGGACGATCTAGTGGTCGTTTCGCCTACACTGATACAAAGTCTTCGCTGGTGGACAAGGGAAAATCTCTCAAAGGGGAAACCCTTTTACGATCCGGAGATACAGGCGGTAGTTACTACAGACGCATCCCTCTCAGGATGGGGAGCACACCTCCTTCATCACACAGCGTAGGGCCTCTGGTCTCACACAGTGGCCAAGAATCACATCAACCTGCTAGAACTCCTGGCAGTCTTCAGAGCGCTTCGAGCGTTCAAACCCCACCTATCAAACCTGGCAGTTAAGATCCTAATGGACAGCACAACAGCAATGTTTTACATAAACAAACAGGGGGGCACTCGGTCAAAAAATCTGTCCAAGCTTGCCCAAAAAATGTGGATATGGGCACTCAGACGGAACATTTTCCTGTCATCTCAACATGTTCCAGGGGATCTCAATTCACTAGCAGATGCTTTGAGCAGAGACCAACTACTGGAAGAACACGAATAGTGTCTACACGAAGAGGTTGTAGAAGACCTCTTCTCACGGTGGGGGTTCCCCACTATAGACCTGTTCGCCACAAGCGAAAACAGACAATGCCCAGGATTCGCATCCAGGTTCCCCGAACCAGACTCCTAGGGGAATGCCCTGTGGATGAACTGGTCAGGGATGTTTGCCTACGCTTTTCCACCAACTCCCCTGATGAGGAAGGTGGTCAACAAGATGCACAGAGAGTCGATGACGCTCATCCTAGTTGCTCCCATGTGGGCGAGACAACCGTGGTTCCTGCACAAACTGGCTGTGTGCGAACCCATCAAACTCCCGTGCTGGCACAACCTACTGTCCCAGCACCAAGGTCAAACAGTGCATCCTCAACCCAACTCAATGAACTTGGCAGCATGGCTCCTGAAGTCAGAGTTTGGCCATCTCAATCTACCACAGAGATGCATGGATATCCTTAAAGAATCAAGGAAACCCAACACAAGGCACTGTTACTTTGATAAATGGAAAAGATTTGTTATTTGGTGCCAAAATAAACAAATCAACCCAGTTGATTGCACTCCTTCCAATATTGTCACCTACATGCTCCACCTGCTGGACGCAGGGTTGGCATTTAACTCACTCAAGGTACACCTGGTGGCGCTGTCAGCCTACACCAACTCCCATAACAAGGTGTCGTGGTGGAAAGTACTAGTGGTTAAGGCTTTTATGGAAGGGGTAAAGAGACTCCACCCTCCAATTTCAAACCGTCCACCAGGTTGGGACCTCAATGTGGTGCTTGCTAAACCCATGGGGCCCCCTTTGAACCCATGCAAAAAGCTAGTCTCAAACACCTGACTTATAAGACTGCCTTTTTAGTAGCCATTACATCCATAAGAAGGGTCAGTGAAATTCAGGCTCCGTCAGTGCAGGATCCTTTCTTTACTGTTCATAAGGATAAACTGGTTTTACGAACTCACCCTAGGTTCTCACCTAAGTTCATCTCTAAATTCCATGTTAGCCACTCCATTGAGCTACCGGCCTTCTTCCAAGAACCCAAAGGTTCTGCTGAGGTGAAACTACACACTTTAGATGTGTGAAGAGCGGTACTCTACTACGTAGACGAGACCAGGCCGCTAAGAAAGACAGATCAACTGTTTGTCTCCGTAGCTACAGGCAGAGAAGGAGATCGCGTCTCTAAATGTGCCATCTCAAAATGGATAGTCAAATGTATCCAATTATGCTACTCCCTTTCAAGTAAGACTCTGCCTTTTACGCCAAGGGCCCACTCTACAAGAGGCACCAGGGTCACTCTGGCTTTCATTGCAAATGTACCCCTTGACACCATTTGCAAAGCAGCTACATGGAGCTCTATTCACACCTTTACTCAGCATTACTGCATTGACACTCATTCCAAGACAGATACTCAAGTTGGACAAGCGATTCTAAGACATTTGTTCGCTCATGACCCTTCTCACATCCCACCTCCTTCTTCTAACACTGCTCGCTAATCTATGCACAGCATGTAATCTAAGCAGATTCCACAAGCCTCAGAAGAGATACATTATTCACCGTAATCGTATTTCTGATGCTTGTATCTGCTTAGATTCACATGCGCCCGCCCTTCCTCCCCTGAGAGAAGGCGCATGGATGCTTGTAGTCTTATCTATCTATCTGCTTGGATACTCTGTACTCACGCGACTCGTCATGCTACCTCATGTCAGAAAAAATAGAATCCGAGGGTCCTACACGTGTGAGGGATCATGGGTACAGTGTATGTCACACTAGGGATAGTATTACTGGCACCCCCTAGCTCGACGCCAATTTTCGAGACACACACACAGGTGCGAGTGAGGTTCTCCCCTTGGGAACTGGACCCCTTTGGGGCCCAGGCTCTCTATAATGTCATCTGTCTATGTAAAAATACATGGAACCTGGATGAACCTACAAGCTGCCTCCAGTCATCCTTGGATATAACAGCAAGCTTCCCAGTAATGGGAAGACAATAAAGGTTGTTCATATACTGGATCAAAATGGCCCCGCCCCCTTTAAACAACAGCAAATCAAGATTTCATTTTAAAATTTGAGAAAAGAGCATCCTACTTTCCACATATCTCTGTAGTAAATCAATTAATTGGTACCATACTTTTTTATGAGTAAAGGCGAATACATATAGACATACAGGATATACAGGTATAGAAGAGAATACAGGACATTTATCTACCATTGTAAAATGTGTTGCAGTTGCAGGAATGCAAGATAAAATGTCGCCGGAATTGGGCAAAACAGCTGCTTTGACAGCACAGAGGTCTTGCACAAATCAATAGGCTTGATTCCTAGATTAATTTACAGGTAAAATATGGGTGGTGCAAGGGCTACCAGTAGGCACAATAATTCCTTGCTGGGGCAAAGATTCAATAATAGGTTTTATTCCCTCTTCTGCTTCTTTTGAAATGGGATATTTTGGTATTCATGGAGTCTGGCTGTATTCAGAGTTCTGCATAAAGCTTCCGCATTCAATACTTGTCTAGCTTCATTTGCATGTGTAGACCACAATTGCAGAGGAACTCTGTCCAACAATCCCTGTTGCAACAAGCGAGTGCTGTCCTGCAACTCCTTTATTAAATTTGAAGACTCTTGCAACAAAGCCAAAAATTCCAATTCTCTATGCATGGGAATATGCAAATGGAAACCATCATGCCAAACAATGAATAGTGCAACCCATTTTATATAACGGGTCCAGTCCTAGTAAATTCACTGGCGTACAATGGCTCAATAGAAAAGCACGATATTCATAAATAGGACCCAGAGTAACGAGCATAAGTTGTGTGACCAGGTGAGTTATCAGTCATTCTCCAATTCCCATCACATTTACCACTTCATCTGTACAGGGAGCATGGGAGCATGCGAAAATTCAGAAACTCGCAGAGTTGAGCATGACGCTACAATATCATCCAAGCAAGAAATGCACATTATTTTTACCAACCGCACAATATGCATAAGGGGCATGCGGATTCAGTGATGCAACAATGTTACTGGTGTAGGAAAGCCCCTAGATGCTCGCACCAGAAAAAATACAACCCACTAGGGAAAAAAGGCCCAATACACCTCTTGTAAGGATAACAAGGTTTATTTCCATGCAAAAGTGAAAGGCCCTAACAAAGAACTCTGCTGCCGTGGAACGTTCTGAGAAAATCAGCATGAGCAGCACATTATGGAGGTACATAGCGGCATCAGTGACATCATCACATACAGTAGAAACCGGCGCGGCTGGTTGGTGAGACCCTATACATTTGCGGCCTGCTCCATAGGGGATGCCAGGCCATTGGTCCCAGCCCTGTCCGTCCATCTTCTTCCACATGGGTGATGCTGCATTCGCCATCTGTCACAAGCTGGGTAATTGGCAATTATTTGCAAACTAAAGAACACATCTCTATCTGTGTAACAGTGCACCTGGTACAAGCAGACAGGGGCCTGGTCGGGAAAGCCGAGGTCATACTAACTCACACAGTTCACTCATTCCCAGACAGGCTGGCACCTCTCCAAGGTCTTCCACCCTCGTTCTGGGCTAAAACTTCATCTCTCCCTGCACAAACCACGTGACCTAGAAGTGAAGGCAGGAAAGCCCTGCTTTCTGATCTTTTTGATCGATCAGGGGGCCTAACAGGTTTATGATCAGTTGTCTGGGGCTGGCTGGTACCTTGCAATTCAGAGGTCCTAAAGCTGGGGCATTTGGGTGCTATAACATAGAATTGGGACTGGTCAGGATCGGAACCCCGTGCCCTCCACCTTGTGGGATCTTATTGTACAAAAGACTCTCAGCCCTCTTCCCATGGCCTTGCAGGGAACATTTTTCCAGAGCACGAAGTTTGGCAACATTTTAGAACAATGAAGGGTTTGTGGATCTCAGTGGTTCTGGCCTTTCTCATCAGTGCCCTGAGATACAACCTATTCCTTTCCTCATGTTCACAGCCTGCGCCTGGGATGCTGGCTGCTGCGCTGCGTTTAGGCCTTACGTTCCAATATGGCTGCTAATATCTAAGCTGGCGTTTGTTCCTGCATGTGCACTACATCTATGAATCATGCAATATTGTGATTGTGTAGAAACCTATAAAGAGACCCCACTCCCCATTGGTCTTTTATATTATTTGCCATATTCAAAGCCGCATTGGGGGTGTGGGAAGATCGTCTCTCATTCCCAACGGTAGTACCCAAACTGATCGTTTCCTGGCCAGGTGCATTGGCATTAGTATCAAAACCTTCAGGAGGTACCCCAAGTTTTGTTTTGAGGAGGTCGGACACAGTAGGGTGTTCCAGTGAAGTTGACCTTGGGGCATGGGGCCCGTTTCGGGTTTGTTTTGGGATTTTCAACGCAGTTGTGCGTTTGGTAAAGGAAGGGAAAATAGATTTTTTTTCTCAGAGTTGTGTATGTTTTCTATATCAGGGCTACACAATATTGTATGCGTTGAAGGTAACCGCACAGCAATTTTCCTTTTTTTGGGTTTAGGGTTAGAGTTAGGAAATATTGTTGTTTTCCTAGGTTTTTTGTGATGCCAGGCGGTGCATGCAGTAGGAGGAAATAAAAAGTTGTAGTTATTGCACGCCAGTTTAAATATTGGTTTTAAAGAGTATATGGAGGGCACACAGTTTGTAGTCCGTGTTAGGTTTGTATTTGAAGTTGTGGAATATACACTGGCATGGGTTACTGATTTATTTCAGTTTGAATTACATTGTTCACATATCTTTCAGAGTTTTCTTCTCACACCATTGTGCTTTCATCCTTGTGGTGCGTCTGATATTTTGGGTTTTGCAAAATCATTAATTTGCAAATGCACTACTGTTTTCCTTTCTTTGGTAGTGTTATTTTTACATATGAATTTTGGGTTTTTGCAAATGTGAATGTGCAACGTACTACTAATTTGTCATCTGGTAGTAACTGCAGGTTAACATTTTTTTCATAGCTTTTGCTATGCAATTTTTAAGCCACAAACTTCTCCCTTTTGTGGTTGTGTTTTCTGTGATCTTTGTGTCGTATGTCTTTCCTAATTTTTTTTTTCATTCTTTTTTCATGTTCTTTTTAGGGGAGAGGGGATGAAGCATTGTTATATTTTGTTTGGCATGTTTAGGACTTTTGTGATGGCCTTTGTGTAAGTTTACAAGATTCGTGGCTACACTGTTTTGGCAAGAGAGTTAGCCTATTTTGGGGCGTTTTGGTTTGTGCTCAAGTGTGGCAGACTTGAGGCCAGGAGTGGCAGGCCTGGCGGAAGGTGTTTGTTTGTTGGGTTTTGGTTTGTAGTTCTGGTTTTTGTTTGTCCCTTGTGGCAAGGTTGTGCTTGGTGGTGGCGGCACCGAGACCCTGGTGTGGCAGGCCAGGGTGGAAGGAGTAGAAGAATTGTTGTGGTTGTTTGTCCCATCATGGTTGTGAGTTTGTGTGTTTTCTTTTGATTTGTAAAAGGGGGGGGGATGTGTTGTATCCTGCATAAGTATGAATGAGGTCTGAGTCAGTGTAAGCTGTGTTGGAATGCTAGGGGAGCCTGGAGTGTTGGGGCACCTGGGGATTCCAAGGGAGACGGTTGGGGACTTGGAGCTGGGCAGGGAACCAGGGAAGAAGCTACGGATTACCTCTCTCTCCTATATTCTATACTGAACCTGTAACCAAGAGAATAAAGCGTGTTTCCTATTTTCTACATAACTGAGTCAGCCTGGTTCCTGCTCCTTGTTATTACTGGCTCAGGGTAGATCCTGCAGGAGGCAGGATACATCACTCTGCATACCCGTCAATGAAAGCACCCTCTCTCTTTAATAGACTTTTGATTGGGGCTCTGGAGCTCCTCTTGGATGATGATAATGATGTGTTATTTATATAGCGCTTGTGCGTAAGCACTTTACATAGAACATATGTACATACAATATCACCCAACCGAAGTTGGTACTCATATATCAACCTCAGAAGGATGAACGGCTGAGTTGGCCTTGCCGGGATTTGAACCTGCGAACTGCAGATCACACACAGATCGCAGCAGCGAACGCTCAGCCCGCTGAGCTCACTTTGGGGATGAGATGGGCAATATCATCAAGCTCAAATACACCTTGTTCTGTAAATTGCTTTGTGACGTCACCTCATGAAAAATAGTGACATATATGTATAGATCTGCAAGTCTTGTGCAAATAATTTATGCACATAAAATAAGCAAACTTCCTTAAGAGCGCAGTGGCACTTGCTTTGACTCCCTTTTTCGCATTCTCACTCGGTTTAGACCAGGACTGGATTATGAGCACTGTGGCCCTTTTTGCAGTGCCCCAAAGTATAGCTCAGAGACACTGCTGGACCATACAGTGCTCATGGCTGTCAGTCAGTTATCATGCCCCAGAGTATCATGTCAAGACATGGGCTACATTCAGATAGCAGTCAAGAGACAGGTTGTGGAAGGCAGATAATAGATGAACCTGATCAGATCCCATCGCTAGGCTAGTAAGAACAGAAGTATAGAAATATAAAAAGGAGTAGACAAGTGACTGTCAGTAGAGTTTCCTTTACGAAAGGTGCTCTGCTGGGGCAACCCAAATGAATGTCCTTGTAGGTGGGTTGAGTGCCAGAATATTAGTTACTCTTCTTAACTTCTGTTTGACTACTGGAATGAGTAGGCTGGCCGCATTCTCTCTATTGCTGTGATCCATCACGGGTCTCCTGCCATCCCCGTTACCTTCTTTGACTGGGTTTGGCGCTGCCGGGTATCGTCTCAGGGGCAGAACTTCCCACGGTTTCCAAGCCACTTGCTTTCTTTTTGCGTTTGCATCTTGCTTCTCCCTGCGGCTCTGCGGTTGAAGCTCCCGTGCTCCTCTCCTATCTGACTCTTAAGCGTGTCCTTCCTATGTTTTAATCTAGGGTTGCTGGGTCCTCCACAGCAGAGGGTTGTAGTCACTCCTCTCTGTCTGATGGATGTTCTGCATCCTCCTTTGACTCTTCTCGTCCATGTATTGGGAGTAGTCATTATTACTCTTCCACCAGTCTTCTTCTTCATAGTACTCGTGAAATTTGAATTCTTTATGACAATAACACACAGTCTGACTTGGTGGTCTTGTTGTGGTATTAGAGAAAGGTATGTTGGGGAGCTTCTCTATGCAACAGGAAGTCCCTGTCCCTCAGGGAGAGTCTCTCACTGTGAGGTCTTGCTTACAACCACCCGTAGGGGGATTTTTGCATAGCGGACTCACCTCCCTAGCCTCACAAGGAAAGGCTCCCCCCTTGGAGAAGTGACTGAATTCAGCAATTCGTCACAATAGGTATCCAGCTGTCCGATGGTTTTGAAAAATGCACACATGGAGCTTTTTTTTTCCAACTAAGAACTATTCATACACGAATCCTGACTTTATACACTTGGATAATCTTTCTGGCGTACTGTCCAATGGAATTACTGTTCCCACCACTTGGTCTGGTGGAATTACCGCCAGATTTCAAGTAACGGTGGTGGAGTTAATCCCCATTTTTCGAGAGTCCATTGGACTCTATGGGGCATTTTTGGCAGAATTACCGCCCCAGTAATTCTGCCCATGTTGCTGATTTTGGGCGGAAAGTGGGAGGATTTACCTCCAGCATGATGCTAGAGGTAAATCCCCCACTACAGGGCTATGCTTGTAGTATGGCGGAATGGGAAAGGTGGCACTTATTTCTGTTACCGCCAATTTTTTCCTGCATCGCCAGACTCATAATGAGCCCCAGTGGCTTGAAATAAATGTAATTTTAGGTAAACCTTTGCATTGAAAAAACGCTCAAGGACCGTAATTGCCAATGATATGGCGTCCAGTGAGCTGCACAGGCTACTGGTAGAACGAGGTGATGAATTTCATTTTTGCACAATTTCCGGAGTGTTTCGCGCCAGACCACGTTCACGTTTCAGACCACTGCAGCTCTGCCTCTGATGGCATAACCAGCTCCATTCAAGCCTGCACGCCGCGCCCCCAGAATGTAATATGGTTCCCAAAACGTGTTTAATAATGGAAGGTGACATTCGAAATATTTTCAGAATAGGTTTACTGACGAAACACCAGTTAAATCAACCAAACCGCAGCCATAAATGTCAGGAGTAACAACAATTCATTAGACTGGATTTCCACTGCAGAGTGAAATATTGAACTCGTCTTTCAAAGCCGCCGTCGGTTTGTGAGCAGCCTGCACAGGCCGCCTCTGCGACTTGTCAGAGTCAGCTTTGGGTTAATAAATACTTTCAGTGATGTCATGGCCACGCTTGGCAGTGTGTCAGGACGCGGGGCCATGATTAATGTCTTAATAAGCACTTTACTACTGCTGGCGACGGGCTCCAGAAATCGTTTCCTGTACAGGTTGACACAGAACAGCAGGTGTGCAAATACATATTTCTTTTTGGGGGTGGTAGACGGGGGATGGGGATGGGGGTGGGGGGAATTTTTCAGAATTGTCAAAGTTTTGATTTCGCTTTGCTTTCATCTATTGAGTGATGCTGTAGAAATACACCTGTGGTAGGGACACCAGAATCAGCAAGTTTTGCTATTTAATAAGAAAATGAAAGGTGTGTCGCTTGTGGCTTGGGAAAAGCTGTTTATGCCAGTGGGGTACAATAACAAGCTCTGCTTCACACGTGACACACCTTGTGTAGCTATCCTGTGGCATATTGTTAATCTTTACGTTTTTATGTATATTTTATTTGTATACACTGTAAACCTGGGCCTAGCCCTTGATTGCTCCGCTCTGCCCCTCTTGCACTTTGTTATACGAGGCCCCATAGTGGATTCATGTAATGTGTGCCAGACTTGTTTTCATCTCCGGTTTCCGGGGTGCAGAGGAGGCCTAGGGATAAAGGAGAATGCTGCATGGTAAATCTATTCATAATGTTTTACTGAGCGGATCCACATGATTGTTGGCAGAATCACTGCTCTGCCATATGCAACAGGGGAGTCTTCTGTGCTTGCTTCATTGGGTGTGTGTTTTGCATGATGCATAGTTGTGTCGTATGTCATAAGCTCAACAAAGAACAATTTGCAAGGAATCGCCACAATAAAATTAAAAATGTCTCGCCGGTGGGACCATTTAGTCTCTGGTCTTTGTCGCGTATATTGCTGTACTGCTTAAATCCCACTTCTTCGTGGTGGCCTTCACAAGCTGTTCTGTAGCTCTCACCTTTGGTGATGAACATTCTTTAGTTTTTTCTTTAAGAATCCACAAAATAGTTCATGGCCTCCATTATGGAGTTACAAATCCACTTGATCATCTGCATCAGTTATGCCTTTGTCATCAAGCAGGACAAATAAACTGTACGTGATCGATAATGGGTGA
Organism: Ambystoma mexicanum; assembly: GCF_040938575.1. NCBI lineage: Eukaryota > Metazoa > Chordata > Amphibia > Caudata > Ambystomatidae > Ambystoma > Ambystoma mexicanum. The sequence continues at coordinate 202,299,854 of NC_090940.1, forward strand.
TCTCGTATTACAGCCCTTAGAAGTGGGAGGAATCCGGATTGAAGCTCTAAATAAAAAGATGATATTCATACATCCCATTCCCTTTCTTCCATCCTAGTGGGCGACCACCAACATGGAGACAGTACCAGAACCGTTGGCAGTTAAAATTTGTGCTACCCCTTTAAATTAGTCTACTGCATGGGGGCATGGTCCCAGCATGGGAACGCCCACTGAGGCCCCGCCGTCCGGCACCTCATCAGTCTCTTTATCCGCACAGATGGTGTCGGAGCTGGCAGTTAGGCACAGACACTTTTTAACTTTCCACTTGCCCCCGTTTGTTTTATTTTCAACCTTCTTCGGTGCAGGAGGATTCACAAGTTGTGTGTGCCGCAAACGCTTGTTCCCGGCCTTGGACCCCCATGCGCTCTGTCTTGAGTGCCTGGGGACCTACCACGCCTGGGACGCATGCGTGGCGTGCAGCGCTTTCGGTCACAGGGCATTGAAGAATCGGTTGTCACATTGGAGAGAGATCTTCCACACTTCTCCTCCAGGTCATCTCAAAGAGTTTGTCTCCAGGATGCCATGCCAAGACAAGATAGGCCCTTTGTTTAGTACAGCCCCTCAGCGCGAAGACTCCTTCCCAGTGGTCTCCACGGGAAAGGGTACTTTGGATTCTGGTTCTGGCAGACCTGAGGCCGCTAAGGCTACTGGCTCCCAATCCAAGGGACCGGGGGCTCTTCCGGGCATTCTGTTGGCAGACCCAAGGACATCAAGGCTACCGGCTCCCAAGCCGAGGGGCTCAGGAGCTCTACCAGGTGGTACACAGAGGGCTTATCAAGTTCGTCCTCTTCGTCGGCCCCAGGGGCCAAAGAATCGTCAAGCTCTACCTCCAAGAGTCAGTCCTTAGCAGGATCCAGCCCGACTACCTGTTGCTGAAGGCACATAGTCTACCTTAGTCACCTCCCAGGTAGATAGTCGGGGCAATTCGACTACTGGCCAGCAGGCTGAGGGCTCAAGGCCTATCGGAGCTATCTGAGGTCAACACTTCTGTTTCAGGTTAGAGGTCCAAGGCGTGTCCTACCATGTCTGAGCCAGCACGTGGCACTGGCCCTTCGCGCCCTCCCACCCAGGGCGTGTTGCCAGGCCCCAAGATGGCAGACAAGCACGCAGCGGGGCAGACTAGACTGGTGGCCATCTTGGATTTGATCAGGGTCTTTCCGGTCCCTTGCCCATTGAGTGCGCCATGCAAGAAGGTTCCAGCCCCATTCCCTCAGAACGTGGTAGCGGACGTTATGGTACAGGCGGTTGATCTCTGCAGGGATACATCTACCAATCACATGCTTAAGGCCCCTTCACACTACGATCAGGAACGGAGGCCGATGCGCTGCTGGGGGCCGGCCCCCTTCAGATCCGGTGTCTTGCGAGGACCGTTTCTTCAAGCGCTTCCTCGTCCTCGTGCATTCCCCACAGATGACGGGGCTCCTCAATGATATACTCAAGGAGGTGATCCCACAGGTTGTGCCTCCTAGGTCTCCACCTCTGGGCCCTCTGCCGGCTCCTCCAGCGCTGCCGGTTTGTTGCCTGTCCCTCCTCCGGTCCAGGCCCTACCAGTTATCCAGTCCCCTTCTCCTCCTCTTGTACCACCAACGCCTCATCCTCAGCAGCCATTGGATCTGTCTTTGGGTCTGGATCAGGGCCCGCACTCCACTCTATCTGGGGAAAATATGGGGGTGATGACAGCGATGACGACGACACCCAGATCGACAAACCCTCGGTATCTGTAAAGACCTTTCATGACCGTCTTCCGGGCCTTAGAGTTCTTGGGGGTCCCCCAGCCAGAGAGAGGCCCCCAGGAGTTAAGAGTGCCAGCAGAGGTTTTGGGCAAGCGCATCACGAGCTGTTCAAGCTTTCCGCTCCAGAAGGATGTCCTGCAGGTGGCGAGAAAAGTCTGGGAGAAGCCCAGGGCCAATGACCATATTAACAAGAAATTAGGCAGCAGATTCTGGCTGGTGGATGGAGAGCCGGTCCTCCTGGTCTCCCACCCCCAGCCTCACTCTTCAGTGGTGGCTGCGGCCTTGCTGTATTCTAAACCATTGCCTTCGTCGTCTTCCTCAACGGGTGCCACCGCCAGCTGTCTGTCCAAGGAGGAAAAGGTTCTTGAGTCTTTTGGCAAATGGTGCTAAGTCATCTCAGGGCTGCATTTGCGTCAAGCAATTGCCGATGCCCTAGTAGCTGCGACAAACCAGAAGCTGTGGTGAGAGCTCGGGGAGTATCTGCCTGATCTCCCTCTGGAGAGGCAAGCAGCCTTCAAGGCCGTCCTGGCGGATGCCTGGGCGATAGCAAAGGACCTCATGGAGTCTGCAGTCTCCCACAACGACACAGCCAGCAGTGGGCTGTGCCTAGGGATTGAGATGAGACAGACAGCGTGGATGCATGCCACTAGGTTTTCATCAGATGTGCAAGAACAGATCCTGGATATTCTCTTTGAGGGCTCAGACCTTTTTCATTCGTCCACCGATGACTAGTTGATGAAGACCACCTACAAACAAACTGCCAAGTACTTGGCCATCCTGACTAAGCCAGGGCAGAGGTCCTTCCCTCAGTCTCAGGGCAGGACCAACTTCAAAACCTGCGCTTTCTCCGGCTTCAATGGGTTTCGGGAACGCGGTGCATGGAGGCCTGAATGGTTGCCCAGTGGCCACAGGAGGAAGCAGCAAAGGACTTTGCACAATTTCTTCTGCTCCCACCTCAAGACGCCAAGAAGCAGTGACATCATGGTCAGGGAACACAGCTCGCCTGTAGGGGGCCGGCTGGCTCTCTTCCAGGACAGTTGGAAGCGTTATTTCAAGAGTCCTTGGATCCTTCCTATAGTCTCTGCGGGCTTCCTCTTCCTTTTCTTCTACCATCCTCTCCTCCTCTACGTCAGATAGGGACCCCAGCCCTTTTACGGGAGATTCTTTCTCTTTTAGAGATGCAGGCGGTGGAACCGGCTTCTGTCAGACAAGGTCTCCAGCTTCTAGTCCAGGATTTTTGCAGTATCCAACAACCACCAGATTGGTCTGAGGGTAGTCCTGGACCTGTCATTTCTCAACCTGTCTTAACTTCTCGAAAAGCTTCAAGATGATTACTCCCATGCACATAGCAGAGTTTCTGTGCGCAGGGCACTGGATGTGTTCCCTAGACCTCAAGGATGCGTACCTTCGTGTCCCTATCTCCCGGCCGCATAGGACATTTCGGCGGTTCGCGATTATGTCGTACCACTTATAGTACATGCTGCCTTGAGGACTCAATTTGGCTCCTTGTGTGTCCACGAAGCTGATGAATGCGGTGGCTGGTCTCCTCCACCTGGAGGGCCATCACTTATACCCTTTTCTGGATGACTGGCTGATCAGGGCCAGCTCACCTGAGGGGGCGGTCCACTCCTGCCAAAAGCTGGCAGACGTTCACCAGCTGGGTTTTTCCCTCAACCGGTGGAATTCGCAGCTGACTCTCGCCCAGGATCTGGTGTTCCTTGGAGTGTGCTGGAACATGGCTGTGCAGCGGGTATTTACCACACCCGAGAGGCACCTCTCCCTCTGCAATGCGATGGGGCACTCTCTGGCCAACTCGACCACCTCGGCATAGTGGATCCAGTACCTTCTGAGACTGATGGCATTGTGCATGCTCACGGTCCAGCATGCCCGCCTCAAGATGAGGTGCCCCCAGCTCCATATGGCGGCCAATTGGGACCAGGAGACACGGTCTCAGTCGGACATGATCCCAATCCCCCCCACTACTCCTCCCGCCCTAGCGGCCTGGATCCTGACCGGCTGAGACTTCACGCTCAGTTCTCTGTGGATAACTGGGACATCATTCAGGAGGACTGGAGGCCTTCTACTCGGACTCAGTACAAGAGTAAATGGACATGATGTTGCCACTTGGCTCGCGCCATGAGGCTTGACCCTCTCACCTGCTCCATGGATGGCATGCTGGCTTTCTCTGCGCATTTGGCCTATTCGGGTATACAGGTTGATATCTGCTGCACCTATCTGGTGGCCATTGGGGCCTACCAGAATTCCCCAGAGCACGTTTTCTCAGAGGCCAACCCAGTGGTTAAGACCCACCTTAAGGGGTTGTCTAGGCTCTTTCCTCCGGTACACTGCAAGGCCTCATCTCGTCTGGGACCTTGATGTGGTTCTAGCTGCCTTGCAGTGCAAGCCTTTTGAATGATGGCCTCAGTGGACATCAGGCTGGTTACATTGAAGATTGTATTACTGGTGGCACTTACTTCGTTGCGCAGGGTCAGCAAGCTTTAAGCTTTGTCATCATGCAAGCCCTTCACCATGTTTTATAACGACAAGGTCATCTGGCGCATCCATCCACGTTTTTTGCCCAAGGTGGTCACTCCATTCCATTTGAATTAGGAGATCTGCCTGCCGGTGTTCTTCCTGAAACCCGCAGTCGGATCCCGAAAGGACGTTGCATTCCTTGGACCTCAAGAGTCCTCAACTTCTACCTCTCTCTGACAAGATCTTTCAGGAAGTCTGAGGCATTGTTCATCACGTTTGGGGGTTTGTGCCCCAGCACCCAGGCTTCCAAAGCTTCAATTTCCTGTCCAGGCCATCTCAGAGGTGTACACAGCCAATGGTAAACCGGTTACTGAGGGGGGATTCATACCCATGCGGTCAGAGCTAAGGCTACAGCCGTCGCGTTTCAGACACATGCTTCCTCAGAGGTCATTAGCAGCGCGGCTACTTGAGCCACTCTGTCAGCATTCTGTAAGCTCTATTCCCTGAATACCATCTCCAGGCGAGATGCTGAGTTCAGCCAGGCGGTTCTAAAGAACCTTTTTGCATCATCCTAGATATGAGGCAGGTTGTCACAGCTCCACCCTATGGTCTTGTTCAGTGGAATCGCCCACAAGGATGGAGGAAAGGGGACTGGACGTATGAGTAATTAAAGTTACTCACTGTAGTGACCAGAGTATTCATAGTCCCCTTTCCTTCATAAGTCCCACCTACCTTACATATGACGTGGGTCTATTGAAAGGAGTAGGAGCAGTTAAAATCTAAGTTAAAAATGAGTGTGGGAGCCCTACTACTGAGAACAACCATGGGTCAAATACCTAGTTCTGTGGAATTTCTTCCTGTCAGGAGGGTCTACAAAATTGTTTTAGCTCACTGTGCCCTTCACAGAGGAGAAATATCAATTTGGATATCAGTCTTTGAAGCCACCCATGGACAGTCCAGCACCAAAATGCTGGGCAAATCTCCTCTGAACAAGAGTACCATCAGCAACACCAGACAAGTGTTTCGGCCTAGTCGGGCCTCATCAGTGAGGTGAAGCTGAGCCTCTCTAAGACACAGTGAGCAAGGGGTCACTCTGAAAGGTACAGTGAGCTAAAACATGGCTGTAGACCCTCCCGATTGGGCACCTTCCCATAGAACAGGTTATTTGGCCATGTTCGTTCTCGGTAGAGGAACGCCCCAATCTTTTTGTCAGAAGCAATTAATATCAAGCTTAAAGCAAGAGCAATCTTGCCACAGGCAAAACAATATCCCATGTCCAGAAAAGCGAATGAAGGTATATTTGAGGCTATTTACGCTTTAATGAAGCAGGGAACATTGGTGCCATCTCAGTCCCCATATAAGACAGCTGTGTACCCCGTGAAGAAATTAACTGGGGGGTTGTGGAGATTTATTCAGGATCTCCATCCCCTAAACAATATTGTTGAAGCAGAGTTTGCTCTAGTTCCAAATCCTGCTTCAATATTGTGCAACATCCCATCTAAATCCAAATATTTTACAGTCATAGATTTAAAAAACACGTTCTTCTCAAATCCCCTTCATAAGCACTCAAAACATTTCACTTCATTTTCGTATAGAAGTACGCACCAAAACCTACTTATTTGCCTCAGGGGTACTGGGAGTCCCCCTCAATGTTTAACAGGCTCCTCCAGATGGACCTAGGTAATGTGCAGCTTGAGAGTGCAATAATTCAGTACATAGATGACCTATTATTGCACAGCGAGACAGAAGAAAGAAAGATACAGAGAAGACTCTGTTTGACTTATGACTAAACTAACAGAAAAAGGATATAAAGTAGATAAAGTAAAATTACAATATTGTCAGGAAGAGGTCCTGTATATACGAGAGTTAATCTCTCAAGAAGGGAGAAAAGTACACCTGAAAGAGCAGAAGCAAATATTGCAGTGCCTGGGTTTTTGAATATAGCACACATATTCAACCCCTTTTAAAAGGTCTTAACAAAGCCGCAGGTAGAAGCCAAAAAAGCAGAATATAGAGAAAAGGAAGATAACATGCACAGATGAAATGATTGAAGGATTTGAAGAATTTAAAAGGGCAATCAGTCCAGCCCCTCTGCTAGGAATGCCAGATTATCATGAATAATTTTACCTATTTTCCCATTCTGATGGAGAAGTTATGACAGCAGTCCTCATACAGAAAGCAACATTAGGACATTAATACAAACCATTGGCTTACTATAGTGGGATTTTAGATCCGGTAATGAAAGGGCATTACTCTTGCGAACAAGCGTTAGCTGCTGCTGCATTTGCTATTGAAAAGGCTTCAAGTATTACAATGGGGTGTTCAGTGACATTATCTGAACCTTGCCACAACTTGGATCTAATCCGGTGGGTATGTGCACATATGGAAGGTGTGGCCCTCCTGTCCACACCTATGTCAGAACTGCCAAGGCAAATTTGGCAAATCTGATGAAAACCTGTCAATATTCACATATGCTTATCTGTCAAGTTTTATTAGAGATAATCTCTCTCCCAGCAATTTATTAGTGTCTTGCCCATATGTTATTGGTCTTACACCTCTATATACAATTTAACAAGCCTTAGCTGCTGCTGCATTTGCTATTGAAAAGGCTTCAAGTATTACAATGGGGTGTTCAGTGACATTATTTGTTGAGCATGCATTATTCGCTATTCTAGAGAAACACAAAAGTACTTTGACTACACAAAGGGCATCGGGATACAAGGTCATTATTTTGAACCCAGCTATCAAAATTGTTAGATGCAGAATAGTGTACCCAGCATCATTTATAGCAGAAGCAGTAGGAAAGGATGACTATGTACATGACTGCACAATGTATGCTGAGTTTTATGATGACATTCCCAGTGTTCGAGAAAATGCTCTTTGAGGAGGGAAATTCTTTTTATTGACCGTTCTTCAAAAATGTACCAAACAACCGGTGAAAGGCAGGAACCATCACAGTGGCATATGCCGGGAATGTGATCTGCCCGAACCGGGTGGTGCAAACATCTCCAATGGGTCCATTAGGTGGAGCTCTGGACCGAATCTTTCTCTGCAAGTATGCCTGTTGGCACATGGGGTGCATGGATAACATGCCCGTATATCGTGGTGCAGCCATCTCCGGACAATTCCACCAGGGCGTCGAACATCGAGGAATTGGTTCCAATCAGCACCAGTGTTGCAGGATCTTCACTCTGACTGCTGCAGACCAGAGCCCAGGGTGTCAATAGGAGCGCTGACTCCAGCTACATTGTGTGGAAACTGCAGGTTTGTTTCCCACACCGAGAAGATTCAGCCCAGCCAAGAAATCCCAATGGAATATGTGCCAGGTGTTTCTGTAGAACTGCCCTTAAATGATGGTCACCTTTGAGCCGCTATCCCGAAGCGCTTGTGCCGGTCGACCAGCAATGGTAATTGTCACGGTGGCTGGTGATCCTATGAGCCCATCGGGTATTGCCCATGATGTTTGGGTGCTGCGCTTGCTGGTAGTTTGACTACAGGTGATCTTCCTCTTGGGTTAACTAGCCGCTCTGGGTGGTGCTGGTTCCCAGATGACTTGCCCACCGGTGTTGTCACTGCAGCGTTGGATCCGTCTGGTGGCACACACTTGTTGGTTGTCACCTCTACTCGGTCAGAGTGTAGTAGTATTGAGAATTCGGGTGCTCAGTTACCTGATCCTCGCTGGCGTTTCTCACCATCAATTGTGTTGGGTTATTCAAGGCCTGGAACCTTGCCACAACTTGGATCTAATCCGGTGGGTATGTGCACATACGGAAGGTGTGGCCCTCCTGTCCACACCCATGTCAGAACTGCCAAGGCAAATTTGGCAAATCCGATGAAAATCTGTCTATATTCACGAATGCTGATCTGTCAAGTTTTATTAGAGATAATCTCTCTCCCAGCAATTTATTAGTGTCTTGCCCGTATGTTGTTGGTCGCACACCACTATACACAACTTAAGCTACTCCTAAGCAGCTGCGTTACTAAAAAAAAAAGAAACGCAAAACTATAAAGTGTTTTAAAAAATATATTGCAGCAGGGGTGGGCCCACAGCATTCCTCACATCTGGGCCACATCTGCCTGGTGTGGCCCAGGTCTCAGTGGGCCCCCTGTTAATGAGGGGTGGCTCTTTAACTTTAGCCCCAGGAGGGCTAAAAACACAGTGAGCGCTCCTCAGCTATGCAGAGCGCCAATAAGTAAGTATATGCCCCAGGCCCAGAGGTGATGTGAAACCACCTTGGGGGCAGCAAAGTTAACAAGCGCCCCTCTGCCAATCAGGGGAGCGTCAGCAAGAAGGCTCGGCTACAGTGGTGACAGGGCATAGAGGGTGTCCGGTCATTTGGTCGAAAATAAATGGTCGAATGACCATTTGATCGAATCAAAATGGTCGGGAAAAAAAGGTCGAATTTATTTATTTATTTATATATTTTTAGTTTTGGTTGCTTAAAAAATATTTTTTAATAAAGAAAAACTGGGTTTGGGGGGAAAGCCCCCACCACCCCCCCCCCCACCCCCCCCAATAAAAAAAAAAAAAATCGACCTTTTTTTTTCGACCATTTTACATCGATCAAATGGTCATTCGACCATTTGGTTTTCGACCAAATGACTGGTAACCAGCGCAGAGCAGAGCGCCTGAAACCCTGTTGAAGGGTTGTTCTGTTGTGATAGGGCGTGCCACACACACTAGACAA